>NC_084462.1:59763178-61090678 GCF_027409185.1 Cynocephalus volans
GAGGCTGGAGAAAAACTATTTCCTGTGTAACTTTCCATGCATGTTCTAAGTGCTTTACATTTACTGACTCTTCTATCCACATTAACCCTTGTTTTACAGACAAGGAAACTGATACATAAGGAGATTAAGTAACTTGCCCAAGGCAAAGCAGCTGATAACTGAAGTAACAACGATTCAACCTTCAACCAAGACATTCTGGCTCTATTCTTTCTTTTCTTTTAACTTAAAAAAAATTTTTTTATTTTAACATTTACTTGTACATATTGATGGAGTACAGTGTGTTGTTTTAATACCTGCATATACTGCACAATAATCTACTTAGGATAGATAGTATAGTTTTGTACCAGTCAGTCCAGCACTGCCCGCACCCCTCCCTTTCCGGCTTTTGGTAACCATTATTCTACTCTTTACTTGTACAGAACCACTTGTTTTGGTTTTTTCGCTTTTTTGCTTTTTTTAGATTGCACATATGAATGAGATCATGTGGCATTTGTCTTTCTATGCCTGGCTTACTGCATTTAACGTGATGGTTTCCAGGTCCGTCCATGTTGCTGCAAATGATAAAATGATAGGATTTTTAAAAAATAGCTAAATAGTATTCCATTGTGTATATATACCAGTTTTCATTCATTCATCCATTAATGGGTAGAAACAATTTCTCTTTTTGCTGAACATTTAGATTTTTTCCCAATTTTTCCATGATACAGAAATAGAGAATTTTTATATATCTTTATACATATATGCAAATGTTTTAGAATAGAGTCTTTAATTGAATTGCTGGGTCAATAGCATAAACTTATTCTAAATTTTGATAGGTAACTGCTAAATTGCCCTCCATGAAGGCTGTACCAATATAGATTCATTCATTAGAGTATGAGGTGTATCTATTTCCCCATGTGCTGGACTACAGTGGATATCATCAGTCTTTCAGTCTTGCCATCATGGGTGAAAAATGAAATCAGCAAGTCGAATTCTTCATCCCTGGTCTTCTTGTCTCAAGTTCCTCAACTGGGTGATGAATCTTCTGTTCTTCTTTTCTCCTTCTCCAAATAGAAGAGGTCTGATATGATTCCCATGTGTAAATTTACATTTAAAGTATATTACTAGATTTCCAATTCTGAGTTATTTTTATATTCTGGGGGATAAATCTTGAATATTCTCTTAGTTTACTATTGTTTGATCGCATAACATTTTTATTTAGAACATTTACAGTCATAAATGAAGTGACTTACAAACTTCTTTTTTTAGTTATTCTTTTCTGGTTTTATTATAAGGGTTTTCCAAGGCCAGTAAAATAAATTGGGAAACTCTCTCTCTCTTTTTTTTAGTGCTCTGAAACCCTTTATACTACATAGGAATTTTCTGTTCCTAGAAAGTGTTATAGAATTTGCTGGTCAATCTTTCTGTCCTATTTGCTTCTTGGGCATAAAATTTTAAATAAGGACAAAGACTTTATTCATCGATTGTAGGTAGAGACAGCTAAAAAATATGAAATTAAATTGACACTTTGATATTCCAAAGATTCATTCCAACACACATATTTTACATGGGACTGTCCTCCATCACAAGCAACATATAATATCCTTCTAATTTGAATCAATAGAAGGAATTAGAGAAGAGATTTCAAAAAATTCACCATAAGAGTGAAAACAGAAAGGCCTGGAGAGACGTATCTGGATTGCGTTGACCACAAAGATTTTTGAGTTAAGTTAACCTCTTTTAATCATAAAGATACTACACATGTTCTGTTTGGTTAGGTGGTTGTGCGGATTAACTTCTCATGTTTCATTTAGGGCTTTTAAGCATGGCTGCCCTTGTCATGAAAAAGTTTTCTTCCCAGAGGACTAACAAACAAAGTTATCATTTTACTTTGCAAATTTGCAAAGAGGTTAGCACAGGGGCTGGTTCATGACAGGTATTCAATAAAAGTTTGGTTTCCTTCTACCAGACTTATAAAAAATATTTCATTTCATCTAAATATATTCATTTCTCTTCTTCATAGAAGGAAAGGTGGCAGGTAGTGGTGTTACTTAACTTAGTAGCTAGAAATGAATGCCAGCTGTGTGAACTTCGGTTGCAATCAGAATTCTATGGTCTCGACTAAATCTGGATGTAAAAAAATAAGATAATTTTGTAAAGGCACAGCAAATGCAGCCAAACCTCACCCTTAGAGAAAGTTGGGTTTTTAGTTGCTTCCATATGGATGTGAAATTCCTTTCCTTAAGATTTGGCAATTTAGAATCCAAGAGGTGGGCAAGCATGCCTAACCCCAGAGTTTCAAAAACAATGAATGAATCAACCTTCTACTTGCAGAACTTTCAGCTTTGGCACCAAGTTCAGAGCAATTTTTATTATATCACACATAAGACAAAATAATTTGTTTTACTTTCACAGATCATTCCATACATTCTTTCCATGGTTTGGCATAATTCACTGGCTCTCCTATAAGGCAAGCCTTACACTTCATTTCAATTCAATAACTCAGGGAATCATTGTTTTAAAGATGTCTAAGTTAAAATCAGCACGTGCAGACTAGGGTTCCAAGATACCAAACATCTGTTGAATGTGAACATATTTCAGATGGATTTAATATAGTTAGATGTTTGATATCACATGGGAACAGACACTCTGTGATCAGAATCCCTGCATAATAGCTACAGATAGCTACAGATGAGCACGCTGTCTATGAACACTCCATTGGAAATTATACATATGTGTGAGACACTTCTAGATGTCTACCCAATTTCCACTCTCCCTTTATTCCTTACTAACAGAATGCTAATTTTGTTCAGAGTGGTGATGCAGGCAATGAACGTACTCATTTTTCCAATCTGTATTAAAGCTAGGTGTGGCTATGTGATAGAATTCTGAATAATGAGATATAGACAGAAGTCTGCTAAGAATTTCTGGGAAAAGTTTTAGTTTTCTTCTTTTCCTTTTTTATTTTACTTTTGTTTTCCATCCCTCCATTTATTCTCTTTTTCTTTCTTTTTTTTTTTTTTTTTGCCTGGAACACAGTTTTGAGGCTGGAGTTGAAGCAGCCTTCTTTTGATCATGTGGCAACATGCATCAGAGTAAAAAACCACATGATATAGTTAAAGTGGAAAGAGAGATGGTGCCTGGGACATTGATTGCCTAAGAGGACTACTTACTATATGAGAAAAATAAACCCTTATTTGCTTAAGCCACTATTATTTGCAGTTGAACACAATCCAGATCAACATTACACAGACATCTTTTTTGTTTGTTTGTTTCTCTTAATTGGTAATGATTATCTCCCCATTTAACCTCTTTTGGGGGAAAGAGTTGGGTTCATTTGAAGAACAGAGGTAGAAAGCAAACCATTCAGTAGAGCGGCATACTAGTACATGCACAGATGAGAAGAGAGGTTCATGTAGTCTGGCTGTCCTTGCTACACCCTTGACTTTGCTGAAGTTTCAGTTTTCTATCAATCCCTTATGAAGGGAGAACATCCCGTCCAGTTCATTAAGGAGTATTGGTCCTAACACAGAGGTCCAAACAAGTTAATCTTTTATTGATATAACTGGGACTAGAATTAATGACTATCTCATGACCAAATTAGGTTTTGATAACTTTAGAACCACATTTCTGTTCACATTCAGCTCCAGGAGAGTTAAAGTAGTGTAAGTTGTTTCTTATTTTTAAATGATATTTTAAAACTGCAAAAGTAACAGAGAGCATTGCAACTCAGCAGACCTTCCTGAGAATATAGCACACCCCTGCTTCTAATCCTACCACCTCAATACTAAAACCCACTTTGTTCCCTAGAGGATTATTAAGAGATCTCACTGCTATTCTTTATACTTCTGCAAATCCTTCATGGTTTGCTAATGCCTCCATCTATGTGTAGGGACAAGGAGAAAAAGAAGTCACCCAAAGTATCAAACCTGCTGCTCAGTGCAGGAGTTAGATAAGGAATTGCAGGAGGCATTATCATCAGATAGCTCTGATTCATAGACCTCCACACCCTCCCATCTTGTCCATTTCTATGGAAAATTAAAAATTGTTTACAAAAACAAAATTGAGGGACAGGAGGAATGTTGACAATATTAGTCATAGATGTGTCTTAACCATGTGGCTTTAATAGAACTACTGTGACGAAAGACTCTAAATACTTTATCACAGAAAGAAAAACCTGCACTGACTAAAAACAGTTTTGTTTTGATTAGTGTGTCAAAATATTTAGAGAAAGGAAATGATATTGGAACTCATAGAATTTCTGGCTGAAGCCAAGAGTTTCAGGTGCAAGGACAAAGAGGACGTGAGCTCGGGTCACATTATCCGAGAACAAGGCCATATGTTTCCATTTGAGTGAGCTTCCTGGGAGATGAGAGGTGAGGATGTGGGAACCAGGTGCCACTGGGATGGACCCTTTAAGTCTTTTGCAGAGAGGATTGTGGAAAGACTATGAAAGAGTTCTAGAGGGGAAGAATATTGTGCCAGAGATAAAACGATCAAGGATAACCTTGGCTAGAGTCACCAAGACAAGGAAAATCTACAGGCTGGGGCAGGTGGGGCAGGTGGGGAGAGGCAGGGCCAGCAATGACGTGGCTCAGCCAACCAGCTGCTTAGCCTCTGAGAATGTAGCTGGGTGTGCAAGTTCAAAGCTTTGGGAGTGGGAATGAGTGCATTTGTGGCCAGAGAAATGAAACAGACCTGGCTAGAGACACTAAACAGAGCCAACATGGCTAACCAAGTACAAGAAAAAGAATAAGGTTAGATTACACCAAGAGTCACCAAACTTCTGTAAAAGGCCAATAGTATATGTGTTTATGCTTTGAGGGCTGTGAGGTCTCTATCGCAACTATTCAACTCAGCCTTTGTGGCACGAAAACAGCCACAGACAAAGGGGTGCACTGTGTTCTAATAAAACTTTATTTACAGAGCTGCAAATTTAAATTTCACATAATTTTCAAGTGTCACAAAATAACCTTTTATTTCTCAACTGTTTAAAAACGCAAAAACTATTCTTAGCCCATAGGCCATGCAAGACCAAGCAGTGGGCCAGGGCCGTAGTTTGCTAACTCCTGTGTTATTCCCACATTAAACAAATAAAGGCAGGGGTGAGGGTGAGGGTGAGGCGTGAGGAGGAAAGGCAAAGGGATGAAGGGAAGGGTATGAAGGGCACGTCTTAAGGTTTCTGATAAGTTGATAAGATACCAGGGGCCTATCCCCCCCCCCTCACTTCCAACAGGCCCAGGCAGAAGTAAATGTGTTAAGTAAATACACCAGATTCAGGCAGAAATTAATCTTAGTGGCTGGAGTATTCATAGCATTTCTGTCCTTTAACAGAAATAACTCTCAATTTTATAAGCATAAGATAGAATGCAAATATTTTATTTCTGTTTTAAAAGAGGAACTATATTAAGCAAAAATAAATGGTTTTTTTTTGTTGTTGTTCTCTACTTCCAGTTTTTTGATACCTGGAATAAGACTCAGCTATCAGGTTTGGCCATTCCTATAGGTACCACTCCTAACTGGGGCTGCTACCTAATTCCCTAGAAGAATTTTTTTAAAAGTTTTCGGGTATTATCTCTGAAATCCTTACTTTCATTATGTGACATTAGACCTACAAGGAGAATGACTTTATTTGGAATTTTTGTTCTTTTCTTCAGAGCCAGCATGTGTTAAATCACAGGCTTCGCTGCACGGATCTGCCACAGTTGCTCTTGGCAAGTGTTCTCCTCGAGAATCTGTACTTCTTATTCAGATGAGGCACTGAGATAATTGAATTTGATTGAAAATGATTCCTGTTGCCAACGAGTTAATTTGAGAGCTTCCTTGATGCCAGACTTAGTGCATCAAGGTAGCTCTATCTGTTTTTCATCTTAGTATCTCCAGCTCCTTAGGACAATGCTTGGGACATAGTACAGGCTCAGTAAATGTTTGCCAATTTAATGCATAAATGAATGAATGAGTGAATGAATGAATGAATAGTTAAGTCTTGTCAGTAAGTGAAAAATAAATAGATGCTGTGAAACCGAAGATATTTCTGGCAGCTATGCTGTAGGTATCTATGCTATAATTATAAGCAATTATCTGCTATGGAAAATAGTTGAA
This sequence comes from Cynocephalus volans, assembly GCF_027409185.1. Lineage (NCBI taxonomy): Eukaryota > Metazoa > Chordata > Mammalia > Dermoptera > Cynocephalidae > Cynocephalus > Cynocephalus volans. The sequence goes on from NC_084462.1 coordinate 59,769,260, forward strand.
GTGTAAATTTCCTGGTTAGTGTGCCTCAATTTTTTTCCTTCAAATCAAGGATTTGGGGTTTTGTAAATTTGGATCGTGTATCATTTGCATATGACTGCACAGCTGTGGTTGTTATTGGAGCCGGTTCTTGCCCATGATTTGCTTTGTTGAGTGTCAACTTTGAAATGTGGATGGACAGAATCAGAATCAGTCATGTTTGAGTGATTACAGGACATGCTTGAAGATGCTTTCAAGAGATCTGGATCAATGTGGGGACGTAGTAAGGTCATCAGGAATGGAGAAGTTTGAAAACTGAGGATTATGGTGTTTGATTCATCTTTTGGCCCTAGATTAGACACAGAGAAAAGCAGGAGAGACCTGACATTCAGCCAGATTTGGTAAGCAGGAGTAACCATAACTCCCTTAATTTGGTTCATTGGTTTGTGTTGTTAATATAAACTGGTATGAAACCAGTGAGACTCTTCCATCTGGTTCTTGCCTTAACAGAAGAACTAGGAGACAAAGATAGTATGGAATTCTGTCATAAAAGAGCAGGAATACAAGCTTAGGGAGGCAGAGATAACTGTGGTCAGATAAAAGCTAAGAGTTTCTGGTGGGAGGGGCAATGAGGAAGTGAGCTAAGGTCACATGGTCAAAGGATATGGCCTTGTATCTCCATTTGTGTCACACGTTTGGATGACAATGTTTATTTTGTCATCCTGGACTACGGCTCCTAATAGTGCCCCTGTCCTTGGGGTAGTTCTGGATCTGGATTCTGGGGCAGGTGGAACAAGCATCTGTGTGGGGACAAAGTGTGCTCAGCCCTCCCTGGCTGCAGCACATTGGGATCCAGACAGGCCAATGCATTTCTGTATTCAGTCATCATGGGGATGAATAATAATTGCACATATGGTCACTGAAATCTGTTTCCCCTTGAAAGTGCTCACTGTTTGGATTGAGCTGGGTTGAGATTTTGCAAATTGGCACTTGGGCAACTGCTTTTCCACTGCTGAAGTGTCAGAGCATTGAAGATCAGCTCATAATCCTTTCTTGGCCCATGACTTCCAGAGTTATTGCAAACTGTAATTACAGTTTGCTGTTCATGGGGCTGCAACATTTCTTTTACAAGCTTATACAAATGTCAGGAAAACTTTATTTTGCATTTTTATGGACAACTTAAAGAATGCTTTGTAAATACTTTAAAACAAACAGAAAAAAACTAACCTGACCTGAAAATACACACACACACACACACACACACACACACACACACACACACACACACACTCACTCTAAGAAAGCTTAATCTTGCTAATCACAAACATCAGGTATCTGGCGATCAAGCAATTTCCTGGCAAGAAATACCACAAGCCAAGTCTGGAAGGGTTTTACAAATGTTGACTAGCTCATGAACTACAGCCCATACCAAACCTTAACAGAAGGATAGGTGTAGAGCAATTTCACATACTCTTTGGGACTGCTTATTTCTGCAATGAATCTGAGAACAAAACAGCCATAGAGTAATTTGAGTCTAAATAGAAAATGGAAACATATGTGGGAAGTGTTGCTGGAAGGAAACTAAACATTTGATAAGTGCTAATAATGATTCCAAAGATATTTAGCTTCTCTATAAGTTGACCTAGAATAAGGTAAAATGACCCACGTGCTTGGCTCACAACCAAGTACAAGAGAATGACCATAGCAAGAAACGATTTGGTAGACTCAGTAATCAGGGATTGCTTTAAGTAAGTTGTAGTTACACTACATTCGCAGATATCCAGGCCCAGGATAAGTTTTCCTGTATCAGCATTTAAAATCCACAAGGTGTTACATGAGCTACCAAGTCAAAATTACATATCAGCGCATTTCCTGGAATCACTGAATCAGAGCTGGAAGGGACCTTAAAATCATTTACCCTCAATTTCCTTCCAGGGAAGAGTTCCTCTCCTTTTAAAAAGCAGCATCACTCTCATCTCTCAGCATTAGATTAAGTACTTTCAGGGGAGGGAGACTTATTACTAAAGAAGCCCTTCTGTTAGTTTTCATTGATACAACTTTTTTTTGGAGCCTTGCAATTATTTCTACCATTTCCCTTTTTTACCTTCCGAGGCCTCACAAAGCAAGTCAAATTCCTAGTCCCCATGGGAGTCTCTTAGATCTTTAAAGGCAGCTCTAAATGTTGCCCCTGGGTCTTCTGATGGTAAATAGAAAACATTAAATGAGATGGCGAAATAAAGTCCAAACATCAGTAATTACAATAATCGTGATCTTATGTCCACCCACCTTACAGTTCTGGGGTTGACTTTAGGCCAATAACTGTGTCACCAGTAAGTAGTAGCAGATTGTCTCTTCCTTTCCCATATTTACATTCTTATTTCATTGTATTATTGCACTGGATAATCCGTCAGTACATCTGTGATTCTGAATCCAGATTTGGCTGCTTTTCAGCCTCTTAGGCCACTGTATTGGTTTTCTGGGGCTTCCATAACAAAGTACCATGCTCTGGGTGGTTTAAAAACAGAAAGTTATATTTTCACAGTTGTGGAGGCTAGAAGTTTGAGATCAAGGTGTCGGCAGGGTTGGTTTCCTCTGAGGATATAAAGGAAGGATGTGTCCCAGGCCTCTCTCCTTGACTTGTACACGGCTGTCTTGTCCTGTGTCCTCACTTTGTCTTCTCTCTGTATGTGTCCTTCTCCAAATTTCCCCTTCTGAAGACACCAGTCATATTGAGTTAGGACCCACCCTTGTGATCTCATTTTGACTTAATTACCTCTTTAAGGACCTTTTTACAAAAACAGATGACTCTTGAACAACACGGGTTTGAACTGTGTGGTTCCGCTTAAACTGGGGCTCCACCTCCAAGGATTGAAAATACAGTATTTGTGAGATGTGGAACCTCCGACTTTTCTTATGTACAGTTCCACAGGGCCAACTACTTAAGTACTTAACTAATCAAATTGCTTAACTACTTAAGTAACTATGCTGGGAAAGTTTTACATGGATTTACAACTGCACAAAGGGTCGGTTCCACTAAGCCCCAAGTTATTCAAGGGTCAACTGTACCGTCACATTTTGAGGTACTGGTGTTTAGGAATTCAATACAGGAATTTGGGAAAGAAACACAATCCGGGCCATAACAACCACCATCATCTCTCATCTAGATGACTTTCAACTTCCTCTAAACTGGAATCGGCGTACTTTGTGTTCCTCAATCCAGTCTCCAAAGAGCAGAAGTGGTTTTCCTAAATTGGGAATTGTATTATGTCATTCCTCTCCTTACCCTTTCAGTGGCTGTCTAATACACTTCGAATCCAAACTCCTCTAAAATACACAGGCCATTTATGATCTGGTCCCTTCCTATCTTTGGGCCGTTGCTTGTATGTTTTCCTCTCCCTGGAATATTCTTTGCTCCTCTCTTCCCATAGCCCCAGGTAATTTTAATTCCTAGGTTTCAGTTAAAGTATTTCTCAAAGAAGTCTTTCTGATCTTCCTATGTAAAAAAATGTTCCCCTCTTCTCTTTCTAAGCCTTCTGTTTGTTTTTGCCATAACAGAATAAGCTGTAGTTATTTTGTGTTTACTTGATGTTTTCTTCCTTTTTTGCTACAGAGCAGATTCTGAGACTTGTATTTCCTCTACTTAATACAGTACCCAGTGCGTTGTAGGCACTCAAACAATATTGAATGAATTGTAAACTAAATAATAAAAACAACAACAAAAAGAGAACAAGAGAAAAAGTCAAATGAATTATTAGGATCTTGAACACAAGGTTGAATACTAGTGATATAGGCAGTCTCATTTTCTTCCTGATTTTAAGAGGGATCCCTCTAATTTTCCACCATTTAATTTTGTTTTAAATATACTATTTATTTCCGGTTTCTGGTAGAGATCTTTAATACACACTGCTGGTTCCCTAACCAATATCCACATTTCTTTCTAATAAAGCTCTGACTTTGTTTGGGTAACACAGGCTCTGTTTTCTCTCAGTAAATAATGGTAATCTCACCCGCATTACTGGTGGCTGGTCTAAGAATGAGCTTGTGATGAAATTCTGCTTGAGACAGAAGTGGTCTAGGAAAGGTTTTCTCTTTTAAAAGGAAATAGTGGGGGAAAATAGTCCTTCTTCCAGGGTACATTGCTAATTCTTCAAAGTAGTGTTATGACTGTGATATGAGCTAGCAAGTTTAATGCCAATAACACGAGGATCTCAGAGTGGAAATATAGAGAGAAACATATCCTTAAGGATTTTGAGCCACTTTGGTTAACTATCTCTGGAAGTTCTCAAGACTTCTTCTTTCTTATTGTTTAGGGCTGATGAGCTGAAAATTTCTATAAAGTTAAAACATCTTTTTTGCAATATTGCTTATTAGGTTATTGAAATTTTATATCTAGCTTACTAGTTTTTTTTCCTAATAGAAACAGGTTCAAATATTTTTCTTCATCATCTTTTGAGATGGAGGTATGATTTTTCTCCTTTAATCTGTAAATATAGTAAGTACCTTTAATATGTTTTCTAATGTTGAAACACCTTTGCCTTCCTAGGCAAAACTAAAGTTGGTTGTGAAGGAGTATTCATTTTAATAACTGACTGGACTCAAATACTAATTTATATTTTAATTGTGATATTTGCATCTATTTTCAAAACTAGGATATGTCTATAGTTTTATTATTTTATTTTAATTTTTTGGTTCTGTGTATCTGGTTATGCTGATTTTGTATAATGAATTAGGAAGTTTTTCATATTTCTCTGTACTTTGGACCAGTTTATTAAAAACGAAATTTTCTCTTCTGTGCAGAGTTGGTAAAATTCTTCTGTAAAACAATCTGAGTAGATCTTTTAGTAGCTTTTCAATTTTTTTGTATGATCTTGAGTCTATTTAAGTTTTCCACTTATTCCTGAGTTGATTTTGGTAGTTAATCTCTTCCTCAGAATTAATTCAATTTATCTATATTTTCAAATGTATTTTATAAGTTGGAACATAATATTCTCATATAATATAGTCATGCACTGCATAACATTTCAGTCAATGACAGACCTCATGATGCATAAGATTATAATACCGTATTTTTCCTGCACCTTTTCTATGTTTAGATCCACAAATGCTATTGCGTTAACGATTGCCTACGGTAATCAGTACAGTAATATGCAGTACAGATTTTTTGCCTAGGAGCAATAGGTTATATATTATACTGCCTAAGTGTGTAGTAGGCTATCTCATTTAGGTTTACGTAAGTACACCCTATGATGTTGGCACAATGGTGAAATCACCTAATGATGCATTTCTCAGAATGTGTCCTCATCGTTAAGTGATGCAAGACTGTATTGAAATATTCTTTGTATTTGTGGATAAATAATATTTTTTAATGTTGCATACTTGCACTTTCTCTAGCTTTAAAATATCAGATTTATCAGAATTTACATATTTTGTCTCTTTCAAAACATTGAGTTTATTAAGTCTACCAGAATTTTTGTTGCTTTATATTGCATTAATGTCTGACTTTATCTCAACTCCTTCTTGAAGCATTAACTTCAGTTGCCTTTCCAGATACATTAGTCTCCTGATTTTCTTTCTATTCACCAGACCTCCGTAGCTGGTTCCTTTGCTTCTTTTTAACTCTGCATGTTGCTGTGTCACAGGGTTCTTCTGTCTGCAAACCCCATTCCTTTATCTTCACAACCTCTCCAGGCAATCTCATCCAGAGAATCTGAGTGAATAATAGTTCTGGGTGTGCAATCTGGATCAAACATGCTTTGAACCTAATCCCAATCCTGCCTCTTGATAGCTGAGTTACTGTGGAAAATTTAAATTTGTCTGTGACTCTGTTCTCTGAAGAAATAGTAATAATACCTACTTCAAAGAACTGTTGTGTGAAGGAATTGAGTTAGTACATGCAAAACCCACAGAACAAGGCTTAGAACACAGTTCTTGGAACACAGTGTCATATAAATATTAGCTATTGTTAATATTCAGTTCTATGCTTTAAATATCATTTATATTCTGATGAGTTTCCCCAGTGTTCTCTCCCTCAGTGAATGGGCACCAGCATTTATTCAATTGGAAACAGTGGCATGGAGAGGGCTTTTATCTCTCTTGTCCACTGAAGTCTCTCCAGCATCTCAGCAGTTTCTGGCACATAGGAGGTGCTCAATAAACATTGAGCACCTAAAAATCTATGAATACATTTTGTCCATAACCCATAAATTTCTAAAAAGTTTAGGACTTTGGTTTTAATAGTAGAGTCATCTGTATACAATCATGAAAGCTGAAAAAGAAAAGGTAACGATGGAATGAAAAATATAGTATACATTCCAATTAAATAGTCAAAAAGAATGGGCCAATTCTTATTTGATCAAACTTATGAATATAAGTAAAAGAATAACAGAGAATGAATTTATGTACAATGAATACCAAACACAAAGGAAGATGGGAAGAATAAAATTCAGTATCCCAGTTATTGCATTAAATATGAGCAGGTTGAATTCTTTCATTAAACATAGATTGTGATTTTTAAAAATGCACTGTTTTTAAGAAACACATTTAATACAAAGTTATAAACAAAACTTGAAAACAAAAGAGTGGAAAAAAGATCCTAGGACAAACGCAGACAACAAAAGAGTAGAGGCAAAAATTGCAATATCAAAACATGATGGAATTTAAGGCTAAAATCACTGAACACAGTAACAAATATAAAATAATAATGAGGCACAATTTATGAAGTTACTAGTCTTAACAGCCCCCTGCCCCAAAAGCACATGATCAGTATAACACCACATAGTATAGCAGATGAATTTATAAAGTAAAAACCATTTCAAATACATTGCACTACCTGACTTCAAACTGTACTACAAAGCTTTAGTAACCAAAACAATATGGTATTGGCATAAAAACAGACACTTGGACCAATTAAACAGAATAGAGAACCCAGAAATTAACCTTCATGCTTGCAGCCAACTGACCTTTGACAAAGGCACTAAGAATATACACTGGGGAAAGGACAACCTCTTCACTAAATGGTTCTGGGAAAACTGGATATTCATGTGTAGAGGAATAAAACTAGACCCATGTATCTCATCATATACCAAAATCAACTGAAAATGAATTAAAGACTTCAATATAAGAGCTTAAACTATAAAACCCCTAGAAGAAAACATAGGGGAAACACTTCAGAATGTAAGGCTGGGTGAAGACTTTATAAATAATACCCCAAAAGCACAGGCAACAAAAGAAAAAAGAAATAAATGGGGTTATATCAAACTAAAAAGCTCTTGCAGAGAAAAGGAAACAATCAACAGAGTGAAAAGACAACCTACAGAATGGGAGAACATATCTGCAAACTATACATCTGACAAGAGATTAACATTCAGAATATACAAGAAACTCAAACAACAGTAAAAAAACCGAATAATCTGATTAAAAATGGGCAAAGGAGCTGAACAGACATTTCTCAGAGGAAGACATACAAATGGCCAACAGGTACATGAAAAAATGCTCAACGTCACTAATCATCAGAGAAATGCAAATCAAAACCACACTGAGATATCATCTCACCCCAGTTAAACTGGTTATTATCAAAAAGACAGAATAAAAAATGCTGGCACAGATGTGCAGAGAGGGGAACCCTTCTACACTGTTGCTGGGAATGTAAATTAGTACAGCGATTATGGAAAACAGTCCGGAGGCTTCTCAAACAGCTATAGATAGAACTGCCATATGATGCAGCAATCCCACTTCTGGGTACGTATCCAAAGGAATGGAAATCATCATGTCAAAAGGATACCTGCACTCCCATCATTGTCACAGCTCTATTTACAATAGCCAAGATATGGAACCAACCTAAATGTCCATCAATGGATGACTGGATAAGGAAAATGTGGTATATATGCACAATGGAATACTACTCAGCCATAAAAAAAAAAGAAAGAAATTCTGCCATTTGCAGCAACATGGGTGAGCTTGGAGAAAATTATGTTAAGTGAAACAAGCCAGGCACAGAAAAAGAAATACCACATGTTCTCACTCATAAATGGGAGCAAAGAAAGAAAAGAAAAGAAAAGAAAGAGAGAAGGAAAGAAGGAAGGAAGGATGGAAGAAAGAAACCACAATAATATGTTGAACTTTCAGAAGGAGAGAACAGAACTGTGGTTACTAGAGGTGGGAAAAGGGGAGGGGGAGAGGTCACAAAAGGACATATACTGTATGATTCTACCTACATGAGGTACATACAGTAGTCAAATTCTTAGAGACAGAAAGTAGAACAGTGGTTGACAGAGGCTGGAGGGAGGCAGAAATGGGTAGTTAGTGTTCAATGGGTATAGAGTTTCAGCTTTGCAAGATGGGAAGCTTTGGAGATGGATGATTATGGTGTACGACAACATGCATGTACTAAATAACACTGAACTGTGCACTTAGAAATAGTCAATATGATAAGTGTTATGGGTATTTTATGACAATTAAAAATAATTTCTAAAAAAGAGATAAGAACCCAGAAATAAGGGAATTTTAAGAGAATACTGTATTCAACTTGGTAACAAATTTAAAACCTAGACATAGATGATTTTCCAGCAAAATAAATTCAGCAGCATAAACTCTAAACTCTAAGAGAAGTATGAAACACTGAATATCATATAAGATATTGAAAAAGTATTTAAAGATGCACCATTGTAAAGGACCACAGAACTGTACGAGTTCACAGCTGAATCTTACCATAGCTTTACCTGTACAAATTGTCCCATGTTATTTAAACTGTTTCAGACCATAGACCTGTGCTTGTCAACCTTGGTTGCAAATTGCAATTCCTTGTAGAGCTTAAAGAATACTGATACCTAGCTCCCATCTCCACAGATTTCTGTAAAGGAATTGGGGGTGTGGTTTGGGCATGAGAATATTTTTTTAATTCACTGTTTGATGCTGATATGCAGCTAATATTAAAAATCATGGTTATAAACATGGAAAAAGTCCAAAATTATTTATTCAAGCCTGCCTTCTTTTAACCACTGAAACCTGACTTTTATATATTTTTATTTTTTTGTTTTATTAAAGGAATTTATTTTTTTAATTGAAACAAATTGATTGTACATATATACTGGGTACAGAGTCATATTTCTTTTACATTTTTTTTAAAATTTAAATTTTATTTTTTATTTTTTATTATACATACATGTGGGGTACAGCATTGATTTTCAATAATTGTGTACAACGTGTGGTGGTAAGATCAGTATAGTTAGCTTATTCTTCATTACAATATGCCATCATTTTTTGTGTCCATTGACCAATTCCTCATTAGCCCCCTTCCTCTCCCCCACCCTTCCCCTTTTCCACCTCTAGTTTTCTAAAAGTTCAGCATATTACTGTGATTGTTATTTCTTTTTTTCTTTCTCTCTGTCTCTCTTTATTGTTCATTTGCTTATATTATCCTAAGTGAAACAACCCAGGTACAGAAAGAGAAATGCTGCATGTTCTCACTCATAACTGGGAGGTGAATCCATAAAACCTGATTTTTAAAAATAGTACAAAAAGAGAAAACTATAGACCATTCTTACTATGGTTATGGTTGCATAAATTCAAGTTAAATATTTTCAGATAGAATTTTGCAACTTATCAACAGAATAATGCAATATGAAATAGCAAGGTTTACTATAGAAAGCAAGGGTATTTCAAAATCAGGAAATAGACCCACGTAATTCATTACATCAATAACTTAAATAAGAAAACCCCTATGATAATAATATTAGACACTGAAAAGATGAGACATTTAACAAAATTCATTAGATTCCTTCATCTCCCCAATAAAATTCTAAATTAAGTAGAAATGGAAGGATACTATTTCAGCATAATAAAGACTGTTTACCCAAAACCAATTATCAAATGTTTTCTAAATGTTAAAAAATAAAAAAAAATCTTTAATTGTAACCAAGAATTAGACAGGTCACCATTATTATTTAATATTGTCATACAATGTTCTAGTCTATGAAATAATAACAGAAAATGAAATAACTGGCACTAATATTGAAAAAGAGGAGATAAAATTATCTTTTGATGCTGATATAATTTTAACTAGAAAATATAAGCCATGCAAAAATTACTAGAAAAGTGTACAAAGGGTATACATTGATAATTCAAAGTACAACTCCAAATGGCTCAAAAAAATAAGAAAAATTGCTCAAATGCAGTGGTAGTCAAAAAAATAAAAATAGAATTAATATCAATAAAGTTATTATTTTATAACATACTCACAGACTAGTAAAAGTAACCAAAGAGATCTGTAACTGCTGCTGATAAAAACTTGGGAAAAATGTACTCATAGACTGCTGGTGGTGAGGTAAACTGTTAATATTTTTTGAAAAGCAATCTGACAATATCTATTAAAATAATGTATAGCTTTTGACCCAGAAATTCACTCCTGGGAAAATTTTCTCAAGAAGCAAAAGCCACAGTACAAAAGACTCAACACACACAGACTGCAGTGGCAAAAATGAGAAAAAAAATGTATTTCCCATCAAAAGAATGAATTACACAATATTGAATTACACATACCAGTTCATTCGGAAAACTATCCGTGGATATCTTCAGGTAAGAAAAGGAAAAGGGAAAATATGGAATATGATTCAGTTATTGTAAAACAAACAATATCTCCCTCCAAACAAAAAACTGCGTTTGTGTGCATGAATAGAATTATATGTACGTATAGAACCATGTACACATATAGAATTAGGCAGGAATATGAGCTTAAGTATTGTTACAGTAAATTGTGTATATATATGTGTGTGTGTTTGCATCCAGAATAAAAGGATGTGTATGTGTGTGTGTGCATTAGATTAAGGACAGGTACACGTATACATATTATTAAATATACATATATGTTTATAGGAGATTAGGTATATGTATGTCTATGTGTATAGGCATAGGAAGATGATTTATACTGGAATAATAATATTTGATTAGATTATGAGTCTGGTTGGATGTGTATGTACATATGTGTGTGGATGGAGTTGAGATTGAGGCTGCATACAAAGTTGAGGAAGGGCTGGGGTTAGGGTTGTCATTGTGGTTGTGGATAGGAATGGAGTTAACATACATCTGTATGAGGTTGAAGACCTGGCTCTGGACAGGATTAAGGGTGTAAATCTGAACCCAAATCTAGACCTGGATTAGATTACAATCTATTTTTCCACACAATTATATATAGGATTTTATAGCTGTGGCTCCATAGTATTATGAATATAGATTTTGTGATTGTAAAAGATTATTAATTGGATTTTTTTTATCTGTACCTGAATAGGATTTTGATTCTACATCGAAGATCATCCTAAACTATATTTAAGTGCATAAATCTATATGTGTGGAGGAATATATAAGTGTATCTGTTGTTTGCATCATAAAATTATGCCAGATGTATCTTTCTATATTTTTAGTAGCTAGTATTCTGTAAATACATATGTGTAGAATATCCTGTGTGAGCTTGTGTAAATATATATTTATCTGTACAGGAATTTAAAGACATATATACATGAATCTACTCCTGTAGTGGATTATGTGAGTGATTTATTTGCAAATAAGTCATTTTCATAATCCACTACAGGAGTAGATTCATGCAAACATGCAAATAAGTGGATTGTGCAAATGACTTGTTTGCAAAATGGATTGTGCAAAATGGTATTTTTTAAAGATTACGTAAATATATCCATGACTTTAGAGAGTGATTCAAATCTGATTCTGTATCAGATTATGTAATGAATTCTATATCTGAACCAAATTATGTAGATCAGTCTGGATTTATAGAACACCACCAATACATGAATAGTCTGTGTATTATAGTATCTCGTAGATGTATGGTGATAGAGTTTGGAAGTGCTGTCCCACCATAGCTCATGTCAAAATCTGATGGCAATGCTGGGAGCAGTTTGGGGTATGGGGGTGGATCCTTCATGAATAAATTAATGCCCTGGGGGGAGGTAATGAGTGAATTTACACTCTGTTACTTCCCATGAGAGCTGGTTGTTTAAAGGACACTGGCACCTCCCCTCTCTCTCTCTCTCTTGCTTCCTCTCACCATGTGATCTGCTTGTACCTGCTGGCTGCCTGCTGCTTTCCACCATGAGTAGGAGCAGGTTGAGGCCGGCACCAGATACAGCTGTCCCAGAGTCATGAGCCAAATAAATCTCTTTTCTTCATAAATTACCCAGTTTCAGGTATTCTATTATAAGCAACACAAAAACGGATTAATACACATGGGTATATATTTAGTATCGCACATATGTTGCTGTATCAGTAATTGTACCTGTTTGGAGTACATATGTATATATTTATAAGGTCATGTATATTAATTAATATTTACAACTGTATATGTTTAGGATTATGTGATTACCTTTCTCAGTATGGTGTTATTTAAAGTGCTAGCTTCTGTTCCTTTATGGAACCATGAAAATATCTGTGTCACGATTGGTATAGAGTTATGTAAGTAGAGCTCCCATATGTATCTGGGATTATGTATAAATACATATGTCTGATACTATAGAGGATCATATATGCATGTCTAGATCTGGAAACGAGGTTCAGTTTTGTTAAGAATACTTTCCAGGTGGTGCTGTGTATCCTGTCACATGCTACTGTCTTACTTTAAGTCAAGCTTAGAATCATCAGTGAGTTCAGTGGTGTCAGTCTCATCCTTCCATTAGAACTTTCCCATCAATCTTTCACCTGATGGTTTTAGTATCTATCCAGGATCATTGCTGAGATCTTTTACTTCATGAGGAGTTGCACAATGGTGATTTACTAATTGTGCCATTATTTCTGCATTTGCATGTGTAGATTTTCCTAATGTAAAACCATTTAAATTACTGGAATAATCTCAGCTCTCTGATTATATATTGTCTTCTTATATGTTGCTGAATTCAGTTTGCAGGCATTTTGCTCAGAATGTTTGCATTTATATTTATCTATGAAACTGGCCTATGATATTTCTTTCTAATGCTACTTATTTTGCAAGGTACCAAGTTTCACACTGATTTCATAGAATGAATTAGGAACACTCCCTCTTTGTCAATTCTCTAGAATAGTTTGTGTAAAGTTGGGATGATCCTTTCTGAAAAAGTTGGGACTTGCTTGGAAAACATCTGGGCCTGGTGTTCTGCTGTTGCTGTAATACCTTAGAAAGTATCAGTCTTTCTATTTCTTATTGGTTTCAGTTGTTGTAATTTAATTTTTTTTGAATGCATATACTATCCAATTTTCAAATTTATTGGCATGAATTTTATTTTTTTTTAATCTTTTGAATATATCTTTTTTATTCCTAATATTGTTTATTTGGACCTCCTCTCTGTTTTCTCGGTCATTATCACCAAAGATACGTCAAATTCATTAGATTTCTCAAAGAACCAACTTTTGGCTTCAATAACCCTTTTTATTTTATTTAATTTACTTTATTTTCAGTTATTCAGGTTTTTCCCCTAAATTCATAAGTTTATGCTTTGGTTAATTTCTTATCCTTTCTTCTCTTCAAAGATTAACATTTTAGGTTGTACAACAAAATACAGCTGCTATTCTACTCCACATGCTTGATATGTTGTACTGTATTTTAATTGTCATGCAGTTCTATTTTATTTCTTCTTTGACCCAGGAATATTTAGAAAGTGTCTTTAAAATTTTCCAATATATGGGGATTTATTTCTTTATTTGGTATTGGCTTCTAAAATGCATTGTATCAGAGGGCATGATTTGTATGTCACCAGTTCTTTGTTTTGTTGAAACATGTTCTACAACCCAACATGTGACCAATTTTTGTAAATGTCCTTATTGTTTGACAAAAATGTATACATGCATTTCTTCTGTATCTTATATACGTTTATATTATATAAATGTATTTATTTATATATTATATACATTCTGTATCTTATATACATTTGACCAAAGGAAGTCAAATGGTCAAGCCCGATATATATAATTTTCTTACTGAGATATATAATTTTCTTACTGGATATATAATTTTCTTACTGAGAGGTTCTGCAAATATTTTCAGGATAATACAATCCAGCAGACTGATTGCCTTCTCTTCCTCACCCAAAATCCACTTGTCACCCTTCTCCCAAGAGAAACAATCCCAAACTCCCATGCAATTGCTGTATTAGTTTCAAAGTTCAGGATCTCATGGTATTTTTGTTGTTCTTTTTCTGGATTGAGAGTTCAGTGAAGTAAAAGAACACATTATGCATGCAAAACGTAGCAAACAATAGCGAGACAAGGACTGAACAACCACCATAAACACCCACATTCAAAAAGAATGAGGCTCACAGCAATTAGTCTTCCATAGCAATTCTGAAATCATATTGTGCAGATATTCCAATGGCCTCTACCCTGAGAGTGCAGAACATTCCTTCTTTGGGTCCAGATTCTGCTGCAAGTGCATTGCCCTCTAAGTTTCTTAGTTCTGTCCTCTGGGAGGTCCTTGCTTTTCTATTATTCTTTTTGACCATGCCTGAAGAGAGCATTGAAGAATAGCCCTCTTTGCAGGCTGAGCATCTTTCTCTGCCTGCTTATTGCACATGAAGGGTGGGGGGGGCAAAGGTTGTTGTAAGTTTTGATCAATGAGTTTTTTAGTCAAGGCTGGTGGTTCCATGACAATACCACACACTAAAAACTTAGTTGACTTTTATTTATTTTATTCCTGTCAGCTCCACATGCCAATAGCCACATCCAAATTATTTCTGAGACATGACTGTCTTAGCCCATTGGACTTTTATAGAAGAGCCACAGCATTATTCTCATTTCATTAAGTTATTATGTCCAACCTAAATGATTTATCGGGTGCTACCTTATTCAGAGGATTTAACATCAAAGGTATGAGGGTTAAGATATTATGACCTTATGCCAAAATTTAATTTTTTAAACTTTTCTTTTGAAAAGTTTCAATATATACGAAAATGGTAAGAATAGTATAATTCCCACATGTTCTTTCTTCCCCCCCACCAATTATTATTTTGCCACATTTATGTTTTCTCTCTCTTTTTGGAGTTTTCTCTTTTTTTTCCTGGCTTTCTTTAGACACATGCACACTCACACACATATTATCAGTATTGCTGAACCATTTGAGAGTGAGTTACAGTGATGATATTAAATCCTAAGTATTTCAGCATGTAATGAGGACACACTTTTATACATCTGTGGAATATACTAAAAAGCATATGTACTTCACAGGGCCTGGTTTTCCAAAGCCTTACAGTTTCAGATATTGACCTTGTGGAGGACTGGAAATTTCCCTCAGGCTATAAGTCTCTGTTGCAAGATAAGGATTGTGGCACAGCAGGTTGCTGGCTCAAAGACAGACTAGATGCTGATTGTTATGTAAAGATACTGAAAAATTGCTGTTAAGAAGGAATGGTTGCTTAGATCAAACTGTTGTTGATAGGACCACTTAATTGCCTTATTTGAATGTCATCTGGCTTGTTTCACTGAAAGTTACCAGCCTATAGTGTTAAACTATAATCCCACCTTTGTTCTCGTCCTGTAACTTCCTGGTCTGGAAAATAAATGCAGGAAGAGAACCCCAATTTGGCATTAGTTTCCCAAGGAAGGGATGGCTTTTGCTTGAGCATCCCAAAAGGAGATTAACCACTTCGGGGCCTTTCACTGCTCAGTAGAGATGGGCTTTGAGTAATCCTTTGCATCTCTGTCACCCAGGGGAAGTGGGGTGACAAATCCATGGGGGGCAAAGCTACGCAAAGCAACATATATCCACGAAATAATAATCACATTCAGATAACTTAATATCGATGCAATATCTTATCTAATCTGTAGTCCATATGCTAATTTCTTTAATTATCCCAATATGCCTTTATATATTTTTTTTATCCAGGATATCAGATTGCATTTAATTGTCATGTACCTTTGGTGTCCTTTGTCTTTATGACGCTGATACTTTTGAAGAGTATGGGTCAGTTATTTTGTTGAATATTTATCAATGTGAGTTATTTTGATTGTTTAGTCATTGTTGCATTCAGTTTATGCATTTTTACAGGAATGATGCATGAATAATGTTGGGTCCTTCTCGGCGGCTCACCTCAGACTGCTGTGTGTTCATTGTTCCTGGACGAGGCAAAATATTAATTGGACTTTGTCATTCAAATAATTGATAATGAGTAACACTTGTGTCTTTTAATTGTAATCCTGTTTCTTTTAATCTCTGCAAGCTGACAATTCTTTTATGAATTCATCTCTTTATTCCAATACCTTGTCAAATGCAGCCAATAACAGGCAAGACTTACTACTAGCATTCTGCTTCTCAATCTCTTTGCCTAAAGTCATTTGGTATATTATCTATTTTCCAACACCAGGGAAACAACGTGATCAGGAAAACAGTTTCACCACTGCATAATGTGGTTTACCATCTTTTCAGCCTCAAAATATTACTCTTTACTGTCTGGACCTAAAGCCAACGCTGTATATCTTATGTTCTGCTGCAATGATAGCACCCTGCTATGAGTACCATTATCTGCATCAGTCACCTTAGGCTAAGATATGTTGTCATGTGAAAATGGACAGTTGTATGTACTATTCGGTATTTTTAAATTAGCACAGCCCAAAGACTGTAGAAATAATAGAAGGATACTATGGATAGACTCTATGAAAAAGCTTGGTGCCTAGATCATTCTACTAAATAAGTCCACTGGTAGGAATCTATCCTGTAAAAATATTTAAACATATGTACAAAGATGTGCATACAAAAATGGTATTTTAGCATTGTTTGCATTAGTGAAAAACTGGAAGCTACCTAAATGGCTATCCATAGTGGAATGTTAATTTATGATGCAAGTCATACTATAGAATATTTTTTCAACCATCAAATCAAATGAAGTATCTCTGTATGTTCTGTTATAGCGACATCTCTAAAACTACGGTTTAATGGACATGTATAAATGAATGGAAACATAAAACTTGCAACATAATTTCATCTAAAACAAGAACAAATCACAGTGTTCTGTGTTTGTATATGCACATATAGAATGCAAAGTAGAAATATGATTTAGAAGATTATATACACCAAACTGTTAGAAAATGTTTACCTCTTAAGGGAAACATGGGAGTTGGGGAACGGAGAGTAGTGAAAGGGGACTTTAGCATTTATTCTAGATATGGCTATATTGTTCAAACTTTTAAAAAATATTTTATTATTTATGTAAATTAATGCATTGGAAAAATAATATAATTTGTAACTAAAGGACATAATAGGTATTTTATTTCTTTATTTTTATTTTATTTTAACATTTACTTGTACATTTTTGCAGGGTACAGTGTTTCAATGCATTCATACACTGCACAATGATTTACTTAGAGGAGACAGCATACTTTTGTACTTGCTGGTCCACCATTTCTCCTCCCCCAGCCCTTCTTCCTCTCCCAGGCTTTGGTAACCAATTATTCTACTTTCTACTTCTATGAAAACCCATATTTGGTACTTGTCTTCCTGTGCCTTATCTACTTCACTTAACACGATGTTTTCCAGTTCCATTCATGTTGCTGCAAATGATAATATTTCTCTCTTTTTTTTATAGCTGAGTAGTATTCCATTGTGTATACAGTGTACACATGCCACAGTTTTTTTTTGTTTTTTGTGTTTTTACCCATTCATCCATTGATGAACATTTAGGTGGATTCTCCTCTTGGCTGTTATGAATAGTGTGATGAACATGGGAATGCAGGTGTCTTTTTGATATATTGCTTTCATTTCCTTTGGGTATATACCTAGTAGTGGGATAGCTGGGTTGCAAGGTACATCTGTTTTTAGTTCTTTGAGGAACTTGCTTTCCATAATGGCTGTACCAATTTACATTCCCAGCAACAATTTCAAGAGTTCCTTTTTTCCCGCAACCTCGCCAACATTTTTTATTTTCTATCTTGTTGATAATCCATTCTAAATGAAGAGGGATGATATCTCACTGTGGTTTTACTCTGCATTTCTTTGACAATTAGTGATTTTGAGCATGTTTTCATGTGCCTGTTAACCATTGGTATATCTTCTTTTGAGAAATGTCTGTTCAGGTCTTTTGCCCATTTTTTAATTGGGTTATTTGGATTTTTGGCTGTTGAGTTGTGTTCTTTATAAATTCTGGATATTAGCCCCTTGTCTGATGCATAGTTTGCTAACATTTTCTCTCATTCTGTAGGTTGCCTCTTTACTTTGTTGATTGTGTCCCTTGCTATGCAGAAGCTTTTTAGTTTGATGTAGTCCCATGTATTAGTCTGTTTTTGTTGCTTATAACAAAATACCTGCAACTGGGTGATATATAAAGATGAAATATTTTTGATTACAGTTTCTGAGGCTGGAAAGTCCAAAGTCCATCTGGTAGTGGCGATAGTGAGCCAGGGGTCTCACATTGCAAGATGGTGGAAGCAGAGAGAGCAGCAGAGAGAGACAGACTCATCTCTTCTTTTAAAGCCCTCAGAACCATACCCCTGACCACCATTTTTAATCCATTCACTACTGAATGGTCCTACAATCCAATCGCCTCTTCAAGGCTCCACCTTTCAATTACCATAATAGGATTTTCCACCCTCTTAACAGTCACAGCAGGGGCTAAGTTTCTAATACATAACTTGGGGGGACACAATTCAAGCTTCAGGGAGTTTGTGGGGTACATAATTCAATCCACTACATTGCATTTGTGTATTTTTGCTTTAGTTGCCTGTGCTTTTGCAGTCTTGCTCAAAAAAGAACTGCCCACTTCCCTTTCATGTAGGGCTTTCCCTATATTTTCTTCTAATGGTTTCATAATTTCAGATCTCAAATTTAGGTCTTTAATCAATTTTGAGTTGATTTCTGTGTATGGTGAGAAATAGGGGACTAGTTTCAATCTTCTGCATGTGGATATCCGGTTTTCCCAGAACCATTTATTGAAGATGCCGTCCTTTCCCCAGTGTATAGTTTTGGCACTTTTGTCAAAAATCAGTGGCTGTTTAAGTGCATAGATTTATTTCTGGGCTCTCTGTTCTATTTCATGGTTTACTTGTCTGTTTTTATGCCAGTACCATGCTGTTTTGGTTAGTATAGCTATGTAGGATATTTTGAAGTCAGGTAGTGAGATACCTTCAACTTTGTTCTTTTTGTTGAAAATTTCTTTAGCTATATGGGGTCTTTTTTGTAGTTCCGTAAAAATTTTAAGATGATATTTTTCTATTTCTGTGAACGTCATTGGTATTTTGATAGGGATTGCATTGACTATGTAGATTCTATTCAGTAATATGGACATTTTGATGATGTTAATTCTTCCAACCCATGAACATGGGATATATTTCCATTTATTTGTGTTCTCTTAAATTTTTTTCACCAATTTTTTGGAGTTTTCATTGTAGAGGGCGTTCCCTTCCTTGATTAAATGCACTCCTAGGTATTCATCTTTCTGGTAGCTATTGTGAATGTGATTGCTTTCTTGATTTCTTCTTCAGCTATTTTGTTATTGATATGTAGGAAGGCTATTGATTTTTGTGTGTTGATTTTATATCCTGTCACTATACTGAATTCATTTATTAGTTCTAGTAATTTTTTGGTGGAGTGTTTAGGGTTTTCTATGTATATGATCATGTTAACTGCAAATAGGAATATTCTGACTTCCTCCTTTTTCATTTGTAGGTCCTTAATTGCTTTCTCTTGCCTTATTGGACTGGCTTGAACTTTCAGTACTATGTTGAATAAGAGTGGAGAAAGTGGGCATCCTCGCCTTGTTTCAGTCTTAGAGGAAAAGCATCCAATTTTTGTTCATTTAGTATGATATTAGCTGTGGGTTTGTCGTATATGTCCTTTATTGTATTGAGGTACATTTCTTCTATACCTAATTTGTTGAGTGTTTTGATCAGGAAGGGGTGTTGGATTTTATAAAATGCCTTTTCTGTGTCTATTGAAATGATCATATGGTTTTTTTCCCTTCATTCTGTTGATGTTATGTAACATACTTATTAATTTGCATGTGTTGAATAATCCTTGCATCCCTGGGATGAATCTCACTTGATCGTGGTGAATGGTCTTTTTAATGTGTTGTTGGATTCGGTCTACTGGTATTTTGCTGAGGATTTTCACATCTGTATTCATTAGTTCTGTAGTATTTTTTTTATTATGTCTTTTTCTGGTTTTTGTATGAGAGCAATGCTGGCCTTGCAGAATGAGTTTGAAAATATTCCTTCCTCTTCTGTTTTTTGGAAGAGTTTTAGAAAAATTGGTGTTAGTAATTCTTAAAATGTTTGGTAGAATTTGGCAGTGAAGCCATCTGGTCCTGGGAATTTCTTTGTTGGAAGACTTTTTACTACTACTTCAATCTCATTACTCATTATTGGTCTGTTTAGTTTTCTAGTTCTTCATGATTCAGCTTTGGTAAGTATGTGTCTAGAAATTTATCCATTTCTTCTTGGTTTTCCAGTTTATTTGCATGTAGCTGTTTGTAGTAGTGCCTTATGATGCTTTGTAATTCTGTGGTATCAGTTGTAATGTCTCCTTTTTCATTTCTGATTTTATTTATTTGATCTTCTCTCTTTTTTGTTAGTCTAGCTAAAGATTTATTGATTTTGCTTATCTTTTTGAAAGGCAACTGTTTGTTTCATTGATCTTTTATATTGCTTTTTAAATCTCTAATTCGGTTATTTGTGCTCTGATCTTTGTTATTTCTCTCCTACTGATTTGGGGTTTGGTTTGTTCTTGTTTTCCTAGTTCCTTGAGGTGTAAATTGGGTTGTTTATTTGAAGTCTTTCTTCCTTTTTTGATGTAGGCACTTATTGCTGTAAATTTCTCTCTTAGAACTGCTTTTGCCATATCCCATAGGTTCTGGTATGCTGTGTTTTCATTTTCAATTGTCTCCTGGAATTTCTTAATTTCCTTTTTGATTTCTTCTTTGACCCATTTGTTGCTTAGGAGCATGTTGTTTAATTTCCATGTATTGTATGGTTTCCAGTGTCCCTTCTGTTCTTGATTTCTAGTTTTATTATCTTGTGGTTGGACAAGATAGTTGATATGGTTTCAATTTTTTAAAGTTGTTGAGACTTGTTTTGTGACTTAACATTTCGTCTATTCTAGAGAATGTTCCATGTGTCACTCAAAATAATGTATATTCTGCAGCTGTTGGATGAAATGTTCTATAAATGTCTGTTGGATTTAATCGGCCTAGAGTAGAGAATAATTCTGATGTTTCTTAGTTAATTTTCTGTCTGTATGACTGGTTCTTTGCCTAAAGTGTGATATTAAAGTCCCCAACTATTATTGTGTTGGAGTCTATCTCTCCCATTAGGTCTAATAGTAATTGCTTTATATGTCTGGGTGCTTTAGGTTGTCTGTGTATATATTTAGAATGTTGAATTGATTGCTTTGTCCTTATATTATGACCTTCCTTATCTTTTTTTACTTTCCTTGGCTTAGAGTCTATTTTGTCTGATATAAATATAGCTACTCCTATTCTTTTTTGGTTTTCATTTGCATGAAATTTTTTTTCCATCCTTCCATTTTCAGTTGATGTGTGTCTTTATAGGTGAAGTGAGCTTCTTGTAGGTAGCATATTTTTGGATTATGTTTTATAATCCAGCCAGCTACTTTGTGTCTTTTAATTGGGGAATTTAATCCACTTACATTTATAGTTATTATTGCTATTTAGGGACTTGTTACTGCCATTTTGTTACCTTTTTTCTGGTTGTTTTGTAGGTCCTTTTTTCCATTGTGTCTGAGTGGTTTTCTTTAGCAATGTATTTTGATTTCTTGCTATTTACTTTTAGTATGTCACTTATAAATTTTTGTAAATGGTTACCATAAATCTTTCAAAAACATGTTATAACAGATTGCTTTAAACTAATAACAACCTAACTTTGATATCTAAGAAAAAATAAAAAATAAAACCAACTCTACTCTTTGACATCGTTTCCCTCCCCCCACAACTTTTTGACGTTTCGCTGTTTCCTGTTACATCTTTTAATATTGCCTATGTCTTACACAGCTGTTCTATTTGTTATTGCCTTGTTAGATTTGTCCTTTAGTCTTCATACTAAGGTTATAAGTGTTCTTACTTTACTAGTGAGTTATGTACCTTCACATGTTTTCTTGCTACTTTTTAGCATTGACTTCTTTTGGATTGAAGAGCTCCCTTTAGCATTTCTTGTAAGGCAGGTCTAGTATTGATGAATTTCCTTAACTTTTGTTTATCTGGGAAAGATTTTATTTCTTCTTTATATTTGAAGTTTAGTTTTGCTGGATACAGAATTGTTGGCTGACAGTCTTTTGTCTTCAGCAGTTTGAATATATCATCTGATTCTCTTCTGGCCTGTAGGGTTTCTACTGAGAAATCTGCTCAGAGGCCTATTGGGGCTCTGTCAAATGTGATGTGTTTCTTTTCTCAAGCTGTTTTCAGTATTCTTTCTTTGTCTTCGGTCTTTAACAATTTGGTTATGGTGTGCCTTGAGGTGTTCCTATTTTGGTTGAATTTGATTTGTGACCTCCAAGCTTCCTGTAGCAGAATGCTGTAATCTTTCTCCATACTTAGAACATTTTCAGTCATTATTTCCCTGAATGTGTTTTCTAGGTCTCTTGCTTTTTCATTTCCTTCAGGTATGCCAATTATGCTGAGGTTATTTCACTTGAGGGAGTCCCATAATTGTTGCATTTCTGTTTTATTTTTTCCTATTTGTTATTTTTGCTCCTCTGATTGGATACTTTTGTATATTTTGTATTTCAGCTCATTGATAGTTTCCTGTTTGATCAAATATGCTGTTGGAGGTTTCTATCAAGGTTTTCAGTTCAGATAATGTAAGCTTTATTTGTAGAATTTCTATTTGTCTTTGTAAATTGATTCTATTCTTTTGTCAAGTTTCTCATCCTGTTCCTGAATTGTTTCTCAGATATTATTTAATTTTCTATCTGTATTTTCTTATGACTCCCTGAATATCTTTAACAGGGTTATTCTGAATTTTCTGTCACACATTTCATAAATCCACTGTTCTTCTGGGTCCATTGCTGGTGCTTTGTTGGTTTTCCTTGATGTTGTCATATTTCTCTATTCTTTCTTGATTTTTGTGTCTTCACATTGATGCCTGAGAATTTGAGGAAATAGCTATCTCTTCCAGGTTTTATAGGTGTTCTTTGATGGTGTCAGACCTTTACTGGTTAATATTAGAGCTTTGTCTCCGTTCTGTGTTTTGTTTTTTCTTTTTCTTTCCTTTCCTTTTTTTCCCACCCACTTAAACTCTGCACTGGAACTAATTTGCTGTCCTGTGGTTAATTCTCAAATTGGGGAAAACTTCCTGTGGGGACTGGGACTTGAACTCTGTGCTTGAGCTAAATTTCTGCTTTGCTGCTATATCTCAAACTGGGGAAAGCTTTTTGTGTGGATCAGATTTTAATCATCAGCCTTTTAGTCACTCCTGGGTCTTGCAAGGTCACCAGAGACTCAACTGAGATGTGTAGAAATTCTGACCCAGGACTGTCTTTCCTACAAATTGTGCCCCTTTCAGTTCTATTTCCTCAAGCAATCTCCACTGTGTGGTGCCTATGCCAACTAGAAGACAGATCTGCGGCCTACACTGTGTTCCAATGCTCCCCTGGTGGTCAGCCTCCCCTCGGCAGTCCAAACATTTCCTGTGGGGCAGGCTGTACACAAGTTCCTTGCAAAGACTCCCTAACCTCTAGGGGTTTCCTTCCTCCTGTTGGTTGTGGCCCCTTGCTCCTATGCAGGTCCAGGGTAAGCTTACTAGTGGTTTTGCTGGTTTGGTAAATGGAATAGTACACCCTGAAGCACCCTTCTCTCCTGCAGACTATAAGTAGCTTCATGCAAAGGGCACTGCTGTGGCTTTGTTGTCTCCTGATAGCTGCTTTGTGTGCTGGCAGCTGTTGTTCCTTGCATTGGCCCACAAAGGCAAGAAGTGACCAGAGCTTGGAATAATCCGAGTGGTCCCTCCTCCCTGTTGCTGTGGCTTTTCACAGCTTCACAAACTCTGCAGGTCTCTCCTGCTCTTGCTCTGAACTCCAGCAATCTCAGGATGTCAGTTTTTGCATTTTACTAGTTGTAAGTTGATCAGTTGTGCAGAGGAGCAATGCTTGGGACCATGTATTCTGCCTTCTCGATGTCGTTACTCATAATAAGCATTTATTCTGAGTGAGAAGGCAATTAGAAACCTGAGTTGAGAAGAAAAGAATGGGTAATGAGAAAAATATTCATGATCACTGTCATCAAATATTGAGGTGTCTCTCAAGGTGAAAAAGTCCTACATTTATTTTGTACACTCCTAGAGAGCAGGAGGATAGCAAAGTAAAAATAAAAATCAATTCATTTCTTAGAGATAACTACAGATGGGATGGGATACTTTGGGATATAACCAATTTCCTGGCCATAGGGATCTTGAGGAGTAAATCCAAGCCATAATACAGGTTTGGACTTAAATATATTTAATCTAGAAGATTTTTCAGCTAGAAGTTTCTTAGACAGCCCTAATTTCAATTTTATATTGATTTTTCCTAGAAACCACCACATATATTTTAAAATGTGTCGTTCTTGCAATTGAGTTTTGGCTTCTAGAGAGACTCACAGGAACATTTTGGTCTTGACTATTGATTTGGTCTACTTTTAAGTATCCACGTGGTAGCAAATTCCCTAATTCCTTCAACAGGAAATGTCAGCCACACCTATATCACTCAGCCTTCTTCAAGAGGAGTGTTATCTCTCAAGCTCTCCCATTGACTTTCAGCCCAGCTACTTGCTTTTCTGGGTTCCCAGGAAAATAATTACAAGCCCTGAAATGTTGGGTTTTAAATATTCTTATATCCTTTCTCTTAAGGCAAGCATACATCATTTTTCCCACTTCCACTCATCTCTCACTGACCATGTTCAACTTCAAGGATGTGTGTAAAGCATGATCCTCTTGCATGAATGGAAGAAAAGAATAATCGGAATTATTGGTGGGCACTAATAATATTTATCATAAGGAGACATCTTCATCTCCTAGGGGCAACATATAGGGGGTTTCCTAAAATCCTGTGCCTTTTTCAAGCCTTGAGACAAATGATGTAATGATATCTAATATCATGTTTTATAATAGAACCTTACCCTAGAATCACCCCCATGCTGAATGGACTTTAATTTTTGAAACTGAGACCGAATTTTCCCACTGACAACTGAGAAAGAATGTTTGTGATTTTTATAACATATGTTTATTTGTTTTAATAAAATATCTAAATTTCACCAAATGTATGCAATAAAGTGATTATAAATTCAAAGAATACATAATTTTAAGATCTTAAAATAGTGATCATATGAAGAAACGAAACACAGACATATTTACTTGATCACTGTATAAGCCTTTGAACTGCATTGTACCTTTTAAATTGCATGAAATTTTATTTCAGTTTAGAAGGTCTGCTTTATATGAATTTTTTAATGTAAAGCAGTTGATGATTTTTTAAAATCAATATTTCATTTATGATTCATGTTTTGCTAAAGTGGATAATGTAATGCCTTAATGGGTGGAAATGGATCATAGCAAGGAGGTCAGAAAGCAATTGCTGCCATTAATAATACACTTTCTACAAGATAATTGACAGACAGTGAGTAGGAGACTCTAGAATATTCCTGCACGGCCTGGGTATATGGGATGTATACAAAAATAGCAGCTGATTTTAAGAACAGCATATGTCAGAGAAGCACACATATTTGTGTGAATATTATCAAGTCTTTGCCTTCAACAAATAGTTTTTCTACTCATTCAAAAACAGTAAGCAGTTAATTATAGAAGAACTGTGTATGATTAGAGAAATCAGGAATAATAAAATATGCTTGAAGTCCTAATTGCAGGACTGGGCATGACATTCCTTTGCTAGATGACTCGTCATTTGTATTTTCCTGGTTTCCTATTCACAATTTATGTACTTGAGTACTTACCTTTCTGATGATGCTACACAGTCCAACTTAGAGAAATTTTCCCTCAATGAATAAAGTATGAGAATTTCATTCTTAATTGTGTACAGCAAGGTGCATGTATGATTGCATTTAATCCTTCTGACAATCCTGGAAGGTGAATAGGATAGCCAGTGTTATGCTCATTTTATAGATGAGGAAACTGAGGCCCAGCATGGTACAATGATTGGCATAAGATCTTAGAATGATTAAGTGATTGACTTGGGGCACAATCTTAAGTTTTTTGACTCCAATTCCATATGTCCCTCTATTCTTTGATGCAATAACGTGGGGGGGAGGGGAGAGAGAGAGAGAGAGAGAGAGAGAGATTCTGTCACCAATATGGTGACCTTTATCTTAAAATTGCATTTCTTTTAATTTTTTTTTCAGTGATGTGTGCTTGAGTGGTTCATCTGTCTTGCACAAGCTGACTGTGTGCCTCTCTTGCAACCTCACTGTTTAGTGATTTCACGTTGGTAGCTTGACTTTGGTTGCAGTGGAAGTATTAACAACACAAAAATAGGCAAATGCTACAAACCAGGGCTTTTGTCTTGAGAGCAGTTGTAAAACACTTAAGAGTACAACATCATTTTTAACACATTTTATATGTTCATACTAGTAATCATTGGACCCTTTAAAGTCTGCATCTTTGCTAAAAGTTCAGGCTGAAAGTCAAGTCACTGTCTTGACTTATCAAGTCCTGGATAAGGGTGAGGAGAGTAGAGAGTTTGATGTTCCCTATACTTTACTGTGACATTCCAGAAATAAGATGTCATTACTTCTCAAGACTGTAAAATGATATATAAAGGCTCATGTTACTGTGCTGTGTGTGTAGTAAGTTACTGACACATACTCACACATTAAACTAATTCTGTTTAAAGCAATGGCTTCCAAACACATTCTTGATTTTTTCTGTCATGCATTACAAATATTTAAGTGTACAACACATGTATATGTGTAAATATGTGTGCATATATGTATGTACACCCATATATATTATAGATGTTATTACATATATGCACACTGGGATTGTATGTGTATATAATTATATCTCATTAATGTATGTTTATAAATTACATACGTTACTAATATATGTCAATTATACATCAAATAAAAATGTCTAAACGATGAAAAAAGATGAATTAAGTTATTAAATTCTTTTTTATTGTACAACTTTAGTCTCACTAAATATTATCAATCACATTGTTAAATAGTAATAATGTTTTGTTAAAAGATGCATCATTTTTTTAACGTATTGGTTAGTATTTTTTGACATAGTTATTCAAAGATATGGTTCTAAGTTCAGTTTATTTTGATACTTTGTTTGATGCTTCTCAAAACTGAAGAGCTCCTTTACAAGATTCATAGATCCAAAAGGAAGCAGTGTATTTTTGGCTAAATTTATCAATTTAGTTTACTCTTTTACAATACCATTGACCAATTATATACATATTTTATTAAATTTGGCTAGTATATTTCTATCTGTCCTGATGGTAATTATTTGCTCTCACAAACTGGTCACACAACAGTGTGTTTTCATATTTTTGACAAAAAGATTCAAAGCCTACTGAAACACTTTGTTTAGTATTTTAACTGAGAAAATTTCATTTCTATGTTTTTCAAGTTTGCAAATCTGAGTATCATACTGGGTAACATCCTTATATCATATTTAGGAACAGAATTACGTAATAATTAAATGTTTCAAAATGTCAGATCTCAAAATGCTCTCTTCATCATGTAAGTTTCTTTCAAAAAGTAGTTACCTTCTCATTTGCTGTTAAAACTTTGTTTTCACTTTGAAGGAAGAGATTAAAGGTGTGTATATGTGTGAGTGTGTGTGTGTGTGTAATACCTACTGGGAGATGTTCTGAGAGTCACTTAATATCATAGAAAAAGTTAGCAAATTTGAAATATTCATCTAGTTACAAATAAAAATGTGAATATATTTTTTAATTTTGAAAACTCTCCAAATATACTGCTGCAAGGCAATCAAAGAACCTCCTTGTGCTTACAAATACATGTGATCCACACACACACACACATACAAACACATATGCCTTTATGTATACAAATATATAAGTATATATATAAACATTTTCTTAGAAAACATCCTTTAACCACGTAAGCAAAGCATCTGTTTATCTATCCACATATATTTTATAAGTACTCATATATACATACACAGTTACAGAATCATATATATATATACACATAAAAACATAACTCTATACACACTCATAATCCTATTATAATCAGAATTAGATATATAATCATATTATATGCAACATTTTGAACATAATTTTATAAATCTAAATATCCATAATACTTTATGTGTGCATGTATATCATTATAGGTCTATATAATCCTTTACATAATATACATATGCCTGTACATTTGCATAATTCTATACATAACATAATCCTGCAAATAATCCTAGCCTTACTCTGTGTATATGTATGTATGTGTCCTGCTTAAGATACTCCATAAACTTGCATAGCAGGGGACATATAAAATGCAGGCTGAGCACTGACAGATGAACATGGGCGCCTCTCAAGCCCTTCCACATGGTGGAATATCAACTTCCCCATCAGGGTTCTTCACGAACATGACTATATAGCATGTGGCCAACCCAGGGGGCCAGAATCTGTACTTAAATGTTAGTCCAACTTAGTTTTTTAAAAAGTAAATATAAATGAGGGTTCTCCTACTTGCTTCCTCCACCCCAATGGTTCATCTTGTGCCTCTGCCTTAGTTGAACCCTGTGCCTGGTGTGACTCCTGGCTGGGTGCTGGGCTGCCTGGGCCTCTCCGGCAAGGTCTGCACAGCTGCCTGGGAGCTCAGCATTCTTACCTCCCTGACTCCCTGATCTGATTCAGTGGAAATGGCCTACAGAGGCATATTCCCAACATTTTAAATAATAAATTGATAAATTCAGCACAAAGAACCTACAGTCAAGCAGGGAGATGGAGATGGACAGACAGTTTAAAACAGAGTGAACACAAATGGCCAATCAAATGATGGGAATTAGGTCAGCTGAAATTGTGATATCTACTCTGACTGAATACCCACTTAAATATGTTAGCTCTAATTTTTATAATAACCCTGCAAAGAAAGCATCATATTCCCAGTTTCATTGGTGAGGAAACTGAGTCATGGGGAAAGGTTAAAGACTTGTCTAAAGACCACTCACCTACTGAGTACCAGAGTTAGCCTTCACATCCAGGTCTCTGGCTCCAAAGCATACACTCTTTCCTTTCTACCATACTCCTTTCTCTAGCAAAATACCATCTTTTCTTAAAAAATCAAATTAACAAAACTTACACATTTGCTAATCTGCCATACTGACAAACATGCATGAAATAGATGAGATAGGCAAACTCCTATGAATGAGAGTATAAATGAACTTAACTTTTCTGGAAAATATTTTAGCAATATAAAATAAAAGCCTTAAGAAGGTTCATGCCCCATGTTAATTTCTAGGGCTCTAGCATGAGAAACTACTCCTACAATCTTTATACTTTAAAATATCCATCAAAGCCTTATTAAAAATCATACAATGTTGTTGCAAACAACTTTTATCTGCAATGATAATTTATTATTATTATTGAATCATAATTGATTATACATATTTTTGGGATTCAATGTTGACATATGTTGATCAAGTCAATATTACTAGTATGCATATTGTTACAAATCGTACTTATTCTTTACACCCCTTGTCCAATTTCTCCTCATCCCCCTCTCCCTCCCCCCTCCCACCTCCGATAACCCTAGATTTCTTCTCTCCTTCTGAAAGAGTAATGGTTACTCTGTTGATTTGTTGCCTAGAAGATCTGTCCAATGCTGAGAGGTGTGTTCAGGTCCCCCAATATTATCATAGAGCAGATGCTTCTTCTGTCACTCTGGAATGGGATTTGTGGTGAGAGACATCCTCTTCTTTTCTTTGGCCTCTGCTGGTGACTCTCCTTGTGTCAATGCACTCCAGTGGCTGGTGGACCATCTGCGTGGTGGTTGTGACGTCTAGCCACTTTGACAGCAGCTGTGGTTACTGTGCTGGCTGTGGTAGGCCCCCCACACGGAGGTGTTTTTTTTGGCATGCTCCGTGGCACTGACGGTGTGCCTGGTTGTGGCGGGGGTGGTCTGGTACCCAGCATGATGCCTCAGGCTCATGGCAGGGCTAAGGTGCTGGTGGTGTACCTGGGTCAGAACTAATTTTTTTCCATTGCTTACTTCTAAAATGGGGGAACTTCCTGTGAGAACTGGTACTTGAGCTGTGTGGTTGAGCTAAATTGCTGCTTTGCTGCTATTTCCCTAGGGAAGGCTTTTTGTGCAGCTCAGGTTTTAATGGTTGGCCTTATAGGTACTTCTGGCTTTCCTGGGACCGGTGGATCTGGGTTGTGTAGAAACTCTGATCTGGGCCTGAGTTTTCTCATCAAACTGCACCCCATGTAATTCTGCATTCCTGACCAGTCTCCTCTGATTGGTCCTGTGCTGATTGGGGGACAGATCAGCTCTCCTTGCTGTGTCCCAGTGTTCCCCCGGTGGGCCTGTCTCCCCCACCGCCCATGCTCCAAAAACTTCCCATGGGATGGGCCCTGTATCAGTCCCTTGCAATGACTCACCGACCTCTGAATGGCTCCCTTTTTCAGCTTTTCTGGCTCCTCGCTCCCGTGTGGATCCACAGGAACCCTATTAGTGGTCTTGCTCTCCTGGGGGCCACCAAAGTCCTCTTCTCCCTTGTCACCTCCCAGTAACTCCAACTGAAGGGCACAGCTGTGGCTTTTCCCGGCTCCTGCTCCATGTGCTCAGCAGTTCCAGCCTTAAAGTGGCCACTGTATGAAATGCTCAGAGCAGTTTTTTCTTTCTCTCATTGTGGTTTCTCTCACCTCCATGAATTCCATAGGTCTCTCCTCCCCTTCCCCTGAGCTCCAGCGGCCCCAGGTTGGCTGGTGTTACATTTTTATAGTTGTAAATTGGTTGATTTGTGAGAGAGAGTGATGCTTGGGACCATCTATTCTCCCATCTTGACTGGAACTCTACAATGATAATTTAATGGGTTAGTAAATAATGCCAGATTTTTGCCTTATAATATAATCACTAAAAGATGTTTACAATAAATGTTAATGCTCATGCTATCATGTTAAGTGAAATAAAAGAGAATAGAAAATTGTACAGATAGTATAATCATAAGTTTGGAAATATATATACATGTATATGTGTATGTACTCTAGAAAGAAACATGTTATGATGATAACAGAGTGATTTCTATTTTCTTAGTTTTAATTTACAGTAAACGTATAATATGAGAAAAGGCAATAGTTTAATTAG
This sequence comes from Cynocephalus volans, assembly GCF_027409185.1. Taxonomy (NCBI): domain Eukaryota; kingdom Metazoa; phylum Chordata; class Mammalia; order Dermoptera; family Cynocephalidae; genus Cynocephalus; species Cynocephalus volans. Next base: position 59,800,468 of record NC_084462.1, read on the forward strand.
GAAAAAGGGATTGTGAGATTGTGGGTTTAGAGACAGAAAGATCACAGTTTCAGTACTGAAGAACTGATATAAACATATCACACCTCAGTTTCCTCCTGTGTCACATGGGGATAGAATCCTTCCCTCACAGAGACTTAGGCTTGTGGTACAGAGAAGGTCCTCAAATATGCCAGTTCCTCTTCTGCTTTCCCTTTGCAGGATTGTTAGTAGGATGTTTAGCTTCTCAGACATTCTGATGACCCCCAGTCATTCTATTACATCCACAAACCGTCATTACTCTTTTGTTCATTTAAGACAATAAACCAAAGAGAAAAGAATCAAAATACCTAAACCTGAAAACTAAACTTGTTGATCATCTTCTTACTTGAGTATAACCAACACAAGGCCATGGAATTACTCCCCTAGCACAGCTTGTGATTCTTAATCTTCTCGGGAATATATTCAAGAATATATATAAGAATGTGTTAAAAATTATCTTACTCCCATACATGCACTTATATGCCAAATTTTCATATTGTATCTGGGGACTCACAAGTTCTCCAAAGCTTTGATAGGCATCAGTTTGCTAAACTTTGGAGATATGCCCCATTCTAGGAAAAGGGAAAGGAAAGACTTAAGGGGTTGGAGGGAGAATTCCTTTGGCCTTCCTCCTCACACCCCCATTACTCAGATGAAGAGATCAGTTCAGTGAGTGAAGGGCATTTTTAAGGATCACAGCATCCAAATCTCATCAAGATGTGAATTCTTTCTGCCATAACACTTCCCTGAGATGAACTCTAGAGTCACAGAGTCTTTATGTTACAAGGAGAAATGAATATTAAACAATTCCTTCTCTGCATTTCATTTAGAACAAAACTTCCAGATAATTCTAGGAGTGGAGATGTACCTGAAAATCAAATAGGTCCAAGTATTAAGTCCCAAGCAAATAAAACAGTTCTTTGAACCTAAGATGCAAAGACATAAAAGAAGTTGAACCAATGATCTATACCCAAGTCTCCTCTCTTACTAGGACTTTTATGCAAAAATGTTCATCACTACTATCACAATCAAACATGCCTCTAAGAATGTGGCAGATGGAAGCTTTTCAGATGTTAGCCCAGCACTCACTCAACAGTCTGCATAGGACAGTGGTTTAGAGCAGGAACCAGCAATTTTTTCTGTAAAGGGCCAGATAGTAAATATTTTAGGATTGTGGGGCCATATATAGTCTCTAGCATAGAAAAACCACTCTTAGCTTGCAGCTGTATAAAAACAGCCAGAGTTTGTCTGAAGCCAGACTGCCTGGGTTCAAACCTGGCAATCCCACTTCCAGCCTTGTTACCTTTGGTAAGGTGCTTAACTATTCTGTGCCTCAGGAAAATGGGGGAGGGGGGTCATAATAGTACATCCTTCATCGGGTCTGATGAGGATTCAGTGACTTAATGCATAGAAAACACTTAGGATAGCAATGATATAATTAGTAAAATGTAGGCATTGGTTCTTGTCAGTAATTTTGGAAGGATGGCCCAAGCCTGGCTTGTTTTCCCGTGGTTATTTGGGACTTGCAACCCCCCTGTGGAGGATGGCCACTGCAAAAAGTCAACCATCTGTGCTTCTCTTGTGGCTTATTATACACTGGGGAGGAATAAATATTCTGTGCTTAGAGTATTAAAATAGTTCCCATATGCAAAGAGGGATAAAAATAGCTCTTACCTTACAGGGTTGTTTTGCAGAATAAATGGAATGATGAATATGAATTTGCTCATTATAATGTATAGCTCTCTAGTTATTATTATGGAAGATACCTGATTATAATTACTAATTAGACAAGAGTTTTTGGTATAATCTTTCTCTGGGTGATACCCTGATGTAATATGTTTTAAACATGTTTAGTTAATACATGTTTCTTCCAGTTCTTAGGCTTTGCACTTTGATAGACCAAGAGCAGGTCTGATTCACTCTTACCGCCTCAGCACTGAGCACAGGGCCAAGCACATCACTGTAGCCAGATAAATACACATTTTTTTTTTTTAAGATAAAGTAGCTTTATTTTAAGGGATGATATAAAGACTTAGGACTTACAAATTTGCTTGTGCTTTCTTTCTTTTAGCGACATTTTAAAATCACAAAGAAGTTCCAATTCAAGATTGCTGTCAGACCAAACATATGCTGAACAACCAATATTCCTAATAATAACAGAAAAAAATATATACAAAACATACTAAACCATCCATGCATGCAATGGAAAATAAAACAAGACTTCTTTGGTAGATAATAGACTATGAGAATTCCTGGAAGGGTGAAAGCATATAGAATCAGATTGGAGAAGGAAACCATGGGCTAAAGTGCATGCATGGAGGACTACTGGAAACGATGGCTCTGTAGGTGCTGTAAGCCCAGGATGCAGGTATCAGAGAAGCGGGGAGGGGGTGGTCTAGGTTAATCAACAGGGTGCCTATTTGCGATACCATAGAAGAGCAGAATAGGTTGGCTCTCTCCTATGTTTCACCATCTAGGGCCAAGCATCACACAACAGGGTGCTGGCATCTGAGAGATAAGACAATATACTGCCGAGCTGGCAGCCCTAGGGGGAAAGGAGAGCCCCTGTACCCAAAGGCATTGTTGCTGGAAGTACCTCCCCCACATATAAGATCCAAATAAAGAATGCTTCAGACATGCACAGACTTAACCATCCACAGGTCCTCTCCAAATGAGTTATGAAAGGGTGCACTTCAGCAAAGCAAAGTCAATATTTGATACATACAAAGATAATCGTTTCAGAAGAAACAAATCATCCTAATAGAAAAAAATGAACAAAAGTCATAAACAGGTAGTCCTGTTCCTAAACAGTGAAATACAAATGACAAATATATGAAGAGACACTTACCTTCACCAGTAATGAAGGAATGCAAGTCAGAACAATGAAATGTAGAGGACTTTCAAGATGGCGGTGGCTGCGGCGGCTGGCGCAGAGTAGCTGAGGTGGAAAAGGTGGCCACTGGGCCTCAGGCAGCCAGGAAACTTGTGGACCTTCCTCTTGCCATCTCTTAAGGGAGGACCGCTGCTGCTGGCCGGTCGTGGGGGGTGACCGCCACTTTGCCCCCGGCAGGAGAGGCTGCCTCATTTACAGGCAACAGCTTTGAAGTGTGGAGCAGGAAAAGAACTGTTTCTTAGCTGCAAAAGTGAGTCTCGAAACAGGGAACACGGCGCCAGGGCTGCTGTGGATGCAGCCAGGATCCCGGAGGCCGGGGCTGCGCTGAAGGCGGCCAGCTGCCCTATTCAGGATTCGAGGTTTCAGGCCGGCATTAAAGAAGATCCCTGGGAGCGCCTGAGCCGTGCCACGACTGAACAGCCCGAGGCGGCAGCGGCCGAGAACGTGGAAGGTGGCAAACCAGAGACAGAGAGTGAGCACCCGACCTGGCACAACCCTGTGAGTGACCCCTGGACCAGTCCTGTGGGTGGCAGACGCCCACCCGAATCCCGCCTGCATCACCAGGCCACTCACCGCCCTGGGGCTCCCTCCATTTTCCCAGGCCCGGGCAGCTCCGCCTGGCTCGGCCGCCACTAGGCCTCCCACTTGCTTGGCCCCGCCCGGGGCTTTCCAGAGCCTGCGGGCCGGCCTCCCCTCCCACTCCCTCTGTGGTTCTCTGGCAGGTTGGTGGCGTGGGGTGTCCCCGGCCAGTGTTGGGAGGGCAAGGAAGTACGGGCGGGCTGACTGTCACTCCACCACACCCTGGACTCTGGCCCCTCGTAAACTTCCTGTTACTGGGAGGCAGTTACCATCTCTGCGGCCACCAGTTCGGAAAAAAGCCTAACAAATTTCTGGTTGGGAATAGTGTGGTAGGAGAGTTCCCAGGTCCACTTGAACCTGCCGGAGAGCTGGCTGCAGGCAGGCGCTAGACTCGGTTTATACCGGGGGGATACAAAGGTGAACAAGTCCCGAGAAAGATCTACACAGTGCTACAAAGGCACCCAGAGCGACCGGTCGTCTGTGCCTAGCAGAAACGTGGTAGACTTCCTGGACGAGGCGGTGCCGAGCAGGGTCTTGAAGGCCCAGCTGATAGACGAGGGTTGCAGAAGACACGCCCCAGCCCAGCACAGTGCGCACAGAGTGGGCAGACGTGCGGCCAGGGAGGCGGAGACTCGACAGAAACCACACACCCGGTGGGTTCGCCACTGCACGATCCAACAGCCTGGGCCAGAGCACACAGAACAGGGAGAAGTCCTGCACAGGAAGTGAAAGCTCAACAGAGATCACACACCCTGTGGTACGTGATCCACCAGCCCAGCAGAGTCCAAGCTGACCAGAAAGGTGGCTCCCCGGAGAAGCCCAAGACCCGAGGCAACCACACACACAAGGCACTAGAGGCCAACTGAGCAGCCACGGAGGTAGCTATACGAAATTGGCAACCACAGCAACATCCTAGTTATTCATTAGTCTCAAACCGGTGGACTGTGAAAACCCCTGCCACAATGAATAAACATAAAAAAAAAAGATACCAGAAATACAAAAAATCAAGAAAGTACACCACCAAAAGTTAATAAATCTCAAACTCTAGATCCTATAGAACAAGAAGCCCTTGAAATGACTGACTAGGAATTTCGAGTGATAATTCTAAGGAAACTGAATGAGATACAAGAAAACTCAGCTAGACATCATGATGAAATGAGGAAAAGTATACAGGATCTGAAAGAGGAAATGTACAAATAAATCAATGTCCTGAAAAAAAATGTAGCAGAACTTGCTGAACTGAAGAAGTTATTCAGCGAAATAAAAAACACAACGGAGAGTTTAACCAGCAGGCTTGCGAAGTTGAAGAGAGAACCTCTGAACTTGAAGATGGGCTGTTTGAAATAACACAAGCAGACAAAAAGAAAGAAAAAAGAATCAAGGACATGGAAGAAAATCTGAGAGAGATATCAGACAACCTTAAGTGCTCAAATATCCGAGTCATGGGTATTCCAGAAGGGGAGGAAAATGGAGATTCCATTGAAAACATATTCAACAAAATAGTGGCAAAAAACTTCCCAGGTATAGGAAAAATCACAGATCTTCAGATCCAGGAAGCTCAACGATCTCCAAACGTATTCAACCCAAAAAGGCCTTCTCCAAGACATGTCATAGTCAAATTGGCAAAACTCAGAGACAAAGTGAGAATCTTAAAAGCTGCAAGAGAGAAGTGTCAAACCACCTATAAGGGAGCACCAATCAGGCTAACATCAGACTTTTCATCACAAACCCTAAAAGCTAGAAAGAAATGGGATGATATTTTCAAAATACTAAAAGACAAAGATTGCCAGCCAAGAATACTTTACCCTGCAAGGCTATCTTTCCGAAATGAAGGGCAAATAGTATATTTCTCAGACAAACAAAAACTGCGGGAGTTCACTACCACACGACCACCCTTACAAGAAATCCTCAAGGGAGTACTGGGTTTGGTTCCTGAAAAATAACTACCACTGCACTAAAAACCCAAGAAAAATCAATACCCACTAGTATAATAAAAATGGCATTCATGAAGAGAAAACAAGCAAACAAAAACGCTATCTACAACCTAATGAACCAACAAACACAGAAACCAAACAGTAAATCAGAAAGCAAGGAACAGAGAGTTTCAAGATGGCGGCGGCTGCGGCGGCTGGCGCGGAGTAGCTGAGGTGGAATAGGTGGCCACTGGGCCTCGGGCAGCCAGGAAACTTGTGGACCTTCCTCTGGCCATCTCTTAAGGGAGGACTGCTGCTGCTGGCCGGTCGTGGGGGCTCAACGCCACTCTGCCCCCGGCAGGAGAGGCTGCCTCATTTACAGGCAACAGCTTTGAAGTGTGGAGCAGGAAAAGAACTGATTCTTAGCTGCAAAAGTGAGTCTTGAAACAGGGAACACGGCGCCAGGGCTGCTGTGGATGCAGCCAGGATCCCGGAGGCTGGGGCCGCACTGAAGGCGGCCAGCTGCCCTATCCAGGATTCGAGGTTTCAGGCCGGCATTAAAGAAGACTCCTGGGAGCGCCCGAGCGGAGCCGCGACTGAACAGCCCGAGGCGGCAGCGCCGAGAACACGGAAGGCAACAAACCAGAGACAGAGCGAGCGCCCGACCTGGCACAGCACTGTGAGTGATCCCTGGCACAGCTCTGTTCGGGGGGTGGATGCCCGCGCGGCTCCCCGCCTGCACGGCTCCCCGCCTGCACCACCAGGCCACTCACTGCCCCGGTGCTGCCTCCATTTTCCCAGGTGCGGGCAGCTCCGCCCTGCTCGGCCATCACTGAGCCCATTTGCTTGGCCTGGCGCGGGGCTTTCCGGACCCTGCGGGCCGGCCTCCTCTCCCACTCCCTCCACGGTTCTCTGGCAGGGCTGGGGGTGTGGGGCGTCCCGACCAGTTTTGGGAGGGCTAGGAAGTACGGGCGGGCCGACTGTCACTCCACCACACCCTGGACTCCGGCCCCGGTAAACTTCCTGTTACTGGGAGGCAGATACCATCTCTGCGACCACCAGTTTGGAAAAAAGCCTAACGAATTTCTGGTTGGGAATAGTGTGGTAGGAGAGTTCCCAGGTCCGCTTGAACCTGCCGGAGAGCAGGCTGCAGGCGGGCACTAGACTCGGTTTATACCGGGGGGATACATAGGTGAACAAGACCCGAGAAAGATCTACACAGTGCTACAAAGGCACCCAGAGAGACCGGTCGTCTGTGCCTAGCAGAAACCTGGTAGACTTCCTGGGCGAGGCGGTGCTGAGCAGGGTCTTGAAGGCCCAGCTGATAGACGAGGCGTGCAGAAGACACACCCCAGCCCAGCACAGTGTGCACAGAGGGGGGAGACGTGCGGCCAGGGAGGCGGAGACTCGACAGAAACCACACACCCGGTGGGGTCGCCACTGCACGATCTAACAGCCTGGGCCAGAGCACATGGAACGGGGAGAAGTCCTGTACAGAAAGTGAAAGCTCAACAGAGATCACACACCCTGTGGTACGTGATCCACCAGCCCAGCAGAGTACAAACTGACCAGAAAGGTGGATCCCCAGAGAAGCCCAAGACCCGAGGCAACCACACACACAAGACACTAGAGGCCAACTGAGCAGTCACGGCGGGAGCCATACCAAATTGGCAACCACAGCAACATCCTAGTTAGTCATTAGTCTTAAACCGGTGGACTGTGAAACCCCCTGCCACAATGAATAAACACCAAAAAAAAGACACCAGAAATACAAAAAATCAAGAAAGTACACCACCAAAAGTTAATAAATCTCATACTCTAGATCCTATAGAACAAGAAGCCCTTGAAATAACTGACAAGGAATTTCGAGTGATAATTCTAAGGAAACTGAATGAGATACAAGAAAACTCAGCTAGACATCATGATGAAATGAGGAAAAGTATACAGGATCTGAAAGAGGAAATATACAAGGAAATCAATGTCCTGAAAAAAAATGTAGCAGAACTTGCTGAACTGAAGAAGTTATTCAGCGAAATAAAAAACACAACGGAGAGTTTAACCAGCAGGCTTGTCGAAGTTGAAGAGAGAACCTCTGAACTTGAAGATGGACTGTTTGAAATAACACAAGCAGACAAAAAGAAAGAAAAAAGAATCAAGGACATGGAAGAAAATCTGAGAGAGATATCAGACAACCTTAAGCGCTCAAATATCCGAGTCATGGGTATTCCAGAAGGGGAGGAAAATGGAGATTCCATTGAAAACATATTCAACAAAATAGTGGCAGAAAACTTCCCAGGTATAGGAAAAATCACAGATCTTCAGATCCAGGAAGCTCAACGATCTCCAAACGTATTCAACCCAAAAAGGCCTTCTCCAAGACATGTCATAGTCAAATTGGCAAAACTCAGAGACAAAGAGAGAATCTTAAAAGCTGCAAGAGAGAAGCGTCAAATCACCTATAAGGGAGCCCCAATCAGGTTAACATCAGACTTTTCATCACAAACCCTAAAAGCTAGAAAGGAATGGGATGATATTTTCAAAATACTAAAAGACAAAGATTGCCAGCCAAGAATACTCTACCCTGCAAGGCTATCCTTCCGAAATGAGGGGCAAATAGTATATTTCTCAGACAAACAAAAACTGCGGGAGTTCACTACCACAAGACCACCTTACAAGAAATCCTCAAGGGAGTACTGGGTTTGGTTCCTGAAAAATAACTACCACTGCCATAAAAACCTAAGAAAAATCTAAACCCGCTAGTACAATAAAAATGGCATTCATGAAGAGAAAACAAGCTAACAAAAACACTATCTACAACCTAAGGAACCAACAAACAAAGAAACCAAACAGTAAATCAGAAAGCAAGGAACAAAAGACACCTAAGACAACCAAACAACCAATAAAATGCTAGTAATAAATCAACACCTTTCAATAACAACTCTTAATGTTAAAGGCTTAAATTCCCCAATTAAAAGACACAGACTGGCTGACTGGATCAAACAGCAGGACCCAACTATATGCTGCCTACAAGAGACCCACCTCACCCATAAAGATTCACACAGACTAAGAGTGAAAGGATGGAAAAAGATTTACCATGCAAACAGAAAAGAAAAACGAGCTGGAGTGGCTATTCTTATATCTGACAAAATAGACTTTAAACTAAAAACCATAAAAAGAGACAATGAGGGACACTACTTAATGATAAAAGGACTGATCCATCAAGAAGACATAACAATCATAAATATGTACGCACCCAATGTTGGAGCAGCCAGATTTATAAAACAAACTCTATTAGACCTAAAGAAGGAAATAGACACTAATACCATAATAGCAGGGGACCTGAACACTCCACTGTCAATATTAGACAGATCATCTAGGCAAAGAATCAGTAGAGAAGCACAAGATCTAAACAAGACTCTAGACCAATTGGAATTGGCAGATATCTACAGAACATTCCACCCAACAACCTCAGAATATTCATTCTTCTCATCAGCACATGGATCATTCTCCAAGATAGATCACATATTAGGTCACAAATCAAGTCTCAATAAATTCAAAAAAATTGGAATTATCCCATGTATCTTCTCAGACCACAATGGATTAAAACTAGAAATTAATAACAAACAAAACTCTGGAAACTATACAAACACATGGAAATTAAACAGCATTCTACTTAATGACATATGGGTCCAAGAAGAAATCAAGCAGGAAATCAAAAAGTTTATTGAAACTAATGAAAATAATGATACAACATACCAAAACCTGTGGGATACTGCAAAAGCAGTATTGAGGGGAAAATTTATTGCATTAAATGCTCACCTCAGAAGAATGGAATGATGGCAAGTGAACAACCTAACACTTCACCTTAAAGAACTAGAAAAACAAGAACAATCCAATCCTAAAGTTAGCAGACGGAAAGAAATCATTAAGATCAGAGCAGAACTGAATGAAATTGAAAACCAAAAAACAATTCAAAAGATCAACGAATCAAAAAGTTGGTTTTTTGAAAAGATAAATAAAATTGACAAACCATTAGCATGGCTAACAAAAAAAAGAAGAGAGAAGACTCAAATAACAAAAATTAGAAATGAAAAAGGCGATATTACAACTGATTCATCTGAAATACAAGGAATCATTCGAGACTACTATAAACAACTATACGCCAACAAATTTGAAAATCTGGAGGAAATGGATAAATTTCTGGACACACACAAGCTCCCAAAACTGAACCGTGAAGACGTAGAAAATTTGAACAGACCAATAACAATAAAGGAGATTGAAGCTGTTATCAGAAGGCTCCCAACAAAGAAAAGCCCAGGACCAGATGGATTCACAGCAGAATTTTACCAAACATTCAAAGAGGAATTGACACCGATTCTTTACAAACTATTCCAAAAGATTGAAACGGACGCAAATCTCCCAAACTCATTCTATGAAGCAAACATCATCCTGATACCAAAACCAGGTAAAGATATAACCAAAAAAGAAAACTACAGGCCGATATCCTTGATGAATATAGATGCAAAAATCCTCACTAAAATACTAGCAAACAGAATACAGCAACACATACGAAAAATTATTCATCACGATCAAGTGGGATTCATCCCAGGGATGCAAGGTTGGTTCAACATACGCAAATTAATAAATGTGATACACCATATTAATAAACTCAAACACAAGGACCATATGATCATCTCTATAGATGCTGAAAAAGCATTTGATAAAGTTCAGCACTCATTCATGACAAAGACCCTCTATAAGTTAGGTATAGAGGGAAAGTATCTCAACATAATTAAAGCCATATATGCCAAACCCACTGCCAATATCATCCTGAATGGGGAAAAGCTGAAAGCTTTTCCTTTAAGAACAGGCACTAGACAAGGATGCCCACTCTCACCACTCTTATTCAACATAGTGTTGGAAGTACTAGCCAGAGCAATCAGAGAAGAGAAGGAAATAAAGGGCATCCAGATTGGAAAAGATGAAGTCAAACTGTCCCTGTTTGCAGATGACATGATCCTATATATCGAACAGCCTAAAACCTCTACAAAAAAACTGTTGGAATTGATAAATGATTTCAGCACAGTAGCAGGATACAAAATCAACACACAAAAATCAGTAGCATTTCTTTTCTCCAATAGTGAACATGCAGAAGGAGAAATCAAGAAAGCCTGCCCATTTACAATAGCCACCAAAAAAATAAAATACTTAGGAATAGAGTTAACCAAGGAGGTGAAAAATCTCTATAATGAGAACTACAAACCACTGCTGAGAGAAATTAGAGAGGATACAAGAAGATGGAAAAATATTCCATGCTCTTGGATTGGAAGAATCAACATAGTGAAAATGTCCATACTACCCAAAGTGATATACAAATTCAATGCAATCCCCATCAAAATTCCAAAGACATTTTTCTCAGAAATGGAAAAAACTATTCAGACATTTATATGGAACAATAAAAGACCACGAATAGCCAAAGCAATGCTGAGCAAAAAAAATAAAGCTGGAGGCATAACACTACCTGACTTTAAGCTATACTACAAAGCTATAATAACCAAAACAGTATGGTACTGGCATAAAAACAGACACACTGACCAATGGAATAGAATAGAGAATCCAGAAATCAACCCACACACTTACTGCCATCTGATCTTTGACAAAGGCACCAAGCCTATTCACTGGGGAAGGGACTGCCTCTTAAGCAAGTGGTGCTGGGATAACTGGATATCGATATGCAGCAGAATGAAACTAGATCCATACCTCTCACCGTATACTAAAATCAACTCAAAATGGATTAAGGATTTAAATATACACCCTGAGACAATAAAACTTCTTAAAGAAAACATAGGGGAAACACTTCAGGAAATAGGACTGGGCACAGACTTCATGAATACGACCCCAAAAGCACGGGCAACCAAAGGAAAAATAAACAAATGGGATTATATCAAACTAAAAAGCTTCTGCACAGCAAAAGAAACAATTAACAGAGTTAAAAGACAACCAACAGAGTGGGAGAAAATATTTGCAAAATATACATCTGACAAAGGATTAATATCCAGAATATATAAGGAACTCAAACAACTTTACAAGAAGAAAACAAGCAACCCAATTAAAAAATGGGCAAAAGAGCTAAGTAGGCATTTCTCTAAGGAAGATATACAAATGGCCAACAGACATATGAAAAAATGCTCCACATCACTCAGCATCCGGGAAATGCAAATCAAAACCACATTGAGATACCATCTAACCCCAGTTAGGATGGCTAAAATCCAAAAGACTATGAACGATAAATGCTGGCGAGGCTGCGGAGAAAAAGGAACTCTCATACATTGTTGGTGGAACTGCAAAATGGTGCAGCCTCTATGGAAAATGGTATGGAGGTTCCTTAAACAATTGCAAATAGATCTACCATACGACCCAGCCATCCCAGTGTTGGGAATATACCCAGAGGAATGGAAATCATCAAGTCGAAGGTATACCTGTTCCCCAATGTTCATCGCAGCACTCTTTACAATAGCCAAGAGTTGGAACCAGCCCAAATGCCCATCATCAGATGAGTGGATACGGAAAATGTGGTACATCTACACAATGGAATACTACTCAGCTATAAAAACGAATGAAATACTGCCATTTGCAACAACATGGATGGACCTTGAGAGAATTATATTAAGTGAAACAAGTCAGGCACAGAAAGAGAAATACCACATGTTCTCACTTATTGGTGGGAGCTAAAAATTAATATATAAATTCACACACACACATACACACATACACACACAAACCGGGGGGGGGGGGGGAAGAAGATATAACAACCACAATTATTTGAAGTTGATACAACAAACAAACAGAAAGGACATGGTTGGGGGGGAGGGGGGGAGGGAGAAGGGAGGGAGGTTTTGGTGATGGGGAGCATTAATCAGCTACAATGTATATCGACAAAATAAAATTTAAAAAAAAAAAAAAAAAAAAAAACAGAAAGCAAGGAACAAAAGACACCTAAGACAACCAAACAACCAACAAAATGCTAGGAATAAATCAACACCTTTCAATAACAACTCTTAATGTAAAAGGCTTAAATTCCCCAATCAAAAGACACTGATTGGCTGACTGGATAAAAAAGAAGGACCCAACTATATGCTGCCTACAAGAGACCCACCTCACCCATAAAGATTCACACAGACTAAGAGTGAAAGGATGGAAAAAGATTTACCATGCAAACAAAAAAGAAAAACGAGCTGGAGTGGCTATTCTTATATCTGACAAAATAGACTTTAAACTAAAAACCATAAAAAGAGACAATGAGGGACACTACTTAATGATAAAAGGACTGATCCATCAAGAAGACATAACAATCATAAATATGTATGCACCCAATGTTGGAGCAGCCAGATTTATAAAACAAACTCTATTAGACCTAAAGAAGGAAATAGACACTAATACCATAATAGCAGGGGACCTGATCACCCCACTGTCAATATTAGACAGATCATCTAGGCAAAGAATCATTAGAGAAACACAAGATCTAAACAAGACTCTAGACCAATTGGAATTGGCAGATATCTACAGAACATTCCACCCAACAACCTCAGAATATTCATTCTTCTCATCAGCACATGGATCATTCTCCAGGATAGATCACATATTAGGTCACAAATCAAGTCTCAATAAATTCAAAAAAATTGGAATTATCCCATGTATCTTCTCAGACCACAATGGATTAAAACTAGAAATTAATAACAAACGAAACTCTGGAAACTATACAAACACATGGAAATTAAACAGCATTCTACTCAATGACATATGGGTCCAAGAAGAAATCAAGCAGGAAATCAAAAAATTTATTGAAAATAATGAAAACAATGATGCATCATACCAAAACCTGTGGGATACTGCAAAAGCAGTATTGAGGGGGAAATTTATTGCATTAAACGCTCACTTCAGAAGAATGGAAAGATGGCAAGTGAACAACCTAACACTTCACCTTAAAGAACTAGAAAAACAAGAACAATCCAAACCTAAAGTTAGCAGATGGAAAGAAATCATTAAGATCAGAGCAAAACTAAATGAAATTGAAAACCAAAAAACAATTCAAAAGATCAATGAATCAAAAAGTTGGTTTTTTGAAAAGATAAATAAAATTGACAAACCATTAACATGGCTAACAAAAAAAAGAAGAGAGAAGACTCAAATAACAAAAATTAGAAATGAAAAAGGCGATATTACAACTGATTCATCTGAAATACAAGGAATCATTCGAGACTACTACAAACAACTATACGCCAACAAATTTGAAAATCTGGAGGAAATGGATAAATTTCTGGATACACACAAGCTCCCAAAACTGAACCATGAAGACGTAGAAAATTTGAACAGACCAATAACAATAAAGGAGATTGAAGCTGTTATCAGAAGGCTCCCAACAAAGAAAAGCCCAGGGCCAGATGGATTCACAGCAGAATTTTATCAAACATTCAAAGAGGAATTGACACCAAATCTTACAAACTATTCCAAAAGATTGAAATGGACGCATATCTCCCAAACTCATTCTATGAAGCAAACATCATCCTGATACCAAAACCAGGTAAAGATATAACCAAAAAAGAAAACTACAGGCCGATATCCTTGATGAATATAGATGCAAAAATCCTCTCTAAAATACTAGCAAACAGAATAAAGCAACACATATGAAAAATTATTCATCACGATCAAGTGGCATTCATCCCAGGGATGCAAGGTTGGTTCAACATACGCAAATCAATAAATGTGATACACCATATTAATAAACTGAAACACAAGGACCATATGATCATCTCTATAGATGCTGAAAAAGCATTTGATAAAATTCAGCACTCATTCTTGACAAAGACCCTCTATAAGTTAGGTATAGAGGGAAAGTATCTCAACATAATTAAAGCCATATATGCCAAACCCACTGCCAATATCATCCTGAATGGGGAAAAGCTGAAAGCTTTTCCTTTAAGAACAGGAACTAGACAAGGATGCCCACTCTCACCACTCCTATTCAACATAGTGTTGGAAGTACTAGCCAGAGCAATCAGAGAAGAGAAGGAAATAAAGGGCATCCAGATTGGAAAAGATGAAGTCAAACTGTCCCTGTTTGCAGATGACATGATCCTATATATCGAACAGCCTAAAACCTCTACAAAAAAAACTGCTGGAATTGATAAATGATTTCAGCACAGTAGCAGGATACAAAATCAACACACAAAAATCAGTAGCATTTCTTTTCTCCAATAGTGAACATGCAGAACGAGAAATCAAGAAAGCCTGCCCATTTACAATAGCCACCAAAAAAATAAAATACTTAGGAATTGAGTTAACCAAGGAGGTGAAAAATCTCTATAATGAGAACTACAAACCACTGCTGAGAGAAATTAGAGAGGATACAAGAAGATGGAAAGATATCCCATGCTCTTGGATTGGAAGAATCAACATAGTGAAAATGTCCATACTACCCAAAGTGATATACAAATTCAATGCAATCCCCATCAAAATTCCAAAGACATTTTTCTCAGAAATGGAAAAAACTATCCAGTCATTTATATGGAACAATAAAAGACCACGCATAGCCAAAGGAATGCTGAGCAAAAAAAATAAGCTGGAGGCATAACACTACCGGACTTTAAGCTATACTACAAAGCTATAATAACCAAAACAGTATGGTACTGGCATAAAAACAGACACACTGACCAATGGAATAGAATAGAGAATCCAGAAATCAACCCACACCCTTACTGCCATCTGATCTTTGACAAAGGCACCAAGCCTATTCACTGGGGAAGGGACTGCCTCTTCAGCAAATGGTGCTGGGATAACTGGATATCCATATGCAGGAGAATGAAACTAGATCCATACCTCTCACCGTATACTAAAATCAACTCAAAATGAATTAAGGATTTAAATATACACCCTGAAACAATAAAACTTCTTAAAGAAAACATAGGAGAAACACTTCAGGAAATAGGACTGGACACAGACTTCATGAACATGACCCCAAAAGCATGGGCAACCAAAGGAAAAATAAACAAATGGGATTATATCAAACTAAAAAGCTTCTGCACAGCAAAAGAAACGATTAACAGAGTTAAAAGACAACCAACAGAGTGGGAGAAAATATTTGCAAAATATACATCTGACAAAGGATTAATATCCAGAACATACAAGGAACTCAAATAACTTTACAAGAAGAAAACAAGCAACCCAATTAAAAAATGGGCAAAAGAGCTAAGCAGGCATTTCTCTAAGGAAGATATACAAATGGCCAACAGACATATGAAAAAATGCTCAACATTACTCAGCATCCAGGAAATGCAAATCAAAACCACACTGAGATACCACCTAACCCCAGTTAGGATGGCTAAAATCCTAAAGACTCTGAACGATAAATGCTGGCGAGGTTGCGGAGAAAAAGGAACTCTCATACATTGTTGGTGGGACTGCAAAATGGTGCAGCCTCTACGGAAAATTGTATGGAGGTTCCTCAAACAACTGCAGATAGATCTACCATACGACCCAGCTATCCACTGTTGGGAATATACCCAGAGGAATGGAAATCATCAAGTCGAAGGTATACCTGTTCCCCAGTGTTCATCGCAGCACTCTTTACAATAGCCAAGAGTTGGAACCAGCCCAAATGTCCATCATCAGATGAGTGGATATGGAAAATGTGGTACATCTACACAATGGAATACTACTCAGCCATAAAAACGAATGAAATACTGCCATTTGCAACAACATGGATGGACCTCGAGAGAATTATATTAAGTGAAACAAGTCAGGCCCAGAAAGAGAAATACCACATGTTCTCACTTATTGGTGGGAGCTAAAAATTAATATATAAATTCACACACACACACACACACACACACACACACACACACAAAACGGGGGGGGGGGAAGAGGATATAACAACCACAATTACTTGAAGTTGATACGACAAGCAAACAGAAAGGACATTGTTGGGGGGGGGAGGGAGGGAGGTTTTGGTGATGGGGAGCAATAATCAGCCACAATGTATATCGAGAAAATAAAATTAAAAAAAAAAAAAAAAGAACAATGAAATGTAATTTTTCATTCATCACAGTAACAGACTTTTATCATTTCTAGTATCAATGATGTTGTAAAGAAATTGATACTTTTATTCACTGCTTTTGTAAGTGTAAATGTTTGCAGCTACTCCAGAGTAATTTTGTCAGTGTCATTAGAATGAAAAATGTACATACTCTTTGACTTAGCAATTCCATTTCTCGGTTTCTGCCTTAGTGATACACTTGTATGTGCCCAATATGAAAATGTAAGTGTGTTCATTGCAGCAGAGTTGGTAACAGGCAAAACTGGAAATGAAAATCAAAATTGGAATAACTACACTGTAGTACATCCAGACCAAGTAGTACTTACAAAAAAACAGGACATATCTAGGTCTGCAAAATATTAAGTGAAAGAAATACAATTCACACAGCAAAATACAATTCACAAAATGCAAAAGAGATATAGACAGATAGATGATAGAGAAAGAAAGACAGATTTAAATTCAATGTGAAGATATGTTTAGATACACACTAAACTTATACGAGTGGTCACCTATAGAAAGGAGACTCAGATTTTTAGTGGTGTCAAAGAAAATTTTACCTTGTATATTTGGTGTATTTTTTTACACGAGAATGTATCCATGTTTTCTTTTTGAATTAAAAAATAAATAATTTTAAAAGTGTAGTACAGGCTAAAGATAGACAACTGAAAAGCATAGAAAACCACAAAGGAAAAAAATGAAAAAAAAAAGCTCTAATCCTACTCTACTGGGATAACCACTAGTAGTATTTTGCTGTGCATCCTCGCAGTCATTTTTCTACATGTGTAGGTCGAGTTGAAAGTATTGATCTGTTGCTGAATACCTTATTCTGGGGGTGGGAAATACATTAGTGTTAGCGAATAGATGGAGGAGAAATTGAAACCTGTGAACTCTGACGATTCAGGGAAACACATATGGATCACTGACACCTTGTGGAGACACAGAAAACAATAAGGAGATAACTGCAAAATGCTCGCAGCATTGGAACTTGAAGAGTGGATGAGGGGTTTGATAAAATGGTACGGAGGGGTCAAATGACACTGAATTGCTCATGCACATCCCCCCTGCCCATCATCTTACTGCTGCCCTGTTTATAACAATAATAACAGTGGAATGAGAAAAAAATAGTAGACCCACCTGGGAAGGTGTTTGGCAGAATTTTTGCAGCAGACACGATGAGATCTTGAGGGGAAGAATTGGAATTATAAATACAATGGCAGACTCTTGGCCCTGTATGTGTGGGAATTGGGGCCAATTTCAGTTTTCTAATTCTCAGAAAAAAATGTCTGTTTTAACTGTTTTCAATTTTATTTTTGTAAGTTTTTTCATAGTATCCTCTTACAGTTTTTCAACATTTTATTTGTTCATGTGTCAGGGTTTGTTTCTTTTTTCAAAAAATATTATTTGTGTCTTACTCTTCATCCTATTTGCCTAGGGTGTGTCTGTTTTATTAGTCATTTCAAAGAAGAAGTTTTTGGTTTTGCTGATCAAATCATTTCCAATTTTTATCTCAGTATTTCCTTCTTTTGAGTTTCTCTGGGTTTATTTTCTTGCAGTTCTCTGCCCACTAATGAGATTTTGGATTTCCTCTTCTCTGCACTGCCTGTGTATCGCCTGGAGGCAGCAGAACATATGGTTAATAAAATATATTGACGAAGAATGAGAAAAGGACCTGGCCCCTGCGAGGGGAGAGACAGGGTGGGGAATTCTCACAGTAACAAAAAGGAGGAGGTCAGAGAGACCGAGGGCACCATCATGTCCTGGAGGTAGCTGTCTGAATAAGGGCAGGCTTTGTCTCAAGATCCCATCTTTGTGGAGTGGTGTCCCCAAGGGAAATCAGCTAGATCACTGCAGTTTACCCTCACACCAGGAAGAAAAGTATTTGTGGCTTATATGCTAAGACTTTCCTTTCCCCAAATTGTCCAGAGACCTCTTAGTATTGATTATCTTAATTTCATTATTATAATGTTTCCTGGTAATGCTTTTGTATTAGGAGTAAAATAAAATCTGTTAGAGCTGCAGGTATGAGACCCAGAGATCCAGAAGATTAAGTTAGTAATTCTGGATATCAAGAGATACATTCTCAGTCAAGTCCAACCTGTTTTCCAAACCTCGATCAAGGTTTAGCCATAGTTAATGTACTTTCAAAATGCCTATTTCTAACCTCCCTCCAAGAATCAGTCAGAATTTCCTCCACTCTCAATCTCTGAATTTGGGATTCTACCCCCCAAAAAGACACTGTATCAAACAAAAATATGAGATCTCAAAAACACTTGGCCATTTCAAATAGAAAAGAAAAATTTGCGTCGAAACAGACAGAATATTTTCATTCACTGTTAATGTCATCGTTTCTCTGACGTTGACTTCCTTTTCCCAAGTGACTAAACATGCCTTTACTCTAACCTTGCAGCACTAGGCAGTGTTTACCCCCCTTCAGCTCCCTGTACAACCTCCGGAAGAGCTTTCCTCTGCCCGCTACCTGTTTCTTCCATCAGTCTGTTGCTCAATGAACTGGTTTTTACATTAGTGCGTTTTTATAGCACACAATGGTTTCCTCAGTTACACAACAGACCCAGTGCCAATAAACTCTCTTCTAGGTAATGTAAAGCACATTGGAGCACAGGAATGATTGCATTTTCATAGCTAAAAATAAGCACTTGTTTTTAATTTTCCATGGGAATGCTGCCTCTCAGCACAAGAGGCCACCTCCTACCTGCTAAACCCTTTATGCTAAAGTCATCACTATGTGGCTGGAAATGTGGAATTCAAATTTTCGTTATGTAACATAAAGGGAAAAGCCTATAGACAAATCTCTCTTTAATTTCACCATAACTCTTGTTGTTCATAGTGCTTTGAAAAACCAGACTGTATCAAATATACTTTAACATGGAAACAAGTCCTACCATAGCCAATCTAAGTGAGAAGAATATCCTTATTTTTATAGTAGTAACAACAGCTAGGATTATCTCATTTAATCCTCACAGCAGCATTGTGAAGTAGGTAATATCATACCCACAAAAGAAAACCGATCCCTTCTCATTTTTCCCCAGACAACTTAAGCTCACTATGCTGCATTAGCTTTACTTATTGGAGGAATTTTCTTTTCCTCCAGATGTTGCTTTTAACTGTTCAGGTATATTGTCATATACAAACTACTGATCAAGTCCAGAAGGGCATTTATAAACCATCAGCATCTACAATTTTTTCTTAATGTTGTGGGATAAAAAAGGTTTTTTTCTAGATGAATCCTTATGGGTTTTCTTTATGTCTTTTGAGGGCTGAGATAGAGCTATAGGAGAGCCCATACATAAGGAAGGCTGCTCCTCTGCTCCTTCAAATGATGTAATAGTAGAATCTTGGAAAAGATTTCTTTTTCTTTTTTATTTTTTTAATGAGCCAAGAAACAAGGGTTAAGAGTGAAGGCACTTGAATCAGACAAACCTGGTTCAAAATCATTATTCAACACATGTAAGTTATTATCATCGTGGCCTCAACCATCCAAATATAACCTATATATCTTCTATTAATCTCTCGTATTTAATGGTCTTCACCCTCGTAATATGAAGGGGATGCTTAGTAGTTCATTGGCTAAGATGAAGACACAAAGACTCTGTTTCAGTCTCTGATAGAGAAGGAAAGAAAAGTAACATGTACTGAGCACCTACATCGCGCCTTGTATTGTTGCCAGAAACTTCAAATGCATCATCTAACTGAATCCTTTAACATTCCTAGAAGGTAAGTGTTAGCTTAACTTTTCATTTTAGGAAACTGAAGCTGAGAGAGGTTAAGTATCTGGCTTAAAGTAATATTATATCATGTGTAGGATCACTACAGCTGTCCAATTAAATACATGAGTCGAAGGCAGAATTTTAGTTTCCTATTACTCAAAGTGAGGTCCATCACCACTGGCATCGCCTGGGAGCTTGTTAAAAATATAGAGTCTCGGGCCTCCCCCCGTTTCTACTGAATCGGAATCTGCATTTTTAACATGGACCCCCTTGTGATTCCTGAGTACATTAAGGTCTGGGGACCGCTGTTACAGAAGAGACACAAGCCCCTTTTACTCTAACTCTATCATTATATAAGTGAGGAGACACATCCAAAGAGCACAATAACTTTATGAGCAATTAGTACTAACCTATTAAGGTATAAAATATCAAAACTCAAAACAATTTTCAAAATTTAGTAGCGTTTCCAGAACAAACAGAGCCAATAAGAAGTACAAGTAACAAGATGAAAATATAAAGGTCATGAGGCCAAGGAAGACTTTATTCAGAAATATCAGTGCCTTTTAAGATGCAAACTAGAACTGGAAGTTATTAACGCTCTTACCAAGTTAACCAAATGGGATACATTAATACTTATCAGTGATTGAACATTTAATATGGCATGCATCACCTCATTTAATCCCCACAATGACCCTGTGAATAAGTATTATTGTTGTTATTATTTCTGCTTTAGCAATTAGGATATCAACTAGTTCAAAGTCACAGAACTGGGAAGCTGCAAAATTGGGACTAGAATCCCGGTGTTCCTACCCCAGGGCTGTGACCATCGCCACCATGTTATCCTGCCTCATGACACCATATACCACTTGTCAGACAACATAGGTGGCATATTTAGGGAAAGCAGTCATCTAAAAGTAAGATCAGAAAACAAGTGACCTTTCAGCAACTCCTTCACTGTAATTAGCCAGGGAGTATGAATACCAGAGGCTTGTTTCTGAAGGCTGGTGAGGGGTGGCCTTTGTCACTTCACCACACAGTGTTACTTCCAGGTGATAAAGACTCATGAACTTTTTACCATTATGTAAGATACTACTTATTTTTTTAAAATCCCACCTCAATCCAAAAAAGATTTAGGGTGCAGATTTGAAATTAATATGTATAAACTTTTGACTGATGAGAAAAGAGAACATAAAAATAGTAGATCCAATTTCCTGCAATCCTACAATTTTATGCAAAAAACAATGGCTTTCTGAAACTCACACTAAAACCCTGAAACATTCCAGAAATATCTTTAAAAATATAAATTTTACTTATTATCTTTTAAAAAATAAAATCATACATGTTCATTATGGAAAATTTAGAAAAAGACAGAAAATGTTGCAGAAAAAAAGAGAAATAACTTATATCCATACAACCTATAGAAACCAGTTAATAGGCTATAATGCGTTCTAGCCTTATTTCTGCGTAGTTTTATTTTTGCATATTTTGTTTTATGGTCATATTACACATAAAATTTGTACCTAGTTTTCTCTTTTAACTTTATATTTTTGGCATTTACCTTTTATTCTAAACTCTGCATCACAGCTCATTTAAAAGCTAGTTAATAATCCATTCAACAGACATATAGTGACTTAACCAGTTCTTATCCCATTGATGAGATTTTTATGTTCCTTTTTTTAGAAAAAATTTATCAATATACAATGTAATTGATACTTACCTTGCAGGGGAGATACCACGATCATGAAGGTGGTTTTCCCAGGGCAAGGCTAATCTATCGCATTTCAGATATGCTGACCCCTGCAATTTCCCCTAATGTGGGAAACTCGACTGCATAATTTGTGGTAGTGGGGGACTGTGTTCATGCTTTCCCCTGATTTGCATGTCTAAAGAAAGCTTTGTGATTTTAGGTTGCTTCTAATTCTTCTCCTTCATAAATAGTGCAGTGAGCTTTTTGGCTCAAACGTATTTTATTATGTATTAGTTTGTTAGGAGAGACATTATTCCTAATGATATAATTATTTGATCTATTTTGCCAAAGAATTTTCTAAAATAATAATTTGGAAGCTCAGGCACTGTACTCTCCCCATAATTCTATAATAACTTTACCAAAGCCATAATTTTTAGTAAGATAGGTCTACATGTACATCCACTCATTACTGTTGTTTTCTTGTCAGTGTTTCTATAGTTCAGCTCTGAAGAATGGTGTGATGGTGAACAAGAAACAGATCGGGCTTGCATCTGTAGATCAGTTATCAGCAAGACCCCAGCCGTTTGGTCCAGAATAAAATACGGATATATTTTTCTTTTTTACATTCAGTGATAATATTAGTTTCTGCTGTCTGGTATGTTAAAACAATCCATCAAAAAGAAAGTTCTCACACATATACTCTCTACTTTAGAAACTTGAAATAAAAATTCCATAGAGCCCTGACATCTACTTATTGCTATTTTGTCTAAATTTTATTAGAGTTTCCAGAAAAAGATTTTTTAAAAATTTCCCTAAACAGGTGTTAAACGAGAAACATGCTTTAAAACGTCAATTACTGGCAACCTCCTAGTTTTTGCCACCTTTTTTTTATCCTTTGCCACTGTTTTAAAAAATTATATATGGAATGTGAGTTTATTGTAAAAAACAAAGATCACATTAATAAAAGAACAAAAGCAATTCATAATATTATCATTCAGAAATAAATAATTAAAACTGTATAAATTCCAAAAGTTTTTATGAGTATCTAATTATATATTTGATTTTTAAATATAACCATTCTATATATCATATTTTGTTAACAGCTGTCTTTACTTAAGAGTATATATTGTTATGAAAATGTATCAATGCACGTAAGTATATTTTGCAACATAATGTTATTGGTTACATAATACAAAGTACAAACACTCCGTGACTCACTTTGTCCAATGCCTGTGGTTGGCAGAGATTGTGCATTTTTAATTTACTTATAACCTTGCAATAAACAACCTTATTCCTAAAATTTTGCTACATTCTGAATTATTTGCTTGGACAAAATTCCTTGAAAGAAATACTGCGTCAAAGTGGAGCCACATTTAAAAAAAATCAACAACAATGTTTAAAAATCTAATATATTAATTGCAGAAAATTAGCAAATAGAAATAACCAGAAAGAGAAATATTGAGAACAAGAATAATAACTCCACTGTATGCACATAACAATGTCTGGGTTTATTTATTTTTTCCATACCCTGTTTATGCATATCTATTTGCTATATATAAATACATTCAATATAATTTTCTTACACATCAATCTCTCGACATGTTTCTAATATATATCTCTATATATCTACACACACAAATATATTTTTGATGGGTTTACCACATAGTGGGTAATTATAAATACTTCTTTAATTAATGAATAAATGAATAGATATAAAATAATTTTGTAGTACTAGATTGTAACCCACTATTTTTACTTAAAATATCTTTTGCCTCTATTCATGTTAATAATTTTTCAGCCATAACATTTCAATAATGATTTAATAGAATTTATAATGTATAAATGGAACCGTTTGGGAAATAACATAACAGCACAATTGAATTAAAACATGCCAAAGCTAAATTCATTGGAAAATGTACAGCATTAACTGTATTATTACAAATTAAAAAGGAATTAAAATAATTGAAATCAGTACTTCATACAAAGTCAGAAAATGCATAATCAAATATACGGGAAAAAAAGCAATGAATTAATAGAAACACAGACTTTAATAAATTGCGAAACTAACTAGAGTGTCTACATACAAGAGCTGGATCTTTGAAAACAAAAGAAACTAAAAAAATGAATTGAAGAATTGAAAGAACACAATCATTCTAAATTCTGAGCTCTAATTAAAAAAACCGATAAGTAAATACAAGTATACAACATTACAAAGATGGCTATAACCCTATGTGCAAATGGGATTACAAAATTATAACAGACTACCATATGGAAATCAATGCTAATGGATTTGATGATTTTGGTGAAGCATATGATTTTCAAGGAAATTATCACTGGATAAAATTATCTATGAGAAAGAAAACCTGACTAGACCAATGACTTTGAAAATTTGAAAAACTCATCATATAACTAACTTTTTATTTCAAAATGCCAGATGCAGACAATTTCATAGGTGCAATTCTCTCCAAAGAATGAATGATTTATCTCCTGTCTGAACTCCTGCAGAAAATAGGAAAATAAGCATCATCATTTTATGAAGCTAGCACTAGCCTCGTAGAAAACTCTGACAAAGAAAACACAAAGAAAACCAGAGACCAGTTTAACTTATGAATGTAAGCACACAAACTATGGATAAAAAATATTACTTGGACTCAAACACTAAATTAAAAGGATAATACATGGGGCCGAGCCAGTGGCGCACTCGGGAGGGTGCGGCGCTGGGAGCGCGGCGACGCTCCCAGCGGCCGCGGGTTCGGATCCTATATAGGAATGGCCGGTGCACTCACTGGCTGAGTGCCGGTCACGAAAAAGAAAAAAAAAAAAAAAAAAAAAAAAAAGGATAATACATGATGACTAATTATGTTTTACTAAATAATTTCAAAGAGCACTCTACATTGTGAAATCTATCCAACACAGTTTATCCATTATAATCATTGTCATTTAGCATTATTGTAGAAATAACATGATGCTAAGATATTGAGAGATCCAATATTCAGCTGGAAACTTTTTTTTTAATGCTGCTGTCACAAAATCTTGAGATCCCATACGAAGAAGTAAAGATTATTTGAATGAACTGTCTGGGTTCAAACATGTCTCCGTTGGGAGTAAAGGTATCAGTAACACACGTAGTATTTTAAATTCACTTGATGATGTCTGTGTTGTCATCTGGTCTGTGTTTTGATAATGATGGAGGAAGGATATTAACTGTGCTTCACTGAGAGAGGATTTTTGTTTTACTTCAATAAAGTTAGGTCAAAAACAATATTTGAGGCAAATTTTGGCTCATTTAGTAGTGAAAATTCTCTTCTAGACTAACCCTCCCTTGCACAGATAATGATTATAAACTCTGGACAAAGCATGTTGTAAAAAATCAATTATTTAAAGACATTGGAGACTGACAAAAAGTGGTAAGAAACTGGAGGAAATTGAACTCTTGAAATGAGTGAATCACACTCATTGGATAAGACCATTTATAGATATTTTCCCCCCTCAGGGCACTTACCAGTTCATGTGGCATCTTAGAGAGAATTATTAGCTTGAGGTGTTCAAAGGTGAAGTTGGTGGCTGCCAGAGTGGCTGAAAATTAAGTAGGGCACTCCAAGAAATGTGAGGGTCTCAGAGAAAGTCCCTGAATTAGCTTACAGACACCACTCTAAGTCTTGGTCATCCCTAACTGTACATGCACAGGGGACACTCCAAGGAGCCCAGAAGCAATAACAACTGGAGGTGAGAGAACTGAGCAGAAATTTTACCTGCCGCCCTCCACAGGAGAGACAGTTTGCAATTTGTGGCCTGTCAGAGTCAAGGGGCTTATTAAATAACTCAGGCTTTCCATAGAGTTGTTCTATCAAAGTGAAACACCAGGACTTCTCAAATTCAGTGTGATTAGACAATAGTTTACCTGCCAGAAAAATAACCAAACCTGGAGGAAGACACAACCCCCCAAATCTCTATAACATATCTTGCATAGTGTCTAATATTAATATAAAATTACTAGATATGAGAAGATGCAAGAAACGGCACACTCATAATCAAGAAATAAAGCAGTCAACATAAATTGACCATAAGATGACTCAGATGTTGGAATCAACTGACAAAGGACTTTTTTTTTATTTTTTTAAATTGTGGTAAAACATATAACATAAGGATTGCCACTTAAGCATTTTTAAATAAACAATTGTGTGAAATTAATTATATTCACAATGCCATACAATCACTACCTCTATTTCTAAAATTTTTTGTCACCCTAAACATAAACTGTACAACCATTAAGCAATAGCTTCTCATTAATCCTTCCCCCACTAACACCCATCCCCTCTTTTCTGGTAACTTCTAATCTACTTCAGACTCTAAAAATTGTTTTCTTTTTAATTTTTTAAAAAAGGACTCATGATAATTATATATATTTATGGAGTAAAATATGATACTTGGGTACATTTACACAGTGTGCAATGATCATATAGGATAATTGGCATATTCATCACCTCAAACATTTGTCACCTCTTTGTGTAGGCAGCATTCGATGTACTCTCAAGTAGCTACTTGAAGCTATACAGTAATTTGTTGTTGACTGTTGTCTCTCTGTATTGCTATAGAACGCTAGATCTTATTCTTTCTCTCTCTCTATAATTTTGTATCCATTAACCACCCTTTCCTCATCCTTTCTCTCCCTTCCCCATGCTAGTCTCTGGTAACCACCCTTTTACTCTCTATTTTTTTTTTAAGGGCTAGATGCATTTTATTTTGTTTTATTCAATATACATGTTTATGAGATACAGATTATTTTAGTACATGCATATATTGTATAATGATCTAATCATAATAGTTAGCATATGTATCACCTAAACATTTATCATTTCTTTGTAGTTATAACATTCAAGATCCTCTTTTCTAGTGTTCTTGAAATATTCAAAACAATATTATTAGCAATTGTCACCCTAGGGCACCAGAACTTATTCTTCCTATCTAGCTGTAACTTTGTAACTTTATACCAGACTATTAACCTTTTCCTGCCTCCTGTCCCCTTCCCCTGCCTGTGATAACCACTATTCTACTCTTTATTTCTCTCTTTTTAATTTATGTATCTTAATTGACCCATGACAATTGTATATATTTATGGAATACAACATATTATTTGGGTACATCCATACTATGTGCAATGATCATATCAGTGTGCTTAGTATATCCACCATCTCAAATATTTGTCACTTCTTTGTGTTAGGAACATTCAACATCATCTTGACTAGCTACTCAAAGGTACACAGTACTTTGCTGTTAACTGCAGTCTCCCTATATTACTACAGAACACTAGATCCCATTCTTCCAATCTCCCTGACATTTTTTGTCCACTGACCACCCTCCCTCCCATCTTCCCTTCCCTTTTCTCCCACTAGTCTCTAGTAACCACTACTCCACTCTCTACTCGAGTGAGATCAACTTGTTTAGCTTCCACATATGAGTGAGAACATATGGTATTTCTCTCTCTGTTCCTGGCTTATTTCACTTATCATAATTTTCTCCGAGCTCATACATGTTGCTGCAAATGGCAGAATTACATTCTTTTTTATGGCCGAGTATTACTCCATTGTGCATATATACTATATATTATTTATCCAGTAATCTGATGAAGGACATTTAGGTTGGTTCCAACTCTTGGCTATTGTGAATAGAGATGTGATAAACATGGGAGTGCAGGTGTCCCATTGACTTGTTAATTTCTATTCTTTTGGGTATTTTCCCAGTAGTGGGACTGCTGGATCATATGGCATTTCTATCTGTAGCTGTTTGAGAAATCTCCTGTTTGAGAAATATTGTTTTCCATAAGGGCTGCACTAATTTACAGTCCCACCAACAGTGTATAAGAGTTCCTCTTTCCTGTATTTGTGATTTTCTGTCTTTTTAATAATAGCCATCCTGAGATGATATTTCATTGTGGTTTTGATTTGCATAATCCCTTGTCAGATGCATAGTTTGCAAATATCTTTTCCCATCCTGCAGGTTGTCTTTTTGTTCTGTCTATTGTTTCCTTTGCTGCAGAAGCTTTTTAGTTTTATATAATAGCATTTATTAATCTTTGCTTTTATTCCCTGTGCTTTTGAAGTATTATTCTTAGAGTCTTTGCCCCAGGCCTATGTCCTGAAGTGTTTTCCCTGTGTTTTCATCTAGAAGTTTTATAGTTTCAGGTCTTACATTTAAGTCTTTCATCCATTTTGAATTGATTTTGGTATATGGTGAGTGATAGGGGTCTAATTTCATTCTTCTGTATATGAATCTCCAATTTTCCCAAGTACCATTTGTTGAAGAGCCTGTCCTTTCCCCAATATATGTTTTGTCAAAAATCAGTTGGCTGTAGGTACATAGATTTATTTCTGAATTCTCTACTCTGTTCCATTGATCTATGTTTGTTTCTATGCCAGTACTGTGCTGTTTTGATTACTATTGCTTTGTAGTATATTTTGAAGTCAGAGAGTGTGCTACCCTCCTGCTTTGTTCTTTTTGCTCAGAATTGCTTTGGTATTTGGGTCTCTTGTTGTTCCATATAAATTTTTGAATTGTTTTTTTCTATTTCTGTGAAGAATGTCTTTGGTAGTTTGATGGGGATTGCATTGAACCTGTACATCACTTGGGGTTGTATGGTCATTTTGATGATATTGATTCTTCCAATCCATGAGCATGGGATATTTTTCCATTTTTTGCATCTTCTTTAATTTCTTTAATCAGCGCTTTAGAGTTTTCATTGTAGAGATCTTTCACCTTCTTGGTGAAATTTAATCCTAGGTATTTTGTTTTTGTTGTTGCTATATAGTAAGTGGAATAGCTTTCTTGACTTCTTTTTCTGCTAGTCTGTTGTTGGTGTATAGAAATGCGATTGATTTTTGTATGTTGATTTTCTATCCTGCAACCTTACTTAATTTGTTTATCAGGTCTTTGCCCATCCCTTCACTTTCAGTTTATGTGTGTCTTTGTAGTTACCTATAAAGTCTTGGAGATGACCTAAATGGGTTGAATCTGTCTGGGGACTTTTGAACTTCCTGAATCAGTGTGTTTCTTGTAGACAGCATATGTATGGGCCATTTAAAAAAAATCCATTCAGCCAGTCTATATCTTTTAATTTGAGCATTTAATTAATTTACATTCAAGGTTATTACTAACATGTGAGATCTTACCCTTGTCATTTTGTTGGTGGCTTTCTGATTGTTATGTGTCTCCTTTGTTCCTTTCTTCCTCTCTTAATGTCTATCCTTGTGATTGGTAGTTTTCTGTATTGATAAGGTTTAACTTCTTTTTCTTTCTGATTTGTGTATTTACTCTACTGGTAAGTTTTATATTTTTAAGTATTTTCATGATGGTTGTTATCCTTCTCATCCTTCAGATGTAGGACTCCTCTAAACAGTTCTTGTAAAACTGGTTTGGTAGTGATGAGTTCACTTAATTTTTGCTTGTCCCAGAAAGACTTTATTTCTCTCTCATTTCTAAAGGACAGTTTTGCTGGGTATAATATTCTTGGCTGGCAGTTTTTTCCTTTCAGTACTTTGAATATATCATTCTCTCCTGGAGTAGGGTTTCTGCTGAGAAGACTGCTGTTAGTCTAATAGGGATTCCTTTATGAGTGCCTTGATGTTTTTCTTCTGCTGTTTTTATTCTCCCTTTGTCTTTAACTTTGGATAGTTTGACTACGATGTGTTTTGGAGATAAACTATTTGATTTGACTCTATTTGGGAATCTTCAAGCTTCCTGATTCATATGTTCACATCTTTCCCAAGACTAGAGAAGTTTTCAGCTATTATTTCTTTAAACAGTTTTTCCATATCGTTTTTGTTTTCATCTCCTTCTGTAATGCTCCTAATTTGCATTTTTTTGGGGGGGGGCTTAATAGTATCCCATAGATCTTGGAAGCTTTGTCCATTCCTTTTTATTCTTTATTCTTTTTTCTTTTTGGTCTTTCTGTTTATTTAAAAACTTCTATCTTCAAGATCAGAAATTCTTTCTTCTGCTTGATCTAATCTGTTTTTGAGACTCTTGGATTTATTTTTTATCTCATTCAATTAATTCTTCAATTCCAAGCTTTCTGCTTGATTTTTTAAAATGATATTTATCTCTTTGCTGACTTTCTCATTCAGATCGTTAACTGTTTTTCTAATTTTGTTGAGCTGTTTGTATTCTCTTGTATATTAGTGAGTTTCCTTAAGATCATTAATTTAAATTTCTTTTCCTGCAAGTTGGCAATCTCCAATTCTTTGGGATCAGTTACTGGAGCACTCTTTTGTTTTTTAGTGGTGTCATGTTACCTTTTTTTTTTTTTCATGTTTCTTGCTTCTCTGCATTGATATCTGTGCATCTGAGGGAACAGTCACCTTTCTGAGTTTTGTAAAGTGGCTTGCATGGGAAAAACTTTCACCTGCAAATGTGTTCTAGGGTGTTGATTGGATGTGCAATGGCTTTGTTCAGGATGGATGCAGTAGTGTAGATTCTGTGTACTATCTTCAACAGTAATCCACTTTCTCTACATCTGTGAGTGACTCAGCAACCTATGCTTTGGAGGTTTGTGACAGTGGTGCACAGAATTACCGGAAGAGGTATCACTGGGTTGGTTCATAGGCTGGGAATGTGCACGTGCTCCCTGTGGGTTACTCATCTCCAGCTGGCTCACTTGGGATGTGGTTGCTGGATTGATTCTCAGGCTGGGGGTGTGGGTTTATGGTGTTCCAGGGTCTCCAAGATTGGTTTGCCAGTGGCAGGATCACTGTGCTGATTCTCTGACTGGGGGCAAGCCAACAGGGGCATTTCAGCCAAGCTGTTTTTTACTCAGACACATGTGTGTGTGATGGCTTAAATACTCAAGGGCAGATCCACGAGGGGCATGACAGCTGGGCTGTTGCTCTGAGTTAGGAGCATAGGCATGCTTTGGCTTGCTAGCTGGGTATTAGTCTGCCAGGAGCTAGTCTGCTACACCACTTCTCAGGGCTAGGTGCTGTGCTTCCCTCTAGGGTTTGGGAGTGGGTCTGCCAAAAGTAGAATGCTGAGCTCCTTCTTGGGCTGTGGTTGAGGCTGCTTAATGGAACCACAGAGAGGGGGCCTGACCAGCCACCTCTCAGATGGTGGGCAAGTTCTGGAAGTGGGCTCATTGAGAGTGGGCCCAGACAGCTGCTTCTCAGGCAGTGGACGAGGCTGCTAGTAGAGCCTGCAGATAGAGGAACAAAAGACATTAAAGCAGCTATTTTAAATGTGCTGATGGAGTTTGGTTGGGATTGAATTGAACTATATATCAATGTTGGGAGATAATATTGTATATTCTAATTCATAAACATGATCAATCTTTTCATTTACTTAGGTATGAGCTCATGGCTTTCAATAGAGACATACAGAAACATACATTTATATATATGTACAAACAATGTACATGCATACGTGCTTATAAATTCCCAAGCTCTGTTCACCGAATGGGCCTAGAAGCAATGACACATGAAAAGGAATGGGCATATCTAGCACTGAACCTTGGTTTCTAAATATCGTTCTCTATGATAAGTTACCAGGGTTAGCTGAAGAAAAGGATGACTCCAGAGTGGGGCAAGAAAAGTACATAATGAGCCTGAAATATCATATTGTGACAAAAAGTAAGGAATTGCTCAAAGTATTATGGGAACATGTCAAAAGGATACAGAGACTAGTTTGAAGGGGTCCCCACATCTCAAATTTGATAACTTGAGCATCAAAACAAATAAAGATAATAATGTATTAAAACTCATTCAATTAAATAAGAATCCACAAGACCATATAGATAGATAGATGGATAGACAGATAGATGAATGGAGAAGAACTATTTTTATAGTGAAAACAATGAAAAGAAAGTTGTCTCTACAGAGGAGATAGGTTAGAAGGAGGCACAGTGGAACTTCCTGGAATGAGGCAAATATTTGTATGTTGGATACAGAATGAGAACTAAAAAATATAGAAGGAATGATGAAGTCAGAAAATTATCAGTGATGCAAAATGTGATAGGTAAAATGTGATAACGAAGAAGACATTTACAAAGCAATATCTTATTTATCACAAAGGAAAAATTAGTAACCTTATAGTGAAGAAATCTGGAAGATAACAGTTAACATCATTAATATTGGGACAATTACAAGCCATGTTACCTCCTGGTACAATGTATCAATGGGGACACAACATAATTTCTGTGATATTCCTGTCAAAAATAAATAATATGAATCCAGTTGTGATGAAACATCAGACAAACACAAAATGAAGAACATTTACAAAATAACTGAACCTGCGCTCTTGAAAAATGTCACTCATGAGAGACAAAGAAAGACTGAGGAAATGTTCCAAATGAAAGGAGAAATATGTGAGACACCTGACAACTAAATGCAATTTGTGACCTTGGATTAGATCCTGGATTTGGGAAAGAAAAAAAGCCATAAGGGATATTATTGAGACAATTGATAAAATCACCATGTGGGCTTTGTATTAGACAATATTATATATCATTATTAACTTTCTTGGTTATGATAAATGTACTCTTGTAATGTAAATGATTGTTCTTAAGAGTTACATGCTAAATTATTTTGGGTAAATAAAGGCCCCAAATTTTACCAATTTACTAATGGTTTAGAAAAGAATAATATGTGTATATATATAATATATATATGAGAATATAGACAGAAAGATAGACAAAATGAAAATGAAATAGGGTAAAATTTAAACTATTGATAAATCTGAGTAAAAGGTGTATGACAGAGTCCAGCTCTGCAGGATTCACCACCTGAATAGATAGTGTGGATTCGGTGAAATGGAAGAGACAGACCACAGAAGTCTAGTGCAAGTGTGGACAACGACCACATGAATCTTGCTTTATTTATATGTTTTCACTTAAGCTTTTACACATTGATTTATCTTTTAATCAAAACATTTCTTATTTTGTTTCTATTGAAAAAGAAAGGTCAAAACGTTCCAAGGCACTCATGCTGTGACAAAAATATCTACTCATGCATCAATAGTTCATCCCAAAGCCTGTGGCTTGTGGCCAGGAAACTATCCAATAGCAGCATGCTTGGCTTTAAAGAGGGTCAGACTTTTAGTTTAAATTATAATTCTTAACCTTCTTAACTTAGAATTTAACCCTTTTTAAATCTTACTTATACTTACTATACTTGATTTTAATAACATTGATTAGTTAAGTTTGACAATTGTTTATACTCTATATAATATAGTCATTTTAATTTATAATTAAAATCACAATATTTATAGCATGATTTTTATCATAAAACTGAACAATAAATCTCTATTAAATTTTATGTTATTGATACAAATTTTATGTTACAAACTGATTTCAACAAAACCTGTTAATATCAAAATTTATGTTTTTCTACTATCTAACTTATTTATCTTTATAATAAAACTTCTCATCTCCCTGCCAAGAGACTCTGGGAACAACGCAGGGGACAAAATGAAAAGTTAAATGACCCTTCTTAAGTTTGTTAAAATATACTGCGTCGTTATTATTATTACTATGGAATGACATGTTCTTGGTGAGTCAAATGAAGCAGTGGGAGTGGAGAAGGAACAAAGAAATCTGTAACTGGCTGTGATCGATTAGTTGAAAACAAACAGGAAATTCCACGGAGCCATGTCAAACATACGGGGCCCCCTTCCAGTCTGTTGAACAAGGGGTATCATTCCTCAGGCTCCCATGCCGTTCCCTATAGCAAGATGACTCTCGACAGGTGTACATGAATTCTTTGCACTATTTTTTGCAACTTTTCTGTAAGTTTAAAATTTTGTCAAAATAAAAAGTTATAAAACTTGGTACAAAGACTTTGAACAATTGGAGTTTTTAAATAAAGCTAAATATATAGTATCCTATTACCCAAGAATTCCACTCTTGGATATTTACCCAAGAGAAATGAAAATATGTTCACAGAAAGATTTATACAGAAATATTCATTGTAGCTATACTTATAATAATAAAAAAATTTGAAGCAACCCAAATGTTCACCAACAGAAGAATGAATAAATAAACAATATATTTACACAATGGAACAGTATTTGGCAATAAAAAAGAATTAACTACTGATATGTGAGATAATTGGATGAATCTGAAAAACCATATGTTTTGAAAAAGAAGCCAAAACCAGAGATGAAATACTGTATGATTTCATTTATACAAAATTCTACAACAGGCAACTCTAGTCTTTAGTGGTAGAAATTAGAACAGTGGCTGCTTATGGGGAAATGAAGATTGACTGAGAAGGAGAGTGAAGGAACTTTCTAGAGTGATGGAAATGTTCTATATTTTGATGGGGATGTGGTTACATGAGTGTATGCAACCCAAGGAATTGTATAATTCAGATCTGTGCATTTCAATAGGTGTGAATTTTATCTCAATTTTCAAAAATTCTCTGGAAATACAGCGTTTCGCATATTCAGGAAATAGAGCAAATAATGACAAGGCATCCTAGTCTCTGAACTTTCTGACACGTCAGGATTTCACAGAGGTTCTAATTCCTAAGACTGAGGGATAGTCCCCAGAGCACTAAGAGGAAAGAAAAAGACATAATTATAGCAATTTGACATGATTCCTGGAAAACAAAGAATCCATTGAAAATTTGTTAACAAGAGTGACCATTAAAAAGGTCAATTACAAAATGAAGTTATGAGAAATTAAGTGCTTTCCAATAAAATAGGAGCTGTCAAAATATGAGGGGGAAATATTTTAATAATACCAAAAAATATGAAATATCTAAAAATGAATTTAAAGGAAACATACAGAATGCATTTGAAAAAAGAACTATTATACCATACTAAGAGGCATAAAAGGATAATTACAGGAACAATGTTTCTGAATAAAAAAGTAGCTATTGCAAAAACACCAATTCTCCCTAAATTAACGTAGAGAGTATGTTCTTAGTCAAAGTCTGAACGTGATTTTTTTTTGACCTTCACACAATTATTATCTACATTAATA
Organism: Cynocephalus volans; assembly: GCF_027409185.1. NCBI lineage: Eukaryota > Metazoa > Chordata > Mammalia > Dermoptera > Cynocephalidae > Cynocephalus > Cynocephalus volans. The sequence goes on from NC_084462.1 coordinate 59,835,342, forward strand.
AAGGTACAGTGAATCTGTCACTAAAATATGTAGACCAACAGAACAAAATAGAAATCTCATAAACAGTTCTAACTAGACGTCTGGATTTAGAATATGATAATTTGCTATTTGCTATTTCAGAAAGAAGAAAGTAGAGAAATTATAGGGTTTTTTCAGTATATGTTGCTGGAACAACTGGCTATTTAAGAGGAAAATAATAAATCGAGGTCTCTACATTCCACCTATGACAAAATAAATTCCAGATAGCTAAAAGTAAAACATAAAACTATGAAAGTATCAGAAGAATAGGTGACTATTTATACAATTTTATAATAGCAAAAACTATAATATCAAAAACAGAAGTAATGTTTTCTGACATAACTTGAACATTGATAGATTTGAATATATAAAAATTATATTTCCATAGGTCTAAAAATACAATTAAATGCAAAAAACCAATAAAATGGGGAAAATTTTCAACATAAGTAATAGACAAAAGTATGTTAATGTTTTTAACTTATAAACATGTATTCCATATAAGTGAGATTTATGCATCTAGAACCTGGTTTCTCAACCTTGGCACTCTTGACACTTTGGGCCAGATATTCTTTGTTATGGGGGCTGTCCTGCACATCTTAGCAGCACCTTGGCTTCTATCCAGTACATGCCAGGAGCATTACCCGTCCCCCTCCCCATTGTGACAAGCAAAAATATCTCCAGACATGGCCAAATGTCCCCTGGGAGGCAAAATCACTCCTAGTTGAGAATCACTGGTCTAGAAAGAAATTTTCAAGATTTTTCTCTGGAGGTGAAGTTGGCAAGGTGGGGGTGGATAAAAAGAAAAAAATGGATATCTCAATCTGCCTTCCAAGTTGACCTGAGCCTCACAATTCAGTGGGTGTTAATGTGGCTTCATTAATTTCAATAACTAACGTTTAATTGGTTCTTGCTGCCTCCTGTTCGGACAAGAACTCCATCCTCTGAGAGTATGTGCTCAGGATGACAGGAAGTGCCCAGGCTGTGAGTCACACGTGTGCCCCAGCCAGTCGGACTCCATGGGACTTTGTTGCCATGCCTGCCTCCACTTTTGCGGTCCATCCCCAGCTCTTGTCAGGCACCCTCATGGGACCCCATGGTCTTTTCCAGCATGCAGCAGCTACCAGCCACAGTCATCTGCAGCTGCAAATCACTGAAGCCCCCACAGTCCCAAATCTCCATGGAGGTTTGCTGTGAAGTGGGACACGGAGTCTTCTCTGATGCTCTTATAGCCTGCCAGGAGGGGCTCTCTATCTGTGCCGATTGGACCATTACGCTCTACAGTTGCACAGTGTTTGGGGTGAAAAGCTCTTTAAGCTTTATTCACAATATCTTGCTCTCTAGGGTCAAAGGAGTCTGGATCAGAAGAATGACAGGTTTGGAACAAATTCCCATTTTCTCACATTTGCCTCTCCCCTGGGCTGGGGGGTGGGTTTTTCACTGGCTCAGGTGTGGCCCCTCTGCCTGCTCTCTCCTCAGGATCTTTCCCTACCTAGGTGTCTCAAGGTAACCTGTCCACCTAGCTCACCCGACAAGCTAAGAAATGTCTGAACCATTAATTTCAAGCCAGGAGCCTGTAACTACTGCTAGAAAAAAAAAGTGGGGATGAATACGTGGAAAAGTTAGCAAGAGGGCTCCTTAGAGAGATGGTTCATTCATCCAAGGGCTGGGCCTGGGAAAGTAGGAGATGAGGCTGGAGCGTTTTGCTGTGCCAGGAAGTCAGGAAGTGCTAAAGTAGGATGAGGCCCGAGCCAGTTTGCATGGCTCCCACTGGCCAAACCTGGCACAATTTGAGCTCCAGAAATATAACAGTAGTGGTTTTATAACTCATAAGGATAAAATAATAATCAACTTCATGATGACATAAATAGATAAATAGGTAGATAGGTAAGTAAAAATAAATAAATGTTAGAGAAGGGACAGCTCCTTTTTTACAGTAGAATGTCAACTAATAAATTTAGAAGAAGCCATGGACTTTTTTCTTTTTGTTTAGTCTTTTCTAATTAGTTTATTTTCACAAGAATAATTGCTTGAATAATAAAAATGCAAAAAGTCACCTGCAGTAAAGCTACTGTGAAGATTTTCTCCTATTCTGTCCCTTGTGGGTGATATTTATTTCCTCCTTTTATGCTACTGAATTCTAGATAGATCCTATCTTGTATTTTTTTTATTCCTGTTTACTTATTGTAGAAAGAGTGCAGGTCTTCCCAGCAGGGCTGTCCTTAGGAAGCACCCAGCAGGCTACAGAGGTGAGTGGGGCCGAAATTTAACCCCTGATCTTCATGGTAACCTGTGATGAATGGTATGGGGTTGCATCTGCCCATGAGGCCACTGTTTTCTAATGCACACATGGCCCTGTCCTAGTTTGCTATGTCCTTCCAGACAGTCTGGTGGATCCCCTCATGGTTTACCTGGTTACTGTTAGAATTCTCCTCTTTGGTCTTAAGGTCAACACCTGGTGGTATAAACAGCATGGCCAGCTCAGCCATACGAGTGCATCACTAAAGGCGTAAGGAGGGTGAAGTCAGGAGCAGTCTAGGGGGGAAGTGTCATCTCTTCAAGTTTCCTTCTCTAGGCTTGTTGAATCTGCGGGCCATGAGGTCACCTTCCTTGTCCGGTTTTCTAGTGCTCTGCTCCAAATACATGGCATGGCTGTGTCTAGCTTCCTGCCACCCTGGGGGTTGAAGGATGTTCAATGGCTTCAGGAATCTGTTCTCTCATTACTGAGAAGCTGGGTCAGCTAACAAGTTTTGCCACTCACAGACTTTCTTTTCTTTCAGAAGCCATCAGCAAACATTATTGGTCCCTACTGGCAATGGAGTTGCTCCCCGTGTGCTCCCAGAACCACGCTCACAGGTAACACTTGCCTCTTTTTAGTTTGGAGCTGCTCGTAAAATACTCCTCTAGTCCCTCCGCTCTACATCACCTTCTGCAGAAGAAAAGTTCTGAGTCAGCGCTTGACAACTTCCTTCAGTGTGGTCGCTTCTACACTCTAGAGAGCAGCAGTTCCTTGAATCTTATGGCATGCAGTGGGCACCCTCCCAATTCTCAATGCTGCTTCAGGTTTTTTCTCTATTTGGAGTTTTTATTGATTATTTCCATCAGTATCTTTCCTAGGAGGGTGGAGTAAAAAGGGGGATGGATGCAGAGAGGAGCATTTAAAAAGTAATGTGAATTTAGGCATGTGCTTCCAGAAAGAGATTGGTGGAGAAACTAGTCCTATGGCTACTAGAGTGAGACCTCTGGGTGTCAGGAACACCCAAATAACTCGTGACACAAGCCATATGCCACCCACTACCACTGGGAGACAGTTCTTGCTTGTGTTGATTTTTGGCAACATGACTGGAACCAAAAACAAACAAAAGACACAAAAGGAAACAAAGACCTTGATGTTAAAAGGATATAGATACTGAGAAGAAACCTTCTAATTCCTAATGTCAAATGGAAGCACTTACTGTGACACGTGAAAGCCTGGTCTTTCCTGGTTTGAACAAAACCACAATCCCTTAACTCCAGTATTGGTGATTTTCTTCTGTTCTAGACCCTGAGCTGCTTTGGAGTCAACTCCAGCTGCAGCTCAACAACTATAATAAGGCTGTGTTTGAGGTGTTAGGGGAGAAGGAGGATGGACCAAGAAGGTGACAACATTCAGCCAGGTGCAAACAAGGCATGGCAGTAGGAGAAACAGCGTGTCCTCATCTAAGGCCTGCAAGTAGAGCAGGCTGGTTACTAGCAGGGCCCATTCTTGTGGGATTGTGAAAGATGATTCTGGAAAGGTAGGCAGCAGCTACAACATGAAGGATGATCTTGTGGACTGTGCCCTGGACATGACAGAAGGTCAAAGAAGGATTTTAAGAAGAGGAGCAAAGAGAGCTCTCACCCTGGTGACAGGTGGAGGGCTAGGTTACAGAAGTAGCTAGTGAGAGCTCAGCATTTTGTACTTCCATATTACTTATCTTTCTCCATGCTTTGCACACGGGTGTGTGTGTGTGTGTGTGTGTGTGTGTGTGTGTGTGTGTGTGTGTGTGTAGGGAGGAGGGATGAGACTGGCAAAGGTGGAGATGGATTATACTCATTAATTAACTCAACAGCTATTTTGCCAAGAGCATACTGTGCTGAAGTTGCTGGGTGGAGCAAACTTAACATATGAAAAGTGCAAAAGTGCTTCAAACTCTGGGAAAGGGCATCCATCTCCGGTGCATTGGTTTTGATTATTCCTCAGCTATATAAACATCCAAAGAGATGACCTCATATATTCCACAGGCATGACCAAAGATTATGGCACAGATGTTCTGAAATAAACAATGTTAGTGCAAGCACATAGCTGCACGGCCCTGTAATGGCCCTGAGAAGAGCTTAGGCCTTTTTTTTTTTTTCTTCTTTTTTTTTCATGTAAGCCACAAGTTAAAACTAAATCAGAAGGAAAATAGAAACCTTTCTTCATCTGCTCTGTTCTTGGTTTCATGTTTTATGGATGGCCTGGGAAGCTCTCTGCACGCTTTCTTCCACTCAGAAATTTGTGGAAGTAGAATTCCTCCTGTTGACAGGATTCTGCTGAGAACGGAATTTTCTGCCATTTTCATTACTCTTTTCTCAGCGCTCCATGGTTCTGCTTTTTACAGCCAGCTTTCCATTTGATATCAGTCGCAGTTAAATTACAAGTATCATCTGTGTCCAAAAGGCTAGAAATTTTACATTTTTGACTCCAAGATTTTTCCTGGACTTTGTTGAGGGCAAGGGTTATGCCCTGTTTTTTCCAAATCTCCCACAGTGCCCACCACTGACCATAACTCATAGTAGGTGCTTTATGCTCAGCACTGCTGTACACATGACTGGAACGGGATGCCCAAAGTGATGCGGCAGAAATGTGTGGATTGAGACAGGCCATGACAGGTAAGACCCCAGACTAGATTTGTTTCATACTGAAATAGAATTGGCAAAAGAGCTCCAGTTCTGACTAATAATATCATCCTGTCGTTCAGTGCTGTGGACTCAGAATCATATTTAAACTATTTAGATAAACAATCAAACAAAAATACTGTACCTGAGAGTAAATTCATACTTCTAGTAGCTAAGAGTGTAGTTGCTACCATGACCTGCTGGCATAAGCAGAGATCTGCCCCGAATCTGACTAGCTGAGACTTTACATGAAGAGCTTCATTCACCCAATGGAAATGTTCTTGACAATATTTAATGGAATTCACTTAATTCATAAGGAGCTACAATTGCAAACCCTTTTTTTTAGTTATAATATTATACTCTGCAATAGTGTAGTTTTGGACTATTGTAATTTCTCAGAACTGGTTCCAGGGAAAATATTTTTATTACCTAGAAAATAAACCTGATTTTAGACCAAGGTATTTTTAAAGAACATTTTAATATAACTATTTTTCAATAGGCATATAAAATTATATTCATTTATATAATAGCAAAGAGTATACAAAGATCATAAAAATACAAGTACGGATTCTAAATAGTTTACTATTAAAATTAGAGTGGGAGAGAGAATCAAAATGGCAGAGTAGATGGTCCCCAGCATTACTCTCTCCCACAAACGACCAGTTTACAACTACTAAAAAAGCAACAACTGCCAAGCGGGGGCCGCTAGAGCTCAGGGGAAGAGGAGGAGAGACCTACGGAGCTCATGAAGGCAGGAGAAGCTGCGATAAGAGAAAGAAGGGAGTGCTCTGACCACTTTGAATCTCAGCCATTTCAAGCCTTACCCTGGTGAACACATGGAGCAAGAGCTGGCAAAAACTGCTGCTGTGCCCTTTGTGTGAAGCTGGTTGGAGACAGCAGGGGAGAGGAGGGCCTTAGTGGACCCCAGGCCAGCAAGAACACTGACAGGGTTCCTCTGGACCACATAGGAACAAAGGGCTACAGACAACTGAAAAAAGGAGCCACTCAAAGGCCAGTGAGTCATTGCAAGGGACTGGTGCATGGCCTGTCCCCTGGGAAGTGTTTGGAGTGTGGGCAGTCGGGGAGACAGGCCCACCAGGGAAACACTGGGGCACAGCACAGACAGCTGATTTACCCTTCAATCAGTAGAGGACCACTCGGTGAAGACTGGTCAAAAGTATAGATCTGCAGAGGGTGCAGTTTGCTGAAAAGACTCAGGCCCAGACTAGAGTTTCCACACAACCCAAGTGTACTGGATCTCACAAGACACAGAAGTGCTTCAAAGGTCAACAATTAAAACCTGAGTTGCACAGAAAGCCTTCCACAGAGAGTCAGCAGCAAAGCAGCAATTTAGCTCAACCACTGGGCTTAAGTGCTGGTTCCTACAGGAAGTCCCCCTATTTCGGAAGTAAGCAAAGGACAACAAATTAGTTCCAATGCAGAGTTTAAGTGGTGGGGTAGCTAATAAACCAACACAGAACTGAAAGAAAACACAAAAAATCCACAGATCAGAGACAAAGTTCTGATATTAACCAGTAAATGTCTTAACACCACCAAAGAACACCTAAAAAACCTAAAAGAGCTGGAAGCCCCCTTGGCTCCAGAGCCAGGGTGAGGGAAGCCTGAGAGCCTCAGTCACAGTCCCTCAATGTCCACATCCAGCTCAGCAATGACCGAGCTGCCACCAGAAGCCCAGTGACAACCAAAGTGCTGCAGAAGCTCCCCAGGCTCCTGAACTGGGGAGAGGGGAGTCAAGGGCCTCAACCACGCCCCCCTGATGTCTGCATCCAGCCTGTGACAACCATGCCACTTTTGGAAGTCCCCCAGGCTTCTGAGCTGGGGTGGGGGGCGGCAAGGTCCTCAGCCATGCCCCCTGACATCCTCATCCAGCCTGGCAATAACCGAGCCACTGCCAGAAACCCCCAGTCTCCCAAGCCAGAGTCGGGGGAGCCCACAGGCCTCAGCCATGCCCCCCACCCTCTGCAACCAGACCAGTGAAGGATCTGGCCATGGGGTCAGCCCCACTCCCCTACCTTCACCTCTGTTTCCCTAGCCCCCACCTGCCCCTCCCACTGCTCCACAATAACCTCTTTGAATGTAAAAAAATAATAACAGTAAGTAAATAAACTTCTAAAAAAATTAAGTAGATGTCAGTCTATCTTGATTAAAATGGGTATCAATAGAGTAGATTTAAGTTTGCAGACAGAGTAATAATGTATTCCTGCATAGAAACAATAGTTTAGTATATAAGTTTTATCTTAATATTCTCCACATTCGTAAACAAGTCTTCTTATTTATTGAAAAAACATTTAAGTTGCAACCAAAATGATCTAGATCCATAGATTCAAAGATGACTAAAGTACAGTTCTTATCCTTGAATAACTCATATTATAATGAGTGTAATAAGAAGAAATGAACATTTGTAGAGTGCCTGTTATCTCAGTCTCCTCCTCACAGGGGCATGATCAACTCTGTTACAAAGATGAAGGAGTAAATCTGAGAGACGTTAAGTTCCTTGTCCATGGAAACATTTACCAGGCGGAAGAATCTAGATAAAAATCCATGACTGAAAACACATAACGCATCAAAAATTGAAGTGCAAGAAAGCCTATATTTATCAGTGAGGAAGGAATTGAGACATTTATTCAAAAATTACACTCTTCTCTCCACTTTCTCCTTTTCCTTTCCCAACTACCTCACTCCCAACATAGGTTTTTCCTCTGTGAATTATCATTAGCATTCAAGAAACAGAGATTCCATTTCCAATAATGGCAGAATGGTTCCTATTGGACAAAGTCTCCTACAGAAAGCAATTATAAACTCTGGAAAAGTTCAAAGAAAAAAAATCTTGAGAGTACTGGAAAGGTACCCCAAACATGTAGAAACTGTTGGAGAGTAAAAGCTTCCAAAAAGGAAACAGTACTGAGTGTTTTCCAATTTTTAACTGCTCTTTGCCTATGAGCAGACTCTAGGCAGAACCATGTGAGGTTGCTAAAATGTGAATGGAAACCACAGTCTTAGAATAGAAACTCACAATCTTAATGTCTGAAGAACCAGAAGGAGATCACAGCAGATCAGAGATATTCTAAAAAAGAGAGAGCTAGAGAAGAGGAGTCACAATTTTTGTGTGTGTGTGTATAAACCCTTGAACTATACATAAGCAGAATGACTCCAATAAGCCTAGCTGAGAATAAAATTACAAAAGAGAGACTTTAACTGCCTCCTACCCAGGGGAGAATGAGTTTGGAGTTTGAGTTCAGACTAATTAAAAGCCTGCTAAAACAAACAAAGCAAAAAATCAAAGTTATTTAGGGAAATATAACAGAATAAACAATTTTTAAATTTGCCATTCACAATGTTCAGTATACTATACAATAGTACTAGACATACTAAGAAACAGGAGAATGTGACCCATACTGGAGAGAAAACTCAATCTATACTGATTGAACTGAAGATGAGCCAGATGTTGGAATTATTAGACAAAAATTTTAAGTAGATATTATAATTGTATTCAATGACATAAATGAAAGTATGCTTATAATAACATCAACAAACAGGAAATCTCAGCAAATAAGTAGAAACTATTAAAAATATATAAAGAGAATCCAGATCTTGCTGTATTTAAAGATAAAATTTCCCAGTCTTCCCAAAACCTAGGTTGAGGGTGCGATAATTGGTGAAGGAAAAGGAGAGAATGAAGACAATAGTGAAATTTTGAAATAAATGCTTTCATTTCTCCATCATGAATGAATACATGCTTTTGATATGTTGTCAGTCATGGATTTTTATTCACTTTCCCCATTTTGTCAAAGATTATCAAAGTAGAAAATATGTGTAGCTGTCAGATTCTTGGCTAAAGCCTTAAAAGAATTTAAGGTAGTTCTTCACAGGCCATCTCATCCAGACAAAAGGGCTTCTAAGAGTCTTAGAGGGGGCCTCATATACCTTCTTGACCTTTCAAAATCGTTAGGCTCGTTGTCCAATAGCTCCCTTGATTGAAGGTCAAAGTAGAGATGCACCTGTCTTTTTTTTTTTTTTTTTCTTGTCCTTTTTGTGACCGGTAAGGGGATCGCAACCCTTGGCTTGGTGTCATCTGCACCGCGCCCAGCCAGCAAGCGCACTGGCCATCCCTATGTAGGATCTGAACCTGTGTGGCGGGAGCACCGCTGTGCTCCCAGTGCCGAACTCTCCCGAGTGCACCTCGCGGTCGGCCTGAGATGCACGTGTCTTGAACAGACTTGTGGATGTGGTTTTTGTCGAATGGATTGAACCTCAACAGGATTCACAAGAAACCCACACTTTTTAAAAAGAAAAGTATACCTAACCATAAGCATTGACAATTTGGACTAAAAGGGACAGAGATGTGCACAATATGCAGATGTTCACAAAAAGCAGATTGAGAAAGCCATTTGACTGCAAAAATAAGCCTTTTCTTATGGAAAAAGAAGGATGAATCAGAGGGAGGAACCAAGAGCTAACAGAGCAGAGAATAAAGTTCAGGGAAATCTCTCCCAGGGAAGTTGACTGAGTCCTAGTAAAGATATTGGAATATGAACCCAGATGGTTATCAGAGACGCTGTGTATCAGTGATTGCTATGTGCCCCCTATTTTTCTCTTTTTGAATGGCAGTGTCTGTTGCAGTTTTCCTGTCCTGCATCATCATTGTTTACTGGGTTTTTGGGTGAACAGAACATGTGTCTGTTTAGCTCACAAGTCTTCAGATTGAGATGAGCCGTAGTCAAGGAACCTTATCCTCATCTGGACTGAGATGAATGTCAAGATCCCGGACTTCAAGTCTGAGCCTGATATCTTAATGGGATGAGACTTTGAGGGTCCCGGGAGTTGGGAGTGACACGAATCATTAGGGTAGAGTGTAGCGTACTGACCCTTTGAGAATCTCAAGCAACCCTCTCTTCGTGGTGTTCGCACTCTTCTGTAGTCCTGCATAGACTCTGGGCTTGGCTATGTGACTTGCTTTGGACAATCAGACATTAGCATACATGATGCAAGCAGAAACTTGATGTGTGCTTGCACATTGAGACTTGTCCTCTTGGAACACTCCTTCCTGAAACCCAGACACCGTTCTGTGAGGAAGAACAACCTAGTCAAGAAGAGAAGCAATAGGGGACAGAGAGATATACCATGCTATCCCAAATAAGGTGCCAGACATGTTAGAGAAGAAACTATCTAAATGTTCCATTTCCACAGATGTAACATGAAAGAGATGACCATGCCTTACCCAAATTGAAAAAGTGTGAGCGAATAAATTATTGTTGTTGTTTCAAGCCACTAGTATTATAGTAGACTTTATGCAGCTATACATAACAGGAAAAAAACCTAATAAAAACATTTGGGAATTGAATGCAATGGTAGTATAAAAAGACTAACTTATCATGGGTAAGACAGAATAGAGTGACCCAGTAATAGATCAATCAGTAGAGAAATAAATAAATAAAGAACAACCACAACCATTGATGTAATAAATTACACAAAGAGTTTAAATTAGGAAAAACATGATGATCTAAAAAGACAATAAGTCATTGAATAAAATTTAATGCCCAATACTTTTTAAAAAAAATTAGGGTAGTAAATACTCTTGGTGCTCTGCCCAGATTTTCTTTACCAGGACATTAACAAATTCCCCCAATTTCTATGTGTTTTAGTCCATTTTGTGTTGCTATAACAGAATACCTGAGACTGGGTAATTTATAAGGAAAAGAGGTTTATTTGGCTTACGATTCTGGGACAGCTGCATCTGGCATGGGCCTCAGGCTGCTTCTACTCATGGCGGAAAGTGGCAGATACAAGCAGATCACCTGGGGAGAGGAAGCAAGAGAGGAGGTGCCAGGGTCTTTTTAAGCAACGAGCTCTCGCGGGAACTGATAGAGTGAGAACTCTCTCATTAATCCCCCCTCCCCCAGGGAGAGCATTAATCCATTCATGAGGGATCCGCCCCCATGACTCAATCAGTTTCCGACACTGCCACGCTGGAGATCAAATTTCCACTAGTTTTGGAGGGGACAACACATCCAAACTCCATCACTATGTTAACTTCTAAAAGCTCACAGCTACAACTTCTGTGGAAAATTACACCCTGCAGAACAGAAATTGTCTTACCCTTGGCTTTTCTTTCCACCTCAGGCAGCCTGCAGCCAATGACTGACTGGGGCCACAAAAGACAGGCAGCCTTGTCTTAACGGAAGGCCTTGGTACAATTCATGCTCAGGCTTGAGCTAGACACCAGTTGAGAACACTTCTTTCTTTATGCCAACTCTCCGCCTTACTCATTTTTTTCCTGCAGTCACTTTCTCACTGGATTATACAAACCCAAATCCCCAGCTCAAGCAATATTTCTGGCATTTGAATGATATAAGGGAAATAGTAATTATAAGGTCTGTGGAATTTGGCGGTTACTGTTGCACACCACTGATGCTTTGAAGAGAGAAAATGGCAAGCTCCATGCAATCAATCACCAGTTCAAAGCCAAGAGTAAAAGGTTCTTTGAGCTTTCCTTTAGGGCCATTTTGGCAGCATTTAAAGCAATACTGTTTTCCTATAGCTGTGGTAGAGATGCAGACCATATTGAGGGACAGAATCATGACTGAAGTGTAAGAGTAGCAAAACGTCAGAGAAACAGGATTCCCAGTACTGGGAAGTCCCCAACGCCAAAGTTAGGGCCTGAGAAGGAAGGGGGACCTTGAGATTTGGGATGGAGCTATTTGGATGGGTGCACATAAGAACCCTGCAACCCAAATTCCCTGGAATTTTGGCGGGATGAAGAAGTATTTCACTATTCCCTACGTGTTGCTGGAAAGCAATGATAAAGCCTCAGATGGCACAGGTCCCTTGTAAGACAATGCTTACCTTTCTTAGGATCTCTCCACCTGTCCCCAGTCCCTAGACCAATAGTTAGGGTTACTTCCTGGAGTACGTCCACTAAGGTAGTAATGGTGGGGCTAAGATACAAACTCAGACGCTGTAACTCCAGAGCCCATACTCTTAACCATGTTGCTAAACTGTCTTAGTCTTCTGATGAGCAGCAATAATCCTTTAGAGCTATGTTGTCTCACATTGTAGCCACTAACCATACCTGGCTATTTAAATTTACGTTAATTAAGGTGCAATAAAGTAAAAAGTTCAGTTTTTCAGGACACTAATCCCATATCTAGTGTTCTGTAGCCACATGTGGCTAGTGGTAGCCATATTGGTTAGTGAGATTCTAGAAAATTTCCATTGTCACAGAGAGTTGCATTAGACAATACTGACTTAGAGCATACAATGGCAAAACCAAAATCACACTCAATTATATAAGCAACAAAGTATAAGGAACTTACCAAAAAACCTAAAATCAGTTAGAAGGCCATATAAAAAATTCAAAGCTTTATTAAGTTATGGAAAGAAGAATAACTAATAAACCCATACCATGTGCCTAGGTATAAGGATCAAAATTGTAAAGAGGTCCATAGTCTCCAATTTACTTTATACATTTAACATTATTCTAAGTAGCATCAGAATAGGATTTTATTTTTCATTACACTTTGACAAAATGATTCTAAAATTACTCTGGAATGGAGAAAATACTAACAGTGAAGAATGAAAGATTTTCATATACAGATATTAATCCACTCTATTCATTTCTTGGAGCTGTTGTAACAAATTACCACTAATTTCATGGCTTAAAACCAGAAATTTATTCCCTTATGATTCTGGAGTCTAAAAGTCCAATATCCAACCGGGCTGTGTTCCCTACTGGAGCTGTAGTGGAGAATCCATTCCTTGGCACTTCCAGCCTTGGTGGCTGCCCTGGCATTCCTGGGCTGGTGATCACATCACTCCAGTCTCTGCCTCTGTCTTCACATTACTTTCTCCTCTTTGTGTCTCTCCAATCTCCTCCTGCCTCCCTCTTATAAGGACACTTGTCACTGGATTTATGATCTACTGGGATAACTTAGGATAAGTTTCTTCTCTCAAAATCCTTAACTAAATCACATCTTTAGCCATATTAGGCAATATTTACTCTCTTACCAATAAAGTAATACTCACACATTCTGGGAATTAGGACACAGACGCCTGCTACACTTACATGATGAAATATTAATATTTAAAGTAGTGTGGAAGTACCAAAAGAAGTCTAAGCACTGTAGGAAATGAAAAAGACATGAGGTATGAGGGATGTGCAGGGGCCAGTGAGCGGATCAGACAATTTTCAATCTCACAAGCATTCACATTCTTAAAATATTGAATTTTTTCTTTGCTTTTTGTGATCATCAAAGATTTTTTTTTTTATTATATATATACAAAGTTGGCAATGGCATGGGAAAAAGGCACTATTATACTACTCTTAGAAGTGCACACAGAAACATCGATAAAGCCATCCTAGAAGGCTTTTTGGGAGCATTACCAATAACCCTCAAAGGCACACACTCTTTGACTTAGCCATTTATCCAAAGAAAAAAATCAGAGATATTTGTAGACATGTATAGACAACGGTAATTGTAACTCAATTATTGTTAAAAGTTAAACTTGGGGAAAACCTGAATGTGTAAACAATGGGATCTCCGCATAATGATACATAGTGAAGAATATTTCATAACAGTGGCTTAGGTTATGATATATTTCTATGTGAAAAAAAGAGCAGGCTTCAACACAATGTATGGGCTGATCTAATTGATATAGGTTATATACATGTGTGGTTATGTATTGTGTGCGCATGTGTGTGTAACATGCACATGGAACCAATGGACAGAAGGAGATATACTAAAATGTAAATGATATGATATTTTGCTAATGGAATTAGTACATTTACTAATTCATTGTATTAGTTCATTGTATTTTTTAAAACAAAATTTGTTGCCTGTGTAATGATCAAATTTGATAAATATATGACTTAGAATTAATACCTCAATGATGTCTTCACAGAAAATAAAATTTAAATCACCCAAAACCAGACATCAGATAAGAAGAAAGCATTCTTAATCTCAGTTCTGTTCTGTTTCAGATGCTTAGGATCAATTTGGTCTTCAAAGGCCTTTATGAAGCAATTTTGAAACATTCACAGTAAGGTATAGGCAAATATTTATATTTAACTTTAAGCAGAGACACAGGATAAAACTTGTACAGATGCTAAGAATTATCACTATGTAAAACTATAATTTTAACTGGAAGAATATAGCAGGAAACAAAAAAGTGAGTGGTTTTATTAGTTGGGGTGGTGCAATTATTTTGCAAAACCTTCTTTTGGTTTTCATTGATTCTTTAAGAAGCTTCTTTATGTATACAAAGGAAGTTCAAGTCCCATTGTTTTACTCCTGCCTTTTGCTACCTATTTGTATGGTAACAACTTCTGTATACTCAGAATTAGCAACTGAGCTCCTTAACCTGTCTGTTCATTTTGGAGCAGAGAAAAAAGTGCCTTTTGTTCCCCAGTGCAATTTTCTTCCACTCAGTTTTTTTAAGTTGGAAAAAGAAAATTATAAACACCTGTGCTGCATAAAATCTCCTGACTCTGCAAAAAAGTTATTTGTTATTATTTTTCCAATCAGGAAAATTTCTGGTTTGCTTGGCCTGTTTCCCTAGCCCACTTCTGTTATATCAGAACTCAGAGTCAGTGTTCAAGGACCTTAATGGAGACTTGGCTCTATTATAATGGCCTGTGGTTGATTTCCAACAGGTTAAGAATCTCCTTGTGTATCAGACATTTAGTGGAACCAGTGGGGTTCCTCCAAAACACTTTTTAAAATATTCACATAAAAGGATGGTTTGTGTATATCCTTGTACTTTACTTGACTTAGACAATATCTCTTTAAATGTTGCAGGGAACCCTAAGCATTTTCTAATTGTTAAGCCTTTGCCCTTTTCACTTGAGAAACTGTTTTAGAAACTCTATGCCTGACTGCCTTAACTGCAGACTCTGGCCTCTGTGATTTAGCTTGCTTGCTTCCTGCATCCACCCTCTGTGAGATAACAGCAGTCTCACATCCCCTGGGGGCCAGATGCAAATTAGGCTCCAGAAGTGACCAATGGACTGTGTCCCATAATCACCCAATCCAAATTAGCAGGACTCCATCCCTCATTTACATAAGAGGACCTGAATGGGAACTTGGGTGGGAAAAGGGCGGGAATTTAGGCTATATAAGATGGTCTTTTCCTTTGTTCTGGGAGACACTGGTTTAGGAGTCTTTGCTCCCCAGTGCTCTCCTTGCTTATAAGCAAAAGGGGCATTGTCACACTGAACAAAGAGCTGCAGCACAAAATAAAGAGCTGTAACACTGACGCCAGTCTTGGATTCCTCTGTGTGTTTGCCCCACAACATAAACATAATTCTATGCTAGGCCTAGTTAATATTTATGCCTTGCTGTTTTTGTTAAGAGTTGAGAGTTGTATTTTTATGCAGAAAAAGAACAGTGGGTGGGAAAGCTCACTTTGCTGAATGTGCCCACCGCCAAGCCACAGATGCGTTATGGCAGGATCCGCTAACCTTCTTTTCCAAAGACAGATGTGTGTCTCCCTGTTGTATTATTTCCTGATCTCCACACCTTGCCCACCCTTCTCTCCCATACCATTTTCTTAAGAATGTTTAAATCATAAATAATCATATATATGGAATAGATCTGAGATCACATTTTATCTTCCATTGTTTCTTGGGAACAAATACAAAGGATGAATCGTTTCAATTATGTTACTTCACATGTAGAAAATGGAAGTAGTAAGCCTACTTAGAGCTCTGTAAAGTTCAAAGTTTGCTTTTATACAATCATGGTAATTTGGAAGACTGAATTTATACACAAACACACATCCAAAAGATCTTTTAAATATATTATATCCCAATACTTTGGGTACAGATAGTACACCTTGTACTGTAAGTAAGGTTCAAGAAGACGGAAGGGACACCCATATAGAAAAAAGAGCACAACAGTGAGAACTCTGAGATTTTGTTACTAGCAAGTTGTGACCGTGGGTAATCCATTAAAGTTCTCTGGGCCTCTGTTTTCCCCTCTGCAAATGAAATTGAATGATTATGTCAAAGGTCTCTTCATTTTAATTGCATGCTCAGGCACCCACTTCTATATTCATGACTGAGGCCATAATAACAAGTTAGGAGTTGGCAGATATGGAAAAAAGAGGCAATACAAAATACATTCTGGAAACCATTGGATTCGAGAGTAGATTCCCTTCTGGAACATCTCATATCCAAAGGAATGAAGTAGATCTCAGTTATATAGCTAAGTTCTATATATTTAACATAATTTTTGAATTTGGTTTTGAGAGCCCTCCTGCCACAAATAGCCATGGTGGTGGAGAACTAAAGTAAACACAAAAATAATTACAAAAAGCTTGAAGGCTCCTGTGTTTCATTCTTTGGACTGAAGGCTGTAGACATTTTCATAGTCCCTGAGTCACCTGAATAACAGTTTCTGCAGTGGCAGCAGCAAAACCTGAATCACATGGTAAGAAGAATCCAAGCAACAATATCTACGTCCATGCCTGTATTTCTGTTTCCCATTCTGTTCCAGAATATATTTCATGTGGCTGTGAGAAGCAGGTGCATAACTGCATCATATAGATTAGTCATTCTCGATAAATGCTTCTGCTGCATTTATAAATGTCCAGATTTTAAATGGTGATGATGCATGTACATTGAAAAGGTACAAGGGTACTTTTCTGAAGAAAGACATTTCTATATGCCCATTCCAAAAATTAACATTAGTCTCCCTATGCGCTCATTTGCTGGGAACACATAGGCACCTACTACTGGAAAGAGAAAGAAGGAAGGGAGCTCCTAAATTGAGAAATCAGGTGGGAAGAGGAAAGGGATAGAAGGATTATTTCACTATTTATCAAGAAGAGTGGGTCATCTCCTGATGTTTTATTATTATTATTTTGACCTAGGAAAACATTGCATGGACTCAATGAAAATTTTGTAATCACCCCCCTAATGTCCCTAATCAAAAGTCACAGAATGATGCCTGGAATGCTATCAAGATAAAATTCTCCCCCAAACTGTGTGCCTGTTCTATCTGAGTCACCTTTAGACACTCTTAAACTTACTGGGTCTGATTTTTTTCATCTGAAATATCAAAACATGAAAAATTGTTCCATCTTTTGTCTGGATTTTCAGAAGATTTGAATGCTCATGAAAATGCTGTGTAAACAAAATGAGAGGTATAATGTTAAATCCATGAAGAGAAAAGCTCTGCATGCTACATTAACAACATTGTCCCCTATATTATTCCATAATCATATATGAAAGTGTGGATTTCTTGGTGCTCTTGTGGTTATTTTGGAAGACAAGTGACTGAATGAAAAAATTTTAAAACAAGGGATGACTTTAAAATTTCTTGTAGAATTCCTTCACTGTGATTAAAGTGCACTGCAGCCAGAGGGAAGATGTCACTTGCTAATGGCCAAATCTTGGACGCAGGACAAAAAAACCAATAATCAATTTTCTAAATTTCGAAATTGGTCAAAAACAAATTTACAGAATGACCAGTTAATTTCATCATTATTTTGCCAAATTATTATACCAAACACCTGCATCTGCCTCCTGCCCCGTGCTGTTCCTGCATTGATCAGCAGCTCCAGCCTCTGCTGTTGTTTTGGCCTTTAGTGTCAAATGGCTACAACAAACCATCCTAGATTATGCTTAAGGAATTTATCTTAATTGCTGGTCAATAGGTGACTTTTAGCAAATTTATTTATATTTGGCAAATTGACTTTGAGCCTACAAGTTCCATTTTCGCCTTTAAACCATGTACTTTTAATAAAATATCTAAAAACATTCATTACAAAATTATGAAGCAGCCATCAGAGAACTAACTCTCAAGATAAAGATTTTATTTCATTTGGGGAAAGGGTAATGGTTTGAGAAACATTTTCCAACTTTTTTGGTCCTAGGTATAAAGACCAAAGAAAGGTAGATGTCAAGTCTCAGTTTTCAGCCTCTTTTGACCTGGGCTTTTCTCCCATTGGCAAAGAAGTCATACTAGTTGTGAGAGAGAGGAAAAAAAAAAAAAAAAAGAGCTGCCTTTATTATCTGTGTCTTTTTTCTTTTTAAAACTTCAAACATGCTTTCCACATCCATAGTGACTTAATGGAGTCTAACAACCAATTAATGGCTTTAGAAACAGCAGGGATCCTGTTCTGCCCTGTAACCTGAAATGAATTATTGATAGATGCTTTCAGCCCCGTGTCCTGTCAGACATTTCAAAGTCAGTGTCAGCCTGTGCATTTTCTCATTCAGTCTCTACTAAGGTCAAGATTTGTGAAGCGGTGCTCTTCCAAAAGAAAAAAAAAAAAAAAAAAAAAGCAAGCTCCCTGCAAAGTGTAAAGTGTGGAGCCAGACATAATTGGCCTTTCTTTAAACCAAATCTCTTTAAGATATGAGCAATCTCGACATGTATTAGTGATACTGGTGGCATTATTCCCTCTAAGCAGGTGGAACTCTTCACATTTAGAAGGGGAATGACATTAATAAGTACTTTTATAATTATAACAATAACTTTCATTTAAGTTCATGTTTTCTTTCATGTGAGTCTGGGAAAAAGCCTGTGAGGTGGGCAGGGCAAGCATCATTATTTGCAACCACTATGAAGAAAAGGAAAACCTGAAACCTAGAGTTGTGTACACCTCCCCTTCCTGTTCTATGTCCCTTTCTCCTTCTGCCGCCCCTTCTCTTTTACATTTGTATAATAGTCATGCAATTTTTATAGCTCTGCTTGACAATAAGACAGCCCCCAAAAGGTGATTTTTTAATGACTCATATTTTAATGTCAATTTGCTATGGCAATCTCTGAATTAGCCATTTCTTAGCAAAATAATTAGAACATTATTAAAGTGTTCCTTTTAAATGTTTTAAACTGACTGATAACTTAAGCATAATAACAACAAAATATAATGGGTAAATATGTGATAAAATAACCTTCAGAAAACTTCCAAGTAAAAGACACTTAGGGTCATAAAAATATTTTATATACACAGTTTAAAACATTGAAAAAGCTCTTACTAATGCAATCCCTTAAAAACAAAAAGATTAATCATTGCTAAATACACATATGTATATATACTTTCTACATATATGTTATTACAGTGTTTTATCCTGCTTTTAACAATTAATTACATCTATAATATTTTTTTCTGGGATGCTACATAGTTTTCATACTTATTATTTTAATGGGTAAGTATTATTCATTTAGGTTATTTCCCCAAATTAACTATTGATTTTCTTATTATTGGCCATTTAAGCTCTTAGCAACTTTTCTCTACAATAAGTAATGCAGCAGAGGATATTTTCACATATATAAATGTTCATTTATTTGAATTATTTCTCTTGATGTCTAACAGGAGTGCTATTACTGAATCAAAGGATAAGAATATTTTTCAGGCTTTGGCTATGTATTTCTATAGTAATCTCTAAAATTCCAATGTATGGTAACACAAGCAATGTATGTGCATCAATGCCACTTCAATGTCACCAGCAGCAGTTGTTATCATGTTTATAACTTTTGGAACTACACATAATACACAGTATGTGGCACTCTTAATCTACTTCAAATATGAAAACATATCATTGAACCATTAATAAAACAATCTGGTATAGATACAAGAAAAAATAGATCAGTGAGCAAAAAAGAAAACCCAGAAACAGAACAATAAATACAACAGATTTTAATATTTTACACTGGGGGAAGGGAAAGGGCACTTAAAATCATTTGGAGAAGAGATTCCATATTCAATAGGAAGAAAATATGTGTTATTTTATAAACTCAGAATGAGAAATATTTTTAACTCTGATACAGAAAACAGAAACCATAAAGTACAGATAAATTTACATAAAAACATAAAACTTCTGTATGGTAAAAGCCGAGCAAAATTAAAAGATACATTAAAAGCAGAAACTTAATTATTGCAAGTCACTAATTTCTTCAATGCATAGTAGCTCCTACAAATTTACAACAGATGGGCAAAATAGGCAACAATTAAAAAACGGGCAGTGGATATAAACAGACTGTCCACCAAAAAGAAATATAATAGTCTGGAACATATGAGTTTGCTTAGCCTTATTAATAATAAAAATATACACTAAAACCATCTGAGAAAGACTTTATCAAATTGATGGCGATCGGGATATTTGACTATACTACAAGGGGAAGAATGTGTTAGGAAAATGCATTCATTCACATACATTGCTGGTCTAATTTGGTAATTTCCACAGGTCCACTTTGGGATTGTTAAAAATGCGTTTTTCTTTGGATCCAGAAATTCTACTTGTGGAATAAAAACTCAGAAAAATGTACCATTAAGATTATTTTTTGTACACAATTGTAAGTGTAAATAGCTAAGGAAAAATTTAAATGTGTAAGTAGAGAACTGACTGGTTAGATAAATTAAAGTACACCAATAAAATAGAATAATACACAAATGTGAACATATAATAAAAATGCTTTAGTACTCTGAAGTGGAAGGATCTCTATCATATATTAAGTAAAAAACCAAGGTGTGGAAAGATATGTATAATATGCCACCATTTGTGTAAAAATATAATATATAAATGTTTTTGTGGATATTTGTACATTCTTGAGCAGTATGCATGAAATATTTCTGGATGGCAGGAAAACAGAAAGAGAAGAAAGACTTTTCTCTCTTTGACATTATATATTTTTAAGATGTTGAACCATGTACAGGTATTACTCCTTAAAAAGTTTAATTTATAAAAAAGACCTTTTGTTATTTTAATGTATTTTAATAGAAGAACTCTTTCACTGAACACGCATCTCATACAGTATTGGAAGGTATCAGGAAGAGCAAGACAAAGCAGAAGTTCATCAAATGTATCCCAAGTTATTTATTTATATTTTTTGTCTTTTTTTTTTTTTTTCTGTGACCGGTAAGGGGATCTCAACCCTCGGCTTGGTGTCGACCACACCACGCTCAGCCAGTGAGCGCACCGGCCATCCCTATATAGGATCCAAACCCGCGGCGGGAGCGCCGCTGCACTCCCAGCGCCGCACCCTCCCGAGTGCGCCACGGGGCCGGCCCTATCCCAAGTTATTTTGATTCAACTACTAATAACAATATTGATTTAAAAGTGAAGAATCTTGGACAAATGCAAAACCATACAGAAGCCAGGGATAACAATCTTAAACCAGGAATTTGCCTCGAAAACTTATAAGCCACAGAGTAGGGAGGAACCGAATGTGTTGTAAGAGTAGTTTATGTCAACATAAAGAGGTGATTAAAGCCCTGTCTTGACTGGTAGAAGATTAGAGGTGAGACTTGAGGTTAGATGCACACATACACTCTCAACTGAATTACAATCTCAGTGGAGAAGACAGGGTGAGAAAAACATCTCTAGAAAGTTCAGGAACACTGAGAGCAGAAGGTGTTTTTCTGCTTTCTCTTTGGAGCTATAGGAAGCTACTTGCTCACAGAAGACTCTGTGCCCACGCCAAGTAGCTGAAGAAGAGCAGTAGTGTTGTGACTAGTTGAGGCAGGACAACCATGTGACTAAATATGGTATAGCAATTACCAAGAAATGGCAATGTGGTTCAGAAGTGCTGAGAGAGCTGATAAACCAGGAGAGCTGTGTTCAGAACCAGGAGGTTGCAAGATACACCCAGACCCCAACCACAGGCTATGGCAAGATCCAAGGACTCACAAAAATAATAGGACCTGAGGTAGTGCATACATATCTGAAGACTTTATTCAGATGGGAGAATTTGCACCCAAAGTGAAAATAATAGAATATCCTGAAAGAATTTAAAGGGAGTATATGTCAAATATTTTAAGACATACAGAAATGGATAGAAATATTATCTCTCTCTCTGATTTGGGAGAACAAAGAAACTTGGAAACCAGAAATACGGACAAAATGTAGAGTTAAAAATACCATTAAAATTTTAAAAAAACCAACAACAGTAGCAACAATATAAAACTCACACTTGATGGAGCTAATGAGAAAATTAGTAAAATGAAAGAAATATTTGAGAAAATGATATGGAATGCTGCATAAAAGGACTAAAACTATAAAAGTGATATTTAAAGACATAGAGGATTGAACGAAAATGTCAAACATGCAATAAATGCAAATTTCAGAAGGACATAATAGAAAGTATAGGGAGGGAAAATAATAAAAAAGAAAATTAGTGATAATTGTCCAAATTAAAGACAGGATTTTTCTGATTGACAAAGGTGAGTAGGCTGAACCAAAAAATGTACCTGGAAGCATTGTAGAAAGACTGTGGAATATTAAAATTAAAAGGCCTTAAAAGCAACAACAGAAAAGAAAATATCTCCTGGAAAAGAAACGACAAAGCTTAGAGCAGATTTGTCAATCACAGCAATAGATATGACAGAATGTTAGGTTCTTCAGGATGTTGAGTAAAAGTAACTCTAAACTTACAATTAGTTTATAGAATTGGTGGGGCTAGTGGTGAAAAACTGGATGCTTTCTCCCTAACATTGTGAATAAGGCAAGGACATCCTTTCTCACCATTTCTATTCAACATTGTACTGGAAGTTTTAGCTATTGCAATAAGTCAAGACAAGAAAATAAAAGATATAAAAATGGGAAGGAAGAAACAAAAATGTCTTCATTTGCAGATGGCAAGATTGTCTGTGCATAAAATCCCAAAGAATCTACAAAAATAACAACAACAAAAAACTTCTGCACTAATAAGTAAGTATAACAAGGTCATATGATATAAAGTAAATATACAAAAACCAATTGCTTTCCTATATACCAGCAATAAATAATAGGAACTTGAAATTAAAAATCTACCATTTATGATAGCACCTAAATATAAAATATGTACAGGATCTACATGTAGAAAACTATGAAGGTCTAATGAAAGAAATCAAAGTATATGTAAACAAATGGAGAAATCTTTAATGTTTATGGATTGAAGACTCATTTTTTTAAGATTCAAAATGTTTGTTCTTCAAAAGATACTATTAAGAGAATAAGAAAAGCCATAGCAAGGAAGAAAGGATTTTCAAAATACTATCTGATAAAAGATTTTTGTTCAAAATAGACAAAGAATTCCTAAAACTCAACAATAAGAAAACACAATTTAAAAATGGCAAAAAGATCTTCATAGATATTTCACCAAAAAAGATACACAGATGACAAATAATAATATAAACATACTCATTATATGCTGTTAAGAAATTTCAAACTAAAACAATAATGAGATGCCACTACAAACCTATTAGAATAGGTAAAATTAAAACAAAAACAAAAACCAGGCAATAACAATTGCTCCAAGGATGTGGAGCAGCAGGAACTCTCATTTATTGCTGGTGGGAATGCAAAACTGCATAGCCACTTTGGAACACAGTTTGGCAGGTTCTTACTAAGCTAAACATAATCTTAACATACAGTGCAGCAATTGTGCTCCTAGGTATTTACCCCACTCATTTGAACACTTAGGTCCATACCAAAACCTGCATGCAAATATTTATAGTGTCTTTGTTCATAATTATGAAAAACCAGAAACAACTAAGATGCCCTTTAACAGATGAATGAATAACAAAACTGTAGTAAACCCGTACAATGGAATAATATTCAGCAATGCAAATAAATTGGCTATCAAGCCACAAAAACACATGAAAAAACCTTAAATACTGTGTTAGTCCATTTGAGTGGCTATAACACAATACTACTAACTGGGCAGCTTATAAAGCATAGACTTTTTATCTAATGTTTCTGGAGGCTGGAAAGACCATGCTCAAGGCAGATTCAGTGTCTGGCAAGGCCCAGTTTCCTGGTTCATGGATAGCACCTACTCACTGTGTTCTCACATAGTGGAAGGAGTAAGCTAGCTCTCTGGATCTCTTTTATACCAGCACTAAATTCCATTCATGAACATTCCACCCTCATGACCTAATTACCTCTCAAAGGTCTCACCTCCTAATGCCATCAAATTGGGGGTTAGAATTTCAACATATAAATTGGCAGTGGCAGGGGGTGGGGAGACTTCCCAAAATTCAGACCTTAACAAATACACATTACTAAGTGAAGGAAGTCAATCTGAAAAGGATACATAACGTATGATTTCATACATGACATTCTAGAGGATGCAAAACTATAGGACAGTAAAAACGTTAGTGATTGACAGTGATTCCAGGCTAGGGAAGGTAGGATAGAATATGCAAAGCATAGATTTTTCAGGGTGGGAAAACTATTTTGTATAGTACTGTAACTGTGGATACATGACACGGCATTTTTCAAAATCATTGAAGTTTACAGCACACGAAAAATGTGAATCTAAACAATTTGTTAATTGCAAGAATCTCAGGTGGAATGCAGAATGTGATGAAACAATGTAACTAATCCAAAAGAATGAAACAACCTCCCTGAAGAGGGTGTTGACGGAAGTAACTTGGAAATGAGTGCAGTCTATAATAAAGGCAAAAGAAACTGTATATAACTACTGCACTGTAGTTGATAAAGTTATACCCCCAGGAGTATGGGTTAACTACTATACATATAAGAGGGTACCTTCAAAAAGCTTATGGAGAAAGCTAGGTTTCTCACCGTTGGAGTGAGAGTTTACAGAACAGCAAGGGAAAGAAGCTAGAATAATTCTCGTGGGAATGTATTAGAGTTAGAAACATCAGTATAAACTCATGTTTGGCTTTATATAGCTGCAGATAGCTGCATATAGCAAACCTTATGGATATGTGTATGTACATGGATTAGTATACACACGTACATCTGCTTGTGCTGTCAGCTGAGCAGGCATACAAGAAATGACACTGCAGTAGGAAAAAACTCACCTAGCATGCTGATCTTGGTTTCTAATACCATTCTCCAATAAAAAGAAATAGATCTCCTTGGAGAAATGGCTGATTCTAGGACTGGACAGGAAATATATGGGCCTAGAGCATCTTGTAGTGCCAGAAAGTAAGAAAATGTGAAAAAGAAGAAAAGAAAATACCCACAATTTGGGGAGGGGGTGGGATATGCCAAAGGGGCACAGGAACCAACTGATGGAGATCTCAATGACAAATGCCAGAATAATTTGAACAACAAATTACTCCAATAATTTATACTGGTTAAAATAAAGTAGCATTGGATAAAACTTGAAGTATAAAATAAATATTCATAAGCCCATGCAGATATAAATAATTTAAAAATTAATAAATGCAAGAAGAGAGACAAATCTACCATGCATAAGATTGCTAAATAAGTTATGTAGATACTCTGCCATCAAGGGGCAGGAGCCTAACGCTCTGCTCTTTAAGTACTGGCTGTTCATAGTGCCTTCCTTCTAAAGAGTACAGCATGGAAAGAGGGGCAAAAAAGTGTAACTTTACTGACGAACACTACAACAGCCAGGTGGTCACGATTAATAACAACAGCAGTAAGTCATGTTGGTAGTGAGTACCCTTGACATAAAGTGATGAAAATGGCACTTCATCTCTGTGGTCTTTCTTTCCAAAACTCATAAGACCAATCTCTAAGTCTAATCTTAGGAAAAACATTACACAAATCCCAATTGAGGGACATTTTACAAGAGACTTGACCAGAACACCCAAAACTGTTAAGGTCATCCAAAACATGGAAAGTGTGAGAAACTATCACAGCCAAGAGAGCCTAAGGAGGCATGACAACTAAATGTAATGTGGTATCCTGAATGGACATTGAAACAGAAAAAGGACATTAGATAAAAACTAAGGAAATCTGAGCAGAGTATTATTTTAGTTAATTATAATGTATCAATATTGGTTCATTAGTTGTAACGAATGTACCATACTAATGAAAGATGTTAATAATAGTGGAAACTAGGTGAAGTAGAATATGGGAACTCTCCGTACTGTCTTTCAAATTTTTCTATAAATCTAAAACTGTTATAAAAATAAAGTTTAATTTTTTAAAAACAAGTAAAACGGTGCCAATCTCACAGCCAGCTTAAATTATCTAGATTATCATTTTTATGATTATAATCCCATTAGAGTGTGTCTTGGAAATTTACAAATGTGCAGAAGAATCATCAGTAATTTCTTAAAAAATAAATAAGGTGATATGAAGTTATTTTCAGATTCACAGGACTGAGAGACTTTGCTACTCAATAACCATCACTTAAAGAAATATTAAGAATTTTCTTAAAAAGGAAATGGAATTCCACAGGAAAAAAATAGGATGCAAGAAACAATGAATTCAAGAAATTGATTCATACTATATTGTGGTAAATCTAAATAATCTAACTAAATGTAAATAAAATATCATAGAAAGTGCTATTTTTGTGGAATTTATTTTGAAAAGAGAAATTTAAATGCTAAACAGCAATAACATGGAAACAGAAGAGGAGAATTATAGTTTAAGCTTGCCCTTATATTGTAGGGAGATTGATATATTGACTAATGTAGACTTCATTTTGTTAAAAATTAAGACTAACCACTAAAAAATAAAATAGAATGAATAACTACCAAAGCAGTAAAGGGGGGGAAATGGAATGAAGAAACCTTGATTAATATAACTATATACTTATATCACACTATGTGCCAGGTGTTATTCTAATATGTGTGTGTTGTCTACATTTAATTAATCCAATAGAGTAACAGAAGACAGGGAGGAAGAAAAAAGAAAGTATAGATAAAATATGATGATAAAACAAAAGATGATAAAAAATAAAACTAATTATGTTAGCAGACACAATAAGTATAAACAAATTGAACTGAAAAGGTACAGATCCTCAGATTATATGAGAAAGAAACACAATTCAGATATACGTTGTTTTAAAAAAATACAACCTAAGGCAAAATGACAAAGTTTTAAAATAATGAAATGAAAAAAAGACACAACAACCTGGCAATGAGAGTATTAGATGAAATGGATTCTAAGCAAAAACTCTAATAGACCTATTAAGAGAGCATTCATAGTGGTGGGAAGATAAAAAAAAAAATAGAAATAAATGTATCTAAAAATATAGTTTCAAAATCTATGAATCAAAATTTAACTAAGTTATTTTCAGTAGCAATAATTTTTATTTTAATTTATTTGTTTTTATTGTGCATGTTTATGGGGTACAGTTTGTTGTTTAAATACGACAACAATGATCTAGTCAGAATAGTGCCATATCTATCACATAAAAATTAATAATTTCTTTGTGGTTACAACATTCGAGATCCTCTTTTCTGGTTCTCTTGAAATATGCAATACAGTAGTATTAGCTATTGTCAACCTAGAGCACCAGAACTTAATCTTTCTACCTAACTATAACTTAGTAAATTTGTACCAGTCTACCAATATTCCCCTGCCCCCAACCCTTCCCTGACTCTAGAATAGTAGAACAGAATAGGTAACCAGTATTCTACTCTGTATTTCTCTCTTTTTTCCTTCTCTTTTTAATTTATTTTTTCTTAATTGACCCATGAAAATATTGAATACGTTCAAGGTGTTCAACATGATGATTTAATATAGGTACATGTTGTGTAATAATTACCACAATCAAATTAACATATCCATCACCACCCATGCTGTACATTAGATTCCCAGAACTTATTCATCTTATAACTGAAAGTTTGTATCCTTTGACCAACATCTTCCCATTTCCCCACTCCCTAGCCCCTGGCAAACAATGTTCTACTTTGTGTTTCTATGAGCTCAACTTTAAATAAGAGGAATAAACAATTCCACAATTAAAGTGGAAAATATTTGAACAAAACTTCTCTGTAGTAATCAAACAGGCACAAGTTAGTAAGGTCAGAGAAGAGTTGAATGGCAGAATTAACAGGCTGGATCATAGACATATATAATCAAAGAAATAAAGAAAATATACACTTTTCAAATTTACATGAAACATTTATAAAAATTCTCTACCTATGAAGCCACAAAGAAGTTTCAACAACAACCAAAGAATTGATATAACACAAACAAAATGCTCTGTATTAGTCTGTTTCTGTTGCTTATAACAAAAATACTTGGAACTGGATGATTTGTAAGAAAATGAAATTTATTGCTTAAAGTTTTGGAGGCTGGGAAGTCCAAAGTCCAGGGAACACATCTGGTGAAGGTGTTGGTTGTGGCTTTACAGCAATGCACGGTCTCAGATGGCATAAAATGGGAAGGCAGAGACTAACCTCTCATGTGTTCTTCTTTTAAAGCCCTCAGAACCATGCCCTGACTACCATTTTTAATCCATTCACTATGGCACGGTCCTACAATCTAATCACCTCTTCAAGGCTCCACCTTTCAATTACCATAATAGGATTTCCCACCCTCCCAATGGTCACAGTGGAGGCCAAGTTTCTAATACATAAAACTTGAGGGACACAATTCAAGCTTTGATGAGTTTGGAGAGACATTCAATCCACTACATTCTCTAACGATAAAACAATTAAATTAGAAAAAATTCTGATAAATGTATTGTTTTAAAATTAACAAAATAGCATCCAGTGTATAATGGCTCAACCAGGACAGGAGCTTACTTCATACTTAATTGAAGCCTCAAAGGGATGATTCTGTTTGGTGAGCAGTTCATTTTCTCTCTTGTGCATTTTCTGTCTTCGCTGTCTGATCTCCAAGGTGTCTGTTCTCATCTGCCTCGAGCCAGTGGAAGGGAAAAGGACATGGAGGATCAAATATAGGAGTGTTTGTAGGGACCAGGCCGGGGGTAGTACACATCACATCCAATCACATTTCACTGGCTGCAATGCAGTCACAAGGCCACTCACACTGCAAAGGGAAATCAAGGCCAACAATGCTCCCAGTAAGACAAGGCCAAAGTTTTCATAAGCAGCTATGTAGCCCATGCCACAAAAATCTCTAGTCAATGAGGAATTACAACATGCATTAAAAAATATTTAGGACTGTCAACAAAATCTCAGCCTGCCAAAACATATGGGATGCATCGAAAGTGGTACTTAAAATTTAGGGCACTAATTACACTTACTGAAACATATACACAAGAAAGGCTGAAAATAAATGGGCTAAATATTTAATTAAAGTAGAGAATAATATGTAAACCTGAAAAAAGTAGAAGAAAGGAAATTATGAAGATGATGTCAAAAAAATGAAATTGAAAAAGCAAAACTAATAGCCAGAGAAAGAAAAAAAAATCTAAATTCATACTATTTAAAATAAAGTTAAGAATTTAGCTAAAGATATAGTCAAAATTTTAAAAAGCATATGCAAATGTTATGAACAACTTTACTGCAAAATGCCTGAAAGCTTAGGCAAAATGAATAATTTTATAGAAAAAAGTATATAAAATAAGAAAATTGACCTTAGAAAAACTTAACGAATAGAAAATCATTAAAAATTTTCAATATGTACGTTCAGAAATAGTCATTCCCACATATACCTTTGTCCTCAATAAAGAGACAGCAGGCCATGTACTAGATTGTTAAAAATAACACTATTTGTAAGACCTAAGCTGGGAACTACATCTACAGTCCCTCAACAATAGAATGAAAAAATAAATTGTGACATTCACACAAAGGAAGACTCTACAGGAATGAGAATAAATGATCTACACCAACGTAATACGGACGCCTTTTGCAAACACAGCATTGAACAAAAGAAGTCAGACATGAAAAGAGTAAAATCTTGTCTTATTCAATTCATATAAAGTATAAAAGCAGGGAGACTAATTCATGCTATTTGAAGTTATGATGGAGGCTGCCTTTGGAGGAGGAGGAGGAGATAGTGATTGGAAAGGGTATGAGGGACTTTCCTGGGGTGCTGGTAATGTTGTTTCTTTGTGTGAGTGCTGAGAACAGGATATATTCACTTTGTAAACATTCATAGATATTGTATAAATTACTGTGAAATTTTCTGTATTTATATTATATTTCAATAGAATGTTTTTTAAAAGTTGAAATGAAAATGGGATCTAGACAGCTTTTAAGGTGAGCTTCTCAAGCAACTACAGATAGAACTACCATACAATCCAGCAATTCCAGTGCTGGGTATATACCTAAAGGAATGCAAATCATCATGTTGAAGGGATACCTGCACTCCCATATTTGCTGCAGCTCTATTTACAATAGCTAAGAGCTGGAAACAACCTAAATGTCCACTGATGGACAACCAGATAAGGAAAATGTGGCATATATACACAATGGAATACTACTCCACCATTAAAAAAGAATGAAATTCTGCCATTTGCAGCAACATGGATGAACTTAGAGAATATTATGTTAAATGAAATAAGCCAGGCACAGAAAGAGAAATACTGCACGTTTTCACTCATAAGTGGGAGCTAAAAAAATTAAAAAAAAAATAAAAAAAGATAGATAGAGGGCCGACCCTGTGGCTCACTCGGGAGAGTACGGCGCTGGGAGCGCAGCGGCACTAGGAGCGCCGAGGCCGCAGGTTCGGATCCTATGTAGAGATGGCCGGTGCGCTCACTGGCTGGGCACGGTACGGGTGACACCAAGCCAAGGGTTACAAATCCCTTACGGGGCACACACACACACACAAAAAGATAGATAGAACAATCACAATAATTCATTGAACTTTCAAAAGGAGAGAACGTAACTGAGGCCACCAGAGGAGGGAAAGGGGGAGGGGGTGGGAGGGTTAGTGAGATATTGGTAAAGGGCCACAAAAAATGATTACAGTGTGTGTGTAATGATACAGTAATTATCCTGATTTGAACATCACATATGGCACACAGGTACTGAAATTCAATGCTGTATCCCACAAATGTGTACAACTGATTGTTTCAATAAAAAAAACTCAAGGAGTAGATAATGTATTTTATACATTAAAGATTGAAAGAAAAAATGTGATCCTTTCCATGGCTACAGAAAATCATTTAGCTAAATTCAATGCATCTTAATGGTCAGAACAAAACAAAACAAAACCTCTTAGTAAATTAATAGGAGGGAAACTCTCTTAGCTTAATAAAGGACTTTTAACTACAATCAATAGTAAACATTTTTCTTAATGGTGAAATAGTAAACACATTTCCATCATAGACAGGAACAACTCAGGATAAAAATGTCAATTATCACCAAGTCTACTTAACATTGGATTTGAAGTATGAGTCAGTGCAGAAAGAAAAGAAAAAAAAAATAAATAAATAGGGGTAAGGACTGGAAAGGAAGAAATGAAACTGTCATTCTCAGTTAGTGACATTCTAATCTCTCCCTTGAAAGGCAGTGTAGTGTATAGCATCATGTAGTATACTCAGGACAACACAGTCCAGTACAGCAAAGCATCATATAGCATAGAAGATCCAAGGCTGGTAGAATTGAGTATACAGTTCTTTTTTTTTTTTTTTTAATTTATTTTTTATTTATTTTATTTTATTTTTTTAATTTTTATTTTATCGATATACATTGTGGCTGATTATTGCTCCCCATCACCAAAACCTCCCTCCCTCCTCCCTACCCCGCTATCCCCCAATAATGTCCTTTCTGTTTGCTTGTCGTATCAACTTCAAGTAATTGTGGTTGTTATATCTTCTTCCTCCCCCCCCGGTTTGTGTGTGTGTGTGTGTGAATTTATATATTAATTTTTAGCTCCCACCAATAAGTGAGAACATGTGGTATTTCTCTTTCTGTGCCTGACTTGTTTCACTTAATATAATTCTCTCAAGGTCCATCCATGTTGTTGCAAATGGCAGTATTTCATTCGTTTTTATAGCTGAGTAGTATTCCATTGTGTAGATGTACCACATTTTCCATATCCACTCATCCTATGATGGACATTTGGGCTGGTTCCAACTCTTGGCTATTGTAAGTAGAGCTGCAATAACCATGGGAGTGCAGGTATCCCTTCAACATGAAGATTTCCATTCCTTTGGGTATATATCCATCAGTGAGATAGCTGGGTCTATCTGTACAGATCTATCTGTAATTGTTTGAAGAACCTCCATACCATTTTCCATAGAGGCTGCACCATTTTGCAGTCCCACCAACAATGTATGAGAGTTCCTTTTTCTCCGCAACCTCGCCAGCATTTATCGTTCAGAGTCTTTAGGATTTTAGCCATCCTAACTGGGGTTAGATGGTATCTCAATGTGGTTTTGATTTGCATTTCCCGGATGCTGAGTGATGTTGAGCATTTTTTCATATGTCTGTTGGCCATTTGTATATCTTCCTTAGAGAAATGCCTGCTTCGCTCTTTTGCCCATTTTTTAATTGGGTTGCTTGTTTTCTTCTTGTAAAGTTGTTTGAGTTCCTTGTATATTCTGGATATTAATCCTTTGTCAGATGTATATTTTGCAAATATTTTCTCCCACTCTGTTGGTTGTCTTTTAACTCTGTTAATTGTTTCTTTTGCTGTGCAGAAGCTTTTTAGTTTGATATAATCCCATTTGTTTATTTTTCCTTTTGTTGCCCGTGCTTTTGGGGTCGTATTCATGAAGTCTGTGCCCAGTCCTATTTCCTGAAGTGTTTCTCCTATGTTTTCTTTAAGAAGTTTTATTGTTTCAGGGTGTATATTTAAATCCTTAATCCATTTTGAGTTGATTTTAGTATACGGTGAGAGGTATGGATCTAGTTTCATTCTCCTGCATATGGATATCCAGTTATCCCAGCACCATTTGCTGAAGAGGCAGTCCCTTCACCAGTGAATAGGCTTGGTGCCTTTGTCAAAGATCAGATGGCAGTAAGTGTGTGGGTTGATTTCTGGATTCTCTAGAGTATACAGTTCTCAAGAGAATGAACTCTGGAACCAGGCAGTGTGCATTTGTATACCAGCTTCATCACCTACTAGCTGTGTGACTCTGGGTAAGTTGCTTAATCTCCCTGGACCTCATTTATAAAATGGAAATAGTAACTACTTACTTAATAGGGTTGTTGCAAGGATTAAATAAGTTCATACATGTAAAGCACATACTAAGTTTGCAATACACATTTATTATTATCCAGTATTATAGCTTTAAATATTTATCTTCTACTTTTATTGTTGTTGTCTAAATGCTAACCCTGTATTTGTTTCCTCTACTAATATAATCTTATCTTTTCTTTGTTTTACTTTCAGAGACACTTTGTAATTTTTAGCCTAAACAGAGTATTTCTTCTTATTTCCTTGTGTAGTCAGATATTGCTAATATTGGTTTTTGGTGACTGTCAGGCTCAGGGGGCTTGTCATTTGCTATGCTTTATATTTATGAATTGATCTTTTTACTTTATCAAAGGGTATGTCAGTTTTTTATAGAAAGCAAACAAAACGAATACTTTAAAACTCTCCCCCCACCAAATCAAATCAAGTATCTATTCCTCTTGGTTTACAATGAATCTGAATATAGATAATTTATTGAGTCAAACAAGGTCTGGTAAATAATATTTGACTCTGATCTTTGAAAAAATAATTTATGAATCATTTTCATTTCTGATATCATCAACTCACGTCTAGAGAATATGTGAGGCACAGCATTTCTAATGCAAAGTGTCATAGTGATACTCAGATGAGTATAACAGGGTTCCTGTCCTTAGGGGGGTTATCATTCAAGAAGAAAATAAAAAAGACTTTGTAAGATAGTGCATTGTTTACCGTCTAATGGATTCGGTGGCAGCATGTCTCATAAGATTACTGAGCAGGAGCCATCACTCAGAGCCTGGGCTTCTCTGAGATGCTCTCTCCTGACTCTCTGAAGGTCGTTCATATGTACAGTGGCTACACAGACAGCATGAGGCTTTACATCTCTGGCTGAATAACAAGGTCAGCAATCGAGTAGAAAGGACTTTCTACTTGGGTTAATGGTAAGTATCTCACTGAATAAGTGTTCCCTTCCTTCAGAGAGAGTAGAGCCCAGGATTTGGCATTTGGCAACCCAGGTATCTCAGAGACACTTAAATAAAACTGTACTATAGACACTTAAATCAATACTACTTATTTTTCAAATTATTGAGGATTTCCATGTATTTTGTTAATCTAAAAAGGAAATGGAGGCCAAATACATATATGACAAGAAGTTTAAAAGAACTGCAGTCCTGGAAGGCACATAGCCAAGTTGCCTTGGAATGGAAGATCAGCAGAATTCAGCATTTTATAATCACACAAAGGGGAAAATCAAAGGAGAGAGAAGACAGCCCCCCAAATCATTACATGTTTTTCCATTGGTTGTACATTGTGTATAGATTTGGGATTGTTACTAGCTTACATGCAGGGATCTAGGGTAAGAGTTACAAGAAGCACTGTAGGTTGTTTTATTACTTCTAGTGCCAGTATGTCTCTTTCTAAGTAAAAAAAAATGGTCTTATGATAACATTTTCTAGGATGTGGGACATGACTACTGACTCATTCCAGACATTTTCTAGGATATGGGACATGACTACTGACTCATTCCAGATTTCCCAGGGCACTACAATTTAGCTGACCTGGTCAGAGCAGATATTTTTAGTTATCAGTTATTTTGTTGTTGTTTTTTCCAGGTTCAGCACTAGAGACTTCTTTTTAAATCCAGGAAATAGCCAAATGCTAAGGAGGTGTGAGACAGTGCAAAGAGCATGGGCCAAGACAACAAAAAGCCAGCCTCCCAGTGGACCAGTTGAAAGAGAAAGAGCAGGTGGGACCAGATGAGAGGAATGCCTCACAGAAAGAAAAACTCAGAGATGAGGACTGCAGCCACTGGGATATTGGTTCTTGAGGAGTGCTGCATTTGAGGCCTGCAAGCTGCCAGCCGGAGGGAGCAGTCATGGGCCCACCAGCATGAGATGGATTTGGAGTTCATGATGGATGCAGAAAAGCCCTCTTGTGCCAAAGAGTTGCCAGCAGAGGGGGCTACTTTGAGACAGGAGCAGTGAGTAATGGCCCTGGTGCCAGAGAAGCAGGCAGTGCCCTGTGTGCAGAGGGACTCCCAGGAGCAGCCAATGCCACACGTGTGGTAGCACGCCCCATCCCACCCTGCAATCACTGAAGGCAGCTGCAGTAAACAAATCCAGGACTCACAGTTGGACAAAGACTCTCAGACTCAGAGGCAGTTGCACACACAAGAATAAACAAATGTTGGGAGCAAATGGGTACCCTGCAAGGGGATTAACAAACCCGACAAAAGGAACAACTGCCTTCTAGGGAAATGGTCAAGAGTCTTTAAAATAGATATGCCAACATTCTCCAAGAGATCATAGCAGATACTGCATCTATAAAAAATCAATTAGAAAACCCAATGCTTAAGATAAACAGCAGAAGGTAGCCAAAGACCAAATTGATAAGGTAGATGTTTAAGCCAAGTGAAGTCCCCAAAATGCAACACAAAGGAAGAGGGAGATAGAAACTATGTCAAAAAAGTTATACGAAAGGCAGATTCAAAAGTTTCAGTGTCTGCTTAATAGGAGTTCCCGAAAGAAAGGACAGGGAGAAATGGAGAAGACATATTTAAAGAAATAGCAACAGACAGATTTTAATTCCTAGGAAAGTTTTTGATGATTCTCAGTTCTCTGGCTTTAATCAGCTCAAGGATCTACAGCAGAAAACTGAATTGCATGGTGCCTAAAGCATACCTGTTTTTGTTCACTGACACTCTGAAGCAGAGGAGGCTTCTTCAAGGAAACTTATACCACCCTGAAGAGGCAGTAGGAAGTAGCGATATGGAGGGCAGATGCTGAAGGCAGGAGGCTAGACCACGTCTGCCTTCTCCTGTGTGCTGAGAGTGACTCATCAGACGATGTTTATTTAGCACCTACTAAGTGCCAGGCTCTGCTTTAGGCAGGGGATACAGAGGTAAACTGGATTGATTTCTTGCCTTCAGGGAGTTTACATTCTAGGAGGACCGAGCGTGTGTGTGATGTAATTTCAGGAAGTGATAGATGCCATAAGAGAAACCAGGCAGAGTTACAGACTGGGAAGAGAATTGAGATGCTCTTGGTCTCTCAGTTTGAGTGTCAGGAAGTCCTGTGTGAGGAAGCGACATTTGAGCACACACATGAAGCATATGAGAGGTCAGCCGTGTGAAGATATGGGGGGAAGCATTCCAGACACAGAGAACTGCAAATGCATAGGTCCTGAGATGGGAGCACGATCCAGGTGTCTGAGGAACAGTCAGAGCCTCGGCTCCTCATCAGTAAGAATGGGGATATCCATAGGAGTTAAGTCTTAAGGCTCTATAAGGATTAAATGGCAAAATCCACTTGCTGATACATAAAATATTTTTAATAAACGTTAACTTTTGTCCTCTTTTATCTATAAGATAAACTAGCCCTGAGCAGCACACTATTCCTTTATGCTTAATTTCTCCAAGGCTGCCTTGTTAAGAACATGCAGATCATACCACTAATATGCTCTTGTCTGTCCAGGGAGCTGCTCTTCACACTGTTCTTTGACTGCCAGCTGTATCTGTCCCTCTGGGCTTGTTGGGCTAGGGCTACGTATGGTGGCTGTAGCCTTATGAAATGACTTAATGGCAGGGCTTAGCAAGGCCTCCACACCGTAGTGATGCTCACATGATTTACTTGTCTTTCAGAAGACTCTGGCCTGGGCATTAGGAGACCCAAACTTGAGCCCTAACTCTTTGTCTCTGGTCTGTCCTGGATTTCCTCAATTGCAAGACAAGTAAGAATTTTTGGTGGCGTTAATGAATGGCTGAAAAAGTAAAACAGCATCAACTACTTAGCAGTCATTATTAGCTACCACCATGTAACTGTGAATCAAGATTATCTCTAAAAATATTCACTTGTCAATTCCTCTGACTGCTGTTTTGCACTGTCGCTGTTCGCCCAGAATCATCCACCACTGAGACCACACCATGTGTAGGCCACAAGGCAAGGCATTTGGTTTCTTCTATACCCTCTTGAGGTGGAGGTGAGAGATTTTATTCCCCATCATCATGTTTCCAAGAAGGAATGTGGCCTCCCAGTATGAAGCAGTCTGAAGTAACACTTGCTTTTGTCTTCTTTTCAGCCTCTTTCATTCCCTTTCTCCCTGAGAAGCCTGCTTTGTCTGAGTGGTGACAGTAGAGGACCCAGTGTGTGTGTGTGTGTGTGTGTGTGTGTGTCACCCAGCTCCTTTAGGATCAGCTGTCTGTAGGACACAGCAGTCCCTGCCTTTCCGTGAGGTTAGCTAACTATGGCAGGTGTTGTCCCTTAGAAGGGGTGGGGGGTGAGGAAGAGGGGAAAGGAAGTCTGCAGTTCTGGGAGGGTGCCTTCAAGCTCAATTGCAGGGCATATGCAAGACTCGGTTCTCCAGTCTGACTCTACAGTCACAAAACTGTTCATTTTTATCTTTGACTTCCTGACTCCTGTGCCATGTTTCTCAATGGTAATCAAACTGCAGAGAAGGGAAAATAATATAATTATTCCCCCCAAGCCCCAGGAACCCGTTCTCAGCAGGGGTACTAGCCTTTGTTCAACCCACGCAATTTACTCTTCCATCTAAAAGATTTCTCTGTGATCATGGACATACTCAGTTTCAACCAACACCCACTTTACACATTGATCAACATGTAGTGGCAAACTGAGAAGAGCCTCGAAGGAAACGTGGAACCACGAGAACAACATTTAACACAGAAAGTCCCAGCCGTGCTCTCACAGCACCCAGGTGTGTTGCGTTTTTCAGTTGTGCATTCATCTCAGTATTTCATACGAAGGGTCAAATACTGATATCGTGGAAGACTTAGTTTCCTAAAGTGAAGCCTGACATTGACTGAGTGCCCATTAGATGTGAGGTGCATTACATACATTATATCTAATTCTCAGAACAACCTAACATACAGGGGTCATTATTATCCCCATTTCACAATGAGAAACTGAGGCTCAGATGGATCGAGAAGATCAGCTCAAAGTTAGTTACATGGCAAGTCAATGGCAGAGATAGGATCCAGGATCCAAACCTACATCTCCCACAGTCCCTGTGTTTCCATAACACCACGCTGCCACCCCTATCTACTGCCTGTCTGTTGAAAGATATTCCAGTATTTAGGCTGAGAGATCCTGTGTGCGTGAGGGCAGTGCATGCCTGATTTGCTACTCAGAGAGGCAGTTCCCTTTAAAATAAGAGTAGAACAACAGATGCCTTTAAAAACCATTTCTGCTCCCTTATCGGTGAACATTCCCAGGGAGAGGATGTTTGTGGTCTCTCTCCTTTATGTTGTATTTCAGAAAATGTCTCTCCTTTTGAGGAAGGCCAACCCCCTTTCACCTGTGCTTGGATTCACATCCTGTCCCATCTCCCTAGGAAACTTTATCTGAGCATCAGCATCCAAGCAGGATCGAGTTTCCCCCTCTTCAAAAACAAACAATCTACTCCCAGCCCAGGCTTCCTTTCCTTCTTAGATGCTAACCTGACTGTCATTATCTTTGCACAGACAAATTATCCATACCTCATCTCTCAATCATTCCCCAGTCCACGCAGACAGGTTTTTCTGCCTCTGTACTCTGGAAAGATGAAAGAAAGAAAGAAAGATTGGGGAGGGAGAAAGAGAGGGAGGGAGGGAGAGCGGGAGGGAGGGGGGGAGAGAGAGAGAGAGAGAGAGAAGAAAAGAAAGAAAGAAGGAAGGAAGGAAGGAAGGAAAGAAAGAAAGAAAGAAAGAAAGAAAGAAAGAAAGAAAGAAAGAAAGAAAGAAAGAAAGAAAGAAAGAAGAAAGGAAGGAAGGAAGAAGAAAAGGAAGGAAGGAAGGAAGGAAGGAAGGAAGGACCCTGTCCTTGCTAAGGTCCCCACTATCCTGCATTTCACTAATCTGGTGTATACTTTGCATTCTTCCTCTTAGCACACCTTGCAGTAGCCCTTGGCTTAGTCAACCATTTCCTCCTTCCCGAACTCTTCAAATAATCTTACTGACTACTCATAATTACCCTGTGAGATCGTGTTATTATCTCCATTGCATAGAAAAAAAACCCAAAAAAACCAAAAAACTGGGAGTCAGAGATCTGAACTAATTTATTCAAGATTACAGAGTTAGTAGGATTAAAGATCTTAGGCTTGTCTGATTCTGAAGCTTAT
This sequence comes from Cynocephalus volans, assembly GCF_027409185.1. Lineage (NCBI taxonomy): Eukaryota > Metazoa > Chordata > Mammalia > Dermoptera > Cynocephalidae > Cynocephalus > Cynocephalus volans. The sequence continues at coordinate 59,874,088 of NC_084462.1, forward strand.
GTCCTCAATCCCTCCAAAGCTCAAGTTCTTGAGATCTTAGAGAGGTACAGTAGGGACCAGAAGACCTGGGTGGTGTTATGAGTTTGTGTTACCATCTGAAAGTAATTTCTTCTCCTTGGGATTTAACATCAAATCCAGTCTCTACCACTTACAACATCCTCACTGTGAAACCAGAAACACATCACCCAATCACTTTAAATCTCGGTTTCCTCAACTGTAAAATGGGGAAAATTGCAGGTATCATACAACTGTTGTGAGGATTAAATGAAATAATAGATTCATAACATTTAGCAGTGTTTAGTACTTGAATGAAGTCAGTTCTCAGTTAGGTTCTATGATGAGGGTGAGGACAGAGAAGGCGTGGGTGTGGAGGTGGTGTTTGGACTAGGTGATCTCCAGGCTCCCTTTCACCACTGATAGAGTATAATTTCCTAAGGGAAATGGTCCTTTCTGAAAGACAGTGTTCTGATTATACAGGTCATGTGGCCTGAAAGGTGACTTTCACTGTGGAATTAAATTTAGGCCACACACTTCCATTACCTGTGTCTCATGAAAGGTCTTCGTTCTGCTCGGAGGTTCCATGATCCAGCAACATGGTTCACCTGAGGCCATGCTGAGGTCACAGTCCTTTTTGAGGAACTCTTATCAAGGGAATCAAGGAACTCTATCAGGCAGGAGAGCTTTTAGAGATCTGCCCCACAGGGATCAAAGTTCAGAGGCCCCATTCCCTGCTGTCTCGAGGGTGGGTCACGGCAGCCTAGGCCGTCATGTGCTTCCCAGCAAAGACCATGAATTCGCCGTTGTCAGCACTGAGGGGAGGCCCTTGAGAGGCAAGAAAAAAGTCTGAAGGGTGTCTCCTCTTTGCTGCCACTAGGGCCTGAGCAACCCAATGGCATTGTTTCTCTGTGACAGGGTCACTCTTTGTGACAGGGTGTAATTAAAGAGCTCGCCATCCTCGGTAGGAAAACTGGAGCGACTCAGGGGGAAAAGCTCATTTCCTCAAGGGCAGCCAAGGGTGAACAAACTGTGCATTGTGCCTGGGGCTGACAGACAGGTCGGTCACCAGAGAGAGAGACGGCTGTCCTCTCCTTGCCCATTGATTCCACTCACATTGTGTGAAGGCGTTTCCTGTCCAAAGGGCAGACATGCTCTCTGATCTAACAATTAGAACTACTCAGCAATGAGATGCCCTCCAGGGGTGTCTTTCTCACAGAAGGATTAGATTGGTAGAATTTCAGAGCTAAAGGTAGGAGGGTATGAAAAATTTATAGAATATTTAATTCCAACATTTACCCCCATTTTGTAGATGAGGAAACTGAGGCTGGGTGGAGATAAATGTTGTAGGTCATACAGCAATAGTTTGTGGTGCTAAAATTGAGACACCCTTCCCCCCACCCCCCAGTCTCCTCACCCACCAAAGTTTCTTCAAGCAGAAGCAGGTGAACTTCCCGTCTGGATTCCTTTCCCATGGAGGGTGGCTGGGGGCAGCCATGAGGGCCCTTCGGACATTCCCCCAAAGCTAAATTCTTTATCCAGTCTTCTGGAATATCTGAATGTCCTTTGGATAATGATTCTGGGATGTTATGAAAATTTTATAAATGAGGTCTAAGTTTATTTGTTGGTTTTCCTGGAGACACATGTCATAGCCAAACAGAATCAAATTGATGGAATCATGAAATAGCCTGTTGCTGAAATAGAAAATTTTGGAGGCATCATGTTGTGTTGAAAAGACAGTGAGGCTGAGGCTCCAAAGGTCTGAGCTCCAGTCCTGTCCTGCTGCAGATGCTATCACCTGGGACTCACCCCTCCCCATCCCTCTCCAAGCCTCAGTTTCCTCACTTTTCATGGATGATTGCTCCTGTATTTTGTGCTCTGATGTGTGGGCTGACATCACATGCTGTGTTGGTCTTTGCAGAATACGCAGCATTTACTATTATCCGGCGCTGCCTCTTTTTAATGTGTAGGTTGATTTCCCTTTACTGCTATGAGCCAGTGAAACTTCTAAAGCACTTTCGTCCATTCAGAAAGTATTTACTAGACACCACATGTGTTGGAGACTCTGCTGTGCACACGGCGTGTGTGGCAGGGGAGGGAGGGAGCACATACAGCATAGCATGCAGCGTGCTTCTGCGGTACCCAGATGCATGGGGTGAGACAGACATATGCACATGCAAGTTAATGATGGTCTGTGCCTGCTGTGAATGTGTGTGCGTGCGCGTGTGTAAGGGGTCAGGGCAAGGGCCCCATCCTTCAACATCAAGCAGAGAGTTTGGATTTGGTTCCCTTGATTCTCTTGATGTTGGGAGCCACTGAATCATTCTGGCCTGGGGTGACAGCCTTGGAGCCATGTTTTCTCATGCTAACTCTGGTTGTGTATATAAAACAAAGGGCTGGCATCAGAGAAACCCATTTCAAAGGCTGATATAAAGCCACCATTAAGGGTTCAAAGAAGGGCAGCAGTGGCCAAGAGACTGAAAAGAGGTCAAGAAACTACAATTAGCCAGCCTTGGATTGCCTGCATATGAGGGAGCAGGAAAAGAAGCCATCGAAGATAACTGATGCCCAAGGAGTTGGGAGGAGGGAGAAGCCCTAAACTGAGACCAGGGACCTGCAGTTCATTCCTTTGGAACACCTTGGGCACATTCTAGCAATCATTCACATGTCTTCTTTTCTTTCTAGACTATGAGGGCAGGGGCTAACCCATCTTATTTTTGTACTACCAGAATGAAAGAGCTCACCATGTAGTGGACGCTCAAACAAATGGGTATCAGATGGATGCCTCATGATGAGTTTAGTTTTCAATACTGCATTTAAAGCAGACAAAGTGTGTCACTGTGGAGAGATGCAGCAGGCAGGTGGAAATTCAGAAATAGCAGTCAGGAGGGAAATCAGTGTGTCAATAAAATACAGATTATATTTGGAGTTGTGGTTTTATGGGGTTTTCCAGAGAAAAGACATAAGGTGGAGATAAGAGAATGAAAGACTAACCTACAGTTAAAGAGCAGGCAAAGCAGAAGATAACAGAAGCAGAAAGGAAACATGAAATTTAGTGAAGCAGGAAGAAATCAGGAGCAAGAGTCTCTCATTTTTTGAAGGATAGTGGATGGAAGAGTGTTGCTAGGTGAGGCACATCTGAAATTTATCAACTTTTAAAATAAACATTTTGCATTGTGATTGGTTTCTCTTATGCCTTTGAAATTTTATTCTAGTCTCCTAAAAATGTCATTACACCATGTTGCAAGTTTTGAACAGCTTTTTAATGGGTAGACCATCTTATTATATGTGGTCTCTTATAGAGAAAATCTTAGTTGTCAAAGTATTCCATCTATAAGGAGAATCTGAAAAGAAAATGCATAACTGTTGCACAACAGTGAAATAGAAAGCAGTTCAGGTACTATTGAACCAATGTCCCGTGCATATCCTGTGTACTTCTAAATGTTTTAAGTGTGCTTACAGCCTTCTTCCCCTTACCTTTCAATAACAGCAGCATTTCATAAGACCTGCTGTGAATTTTAACAGCAGGTTAAAATCACCCAGAACTTGTATCTGTTTTGTTGAATTAATTCTCAAGTATATGTTTGTAGTTGGCAAAAAAATTAAAAATTTCCCATAAGTAATGCAAAAATAATGGCACTCTGGTCATTATTTGCCACATCTGGTATAAAATCTACAATAATGGAGTAGTACTTAGTGTCTGGTTTATTTCTTTGATTTATAATTTAATTGATCATTATCTCAATTAGTTAATTATTATTTCGATTAATTATTCATAAATTGTTTTGATCTAAGTAAGGCAATTTTTTTTTACATTTTTTTGAGTGCTTACATTTTTGATTACTAATACAGCAACTACTTTGATAATGTTTGTTTAATAGCCATTATTTGAAGAAAACCACTTTGTATAACGACACTTGAAAGGTAAATCTCTTTCATGTAAAACTTTAGTAACCTCCAGGCACTGCTTTTAGCCCTTCAAAATGATATTTGTATGTTCTTAAAGGTATTGATCTATTTCATTTTTAGTTGATCTACAAGTAATCCAGGTAAATATCACCTTATACTCCGTGAAGTTATCATGACTCAAGGGTTTTAACATATTTTAAGTCTGAAAGCCTATCTGATTATCACTAATGTCTGTCACATTAAAAACTGATTAGAAACAAAACAATGTAGGCAAGCTTTGAACAGATTGGATAACAATGAGACCATTAGTTCTCTTTTTCAGTCTGTTAGAAAAATAGATTCTGTCCTTTGTATAGTTTGTTTGATTCTCTTGTTACTATTGGAACTAAATTTGAAGAAAAAAAAAAAAAACCCAAACAAACTTTTAATTAAATAAAATTCAATGGAATTACTGCTTATTGTATCAGATCATAATGAAAATCACATTACTTGAAGTCAAATAATTTATCAATATAACATTGCTGTTGATCTTCATGAGTACTCTGTCGACCATACAAATTATGCTTTTATTTACCATAAATTTTACCTTCCTTCTGTTTTTTCATTTTGTTGGAGACTATTTCAGTCTTCAGGATCTCTGTGGCTGTATTGATTACCAGTATTTTCTTAGCTATCATAATACTTTTCCTTATTGTTATGATTTTGACCATCAGCCTTAGAACTTTATTTTTCATCGTGATATGATGAGATAACTTTTTGACATTTTTAAGCTTATGCAAGTCTTTTATTTTTAAGTTTACATTGTTGCCTTCTAATAAGGTATTTTCTTCTCATTCAGTTGAATTTTGTTATCATTAAATACACCAAAAATAATCTAAAGTTGAATATACACATGGATGACTTCAGCATACTTTAAAATGACCGCTATGTTGTATTGAGAAACAGAAACACATAATCAAATTACTCTAATATTACATACATTGAGTTATGAATGAATATGTGTAGGTATTTTGTTACAGAAACATGTTTCTTCAAGCCATGTCACTTCTTTGTGTGAAGGTCACATTGTATTCATCCCTAATGAGATCTAATAAGATGGGATGGATAAAATGTGACTTTACATAAAGATTACTCACTCCTTGTAGTATGTTACACTGTCCTGCCCTACAGACAGGAATGCTGATAAATCTTACTTCGAGTGATACCCATCAAAAAAGAAAATAATATGCACGGCACGTTTATAATTGTTTATGCTAACTTATCTAGTTAAAATTCTGTTTTCACTAGGTATTGGTGAGAACTGAATCCTCTTCTTATAGATTTAATGATAGAAATTTTTTTTCTAAGGATAACTTTCACTGTATACATTTAAAACCTTATTTAACCATATCCCACATATTTTTAGTTTGGAGCACCATAAGACATTCTCACAGCACAGTACATCTTCTAGCCCTACCCCTTTGTGTTAGGATGAATTAGCAACAACAGGTGGGGTATTCCTGGAAGCCATTCTACACCAGAAATAACTAAATATTCTTCATTTTTTTTAGTTTAGTTTTGATTTTTATGTGTTCTTGTGTCTTAGATATCTTGTTAAAATGGTATGTGAGTGGGATTTTTTTTCTTCTTTGACATTTTTGGGTTAAAACTATCATCTTACTAAGTGCATACTACTTGTCTCTCTCATCTTATGGTAACTTTAATCTCTTTCTTTGCCTTCTTTTGGATTGACTATTGGATTGTTCTATTATATTAATTTTTTAATGTTAATTTATAAGCTATATTCCTTTAGTGGTTGCTTTAGAAATTGTGATGTGGAGTGGATACGGAAAATGTGGTACATCTACACAATGGAATACTACTCAGCTATAAAAATGAATGAAATACTGCCATTTGCAACAACATGGATGGACCTTGAGAGAATTATATTAAGTGAAACAAGTCAGGCACAGAGAGAGAAATACCACATGTTCTCACTTATTGGTGGGAGCTAAAAATTAATATATAAATTCACACACACACACACACACACACACACACACACACACATAAAAAAAAAAAAACCGGGGGGGGGGGGGAAGAAGATATAACAACCACAATTACTTGAAGTTGATACGACAAGCAAACAGAAAGGACATTGTTGGGGGGGCAGGGAGAAGGGAGGGAGGTTTTGGTGATGGGGAGCAATAATCAGCCACAATGTATATCGACAAAATAAAATTAAAAAAAAAAAAAAAAAGAAATTGTGATGTGATTTTAACCTGTATCAACTTAATGTTAACTGATATTTTAATACTCTCCTCCCTAATAATGCAAGTACCTTAGAATATTTTAACTTCCTTTTCCCTATTTCTACATATGTTGGTGTGTGTTTTCATTCTTTATATACTTTAACCCTTGCAAGACAGTAATATTCTTGCCTTGCATAGTAAAAAATCATTTAGATTTGGTTTTAATTGTTAATTTCAGTGAACTTTTTTCTTTTTCTTTTTTGCATCTCCAACATTCTTTTCATCTGGGAGTGTTTTCCTTCTATCCCAATTATACTCTGTAGACTTTCTAATAATGTACATATGTTGATGGAGAATTGTCTTTGTTTTTACTTTTTTCAAAATTTATATATTTTGCCCTCATTCTTGAGGAATGTGTTCACTAGATATACATAGAATTGACAGTTATTTTTAGTTCAGCCCATTAAATTTACCTTTTCATTATCCCTAGTTTTCATTATTGTAGCTGAGAAGTAGGCTGTCAGACTATTTTTTAAAGCCTTGAACGTAATCTGTCTCTGTGTTTTCTTTAGTATTTGGTGGCTAGGTTTGCTTTTTCTTATCTTTTTTTCTTCTGCTTCAGATTTGTTGGACTTCTTGTATCTCTTGTAGTCTTAGTTCTTCAAAAAAAAAAAAAAAAGAACATTAAAATTTTCAATATCCATTTTTTATGGTTCTCTATTCCCTGCAGAAAATGTAAAGTTTGGCTTTGATCTCCTTTACCATGGTAAGCTCAGTTATATTACAGACTGTATCTGACAATTCTAATAGCTGGAGTACATGTAGGTCAATTCTATTGTTATGATCCTCCATAGGTCTCATTTATGTTGTATGGTCTCCTTGTGTTCCTGGTTATCTTTGATTTTATGCTGGATATTACATTTGTAAAACTATCTTTAGAAATCATTTGAGGTCTAGAGTGACTCACTCTCATTAAGAGAGGATATTTGTTTGCTGTTTACAAGTGCTTTGGGACACTTGAAGAGTGGGAGATTTGCCAATATGATAGGGTAGAAAATGAGACCTCATAGCAGCTGCTGCATTTTACATTTTTAAAATTAGGGAGAAAATCTGATTAAATACTTCATGTCCATTAAAAATTTTTAAAAATGCAGATAAGAAAGGAAAAGTTGAACAACCAATGGCCCTATCATTCAATAATAATAATTAAATATTTAAATAAATATTTTGTTAAATATTGTATTAATTGATTTAAAACTGAAATAAGAACTGACTTAGTTATACTACTAGTTAGACTTCACAATGCAAAACTGCCTCTCAATTAAACTTTGTGAGAAAGGTACCAATGCATATATAGTGTTCAATTTCTTTTAATCTGCAAGGTTATCTGTTTTCTGTTTTGAAATCTATGTGTGTGTCTATGCATGTATTCATAATATTTTGAGATTTTTTTAATACTACTTTTTAATACTACTTCCTTTTCCCCACTAGTCAGGGAGCCAAGGTAACTTCCTAGATGAACTGGTCTCAGAGTAGGATAGAGCCCAGGACCTAGAGTAACAGCAAGAACAGATATCAGTGGAATTGCTAAACAGATTTGTTAAATTCATAAATAATAGTCTTTAAAGCCAAGGTTTTCAATTGCAGAGTATAGGTCATTTGTTTTGTTTATTTGTTTTCAGTAGAGAAAGAGGGTCTTTTGAGGCTACACAGACCAAGAGCTCTAAAGGAGGAAGGAATACATTTTCACAAAAAACAATAGTTTAGAAAGAGAATGCATGCTGTTATAAGATCCAGTTCCTGCCCAAGTGGAAATAAAAATTCAACACTCTGGCAGGGGAAGAACATGCTGCTTCACAGAGGAGTTTGACAAAGAATTCCAAGGGATGTAGGGAGAATCTGAGAGCAGAGGCAATTTATGTCATGCTTCTTGGGGTGACATCTGTGAACCTCTGGTAGAGGTCCAGCATCCCCCCAAAACCAGAGGAATAGAGTAATTACTGGATGAGCTGTTCAGAGCAATGGGGCAGAGTCACCTCCAGAGTAAGGGACACCCAGTACTGAATCATAGCACCCATGAAGGTCAAACTTAGAGCTAGGAGATACTGTGTATACAGCTGGCTGTCAGAGGCCATCTCAGAATGTTGCAGATCAAAAGTGAAAGTTGTAGACAAATAGATATCTTATCAAAGAAGATGTGTAGATGAAAAATAAATATATGAAAAGAATGAACAGAATAGAGAGCTCAGAAATAGACCCACATAAATAGAGTCAACTGATCTATGACAGAGGAACAAAGGCAATACAATGGAAAAAAAAGATAGTGTTTTCAACAAACGCTGCTGGAATGACTAGATATTCAAATGCAAAAAAGAAAAAAACAAATCTAGACACTGACATTATACCCATCACAAAAATGAATTCAAAATAGATCATAGGCCTGAATGTAAAACACAAAACTATAAAACTTCTAGAAGATCACATAGAAGAAAATCTATGGGTCTGACAATGACCTTTTAGACAGGATTCCAAAGGCATAATACATGAAAGAAAGAATTAATAAGCTAGACTCAATTAAAATTTAAAAACTTCTGCTCTAAGAAAGACAATGTCGAGACAATGAGAAGACAAGCCACAGACTGGGAAAGAATATTTGCAAAAGGCAGTATCTGATACAGAACTGTTATCTAAAATCTACAAAGAATTCTCAAAACTCAACAATAAGATAAACAACCTAATTAAGGAAAGGGCAAAAGACTTGACAAACATCTTATCAAAGAAGATATGCAGATGAAAAATAAACATATGAAAAGATATTCAATATCATATTTCTTAGGAAATTGCAAATTAAAACAACAATGAGATACCATTACACACCTATTAGAGTGGCCCAAATCCAGAACAGTGAGAACACCGAGACCTGGCGAGGATGTGAAGCAACAGGAGCTCTCATTTATTGCTTGTAGAAATGCAAAATGGTACAGACACCTTGGAAGACAATTAGGCAGTTTCTTACAAAACTAAGCGTACTTTTACCATATAATCCAGCAATCACGCTCCTTGGTATTTACCCGAAGGAGCTGAAAATTTAGGTTCGCACAGAAACCTTCACACAGATACCTTCACACAGATGTTGACAGAAGCGTTATTCATAATTGTTAAAACTTGGAAGCAACCAAGATGCCCTTCAGTAGGTGAGAAGATAAATAAATTGGGGTACATCCAGCCCACGGAGTATTATTCAGCACTAAAAAGAAATGAGCTATCAACCATGGAAAGAGATGGAAGAAGCTTAAATACATATTACTAAGTGAAAGAAGCCAATCTGAAAAGGCTACATATGGTGTGATTCCAAATATATGACATTCTGGAAAAGGCAACACTATGGAGACAATAAAAAGGTCAGTGGTTGCCAGAAGTTTAGGGGAAGAAGCAGTGAATAAGTGAAGCAGAGGGGAATTTTAGGACAGTGAAACTATTCCGTATGGGACCGTAATGGTGGATACATGTCATTATACATTTGCCAAAACCCACAGCATGTGTAATACCAAGAGTGAACCCTAATATAAACTATGCACTATCAGTGATTATTATGTTTCAAGGTAGGTTCAAAGATGGTAACCAATGTACCATTCTGGTGGGGGATATTGATGGTGGGGGAAGCTGTGCACGTTTGGGGGCAGGGGTCGTATGAGAACTCTGAAGTTTCTGCTCAGTTTTGCTGTGAACCTAAAGCTGATCTAAAAAATAAAATTAAATAAATAAACATTTAAAAATACAGTGTATGCTAACAGTTCATCAGAGACTACCTCAGGTGTGTAATGCTTCATGGAGTCCAACCCGAAGGGAGAAGAACTGTAAACCAAACACTCCATTTACCTTGGTGACAACATTTCTTTTCCTTCATTGCACTCAACCCCACAGCTTAAGTCATCCTCAGGTAAAAAGACGACAGAGGAGCTGAATTCTGAGAAAGATCTTCCAAATGACTGAATTTCAAACTGGAGGTGACTGAATTTACCATGAGTTGGCAATATCAACTGTTTCAGCATCAACGATACTGATAGCTTGAGAGCTGAAATAATTGAACAACGTTCAATATTGTGCACCTGGGTTTTTTCACTCTGCATATTCAAACCTACTACATGTGCTTTAATAAGTTACATGTAAATGTTTGGTCTTAAAAAAGAATTCTCAGAGCGTGGTATTGATAACCCTGAGGACAAGGGTTCAGACTGCCAAACCAGCTAGCCCCAATTCCACCCCAACCCCAAAAAATAAACTTCAGAAAAATGCACAGGGCTTATTGCCATCCCAACAAACAGCACTTATGAAGTTGCATCTGACAGGTGATACACACCAACACAGCCCCCTGCTGGCATCTACACCATCTATAAAGGTGAATCCACCCCTCTCCCACTGAACATGCCAATTCTAGTGAACAGAGTACATGGCAGGCCTTACAGGGAGCGCTCTCTAAACTCAGATATCATACAAAACACAGATGTCTCATGGCCAGTCAGCCTAGAGATAGGAAACATGGGGTAAGGAGCCGGATACTGTCAGACTCCTTCTCTGAGAGATCAGACAGAGGCGGGCTGCACGTACCAGGCTGGAGAGCAGTGAGTTGAAATCTATTTCCATCTGCATTTCCCTGGAGACAGGGTGGTAATACACCAGGGCCACAGTTTTCCTGCCTTTATGCCTGTGCTCATCCCAAGTGCACAAAATACAGGTTCAGGAAATAGGTCTTGCTTGGACAATAAAAAGATCATTAGATTAGATCTATCTGAGCCAGGGAAGGCAAGTGGGTTTAAGTCTTTGAAAAGCATGAGTTTTTTAAAAACTGTGCATGAGTTTTGTTTCCTGATAACTGAAACTTTAAATATATGAGGAAACTCATTTTAATAATGACAGATTGGAAGAGGAAAGGAGGATTTTGGAAAACTCAGAGTGGGTGTAAGAGAAGAACGTAAGAAAGGCTTGGTATAGTGCTCATGAGGAGATGAAAACCATTTGCAGGCTCCAGGAGTTCTTTCTCCCTAAATTTCTCTATCCAAGGAAAACCCACCAAAATTGGCTGCACCTCTGAAAGCAGGGCCAGAATCTGGGAGTTATCATTGCTGTTTAGAGATTGTGCTCAATGCAAGACTAGGTTTCACTCTTGGCTTAAGAAATTGCTTTTTTATGGAATTTTGCTATATGATCCATGCTCTCTAAGTAGAGGAAATGTTAGCAATAGGCAAAAAATCTTCTCATGCTAAGGCACCACTAGAGTAATGGCTGGAATTGGAGGCAGTGGCAGGCTGATATTCAAATGAGAACATAACATGACATGGCTTGTCAGACAAACGAAATTACTAGGAAAGCTACAAACCCATAGTTGAGAGCTGAGTACAATTTAAGAGCAATTGAAAGAGAGAGATAGAAAGGGAGAGAGATGCAGTGAAGACTTAGACCACAGCCAGTTCATCAGACAGAAAATACTGGTGAAACTTTCCTTACAAAATAAAAATAGAATAAGAATGGACAGAGAAATAAGATTTAGTAGTGATGTAGAACTGTGATGGAACCAGCAGTAAATCTTACACAATTTAACAAAAAGATTAGAAAAGTTTTCAGAAAGGAAAGTAAAGGAAGAAGGGAGAAATATGGGCAGATCTTTGAGACAAAGCTCAGGGTGATAGAAAAAAAGAAAAGTTGGTTACTATTGGAAGTGAATTGAACAGAAGATGGAGCACAAAACTGGTAAACAGATGTCTGGTGTGCAGATTGAATGATGACAGAGGTTCCAAAGAAAATTATTAACCACAATACTTGTAATCAAAGATAAGCCAAGAGAAAGTGCAGAAGCAGGATGCACAAAAAGAAATGCCTCGTGAAGGGGAGACAGGAGGGGATTGGAGGAGTTGGGAATACCTCTTGATGGACAGTTGCTCGCAAGAGGATTCATAGATTTTTATTTCATCTCTGATAAGGATTTGATAACCCTCAGGCATAGTTCTTTCTAGGAGCACTCTGTGGCAAGTGGGTCACATATCTAAACCAGAAAGATATGAATATAATGTTCCAATACAGATCCGTCTTCATTCAGAGACAATATGGAACTCTTTTAGACCTGAACTGGGCTGTGATTGTCACCAAAATTTATAAAGACACCTGGGATCAGAAATTCATTTAAATATCAGAGCCTGTGTCATCTTTGGGGTTGTAGACATCACAAATGGAAATAGCATCGTATTAGTCCATTTCTGTTGCTTATAATGGAATATCTGAAAGTGAGTAATGTATAAAGAAATAGAATTTATTTCTCACAGTTTTGGAGGCTGGGAAGTCTAAAGTCTAGGGAACACATCTGGTGAGGGCCTTGTTGGTGGTTGGTAATTCTTCACAGCAACACAGGGTGTCACATAGAGAGAATGGGTTGAGCAAGAGAGAGAGCTAACCTGCTCACTCACTCTCCTTATAAAGCCATTAGAACCATACCCATTACTCCATGAACGGATGAGTTCATTCACCAGGTATAGTCCTCAATCTAATCACCTCTTACCTTTCAAATACCATAATAGGATTTCCCACCCTCTTAACACTATCACAGTGGTAATTAAGTTTCTAATACATGGAACTTGGGAAGACACATTCAACCTATATCAAACATCTTCCCTCAGTTATGAGATGGAACTTCTGAACCTGGGCATCTACCCTCCCCATAGGTTTGACCCAAGGGATACCAGTTTCTCCCAGTTCTCATGGAGGTGACTAAGATCAAAGATGTGAATGTTGTTTAGGGCATAAAAAAGACTTGGAGGGATTTTTACCTTTGTGGAAAACATGGCCCATTACAAAGGCTGACCCATGAAACATTGCCCCAGAGACCTTTTCCCTCTCTGTTTGGGTGAGAGACAGCTGGTTCTTCCCTGACCCTGACAGGTATTAAGTACTAGACTCTCAAATATAACATCACCTCCTGGCCAGTCTACCCTGTAGCTGTCTAGTGGGGAATGATGATGACCAAGCTCATCAATAAATTCCAGTTGATGTTCACACAATTGAGGATATAAGGCTCTTGGTTGGTGCTCAAATTGATTGCATTGTGGAGAGAACTATCATTTTCTAGCAAAGTCAAGCAAAGCCCTGGAGAAACCTGCTCTGGCGAAACCTTTCACCTCTTCCTTGTATCTTAGCAAAGGACACATTTGCTGATTTTTTATTTGCCCTCCTACCAACCCCCACATAGGTTAAAAGCTGTTCTCTCCTTCTCTCTGACATTGACTGTCTTGCTCTGTGACTCAAGAGACGGACCCTATTGGGCTGTATCATCCAGTTTCCCTTATCCACTGGCTTCTGGTGGGACTAACCAATGGGAAGAACCATCAAGAGACTGGAGAATTAGAGGAGAGAGAAGTCAGAGTATTTCTTCCCCACCTGCTCCCTACTTAAGCTTCAGTGACTACAGCTCTTGCCAGGGCTCCTCTTCCTCAGCTCAAGCTCTCAGTGGGCTTTATCCAACCCCAACTAGCCCTTTGCTCCTTTTGGCGTGTGGCAGTAACAACTTCTTGCTCTTGTTAATTTCAGATGCCCCAATATTCCCTGTTGGTTCTCTCCCCACGCTCTGTATTAAAGCTGAGCCATCTGGTTCTGCTGCAACCCTGACTCATACATGCCCCTATTCCTACACCTGTTGTCTTAGTGCGTTAAGACTGCTATAGCAAAAATACCATAGACTCAGTGGCTTAAACAGCAAACACTTATTTCTCACAGTTCTGGAGGCTTAGAAATCCAAGGTCAAGGTGCTGGCAGATTTAGTTTCTGATAAGGGCCTGCTTCCCGGTTCATAGTGACTATCTTCTTGCTGTGTCCTTACATGGTGGGAGGGGTGAGGGAGCTTTCTGGAGTCCCTTTTATAAGGGCACTAATCCATTCATGAGGACTCCATACTCATGACCTAATTACCTTCCAAAGGCCCCATCTCCTAATACCATCACATTAGGGTTCAGGATTTCAACATATGAATTTTGGGAGAACACAGACATTCAGGCCCTAACACCTGTGGACAGGGTTTTAAACAACTGAGAATCCCCTACTCTCTTGGAATGAAGTTTCTATTCTTGCAAATGTGTTTCGTTTCAGAGTTTGTGTTACTTCTTGTACTAGAAAATGGACACTCTGTCCCCTTCTCTAACATGAAGGGCTTATGAAAAGGGGAAAGACAAGGAGAGAGGAGAACTTCAGGATTTTTTTTTTAATCTCATGTTATTATCAGGTTTGGGATTTCTCCAAAAGCAAGTGGCCAGTTGTATGTGGATACCTTGTCTTTGCTCTTGTTATCCCTGGAATCACTAAGATCCTCTCAAGAAAGAACAAATACAAAGAAATCCATTTAATCTCTTTGGTTTGATGCTTATTTTTAAGAGAAGTAATAAAGTTTGAAGGAAAAAAAATCCCTCACTAATTTAGGTATGGGAATTCTATTGATTTCAACCCAAATCTTAAAGTCCATAAATACTTTTCAAGGGATCACTGATGATATTTTTACAAGGCATAACAGAAATTATGAACATATAGTTGAGATATCAGTTTGTATATATTATAATTGCAGAAACATTGTTTTCTGAATTTTAGAAACTTCATACCCTCATTCCCACTGGCCCAGTTTTATTTTCTAGATTTTTTTCTACTCGTTAGTATATGCATTTATTTTCGGCAGGCTATATAGGCTATCTTTGTGGATACATGAATTTCTATTCTGCTTTTCTTCATGGAATCTTATTTCATAGGCAGTTTTTGGTACTGTTTACTTGTGATTTTTAGTAGCTAGGTAGTGTTCTACCAGCTGTTATTGTTTGCTCAGTTAATACCCATTAAAGGGTAGATAATTTCCAATAAGGAGGCTGTGATGGTTAATTTTGTGTGTCAACTTGGTGGGGCCATGTCTAGATATTTGGCCACATCTTATTCTGGATGTTTCTGTGACGGTGTTGTTGGATGAGATTTACATTTAAGTTGGTGGATTTTGAGTAAAGCAGGTTGTCCTCCATAATGTGGGTGGACCTCATCCAATCAGTTGAAGGTTTGAATATATCAAAAGGCTGACCTTCCCAGAGCAAGAGGGAATTCTGCAGCAGACTTGCTTTGAACTTGAACTGTAACATCGACTCTTCTTGTAAGCCCGCTGGCCTGCCCTGCAGAGTTTGGACTTGCCGGCCTCCGTAATCACAATAGTCAACCCATTATAATAAATTTCTTTCTGTTTATACATATCCTTTTCATTCTATTTCTGTGGAAAACCTTGATTTATACACAAGTAATTCCTAGAAGTAGACACTTTAGGAAGCCAATGGAATCATATTTTCTGCACTTGAGAATCTAAAAAATATTTTTCTCTTTTTTGATTAGACACATCACGGGATGATGCTTAAGGTTATTATTCTTTCTCTGGTACATAAAGAAATGACTTTTTGTGGCTTATAGAATCCATTAGAATTTAGTTTAGTTTTATATTATAACATAATATTATATCATAATCCAGTATTTTCAATTTATTTTGGTATAGAAGTTTTCAACTTTGCTTTTTCTGATAATACATTATTAGAATGCAATTGAAGCTTTAAAGTAAGAAGAAATTAAAAATATTGCTACTATGAGATTACCTGTGATGAAGATGGAAGAAATAGCTGATTCTGTCTATGGATTATCTTCATAAACTTCTAGGTATCTGGTGATCGGGGTTTAGGAATATAGTGGGGAAAGAGGCAGACAATATTGGTTAATAATGTAAAGAAGTAAAGTTTAGAGAGAGAAAATCAAAGAAGCAGGCAGTATAAAGAGAATAGTAGAGCGGGAGTAGATGCCTTGCAGTTTAACCTTGAACACAACAAAGGGACTTCATTCTGATAGTTGGGAGGAAAATGAAATCTGGCTGAGTAAGGGGGAAGGTATGAAATCAGGCAAGAACACTGCTATTTCCTGATATGCTCTGAGATACGGTCATTATGAGTGGAATGAAGACCAGGTTGGGGCTTGGAGAAATGACCAAGTCAGACTTGGAGTTTTCTTTTACAGCAAAGCAGAACTAACTCTGATAGCCAAGCTTTTCTTTTAACGTGTAGCTCTGCCACTTGACAGCCAATGGGCTAGATGTCATCCATACCAGGGATGGTAAAAGAAGCTAAGATTTAACCAGGAAAAACTCAGAGCTGACAGGACAGCTGTCTTCAAATATCTGAAGACTGGCCGTATGGAAGAGAAGATGCACTTCTGACCAATGGCTAGAATTAACAGGGAGGAAGATTTTGGCTCAATAGAAGGGACATTTTCTAATCATTATAACTGTCACACAATGGAATGGATCATCTGGGCAAAGCTGAGACCCTGACACACTGGACATGTTCAGGCTGGCATACCATCTGTCAGAGACACTATGAAACCAGATGACTCACTTTTAAAAATAACATTTTGTAATAATTTTTAGAGTAGAATATGTCCACAGAGACTGTCTGAAAAATAAAGCATTAAGAAGAAAAGGGGAATCATCTTCAACCCCCCATCAGTAGTTGACAACTATTAACAGTTTGATGTATTTCCATTTGCTATTTTTTTCTGTGCACGAAACACTCTATATACGTAGTTTGTAAAAAAAAAAAAAAAAAAATGAGGGGTCTTCGAAAAGCTCATGGAAGGACTTGTATTATCTTTTAATTGTATGAACTTTCTGAAGTATCCTTGTGTGTCATATACATCATAAATTTTTACAAAATATACATATACTGCAAATACTGTTGTGTAGCTTTCCGTTCTTTCTATAAACTATATAAGATTTTTCTATGTTATTAAAAAATCTTTAGAAACATGATGTTAATGTTGTGCATGACTTAGTCCTATGAGCGAAAGTGTCTTGTATTGTTTGTACAAATAATGTTCTGTTAAACACCTTGGACATGATTACACACATACATGCACACACTCACCCACGTACACATGTATGTGTGTGTATATATATGTGTGAGTGTATTTTATTTCTTTGGGGAAAAATCTTAGGCGTAGAAATATTGGGTCAGAGAACATGGACATTTTTGAGTCTTTTAATATAGGGTAGGCTTCCAGAAAATATACATTAATTTGCAATCTCAAAAGAAGCTGATAGGAGTCCCTGTTTCATCATGATACTGTCTGCAATAATCATATTATGTTTTAAGATATTTTCCAATTTGATAGCTAAAATTATATCTCATTTTTTGATAGTTAATCCTGTTACTATTAACAGACTGGATAATTTGTATATTTTTATTATTTATTTGTATTTATCCTCTCTTTAGCTTCTTACTCCTTTTAAATAAGGGTACTATATTTTTTCTTGTTGATTTATAAGACATTTTTATATAGTGAAGATATTAATACTTTGTCATTTTATGATAAATGTTTGTGAATATATCACTAAAATTTAATGTTTGAATTTTTACATTATCCAAATCTTCCATTTCATTTTTAAATAATTTCTTGATTTCTCAAAGACTAAGAGGAGTCAGGTAAAGTATCTCACTATATTTGTAGATCTTTCTTGTATGTCTAATAGTGTTAGTCTATATATTACACACTATATTATTTTACTATGTATACTATTATATACTATATTGTGTGATGAATAATATAATAATATATATAATAAATATATAAAAATAAATATATAAAAAATAATATAGCTAAACATACCTACATTTTACTTCCCCCCCACCAAAGTCTTCAACTTTAAATAGGGAGGTTAAACTCATTCACATTTATTGTTGCTACTAACATGTCTGGTTTCACTGCTCTCATTCCATTTTATGTTTTAGATATCTATATTTTTCTTCTAGTGTGTTACCTGAATATCCTAATTTATTTCTATTAGTGGTTAATATTTCATTTTAAACATTACAGCAATAAAATGAAGTATATATTTCTATTAACATCAGTATTTTTGCAAGACATTGAACAGGTTTTCAAACACCTCTTACCTGTCCCCTCTATTATCTATTTTAGTAGATTTTAACCAAGGAATTTAAGAGTAGGCTATTATTGGTAGTGCAGGACAGAGGCTAATTGAGAGGGCTCTGGAGGTTTACTATCCAGGTTTAAATCCTAGTTCTTTCTTAGTAATTGTATGACTCTATGTAAGCTACATAATCTCTCAGTGCCTCAGTTGGAGATGATTTTAGTACCTTCCTTAGAAGATTTCTGTGAAGATTAACTAAGATGTGGGTTTAGAACAATGTGGGGCACCTACAAAGCACTTAGTAAATTTTATTGCCAGTTATGATGATTATACTTATGCATCAATTTGGCTAGCTAGAGTACTCCATTATTTTATTAAATACTAAACCAAGTGTTTCCGTGAAGGTATTTTGTAGATAAGGTTAACATCTACAAATGATTGACTTTAAGTAAAAGAGATTACCCTTGATAATGTAGGTAGGTCTCATCCAATCAGTTGAGTGCCTTAAGAGCAAAACTGAAGTTTCCCAGAGAAAAGGAAATTCTGCCTCAAGAGTGCAGCAATAATAAATCTTACCTGGCTTTTCCAGCCTGTTGGCCTGCCCTATGGATTTCAGATTTGCCAGTGCCCACAAATGCATGATCCGATTCGTGAAAATCTCTTTATATACACACATACATACAAATATATCTTATTAGTTCTGTTGATCTGGAGAATCTGGCTATCACACCAGTAATATTATTTTTAAACATTTGAATAATTGTGTTAAATTCCATATCACATCAACAATAAATATTTAAACAAATACATTTTGCAGTTTTATTGTTTGGTACCATTGCGGATCACACCCTTCCTAATTTTTCCTTAACTTTTCTTACTTTTTGTTCGTTGCTCATTAGGCCATGCTACTTGCTTGAGTGATTGACTCATGAAGAATACATGAAGGGTATAATATGAGTCCTTGTGTGTTACAAGATATCTTAATGTTGACCTCCCACACACTCTAGTAACACTCGTATTCTAATAGCCCTTTACTTTAGAAGACCTTATAAATTTTTTAAAGGAATTTATATTCTTTAATTGAATTGTATTGATTGAGCATTTTTATGGCGTACAGAGTTATATTTCAATACGTGTATATACGTTGTGTGATGATCAAATCAGGGTAGTTAGCATATGCATCATTGGAAACTTTATCATTGCTTTGTAATGAGAGCATTTGATCTCCTCTCTTCTGGTCATCTGAGAACACACAACAAATTATTTTTTATTATAGATGTCAAGCACTACTGTACACCAGTAGAACTTATTTTTCTTAGATTTTCTAAATTTTAGAAAAATGTTCATTTATTACTTCTTTATCATTTCTTCTCCATCTGCTCTATTTTCTTCTTTTGGTATTCCTACTATATTTTTAGCAGGCTGGTTTCAAATAAATGAGATTAAATTTGTGGAGTGACCTGATTTGAAACTTTTCTGTGCTTTGAAGCTTGGAAGAGGAGGTAAGAGAGATGAGGATAAAGAAGGAGATGGGCTGAGGCCAAGTGCCAGGTCAGCTCTGGGAACTGGGTCAAAGCCTTGGCATCTCCTCTCTACACGGGACAGGGATGGGAGTCACAGGGAGAACACAGAGACTGGCACAGAGGCCGCTGTCTATTCAGGTGTCATGGCCATGTTGGGTCTCCTGGACTTGTCTTCTATTTCTCATATATTTTTTTCCTTCACATTCATCTTTCTACCTTTTTCTTTTGAGTTCTGGGAGTATTTATTAAAATGGTTTTCTAATTGATTAGCTTAGTTATTGCATTATTCAGTCTGCTCTTCATATTTTAGTATTTATTTGAAATCTAGCTTTCCTGATTTTAGATTTTTTCCTTTTCATACATGCACTTTTGAATTTCATTAAAACTGGAATTAAAAAAAGTTCCATTCTTCCTACTTCTTAAAGTAAATCTGTTTCATGGGCATAATTTGTGTGATCGCTCATATTAGCCAGTCACCCTCTGCCCCTTTCTTAACCACTGAGTATTGTGGGGTTTTTTTTCCTGTTATTTGTGGAGATTTTAATTATAATTTAAACTGATATGAAATAAGTGTAAGCTCTTGCAGGTAAGAGATCTAAAACTGTCTTGTTTATTATCATGCCCCTTGCTCCTGAAATATCACATAGTCAAGGTTGACAAACATGGTGGTCATATTTAGGCCACCTTCATTGGAAATTTATATAATACACAATATATTTATTTCTAATTTTTCCTATGTTAAATTAACTCTTCAAACATGATAAATTGTATCAATCAGAAATATACTTCTATTTGTAATTTGAGGATAAAAATAAACTTTCCTTGCACCATAGATAATTTCTCAAAAAACCATATGTTAAATATTTTATATTTTGTCTCTATTATTTTTAATGTTATCTTTACTTTATATTAAATCTGTTTTTTTAATTGAAACATATTGATTGTACTTATTTATGGGATACAGAGTTATATTTCAATGCATGTATACAACGTGAGATGATCCAATCAGGGTAATTAGCATATTCATCAACACAAACCTTTCCTTTGTGATAAGAGCATTTGATCTCTTCTCATAAATTAAATTAAAAAAGAAATGTCTTAGAAAGTGAGTACCGGAATAGAAAAGAAAACACACAGAGATATACACACATGCTACCTCATATCTAGTCACATTACAGTGAAATTTAAGATTAAAGTAAAACTGAAATTTTTAAAGGATTCCAGAGAAAAAAAAGTAAATCAACTACAAAGGAAAAGAATGAGATTAACCCCACACTTATCAACAGCAGCAGTAGTTACCAGAAGACAATGGAGTCGTATTTTTAAATTGTAAAATGACAGTAACTTAATGCTTAGAATTATCATATATCAATTAAATTATTTTTTAAATGTAAGGACAAAATGAAAATATTTTCAGACAAAGAAAAGCTTTAGAAACTTTCCCAAAGACCCTCTTAGAAAACTCATTGGAGGAACATATTCACAAAAATAAACAAACTCGGGACCTCATGAGATATCTTTAAAGAAAGGAAGTTTACTCTTGGCTAAATAAATAATTCTTACATCCCTTCAAATTAGTTTCAATAATTAATCAATACAATTAAAATAACAATGTGGCTTGGGATGGGACAGTAAGTAGAAATGACAGAAACCAGAGAGAGATGAGAGCTTCCTAAGGTATTTATGGTGTTTGAGAAATATTTATATATTGATAAGCCTTAGAAATAGATAGGGAAAAAATAAATATGAATTTTAATAAGTAATGAGAAAGCAATAGAAAGATATAGTATAGTTACGTACTATAGTTATGGAAGTATAAGTTTTCAAACCAATGGAAAGCAGATAAAGAATACAAAAGAAATAAATAAAAAGCACAATGCTAGAAAAAACAGGTGGCACAAAAAAGTTTTAATTTACCATTGATGACCAATACCAATAGCTTAAACTCATATTTCAAAAAAGAGATTCTCAGAATGAAAAAAAAAAAAAAAGATTCAGCATTATGTTTTCTTCAAGAGGCAGGCTAAAAACAAAAAGATACAAAAAGCTTAAAAAGATTAAGATGAAAAAAATACCTCATGCAAGTGTGAATCAAAAGAAACTGGGGCAGTAGCTTTAATAAGACACAAAAATATTGTAGTCAAAATTATCAAGAGACAAAAAGGGACACAGAATACTGGGAAAAGAAACAATATACCCTGAAGATATAATAAGTTTGAACATAGATTTATCTAACAATATAGTCTCAAAATGTGTATAACAACTAGAGAAACATGCGGAGATATAGAAACATCACCAAGTGTAATCAGATACATCATACACCCGACTCAGAAACTGATGGACAAAACAGAACAAAAAAAGAAGTAAATTTATTGAGACTTTGAATAACAAAATTAGTAAGTTTGAATGAAAGATGGGATTTTTAAAAATCTCAAATGTATGAAAATTTAAAATCCCTCATATGTGCTTTTTAAAAAAAAAACATAGTAAATTAGGGAAAGAAGAGAGCATCTTTAACATGATAGGTATTTACCACCTCTCCCAAAAAATAACAGCAAACAACAAAGAACCTACAATAAGCATCGACTTAAATGAGAAAATACTATGAGAGTGTTCC
This sequence comes from Cynocephalus volans, assembly GCF_027409185.1. Classification (NCBI taxonomy): domain Eukaryota; kingdom Metazoa; phylum Chordata; class Mammalia; order Dermoptera; family Cynocephalidae; genus Cynocephalus; species Cynocephalus volans. The sequence goes on from NC_084462.1 coordinate 59,896,333, forward strand.
CTTTCAAATCAGAACCAAAGATAATCACTTTGACCCCTTTTTTCAACAACATTGTAACAGAGGGCATAGCCAGCACAGTAAGAGAAGAAAAAGAAAATAAAGACACTCAGCATTAGAAAGGAGGAAGTAAAGTTGTCAGTACTTAAACATGATGTAATTGTCTACACAGAACCTTACTCAAAAAAAAATCCACAAATCATTAGAAATAATAGAAGACTTTCGAAAGGTAGTAAAAATCAATACTAAAAATTAATTGCATTAACAGAGCTTGCTTTCAATAAGGATGGTGTATCATGAATGAAGGAATATTACTAATTTGATTCCTTAAAACTAAGATAAAACAAATAACCAATAAATATTTTATCAAATTTTTTACTCTATGGAAAATATGCTTTTTTTCGAGTGCTCATGAGACATGTGTAAAAAATTGATGATATGTCATAAGAACACCTCAATACATTTTCAAAAATTAGAATTTATAAAGACCACATTCATGAACATTGAGCATTTTTAAAAACAGGTTAAATAGAAATCTCATTTGCTTTTAAATTAAAAAGCACTCTCAAGTAGTTCTTGAATCACAAAACAGGAAAGAAAAACTGAAGCAATCACAGACTACATAGGCAATAAGAACAAAGGCAATTTAGCATCAAAACTTGTTAGACGTACTCAGAGTTCTACCCATTATAAAATTCATGACACCTCTACTGTTTTTATTATTAAACAAGAAAAAATATAAATATATGATCTAAGTGTTCACCTCAAAATGTTAGTAAAAGAACATCAAAATAAACCCAAGAAAAGGAGGAGGAAGGAATATATACTGACAAATTCAATACTAAAGCATCAGAGAACAGAAAAAGAACTGGCTCTTTGAAAATTAAAAACAAACAAACAAACAAAAAAGAAAGAAAGACAAGAAAAAAGAAAGGAAAAGAAGAAAAGAGCAGACAAATCCCTGGCAGATTCAGCCAGCAATAACATGAAGAGAAAATACTGGTCCAAACCGTCCAGCTGGAGACAGAATCCTTTCTCACATGTTAAGCGGGCAGGCTGGGGGATGGAAGGTTTTATTTCCTGTTCAGTGTTTTGGCAGCAGGAAGAATGTTAGGAGGGACTCAGGGTGTTGATAAGACTCAGCATGGGAAATCGGCCGGTACTCATACCTGATCTCTCTGTTTGGACTCCTGAGCCGAACACAGACTAAGCGTGCTCGGTCTTCAGTCCAGCCTCATCTCTTAAGCCCCTGCTTCCAATTTCCTGCCCTGGGTGAAGACAGCTCCAGGACATCTAGTTTTCTGCTTGTGGCTTTGTTTGCTCTTCTCCCTTTGGATTCAAGCCATTCTTTCAGAGTAGATTGATCCTCGTGAAACATACCCATTGATAACAGCCTCTCAACCTGATTGGATGTTAACTCCATTTCTGCCAGGACATCCTCTACTCACTCCCTGTGACAGAGCCCCACTTTCTCAGGACGAGAAATGTGGAGTTGTCCTTCAACCTGGTTGCATAGGCAGTATCCCCAGCTGAACTCCCTTCAACACTGTTGCATAGAAATGACACTCTTCCTTAGTTTTAAGTGCTGGTGCCGTTTTCCCTCCATTTATACCGTACGAGGGTCATTTCCATCAGTGTTGCGGAAAGGCAAGGGAAAATAAGTGTCTCAGCTTGCATCACCTTCCTACTCGTAGGTAAAGCAAACTTTAGCCTGTGTTCCTGGGCAAGCCAAAACATATGTCTTCCTACAGCTCCTTGGCATTCTTTTTTGTTTTTAATACCCACAACAGATAGAGCTGCCTGTTAAAGGATAAAAAGAAAATTTATTGATTTTTTAAAAAATAATAATAATTTGCCTATTTAACTAGAAAAATAATATTCTCATTGTAGAAAACCAATAATACAGAGATGTTTAGAGGGAAGAGTTTGTAATCTTCCTCCATTCACACTCTAATTTCACCCCATAAGGTAACAAATGTTAACAATCTGGAGTATATGTTTCCATGGTTTCCTCTCTGTCTGTTCATATATACAACTGGTTGATGTTCAACATTTAAATATGTAAGTCCTCATATTTGTGGATTGACAGAAAACCACAGCTCCCCGTTTGTAGTCCCTTTGTTTCACAGTTAATTTTGGTGCAGAGTAGTGAGAAAAGACCTAAAAGAAGGTGTGACAATGTAACCAACTACACCACAGGACTATGTCCTAAGACGCCCATCCCTCTTTGGTTTTAATATAGAATTTCCAGTTAGTGAGCAGGATTGGCTGGGCTTGTGGCTCAAAACGTTTTGTGCTAGAAAATATATCAAAGAAAGTTTTGAGTAAAACCTGCTTTTCCACGATTAACAGCTCTCCAGTAAAACTTTAATGAAAAACTAAGAAAAAATACTAAGATACTAAAGATACTAAGAGAAAAACTTTCCATGAGACACCAGTAAGGTGACACGTGGTTTCTAGTCAGCTTAAAATCATAAGCAAAATATTCACTCTTTAAAAATGGCCACATGTTCAACATTTACACCGCTGGTTTGAATGACCCCTGCAGGTGACCCTGGTCTCTTTGCAAACCCACTGGGGAAACACAGAACTCATGACCCTGAATCAATTGGAACCAAGGGCCAGATTTCACATGCAATCCTCACTCCTGCTGCTCTGATTGTTCCAATGCAATTGCTCTAGTTCAGGCTTGATATTTGCTGAAGCTTACTTATTCCCCATGGCATAAAACTAAATTACAGAAAGATGGCTTCACTCCATGCTAGTTTGGACAAGTACAAATATTTAAAAGGCCCCTTTGCATGTCTATTCATTGCACATGGAATGGATGTGAGCTTGTGGGGCTTGGAAATGTCGAATGGAATTGTCTGATCACCCCAAGGACTTGTTTCGTGGGTGTGTTTAGAAGTGGAGAGGTGCGATGTGACTTATCAGCAAAGGGAGTGTCCATGGCAACCAGCCTCAGGTTTCCTTGGAGATACTGTGCTTTGGCGGAAAGCCAATGCGAGAAATGCATTGGAATGGAATCCAGGAAAGAACAATGATACAACCTTTGCATGGGGACAGATTGCTCCAGACATGTACATCATGCTATAAATGGATGTGACGCTCCATATACAGAAAACATGCAGCAAACACAACAAAATTGAGTGTTCTAAAAAAGAGAGTCTTGAAACAGAATCTATACTTGCTCTAATCTCAATTGAGCAAAGGAAGCTACGTGATTAAAACTTTTAAGAAATTCCTCCACTGATCACCATTTGCCAATTAAATAAATAATTTTTCAAATAAAATGTGAAATAGGAGCACAAAATTAGAGAGCCAAAAGGAAATGAACATCATCATCATCTTGATATTGATGCTTATACATTCAGCTAGTTCCTTTTTCCTAAGGATCACAGCCTTTTGCATTCTTACATCTATTTGTTTTCGTTTTAGCCAGCTTCTACATCTTTAATAAAAATAGCTAACAGGTGCCAATTTTGGAGCCTCACCTTAATCTTCATACCCCTAGAGAGCTGAGGGAAGTCTCAGCAAAGTTTGCATTTTGCACGTTGGGGAATTGGTTTAGGATGAAGTTGCTGCTGAGTTTGGGTCCTTTCTAGCATTATAATAAATTCCTTAATGTTTTACCTGTTCCCACCAAGTCCTAATGTGAGTTAACAGAACAGATTCAGGGAATGCTGTAGCTTTCAACATGGAAAAATCATGCACTGAAGTGGAAAATTTTTAGATTAGGAATCAGGGTAAGTTTAAATTCGGGTTAGGCTGTCATGAATCTGGGCAAATCATATTCCTTTTGAGGAAGAGGGAACAGCCAAATATCCATCAACTGCTGAACAGATAAGCTAGTTGTGGTAGATCCACACTATGGAATACTACTCAGCAATAAAAAGGAACAAATTTCAGATATACATCCAAGAATATGGATGAATCTCAAAAGCATTATGCTAAGTAAAAAGAGACAGACACAAAAGACTAATTGTCTAAATGTTTGATTTTGTTTATATGGAATTCCCAAACAGGCAAAAGTACAGTAAAAGAAAGTAAATAAGTAGTTTCCAGATGCCATAGAAATTATACCTCAATAAAGCTGATTTTTTAAATTCATAATCCCTTGTCCAGTTTGTGAACCTATGCCAGTTTTCAGTTTCTTTTGTCCCTGTTCTTTCAATTTTTTTCTTTCCAGGCTGCTGACCAACCAGTAAAGCTATTTGTCCCTTCCCATATACTCTTATTTGTTTTACCGAATTTATTTGTTTTTAATTGACATGTATTGATTGTGTACATTTATGGGGTACAGAGTTATATTTCAATACATGTATACAATGTGTGATGATCAAATCAGAATAATTAAAATATTCATCACAGAAAAAATTTATCATTTCTTTATGATGAGAACATTTGGGCTCTTCTAGTCATTTGAGAGCATACAATAAGTCATTGTTAGTTATAGATGTCTACCACTACTATACACCACTTGAAGAACTTGTTTTTCCTATCTAGCTGTAATTTTGTGTCCATTAACCTATCTCCCCACTATCTCCTCCCCTCCCCAACTCTAGTAACCAAAATTCTACTCTCTATTTCTAAAAGTAGGAGTACTTTTTTTTTTTTTTTTAGCTCACACATATCAGTGAGAACAAACGGTACTTATCTTTCTATTCCTGACTTATTTTGCTTGTAATAATGGCTTCCAGTCTCATTCATGTTGCCCCAAACGACAGGATTTCATTCTTTTTCATGGGTGAGTAGTATTCCATTGTATATATAAATCACATTTTCTTTATCCATTCATCTGTTGATAGACACCTAGGTTGATTCTATATCTTGGCTATTGGGAATAGTGCTGCAGTAAACATGGGGGTGCAGATATCTTTTTGGTACATTAATTTCCTTTCCTTTGGATACATACGCAGTAGTTATGGTAGCTCTATTTTGAGTTTTTAAGTAGCCTCGATATTGTTTTCCATAATGGCTGTCCTAATTTACATTCCAACCAACAGTGTGTAAGAGTTCCCTTTTCTCTGCATCCTCACCACCATTTTTTATTTTTTGTCTTTTTGATAATAGCCATTGTAACTGGGATGAGATGATATCTCAATGTCATTTTAATTTGCATTTCCCTGCTGATTAGTGAGGTTGAGCATTTTTTCATATACCTGTTGGCCATTTCTGTGTCTTCTTTTGAGAAATGTCTATTCAGCTCATTTACCCATTTTTAAATCAGATTATTTTTGTTTTGGTTCAATTTTGCTCTTGAGTTGTTTAAATTCTTTGTATATTCTAGATATTAATCCCTTGTCACATAAATAGTTTGCAAATATTTTCTCTCATTCTGCTGGTTGTATCTTTACTCTTTTGATTGTTTCTTTTGCTGTGCAGAAGCTTTTTAGTTTGATGTAATCCCACATGTCTATTTTTACTTTTGTTGCCTGTGCTTTAGAAGTCTCCATAAAATTTTTGCCCAGACCAATGTCTTGAAGTGTTTCCCCTCTGTTTTCTTCTAGTTGTTTAACAGTATCAGGTTTTATACTTAAGACTTTGTATTAGTTCATTTCTTTTTTTTTTTTTTTTTTTTGTGACTGGTAAGGGGATCGCACCCCTTGGCTTGGTGTCACTCACACTGCGCTCAGCCAGTGAGCGCACCGGCCACGGGAGTGCTGCTGTGCTCCCAAGCGCTGCACTCTCCCGAGTGCACCACGGGGCCGGCCCTGTATTAGTTCATTTCTGTTGCTTATAACAAAATACACGGAACTGAGTAATTTGCAAGAAAACAATGTTTATTGGTAAGCAATAAGCCCAAAGTCCAGGAAACACATCTGGTGAAGGCTTCCTTTGGTGGTGACTTCTGTGATGGCAAGCTGTCACATTGTGAACGGCAAAGCAGAGAGAGAGAGAGAAACACTCACATGCTCTAGTTTTAAAGCCCTAAGAACCATGCCCCTGACCACCATTATTAATCCATTCACTATGGCTTGGTCCTACAGTCTAATCACCTCTTCAAGGCCTCACCTTTCAATTGCTGTAATAGGATTTCCCACCCTCTTCATACTGTCACAGTGGAGTCCAAATTTCCAATACCTGGAACTTTGTTGGACAGAATTTAAACTTCAATGACTTTGAAGGGGACATTCAATTCACAGCAGACTTTAATATATTTTGAGTTGATTTTGGTGTATGGTGAGAGATAGGGGTCTAGTTTTTTTCTTCTGCATATGGATATCCAGTTTTCTCAGCACCATTTATTCAGAAGTCTGTTCTTTCCCCAATGTTTGCTCCTGGTGCATTTGTCAATGATCAGTTGGCTGTAGATACATGGATTTATTTCTATTCTCTATTCTGTTCCATTGGTCCATGTGTCTGTTTTGTGCCAGTACCATGCTATTTTGATCACTATATCTTTGTAGTATATTTTGAAGTCAGGTAATGTAATGCCTCCAGCTTTGTTTTTTTTCTCAGGATTGCTTTGGTTATTCAGGGTCTTTTGTGGATACATGTGAATTTTAGGATTGTTTTTCCTGTTTCAGTGAAGAATGTCATTGGTATTTTGATACCTTTGGTATTTTGATCACTTTGGGTAGTATGGCCGTTTTGACAATATTAATTATTCTACTTCATGATATGGATATTTTTCCTTTTTTGTATCTTCTTTAATTTCTTTCATCAGTGTTTATAGTCTTTTTATTTTGAAGAAAAGATTCTTTTTTTTCAGTGTTTTATAGTTTTCATTGTAGAACTCTTTCACCTCCTTGGTTAAATTTATTCCTAGGTATTTTATTTATTTATTTTTTTGGTAGCTGTTGCAAATGGGATTGCTAGGCTTACAAAGGGATCACCACGTGCCTTTTCTGAATCTCTGAAGCTCTGGCCATGGGAACAAGTCCCCATCGCTGGTCTCTTTCAGAACCACCCTTGAGCAGGGCTATATTGCAACAGCAGTTCACTTTGGGTTTGCACCACATACAGAGCCATCTATCCATGAACCAAGCTTGGCCTTTTTCTTCCTCCATCAGCTGGTTATAAAGGGCCCCTACATGTGGCCACAGATATCAACTTAGAGGCACTAATCAACAATGATGTGGAATTCCGGGTTACCTTCTGGGTAACCTCTGATTCTGTTGAAACCTAGACTATCATAGGCAGATTGGTTGCACAGTTCTTGATGAGCCAACCAGTGCAACCAATCTGGGCACTCCACCTCTACCAGAGCTCAGTAGTGCACCAGATGCTTCCTGTGAACAGTGTATAATTTTGTGGCTGATGGCACATTTTGCTCCAGACCTCTAGGAATCTCCATTGTGATTTTTCTGATGAAGCTTGCCCATAAACTCCACACGGCTTATTTTTCCATCAAAGATTCTTCTAGTACTAAAATCTGCCAGGTCTCATGGCCAGTTAGCCGGCCTGCTTGCACTGCAGCCTGGAACTGATGAACAGCTCTTTACTGCTCTGGGTCCTACTCAAAACTGGCAGAATTCCTTGCAACTTGGTAGAGATTGGAACACTATTCCATTTTTGAAATATGCTGCTTTCATCTACTAAAGAGGTCTAACAACTGTCGTGTTTCCTTTACGTGGCGAGAGCTTGGAGTAAAGGAAAAATTATTGCATTCTCCAAGTTCTCACCACATGAAGCTTGCTCTCTATCACCAACCCCCTAAATCCTTCACTGCTGTGGCAGCTCCTGAATCTACGTAGAGTTCAATCTTTCCCTCTAGACTGCACATGTCTGATGGAGTTTGGATGTGTTGTCCCCTCCAAAACTCATGTGGAAATTTGATCTCCAATGTGGCAGTGCTGGAAGCTGACTGAGTCATGGGGGCAGATCCCTCATGAATGGATTAATGCTCTCCCTGGGGGAGGGGGAGTAATGAGTGAGTTCTCGCTCTATTAGTTCCTGTTAGAGCTCATTGCTTAAAAAGACCCTGGCACCTTCTCTCTCTCTCTTGCTTCCTCTTGCCATGTGATCTGCTTGTACCCGCCAACTGCCTGCCACTTTCCACCATGAGTAGAAGCAGCTTGAGGCCCGTGCCAGATGCAGCTGTCCCAGAATCATAAGCCAAATAAACCTCTTTCCTTTATAAATTACCCAGTCTTAGGTAATTCTGTCATAGCAACACAAAATGGACTAAAATAATGTCCTACCTATATCAGAATAACTGCCATTTCTCACTCACCAGCTCCTATTAACACGAGGCCATCCATAACCAGAATAGACCGGTGTGATGTTTTGTGAAATGTCCAGACAACCCAGGTGCCTTTGAACTATATTATGAAAAAGAGTGAGATTTAAAATAGCCATGGAGCAAGACCATCAGTGTTTATTGTTTTCCGTCCTGAGCAAATGCACTGTTTCTTATCTTTCTTTTTGAGAGGGATGGAGAATCCACCATGCACTTTTCTAGAAAAAATGTCCCAATTTGCACAGTCACTACAATTAGGGCCACCACATGATTAAGTTTGTGGTTGTCCACTGTCATCCTCCAAGATCTGTCTGCTATCATAGTGGTCAACTGGCCAATTAAAAGGAGATATGCTGAGTATAACCATCCTGGCATTTTTCAGTTGTGCGAGAGTGAAAGGGTTGTATTAGGAAAAGAAAAAGACTGAGAATTAATAAGCTAAATGTCCAAGCTGAGAAATCAGAAAGGATAACAAAATGCCAACCCAAAGGAGGAAGAAAACATTGATAATAAAAATAAAAACCAAAGTAAAAATTTATGATATAAAAAACACAGATACTATTGAAAAGATAATCAAAGCCAAAGGCTGGTTCTTGGGGGGTAAAAAAAAAAAAAAAAAAAAAAAGCTAAGATAGATAAAGCTCTGGCAAGTTTGATGAAGGGAAAGAAAGGAGGTAAGGCACAACTTTTGTTATAAATGTGAAAGAATGCATGAGAATAGATTAAGCAGGAAAAAAGAGAAGACATTACTATCAAAGATACACCAACAAATCTGAAAACTTTAGATAAATAGAAATATAACTTGCCAAATCAGTGTCCTAACTAAGTAGAAAGGCTGAATAGTTTAAAAACTATGAAATAAATTGAAATAGTAATTCAGTATATTTACACATACACAACCAAAACACACGAGGTCCACTGGCATTATAGGCATGTTGTAACAAACTTTCTAGAAATGGATTGTTTCAATCCTAGGGATTCTTCCAGAGGGGGAGGGGGAAAAAATGAATACATCGGAATTCACTCCATGAGGCCAGCATGGCTCTGTTATCCAAACCAAAAAGACAATATGACAAACGAATGTAACAGACTCCATTCTCTCATGAATGCCAGTGTAAAACACCAAACAAAACAATAGCAGACTTAAACAGCAGTATGTGGAAACAGTAATATACTATAATGAAACAGAATCTGCCCCTGAAACACTAGGATGGTTTAATATTTGAAAAATCTTTGTCATTCATTGCATTAACATAGTGGATGAGAAATCCATTTCTTAGAAATATGGGATTCTTTTTACAGGTGACATTGACTCGAGGACTGCCCCCCACTTCCCCATTGAATTGACTGCAATTTTCTTAGAAATTTACTTTAAATTGAGACTATTTACCCAGGCTTCCTTGTTCCCTCTTTCCTTCACAGGGGTCACACTTGCATGACAGTCTGATGGCCTTCCCCACTTTCTCCTCCATGGATTTTTTTTTAATGTAAATGATGGGGGAAAGCAGCAGAGTTGAGTGAATGGGCCAAAGGAATGACTTCTAGGCCTGGAGCTCCATTGACATTTATTGTATTGTCCAGATTTTGTTTTTTCTTATGCTGAAAAGAGAAGAAAACAAATTGTGACTGGTAACTATTATTCTCAACTTTAGTCCCATAAGATCTGCGTGCACCATTTTCACAAGGATCCATTTCACCTTTTAGGATCGAATGGACATAAAACAGCTGACAAAGTTCTGGAAGGAACTCTTTCCAAAATATGTACTAGCTTGCTCTTTATTGCAGCTGCTAAAGAAGAGCAAAGAACTTGTCCATTAATCTCACCTCAACTGGGAAAATAATATTCTGATTGAATGGCTTCACTGCCAGTAATTTTTGCCTTGAGAGAAGTACTAGGAGAAAAAAAAAAACAACAAACAACCCTCTCCCATCTGAATTAAGATGTCCAGGTTTCAAGAGGGCGGTGGCTGCGGCGGTTGGCGCGGAGTAGCTGAGGTGGAAAAGGTGGCCACTGGGCCTCAGGCAGCCGGGAAACTTGTGGACCTTCCTCTCGCCATCTCTTAAGGGAGGACTGCTGCTGGTGGCTGGTCGTGGGGGTGACCGCCACTTTGCCCCCGGCAGGAGAGGCTGCCTCATTTACAGGCAACAGCTTTGAAGTGTGGAGCAGGAAAAGAACTGTTTCTTAGCTGCAAAAGCGAGTCTCGAAACAGGGAAAACGGTGCCAGGGCTGCTGTGGATGCAGACAGGATCCCGGAGGCCGGGGCCACGCTGAAGGCGGCCAGCTGCCCTATTCAGGATTCGAGGTTTCAGGCCGGCATTAAAGAAGATTCCTGGGAGCGCCCGAGCCGCGCCACGACTGAACAGCCCGAGCAGTGGCCGAGAACAGGGAAGGCGATAAACCAGAGGCAGAGAGTGAGCACCCGACCTGGCACAGCACTGTGAGTGACCCCTGGCCAAGCTCTGTTCGGGGGGCTGACGCCCACCCGGCTCACACCTGCATCACCAGGCCACTCACCGCCCCGGGGCTGCCTCCATTTTCCCAGGTGCTGGCAGCTCCGCCCGGCTAGGCCATCACTGAGCCTTCCCACCTGCTTGGCCCGGTGCGGGGCTTTCCGGAGCCTGCGGGCTGGCCTCCCCTCCCACTCCCTCTGCGGTTCTCTGGCGGGGCTGGTGGCGGGGGGCGTCCCCGGCCAGTGTCAGGAGGGCAAGGAAGTACGGGCGGGCCGACTGTCACTCCACCACACCCTGGACTCCGGCCCCCGGTAAACTTCCTGTTACTGGGAGGCAGATACCATCTCTGCAGCCACCAGTTCGGAAAAAAGCCTAACCAATTTCTGGTTGGGAATAGTGTGGTAGGAGAGCTCCCAGGTCCGCTTGAACCTGCCGGAGAGCAGGCTGCAGGTGGGCACTAGATTCGTTCTCTGCCGGGGGGATACAAAGGTGAACAAGACCCGAGAAAGATCTACACAGTGCTACAAAGGCACCCAGAGAGACCGGTCGTCTGTGCCTAGCAGAAACCTGGTAGACTTCCTGGGCGAGGCGGTGCCGAGCAGGGTCTTGAAGGCCCAGCTGATAGGCAAGGGGTGCAGAAGACACGCCCCAGCCCAGCACAGTGCGCACAGAGGGGGGAGACGTGCGGCCAGGGAGGCGGAGATTCGACAGAAACCACACACCCTGTGGGGTCGCCACTGCACGATCCAACAGCCTGGGCCAGAGCACACGGAACAGGGAGAAGTCCTGCACAGGAAGTGAAAGCTCAACAGAGATCACACACCCTGTGATACGTAATCCACCAGCCCAGCAGAGTCCAAGCTGACCAGAAAGGTGGCTCCCAGGAGAAGCCCAAGACCCGAGGCAACCACACACACAAGGTATTAGAGGCCAACTGAGCAGTCACGGAGGGAGCCATACGAAATTGGCAACCACAGCAACATCCTAGTTAGTCATTAGTCTCAAACTGGTGGACTGTGAAACCCCCTGCCACAATGAATAAACACCAAAAAAAAAGATACCAGAAATACAAAAAATCAAGAAAGTACACCACCAAAAGTTAATAAATCCCAAACTCTAGATCCTATAGAACAAGAAGCCCTTGAAATAACTGACAAGGAATTTCAAGTGATAATTCTAAGGAAACTGAATGAGATACAAGAAAACTCAGCTAGACATCATGATGAAATGAGGAAAAGTATACAGGATCTGAAAGAGGAAATGTACAAGGAAATCAGTGTCCTGAAAAAAAATGTAGTAGAACTTGCTGAACTGAAGAAGTTATTCAACGAAATAAAAAACACAATGGAGAGTTTAACCAGCAGTTGAAGAGAGAACCTCTGAACTTGAAGATGGGCTGTTTGAAATAACACAAGCAGACAAAAAGAAAGAAAAAAGAATCAAGGATACTGAAGAAAATCTGAGACAGACATCAGACAACCTTAAGCGCTCAAATATCCGAGTCATGGGTATTCCAGAAGGGGAGGAAAATGGAGATTCCATTGAAAACATATTCAACAAAATAGTGGCAGAAAACTTCCCAGGTATAGGAAAAATCACAGATCTTCAGATCCGGGAAGCTCAACGATCTCCAAACGTATTCAACCCAAAAAGGCCTTCTCCAAGACATGTTATAGTCAATTGGCAAAACTCAGAGACAAAGAGAGAATCTTAAAAGCTGCAAGAGAGAAGCGTCAAATCACCTATAAGGGAGCCCCAATCAGGCTAACATCAGACTTTTCATCACAAACCCTAAAAGCTAGAAAGGAATGGGATGATATTTTCAAAATACTAAAAGACAAAGATTGCCAGCCAAGAATACTCTACCCTGCAAGGCTATCCTTCCGAAATGAAGGGCAAATAGTATATTTCTCAGACAAACATAAACTGCGGGAGTTCACTACCACACGATCACCCTTACAAGAAATCCTCAAGGGAGTACTGGGTTTGGTTCCTGAAAAATAACTACCACTGCCATAAAAACCCAAGAAAAATCAATACCCACTAGTATAATAAAAATGGCATTCATGAAGAGAAAACAAGCAAACAAAAACACTATGTACAACCTAAGGAACCAACAAACACAGAAACCAAACAGTAAATCAGAAAGCAAGGAACAAAAGACACCTAAGACAACCAAACAACCAATAAAATGCTAGGAATAAATCAACATCTTTCAATAACAACTCTTAATGTAAAAGTCTTAAATTCCCCAATCAAAAGACACAGACTGGCTGACTGGATCAAAAAGGAGGACCCAACTATATGCTGCCTACAAGAAACCCACCTCACCCATAAAGATTCACACAGACTAAGAGTGAAAGGATGGAAAAAGATTTACCAAGCAAACAGAAAAGAAAAACGAGCTGGAGTAGCTATTCTTATATCTCACAAAATAGACTTTAAACTAAAAACCATAAAAAGAGACAATGAGGGACACTACTTAATGATAAAAGGACTGATCCATCAAGAAGACATAACAATCATAAATATGTACGCACCCAATGTTGGAGCAGCCAGATTTATAAAACAAACTCTATTAGACCTAAAGAAGGAAATAGACACTAATACCATAATAGCAGGGGACCTGAACACCCCACTGTCGATATTAGACAGATCATCTAGGCAAAGAATCAGTAGAGAAACACAAGATCTAAACAAGACTCTAGACCAATTGGAATTGGCAGATATCTACAGAACATTCCACCCAACAACCTCAGAATATTCATTCTTCTCATCAGTACATGGATCATTCTCCAGGATAGATCACATATTAGGTCACAAATCAAGTCTCAATAAATTCAAAAAAATTGGAATTATCCCATGTATTTTCTCAGGCCACAATGGATTAAAACTAGAAATTAATAACAAATGCAACTCTGGAAACTATACAAACACATGGAAATTAAACAGCATTCTACTTAATGACATATGGGTCCAAGAAGAAATCAAGCAGGAAATCAAAAAATTTATTGAAACTAATGAAAACAATGATACATCATACCAAATCCTGTGGGATACTGCAAAAGCAGTATTGAGGGGGAAATTTATTGCATTAAGCGTTCACTTCAGAAGAATGTGAAGATGGCAAGTGAACAACCTAACACTTCACCTTAAAGAACTAGAAAAACAAGAACAATCCAAACCTAAAGTTAGCAGATGGAAAGAAATCATAAAGATCAGAGCAGAACTGAATGAAATTGAAAACCAAAAAACAATTCAAAAGATCAACGAATCAAAAAGTTGGTTTTTTGAAAAGATAAATAAAATTGACAAACCATTAGCATGGCTAACAAAAAAGAAGAAGAGAGAAGACTCAAATAACAAAAATTAGAAATGAAAAAGGCGATATTACAACTGATTCATCTGAAATACAAGGAATCATTCGAGACTACTATAAACAACTATACGCAAACAAATCTGAACATCTGGAGGAAATGGATAAATTTCTGGACACACACAAGCTCCCAAAACTGAACCATGAAGACGTAGAAAATTTGAACAGACCAATAACAGTAAAGGAGATTGAAGCTGTTATCAGAAGGCTCCCAACAAAGAAAAGCCCAGGACCAGATGGATTCACAGCAGAATTTTACCAAACATTCAAAGAGGAATTGACACCGATTCTTGAATTAAGATGTCCATACCCAAAAGAAGAGGTTTTAGTTCTGTTCAGATATAAGAAATAAGAATTAATTTCATTAGCAGAGGAGTGAATTCTGAGGCAGAGAGTATGTGACTATTCTGTAAGAGGTGTGTGTGTGTGTGTGGGTGTGTGTGTGTGGGTGTGGGTGTGTGTGTGTGTGTGTGTGTGTGTGGGTGGGTGTGTGTGTGGGTGTGTGTGTGTGTGTGTGTGTGTGTGTGTGTGTGTGTAGAAAATAAATGAGCAGTTGTATAACCATCTGACTGGTCTCTAAGCTTCTTGGCATCTTGAAATTTTCCATTATTGCTCATTAAAATATTCAAATATGTCTAGCCTATAGAGTGAAGTCCCCTCTGATTTTGTCAAGTACCTAATATAATAAAGCCATTCACAGTGTAGGGCATCATTCCAAATGCTCTCTTGGTTAATCACACATGTGAAGGATTAGGCTACTCAGAGTTTAAGGCTATGCCTTTAAACTGCCCAAAGGAATACAACATAATTCAAGCCTGCCTCAGTGTATGCTGGCAACTGTTTAACAGTCAGCTCTCAAGAGGGAAGAAAATACTTTGATTTGCAGCATTTGCCAGTTTCCATAGTGTAAAACTTCCACCATGGCTGGTTCCAAGCTACTGAGGGCTTAACAAATGACTTGCAAAATTTCTGAAAATTTGACATTCAAACTGGTATGAACTAGCTCCAGTACACCACTGCAGATAGGTTCCGAATGATTACTAAATTTAGGGCAGTGGTTTATAACTGCAGACAAATCAACCAAATGCAATAAGAAATTAAATATCCTCTTAGAGCAGGGGATTAAGTCCAAAACTTAAACTGGATTCCACAAAAGGTCTAAAGTTTTTGAAGAGCCATACTATTTGGGTTAGCATTTAATTTTTATTCATGAAAGCAATAGTATGCTTATTATAAAACAATTGTAAAATGCTGAAAATAACTTCTCTAGATGCCCATAGCAATGTCCCTTGGGAACTAATTTGAAAGTCACTGAAAATTGATCTCACCTATCCTCCTTATCTTGGGGTATTATTTTGCCTCTAACATTGGGATAAAAACCTTTGTGCCTCATGGAAAAGTATCTGAATCTTCATGGAGGTGTTCTGCATGACTGAGAGAAAAGGTGATGTATAATACACAGTGACCTTATTATCCCTTCCAGCCCCATCATTCTCACAGAAACCCATTTAAAAGAAGTTCCTCCAGCTGATGAACAAGAAATTGGTACCATACAGATGTAGGTTCAAATCACTGTTAGGGTGATTATACAAATTAATATTTAAGACATGCATCATTCTTTTATTCATTTCCAAAAAAAGTTGTGGAGATAAAACGGTCATCAAAACACACCCTCTGCCCACGTGGAACTTAGATTCTAATGGAGGAAAGAGACAGCATACAATCATGCATTAAAAAGTATATGATTATAAATTACAGTCAGGGCCATCACTGAAAAAGGACACAATACTAAGAGTATGTCACAGAAGTGATGCTTAGTTTGAGACGTGAAAAATGAGTGGGAATTAATTAAAAGAGAATGAAAGGGAAGAATATTCCAAGCTTGCACTTGCAATACTCTTGAGCTGCTTGTATAAGACCTTGAGGTGGGAAAATCGTCGTGGGTCTGCAGAACTGGCTAGTGTGGCTGGAGATGGGACCCGAGGGGGGAGAGCAACCGATGGGACTGCAGAGGTGGGGAGCACCAGGTCAGGGGGGCCTTGAAAGCCAAGACGAAGTTAATATTAATCATGAAGATCTAGACTTACATACTATAGCCACAAAAACTGCTCTGTAAAGCGGGAGGTAGGGCGGAAGGGAGCAAAATTCTGCTTAATGCCACACTTGTAATGGGGGATCAAAAAATACTCATTTATTTTTGACATTAATTTAAAAGTGTGTTTTTAAAGTTTTAATTACTAATAGTATCCAAGTTAAAATAGAAAAAAAATGCATAATTTTCAAACATGGAAAGAAGAAAAAAGAAATGAATCATTAAAATGTTATGAAAACAAACTAGAAAGCAGCCATACTTGCCTTGTTCCTGACTTAAGCTATTGTCATTTAAATCGATATATTTTGAAATAGCAAATACATACACTTTTAAGTATGAGGGTGCTTCAAAAAGCTCATGGAAAAATGGAATTAAAAGATAATATGAGGGGAAGAAGGCAAGATGGTGGACTAGAGGTGTTCTTCCCACAGAAGACCAGAACAAGGGACAGACAGCTCAGTACTAAAGAGAGCATGGGTGGGAGAGCATAGAAGTACATCAGGAATTTGGTGAGGTCCCTATAGAGCATGAAAACTCAGGAAGGTGGCATAGAGAGGAGAAAGAGGCACATGGATTCAGCTACCATGTCACTGACACCAGGATCAGAGTTGGAGGAATTTTCCCTTGCAGTGAAAAGAATCTACTTTGCTGTGAGCACTTCCTAGTCTTAATCCTCCTCTTGCTCCTGCCCCAGCCTGCCATCACCACTGCTGCAGTTGCCCCCACTATTGTCTGGCCCCAGAGTCACCACCCATCTCTCTGCAGAGCAGTCCATCCCACTTCCCACCAAAACCCAGCCCAGGTGTCACCAGCACCACCTTTTCCAGATCGAGGTGTTCATGTGTTTTATCAGGCAGAAGGAAAGAGAAAAGAGGTGAGCACAGCCCCTTGACCCAACCGCCCAACCTACAGTGGAAACTAGATTGCCCCTGTGAATGTGCACCTGGTGGTGGGAACTACTAATGGAGACCACACAAATACATTGACACAGAGAGGGTCATGACTGGAGCCTTCAGAAAGAAGTGCATGAGCACAACTCCACAACCCAGTGGCTCAAACCACAAGTGAAATTATGCTGCCACTGTGGTCACCCTGCAGTCATGCACCTGGAGGTGGGAACTACTTGCACAACCTATATGACTGCACTGACTTGGGAAAGGGCACACATGGAACCCCTGATGAGTGGAGAAACTCAGGATAGCCAAACAGAGTAAGGAAGGAAATACCCAGCCAACACCACCCCATCCCCCAACTGGGAGAAGCAAGGACCCATGAGGAGCTTCTGCCTGTAGGAAAGAGGAATGAGAAACACCACCCATGGTCACCCATTCAAAGTAAGGAGCTCCAGTATACCCCAGTGCACCTAACAGGGTCAAGGATACTAGCAGGGTGCCAGCAAGTCTGGACAGGGTCACCCACCTCAGCCAAGGAGCAACAGGGCACCCAGACACTTTTCTCAAGAACTTGAGATCTTGCATACATCCTCTATGACCCAATATAGTGTCACTCACTTAGACAAGGAACCACTGAGTACCCTAGTGCCTAGGCCAAGGAGTCACTCACAGACCACTCTAACATTGAATACAGTCAAAGTAACCACATGGTCACCACACTAATGCATCTATCTAGAACTAAAATCAAAACACCCTACTCAATGGTCAATATAAAACGCATCTACAGGAGGGAGTCTCTCTCAAAAGCCACTCCAGAGTAATAGAAGAAGGAACTGTTCCACCAAATGACCTGACATCAATGTACAGATACTAGAAATATGAAAAAAAAGAGAAAATACAACACCACCAAAGGAATACAATTATTCTCAAGTACCAGACCCTGAACAGCAGGAAAACTTTGATATGATTGAAAAGGAATTCTGAGCAACAATCTTAAGGAAACTCAGAAAGATGCAAGAAGACTCTGAAGACACAAAGAAATGAAGAAAACTATCCAGGATATGGAGGAGGAAATTTACAAAGAGATACATACCTTAAAAAAGAATGTAGCAGTACTCCTGGAATTGAATGATTCATTCATTGAAATAAAAAATACAACCAAGAGCTTAAGCAGCAGGCTAGAGCAAGCAGAAGAAAGAATTTCTGGTCTTAAAGACAGCCTTCAAAATAATCTAGGTTGACAAAAAAAGAAAAGAAAAACAACTTTAAAATAATGAAGAAAATCTGAAAGAGCCATCAGACAACTTTAAACACAAAAAAGTCTGAATTATGTTGTTATTAATACAAACCATGAGAGTATATAACTGAAAAAGCCAAAATGATCAATAAAAAAACCATTTGATCATTCTTATAAAGAGTTCATAAAAGAGGCCAGTTACAAAACAGTTTTTTTAAGCCAATCATTTTCCTTGATACTAGCAATATCCACTGAGAAAAGATTAAGGAAAAATAATCTATTCTGATTTTTTTATCGTGAGAACCTTGAGTGCCATAAATGTGTATGACTACAATGTCTCAATAAAAAAATTAAAAATATAAAGATAATAAATAAGAAAAACATTTATTTATTCTCAGTAGCAATATTAGCTATGAAATAACTGGTAATCAATGAGAAATGTCATTGGTCTGTATGAAGGAAACTACCCAACTTTACAGAGGGAGATAAAATTTGAATAAATGATGAGAAACTATACAATTGTGAAGGAAAATTATCAGCTTGCAAAGATGTTAGTCATCCAACTGAAAATAAAATTAAAAAACAAGTAAAATTAGTTATAGAAAGAAAAAGATAAAGTTCATTGGGTGTAGTACTTATGCAAGAATCTCTCTCTCACTCATCATGGGATATACTTGATCTACTGGATTTTTAAATAAATAGTTTGAAGTTGACTAGCTCTGGACCTCAACTCATGCACGAAAGCATATCTCAAGTGGTTTAAAGAGATAAATGTAAAAATGAAACCATAAACAAATGAGAAGAAATGAGAAGGCTATGTTTATACATGAAAGGTTTTCTGACATCAATATCAAGAAGCATTCCAGAAAAATGAATAGATTTGATTATATAAAAGCCAAAAACTTGCATGCACTTAAAAATGTACACAATTGAAAGGCAAATGGAAGTTGAGGAAAATACTAAAAAATACTAAGAAATACATGCAATTTGTGATTGGTTTTTTAAATGTGTAAGAAAATTTTAAAATCATTGAAAATGTCAACATCTCTTTGAGAAGAGTCATAAACAGGAAATTTGAACAGAGGAGAAAACCAATGATGACAAACACTCACTTGGGCAAATATTCAACTTAAACAGTTAAAATATGCAAATCAATAAAACAGTAAGATACTATTTTTCACTAATCAACTTGACAATTATTCAAAATTGGTGTAGGTTTAGGCAAATCAATTTATTAACATTCTCACTCATAGATGTGTAATTATCATAAATTTTAATATGAAAATTCTTTGAAGTTTGCACAACTTTCAACATACTAGTCATACTTTTAAATTTTATAAAATTATTTGTGAATGTACACAGAGTTCACCTTGAGGCTGTACATTGGCATGGTTAAGAATGAAGACTTTGGCTTCAGGAACCTTGGTTATGCTGTTCAATCTCTCTAAACATCCCTTTCTTCATCTGCAAAATGAGCAAAATATTAGTATCTGGGTTGAAAGATTGTGAAGTTTAAATAAGTACTGTATGTAAAGACACTGAAAGTGCTCAAAAAACTTTATTATTATTTGTTTTATTACCATTATCATCAGCATTTCCAGGTGGCCAAATTGCATGTGGTGCATTGGAAAATGATAGGTCAGGTAAAGGGCATAAAGAAATATCACAGTTTGTAAGAATGAATATGCTAATAACAATCAAAAGTTCACATTTCGTAAAAGTCATTTATTCATGTACTCATAGAACTTTCTAGGCCATGGGAACACAGCAGAAAACCAAAGCCCCTGTCTTCAAAGAGGTTCCAATGTCTCAGGAAGACTTCAGTCATAAGCATAAACAAGGTGATGGTGTTTGTCAGAAGCAAATGATGGAGAAAAATAAAGCAGGGTAAGAGGGTTAGGGGAAGCCTTTTTATTTTCTATAGACCCCACACTTTAAAAAATTAGAAATCTAGAATTATTGGCGGAGCAAATTATGCAGATATACCAGGAAGGGAGAACCACAAGCGCAAGTGTGCTTGACATTTGAAGATTAACAAGAGGCCAGTGTGGCTGGAGCTCTCTGAGCGAGAGAGAGAGAGAGTAATAGAAATATGTCAGATAGACACAGTGGGGATTAAAACGCTTAGTATCTTGTGGACCATTGAAAAGACTTTGTTTTTTGTTTCTGTTTTTGTTTTTGTTTTTCTCTGAAATAAGCAGATTTTGAGTAAAGAAGTGACATAACACATAGTTTTGAAGGATCCTTCCTGCCACTCTAGGAGAGATCAAGGTGAGAGGAAGGAGCCCGCCTCAGAGGCTCTGCAGTTTCCAGATTAAAGATGATGATGACTTGGGCTAGGAGAATCGCCAGAAAAGTGGTGGAATTCTGGATATATTTTGAAGGAAGAACTGACATAATTTGCTGAAAATAATTAGAAGAGTCAGCAGGCTCCAAATTTTGGGTTTGGCCCACTGAAGATGAATGCTGCCATTTACCATGATAGGGAAGCCTGCAGGAGCAGGACGGGGTAGGGTCGGGTGTTCAGTGTCGAAGGGTTAAGTTTGAGGTGGTTATGGGACATCCAAGAGCAGACGCTGAGTGGGAGGCTGGTTCTGTGAGCCTAACTGTGCAGCCAGAGAATGACAAGCCTGGGGATGTAAATATGACAATAGTCTGCACAGGAAAGCAAAAGCCATGCAATTGGAAGAGATCATCAGGAGAGAGAGTATAGATGGAGCAAAGCAGAGGTCCCAAAACTGAGCCTTGGAGCACTCCCACATTGAGGTCAGGAATGAGTTAGATGATCAGAAATCAGATGAGGACAGTGTATCAAGAGAAATGAATAATTAATCATGTCTAATTCTGCTAAGCCAGAGAGAAGCCAAGAATTGACCTTGGTATTTAGCAATGTGGAAGTCATCGGTGACCTTGATAAGAGCAGTTAGGTGTTTCTAATCAGTAGATTGAACAGATCAACACAGATAGAGTAAAAGCAATAACTCTAAGTCCATTGTCCTTAAATCATAGTCCCAAGACTACAGCATCAGCCTCACCAGCAACCTTGTTAGATATGCAAATTCTCAGTCTCCCCCAAGATCTATTGAATCAGAACTCTGAAGGTGAGCTCTAATCTGTGTTTTAATAAGCCCTATGAGTGATTCTGATACATGCTTAAGTTTGAGAACCACTGCTCTAGGTAATGGGATCATTGTAGATTTTTTATTTTCTTTTCCTTGTTTGTTTTTTTTTTCTATCAACTACATATTTTTGCCTTAAATTAAAATTATCCAGAAAATTCTCCATTATTAAAGGATGCAATGTCATTCATCTGGATTGAAATTGCTGAATGACCTAATTGAAATATTTATATTTTCTCTTGGATCCATTATCTTTGCAGGAGAGCAAAGTTATTGAACATAGTTAATTGTATATTTTATAAAAGTATGACATGAAGCTGAAAGATTTTATCAAATCACCACGTAATATGTTATAGAATTCATCCTTCCATTAGCAATGCATAAATATTGTTCTGCTAAACAAAGATGGGTGTATCTGACAAGATTTAAAGTCATTAGGGAAAAAGGCAAAGATAATTTTTAAAAGCTTTTCCTATCTTCTGTGTGCAGTGATAAGAGTTACTAGTCAGTTTGACTGTCACAAGGAAATCAGAATAGTAGCCTTAGCTGGTGAGTGAGTTTTAAAAAGAGGATAAATATTTGACTCTTCTCACTGAGGTAAGGAACAGAGTATAAGGCCTTTTATACTTTGGATATTATATCACATTTTGGTTCTGCAGTCCATTCATAATGAACTTCTAAAAAGCCATGCAGAAGCTCTGCTTTTTATTACATAAACCATGTGGGAATGTTAAAACCCCAAGTCATCATTTCTAGGCCCCATTCCAACTTCCTCACTCCCAAAGAGAAATAATGAAACAGCTTTAGTTTCAGCAAACATTTGTTTTTCCCCACCAGAAAAAAATGGATTTGGAATAACTTACTTTTGTAAGGTTTTACTATTAGTTAAAATGAAGTTTGGGGCCAAGCCTGTGGCACACTCGGGAGAGTGCAGCGCTGGGAGCGCGGTGACGCTCCTGCTGCGGGTTCGGATCCTATATAGGAATGGCCGGTGCACTCACTGGCTGAGTGCCAGTCACGAAAAAGACAAAAAAAAAAAAAAAAAAAAAGAAGAAGTTTGGCCGTGAAAGAAAAAAAATAAGCATGAACAAAAATATCTTAAACAAGGTAACAGTTTCTTTCTTTCTCAATAAAACGGAGGAGAGAGAATCCAGGCCTGGCACAATGCTTCTTGGTGCAAGATTCCAGGCTCCTTTCTTCTTGCCCTGTTGGCCACGGTCCTCATTCCCAGGGTCTCCTTGTGATCCAAAATGCCTGCTGCAATTCCAGCCATCACACCTCTATTCCAGCCCATAAGTAGAGGGAACAGGAGGATAATGCACATGCCCCATGTAAGAATGCTTCCCACAGTCAGGCACACCACCTCCATGTATATCCCATCTACAGAGCTCATTCTCATGACCCCGCGTGGCTGCCAGGGAGGCTAAGAGATCCGGACTCTATTCAATGTGGCCACAAGCCCAGATAAAACTTGGTTGTTCTGTTGTTGTTGGAGAAGGAGAAACAGAGGTTGGGGAACACCTAGAGATCTCTGCCATAATATCCATCTAACTACTTTTATTTACTGATAGAAAATATTTAGGAAAAATGCTTACTATTTTCATAGTAAGTCAGTGTAGTATGCTAGAAGGTTATTGAACTAGCAGTCAAAAGAACAGAGTTTTAGACTTGGTTATGTCACTTGTAATCAAGTCGTGTGTCCCAGAGAAATTATCAGAGAGTTGTATAAAACAGTGAATAGAGCACTGAGCCTGGAGACAGAAAACTTGGATTCAAATTTTGGCTCCAAGACTTACAGATGTGAGACTTTGGTTTCCTCATCTGTAATGTAGAAACAGCCCTACATAACTCATGTTATTGCTGGGAGGATTAGATGATTGGTGTATGTCAGGCACGTGATTACAATTCAATCAATATTAGTTTCTTTGCCTCTCTCAGCTTCTATTTTATCATTGATAAAATTCTTACATAGCATGGAAAATTACAAAACAGCAACAAAAACATAATAAAACATTTGATAATAAACTTGAAAAATGTTTGTAAAGAAGAATTGCAAGGGTCAGGATCTGCAACAAAATCAAACCCAAAGGGAAGACAGACAATGAGCTTAGACCTTGGCATCCCACATCCCATTCATTACTATTAACACACTGGGCAGAATTCTCAGCTGTTGTTTTTAGTTCTCTCTAGTCATCTTCTTAGGGCAAGTAAAAAAGTCATTCCAGCTTATACAATTTAGCAAATTCAGGAAAAAGACTAGCCCCAGTCATATGTATGAGTGGAAAACCTATCAGATTAGGAGAAATTTTCATATCATTTAATACTTGGAGGCCCTGGGTTCTTCACTTGTTACATTGGCAAAAACAAAAGTAACAGCGACCTATACTTATGAAGCATTTCATTTAAAACTTTCATTTAATAAAGATTATTCACTTCACCTCAGAAACATATATAAGAGGGACATTTGATGAAACTACCTTGAAAAACTATGTATCACTTCCACAATACTGAGTATTAGAAACTTGAAAATTCTTTTGGTACAAAACATAATTTGAAGGAAAATTATAATGTCCACAGACAGACTTTTCTGCATAGAATCTAAGATAAATATATTTAACAGTTTTAAACAAAAAATAGAGTATTAAAAATAAGAGGAAAAATTTAAAAGAAATAATTCTACAGTGAACACTGTAGGCCTAGGCAGTTTTACTGGCAACCAACCTTTACTAAATAATCAATAACTAGTTTTTTCGCAAACTTACATAAACAATTCCAGAAGATAGAAAAGAAAGAACATTTCTCAACTATTTTTTGAGAGCAGCATGACCAAAACCTGAGGAGCATAGCATGAAAAAGGAAAATTGGAGGCCTGTCTCACTCATAAACATAGTTACAAAATCCTAAACAATGTATTAGCAAAGGAGACCCATCAATGTATTAAAAATAAATACAGCATTGCTTTACTAGGTTTAACCCAGGAATGCAAGATTGGATTAATATAAAAATATCTATTTTAAGAAAGTGGTATTATCCACTATCTTAGGAGATGTAATTCAGTCTTTTGAGAAAAGGCATAAAAAGTCTGATCATTTCAACTGACACAGAGAAAAAAAGCAGTCAATAAAATTTAAATCAATTACTGGTTTAAAGACAAAAACAAAAACAGAATCCAATCTTAGCAATTTAAAAATAGAAGGAATTTTTTTTACCCTTTTGATAAAGAGCATGTACCAAAAAACCCACGAAACTTAATAGTGAACATCAATATTAATGAGAAAACTTAAAAACATTTTTCTTAAAATCAGAAGAAAATTAAAGGCCCAGCACTTTTCTACTAAAAAATGTGCTGGCGACATAGTATAATAAGTAAAAGAAATAAAGAATACAGGATTATAAAGAAAATAAATCATCATTATTAATACACAATGTGATTATTTCATTAAAAGCCATTAAAAACTAAAATATTCTGTTTATCAACATAAACCTATGTGTTAAAAATTTAAAGAAAGACAAAGGAAATAAAAACATAAGATTTAGGATAGGGGTTAACTCTAAGGGGGTTAGGGTAATATAGATACATAGGAGACCTCAAAGTACAAATGAAGTTCTGGTTCTTTAGCTATGCAAGTGTTTGTGTATTCTTTGTACCTTATGCACACCTACGCATATGCTTTGAGGCACACAATATTTCATAACAAAAATAATGCATAATCCAGAGTGAGTTGAATGCACATTTCTGCTTTGTCTATATAATCAGTCTTTACTAAGAAATGTTTTAGAAATTGAACTAAATCTTACCCAAATCCCATTTATGGTGTTTGCTGCTACATCTCTCCATTATAAATGCATCTCCCAAAGAGAGGTCCTTGTGTTTTTGTTCAGCCTGGCTTCAGGTGATAACAGTGTGATTTTCTCCATTCTTCTTTTTCTCATGAAAATGCTCGTCTGATTCTTCCAGAGCCAGCCTCCGTATGGAGCCAGACAACTCCCTTTGAAGACGTTACTCTCATTTGCAGAATCAACTGTAAGCACCAGTTACAGGATTTAATGTCCTTTTCCCCTCCTGCTCAGTTGAAAATTTCATGTACTATAGCTGCTCCCAAATATCTCTCAACCTTTCATTCTCGTCTGACTCCAAAACAAAATTCTCCCAAACCAAACTTAGTAATCTACTTAGTTTTTCCACTCTTTCTCAATTTTTCCTTTCCATGCAAACAACTCTTCCTCTCTTTTTAAATAGAAATAGAGCAAATCAATGTCTTTCCAGGCCATTACTCAGCTCCGTCTACCCATTTCCCAGATTCTGCCTCACCAAAGCCTAGACACTGGACTAGGAGACTCAGACTTAAAAACTGATGAAACAGTCATATCACCAAAAAATTGTGTCTAGCAGAATTGTTCTTTAACAGTATTTTCTTTTAGGAAAAGTTTGAAACACTTGTAATTTCATACTTTTTCTTATATTTCAACCATATCAGTGCCATTTTGGGTGAAAGCACCTTCATGGTATGGTGTTAAGAATTGGAACTTTAGAGTCTGGCAGACTGGCATTAAATCTCAGTTTGGGTAAATTATTGAATGTGTTGGCATCTCATTTTCCTCTTCTGTTAAATTGGGATATAAATACTTACACGGCTGTTGTGAAGTTAAATATGCCGATGCTTACAGAGAAACTTGACCCGTGGAAGGCACTCAGTAACTGGTAGCTTAATTGTATATTCAATAATCTGCTAGAAGCAGTAAGGGGAAGAAGAATAAGTAAATAAATTGTGGTCCCGCAGTGATCTAGCATTTTTATATGAGGAGCTCACACACTCATGCACACACACACACAAAATGGTGAAAGTTATAAAGTGGTATATACTCACCGTTCAATTAGTAGTAAGGGCTATGCAAAAAATAGGAACAAGTACAAAGGCTGGAAGAGTCAGGGAGAGTTTTGGGTGTGGAATTTCATGGGCAGCAAGAAAGAGTCAATCATTGTAAGAAAAAAATATATTATCTGATAAAATTAGGGCATGGTCTGCAGCCTGATTAGATCATTTCATTCATTCATTCATTCATTCTTCTGTTCATTCAGTATTCTACAGTTACTTCAATTGGAACAGAATGAACCTATTTAGCCTTAAAAAGAATTAGAACACAGTTTTCTCCCATAATGTTTCTTCCTTCCCCTCCACCACTAGCTCTGAAATAGGTCTACACATCCAGAAGGAAAATGGACAGCCGGTGCTCTATTCTGTGGCTCCAACTGCTGTCACATCTTTGCGTGTGACCCTCATTTTGACTCTCGCCCTAATCAGTACTTCTCCCCTATATCCATTCTGAGACAACAATTCCCAGAAAACACCTAGGCAAGAAGCAGAGAAAGGACTAGCAAGAGTTCCTTGCACCTGGGAGGAGCATTCTCCATAAGCAACATGCAAACAGTGAAGCAGGCAGAAAGAGCCTGGTAGCAAGTAAAAAATCAAATAATTTATATGACCCTAGGCTTCAATCATTGGTTTGTCCAATGTGTCACTGTCACTCCGTATTATGAATATCAATGGTCTGGCCATCTACTCAGTTGATTAGGACGTCTTTTCCAGGAATCACTCTCCCCATTTTATTTCATTGAGAGTCGGTGGAGCAGGTGGTTAAGCACGTGGCACTGGAGCTGACAGTTTGGGTTTAAATCCTTATTCTGCCCCTTACTATCCATATAACTTGAGCAAGATAGTTCAGTTCTCTGCTTCGATTTCTTCTTCTGTAGAATGAGGATAATCATGGTATGCCCACATGGTACCCAAGTGCTTAAAACAGAGTGAGCGTTAGGTAAGTGCCAATTGGTACTATTCTTATTTGGGGTCAGAAGGAGGAGAGACAGTTCTCATCTATAATCTGAGCTCCAGTTCCACCTCCTTTTGTTCTAACGTCTGGATTCTCTTTCACCTCTACGATCACTCTCATTTTGCCACCCAAGTGTCACCGACTTCCCTAGAACTGCTGACCTCTTCCTGTCTGCAGACCACTGCCCATGTTGCTGCTTGTCTTGATTATAGATTTTTGAGAGAGCAAAAGAAAAATCATAGGGTTACAAGAAAAATTCATCTCAAGCCAGCAGTATCACACTAGGGAAGAACTAACAATTCCTGGGACTTGGACTGGGAACTGTTCGAAGCAACATGCCTCTCAGGGTTAGATCTGAAAAGGTAATTCACAGTGGATCCAGGAGGACAAAAAAAAGAGGGCTGGAACAATGCACTACCTACACACCATGGCCATTGACAGTGAGTAGGGGAGGGCAGGTGACATCCTGTGCCTGAGAAAGCACAAAGCAAAACAGCTAGACGCAAGCAGCAATAAAGATAATACATAATTACAAAACTGAAGAAAAGAGTCCTGGTTTCACAGAATTGAGATGAAAAACAACCTATGCTAGGAAAAAAAAAAAAAAAGTTAAAAAAATTCCTCACAAAGACCATCCTGAAAACATGATTTTTAAAATTTTAATAATTATGAGAAAATTTGGTATGCTTCCTAGCAGAAAACAAGATACAGTAAAAAGAACAAAAATTGAGGTAATATCTACAAGCCTGAATGCCAGAGAATAGTATGGGAATGTGTTAAGATCTGAGAGGAGAAAAAGCTGAGACCCCCAATTTTTTACTCTTTCAACTATCCTTTCCTTATCAAAGAAAAATATATCTTTAAATATGTGAAAACTTAGAAAATTTATCGTCTTCATGCCCTTCATGAAAAATTTACTTGAAGACACAGGCAGTCAACTGGGATATAAGTAAAAACTAAAGAATAGTAGTTTAGACTAACTCGGAGGTGTTCTTTGTTAAGAAATACTAGGTTTGGGTTTCTTTTTTCAAAAAAAGTATTCTTAAAAACAATAGCAAATAGAGCAAATGTTGCAATAATTCTATTCTAGGAAAATTATTTTTAACAATAAAAAGCAATTCTGCTGTACACCAAGGTGGAAATCCTGGCATTCTACACCTGTAAACCCCATTTCAAACATCCTGTGTCACTCTGAAAGAACGAGAAACTAATAAAAAGAGTGGCAGATATTAACCAACGTGAGGCCTCTCCTTATATTGCCTTTCACCTAGTACTCACTGACATTCCTTATAACTATACTTAAAAATCAGTGGGTGCATTTTGCTTTTAACTACACAAAATTCCATGAAAACAAAACATACGAAAACATCTAAAATGTTTACTGTGGGAGGTGGGAACCTGGGTGATTTGCTATTTTTTCTTTATGATTTTCATTCCCCCCCCCCCCCCCCCAGTTTTCTACCCTAAACCAACACATATTACAGTGAACACATACTACATTGGTGGTCATAAAAATGATATTAAAATCAGTATATGCAGTTAGATAAATGCCATATGATTAGAACCATGTAAACGATGTGCTAAAAATAATCATGAGAGTAAATACAACCACAGCTTAACAACAGTTGCTCTGTGTTGTAGCACTATGGGGGATTGTTTTAATCTCCCCCCTACTTTTTCTGTATTTCCCAAATGTTCTATGATGAGCATGATATTTTTATAGTGGGAAATAAAATAACAACAAAATAAAATAAATCCGGGGGGCCTGGCTCTGCAGGGCAGAGCAGGGGAGAGCAAAGAGAACGGCTCCAGTTTTGAAGCAAACAGAAGCTCTCAGGGAATTTCTGGAAACCCTCTACCCTAATCCTCCCCTGGCTGTGACAGCCACAGACTCCTTCCTGCTGCTCCTGAGATCACATTTATATATATGTATATATGTGCATATATATATATTTACATTAATAGAACGTGAATATGATCTCATTGGAAACATTCAGACATTACAGATAAAGCTAAAGTCTCTCTTGATCTCCAGCCCCAGCCCTTGCCTTCAGTCCAGAGGTTGGTTTGATGTTTATACTTTTTAGTTATAAATTTGCCAGTGTGTTCACCATTACCCTAGCTCACGGTAAAATCCCAACTCATCCAGGCCTTTTTACTTGCAATTGTACACATATAGAATTTTAAAATATTGATTTATGTTCATGTGTTTGCATAAATGGCATTTTAATACATGAATCACCCACTCAACCCTATGTCACAGGGAACCTTCTCTGGCGATCCGCACAACTCTATATTTTTATTTGGTGTGAAGAGAATGAATGTGAACAATAGTATTTCTTTTCTTAATTAAACACATTTTTTTAATGTTAGGCATTCGATAATTGGTGCCAACTTTTTATTACTACAAAAAACATCTAGCAATAAAAATGTTTCCTGCACACATTTAAAGCAGTTCTCTGTGGAGATATTGAGAATTAATGGGATATAAGGCATATGTATTTTTAATTTAAAAGATATTGCCTTCTAATGCCTTCCCAATACGTCCTCTCACTAGCAGGGTTGAAGGACTACCGGTAACTTTTCCCACACTTGATATTATCAAACTTATTGGTTTTTTTGCCAATCTCATTCTGTTAGATGAAGTGTTTCATTGTTTTAATTTTCATTTCCCTGATTACCAGTGACATTGTGTGTAAATTTTTGGCCTTTTAGACTTTTGGTCTCTTCTGTGTCACCTCTCGATCTCCATCCAGGTTGTTGTCACCCACTGGCTCACCCAGATGCTGTGAACGCAGAAAATGAGCAAGAATGTTTGTGGTAACTTTTATCTGGCTGTTTATAGTACAGCAAAGAATGGTGCATGGCTCTTCAATTCCAATCTGTCCCTTCTTAGCCACACCGTCAGTAGTACCTTCTGCAGGAGGCAGTCCACTGAGAACTAATCAGATTTGAGCAGGAGTGCGCAGGTCTTGACACTTCCTGACTCTATGCCTTTGATGAGTTTCCCACATGCTTTTGGCTTCAGAATCATCATTCATTAAGACGAGTTGATAATACCTGTTATACCTAGTATACAGGTATAAATATGGCTCCCACGATGTTTAAATGTGTGTCCTGTTCCCCTAGCTCCCAGTAAAATTCCTACTCCTTTCTTCAGTTCCCACTTGCATAAAATTTGCCCTTTTTCATCTCATTCCCACATAGATGCGCAAGTTTCCCACCTGATGTTAGAGGACCTTACAAGTGTGTGCTACTCACTCGACGGCTCGTCCACAGGCAACTGGTCAGCGAAGGGGTTTGCACTGAAGTCAGCTCAACACCAAGTCCTTCTACTTCCTTCTTAGTCTTCCTGAAGGGAGACCCCACCTCACCTTGCTAATTCAAAGACTGTTCTTTTTATTCCTTCTTTCTTGTCCAAGTTACCTTCTACCTCTTTCCTCTCCGTTCTTAGCTCCAGTCTTATCCAGACTTAAGAAAATTGGCTCTGTTATTAGAAATTTGCTTGTGGTTCTATGTCAGATGGTGGTGGGGGGAGAAAACAAAGAGGGAGGGAAATACACAGAAAACATGCACACACAAGCACACACACACACACCCTTTGAGCTATAACTCAGTTGCCCAGGATTAGTATAAAGAATCAAATAAAATAGTATATATGAATGTGTTTTGTGAACTATAGAGCCTTCCCCCAGACACTTTAGTCTAAAGCATTCCATGCTCTCCCCAACCTCTAGAGCATCCTGTGCCTGCCTGAGGACTGTAACTATACAATTATAACTATATAATTGTAACTATGCAATTAAAGGTATCATTAATACTAAAACTTTTCCAGGTGAAATAATACCTTTCATTATCTTCATCTTCTGAGCAGGAGTAGCCATTTCTCTTACCAGCCTATTTGAACCTCACGCTTCTGGAGCCCTATGCACAGGCTGACAAGCTGAGCTGAGACATACCAGACCTGCCCATATTTTGTAGGCTTCCTGAGAGGAGGACCCTCCTCCCCTCTCACCACTCCTTCCCTGCAACAAGAAGCTCATGCCACTACATCTTGCTATCATCAGGGAAGAGCTGTGAGATGCATTCTGGTCTAAGTGAGCTCCTCTCATTTTTGAAACCTAAATGGCTCTGGTCCCAGGATGAAATATGCACAGCTAAGTACAGATGATAACATGCAATCCTTGTAGATCAACTCCACCCTCCAAGAGGGCTCTTTGGTAATAGGAAGTGTATGGTTTCCACATGTTCTTCTGGCTTCAACATCCATGTGCTTTGCTCACAGGTATTTGAGGCATACAAACTTGGCCCCCAGCTCAGCCTGGATCAGTAGAAGTCACAGGCCAAAACTTTGGTTTCTTTCATCATTTCTGTTCTGGCTTCTCATTATAGTTTCATATCTTGGGTGAATCTCCCTCTTCCCTAGAAATCAGTTCATCTTCTCTGGAGGGCTGCAAAGAGTGGACTTGGCAGTAAGAGACCAAGTTCAGATCTTGACTCTGCCACCACAAGTAGCTGCATGGCTGCAAGCCTCTCTTCCCCTGTGAGGCAAAAGAGAAGTACAGTGTAGGGGATTAGAGTGCAAATTACTTCGTGTGCCTCAGTTTCCTCATTGGTTAAATAAGGACAAAATAGCACCTACACTGAAGCTTTGCAGAAGATAAATAGCAATAATATGTGGAAAACATTCAAAATAGCATCGATATATGTTTAGTCCTCACGAACTTCAGTTTCTACATCTGTCATATGGGAAAAAAAGACTAGATTATTCTGTGAGGTCTTAATCTCGTTGATAGCTAGTACTGAGCTTTGCAAAATAGAGATAATAATATTATCACTGTCACATGAAGTCAGACTTTCTCCTCCCTGTCACATACATTTGACCATGCTCTGGGCACACTCACCTTGTGCATTTAACAGACTGAGCAGGCAGCCTCAAAGGTTGTAAGGAACTCACTCATTTAATAGCAAACAACTGTACCTGAGGGAATCAGGAAAAGCAGCCACATTTTAATCTGAGTTGGGGAGAATAAGGGTAATTTGGTGGGGAGAGAGGGAGCCAGAGATGGGGAGGCAGGCATAGGATGCTCTCCAGGTTGGGGAGAGCATGGAATTCTTGAGACTAAAGTGTTGGGCAGGGGGAGGATTTCTGGGATGATAGAGAAGGAGACTGGAGAGACAGACAAGCAGGGCTCAAATTCTGAATGGTCTTAAATGCCACATGAAGAATTTGGACTTTATCCTATCAGGAAGCAAAGTCAACAGAGGTCTTTTTAAGGAGAGGACAGATGTTGCTAGGTTTGTTTTCCAGAGTACTAACTCTAGAATCAGTGTTTTAGAACCACTGGAGTGGGAAGACTAGAGGCAATAAGACTGGTTGGGAAGTTGGTGAGACAGTGGAGAACCATGGCTCAGGCAGAGGCAGCGCTGGTTAAGAGTTGGGATTAGATTTAAGGAACCATTTCTCAGGTGCATGTGATGGGATATGGAAATTGATTACATATGGGAGATGGGTAATATTTCTTTTGTGGTACATTTATTCTTAAATATTTTGTGGGTTTTAATATTATTGAAAAATGAGTCTCATAAATTTAATTTTCAAATTCTTTGCCACTGCTATATAGGGCTATTACTGATTTTATGTCATTTTCTAATTTAGAGTAATTGAGAGTAAAAGCAAGTCTGAAAGGAGTTTCATTTGTGATGTGGTAAGTTTCACACATCTGCAGGACACTCCCTTTAAATATTTTTGTTACTTACTTGTGCCAGACACTATACCCCACCCTAAAGATAACAAGACAACAGGCTCCCTGCCTTTGAGCAGCATACAGTCAAATGAGGAAGGCAGACAACGAATGGATTAAGCAGATAAACCAAGAGATAACAGACTATGATGAGTACAACAAAGGAAACAAGGAGGATAATAGGAAAAAGCAAATGGTATAAAATTTAAAAGTTTGGTATTCAAGAGAGAAACCAAAGCAAGAGATAAATGTTTGTGTAAGTAACAAACAATGAAGTATTGCAACGTAATCCAAAGTACAAAAAAAATTCATGAATCCATACTGATATAAATAAATGATTGAATAAATAAATTGGAGAGAATAGACAGAAGATTTAAAATAATTTAGGTAGATACTCCTCCTTCAAAATATGGAGCATAACTCACTCTCAAGTGTGGGCTGCACAGAGACCTCCTTCTAAAGGGAAGAGTAGGGATAGGAGGAAAAAAGAGTAAACTTATAGTGGAGAAGCCTGACTAACACAAGTTCAGCCATACGATCGAGGTTACCACTATCAATGATAAGGCATGTTGATAGTATGTACCCGTGATATAATGTGATAAGAATGACCCCTTACCTCTATGGTCTTTCTCAAAAAAACTCACAACTCTAATCTAATCACGAGAAAAACATTACCCAAATCCCAAGAGAGGAACATGCTACAAGAAACCTGACCGGTCAGCACTCCTCAACACTGTGAAGATCACCAAAAACAAAGAAAATCTGAGAAAGTATCACAGCCAAGAGGAGCCTAAGGAGACATGATGACTTAAAATAATGTAGTATCCTTAATGGGATCCTGGGACAGAAAGAGGACATCAGGTAAACATGAAGGCAATCCAAAGTATGGACTTTAGTTAATAATAATGTATAAATATTGGTTCATTCGTTGTGACAGATGTCTCATATTAATGCAAGATGTTAGCAATAAGGGAAACTGAGTAAATGGGAATCAATCTTTGAGAAGGATTTCCTCCCTCTGTATTATAACGCCTCTCAGTGTAGCCTTATGAAAGAATCTCTATTTCCTTTGAAAGTAGAGTTTCACCTACATTATTTTCGGTAGCCATTTTCAGTACAGGGACGTATATCTAAACGTTCACTACAAACCCATGCCAAGGTGGGGGAGGCATCTTGGACAAATCAGAGCTAAGATGGAAAACTTCCTGGTAAAGGAGCATCCCGACTTCTTGTTCAACTTGAACATTTTTTAAGCAATAGCAAAGTGTTTGGCAGTTATGTTTAAGGTTAAGTTCAATAAACTGAATCAAATTTTAGAACAAAAATGACATAATACACTCAGCGCTCCATTATCTATTCTCAGATAACCCTAAAATCTTTTATATGGAATGAATTTTCCATTTTTGGCAGCAGATTTTCTTCATAATTATACTTGGCTTTGAATAAGGTTCCAATTAGTTTATAGCAGAAGATAGTGGTAGTGCCAAAAAGCTCTTTCCCGCAAGCCTCTTTAGAATACTACAAGGTCATTGAAAAACAAAATACTTTTCAGCAGCAGCAACAGGAGAAATTATCTTACCTTCTGAAAATCCTAGCCTAACTCCCTCTCATAATTCATGTAAGGGAAAACATCTGTAAATGGACCATCTGATCAGCAGGCTCGCAATCTTCCCACGTTCATCCACCCTTTCCATAAACACACTCATTAGAAGTGCGGACTCCAGAAAGAGATTGGTTGAGTTCTGAACCTAACTCTCAGCTTAGAAGCTGTGTGACCTTAGGATAAGTCACTTATCTTTACCTCATCCTCCAAATATGAAAAGTGTAATTTTTCTAGTAATTAAAAAAGAAATGGTAATAGGATTTCTTCCAGCTATGATGGAAAAGCTCAACTGAGGCCAAACCTCTCACTGGGAACAAATATAAATTTCAGGTATAATAAAAAACAAATAAACAGCAAAATAGCTGCTCGAAGACATTGGGAAATGATCAGAACATGCAGAATTTGAGAGGCCAAGATGGCAAAGAAAAGGAAAACACATTGAGGTGAGCAGGGCCTTCTCTACTACTTGTTTACCTTCCTAAAAATCAATTTTATTGAGGTATAAGGGACATTCAACAAAATTCATACGTAACTAAATGTATATTTGATGAGTTGTGACAAATATACACCTGTCATACACCTGTGTAGCTTCCATCACATTGACAATGCAGAGCACTTTCATCATCCAGGAAAGTTCTCTCATGCAACTTTGCTGTCAATTCTAACCAACATACACTGTCCCAGGCAATCACTGTTCTTATTTCTATTACCATAACTTAATTCTGCCTGTTATAGAACTTCATGCAAATGAAATCATCACTAGGTATTATATTGTATCTGGCTTCTTTCACTTGGTGTGCTGTTTGTTGTGAGATTTATCCATATTTGGGGATTTATCAGTAGTTCATTCCTCTTGATGATGCTTCATGTATTTTGAAGATGTTTTACTAGAGAATAAACCTATAGTATCATTATGTCTTCTCCACAAACTAACCTTATTATTATGACAACATTTATTGTCTTGAAATCTATTTTTTATTATTAATATAGCTATGTGAGCTTTCTTATGCTTACTCTTTGCACAGTACATAATTTTTCTATCCTTTGACTTTTAACTTCAAGTTTAAAAACTTAAGGTGTCTCTTTATGAGCCACAGGGAGATAGATCTTGCTTTTCATCCAATCTGAAAATCTCTGTCTTTTTATAGGAGTGTTTAATTCATTTACATTTAATTTAATTATCAATAGAGTTGAACTTAAGTCTATCATCTTTTTGTTTATTTGCTATTTGTCCTTTCTATGCTTTGTTCCTTATTTCAAAGACACATTTTAGTTATTTTTGTCTATTTTTTCTATTGGTTATTTAACTACCTCTTTCTGTTAGCTTTTAGTAGTTGCTTTCAGGATTATAATAAGTAGCATTAACTTTTCACCGTCTACCTTGAATTAATATTATATATTCTATACACACTGTAAGAACCTACAGCAATATAACTCCATTTATATTCTAGCCTGTCTTTTATTCTATTATCTCAAGTATTTCATTTCTATGTGTTATTACACAAAAATACATTTTTAAAATTTAAATAGTTGATTAACTTTTAGTAGGTTTAAGAAAATAAAGGAAAAATATTTTCTATAATTATCCTAATATTTACCATATCCATTGCTATTTATTTCTTCCTGGAGATCTGAACTTCCATGTGATAACATTAATTTTGTGCTGCACTTATTCTTAAGTATTTTCCAAATTTTTTATATTATTGCAAAATGTGTCTTTTTAAATTTAATTTTCCAGTTATTTACCATTTCAATATGGGGCATTATTAATTTTATGTTAAACTCATTAACAGTGAACTTGTTAAATTTATTAGTTCTAACTTTTTATTTGCAAATTATTTTGAATTTTCTTTGTCACAATAATGTTGTCTGTGAATAATAACAGTTTTTATGTTCTTCCAAATCTTGATAACTTTTATTTCTTTTCTTGCCTTATTGCACTGGTAGGAGTTACAGTACAGTATTGAAAAAAGGTAGTGCTACTGAGTGTCTCTATTTCTTTCTTGATCTCTTTGGGAAAGCTTTCAATATTTGATCATTAAGCATAATATTGGGCATGAGCTTCTTGTAAATATCTTTTATCAGATAAAGAAAGTTCCTTTCCATTTCTAGTTTGCTAAGACTTTTCTTTTTATTACAAATTAAAATTATGACTTTATTACACCCATGTTATTTTTAGTATCTATATTCTCATTAAACATAGTTGCAGAAAGAGATGAATTTGTTCATTTGTATGTGTATTTTTGTTTCTGTAATGGTCAGTGTAACTCTGTTATGAAAAATCAATTTTATTATAAAAAATTACAGGCCAATTTCTCTTATGAACAGAGAAAATATTTGCAAATTGAATTCAGTGTTATGCTAAGAAGATAACACATCACAATCAAGTGAGATTAATTCCAAAAATGCAACTTTGATTTAACATTTGAAAATCAGTTAATGAAATTCACCACATTAAAAAGAAAAAATAAAAACATGAAGATGTCAATTTGCCCAAATTGACCTGTAGATTAATAAAATATCAATCAATTTCCCACTAAGTGTTTTCTGTAAAAATTGAAAATGGATTATGAAAATGTATATGGAATTGCAAATGACAGAATGCTTAAAGTAATCTTAATGAAAAACAACAAAATTAGAAAATATGCCTGCCAGATATCAAGATTATAAATTATAGTAATGAAGGTAGTGTGGTATTGGCATGAATATAGACAATAGACAAATGAAATAGATTAGAGTTCAGAAACAGACCAAACTCATATATGATCACTTGATTTATGACAAAGATGACATAATACTGCAGAGTTGGTGCTCAATAAAGAGTGCTTATTTGCTTAGGTATCTGTACAGAAACACACCAAAACTTGACCCTGCTTTACTTCAATGATAATTAAATCCAGATGAATTGTACATAAACCAATAATCCTTTTCATCAGATAGTGCTAAGAGGCAAAAATTTTTGGAATAGGGCACAAGAATGTGCTCTCCACAAAGGAAAAAAAATTAGATGGCATTAAAATTAAGAACTTCTGTTTATCATAAAACATCATTAAGAAAGTAAAAAGACAAGCCTGATTGGGAGAAGTACATACATTTGAAAATAACTTGCATCCAGAATATGATGAACATATAAAACTCAAGAAAAGGAATGACAATTCAAAAGAAAAAAAAAAGTGGGTAAGACGTTTTAAGAGACACTTCACATAGGAAGATATTGACTGAACCAAGAAAAATAGAAAACCCGAACAGATCAATAACAAGCAATGAGATTGAAGTAGTAATCAGCAGTCTCCTATCAAAGAAAAACTGAGGACCAGATGGCTTTACTGCTGAATTCTACCACATTTTTAAAGAGGAATTAATACCAATTCTCTTTAAACTATTCCAAAAACTTGAAACAGAATCCATTCTCCCAAACTCATTCTATGAGGCCAGCATCACCCTGATACCAAAACCAGACAAAGATACAACAAAAAAAGAAAACTACAGGCAAATATCTTTGATGAATATAGATGCAAAAATCCTCAGCAAAATATTAACAATCAGAATACAGCAACACTTCAAAAAAATTGTACAACATGATCAAGTGGGATCCATCGCAGGGATGCAAAGATGGTTCAACAAGCCAATAAATGTAATACACCACATCATCAACAAAATCAAGGTCAAAAACCATATGATTATCTCAATAGATGCAGAAAAAGCATCTGACAAAATTCAACATCACTTCATGATAAAGACTCTCAGCAAATTAGGTATAGAAGGAAAGTATGTAGACACAATAAAAGCCATATATGACAAACCCACTGACAATATCATCTGTGAATATGGAAAAGCTATAAGATCCTCCCTTAAGAACAAAAACGACAAAGATGCCCACTCTCACCACTCCTATTTATCATAGTATTAGAAGTACTAGCCAGAGCAATCAGGCAAGAGAAAGAAGTAAAGGGCATCCAGATTAGTAAGGATGAAGTCAAACTTTCCCTGTTTGCAGATGATATGATCCTATATATAGAAAAATTAAATCAAAAACCTCTCAGAGATGATAAGTGATTTCAGTAAAGTTGCAAGATACAAAATCAACACACAAAAATCAGTAGCTTTTTTATAGTCCAATAATGAACTAGCAGAAAAAGAAAGCAAGAAAGCAAGCCCATTTACAATAGTCACCAACAAAATAAAATAAAATACCTAGGAATATATTTAAACAAGGAGGTGAAAGATCTCTACAATGAGAACTGTAAATCACTGTTGAAAGAAATTAAAGAGGACACAAAAAGACGGAGAGACATTCCACACTCTTGGATTGGAAGAATTAACATTGTGAAAATGTCCATACTACCCAAAGACATATACAAATTCAATGTAATCGTGATCCAAATACCAATGGCATTCTTCACAGAAATAGAAGAAAAAAAAAACACCTAACATTCATATGGAACAACAAAAGACCCCCAAAAGCCAAAGTAATCCTGAGCAATAAACAAATAAAGCTGGAGGCATCACACTACCTGACTTCAAACTATACTACAAAGCTATAGTGACCAAAACAAGCATGGTACTGATATAAAAACAGACTCTCAGACCAACAGAACAGAAAAGTGAACCCAGAAATTAACCCACATACTTAAAACCAACTGATATTTGACTAGGGCAGCAGGAGCATACATTGGGGAAAAAACTGCCTCTTCAATAAATGGGGCAGGAAAAACTGGACATTCATATGCAGAAGAATGAAACTAAACCTGTACCTCTCTCCATGTACCCAAATCAAGTCAAAGTGGATTAAAGACACATAGAAGACCCAAAACGATAAAACAACTAAAAGAAAACATAGGAGAAAAACTTCAGGATATAGGACTGGCAAAGTCTTTATGAATAAGACACCAAAAGCACACATGATAAAAGAAAAAATAAACAAATGGGATTATATCAAACTAAAAAGCTTTTGTACAGCAAAAAAAAAAATTAATAGAGTGAAAAGACAACCTACTGAATGGGAGAAAATATTTGCAAACTATGCATCCAACAAGGGATTAATATCCAGAATATATAAGAAACTCAAACAACTTAGTTAAAAAGCAAGTAACCTAATTAAAAAATGGGCAAAGGAGTTTGAATAGGCATTTCTCAAAGGAGAATATACAAAGGAACAACAGACACATGAAAATGTGCTCAACATTACTAATCATCAGAGAAATGCAAATCAAAACCACCTTGAGATATCATCTCATGCCAGTTAGACTGGCCAATATCAAAAAGATAGAGAATAACAGATGCTGGCAAGGATAAGGAGAAAGGGGAACTCTTCTACACTATTGCTATGACTGTAATTAGTACAGCCATGATGGAAAACAGTATGGGGTTTCCTCAAACAGCTGCAGATGGAACTGCCATACAATCCAGCAATCCCACTGCTGGATATATATATATACCCAAAGGAATGGAAATCATCTTGTCAAAGGTATACCTGCATTCCCATGTTTATTGCAGCTCTATTTATGATATCTAAGACCCAGAACCAACCTAAATGTCCACTGCTGGATGACTGGATAAGGAAAATGTGGATAAGGAAAAGTATATACATAATGGAATACTACTCTGTCATAAAAAGGAATGAAATTCTGTCATTTGTAGCAACATAGATGAACTTAGAGAAAATTATGTTAATTCAAATAAGCCAGGTACAGAAAGAGAAATACCCTATGTCCTCACTCATAAGTGGGAGCTGAAAAAAAAACAAAAAAAGAAAGATAACAACAATCACAATTCCTTGAACTTTCAAAGGACAGAACTGAGGCCACTAGAGATGGGAAAGGGAAAGGGGGAGGGGAATTTAGGGAGAAATTTGTAAAGGGCCACAAAAAATGTTTACCTTGTGTAAGGATAAATTTTTTTTTTAAAAAAGCATAATTTTTAAAAAAATTCTTTAAAAAAAAAGAAAAAGAAAAGAAGAAAAGTAAAAAGATAGGTCTGACTGGGAGAAGATATTTCCAGCACATACATTCGAAAATAACTTGCATCCAGAATATGATAGACAAGTAAAACTCAAGAAAAGGAATGACAATTCAAAAGGAAGAAAAAAAAAAAAAAACTGGGTAAGAGGTTTTAACAGACACTTCACACAGGAAGGTATTGGAATGGCCAACACGTACATGGAAAACTGCTCATCATTATTAAACGTCAGGAATATTCAAATGAAAACCACTATGAGATACCACTGCCCATCTGCCAGAATGGCTACAACACCTGAATGTTTGTCATGAAAAAGGTAGAAACTCCATTTGGTGATGATGTGGAAACACTGGAATTCTCACACATCTGGTGGGAATTTAATCACAACCATTGGGAAAACTGTTCAGCAATAGTTGTTAAAGATGAACAATTGCATCCTATATGACCAGAAATTCCACTCCTAGGAGCAGATCAAACAGAAGTTCATATTACACATGAACCTAGAGACATGTATAAAAATGTTACAGCAGCATTATTTGTAGGAGCCAAAAATGGAAACTACTCAGTGTTCATTGATAGTAAAATGGATAAATAAGATTTGGTATATATACACTGTGGAATACATGAACTTCTGCTATGTGCACCATGGATTTTATAAATATAATAAAAAAGACATACTGTATGATGTTGTTCACAAAAAATTCAAAAACTTTCTAAATTAATCTGTAGTGATAGAAGTTGGAATGTTGGTTACCTTTGGACATAAGGTAAGAGGAAGAGGCATGAAGAGGCTTCGAGGATGCTGGTAATATGATAGTATTCGTGGGTAAATTCACTTTATAAAACTTCATTGGGCCACACTCTTCTGATTTTTTGCTTTTCTGTGTACAAACTATATTTCAGTGAAAAATATAAAAAACCACAACATGAGGCATCAGTTGATGCCTTGTCAATTTCAAAATGTGAAAAATATAAAGAATATAGTAGTCCCCCCTCATCCACCATTTCGCTTTTTATGGTTTCAGTCAACTGTTGTCTGAAAATATTAAGATATTTTGAGAGAGAGATAGAGATGACATTTATATAACTTATATAACAATCTATTGTTTTATTTGTCCTATTTTATTATTAGTTATATTGTTACTCTCTTACTGTGCCTAACTTATAAATTAACTTTTTCATGACTATATATATTTTGGAAAAAACATAGTATATATATGGTTCAGCACCATCCAAGGTTTTGGGCAACTACTGGGGACCTTGGAATGTGTCCCCAGCTGATAAGGGGGGATGACTGTGTTACCAGTAGCAGTGTAAGTTTCTATGATTTTTAAAATGTGATTTTGTAATAAAGCAAAATCAAATTCTAGTATGGTCTACTACATCCTAGTTATTAGGTTGTATGCTTTCATACTCTATGCTCACAGCAAGTCTGGAAAGAAAGTGCTGTTATTAACATCATATGGGTGAAAAAGCAGGTTCTGAAAGTTTAAGTACCTGTTCAATAAAGTAGGACTAGTAAGCCACTGAGCTGGAATTCTCACCCAATATTGTCATAACTAGAGATACCTCTGAGAGAG
The DNA here is from genome assembly GCF_027409185.1 of Cynocephalus volans. NCBI lineage: Eukaryota > Metazoa > Chordata > Mammalia > Dermoptera > Cynocephalidae > Cynocephalus > Cynocephalus volans. The sequence continues at coordinate 59,938,397 of NC_084462.1, forward strand.
TAATGATACCTATCAAAATTTATTCCAAGGAGGATGTGGGAGTGGGGAGCTGTCTATATGAAAAAAGAGCTGAATGCAAAAAGACCTAGATTACTGCTTTATTTATAATACAGAAAATGGAAAAGCTAAACATCCACTAAAAGCATACGTTTCAATAAATGATGCTTCTTAGTGGTATATTGTGCAGATATTATGTAGCCTTTTAAAAAGTATTTTTATACTAGTTGGCTCATAGAAGCCATATAAGAGATAGTATTGAATGAATAAATTTTCTAGCAACACAGAAAATACTCAGAATACAATATTAAGTGAAAGGCAAAAAAATTTTGCTGAAACTATAACTACATAAAAGTTATGTGTGCGTGAATGAAAACATGGTGGAGAAATTCCCAAACAAGGGAAAAAGTGATGTATTATGACAGTGGGGACTTGGGGGAAATTTTCTTAATTTTTTTCTCTTCTTTTATTACTGTTAAAATGATATTTGTGCAGAACATTAAAATAATTCTTAAAAATAAGAAACTAACTGGAAAGCAAGAATGAGCAACTCAGGTTATCAGTGGTAAGGCAATTCTTTTCAGGACATTTAATTTAATGGGGATATACTGGGGATAATAGAATCATAAGTGTCTTAGAGAATAAAGGAATCTCTGGAGAACTAGAAAGAATAAGTAATTCTTCCAAGGATTCTTAGTAGATTGCTGGCAGTCAGGACTAGAACACAGCTATTTTGACTACAAGGCTGAGTGGATTTAAAAACTGGACAGTTTAAATAATAACAATACTTAAAAACAAAAACAAAGCAGCAACTAGCAAAACTTGGCCAGGGATAAATCATAAAATTGGTAATTCACCTCTAAGTGATATAAGTCATATATAGCATATTACACTTATTTTATGACTGACTGTATTACATTTATATTAGACTCTTCCAGCATTCTTGATCATTTTCCACTGTGTATACATACGGCATGTTGTTTAAGGGGACTCTGACAAAATAATGCCATGATTTGCTCAAATGTATAATTTGTCTATCTGATTCTTCAAGTCCAGAAAATGTTCACTAGACATACTCTTTTTCCTCATGTTGGCCTTTATTAGTTTTATTCTTTAAACTCAAACACTAGGCGCCATTTTCCCAGACTCACCGAGAAAATTATTTTCGTTTGCTTTGCTTCTTGAGTATTTTTTCAGAAAAGCCACCTCCTCCCTGTCTGCAATTACGTTTAATGAGAATAGGAGATGCTAAAAAATCATATGGATGTGTTAAGGGCATCATTTTAATTTATAGTAGCTGTTACTCTTTGCAGGATTAAAAGGGAGCTGGGTCGAACGCTCATTAGAAAATCAGTGGACATACTGGAAAGAAAGTTTCAGGGCATTTTAAAAAGGGTGATTAAAAGTTAGATTTCCATGCTCTGTGCCAGCGGGCACTGTGGAAGGAGGGCGGGCTTTGGGCGTACAGTGGCTAGACAGACCATTAAATTGGTATTAAACACTTTTCCATATGAAGGAAGTGTCCTCCTGCCAAAAGCCAGGAGCTGAGAGATCAATTTCCATGCAAATGCTGCTGTGAGAGAGCTGGGTAAACTTGGAAAGATTAAGAGGTCACTGGGGTGAGGACCCAGGACGCTAAGTGCGTCTGGCTTCACTTCCTTGCAGACTCGGGGAACTTGGCACAAAGCTGCAAGATGAAGGGCCTATATAAACACACAACCCCACTGACTATTTTTTTCCATAGAATTAACTCAACCAGAAATATATTACAAAAATAGAACAAAGCTGGCTTCCATCAGTTTTCACCCCACCAGCCCATAAAGGATTTCTTGTACCTTGTCCAAAGCAAAGAGGAGGAATGACAGCTCAGGGCCCTGCCTTCTCAGCAGTGGTTTCCTCGGCTGACCACTGCCTGACCTCCTTGCAGAGCTGCACTGCAACAAAGACCCCATTGAGTGAAATGCAGCGCATATGGAGCAGGAGGGTCTCCCAGACTGACTTCCTCCACTAAATCCTCAAAGCGATTGATTTGCAAAATCTTCCTAATAAGTACCACGTGGATTCCTGGATACCCCTGGGATCCTAGTAAGAATTTCCTGGTGGTGCTCAGACCCTGACCTGTCTTAACTAACCCTAGCTATGAAGCAGCAGCATCAGCATTGAAAATCAGCCTTGGGCTGTCTGAGATAAAGAATGTGATAAACATTTGGAAGTCTTTTAAAAATTGGTCCCCACGCCCCTTCATGTTTACTCTTCTGCTAAAGGCACTGTGTGTAGTGTAAAGCACAGGCTTTGGAATCAGACACACTTGGACAATTCCAACAGTTACTGGATGGCGGCCTTAAACAAGTTATGTTAATTCTTCTGGCTTCAATTTCTTTATTAGAAAAATGGGAATAATACCTGCTTATTTGTTAAGAGAATTAAATGAGAGAAATAAGTCTACGGTCTGGTGCATGAGAATTCAATAAATTTGAGCTTTCTTTTCTTCTCCCACACAAAATCTGACCTGGATTTAACATGTGTCCAGTATATCCACTAAAATTAGAGAGTTGTGGGGGCATCACTTTGGGATTATAAATAATGGCCTGAAACTGTAGCCAGAAATTCCTTACAGAAGTGTTGTAAACTATCTTTGGTCTAAGGCTGCATGATCAACCCCCAACTGTCTTTGTATTAGGTTCTTTAAACATTCAGGCAGAAGTAGCGTGATTATGACGAGGTTAACTCAAAAAAACTGAAGTAAAATCACAATGTGTTAAAAACTAGGGAAATGCTTAGAAGAGACACTGGTTGTGTCATCAAATGAATGACTTCCGCACAGAGCATAGCTTTTCACATTGAACTCTACCCAGAATCTTGTCTTCTCACGAGACAGAGTGGTTTTATAGCCACGTAAAATCCCTGCTGCCTCCAGAGCACAGCTCGGAGGGAGACAAAGTGTGAATTAAAGATTGTGCAAACCAGAGCAGAGACATGGCCTAGGCAGAGAAGGCCTGTCTATGTTAAACAGGTACGTGGCATTTATTTTGAAGTATGCACATTGCAAAACTCAAGGGTTTTCAGAAATTTGTCAAGTGCCCGGCTAAAAAAATGGGATACTTACAGAAAAAGACACAGTTTGTGAAAACTCTGTACTTGATGAGGATAATTCTTGAGCTATTGACAACAGAGAAACTGAGTTATTTTTGTTGGCTTCTTTGTTTTGAAATACCAGGAGATGACCTGACAATAGGAAACTGAACAGTAGAGAAACAAAGGACATTCCATAGATAATGCAGAATTAAAAGGACGAAAGCAAGACAGGATTCAATCTGGGTCAGAGCAAAAACATTTCTCTCAGCCACATCTGGATCAGGAATTTGCCAATTCCCTCGAGAGAATAGGTTGAGAGTTCATACCAGAACTGTATTTTATATTATTTGTAGTCTGTTGAAAATGTATGCTGTAATTAACTCTTCAAATAAACTGTATACATAGTTGAATCCATAATGAGAGTGCTGTCATTCTCACCTAAGCTTATTGTATTCCAATGCCAAGAACTCCTTCAGGAATTGCTTAAGGTCTTTATCTGAAGTCAGTACACATAAGAAATCATTTAAGTCAGAATTCTTGTGTTAGGAGCTGGATTCAGACCCTCAGACATATCAAGCTTGCACCGTGGGAATGTGACCTACACTGTCCACAAAGCCTCAAAATATCCCCAAGATATAAGGACCCTCTTGAGAGATTTATTTTAGGAAAAATATTACTGTTTAAAAAACAAAAAAACAAAAAACCATTATTCCAAAATCTTTCTATGTATACATTTCGATTGATAATATCAGCAATACTACAAAATTGAAAGATAGAGACTGAGAAATTGGTGGACTTGTGAGAATGTTAATAACCACATCTTTCATTTCAGGGAGTCAATCAACATCATCTAAAATTACAACATGTGATTTAAAAAAAAATGATTCCAGCCACTGTTCTAAGGAGGAGAATAGGATTAGGAGAGACAGTCCACACTGCAACTCCTAGTTACCAACAAGAATCTTTTTGTTCCTTTATTTGGTCATCATTTTGGCAAGTTCATGGCTTTTGGTTAACCATCCACCCCCATAGATTGATTACTGCTGGTGAATTTTTTTATGGTAACAAATTTACATTGATTTCATTACGTGTTATGAGACAGTTTTTTTCTCTGTTTAGGTTTCTTCCATCATCTCATCTTGGAACTCAGCAGCTTTCTGTTTGTTTTTAATGTTTTTGTATATTTGACTTTAGTTTGAGTCTCATGTGTTGAGTTGTAGTTGAGATAAACTCTCCTACCTTATGCATCAATGATATCACTGGAGCTCTATGCATTAGCTAAAGGAAATGAGTGCTATCCACCATGAGATGATGGAACATTAACCCAACAAATCCCAGGTGAACAAGAGGAAACTGGCTCACCCAGGCTTGGCTTGCAGCTCCCAAGTCTTGTATTCCACTTCTGCAAGATGCTGCTTGCTGGACTGAAGAGACAACATCTTTCTCTCTTTTTTTTTTTTTGTCTTTTTGTGACCGGCCATACTGCGCTCAGCCAGTGAGTGCACCGGCCATGATTACATAGGATCTGAACCCGCGGCGGGAGCACTGCTGCGCTCCCAGCGCCGCACTCTCCCGAGTGCGCCACGGGGTCTTCCCGACAACATCTTTCAATAGGCCATACTCCTTAAAATAAAACTCATTCAGGGCTGAGCCCGTGGCGCACTTGGTAGAGTGCTGCACTGGCAGCGCGGCGACGCTCCCACCGCAGGTTGGGATCCTATATGGGACTGACCAGTGCACTCACTGGCTGAGTGCCCGTCACGAAAAAACGACAAAAAAAAAAATAATAATAAATAAAAAAATAAAATAAAAATAAAACTCATTCAGAGCAATTCTGATTTTACTTCCAGTATTCCGTATCCAATTTATATATTCTATGTTTCTGCCTGTGACCACAAGCTTCTTAAGATATGAAAGAAAACAAAATTTGAAAATTACAATAAAAATCAAAACAGCAACCACCTTCCCTACTCCCCCGCCCCCCAAATTGTGAGATTAACTGTCCAAAGTTTTATTTAGAAAGATAGCCACTTATTTTCTGAATGGTGATAATGCTGTAGTCCTATCATAGGTTGAAAGAAACCAACTTCACCCGAAGGATGTAGACTAAGGGTGGATGTGACAGAGGCACTGGGACGTAGCCATTCTTCCTGATGTTTCTTCTTCCTAACATTGGAGGTATATCAATATGCCCTGCCTTAAAAAAAAAAAAAAAAAATTCAGCCATTTCCGAGCCTTCCTTGCAGATGTATGGTCCATCACATTTAAGTAGAAGTTCTTGAGTGAGCCTGCTGGGAAAACTGTTCTATAACTGTCTGACTCAGCTGGGAGGTGACCCATTTGCCCTTGTCGCTCCTCTTTTCTCCTTCCTCTGTTCCGTTTCCTAGGAATATGTTGGTTTTAGCCAGAAAGTCCATCTTGGAACTAGAAGGTGTTCTTACAGGTGGAGACTAGGTGCTAACATGACCTAGAAGAAAGCTAGACTCTGGGTTGCATACCTCCAGACTTCTTTTATTGTGATAATCAAAATATAATAAACCTCTCTCTTATTCAAGCCACTGTAATTTATTTGTTTCTGTTATGTGCTTCTAAATCTAGTAAGATACAGAGGGAGAATATTGTTCCTTCCAAAGTTAAATCAAGTTTCTGGGCAGATAATGGTTATGGCGGGCAAAGGGGATTAACTTGAAAGGGACATAAGAGAATTTGGGTGGCAGTGGAAGTTTTCTATATTTTGTTTTAGATGGTGGTTATGTGGTTGTATGCAGTTGTCAAAATTTGCCAAACTGAACACTTTAGATCCAGGTTTTTTTAATATATTAATTACATCTCAACTTTAAAACAAATGAGTTTCTATAATTTCAGTTAGAGAAGGTGGATGCTGAACAGGAGAAACAAACAAAAAGCCTCTGTGATAAGGAAATAGAGGAACTTCAAAATGTTATTAATGAAATTGAAATATATACAGGCTTTGATTCTTGTAAACAAAAAGCTAAAAATGTACATTCTTTGTAAATTCCTATGAAATGTACAAAATCATTTACATGCTAGGTCAAAAGAAATTCTCATTAAGGGAAATGATATTCTGTGGCCATAGTATGATAAACAGATATACCTAATTAAAAAACAAATAAAACAAATACTCTATAACGAAACCACTTGAAAATTTAAATATAAAATTCACCTAAGCTCTCCTGGGTTAAAGAATAAATCAACATTGTTCTCTAAATAGTCTGAAATTAAGGCAACCAGAACTCTACATATCAATGAAAACATCATGTTAAAATTTTAGCGTAATAGTAAAGGCCAAAGGGAAAATTATAACTTAAAATGCTTTAATATCAACTAGTAAAAAAAAAAGACAGTAAATTTTTTAAGAATTCAACTAAAAGTTAGAAAAAAGGACAGTTTAATAAACCAAATTAAGGCAATAGAGAATTTTTATTAAATTTATAAGAAATTAATTAAATGGCAGTTACCAGAGGCTGGAGAAGGAAGGGGGGCAGGGGGACAGTGAGAGGTTGGTTAATGGACACAAAAGTACAGCTAGATAGGAGGAATAAGATCTACTGTTTCATAGCACGGTATAGTAACTATACTTAACAACAATTTATTATACAGTTTCAATTAGCTAGAAGAGAAGATTTTTTTTTAAATTCCTATTTATTTTATTTTATTTATTTATTTGTCCTTTTCGTGACCGGCAGGCACTCAGCCAGTGAGTGCACCGGCCATTCCTATATAGGATCCGAACCCGCGGCGGGAGCGTCGCAGTGCTCCCAGCGCCGCACTCTCCCGAGTGCGCCACGGGCTCGGCCCTAGAAGAGAAGATTTTGAATGTTTCCAAGACAAAGAAATGATAAATGCTTGAAATAATTAAAAAAAAAAAAATATTGGTTTCCAGGATTTCAGGGAATGAGGGAGGGAGGGCAAGACGGATGAATAGGTGGAACAGAAGTCTTTTTAGGGAAGCAAAACTATTCTGTATAATGCTGTAATGGTTAATAGAGGTATGCATTAGGCAAAACCCACAGAACTATAAAATACAAAGAGGAAACCCTAGCATAAAATTAAGTTAATAATAATACATTAATATTGAAACCTGCATTTTGTTCCTTCTCTTTTCCATAAGACTGACCTTGGAGAGGGTCAGAAAGAGAACGTTAAGAGCTTGCCTATATTATATGTTACTATTTAGTTAGAAACCATGTTTTCCCCTAAGTAGTCCCAAAGTCTTATCATTTGAATTAATATTTAGAAAAACACTAACTTTTTTGCTTCATGTTGTCCCCAAATATTCCTATTGTTAGTAACATATGTAGCCATTTCAGCCATTTACTCCCAAACCAAACCCTAAGCTTATTCTACCTCTGAAACCTCACACTCCAGTATCCCACGCTGCTACCACCACTTCCCATCTTTTCAGTTCTCTCCAGCCCTCATTCCCTGGGACTCCCCTTTCACCCCACAGGGGCTTTATTTCCTCCAGTCCACACTATATTCATTTATGCTCCAGCCTTTCTAGACTTCCCAGCCTTGGCTCTGTAGTTCATCCCTTGATCTGCCCTCTCCCAGTACTCAAAATGTCCTTGCATCCCTGATAACTCCCCGGTCTGGTGCACTCAGGCTCCCAGCCCACTTTCCCCACTTGCACATCTGGGTTACTGAGGGAACTTCTGTCTAGATAACATTACTTAGCCACACAGATTGCTACATCATGCACCCAAGGCCTCCAACCTCTGCAATACTCTCAGCATGGCTTGTTTACCTTGGTCAATTTTTGCTCATTCTTAGTCAATTTTCTCTCTTCAACTCTTAAAATTTATCATCCCTCTCCAAACCGTAACCTACTTCATCTTCCTCATCCACTTTGATGGGCTGAATTGTGGCCCCCCTTCCAATTCATATGTTGAAACCCTAATCTCCAATGTGACTATTTGGAGATGAAGTCTTTAAGGAGGTAATTAAGGTTAAATGAAGTCATAAGGGTGGGGCCCTAATCCATTTATAGGAAGAAGACAGCAAGGGTGTGACACAGAGAGGAAAGACTATGTGAGGACATAAAGAGAAGGCAGCTACCTGTAAACCAAGGAGCAACCAACACTGTTGCCACCTTCAGCTTGGATTTCTACCTTCTAGAACTGTAAGAAAATACATATCTGTTATTTAAGCCATGCAGTCTGTGGTACTTTGTTATGGCAGCCCTAGCAGGCTAACACAACCACAGCAATGATTTTACCTCTCAATTCATAGAGAAGATTGAGGTCTTCAGGCAGGAACTCGTTTGAATTCATGCCTTCCTGCAAAATGACTTGAGTCCACCCCATTCCTCAACCACTTCCCATCTATATGAGAGAATGAGTTGCTCTCTTTCTGTTGAAAATCAGATTATACCCCAGCAGCATGGAGGAAAAATTAGAGAGGGACAGTCCAGAAGCAGATACATGTGTTAGGGGGCTACTACTTATTTATTTATTCTGGGCTTATCCTACAGTCATGAGGAGGAGGGGAGAGAAATGAGCTCCTGTAACGCACAGCACTTAAGGAGGCACTCACCCTTCGTGAGTTGTACAAATGCTGATTCTTCACTTGCACAACCTTGACAGTGGTTGTCTCTTTACATTTTGCATCCTAGATACCTCCTGCTCACACCTCCTCTCAGCCAGTTTCTGTTGCGTCATGTGGTCCTGGTTAGATCATCCCAACAGCCTTCCATGAGCTGGAGTCCTGGAGCTCTGGAATCTGCCCTGATTTCAGAAGAACCTCAGAGCTCACACCTTCTGGTTCCCCTGATGTTTGGAAGACTCCCATATTTCCATCTTCACAGAGATCCACTGGATCTTCCGGGTCTTGTGAAAGATCACTCTTCCTTGCACCCTGAAAAGAATCTTGTGCCTAAAATCTGAAGTGTCTCTCTTGCCTCCCAAATCATAGAAATCTTTGCTGTTTGCAGCTCTAAACATGGCTGGGATATCTAGCCAACAAAGCTAGTCTTACTGGTCATCTCTGTCTCTGGGGCAAGATTAAGTACAGTATCTGTCTTTGTTTCCTTGTACTAGAGGAATGCTCTGTCTCTTATTACATCATATAGTAATTATGTCATTATGTGTCTCTCCAACATGGTAAACTCATCAAAGTTCAGTGTCTTACTGATCTTTGAATTCCCATTGTCTAGCACAGGATTTGGTATGTAAGGACTCTCCACCAATGTCTGTTGAATCGATGAATGATATTTATGCAATCTGCTGTTTCCTTAGCTGCAGCTGGGTGGAGGTGATTAGTCGGTACTGGTATTCGCTTTTACTCCAGCACAAGGAAAGAAACAGAACACCAGCACTGAGTTTGCTGAGTACACATTTGTTTTCACACAGCAAATACCTCTTATGTAGCACTATCAAGTGAGACAGGTTGTTCTTGAAATAAAGGAAGTTTTTCTTTGCTTCTCCCTTTACTATTCAGATGTATAGCCTTAAACAAAACCTACCTCATTAGCATAATGACCTTTATTTTAATTAAACAATTGAGACTCCTCCTCGTACCTATATAGTTCATGTTTCTGCATCTGGTTTATTATCTCATTTCATATAATTTCTGTGACTTTTCCTATTACCAGGGTCAAACTTTCTAATCTGTAACTCCTCTTTTTCTTGGTAATTAAAGCTATGTCAGATTTCTTGAATTCAGAGGGCCCTCCCTGTCTCCAAGGATCTATTATAAATCTTATGGATGAACAACTTCTGCTGTTCAAGACGTTTCTCTGCAACTTGTCACCTATGCCACTCCAAGCTCTGGAGCTTATCTTTTAACAACCACACTGTTTTACCAGAACTCTTAGACTAGCTTGAATTATAGCATCATTAGTTGCATATACATTCTCCAAGAAAACTATATTTCCACTCCTTTCACTGATTTTCTTCCCAGAATTTTTTCTAGGTTTCATTTTTAAAAAAATTCCCCTTTAGAAGTGAATTCACATATCCCATCAATCTCTTTAGTTTTCTAAATTTATATTGGGGATGATTTTTCTTTTTCTGACAGTCATAATTTCTCAGTCTAATTTTGCCCTCCTCAAATATTCCATATCCCCCTGGACTACTCATGTTGGCCATGTTTATATGGGCCAGCTGTTTCCAATCCTACTTTGTTGACAAAATATTTCCTTGCTCCATTCCTTGAAAGCTGTGTATAAAAATGTGGAGATACACAGCAGGGTCACCTAATGGTCCACTGTATTTGGCCCCAACTGCCTGACCTCCCCTTCTTCACTCTGAAAATCTCCTGTAAAACACACTGAGTTCAAGAAGAGGAGCAGCAATGGGAGAGAAGTCATCCAAGCAACTCTACCATGAACAATTAATTCTGTTCTTTGACTCATGTTCTGAAAAGCCCACAGCGTTAACCTCCCTTTCTTCTCTCATCCCAGTCCCAGCCCTCATGTCACCTGTCCCTCCATCCAGTTTTGATGTGCCTGCGCACGTGTCAGCCCTGACTCCACCTTCAATTTTTCCATGCATAATCACTCAAGTGTCTGCTTTCGGTTTTCCTCCTACTTAATTAACGCTTGTGCTCAACAATCCCTAAGTCTTGAACAGTATTTCAAGCCTGCTGTATTCCTGCATATTCCTTCCTCTCCCCTCCCAAACCAATAGGCAGGGCTCATTTCTTAGCCACTTTTCTTCACCCCATCAGCTGGTTCACATTTTGTAATCTCAGCTATGCCCCTGGTCCTCTGTCCTCAGTGTAAACTCCAGGGAAGCAGAACCCAAACCTGGCTGCCCATCAGGACCTTACAAGGAGAATTTTAAGATAAGGGAAGAGAGAAAGAGACCAAGAGAAAGATGATAGATAGGTAGACAGACAGACAGACAGACAGACAGACAGACAGATATTTTTACCAGGTTTAACTATTTTCATTGATTTCAGTGCCCAGTATCAGACTTTTTATCCTGTGGTATGTAGTCTGATTCTTAAGCTAGTAAATTTCATTGATCTTTTTAGAAGGACTATCACTTGAAATAAAATTTTAAGTGAAATGCATGATACATTTTGTGAGCTCTTGCAGAGCTGGGAATGAATATCTCTCTACTCCCATTAGAAGTGAGCATATGAGAGATCTTGGGTGGATATACTGAAATGTCACAACCTTTGCTTTCTCCTTCAGGACACCTACTGTATTTAATTATCCTATTTTATTTCTAAAATTTTCATTACACTAGAGAAGTGGGGGGCAGCCTGATTTATGTGATCGTGTACGTAACAGTTTATTTCTGCCTAGATGCTTGTTGGAATCTTACTTTGTACTTTAAAAGTATCTTTGTACTTTAAAAATTTTTTCTCACTTGAACCCAAGAGAGACTTCCTTATAACTGAATTACCTGGAATATGAATAATGATCTTTTTCTTTTATTTATTTTCTTTTCAAAAGTCCTACTGTATCTTCAGTTATGTTTCTGTTTTTATTCCTAAAATTGCTAATTGTGCATTTTTGTCTTAGGCCAAGGGTTCAACTGTTCTGTTACCTTTTTCACTAAAATAGCTATCAATTTTATCCTTTTTTATTTTTTTATTTCCTATATTAATAATTGCTTTTTTATCTTCTTTCTTTTCTTGTTTTTTTTTTTTTTTTTGCTTTCTTTGGGTATTAGTGCTTGTTCTTTTTCCTTCCATCCTCTTGAGTTAAATTCTTATTTATTTTCTTTAGATTGGAAAAAAAAAATCTCTCCTATTATATATTTGTATATTCCTTATCTTCCACCTATTGCAGTATCTCCTTCAGAAGTAAGCTTCCATCTGTTGGTAATGCCTTCACTGACATTCATATTTAGAAACTTTTATCTCGTGGTTTCCCATCTTAACTGTGTCCTCTGAAATCTGAGAGTCACAAAGTTTTTTTCCATTCTAGTCATTTAATTATTCCCTAAATAATCTCAGTCTTTTCCTGATTCCGACAAATATTCTAATGTTTCAGAAATAGTCACAGTTTGTAATCATCCTTACCCCACGCACTTATGTCCTTTATTCTCATCTCGTTACCTTTTCATTTCAGTCTATTATGATTCTATTTCAGAGAATCTGTATCTGCTTAAATTCTTCTTATGATGTCAGAAGATTCCAGAATTTTTTTTTCTGAATTCTTTTGGATATTTTCAGAATAGCACTCTTCCTCTGCATCTCTAAATGTATATTCCTTTTCCTCACTCTGCTCTATATTTTCACTGACCCCTTATTGATTTTATCCTCTTTATTTATCCACAGATATTAAGACAATTTTGTTTCCAGACTTGGAGACAAAGTCTATTAACAGATCATGTTAGTAGATCTCCATTTGTCCCTCTCTGTCCACTTGTACAAATTACCATTTCATTTCTCATTTACAACCATTCTAATTGCTGCTTTCTAGGAGATTCTCCATTGTTGTATTGCCAATGGAGGTGGCTAGGAGTCTTTGCAATTTTGAATCAAGGAAATTATAAAAAGCTGTGATTCTAATATGAACATCTGCTGGCAGTTTCCCATTGTCAATCCTCTCCTACAACACTTTATTTGAAGGTAATAGTCTGCCCAACCTCTGCAGAGCCTATTTTCCTTGCTGCCTAATTGTTTTCTAAGTTATTGAAAAATGGCAACTTTATGAAGGCAAATTTTGTACAACAGTGCTCTGATTGCTTCACAGAAAAGCACCAATTAATGACATAAAAGTTTTATTTTAAGGCTGGCCAGATAGCTCAGTTGTTTAGAGCACGGTGCTGATAACCCAGGTCTAGGGTTCGGTCCCTGTGCTGGCCAGCCACCAAAAAAAAAAAAAAGTTTTGTTTGTTTCGGAGAAGTTAAATACAGTCTGTCTTTTTCTTAAAAATACATTTCCAGTTTCAAAATATGTAAGAAAATTGTATTATGAGAGAAAAAATGAAAAGTTACTCAATTCAATTCTATATTCTTTATGGTTGGAGTTCCATTTTCCCAGATATGGGTGACAAGCCGTGAAAGGCTGCACTGGGGATAGCTGTCCAGCAGCACTCTGCATGGTAGATCCCTGCTGTCTCTGTGCACTGCCTCTCCTACTGTGTTCTACTGTCTCTGGATTTCTAGTCTACACTAGAAAAATCCATTACTGGATTTTTCACCTCAAAAGTCCATATCTCATTTCTTTTCTGATTATTTTCACATCTTTATTTTTTCCCCTGAGTCCTTACGGAATTTCAGTACTATGTGTTGTAATTCATTGATTGATTTTTTTTTTTTTTTTATTTCACAAACAAGCAAATTGTGATTAATATTGTTTACAGCAAGAATTAGAAATCATTGCACTTTTTCTGAAGGGAATTTCTTAATTCCATGTAATGTTGGTATGGCTGTTAATCATGTACCGAATTCTAATCTTAGACACAGGAACATACATTTGACAATCATAGTGCTACATCCCAGTAGACACAGTGATATTTCTAAATATGGATATACGGACTTTTTCCCAAGCAGTTCAGAATTTTTCCTGGGATTGTTTTGGGGGAGTTTGAGGTTTTTCTTTTCCTTTAGGATTATAAACTGAAAGCATACAGGCCAGGGCTTCTGATGAATATCTTGCCAGGTACTTTGAAAGTCTGTACACAGTAAGAAAGATTGTGGCCAAGCAAAAGAAAAGCAGAGACAAGTAAAGTTGCAAAACAGAAAAAGCTGATGGCATTATCTGAGCTCTAGAATCAAACCATGCCTGAAGCTGAGTGCATTCCCCAGGAATATCCAGTTATGTGAGCTAATAAATTCCTCAAGTGAATCTATTCTATTCCATGAAATCAAGGATACTAATTACTACATTCCATTTGCCATTACTATCTATTGTATCCTTTAAGGTGATACACTTTCCATTTCCAATGTGAGCCCTATACTGATTCTATATTCTTCCTTTTCCGTGATTCTGTGCTATAGTTTAATATATAAAATTTTATAAATGAAATAAGAGATTTTCATTATTTCAGCTTACAGTCTTCAAAAAAAGAAAATATTTCCCTAAGATATTATATGCTGCTTTTCTCTGTTAATGAATATTTTCAAATATCTGTTCATAAATATTGTTTTTTATTTTTTATTTAAAAATAGTGAATATTATTTAATGGGGTTAGTACAGTTCCATCCCCCCTCCCAATTGCACAAACACATTCTTACTTTGATCTTTTAGACACTGATGAGAGAAATGGTGGGAGCAGTTCAATCGGATGAGAGTTTATAAAATTAGGGATCTGGTAACTAGTAGAATAAAAGAGAGTTACTACTAAAGGAATCATAGAAGATAGGTTTGATTATTTTCTCCAGTTTTCATTTTAATGTGTTTATTATGGTAACCCAAACAAAGTTGCCTGAGACACTACTCCCACTTCTCAAGCAAAACCCCTGCTTAGTAACCTCTTATTCCCCAGTTTTACCTAGCATGTTTTCTATACAAAATATTAGCTAAAATTGAGCACTATCAATGCATCCCTATTTTTGTGGAGTTTGGTGCTAGGTATCAGATGTATATTCTTTCTACTAAACTGTCCAGAGGCTATCATTACAGTCAGTCCTGGCTGCCCTAAGAAAAGTGTGTTAGTGGCCCCCTGCTGGGAGCTGCCACTGACTCACGGCTCACACCTGTGTAATAAATGTCATTGTCTGGTTCTCCTTGAGTCTATTCTTGATCACACTGTATTTTGATGATGTTTCTTATTTCTGATTTGCACGCTATACCTTTTCCTAGAATTGAATATTATTGTAGATGGTTACCTATTACTCTATTAGAAGAAGAAGAAATCTTTGAAGCTGCTACATTTCAGCTTAAGTTTTAGAAAACACTAGTTGCTAAATGGAAGTATACAAATTGCTGTCTTAAACCTGATGTGGTGTGATATGGTTTCTGACAAGTAGTCTTGCCAAAAGGATAAAATATAACAGTACAATTTATTTGGTAGATTGTTGTCAGTCACTTTACTTTCCCATACATAATCTAAGACCTGCATTCAAAAAAGAGGGTTTCTAGCAGTTTAGATAAAAATCGTTTTTCTTTTCTCTCTTCCCTTTCACTACTCTACTTTTTTGGAAACCATTATTTATATATTAGTCATAAGTGCTTCATCACATAATGTGACATAATTGGCAATTCATTGAAGACATGGGAATTTTCTCTTGTCTGCGAAGTAATGGTTTCTTATAATAAGAAACACATGTGAGGATTTTTTTAAACTATGTCTAGACTTGGGATCTTTCCCAGGAGAACTTCCAGGTGTTTATCTAAGCATAACAGGCCAAATTACTACATTTTAGAGGCTGGGAAACAGGAATGGCATAACGAAAATATAAATGTGACTGGACAGCCTCATAATTTTAAAATGAATTTAGAAATTGGAGAATCTTAAATGAAATTAATATGCTGGAACTGTGGGGTTGAATTTAATGTGAATTTCTATTTGTTAATCTTCAACTGATGCTATTGCTTTCAGTTCTCTTTTTACGTTTGGCTATTCCTTGTCAATTGTTAAATGTAAATTTCCCTGTCTGTCTTACTGCAAATATTCACAGCAGGCCTGTGGTCTCAAATCTCAAATCATTAGTAATTGCACTAATTCAATGTTGAACTCAAATTCACAATGCTCAGATCCTGAGTCAGAAAAACCCATGCTAATTTACTATAGAAAGCTTATTCATAAATATCTCTTTTCCTCCTTAGATGAAAAAAGTAAATTCTTCAAAATTCTCAAAAAGAAAATTTGCTGTGGCCATCATTTACCTATTGTCTTTCACCCAAATCCACTCTTCTCTATGATACTGGCAATTCTGGGGCCTGGAGCATGCTTCTTTGCCAGATGACTTCATGTTAGGTCCTGCCAATAGGGAGGACTAGGGAGACCTTGGAAGGCAAGAGATGAGAGAGAGCTTCTTTTTTCTTTACTGCACGCCATTCTTGCTAGTGTCACCTCAGTAGAGGCACTACTCCCCAGCAGCAGAAGTTAGTTCTAGACTCTAGTGTCGTTCAGCACTCCCAAAATCTTCATCGGCATGGACCTTCAGAATAATTTCTGCAGCAGTAAAGGAAGTCCTTTTTTTTTTCAGAGGTCTCAGTTCCAGCTCAAATGGGCCCTGACTCCAAAGTTCCATATGCTGATAACCCCAAATACTTTCTTCCCTGCTCCCTCCAGTCCACAGGTGATAACTGCTTTTTGTGTGTGTGTGTTTGTCTGTGTGTGTTTCTGGATTCCCTAAGTGTTTTCTTTGTTCTTTCAATAATACAACTGTTGTGTAACCAATTCCCTAGGTTAAATTCCCTCAGTGGAAATATCTACTTTGATTTCTACTCTCATGACTAAACTCTAAAAAATACTGTGTTAGTAATAGTCCTAGGAAACAAACCATCAAGGATAGGATACTGGTTTGCAGCTATTGCTCTGTAAAATATTTTGCCTCCAATACCAATTTGCAAGGACTGCCAGAAACAGACTGCTTTCAACTGGAAAGGACAACGGTATATACTCATAGTCTTCCTTCAAATTGATGTTGATTGTCTTGATCTCTGCCATAATATGGTCCTCAGAGATCCTAATTATCTTGACATTCCACAAACATCACAATGGCCCACTACTATGATGACATCACTCTAATTGTACCTGATGAACAATGATTAGCCAGTACTTTAGATACTTTAATAAGATAATGCAAGCCAGAGGCTGGGAGATGAAACCCATAAAAATGAAAGTGTTTGTCACCTTAGCGAAGTTATTCAAAAATATTCAAAGCACCTCAAGCAAACATAAATGCCCTATGGAGCCTCTTGCAAGCTGCAGCAAAAGAATCACAATGAAGACTGTTACAGTTTTGAATTAAAGCCATGACTTGTTTTGCAGACTCTAGAGCTAGAATTATCTGTCCACTTCTTTGTCTACGCAGCCTTGGAATTTTAGGAGTTGTCTTGTTAAATGGAGTCTTCCCTTTATCTTACCTCAAAAGAGGATTTTCCCTTATAAGTTCTTTTTCATTTTCACAGCCCAAATGAGTTTGTGTTCCTAGCTCTGATAGCTGATTGGAATGGAAGCTTTATACCTATAAGAAAGAATTTGTTTTGTTGAGGATTGATAATTTGCCAGGTCCTAGCAAGTGGGCACATTCCTTTCAACCTCATAAAGTCTCCATCAGGACTTGGTCAAGACTGATTCAATATAAAGAGCAAAATATACATCCTGACTTTCTTCTGGTATATACAGTTTTCTTATCCCAACTTCTAGTGCTTTTGTAGGGTTTTCCCTACTTGGTATTTTTATGTATAATTTAATGGAAATGTACAGATGGAATTTACACTGTTTTAATTCAGACTGTCATCTTCTCCAACTCGTATGCGTAATTTTTTTAATGAAAGAAAAGCTATATTTTTAGATTGTGTTGCATTAGGTCACCATCTGCCAATGATAACTTCCTTTGGATTATGTAAATTCACAAGGAATTAGTGTAACAGAGACAAATTAGACAAAAGCTATTTTTGAAGCAGATATCTTATAAAGTCTCAAGGTGCAGGCATCAACTTATCTCTCTCTTGAGAGGTAATGAACACTGAAAATATTACTTCTTTTACTTTTTAAACAAGAACTACCAATAGGTAACGATAATTAATAAGCAGCACGCAAATGCAAAATCCAACCATTCTAGCACTGCCCCAATTTCTGCCTAGAAATAGTAAAGACAAAGAATCTGGTCTTCTGTTACTAATTTCCTTGGATGACCTTACACATGTCACTGTGGCTCTCTAAGCCAATAATTACATGGTTAAATAAAACAAAGGCTGTTCCCCATCAAAAAGTATTCCAAAGAGTTTTCCCCATTTGAGGGAACTTATTTTAAAAAAAGGAATAAATAAATAACAAATTCTGTGGCCAACTCAGCGGCTATTGTTGGTTAGTTTCTTCTCAGAACTAATATCACCTATAGTATTTAACACAGAGGGATGATATATTAATTACTTCTAAAGGTCAATGCATTGATAAATCAGTAAGCTCTCAACCAGCACCTACACCTCCCCATCAATGTTCTAGGTACTTGAAAAACACAAAAAGTTTGTAAGAAATTACTTACTCTCAAGAAGATTCCAGTCTTGATGGGAAGAAAAGACAGACAACTAGGAATAAATACAACATGTGTGTTTAAGAACCACAGCTATGATGTTTGTCTAGCTTTCTAGCTCATTCCCTGTAGGTTAGCGCTACAGCGTCTCTCTTTCCCATCTAAAACCCTTCAAATGCAGCAACTCTTCTTGCTATACACAC
Organism: Cynocephalus volans; assembly: GCF_027409185.1. Taxonomy (NCBI): domain Eukaryota; kingdom Metazoa; phylum Chordata; class Mammalia; order Dermoptera; family Cynocephalidae; genus Cynocephalus; species Cynocephalus volans. The sequence continues at coordinate 59,956,744 of NC_084462.1, forward strand.
GCCCCCACTTAAGTGCTAGGAGATAGTTCTGCTATTCCACACACTTTGAGACTCAGAGCACTCTGTGAAGCTTTTCGTCGTGCCCTAACAAACACTAGCATCTCAGTGCTCAGTGAGGCATCTCACTGTCAAAGAGACTCACCCATGTAGAGCCAGGATATGGGCTTCTTTGATAGAAGTGGACCAGAACCTAAGCCTTAAGTTCTCTTAAAACTCTCCTCTCGCCCCTGCAATATGGGAAATATTTTCTAGTCAGTGAATGGCCAGTTATGCTATGATCTTTCAAATATTCTTTATGCCAGTAATTTCTAAATTGTTTTTGATCATGAACACTCATCAATAAAAAGTCACGTTTTGCCAAATACAAATATTATTCATTTATAGTACATCACTGTTACTAACTTCTATCTTCAGGAAATTCTATATATTTAGTGTGAGGTTATTGTTGATGGTGGTGGATTTACATCTGTATTCCTAATACTTTTAATAATTTTGAAATAGTTTGTCTGACTTTTTTCAGATCTGATTAGAGTATCATTCTTAAACCCACATGGTAGCTGACAACTCACCTGGGAGCAGGAGATGCATCCGATCTGCTCTTTTCCTGTTTCTCTCCTGTGCATATATTATAGCACTGCTATTGCACCAAAATTTCCTTCCAAGATGTTTTAAAGCCACCTGCCCATTTTTGAAGGTTGGTTTAGTTAAATTTAAGAAATATAATCCAAAGACCACTAAACTGGGTACATAGAAATGATCATGCATGCATAGAGTGAAAGAAAGATGAGAGATGGTAGATGCTCACCCATGTAAAAATCCCGCTCTTCCCTCTGGGTTACCTCACTAACCACGATGTGATTTACTGAGGCTACCAACGTCAGTCCCTTTATGTTAGCAAAGCTCATATTTTCTTCCCGCATTCCCGTGGTTTGGCCTGTACGCTTCTCTTTAGATACCACTGTTCTCTCTTATGAGGCTCTTGAAGGCCTAAGCTTTTGAAGTGCAGTAGCCTATTCTCTGCGAGAATATACTTTCTATAAAAGCAACAAATACACTGACAAAATAGGATAAGGATCAGAAGATAAAAAGAAGTTGTGAGAAAAAAAACCCCCGCATCCATTTATATAAAAATGTTTTCTCACCTGTCTAGTGTTTGGATGGATGGCTAAGGCAGGAGACTTTCTAGACAAGGGGAAAAGTGTGGACACAAGTATTGGATTGTGGGTTGTTAGCATCCACGAGCAAGGTGGGGCTTGCTAATGGGAGTCACGGTGAGTGAGATCAGCTGGGTAAGGAAGCAGCACACACTGGGAATCAGAGTGAGGATCCAGCTTTATCTGTGATCATTCCATCTCCCTTACCTCTTCCATTAACAATGCAACACTATGACCTATTTTTGATATTCTTTGCTATGTAAGTATTAATTCAATCTACTTCTGTTTCTACACCATCACCCAAGCTACCATTGTCTCTAGGATATACCATGCAATAGTCCCTTAACTAGTCCTTCAACACTCACTCTCTGCCCCGCGTGGTCCTCCTACCTTCCTCACTTGCCTCACCTGCCTCCATCCTGCCCCTCGTTCTTTGCACTACAGCCACACTCATCTCACGTCAGTTCCTTAAACAGCCCGCTCTTTCTCCTGTCATGGCGACTTTGTGTATTCCGTTAACCTCTGCCTAGAACACTTCCTCCCCCATGACCCCCTCTATCTTTCTTCAGATCTCAATACCATTTCCTTGGTGAAAGTCTTCCTTAATTCCTTAGTTAAAACCCCCATCATATAAGGACTGCATCACGGACCTGACACAATTACAATATTTTGTAGGAAACCTTGTTTTCTATCTCCTACACTTGAATATAAATGCTGTGAGATCAGGGACCATGTCTGTATTTGTTCACTACTTTATTTCTAGCACTTACCACAATAGAAAGAACATAGTAGGTCCTCAATAATTTTGTTGGATGAATACTGCTATTGCCAATAGGTAGCCACTCTACTGTCCTGACAGAGAAGCAGCAAAATAAAATAAAGTTTACAAAGCTGTCTTAAATAGAAAACAAAACAATAAAAAATCTCTAACACCTGAAAATTTTAATGCAGTCATCTAAGTAACTATAAGAGGAAATTAAAACTAATTTACAGAATATATAGAAAATAATAATAATGAAAACTTCATATTAGAATCAAAAAGACAAAGCTGTTGTCAGGAAAATTAATGGTTTTAAATGTTTTTATTAATAAACAAAATTTATTAAAATATATTAGGTATCTAATTCAAGAAATTAGTAAAGGAATAATGAAGTAAAACTAAGGAAATCAAAAGTAAAGGAAGATATAGGCACATGAACAAAATATTTAAAGAACTTATGTGTAATTCTATGCAAGCAAATTTGAGAATCTCAATGGTGATTTTTTAATAAAATATAACTCTGTACCCCACAAATGTGTACAATCAATACATGTCAATTAAAAAATAAATTAATTAAAAACAAAAACAAAAACAAAATTTATATCTACCCTAAGAGAGAAATTATAAATAGATCAATTACCAATGAAGAAAAAGAGATCATTTCCTAAGAACTACCAACCCCCAAAGTTACAAATATTTTCACAGGAGAGTTATAGCAAAGTGCTAGAATATTTCCTATACCTCCTGCACAGGTGGTGGTTGGGTAATGGGAAGGGTCTCGGACTGTAAGACTAGCCATCTGTCCCATGTCAATATTCTATTGAAAGATAAAGTTGTTGTATTATTAAGAGAGCAGGCAGGTTCAAAGAACTTCTCCTCTAAATAGAATGACTATATATTCTGATTTTTATAAGATAGTTCTCTCTTTTTCTGGAGAAAATCTGAGTCTTCTAGAAGTGGCTAGATTTTAATATATAGTTATTATATAAATGTAATGACAAGTAATTTAATGTTAAGACATATTAATAAATGACAATTCTCAAGTTAAGGTGAGGACATAATTACTAAATTAATATATGCACAACGTTGAAGTGCAGAGAAGCTATTTTAATAGCTAAACCCCACAGGGCTTGTGTTGGTGCATTGAGCCAAGGAATTGTGGCCATAGGTCAGGAAAGATACGGACACAAGGTGATATCAACATGGAACATTTCTGCATGCTGTATTACAAGATTACATTGCCAGAGTTCAAAGATATTTGAAAGTTTGAAAATATATCACTACATTTTTAACTTCCATGTCAAAATGACTATAACTGATAACTTTAAAAAAAAATACTTTTTAAATTACTTTTTAAAAGCTTTGCCAAAAGAATCACATTTGTTAAAAAAGACATGATAATTTGTCTTTTCACTTGTGAGATAAGCATGACTCAAGGCAGGAAGTATGACTTACAATGTAGTCAATCCAAGGAATTCACTTAGCTGTGGATTCTGTAGTGTCTAGTGCTTCCATGAATAAATTTCTTGAGATAAGATCATGTAAAATGAGGTTTGGTGCAAAGAATGTGAGTAACTGTACAGCACACTGCAAAACTCAAAAATCACAGTTACAGATCTTTCTGGTTTTACTCAGTGGTGTACCGGTAAATGTGTATTAAATAGTTCTTCAAAAAGAATGCCTTGACTTATAGAATTTGCCAATGCCCATGGTGTAAATATTCCAAACATGGTTGATTAAAAGCTCCCAACTTGATGTCACTGGGAAAAGATGTACACAATCCAGCACACCAATTGAGGTAAATTTTTGCATTCTTTAAACTTAAATTTTCATTACTACAGACAAAACACAGAATTATCATAAAATATGTTCTTGCACCATAAACTCAAAATATTTTACTTTAGGAATTGAATGACATTTCATGTTTAACAATCATGAAACAAAGCATCCATCTAGCCACAAAAGTTAATATATTGATTAAAAAACTTAATATGGAAGTTCTTAAACACTGGTAGGGCAACCATATGTCAATAACACATCTGATCTTTTAAAAATGAATGTAGATATAACCTTGATAATACTAATTTTTATTATTTTCATAGAAGCAAAGATATTGCAACCATTCTGTGCTTTGTTGAAATGCAGAACACACCAATTATCATATTTGGATATAAAATATATAAATCTGATGTGCAATCTTGAAAGAATATTAAACTTTTGCATACGAGAACTTCAAACATTATTTTTAAGTATTTCTTGAAGTTGATACTTTAAAACAAAATTCTATCTCTGATTTCTGGCTTGATGCTTACTTGATGCTGCAATTATTCCCCATGTTACTCTTGCAGAAATCAAAGGACACAACTCATTAGTACCTGTGTCTCTTGTGAATACTTACACCGTACCAATAGTCAGAATAGAGACATGAAAAGATGAAGCTTTCCTAAGTTAATGTACTCTAATTAATAAAGAAAATTGTTGAGAAAAATATTTATTGCATTTTGAATCAGGTTCGACAGGTAAATGAGAGTCAGATTTTTGAGGAATTTTTGAGTCCACACTGTGGCTACAAACCCCTGAGGGACTAAGAAGTTATTGTGTGTGAGAATCCATATGCCTTATGAATGATTCTCATCCACAGATGTTCAAAGTTCTTATGTTACAAATGGTCTTCCTTATTCAAGCTTCAGTTAGTTGGAAACAGCTGTGGTGGTCTTGGAAGGCAAATTTGAAAACCTCTATTGATTCTTTAGGATTCAGTTGACAACTAGATTTTCAATGGACTTTATCTGAGGAAAAAAATAACTTTTAAAATGTGCTCCTCATATGTCATTTATTTGCACATTCATCTATACATATAATCATTATTTACATATTCATTCATTCAGTAAATGGTTACCAAGTCACTACTATAAGCAGGATAATGAACCCAGCTGGGCATAGAGCCAAGAGCCAAGGAACACAGTTCCTGCCCTCATGCTGCATACTGGCTAGCCAGGAAGAGAACTATTAAAAAAAACAATTCTAATTGGGATAATTATTGAAAAGAGGAAATGCAAAGCACTGAGGGAGTGTGCTGTCGTGGAGTCTGGCATTTTCTTGGTGGAAGGAAGATCTCATTGAAGTCATATATAGCCTGTGACATGAAGAATGATGCTTTTACATGAAATCTGTTCTCTTAAATCCTGTTCTAATGAGAACCTCCTAGGGCAATTGGAGAAGGGCAAAATGAACATTGGAGGCTGCAGAAGAGTCCTCATAATTTTCATAATGACATACATACTTAATAGTCTACAAATAAAGGACATGAGCAAATGTCCCCTCTTATTCCTGAATAGGAACTCTGAACTTGACAGGTGATTTCTGCTGATTAACAACCCTTGGAAATCAGAGGAGCTATTAATGACCAGTGGAGTGATTTTATAAAATCTCCCTCAATAATTCAACTAAATTGCTCAGAAACTCCTAAAAGGATGTTTAGAAAAATTTAGAAGAATAAAGATTTGTGGAACAAGATGAATTCTTCCAACATTAACTAATCAAATCCAGAAAATAAACTGATAAGGTAAATACTGTGAACTTTCTTATTACCAAAGTAATGTTTTAATTTGAAAAAAAAAATTGGAAATGCAGACAAGCAGAAACAAGAAGCCTAGAGTTACCCATAGTCTCCACTGAGATAACCCCTGTCTATATTCTGGTCTGGATCTCTAAACTTTGTTCATCTGTATTGCTAAAACAGATTAAACATAATATCATAAGAAATATCCCTGGAGAGTTAAGAGAATAGTGATTAAGAGTTTTGGCTGCACTTCTTTCCAGTTTTATGAATTTGTGCAAGTTATTTCACCTTTCTCCGCTGTGCTTACCTCATCTATAAAATGGGGCTAAAAGTAATAACTGCATAATAGGGTTGTGATAAAATTCACCATTTTAATTCATGTGAATTGTCATGGCAGCGTATTCACTCAGAGGGTGTTCATCTTTTCTATTAGTGGTTTTCAAACTACAGGCTGTGATTTACACCAACATGTCATAAAATTGACTTAGGTGTGGGGACCAGCACTAAAAAGGAAGAAATGAGAGAAGAGAATAGGGATTTCATAAAACTCTTGTTATGAAAAAAAGAAAACAAAAGAAAAGAAACAATAGAAGAGAGTCAGGGTTTTGTGACACTTCATGTTGAATATGTGTATGTGGAGGTAGGGACTGTGCACTACCTCACTGCTGTCTTTCTGAGGGTTGACCACAGTTAACAGAGTGTGACAGCTGTTCTAGATCATCACACAGCCACTGCCCTGGAACCTACTTTTGCTCCCTCAACAATGTATCATGGAAACTTCTCCATATCGTTCAATATTCTTCTACACAATTTTAATGGCTGCACTTACTTATCATATTTACTTAAATGAACAGAGCTTAACTTATAAAACAAATCTCCTCATATTTTGGCCCAATGAGAAATTTTTTCAGTATAGACAAGTTAAAATTATTTGCAGATTCTGTAGCCTTTAAAAAGACAATTTATCAAGTGCATTACTACACATGATTTAAATTGTATACTTTGGAAGATACTCTGTTTAAATAACTTCACCAATCAGAAGAAAAATGATACCATTTCTTTTTTGATTATGATTCTGGAGACTCAGAATGAATAGGATGCTTAAAGGAAAAAAAAATGTTTTGGGCAAGCTTTGTTCAGCTACTCCACCTGGCAGAGCTGAGAAAAAGCTCAGTACACAATGCTTTATTCCAGAACACATTGGCTTTTTGCAATCTCTCCTTCACATACATTCCATTGTTGTTTTTGCAATGTATATGCAAATGTGATTACAAAGTAAGGCCAACTTCGCTTCAATGTTTCTTTTCTTTACCCCTCTTTATTTTCTTCTCTCTTTTTTTCCTTCTCTCTCTCTCTCTCTCTCTCTCCCCCCCCGTCTCTCTCTCTGTGTGTGTGTGTGTGTGTGTGTGTGTGTGTGTGTGTGTGTGTGTGTGTGTGCGCGTTTGCCACTTCTAAGACCACAGTACAAAACCTGAGACAGCCAACATAGTAGTTAAATGCATGGGCCTTAGCAGTTGATAGGAGACCACAGAAAGCTCTCAATAACTTTGAGTGTATACATAAAATAATTCTATTCATTCATTCAAAAAAGGTTTATTGAACTTGTGCCCTTTGCCAGGCACTTCTGTTCTAGGCAATACAGACAGAGCAGTGACCAAAATAAACAAATAGCCCGCCTCTTGGAGCTTGATGTTCCCAGAAGGAATAGACAATAAACAAATAAGCAAACTCGTGTATATAAAATGGTTGGTGGTGTAAGTATGGAATCGCTATACTGAACAAACACCAACTTTTATTATTTCTCTCATTCTTTTCCTTTTAAAATATATTTGGAGAGTTGTGGTCCTTTTCCTGCCCCTAGATGAACATTCTAGTACGCTCAAGATTTTTCTGCTTACACTCAAGTAAAATCAAACAGCCAATGAGCAAATAAATAAAGTCTTATGATTCCTTATGATCACAAATATAACCTCAATTTAGTAGTTAGATCGTCTACTGTTATGTAACAATCAAAACAAACTTGAATTGGAGTCAAACCTTCTCTGGCCCCTGTCAGCTGGAGCTGACTTTGGGCTGGCCGTGTGCAATAGGGAGTGGGACAGCGTTCTCTCTTTCCCCAGGCGACCACCCCTGACTCCTAACTTCTGCTTCAGGCCCTCAGGTCATACCTCCTGGGCCTGGTGAGGGGATGGTTCCAGCTGAGTCTGCCTCTCAGGGGTGCGTGTGTAGGTCAATCTGAGGTCCCCCGCTGTCCCCTCAGCCCCTGCTTCTCAGGCACTCAGTCCTCCTGGGCAGGACTTCAAACGGCAGCTGCTTTCTGCACTGTCTCCGTCCATATCTTCATAGAAAATGGAGTGTGAGGTGGGGGCAGGATGCTGGTTTATGTTGGGTGGTCAGAGAAGTCCTCTCTGAGAAGGTGAGAATTGAATAAGGACTCTAACTGAAGTGAGGAAGTGAACCCTGTGGGTATCTATGGGAAGAACATTCTGGACAAAGGGAATTATGAAAAGGCAAAGGCCCTGAGGCAGGAGTGTGCTTGGCACGGAAGAGCCAGGAGGTCAGGAGGCTGAAGCCAAGAGAAAAGGGAGAAGAGGTAGGTTCTGAATCACAGAAGCAGCCATGGTAATTAATGTTCTTTGGATTTTATTTGAGTGACAAGAGAGTCCTTATTTACTTTAAATTGCGAGAAAACACAAGAGAGGAACTCGGTCACTATCACTGATTATAAAACATAGTAAAAGGTAAATTTACCTGGGACATCAGCTTAATCGATCAGTTGATAAGCTGACTCTTTATTTTAACATTCTTATTAGCACACACAGGAGATTTATGACAGAGTAAATGAATAAACAAATACTATGAGGTTCAAGTGATTTGCTCTGTGAATTTTTTTCACTGAAAGTTGATCTTCTAGAAAGGAAACCTATCATTCTCATTTTTTGTTTCCTTCTTAAATTCAGGCCAGTATTATTCCATGCCTTGGCCCTCTGCCTTCCCTGAGCATCTGAGCCCTGGTGACAGGAGTGTGACATGGTCAAATGCAATGCTGTAGTGAATGTGAAAGGGACAGAGGTGATAGACCAGCAGGAGGACTGGGCCAGCCCGTGGCTTCCTCAGTGTGGCTGTGGAAGTGTCGGTCACATGTTGCCTGGAGGAGGCCCAGCCCTGGCGTGCAGCTGCCTCTGAGCCACTGTTCAGCCTTCTGGAAAGCCTGAGGTGCTGCTGCCAGCTGGCTCTCCCTGAGCCTGGCTCCGAGAGCAGGCAGGCCATGCATGGTGCCGAGGCGTCCAGCGGCTGGGCTGCCACAGAAGGCTCACTGCTGCGGTAGGGCCGGGTTGGAGTCCAGGTAGGTGGCGAAGAGAATCACGTGTGGGGAAACCGCATGAACTAAGGCAGGAACATACAAATTCCCTTCCAAGACAGAGCAGAGCCCTGTTGTAGCTATAGTGAGAGCCTGAGAAGGGAAGAAAAGGCTGGAGAGAACCACAGGGGTAGATGATAGAGGTCTGTGAGTTGATGTAAAAATGCCTCTCTCACCTTAGTCACCAGAGGGATCAGCTGGTAGGTTTGGTGATAAGTCTCTTCTGTCTACCCTTAAGAAGACGGCAGTGTGGGACAGAAGGCTTTCAAGCTTGGTTCTCAACCTGGTCTACACATCGGGGTCACCTGGGAACTTTGATGTCTCATACCTGGTCTTCATACCCAGAGATCCTGATTCAATTGGTCTGGGGCAAGCTGAAGATGGGCATTTGGGGGAGCCACCCAGCTTATCCTAAGGTGCACCAAGGCTGAGATCTGTAGCTCTAGAGCCTGACCGCTGATTGGAATTTACTTACCAAACATGTGCTGGAGGGTGCATCACTGAATACTCAGGTCCAACTCCTCCATTATTAGGTGCAGCAGGCATGGCATGCAAGGACTGCAGTACTTTTAGAGGTCCACATAAATGCTCTAGCTTCTTTTAAAATCAAAAAGAAAAAACCAAAAAACAAAAACATAATCCAGCCTGGGTTATATTTGTGTTTATACCAAATTGATTGTAAAATATAATTTTTAATATTTTTTATGAAGGCAGAGGAGCCTACAGCCCACAAAAGTCATAATGCAGCCAATTCTGGGACTTGCCTTGCCAATCTGTAAAATGGGAAGGGTAAGGAGTCACCTACCCCACTGGTTATTGTGAGGAGCTACTTTTCTTCCTCTTACCCCCTCCAGCCATGGAATCTGTCCTACTTTGCACTGACTAACTGATCTCTCATAACATTTCTCTTATTATTGCTTTGAAGTTTTGTAAAAATTCTTTATTCTTACAGAATTCTTTTATCCTCACTGTAATGAAGGAAACTTGAGTACAGCAGACCATACCATATGTATTTGCAGGAGATGGAAAGCAAACTCCATGCAGAAAACCTAACCACAGCACTTTGCAGGTTGCAGATGTTCAATCAGCATTGGTTGCTTTGAACTGGGTGGGAGGCAGTTTGGGCAAGCACTTCGAGAGCTCCAGTCTTCGCAGCACATGTGTAACTACAGATCTATCACATGCCGGGGATGGGAGTGCTCTCAAAGAACATCTGTCTGTGGCTCCCAAATCTATAGGAACATCAACATCACCTGCCAGATCTCCTAAACTAGCATGTTGAAGGGTAAGGCTGCATGTATATGAATCCCCAGATGAGTCTAAGAATTAGCCAGACTTGGGAATCACTGCTTTTTAATGTCCTTTGTGCCATGTATTCTCTATGTGTATCTCCAAGTTCATTCCCAACCCTTCTCACCCTACTTGGTGCCCCACAGACTGACTCTGAGAAACTGCAGCAGCGCGTTCCCTCGCCCTCTGGCTTCCAGCTGGGTTTGGCCCATGGGAGGCACTGGCAGGAGATAGACACGAGCAGAGAGTGGGGTGGGTACAACTATTTGTCTCTGTCTCCTCGCCCTGGCACATGGCAGCAGCTGTGTTCTTTTATCTAAGGCCCTCTCCTGCAGCTATAGCTCTCTTCAGGTTCTGGAAGAGAACCTTGCAGGCAGCTAAAACCCCAAGGGCACATTACCATCCCTCTGTGGGTCTCCATGACCTACTCACATCTTGTAGATAGGCCCTTCATTCAGCTCTCCTCAAATGCCTCTTCAGGACTGTTCCCTCTCTTTCCTGCTGGGACCCCGACTACTTTAACCCTATACTGTAATTTGCTTGCAGGTAATCCTACCATCGTAATATGATCACCTTCAGGGGCTGCGAACTCAAATGCAATACCGACATTTATGTTGTTATCACAGTTTGCTCTCTTGGGATTTTTTTTAAACTAACACTTATACTTGGCTTTTGCATGTTACTATTGCCTGCTTTATCTCTGCAGCAAATATATGAGATTGTTATTATCAGCATTGTTTTAGCTGAAGAAATCGAAGCATCACAAAATGAAGGTAACTTGTTTCAGGTCATGCTGCAAGCAAGTGGTAAAGCCAGGGCCCCACATCATGGCTCTGCTCTTCCAGGCCCGGGGCCTTGGTGAATTCCTCATCACCCCAGGGAGGAGGGAGCCATCTTATTTGGCATCTAGAATTTACTTTGCACAAGTTGGCTAACTGTGGCTTCTGGATTATAGACTTCTCAAGTGCACCCTCACCTTGCTTCAACTTCTGGAAATGGCTTTATTAAAATAATTTTTTTCCCTGTGATTGATGGGCCTAAAATGTATGCCATGAATCTGGGGGCAGCGGGCTTTCTTCTCGTTGTTGCTGAGGCAGCACTGTGCAACATAATGTACAGCCACATCAGAGTGGGTATTTTCCAGGAAAAATGCCTGCTTCTACTGAAGTTTTATGGGGTCTCCACTTAACATCTCCTTGGGAGTATACACATTGCTTTTCTGGTTGGATCTTTCCCAGAGACACCCAATGGACAAAAAGCCACATCGTCTGCTCTAACAGGGGAAGGGGGCAGAGGGACGCTTTTTAAAGAGGAAATGGGACACTTTTCTCTTTTCCTTCACTGTTTTGTTGGCAGACATTAGTGTGAATGTGCATACCTGGAAGTAATTATTTTCCATTCCAGGAATCATTTTTAAACCTGGATGTTGAGATGAGACCTGGAAAAAGGGATCCTTTTCACTTGAAAGAGAAACATTGGATCTGTAGCCCAACTTGCTGTCTCCCTTTTGCAAATTATTTAACTTTTTTCTGGGCTTCAGTTTCCTCACTTTAAGCTTGAGATATCCACTTAAAGGGAACCTGGAAGGATTATGTCAGATAATAGAAGCCAACACACTGCACAAATGTAAATGACCTTCTTGTGATCTTTTGGACCACATGATTTAGAAATACTTTGTGTTGAGTTTTGCATCTTTTATATGGGTCAAATGGATCTGGTCCCCTGAAACATTTCTATTTGTCCACTGCAAATATATTATCTAAGTGAAGCTGGGCCGGATGATGAAGACAAAATCTTCACTCAGTCAAATCATTTGGGAGATGATGGTGAACAGAGCTCACCGATTCGTGAAAAGGCTAGACAGAGTGGGGGTCAGACAGAGTTGGGTTTGAATCCCAGCTCTGCTCGCACCAGCTGTGTGGCCAGGATGGGCTACATAATTTGCAGAACCCAGTGGAAATGCAGAGCTCTTTGTTAAAAATATATTAAGAATCCACGGGGCAATAGCAAAGCATTAAATCAAGCACACAGTGTGCAACTGCACGTGACCTTGAGGAGCTGATTTAACTGCTCAGGGCCTTAGTTTTCTTATCTTTAAAATGTAAGGAGAGTGACTGTTGGATGAAATGAAATGGCTGTGCAAGAAATGGTGCTAATGCATCCAACAGGCCCAGGCCAGGCCTTGGCACATGCGGGGCTTAGCAAGCAGGGTTACTATTCTATCATTCACAGTCCTCAACAACATCATTTGGCTTATGAATTATGAGCAACACTGCTTCTTCTTTGGTTTATTTCTTGAATAAGTCACTTCTATTAACACAATGGGCAAGGACTTTAGAAGGGTAAAAATTTAGATCTAGATGGAGTAGGGTTGGGGAAACTACTGTTACCAAATGTTGATTAGTATGAACTACTATGGTTGAGTCCAAACTTAGCAGCAAAAAAAAAAAAAAAAAAAAATCCTTTTATAAACAAGTTGGAATGCAGGTAGGCTTTAACAAAGAAACCAGGCATAACTTCGTTGGGCATTAAATTCTTACTGGGCAATGTCAGGTCATCAGTATTCAGGGACTAGAAAACTGTGGTTCATGGACTGAATCCAACTCATCACCTTTTTATAAATAAAGTTTTATTGATACACAGCCACATCCATGCATTACCATACTGTCTATGGCTGCTTTCACACTACAGTGGTAGGGTTGGGTAGTTGAAACAGAGATCATTTAGCACACAAGGCCTAAAATATTTACAACCTGGACCTTTACAGAAAAAGTTTGCTGAGCCCTGATTAGTACAGCATGCCGAGTTGCATGTGGAATAAGGTATCAGATGAAAATGAGTGTGCTTTGTAAAGAGAAGAGCACTACACAAACACGAGAGTTCATTAGTCTGTAATGATGACCTGCTGCAGTACTGAGTCTGCTATAAGGCTGCATGATGCTTGAGAAAAATTAAGAAAAACATAGGATGTAATTAAATAATCAACCAGCCAATACTGTATTGGGTGCCAATTATTGGCAAAACACCCTGCTAACTATCACCTTAGGGATGCAGTTTGGCTTGCCAAGTAGCTGGAGTTCCACGTCAGTGCTGCTAGGGAAAAAAAAACAAAAGGAAAAAGAAAAAGAGGGAAAACTTATTTTTTCTTCAAGAAATCAAACCTCCTCAATTTCTTACGGTAGCCTCCCCAGCTTTTATATAGTTAAAATCTCAGCTGTGCTTTTCTTAGAGGGGAAAAAAATTCCAGTGCTTTGGGAGAGCTGCCAATCCCTGACACTGGAGCCCTTGGGTTTTGGAGGTGGAGATAAAGAGACCCACGTTCTCCTCCACCATGAAAGTTTAAATTTCCAAATCGAATTTTAGGAGTGCATGTTAAATGTTGTTGTTCAGCGGCAGAAAGTTCTAAGAGCCTTAAAAAAGGTAATTAACGTGGGCTTTGTCAGCCCGCCAACACCCCAGTGCTCCCCTGTTGAGATCAGGGTGAATGTTCTGTAGCGCACACGCAAAAGCCAGACTGTGCGAAAAGGCCGGTCTGCGGTGACGCTCTTGGCAGATTTCCAACCTTGTTATGATGGGCAGAGTGCCATGGGGCACCTCACTGCAGGAAGGCTGTAGCCAGGGCTTCTGCCCAAAGCACATCAAATCCTCCCATCTCTAATCACTTGACCACCGGCTCTTTCATCTACAAACCTGGCCCCTTTGCCAAACCATCCTCTACCTTGCCAAATTCAAATAACAAGCTCCAAAGCAGCTCCTGTTGCTAGATGAAGCACACCTTCCTCGAAGCAGGGATTCGTATTTCCTCCCCAGGCACAAAGCCATGAGCTGAAATGGCCTTTCACCCTGAGATGAAGCTGTGCTGACTGAGGGTTAGAGTTCTCTTTTCATTCTGTCAACACATGCAAATAAATTGATGAAAATCAGTGAGAGCATTAAAAACAAATGAATTGGTAAAACACCTTAATTTCTTGTCTCAATAATGATAGTCTGTTTTATTTAAAAATAACGATCCCTCTCTTTAAGTCTATGTAGAACTAATGAGGCTCCTAAACCACCTTGTTACATCCCTTGTTATATTCCACCTTGTTGTAATATTGTAACAAGTCTCTACCTCCTAGGAGAGGAGTTCTGATCACTGTGGACCCACTCTTATCTTTGTGTCAAGTTCAGCTGATGACAACCACTTCCTGCTCATCTTCTGAGGATATTATGAAAATGTATGAGATCATGTCTCTGAACAGAGTTCTAGAAGAGACCGCTCAGAGCCTGTTACTGCCTCCCTTGTTCTCCACTTTCTCCTGACCTCTTTTTTTTCTACTTTTGCTCGTAGAATTCCACTCCCAGTGAGAAGAAAGCTCCCTGTGGCAATCTCAGCATCTACCCTACATCTTTCCTCCGGGCATGTTCATTATAAGGTAAAGATGTACCAAAAACTGGTGTGCAGTAACAGCACTCATATGTTTACCTTGGCAATAAGGAATTTTTGTTCTTAGAGTGCAGAAGTACATGCATTATTGAAATGTTATATAACGATAAAATTGAGGTCATATCTCCCTGTCAGTCTCCAGCTTCTCTCTAATACCATTGTAGGCTTGCCAACCCCTTTCAGGTGTAGATTCTTTGCAAAAAGACCGCTCTTTCCTCCCTATTTTTCCCCCAACCCTTTCACTTCTCTGCAGTTTCCTTCTTGTGACACCACTTCCTTTGACAACCTCTCCCGTGCAGCCAGCTTCTTTTGCGATATCCAGAGAACCACATCTCCTGGGTCCCTACGAGAGTGCTCTTTCAGAGGCTGGTCCTCTCAACTTCCTCCTCTGGCAACCACCTGTCTCTGTTTCCCTCCTTTCTCACCTCCTTCTCTCCTGGTGCAGAACCCATCTTATGCATTTTCTTCACGGCTGATCCACCTGTTTGTGCCCTTGAATCTAACTGGAACATCACCAAATAAATTTTACTCTGTGTTCTTGGAATTTTAACCTATTTTTCCCCACAGGATTTTCCATTCTTTTTATGAATATGCTACAGATATACCCTTTCATCTATACCCATATCTACACCTATATCAAGACCTTTAGGAAATTTACAAAAGTGATTTAGAAAAACAGGTGAAGATAGACATACTAAAAAATTAAAAAGAAGTTACACATGAGGTTGATAATACTACGAGATATAAAAATGTTTTAAAGCAGAAACAATTAAAATTGTCATGCTAGTAAAACAAGCACACAGCCTGTCAAAACACTCAACTAATTGTGCTGAATGAATAAACGAATGTTTATTAATATATAATATAAAAAATTACAAAAAGAATAAACATCTAATGTATTATTTTAGAGCCATTAAATCTTGAAAAAAATTAGCTCTACATCTCATAGCGTACAAAATAAATTCCAAGTAAATTATAAAAATTAAATTATAAATACTATAGAAAGCAAAATATTTTTCAAAACTTCCCCAGAAATCAAATTGACCATCAGGTTTCTGGCAATGATAGAAAGGTCACAAAGTTAAAGCTCAATGAGCTATACTTATAAAACTAAAATATCTTATATAAGAAACAAGAAATTAAAAGAGAGTTAAAAGGATTGAACATCAAAACATTGCAACAACAAATATGACAAAGAGAATATAGTTGTACATGTATAATACAATTTTTCATTTATTAATATATGAGAAAAGTTACTTTTTTCCTTTGCAAGCTGATAGTTTGTTATTTGCCAATAATTTTACATTTTTCTTGTTAATTTGTAGAAGCTTTTATTATACTATGTATACTGAATTTCTGTTTGCCATATTTTACAAATATGTTTCTTGTATTTTTGTTTTAAAAATTACTTTATGGTTCTTTAAATATTTATGAAATACAAATCTCCAATCATCTCGTTTATCATTTCTGCCTTTTAGTGCCATGCTTAGAGAGGCTTTCCCTATCTCATGATTATATAAATTTACCTACATTTTATGTTTTTGTCTAAATTTTACTTTTAATTATTTAACTTTTTTCATTTGAAGATTGAAGAAATAACTTGCTTAATTCTTCTCCTCCCATTATTGTTCTGACATTACTTTTTTACTAATTCATCTTTGCCCCCATGCTGTGGGTTAAATGTGTCCCCCAAAAGTTCATGTACTGGAAATTTAATCTCCATTGTTAACAGTGTTAAGATGGTGAGAAATCCTGTTATGGTGATTGAAAGGTGGGGCCTTTAAGAGGTGATTAGATTGTGAGGACTGTGCCCTTGTGAATGGATTAATCGATTGATAGTTTAGTGGGTGGTAGTGGGGGTGGTTCTGATGGCTTTAAAAGGAGAGCAAGTGAGGAGGTGAGCTCTCTTGCTCAGCCCATTCTCGTTACATGACAACCTGCATCACTGAGGAGTTACCACCAAGATCAAGGTCCTCATCAGATGTGTTCCCTGGACTTTGGACTTCCTAGCTTGCAAAGCTATAAGGAATATATTTTAATTTTTTGTAAATTAAATATCAGTAAATACCAGTTTCAGGTATTCTATTATAAGCAACACACATACTAATATGCCCCACCAATATGAAATTTAATCTTTAGCATACACTTGATTTTTTAGCAGATATGCACATATATACACATATACACCCTAGTCTGATTTTTAAAGTTTTTGTTCTGATCTGTTGATTTTGTTGCTGGTCAAATTATTCAGATTGCTCAAAGCATGGTAATAAATTTTAACATCAGCAAGGTAAGGCCTACCTTATCGTGGACGTTCTTGAATGCTTACTTTTCAGATGAACTTCAGGCTCATTTACTAAAATCCTCCCAAATATTTCTTTAGAATTTTAAGTGGGATTATGCTAATTTTGTAGATTAAGTTCACAGGGTGGGGGGCAATCAAAGAGAACGGGGCATGGCTATATGCTGCCTGTGAACGTATAAATGGCCCCAGCATTTCTGGATTTCAACTTGGCAGTGTAGATCAAGAACACTAAAAATATGAATATCCTGAGACTCAAAAATTCTGGTTTTCATCAGTTCTAAGTAAATAATTAAAGATATGCTGAAATAGGTGTCTATAAATATCTTAAATTGTAGTTTGTCATGTGAAAATATTGGCAATATATAAATGTCCAGTGGCAGGAGATTAGTTGAATAAACCATGCTATATTCATGTAATAAAAACATGTTTAATAGAAATATTAAATCACATGATGAATTATCTACCTAGAAAGTAGGTTTAAAGCAGTATTATAATTCTGCTTTGTTGGAAATTATTGTATGACTAAATGAACCAATCATGGTAAGATAAATACAGTGGTGTGCCAGTCAATGTTTAACTGCCAGCTCTTTGGAAAGAAAAAGCATGGATTTGTAGCCTTTGCTGTTTTCTGTGGTGTAAATACACCCATCATGGCTGACTTTAAGGTACCAACGCTATGTCACTGAATGCAGAGTTGGAAAGAAATGTGCACAATCAGCTCTCCTGAGCTGTCTCCAAAACTGCAGAGGACAGATAAAGAGAAAGAGGGGGAGAGATACAAATACATAAACCTAAGGGAAGGTGAGAAAACTAAGTGGCACTCCAGTGGGCATCAGCATCCTTCATGGGGATGGATTTTGAGTCCCTGGGAGTAAGAGTCCAGTTGCATAACCAGAGAGATAGCTGAACGTCTCTACATGTGGAATGGACAGGAGTTATGTGGGAGCCCTGGAGATACAGCAAGTGAGAGAGAGGATGGGTGAGAGGAAGAAAGCAAGGATGAGCAGGGGCAGAAGTTTGGTCCCCAAAGCCCAAAGGTGGCTGAGAAAATATTAGGAGCAGCAACGTCTAACGCTGAGTCGTGATCATTTGAGTTTCTGCAACGTACATCCACTCTGTCTCCAAAATTCCTTTAAAGTCTGCCCCTGCCTTATGTGTGTTCAAGTGTGGGTGAGGGAAGCTTTCAGCAAGGCGGTGACGTGATTAGATGAAAATCTGCTGGTGTAGGAAGGAGAGAGTCCAGAGGGGAAAAGGGGGCAGCTGGGAGCAGCAGTCAGAGAAAAGATGTCGGTGGCCATACTGGGACGAGAACAGTGGGGCAGTGAAGAGGGGTGGTATGAATGATGAACTGGGAAGGTACAGCCACCAGGATTTGCTGTGATTCGCATGCAGCCAGACTGGCACCATTTTGCAGACTAGTGTCCAAGCGTGCTGATTTAGGTTGCTTCAAGTGAACTGCTCTTTGTGGGAGTAATTATATTTTATTATCCCTGTGGTATGCAGCACATGCCTACTATAAAGTGCACTTAAAGGGCCAGCCCAGCCCCTTGAGAGGCATAGCTTTGACAATGTCATTCCCCTGCTCAGCAACCCTCCACTGCTCCCAGTGGCTTCCTGTGAAGTCCACACTCTATGACCTGACCCCAACCTACTATTTCAGTGCACCTTGGAGGACCCCCTTTCAAGACATTATATGTCTCAGTCAGACAAACTATTTCCTCTTCCAGCAATATATACCCTGACATGGCAGACTGTATGACTGTCAAAAAATGTACTGTCCCTCCCTACTTGGCCCATCCCTGGGAAAGAATTATGCTTCCCACCGTACTGGCATCGGGCTTGACCTGATGGCTTGGTTTTACCCGGTGAAATGGAAGTAAACTTCAGGGCAGAAGCTTTAAGAGCCATCCATGGTTCTGTCCTGATTCTTTCGGCTCCTCCATGATACTAGCTTGTCCCCAGTGGACAGAAGACCCGGACTGATAATATCAACTGAGATGGAGGACTCAAGCAAGGGTCCTGGCACATTTTGAGGAGAAAGACTAACTGAGGAGTTAGCTCCTGGAAACCTGGAAACCTCAAGCTTCATATTGAGCTAGCTCCTTCCCTCCCCTCTGCCGATCCCACTGCTTTGACCACAGGTTTAGAAGCAGGGCGGGTTCTGCCCAAACATCTGGCCAGGGCATGGGATGGGATGCCTTGTGCCCTGACTGATGAGTGCTGGGGTGGCTGTCCTGGGAACCTGGAGAACTGGCCACAGGGAAGGGTTCATACTTCACACCTCCTACAGCATGTGGCAACTGTTCACAGGACACACCCAGCTTAGAAACAGGTGTCTTATCTCACCCCCAACAGTGTGTGCTTCCAAAGGGCTGGATTCATGTTGTCTGTGGTCCCATTTTCTCTGTGCCTGGAGACTGCCTCACTAGTCACTGGGCGAAGTGACAAGTCCTTGCTGATCAAGCACGGGAAGGCAGCTGTTAAGAGCAGATTCTCCACCTGGATTTTCTGGTTCTGAATCCTGCCGCTGACATTTACCAGCTGTGCACCTCTTAGCAATTTTCTTGATCTCTCTGAGCCTCAATTCCTCATCTGTAAAATGGACTGCTAACAATAACACTTATCTCACGGCTCTGTTAAAAGGATTAAACAGACTAAGGTCTGTAAAGCCCTTAGAACAGTGCTTAACCTTCCTTGTGCTTTCTTAATATTTGTTAAATAAACGTTCCTGTCTTATATAGACTGATAACCTAGCTTTTCCATTCTTCATAAACAACACAGAGCTAGAGAACTGTTTCTCATTAGACAGGATCAGATTAGATTTATTATGTAAAGTACAAAGGGCCTACCTAGGACCGAGGCATTCAAATGTGTTCATTCAGTTTTGATTCAGCGGATATTTATCGAGAGCCACTGTACTGATCTCTGGGGTTATAACAGTGAACAAAACAAACAAAAATTCCTTCTCTGGTGAAGACATCTTATGGGGGGTTGGGGAAAGATGATGAACAAGATAAATAGGATAGATATCTGAACTGTGTTAGGCGGGAATGAGTGCAAATATGAAAAATAAATCAGGGAGAGGGAAGAGGGTTGCAAATCTAGAAGAGGGTGGCCAACGATTGAAATACCCACATGGAGAGGCAGATCTACAAGGCAGATTGTACCCAACAACCTTTTGTACCCCTTGGACCATCAACGATTCAAAAATCAGATTTTTCTCCTTTCCTAAGCCTCCTGACCTCAGGTAAAGCAAAACAAATGACTGTCTCAACGTTTTGCACACACCCAAGCTAAACATTTAACTTGGAAATTATTAGAAGCCAGGGTAAGCAAACCGAATGGACCAAACCTCCACTTGCAATTCGGTTTTGAAAAGAAATCTTAATTAGAAGCTGCGATGACTGAAAGGTCCTTACTCAAGGGACAATTGACTAAACAATTCACAAGGAAATAGGAAGAAAGCCCAAAGCAGAGGTTGCAGAGGACTTCTCCTTCCAAACTCTCCATGTGGAAATCCCAGGGTGTTCAGGAAGAAGGAAGAATGACGCGAGAAGACTCGTGCCAAAAGGAACACAGCCCTCACCTTGCGCTTTCAGCTTCTTGTACTAATATGCATAAACCCCGCTGCTAGGATTTGATAGCTTCTGGGTTTATTTATCATTTCTTCTGCTAATCTCCCTCGGCTCCAGTTTTAGAACCTCTGCCATTTGTCATTAAGACTAATAACTGGTGGGTAGAGAGACTGGCTTCAGATAGAAAAATTTGAAGGAAGGGCTTCCTTAGACTGAGACTGGCATGTGCTCTTTCCTGGGCTTTTGTGTTCATCAGCAGACATACCCGGGCCCTGGGGGACAGCGGGGAGAGGAGGAAAGGGCTCCTTGTCATTGTGCTTGGGAGGTTGACACCAGGGCTTCCAGAGCAAGAGGAGCCCCTGGGGAGCCACGATGGCCCAGCCGATGTCCACTGCAGCAAAACCTTCCAGTCGTAGCATCCTCAGGGCCACAAGTGCTATGAGTTGAACTCTTTTCCCCTCTCTAGCATGTGGCTAAGGAATGGTATTGGCCACCCTGGAGCAGAGATCGGTGGACTTTTCTCTATGGAGGGAGAACAGAGGAGTTTTACCAATTGGGCCATGATGACCTACATTGAATTAATTTCACCTGAACCAGCAGTAGTGTCCCAACTTTCCTTCATCAAAACCTGAGAAGTGTAGAAAAAATATTTAGAAAACACAAAATTATATTTTGAGCATTCGCTGCTTTTTAGCAGGTTGTATCTTTAAAACAAATAACCAGCCGTTACTTCTGACAAGGTGTGTAGGTCACTGGTAAGGAAATATAAGAGTCCCTAAGAGAGTGTGTAGACAATGACACCATGTTGGAGGCACTGAAACAAAAATCACACATGTAAAAAATCAAGTGGTTGGGCCGAACCCGTGGCGCACTTGGTAGAGTGCTGCGCTGGCAGCGTGGCGACGCTCCCGCCGCGGGTTCGGATCCTATATAGGACTGACCGGTGTGTGCCGGTCACGAAAAAACGACAAAAAAAAAAAAAAAAAAAAAATCAAGTGGTTTTTATTTTTTTATCTTTTTGCTTTTTTATTGTACATGAAAGTTCTAGTTTTGTTTATTGAAGGAAAAGAACTCAAACTCCTTGTTTTTCTTTATAAATTCTTCAAGTCAGTAACTCTGCATGGGACTCCAACTTTCTCTAGCCAGCTAAGTAAGACAAAACCCTGATAGCTGCTGCCCAGAATTGTCACACACAGTCCACTGGCCCCTGTACCCTTCACCTGAGAAGCTGCCAGATGACTCCTTCTGGAAGTCTCAGGGAGCCAACAACCAGTCCTAGCATCAGTGCATCCTGGGCACTGCTTGTGACAGTTAAATTTATGTGTCAATCTGGCTGGACCATGATGCCCAGATTATTTGGTCAAACATTATTTTGGATGTTTCTGTGAGGGTGTATTTTAGATGAGATTGACATTATTTTAGATGAGTGGACTTTGAGTAAAGCAGATTATCCTCAATAATTCCTCATCTGATCAGTTGAAGGATCTATTAGAACAAAGACAACCCCCTCCCCCCACGGCCCACCCCAATCAAGAAGGAATTCTGCCAGCAGACAGCCTTTGGACTGGGACTGCAGCTCTTCCCTGGATCTTTAGCCTGCCACCCTGCAGATTTTAGACTTGTACCTCCACAATCACACAGGCCAATTCTTTAAAATAAATCTCCCCCCCATCTCTCTCTTCATATGTGCACGTGCACGCGCGCGCGCGCACACACCCACACGCACCCCCACCCCCCACCCCCCCCACACACATTGGTTCTGTTTCTCTGGAGAACCCTGATTAATACACTGCCTAAGAGTTTCTGTAAAAATGGTACCTTTGTTGTCAAGGGTTAAGATGATACATAAAATCATGCACATCACACACATAGCATACATCATAACACAATGCACATCTGTTGATATTTTGGTGAGCATCCTTTCAGACAACTCTCCATGGGCAACATTCCCATCACCCACACAGTAGACGACATTTAGAAGGAATCACTATCTATGGCGGTTCTGCAAATTGCCTGCTGTATTGAACAACATGTCATAAACCCTCTTATTGCATCATAATTTTCTCTTTTTATTAAATAGTTTCCACAGATGGGATTTTATGTTGAGCTCCATTTTGAAAGACACATAGGTTATTTCTAATTTTTAACTATAAAAATAATTCTGTGAGGACCAGCTTTTCACATCTGTTTCTCACATCTGTGTCCTTATCTGCTCGGGGAAAATTCCTTGAAGCGGGATTGTTAGATACAGGTGTATATATTTTGTATTTTGATGCATGGTGCCAATCTGTGCAGAAAAAAGACTGTGATGGTTTACATGTCCACAAGTCGTACAGGAGAATGCCTGTCTGGCCACACACTCTCCAACACGGGAGCCCTAGGAATCTGGCAAGCTGAGCAGAGCCCATAGATTGTCCAGGCTCAGTGGGCAGGGGTGGGAGCTTCTCCTCCTCTCCCTCGCCTTGCCCTGTTCAACATCCACTTGCTTTATGCTTCAGCCTCATGGCATTATTCCTTTTTTACTACACATGCCCCAATGTGTTGAGTTATTCTATCCCCTCCCCCTGTCATTGCCCTGTCTTCAGCTCTGTCAAAATCTTCTCCTCTGTTCCAGGCCACCCAAGGTCAAGGAGACCCATGGGATTTCTCCTCAATCGCCACTCATCTCTTCCACAGCCCTTGGTCTTTTCTCTCCTGATGTCCTCAACATACTCTCTCTTTATTTAACACTATTTCTATCCTGAGTTCACCCTCTTCCTGAAAATTCCTAGAGGGCAGAAACCTATCTCATGGATCTTTATACTCTGCAGCAGCTCTGCCCAGTGCTAGGGGACAATAAATATTCAATGACTTGTCTTGATGGGTGCCTCAGTCATCAGCAGCCCTACCAGGGAGGCAGAGCAAAGAGGGCGTTTGATAGCTTCTCAGCACCCTTGATGATATTTTTGGTGGGACAAGGTGGGAGGTCTGGGTTAGGGAGGGAACTGTTAAGTGCAATCTCAGGCGCGTGGAAGCCTGTTCTCTCTTTCTTCCATTTGCCATCACCACATCAACAATTCTCCAAATCTCTAAAGGCCTCTGGATCCCTGGTCCACCCTGGAGATTTGGTTTGGGCTTGGTTTGCGGTGTGCCCTGGGATTCTAGAACCACCTGACTTGATAGTATTGGGCCAAGGATGACTCCCCATGGCTGTGGTTCCAAGTATCCCATGGCGCCAGCACCTAGTATTCTTCGAAACATCTTTTTGAAAGCCACAAATAAAGATAACCACTCAAGTTCAGAGGTAAAAGTCATGCAGTCTTGCAGATTTCTCTTAAGGGACAGGAGAAGAAAAAATAATTAGTAAATAAAGCAAAACATACTCTATCCTCACCAAAGAAATCAATCTGCAGCCAGAAAGCTTTCAGTACTCAGACCAACACAGGCATTCAGGAGGCCCCTGGCAAAGTCAAAAGGTGACATCAGAGATCCTCCCTTTATCTGTACTCCCAGGGCTGGCCTGGGGAGGCTGTTACCTCCCAGTGGAGCTGTGGGTCGGCACAGAGCCTCCAGCATTTCGAGCAGGGCTTTCTCCACCTGCTTATCCTATTGTCCTCTGCTAGAGCACGGAGTGAGAGTTCTAAGGCAGCAATTTTGCATGCTCAGTTCTGCTTGTTGCTGGAGCTTACATTTGACTATGCAAATGCTGTCCCCTAGTGGGGATTTATAATAATTCACTGTGAAATCTCAAACCTCACAGCTTTATACGGCGGAGGGATCTTGGCATTCCCACCAACCCTCTCATCTCATCTTGTAGTTGAGGAAACTGATGCTTAGATAAGAAAATGTGACTGTCCCAAGGTCACAGGGTAAGTACAAATTTAGGACTCAACCAGAAACTTCAATTGCCATTCTGTAATTTGTAACTTCTCTGGTCACAATTAGTGAAAATATTTTTCTGAGAAAACACCACATTTCTTTGGGAAAAAACACTCTAGAAAAAGCCACTGTCCTTTGTTTTGCTGTACTCAGAACTAGGGCTTCAAGTTTTCTTTTTGTTTTTTTGTTCGTTTTGTTTATGATGAATACTTTAGTTACAAATTCTATTAGTGGATTTACTGTGTTTTTTGCTTTATTCTTTATACACACAGTTAATTTTTATAATGACTATTTATCATTTTTACAAAAGTCATGAACAATTTCTACAAAGTAAATTATAGCAAGGAAAAGAAAAAAATATTACTTAAAAACATTTAATTTGTGAAAACAACTGTCTAAAATTGAGGGATTCACTGTCATCTGAAGCAAAATATAAGTCAATACTAGGATTACTTATATATTTTCTTTTTCCTTTTTCATTGATTTCTTATCACATTTAAAGAAAAATGAATAGAAGAAAAACTTTTTAAAAAATTTATCTTCTCCCCAGTTCTGAAGCACCAGGCATCAAGCTGCCAGTGCTTAAGGAAGCAGACTGTACTTATTTGGTCTAGGGCCACAGTGTTAAATGAAAGCAGAAAGAAGAAGAAGAAGAAAAAAAAAAAAACACAGAGAAGAGGAGATCTAGTTAACCCTCAAATTGCCCCTAACCCAGTGGTGTGGGTTTCTCAGGCCTTCAGCTGCACAGCAGCTGCAGCATTTGTGTGGTTCTCCCTTCCCCAGATCGGTAGAATTAATCACAGACTTGAAACTTCCCAGCAAAGGAAATCCTCATCCTAAACCTTATCCCCTAATCTCACTAGCACCTTGGTCTTTTGTTCTCTCTCTTGCTCTTCTTTTCTCTTCCAAACCACAAGAAATTACTAAATAAATAAATGTAGGAAAGTAGGAAATAGAGATTCACTTAATTTTGATTCAGCAGACCTATGAATACCTCTTCCATACCTTTAGGAAACTTTAGTAGCAACGTTAGTGGTAATAATAATTATTATTATTTTTTATTAACTAATTGCTGTTTTCCCTGTGTTTGATTGGCATATTACAGTTTATAAGGCACTTTCACACATTAACAACCACAGCTCCCTAAACAAAGACCATCACATTTACATAGGTTATCTCTGGTCTCACTACAAACCCACAAGGTAGTACCATTCACCCCATTTTACAGAGTACAAAATCAATGCTCAGAGATGTTAGTAATTGGCCAAAGCCACATGATAAATATGTGGGAGGCACAGGATTCCAGCCAGGCCTAGAATCTGACCTGACATCCTCCTGCTGACCCTGCACCCAGCTCTGTGCCTCCAAAGCCTACAGTAGATCTGAGAAATCTTTGAAAGGATGTCAGTATTTCCCTTCTACAGACTGAGAAATAGGTGTTCAGAGAAGCTAATGGCTTCACTCGAGAATTTGAATCCCGGCCTTCTAGCTCCTGTGTACGTGTTGGTCCAACCCCACCCTAACTTCCTACAGATGGTACTGCACTCTCCACACCTCCTCAGGCCTAACCCAGAGCTCCCAGCAACCCGGCTCTCCCCAGAGGAAAGTCAGTAGTC
Source organism: Cynocephalus volans (assembly GCF_027409185.1). NCBI lineage: Eukaryota > Metazoa > Chordata > Mammalia > Dermoptera > Cynocephalidae > Cynocephalus > Cynocephalus volans. The sequence goes on from NC_084462.1 coordinate 59,982,651, forward strand.
AGTAGTTGACAGTAGGCAAGGCTGCTTAATCCACTCATAGCGGGAAACGGGAGTGTAAACCCTATTTACCATGTGTATTAGTCCGTTCCTGTTGCTTATAACAGAATACTTGAAACTGGGTAATTTATAAAGAATGGAGCTTTATTTGGCTCACGATTCTGGGAAAACTGCATCCAGGGCAGGCCTCAGGCTGCTTCTACTCATGGTGGAAAGCGGCAGGCAGCTGGCAGGTACAAGCAGATCACATGGTGAGAGAAAGCAAGAGAGAGAGAGAGAGAGGGGAGGTGCTGGGGTCTTTTAAACAACCAGCTCTCAGAGGAACTAATAGAGTGAGAACTCGCTCATGCCCCCCCACCTAGGGAGAGCATTAATCCATTCCTGAGGGATCCGTTCCCATGGCTCAAACAGCTCACAACACTGCCACATGAGGATCAGACTGCCACATGAGCTCTACGAGGACAATAATCCAAACTCCGTCACCATAAACCTTATTTACCATTATACAGGGGCATTATCTCTAATAATGTTTTTTGCTTTGAAACCTATTTTGTCTAATGTTAATATTGTTATATTTGCTTTGTTTAGTATTTACCTGGTGTATCTTTTTTCATCCTTGACTTCCAATCTTTCATAACCTGTTATGATATGTGTGTCTTTTATAGACTTCATAGAGTTGGAAATAATTTCTTTTACCAAGACCAATACTCTTTGTTTATTTCACTACTAAAGTTAGTCCATTTACTGACATATTTTTATTTCTTTCTATCATTTTTGGGGGTGCCACCTCCTATTGTTTTTCCTTTTTTGAGGGTTTTTTCCCTCTCCTTATTGCAATTCTGGAAATTTCAGGTTACCAGATATTGCCAGGACAGAGGTCACCTTCAGTATCTGCTTATCCCAACAAAGTCCCATTTTCACGTGGCTCCTGGAGCAAAAAATCCTCCTTTACTTTCCTGTAAGCCATGCCAGGCTTTAGAAAAGAATGTTTTGGGGTTTAGTTTAAAGTCCAGCATTTTAGGGATACTGTTATATTGACAGAAAGAAAACACTATATTTTTTCTCTATCTATCATTCATTTATTCATTCACTCATTTATTCAACAAGTATTTATTGAACACTGAGTAAGTGACAGTATTATTTTAAATAAGCCATACTGGCGATACTATTTGGTAATCTGCTTTTGTATGTTTGCTTTATATATTGACAAGGACACATTTCCTGGACAATATTTTATTTAATTTAAAATCATTTTCATGATTTTATATAATTTGATTTATTCATATTGATAATATATGTAATTCCCAGGTTTTAGACACTAAGATTATTACAAAAAGTGTCTATTATAATAAGCCTTGTGAGACCTTTATACACAGATAAGATGTTTGCATCAGATAAAATTTTTAATGTGTAATTTGTGTTTCAGTGGGTAAAATATAAGGCTAAAAGAATGAAAATTCAATATATTTGAAGATATTTAATAATTTATTATATTATTTGAAATGGGGAAAGACTTTCTAAGAAAAATTTTCAATAAAGCAAAACTAAAGAAAAAGTTTAATACTAATGACTACATAAAAATTTTAAAATGTCTGTACATAAAAAAATAAATAAATAGCAAGCAAAAAAATGGAAACATATTTGCAATGCAGAATAGGGCTTAGGAGCTATAGTGGGAAGGTCAAATCCTGCCTGCCTCCAATTTTATAAATAAAGTTTTATTAGAACACAGTCACACATTCATTTATGTATTTTCTGTGCTGTTTTCACATTAGAGTGGCAGAGTTGAGTAGCTATGACAGAGACTATGTACTTACAAATCCAAAATATTTACAACTGCTAAATAACAAAAGAGGTTCTCTAAAAGAAAAATGAGTTTAACTGGGAATATAACATTGCAATAGGAACAGGCATGTTATAGTAAACTATGTGCATATTCAGGGAGATAAAGGAAGACAAAGGATTTTAAAGAAAAAATGATGGAGAATCGCACAATTGTTTTGAGATAATTATCCTTGGCTACAAGGGCCAATAACAAGGGCGACTCCAGTCTGAGGTTGGACAGACATTTGCTGGGCAAATGTCCTTGCAGAAGTATTTTCTGGGTAAGGTTGTGCTGGTCTTTGTGTAGGATTGTGGTTTTGCAGAATCCTTTGTGTCCATTTTTGTTATAAAGCATATGTGCATGAGAAACCTCCCTTCGTGGTCCTTTTCAGCTCTATTTGTCAGGGTTTTTTCAAGACAAGGGATTCTATTTTGATTCTAAAACTTTCACACAATCTAGTCAATTACAGCAGTAACCCCTTACCTGAGGTCTCACTTTCTGTGGTTTCAGTTATCTGTGATCAATTGTGGTCCAAAAACATTAACCAGAAAATTCCAGAAGTAAACAATTGATAAGTTTTCGATTGCATACTGTTCTTAGTAGTGTGGTGAAATATCACACTGTCCATCCCTACAGGATGTGAATCATCTCTTTGTCCAGTACATCCACACTGTGGACACTCTCCACCTGTTAGTCGCTTAGTCTGGGATCAACTGTCACCGTATCGCAATGCTGGTGTTCAAGTAATCCTTATTTTACTTGATAATGGCCCCAAAGCACAAAAATAGTGATGCAGGCAATTTGGAAATGCCAAAAAGAAGCCATAAAGTGCTTCCTTCAAGTGAAAAGGTGAAAGTTCTTGACTTACTAAGGAAGGAGAAAAAAATCATATACTGAGATTGCTAAGATCTACAGGACAATATTTTTGTACTGTAGAGAGGGACCACATTCACATAACTTTTATTATAATATATTGTTATAATTGTTACATTTTATTAGGTTATTGTTGTTGATCTCTTACTGTGCCTAGTTTAGAAATTAAACTTTATCATAGACATGCATGTATAGGAAAAAACATAGTATATATAGGGTTTGGTACTTTCCACAGTTTCAGGCATCCAATGGGGGTCTTGGAATGTATCCCCTGAGAATAAGGGGGAATTACTGTACAGAAAAAAGTTTGTCACTCTCAGTATAGATGATAGAGGTTTGCCAGTACTCATATATAAAAATTCTTACAAATTAGTAAGAAAGCATACTTGAATGAACAAATATTTACTCAATATCTACTCTGTGCTGGATTGTATTGCTAGACATATAGTAGGAATAAGATTGACAGGCCCTGCCCTCATGGAGCTGACATTAAAAAAGGATGAAGAAGTCCCATTAAGCACTGAGGTAAGCCAAGCCCTATGCACCACTGGGGGCACAAACTGCAGCCCTAGAAGAAAATGCCCATACCCCCAGCAGGCACCAAAGTGAGCCAAGCCCTGCATGCCTTTGGGGATCCATACTCCAGCCCCAGAAAGCTCTGCTCACTGCTGGATCAGGAGCCAAGGTGGTGTACCATAGCCACTGCCACACCTACTGTCACCACAAGGAAAGTTCACCACCACAGTAGCAGCCAGGGCTACTCTACAGGCAACCTGCCACACACTCTACTACATTTGATAAAAGAAGAGTCACTGGCAGTGCCTGCAAATAGAGGAGGAAATCTTTATCCTCATAGCCAACCCCAGAGTAATAGAAGAAGCAAGTCCCCTACCAGATGGCCCAGTGAAAAAATACTTGAACTACAAACAAACAAGAAGACATGACACCACCAAAGGAGTGCAGTAATGCTCAAATACCAGAACAGGAAACCCATGAAATGTCTGAAAAGGAATTCAAAGCAGTAATCTTAAGAAAACTTGAAGAGATAAGAGAAGACTCAATTAGAGAACACAATGAAACAAGAAAAACATATCCAGAATATGAAGGAGGAAATTTACAAAAAGATTAGTTCCTTAAAAAAGAATGTAGCAAAACTCCTAGGAATGAAAGATTCACTCAGTGAAATAAAAAACACAACAGAGAGCTTGAGCAGCAGGCTAGAGCAAGCAGAAAAAAGAATTTCAGATCTTGAAGATGGTCTTTTTGAAATACTCCAGGCAGACAAAAAAAGGAAAGAAGAATTAAAATAATGAAGAAAATTGAAGAGAGCCAGCAGACAATCTCAATCACTCAAACATCAAAATTGTGGATATTCCCGAAGGGGAGGAGAAAGGAAAAGGCATTGAAAACCTATTCAAAGAAATAATAACAGAAAACATCCTAGGTGTAAGGAGAGATACAGACCTTCAGATCCAGGAAGGTCAAAGATCCCCAAACAGATTCAATCCAAAAAGATCCTCTCCAAGACACATTATAGTCAAGTTTGCAAAGCTCAAAGACAAAGAGAGAATTCTAAAAGCAGCAAGAAAAAAGCGTCAAGTCACCTATAGGGGACCCCCCAACAGACTAACAGCAGACTTCTCAACTGAAACCCTACAGGCCAGAAGAAAGTGGAATGTGTAAGAAAGTATATTCAAAACACTAAGGGAAAAAAATTGCCAGCCAAGAATTCCTTACCCAGCAAGGCTCTCCTTCAGAAATGAGGGAGAAATAGTGTATTTCCCAGACAAATGAAAATTGTGGGAGTTCACCACCATATGACCAGCCCTACAAGAAATTCTCAAGGGAGTCCTTCATCTGGAATCTGAATAATGAATGTCACTACCGTGGATATACAAGAAAGAGCAAAACCTGCAGTTAAAACAAAAATGCCAGTGAGAAAGAGCAAGAACCTAAATCATGCCACCTCAAATATCCAACTAACATTGAACAGAAATAAAGGGGGAAGTAAGGATCAAAAGATATTTAAAACATCTAAACAAATAGCAATTAAATGACAGGAATTAAAAAAATATCTGTCAATAACCACCATAAATGTGGATGTATTAAACTCCCCATTCAAAAGGCACAGATTGATTGATTGGATTAAAAAGCTAGACCCAAGTATATGCCATCTTCAAGAGACTCATCTCACATATAGGGACACACACAGAATAAAAGTGAAGGGATGAAAAAAGATATACCATGCAAATGGAAACCAAAAATGAGCAGGAATAGCTATTCTTATATTAGATAAAATAGACTTTAAACCAAAAAACATAAAAAGATACAAAGAAGGCAACTATATAATGATAAAAGGATCTATCCAGATAGAACACATAACAATCATAAATATATATGCACTCAATACTGGAGCAACCAGATATATAAAGCAAACACTCTGAGACTTAAAGAAAAAAATAGGCCCTAACATGTTAATAGTGGGTGACCTGAACACCCCTCTCTCAGTATGGGACAGATCATCCAGGCAACAAGTCAACAAAGAGACACAGGATTTAAACTACATGTTAGACCAACTGGACCTTGCAGATATATAAAGAACATTTCACCTAACAACTAAAGAATATACTTACTTATCAGCTCATGGTACATTCTCCAGAATAGACCACATAATAGGTCACAAATCTAGTCTCAGCAAATTAAAAAAAACTGAAATCATTTCAAGTATCCTTTCAGACCACAATGGACTAAAATTAGAAATTAATAATAAGCAAAACTCTGGAAAATATACAAATACATGGAAACTAAAAAATAGGCTCCTGAATGACCTTCAGGTCCATGAAGAAATTAAACAGGAAATCAAAACATTTCTAGAAACTAATGAAAACAAAGATATATCATACCAAAACCTGTGGGATACTGCAAAAGCAGTACTAAGAGGCAGATTTATTGCAATAAATGCTCACATCAAAAGGATAGAAAGACTTCAAATAAATGACCTAACACTATGCCTCAAAGAACTTGAAAAACAACAACAATCCAAACCTAAAGGTAGTAGATGGAAAGAAATAATTAAGATCAGAACAGAACTAAATAAAATAGAGACACAAAAAACAATACAAAAGATCAACAAAGCAAAAATTTGATTTTTTGAGAAGATAAATAAAATAGACAAACCATTAGCTAGGTTAACAACAACAAAAAAAAGAATAGAGAAGACACAATTAACAAAAATCAGAAATGAAAAGGGAGACATTACAACTGATACCACATAAATACAAAGAATCATTAGAGACTATTATAAACAACTGTATGACAACAAATATGAAAATCTGGAAGATATGGATAAGTCTCTAGACACATACAAACTACTAAGACTGAACTAAGAAGAGATAGAAAACCTGAACAGATCAATAACAAGCATGGAGATCAAAGCAGTAATTAGCAATCTTCCAACAAAGAAAAGTCCAGGTCCATATGGCTTTACAGCTGAATTCTATCAAACTTTTAAAGAGGAATTAATACCAATTCTCCTGAAACTATTCCAAACAATTGAAACAGAAACTACTCTCCCAAACTAATTCTATGAGGCCAGCATAACTCTGATACCAAAACCAGATAAAGACACACACACAAAATAAAATTACAGACCAATATCCTTGATGAACCTATGCAAAAATCCTCTACAAAGTATTATCAAGCAGACTACAGCAACATATTAAAAAAATTATACACTATGATCAAGTGGGATTCATTCCAGGGATGCAAAGATAGTTCAACATACAAAAGTCAATAAGTGTGATACATCACATCAACAAACTCAAGGACAAAGACCATATGATTATCTCAATAGATGCTGATAAAGGTTTTGACAAAATTCAACATCCCTTCATAATAAAGACTCTCAACAAATTAGGTATAGAAGGAAAATATCTCAACACAATAAAAGCCATTTATGACAAAACCACTGCCAGTATCATTCCAAATGGGGAAAAGCTGAGGACCTTTCCCTTAAAAACAGGAACAAGACAAGGATGCCCATTCTCACCACTTCTATTTAACATAGTAGTGGAGGTACTAGCCAGAGGAATCAGGCAAGAGAAAGAAATAATGGGAATCCAGATTGGAAAAGACAAAGTCAAACTTTCTCTATTTGCAGATGACATGATACTATATATATAGAAAAACCTAAAGACTCTATCAGAGAACTCCTAGAGCTGGTTAATAACGTCAGTAATGTTGCAGGATACAAAATAAATGCCCCCAAATCAGTTGCATTTACATACTCAATTAATGAACTAACAGAAAAAGAAATAAAGAAAGTAAGCCCATTTATAATTGTCACAAAAAAATACCTAGGGATCAATTTAACTAAGGAAGTGAAAGACCTCTACAATGAGAACTACAAACCACTTCTGAAAGAAATTAAAGACACAAAAAGATGGAAAGATATTCCATGCTCCTGGATTGGAAGAATTAACATTCTGAAAATGTCTATACTACCCAAAGTGATCTACAGATTCAATGCAATCCCCATCAAAATACCAATGACATTCTTCACAGAAATGGAAAAAAAAATCTTACTCTTCATATGAAAAAACAAAAGACCCTGAATAGCCAAAGCAATCCTGAGAAAAAAATAAATAAAACCAGAGGCATAACATTACCTGGCTTCAAGTTATACTACAAAGCTATTATAACCAAAACAGCTTGGTACTGGCATAAAAATAGACATTCAGACCACTGGAATAGAATTGAGAACCCAGAAAACAACCCTCAGGCTTACAGCCTTCTAATATTGGACAAAGGCAACAAAAATTTACATTGGGGAAAAGACTGCCTCGTCAACAAGTGGTGCTGGGAAAATTGGATATCCATATGCAGAAGAATGAAACTAGATATGCTCCTCTCACCATACACTAAAATCAACTCAAAATGGGTTAAACACTTAAGTATAAGACCTGAGACTGTAGCATTACTAAGTGAAAATATTGGAGAAACACTTCAGCAGCTAGGTCTGGGCACAGACTTTATAAACATGAGCCTGAAAGCACAACAGCCAAAGAAAAAATAAACAAATGGGGCTATATCAAACTAAAAAGCTTCTGCACAGCAAAGGAAACAATCAATAGAGTGAAATGACAACCTACAGAGTGGGAGAAAATTTTTGCTAACTATGCATCCAACAAAGCGTTAATATCCATAATATACAAGGAACTCAACCAATTATACAGTAAAAAACAACAAACAAACAATCAAAAAACCAATAGCCCAATTAAAAAATGGGCAAAGGAGCTGAATAGAAATTTTTCTAACAAAGACATATAAATGGCCAATAGGTACATGAAAAACTGCCCAACATCACTAATCATCAGAGAAATGCAAATTAAAACCACATTGAGATATCACCTCACCCCAGTAAGACTGGCTATAATCAAAAAGACAGAGAATAACAAATGCTGGCAAGGATGTGGAGAGAAGGAAATGTTCCTACACTGTTGGTGGGACTGTAAATTAGTACAGCAGTATGGAGGTTTCTCAAACTACAGATAGATCTACAATACAATCCAGTAATCCCACTTCTGGGTATATACCCAAAGGAATGGAAATCATCATGTTGAAGGGATACCTGCATTCCCACATTCATTGCAGCTCTGTTTACAATAGCCAAGACATGGAACCCACCTAAATGTCCATTGACAGATGACTGGATAAGCAAAATGTGGTATATATACACCATGGAATACTGCTCTGCCATAAAAAAGAATGAAATTCTGCCATTTGCAACAACATAGATGAGCTTGGAGAAACATATGTTGAATGAAATAAGCAAAGCACAGAGAGAAAAATAGTGCATTGTCCTCACTCATAAGTGGGAGCTAAGAGAGAAAGAAGGAAGGAAAGAAAGACCACAGTGGTGCATTGGACTTGCAGAGGAAGAGAGCATACCTAGGGTTGCAAATTGGGATGAGGGAAAGGGGAAGGGAGAGGGAAGTTGGGGATTTATTGGGTGGGGGACACGGGATGTAATTGCAATTTGTGGTAATGGGCATGCTGCCAGTATTGATCTGGCCATCACATCTTTGGCACAAGTAGTGATGGTCAGCTTTGTACCCCATGAATATTCATAACCAATCAATCAAGGCTAGACCAAAAAAAAAAAAAAAAGGGAGAGAGAGATGAGACAGGTAATGTGAGTATATTATTAACAAATAAATAAAGCAATATAATTCCACATATGGTAAGTGCTGTGATGAAGCTAAAATATGGCAATAATAAATCATGTTAGGTTTGGGACCAGCAAAGTCCTTGCCTGGAAGATAATTTTGTCTGTGGTCCTTAGGGAAGACCATTCAGTGGAGTTAACATTTGAGCTCACAGTCCTTGCCATCAGGATTGATTTGTAGTATTTGGAGCAGGTTGTATTACTACCACAGAAAAAAAGTTAGGTGTTGGTATCGTGATGTGTATCCTAGAGCTGTAACCATCAATCTAAAATAGTTATACATCTATTGAATATCGACAAACAAGAAGAGATTATATTCTCTATAGTGCTAATATAACTTATTTTACTTAGATATATACTTTTACAATAAATTTAATGATTGCTCTTCAAATTATTTAACAAATCTACTGTGATTAAATAATTTGCTTTCCTTTTCAGTTGTTGTCCCTCTCACAGTATATGAAAGACTTTGTGTAGCACAGCCTTATAGTTAACTCTTGACCTAATTATTACCTTAGGAAAACTTCCTAGAGGCAGAATTGCTAGATCAAAGAAAATGCACAAGTTTAGACTTTTGAGATGCACTGAGAAACTGAGTTTGAGGCAGTGTACAGTTATTTGCATTTCCTCTGGGAATAAATAAGTCTGTTTTTTTCTCTTAGTGTCATGAAAGCATTCAAATTGTTTTCAATGTGATGTGAGCAGATGCTATTTTCATATTTCAGTTTCCATGATATTTCTTCAGGCCAAATATTTATTTATGTTTTTATTTGTATTTCACATTTTGAGACACTTCCCTTTAAACTCTTTGCCCATTTGTCCATTGTGTTCTCATATTTTTATTGATTTGGAAGCACTCTTTACATATTAAAATACAGTAACCTCTTAGCCAGTTTGCCTTTAAATTCTATTCATGATGTTTTTTGACAATAAAATAATTGTTGGTCCAATTAATATAACACATTTTTCTTTGTGATTTCTGTCTTTGATGTTGTTCATAGAAAGAACTTGCTTAAGTAGCCTGTACTTTCATCTAATACTTTCATAGTTTTATTTTTGAAAATTAAATCTTAGACGTATTTGCTGTCAAATTTGGTATGCAGGTAAGCTAGAGTTCTGTATCCTTTTTCCCCTCAAATATCAGCCAGTTGATTCAATGGCATTTACCAAGTAATCTTTCCTCTTCCTCAGGAATTTGTAAACACACCTTTATCATTTGCTAAGTTTGCATTTTCGCTTGGCTATTATCTGGGATTTTAATTCTATTTCTGTGCTAGTTTCATAGTGGTTAAATTATTATAACTTTAGCTTCTATTTTAATATTACATATCAAGACCCTTTATTACTCTTCTCTTGTGGACTGTTTCCAATCATTTTTCTTTGAGATAATGTTTTGTTTTCCTTTATTTTTAATTTCTAAAACAATTCATTTAAAAATGTTTAAATTGTATTTAAGTTATAGATTTATTTGAGAAGGATTGAGAACATCATATTACCTTCTTGGGTAGAATTTCCATTTATTTTTACTCTTTCCCCCATTTTTCAGTAAATGTTTCTTTTTAAAAAAATATAAGCCCTGCATATTTTCTGTCAATGTGACTACAAGATTTTTTATAAATGAAATTATTATTCTACTATAAATGAAATTATTCCTCCATTATACTTTTTAATTGCATATTATTGGCATATAGAAAATGTATTCTTTTGTACTTTGTATACTTCTTTCTATTTGTCTTATAACTTTATTTATTTTTACTCTTTCCCCCATTGTTACTCTTTCCCCCATATTTCAGTAAATGTTTCTTTTTAAAAAAATATAAGCCCTGCATATTTTCTGTCAATGTGACTACAAGATTTTTTATAAATGAAATTATTATTCTACTATAAATGAAATTATTCCTCCATTATACTTTTTAATTGCATATTATTGGCATATAGAAAATGAATTCTTTTGTACTTTGTATACTTCTTTCCATTTGTCTTATAACTTTCCTTTTACTGAAATTTTCCATCAGTTTCAATACATTTTATATTGATTATGTTTGATTTTCTGTGAAAACGATGACATCACCTACAAAAATATAACTTTTCATCTATTAAGTATTTCATTTTATTAATTTCCCTTGTCTGATTAGAAGAAGCTAACGTTCAAAACCCATGTTAAGTAATAATAGTAACAGGAGATATTTATAACTTGTTCTTAATTGTAATTACAATTTCACATAAATTTCACTATTAAGTGTGAGGTTGACTTGATTTGAGATAAGCTTTATTTATACTATTAAGAAGGTGCCCTTTCATTTCTATTTTATCAATAGCTTTTGACCAAAATGAATGCTGAATTTTATAAACGTTTTTGCGGGGAGCAGTAGTAGCACTTATCAGGATAACCGTGTTCCTGTTCATCTGTAACTTTTTAATCTGATCCATTATATTAATATATTACATCATGTTTAAATGTTTTTATTTTCATAAAATAAAACCTACTTTATCATGGTTTCTTTTTCTAATGAAGTATGAGTTCTATGTAATATTTTATTTAGAATTTTTCCTTTTACATTTTTTAACATTTAAATCTTTATTTGAAATTTACTATAAAACATGAAGTAGAAATAAACTTTGTTTTTTACAAAAATACTTAGCCAGTTTTTCATACACCTGTTATCAAATAATTCAAGCTTACAAAATGCCACACTTATCACGAAATAATGCTATTTGATTGTCTTAGTCATCTTGGACTTCCATAACAAAATACCATAGAATGGATGGCTTAAGCAACAGAATTTTATTTTCTCACAGTTCTGGAGGCAGGAAGTCTAAGATGAGGATACCAGCATAGTTGGGTTCTGGCAAGGGCCCTCTTCCTGACTTGCAGATGGATGCTTTCTGTCTGTGTCCTCACATGGCAGGCAGACCATGAGAGATTTCTCTCTCTTCCTCTTTTTATAAGGACACCAGTCCTATTGGATTAAGGCACCACCCTTTTGACCTCATTTGACCTTAATTACCTCCTAAAGACCCTAACTCCCCACACAGTCACACTGTGGTTTAGGGAGTCGCTAATGCATGTCATAGAGACAAATTCAGTCCACAGCAATAATATGCCTGGATACAAGGAACAGAGAATTGAGTTAACCAAACTTTGCAGTTCATGACATGCTGATATCACTGGCCTGTGAAAGAAAACTCTCTGATTTTCCTTTTTTCTTACTTTTCATGCCAAATCCTCATTTCTATAAACATGCAAGCTGATGTAATTGACTAATGTCTCTAATATATATTTTTCTAATTACCAATATGAAGAGACTTCAGAAAGTTCATGGAAAATGGAATTAAAAGATAAAAATTTTACGTATGTGTTGCTGTATTCTGTTTGCTAGTATTTTAGTGAGGATTTTTGCATCTATATTCATCAAGGATATCGGCCTGTAGTTTTCTTTTTTGGTTATATCTTTACCTGGTTTTGGTATCAGGATGATGTTTGCTTCATAGAATGAGTTTGGGAGATTTGCGTCCATTTCAATCTTTTGGAATAGTTTGTAAAGAATCGGTGTCAATTCCTCTTTGAATGTTTGGTAAAATTCTGCTGTGAATCCATCTGGTCCTGGGCTTTTCTTTGTTGGGAGCCTTCTGATAACAGCTTCAATCTCCTTTATTGTTATTGGTCTGTTCAAATTTTCTACGTCTTCATGATTCAGTTTTGGGAGTTTGTATGTGTCCAGAAATTTATACATTTCCTCCGGATTTTCAAATTTGTTGGCGTATAGTTGTTTATAGTAGTCTCGAATGATTCCTTGTATTTCAGATGAATCACTTGTAATATCGCCTTTTTCATTTCTAATTTTTGTTATTTGAATCTTCTCTCTTCTTTTTTTTGTTAGCCATGCTAATGGTTTGTCAATTTTATTTATCTTTTCAAAAAACCAACATTTTGATTCATTGATCTTTTGTATTGTTTTTTGGGTTTCAATTTCATTCAGTTCTGCTCTGATCTTAATGATTTCTTTCCGTCTGCTAACTTTAGTTTGGATTGTTCTTGTTCTTCTAGTTCTTTAAGGTGAAATGTTAGGTTGTTCACTTGTCATCTTTCCATTCTTCTGAGGTGAGCATTTAATTCAATAATTTCCCTCTTAATACTGCTTTTGCAGTATCCCACAGGTTTTGGTATGATGTATCATTATTTCCATTAGTTTCAATAAATTTTTTGATTTCCTGCTTGATTTCTTCTTGGACCCATATGTCATTAAGTAGAATGCTGTTTAATTTCCATGTGTTTGTATAGTTTCCAGAGTTTCGTTTGTTATTAATTTCTAGTTTTAATCCATTGTGGTCTGAGAAGATACATGGGATAATTCCAATTTTTTTGAATTTATTGAGACTTGATTTGTGACCTAATATGTGATCTATCCTGGAGAATGATCCATGTGCTGATGAGAAGAATGAATATTCTGAGGTTGTTGGATGGAATGTTCTGTAGATATCTGCCAATTCCAATTGGTCTAGAGTCTTGTTTAGATCTTGTGTTTCTCTACTGATTCTTTGCCTAGATGATCTGTCTAATATTGACAGTGGGGTGTTCAGGTCCCCTGCTATTATGGTATTAGTGTCTATTTCCTTCTTTAGGTCTAATAGAGTTTGTTTTATAAATCTGGTGGGATTCATCCCAGGGATGCAAGGTTGGTTCAACATACGCAAATCAATAAATGTGATACACCACATTAATAAACTCAAACACAAGGACCGTATGATCATCTCTATAGATGCTGAAAAAGCATTTGATAAAATTCAGCACTCATTCATGACAAAGTCCCTCTATAAGTTAGGTATAGAGGGAAAGTATCTCAACATAATTAAAGCCTTATATGACAAACCCACTGCCAATATCATCCTGAATGGGGAAAAGCTGAAAGCTTTTCTTTTAAGAACAGGAACTAGACAAGGATGCCCACTTTCACCACTCCTATTCAACATAGTGTTGGAAGTACTAGCCAGAGCAATCAGAGAAGAGAAGGAAATAAAGGGTATCCAGATTGGAAAAGATGAAGTCAAACAGTCCCTGTTTGCAGATGACATGATCCTACATATTGAACAGCCTAAAACCTCTACAAAAAAACTCTTGGAATTGATAAATGGTTTCAGCACAGTAGGAGGATACAAAATCAACACACAAAAATCAGTAGCATTTCTTTCCTCCAATAGTGAACATGCAGAACGAGAAATCAAGAAAGCCTGCCCATTTACACTAGCCACCAAAAAAATAAAATACTTAGGAATTCAGTTAACCAAGGAGGTGAAAAATCTCTATAATGAGAACTACAAACCACTGCTGAGAGAAATTAGAGAGGTACAAGAAGATGGAAAGATATCCCATGCTCTTGGATTGGAAGAATCAACACAGTGAAAATGTCCATATTACCCAAAGTGATATACAAATTCAATGCAATCCCTATCAAAATTCCAAAGACATATTTCTCAGAAATGGAAAGAACTATCCAGACATTTATATGGAATAACAAAAGACCACGCATAGCCAAAGCAATGCTGAGCAAAAAAATAAAGCTAGAGGCATAACACTACCTGACTTTAAGCTATACTACAAAGCTATAATAACCAAAACAGTATGGTACTGGCATAAAAACAGACACACTGATCAATGGAATAGAATAGAGAATCCAGAAATCAACCCACACACTTACTGCCATCTGATCTTTGACAAAGGCACCAAGCCTATTCACTGGGGAAGGGACTGCCTCTTCAGCAAATGGTGCTGGGATAACTGGATATCCATATGCAGGAGAATGAAACTAGATCCATACCTCTCACCGTATACTAAAATCAACTCAAAATGGATTAAGGATTTAAATATACACCCTGAAACAATAAAACTTCTTAAAGAAAACATAGGAGAAACACTTCAGGAAATAGGACTGGACACAGACTTCATGAATACAACCCCAAAAGCACGGGCAACCAAAGGAAAAATAAACAAATGGGATTATATCAAACTAAAAAGCTTCTGCACAGCAAAAGAAACAATTAAAAGAGTTAAAAGACAACCAACAGAGTGGGAGAAAATACTTGCAAAATATACATCTGACAAAGGATTAATATCCAGAATATATAAGGAACTCAAACAACTTTACAAGGAAAAAACAAGCAACCCAATTAAAAAATGGGCAAAAGAGCTAAGTAGGCATTTCTCTAAGGAAGATATACAAATGGCCAACAGACATATGAAAAAATGCTCAACATCACTCAGCATCCGGGAAATGCAAATCAAAACCACATTGAGATATCATCTAACCCCAGTTAGGATGGCTAAAATCCAAAAGACTCTGAACGATAAATGCTGGCAAGGTTGCGGAGAAAAAGGAACTCTCATACATTGTTGGTGGGACTGCAAAATGGTGCATCCTCTATGGAAAATGGTATGGAGGTTCCTCAAACAATTGCAGATAGATCTACCATATGACCCAGCTATCCCACTGCTGGGAATATACCCAGAGGAATGGAAATCATCAAGTCGATTGTATAACTGTTCCCCAGTGTTCATCGCAGCACTCTTTACAATAGCCAAGAGTTGGCAGCCCAAATGTCCATCATCGCGTGAGTGGATATGGAAAATGTGGTACATCTACACAATGGAATACTACTCAGCTATAAAAACGAATGAAATACTGCCATTTGCAACAACATGGATGGACCTTGAGAGAATTATATTAAGTGAAACGAGTCAGGCACAGAAAGAGAAATACCACATGTTCTCACTTATTGGTGGGAGCTAAAAATTAATATATAAATTCACACACACACACACACACACACACACACACACACACACACAAAACCAGGGGGGGGGAGAAGATATAACAACCACAATTACTTGAAGTTGATACGACAAGCAAACAGAAAGGACATTGTTGGGGGGGAGGGAGGAGAGGGCAGAGGGAGGGAGGTTTTGGTAAGGGGCAACAATAATCAACAACAATGTATATCAACAAAAAAAAAGTTAAAATAAATAAATAAATAAAATTAAATTTAAAAATAGATAAAAATTTAAAACTTTATTTCTCAACATAAGCTCCATCAAGTTCAAGATACTTTTGTAAGGGATGATACTGGTCATTTTGCCCATCCCTAAAGGACAGAGGATCCTGGGAATTTAACCACGTCAGTGCAGTCTATTTTACACTATTAGCTGAAGAAAATGGGTGCCCTTTAAAGATTTTTAAATCAGAAAACAGAAAGAAGTCACCATGAGCCAAATGAGGACTATAAGGTAGATGCCTAATGATTTCCCATTGAAACTCTCACAAAATTGTCCTTGTTTGATGAGAAGAATGAGCAGGAACATTGTCATAATGGGGAAGGACTCTCTGGTGAAGCTTTCCTAGACAATTTTCTGCTGAAGCTTTGGTTAACTCTCTCAAAATATTCTCATAATAAGTAAATATTATTGTTCTTTGGCCCTCCAGAAAATCCACAAGCAAAATGCCTTGAGCACTCCACAAAACTGTTGCCATGACCTTTCCTCTGGACCAGTCCACTTTTGCTTTGACTGGACCACTCCCACCCATTGGCAGCCATGGCTTTGATTGTGCTTTGTTTTCAGGATCATACTGGTAAAGCCATGTTTCATCTTTTGTTACAGTTATTCAAAGAAATGCTTCAGGATTTTGATCCCACTTGTTTACAATTTCCATTGTAAACTCTTCTCTTGTCTGCAGCTGATCTGGGCACAAGGGTTTTGCCAGCCATTGAGGGGAAGGTTTGCTCAACTGTAATTTTTCAGTCAGAATCATGTAAGCTGATTGTCTCCATAAACTTTTTGTAAAACCTGAATGATTTCACCATTCTTTTAACCTAAGCTTCACCATAAATTTGATGTTTGTTTTTGCTTCAATTTTAGCAAAATTCTTGTTGCTCTAATAGAGGCTCTTTGCAAACCAATGTTTTATCCTTCTTGGTGTCTCAAACTAGATCCTGTTCAAATATGTTATAACAAACTAATACAAGTTTAGTTTGGTGCAAAAACATTTTGAAGTCCATGCATAGTTTTTCATAATAAACATTTTCCATGAACTTTTTGAAGACCCCTCATATCTCCTGCTAAGTGTTATTATTAACAATGATTTGGAATTTCAGTACCTTGTGATCTGACAATGAAAATACATAGGAGACAAAATCTTTAATAGGTGAAAAAATTACCAATTTTGTATATGGTGTTATTATTTACATATTTGGTGTGTGTGTGTTTGTATCAAAGACGTGTGTGTGTGCATCGCAGAAAAATTATATATGTGCAAAACATATATATATATATCAAAGACGTTATGTATATCTTTACAAAATATTAGATTAATTGCATATGAAAGTGTTCCTAATTAATTTACATAAGTGTCATGCTGTAGATCTTATTATGTTCATTACATTTAAATCAACATTATGTCATCAAGATCTTTCCATTATAATAAATCTAGGAATAAACAATAAAATACATAGGGAATAAGACTGAGCATATAGCATCACAATGTTTATTATTGTCTAAAAACATGGCAAGGGAAAAGGAATTAAAAGAGAAGCCCATCCATATTAACTTAGAATAAAACATTTAAATCTGAAGTATACAATATTACCCATGTGTAGTTATTTATATTTAAATTTTAAATTTTTTAATTCAATTTATCTGTCACATTAATCACATTTAAAGTATTCAATAGCCACAGAAGGCTACTAGCTACTGTACTGGACAGAGCAGATCTAAGAATTTTCATCACTGTAAAACACTGTAATGGGGAGTGCTTAGGTAGACAATATCATTAATACTGTAGAGATGGGGATGAGAGGAGTGGTGGAGAGAAAGTGCCTTTCCAGACATACAATTCTGAATACCATTTCAAATTTAAAAAATAGAGATTTTTCTAAAGTTTCTAAATGGAATTTCTTTTTTTAAATATTTAAATTTATTATTATCATATTCATTCCTTCAAATCTCGATATTTCTTTATGCCCTTTGCCTGACCTATCACTTCCCAAACCCCCTCACTCTCGCCGCACCATCTCTAGTATCCTTGGGTTTGTTCTCTCCTTCTGAAAGTGTAACGCATTGTTGTGGTCTTTTCTTTCTTTTTTTTCCTTCATTCCTTCATTCTTCCCTCCTTCTCTCCATTCCTTCCTTCCTAGCAGACAGTTATGAGTGAGACCATATGGTATTTCTGTTTCTTTGTCTGCCTTATTTCACTTAACATAATTTTCTCCAGACTTATCCATGTTGCTGCAAATGGCAGAATTTCATTCTTTTTTATGGCTGAGTAGTATTCCATGGTATATATATATACCACATTTTCTTTATTGAGTGGTCCATTGATGGACACTTAGCTTGGTTCCATATTTTGGCTATTGTAAATAGAGCCACAATGAATATGGGACTGCAGGTATCCCTTTGACGTGATGATTTCCATTTCTATGGATATATACCCAGAAGTGGGATTGTTGGATCATATGGTAGCTCTGTCTTTAGTTGTTTGAGGAAACCCTATACTATTTTTCATAATGGCTGTGCTAATTTACAGTCCCACCAACAGTGTAGAAGAGTTCCCCTTTCCCCACATCCTCGCCAGCATTTGTTATTCTTGGTCTTTTTAATAATGGCAAGTCTAACTGGGGTAAGATGATATCTCAGTGTGGTTTTGATTTGCATTTCTCTGATGACTGGTGATATTAAGCATTTTTTCATGTGCCTGTTGGCCATTTGTATATCTTCCTTTGAAAAATGTCTATTTATTTCCTTTGCCCATTTTTTGATTGAATTATTTGGTTTTTTTTACTGTATAATTGTTTGACTTCCTTGTATATTCTGGTTATTAATCCCTGTCAAATGTATAGTTTGCAAATATATTCTCCCATTCCATATGTTGTCTTTCCACTCTATTGATTGTTTCCTTTGCTGTGCAGAAGCTTTTTAGTTTGATATAATCACATTTATTTATTTTTTCTTTTGTTGTCTGTCCTTTGGGGTCTTATTCATAAAGTCTTTGCCCAGTCCTATTATCTGGAGTGTTACCCTTATATTTTCCTTTAGTAATTTTATGGTTTCAGGTTTTATATTTAAGTCCTTAATCCATTTTGAGTTGATTTTGGTACATGGTGTGAGGTACAGGTCCAGTTTCATTTTTCCGCATATGGATGTCCAATTTTCCCAGCACCATTTATAGAAGAGGCAGAATTTCCCCAATGTTCTTGCTGCCTTTGTCAAAGATCAGTTGGCTGTAAGTATGTGGGTTGATTCCCAGGTTTTCTAATATGTTTCACTGTTCCAAGTGTCTGTTTTTATACCATTGCCATGCTGTTTTGGTTAAAATAGCTTTGTAATATAATTTGAAGTTGGGTAGTGTTATGCCTCTGGCTTTATTTATTTATTTATTTATTTATTTATTTATTTATTTATTTATGCTCAGGATTGCTTTGGCTATTCGGGGTCTTTTGTTGTTCTATATGAATGTTTGGATTGCTTTTTCTATTTCTGTGAAGAATGTCATTGGTATTTTGATGGGGATTGCATTGAATCTGTAGATTGCTTTGGGTAGAATGGACATTTTTATGATGTTACTTCTTCCCATCCAAGAGCATCATATGCCTTTCCACCTTTTTGTCTCCTCTGATTCCTTTCAGTAGTGTTTTGTAGTTCTCATTGTAGAGATCTTTCACCTCCTTGGTCAAATTGATACGTCGGTATTTTATTTTTCTGGTGACCATTGTAAATGGGCTTGCTTTCTTGATTTCATTTTCTGCTACTTTGTTACTAGAAGATAAAAACATTATTGATTTTTGGGTGCTGATTTCGTATGCTGAAACATTACTGAAATTGTTAATCAGCTGTAAGAGTTTTTTGGTAGAGACTAGGTTTTTCTATATATAAGATCATGTCATCTGCAAGCAAGGACAGTTTGACTATGTCCTCTCCAATATGGATGCCATTTATTTCTTTCTCTTGCCTGATTGCTCTGGCTAGTATTTACAATACTATGTTAAACAGGAATGGTGAGAGTGGGCATCCTTGTCTTGTTCCTGTTCTTAAGGGAAAAGCTTTTCCCCATTCAGGATGATATTGGCACCTGGTTTGTCATAAATGCCTTTTTATTTATTTATTTTTGACTGGTAAGGGGATCGCAACCCTTGGCTTGGTGTTGTCCACACCACGCTCAGCCAGTGAGTGCACTGGCCATCCCTATATAGAATCCGAACTTGTGGCATTGGCTGTATCAGCACCACACCCTCCTGAGTGAGCCACAGGGCCAGCCCATAAATGGCTTTTATTGTATTGAGATAATTTCCTCCTATACCCAATTTGTTAAAAGTCATAATCATAAAGCATCCTTCGATTTTGTAGAATGCCTTTTCTGCATCAATTGAGGTAATCATATGGTTTTTGACCTTGGTTTTGTTGATGCAGAGTATCACATTTATTGATTCGCATATGTTTAAACAACCTCGCATTCCTAGGATAAATCCCAATTGATCATGGTGTATAATTTTTTTTTGATGTGTTGCTGTAATCTGATTGCTAGTATTTTGTTGAGGATTTTTGTATCTATGTTCATCAGGGATATTGGCCTGTAATTTTCTCTTTTTGTTGTTATCATTATCTGGTTTTGGTATCAGGGTGATGCTAGCCTCATAGGATGGGTTTGGGAGAATGGCTTCTGTTTCAATTTTTTGGAAAACTTTGAAGAGAAGTGGTATTAATTCCTCTTTAAAGGTCTGATAGAATTCAGCTGTAAAGCCATGCAGTCCTGGGCTTTTCTTTGTTGGAAGATTTCTGATTCCTGCTTCAATTTCGTTGCTTGTTATTGTTCTGTTCACATTCTCTGTTTCTCTTGGTTCAGTCTTGGTAGTTTGTATGCATCCAGAAATTTATCCATTTCCTCCAGGTTTTCACATTTGTTGGTGTACAGTTGTCTATAATAATCTCTAGTGATTCTTCATTTTTTTTGTGGTATTGGTTGTAATGTCTCCCTTTTCATTTCTGATTTTTGTTATTTGGGTCTTCTCTGCTTTTTTTTTTGTTAAATTAGCTAATGGTTTATCTATTTTATTTATCTTCTCAGAAAACCAAATTTTGTTTCATTGATTTTTTTGTATTGTTTTTTGGATCTGTATTTCATTTAGTTCTGCCCTGATCTTGATTATTTCTTTCCATCTACTACTTTTGGGATTGGATTGTTGTTGTTTTTCTAGTTCTTTGGGGCATAGTGTTAGGTCATTTATATGAAGTCTTTCCATTCTTTTGATGTAAGCATTTATTGCAATAAACTTTCCTCTTAGTACTGCTTTCGCAGTATCCCACAGGTTTCAGTATGATGTATCTTTATTTTCATTAGTTTCAATAATTTTTTTGATTTCCTGTTTAATTTCTTCTTGAAACAATAGGTTGTTCAGGAGTCTATTGTTCAGTTTCCATGCACTTGACTAGGCTTCAGAATTTTGCTGGTTATTGATTTCCAGTTATAATCTGTTGTAGTCTGAAAAGACATTTGGAATGATTTCAATTTTTTAAATTTGCTAGGACTTGATTTTTGACCTAGTATGTGGTCTATTCTGGAGAATGTTCCATGCACTGATGAGAAGAATGTATATTCTCAAATTGTTGGATGAAATGTGCTGTAGATGTCTGCAGGTCCAATTGGTCTGAGGTATAGTTTAAATCCTGTGTTTCTTTGTTGACTTGTTGCCTAAAAGATCTGTCTAATGCTGAGAGAGGGGTGTTCGGGTCACCCACTATTATTGTATTTGGGTCTATCTCATTTTTAAGGTCTAAGAGTGCTTGCTTTACATATTTAGGTGATCCACTGTTGGGTGTTTACATATTTATGTTTGTTATGTCATTTAAGTGGCTAGATCCCTTTATCATTATATAATGTCCTTCATTGTCTCTTATAGTTTTTGGTTTGAAGTCTATTTTATCCAATATAGGAATAGCTAACCCTCTCATTTTTGGTTTTCATTTGCATTTTATATTTTTTGTAATCCCTTCACTTTTAGTCTGTGTTTGTCTGTATAGATGAGATGGGTCTCTTGAAGACAGCATGTACAGTTATGTATACATACATATATATACAGTTGGGTCTAGCTTTTTAATCCAATCAGTTAGTCTGTGTCTTTTGAATGGGAGTTTAACCTACTTACATTTAGGGTTTGGTATTGATAAGTATTGCTTTACTTTTGTCATTATATTGCTTTTTGTTTAGATATTTTATGTCTTTCTCATTTTCATTTTGGTTTTAATAGTGGGTTTTGCTCTTTCTTGTGAATCTGTGATATTGATTATTGTTTTTCAAAATCCAGATGCAGGACTCCTTTGAATGCTTCTTGCAGGGATGGTTGTGTGGTAGTGAACTCCCATAATTTTTGTTTGTCAGAGAAATACACTGTTTGTACCTCTTTTCTTAAGGATAACTGTGCTGGGTATAGAGTTCTTGGCTGGAATTTTTTTCTTTTAGGATTTTGAATATAGCATCCAATTTTCTTCTGGCCTGTAAGGTTTCAGTTGAGAAGTCTGCTGTTAGTCTGATGGGGGCTCCCTTACAGGTGACTTGACATTTTTCTCTTGCTGCTTTAAGAATTCTGTGTCTTTGAGTTTTGCCAGTTTGACTATCATGTGTCTTAGAGAGGATCTTTTTGGGGATCTTTGGGCTTCCTGGATCTGAAAGTTTGCATCCCTCCCTATACCTGGGAAGTTTTCTGTTATTACTTCCTTAAGTAATTATTCAATACCTTTTCCTTTTTCCCCCTTCTGAAATATCTGTGGTTCAGATGTTTGTGTGCTTGAGGTTGTCTGATAGCTTTCTTAAACTTTCTTCATTTTTTAAAATTCCTTTTTCCTTTTTCTTGTCTGGATTATTTCAAAAATGCCATCTTTGAGTTGTTAAATTGTTTCTTCTACCTGTTCTAGCCTGCTGCTCAAGCTTTCTGTTCTGTTTCTTATTTCATTGAGAGAATCCTTCATTTCTTAGAGTTCTGTTACATTATTTTTTAGGTTATTAATCTCTTTGTAAATTTCCTCCTTCATATCCTGTATATTTTTTTGTTGTTTCATGTGCTCGCTAGTTGATTCTCCTCTTATTTATTGGAGTTTTCTTAAAATCAGTGCTTGGAATTCCTTTCAGTCATCTCAAGGATTTCTTGATCTATGGGGTTTGGTACTTGAGAATTACTATCTTCCTTTGGTGGTGTCATATCTTCTTGTTTATTTGTAGTTCTAGTATTTTTAGGTTGATGGTTGGTGATCTGGTAAAACACTTACTTTTTCTATCACTCTGGAGTTGGTTATGAGGGGGAAGACTTCCTCCTCTATTTGTAGGTTTTGCTGGTGACTCTTCCTGTATCAATGCAGTTGAGTGCGCAGTGGGCTGCCTTGGCTCCTGTTTGGTCAGTGTGTGAGTCCTGCACTCTCACCTGGGTTGCTGCGTGGTGGGTGGGCAGGCCTGCTTGCCCTTCTGGTGCTTGGGTGTGGGCAGGGCCTGTGGCTGCATCGGTTCCCAGGCACAGCACAGGTCCTTCTTGTTCACCTAGCCTCCATGCAATGGGCCTTTCAATGGAATTTCTAAAGCTCTCATTCCAAGGTAATACTTGGCAGATATCATTGATTCAATGGATATTTGTTCTGTTTGTGCTGGGCACTCTTCTGAATGAGTGGTGCCCAACACTGCATGCTTCTACACTCATGGAGCTGACATTATAATGTTAAACAGTGAGCATGGTGATCATGAAGATATGTGGAAATGTCTTATAGAATGCACTGGGGGAGGGGGGTTTACTTTAGGTTGGGTGGTCAAGGAAAGCCTCTCTGAGCACATGGTATTCCTTGAAACTGGAAAGATAAAGGATGGTGGCCATGCAAAGGTGTGAGGGAGAAGAAAGAGCAAGTGCAAAATGCCAAGGTATGCATGAGCCCCAAATACACAATGAAGCATAAGAAGGCACACGACCTTATGTCAAAATGATTGCTGGGGAGAGCCTTAAGAGATACTGCCTTGGCAGCAACAGAGAATGCAGAACGTTATTTTGTTAGACCAGAGTTTCTCAAACTCAAACTATTAACATATTGAGCAAGATAATTTTTGTTGGGGGTGGGAATAGGTGTCCCTGTGCCTTTTAGGATGTTTTGCAACATCCCCAGCCACTACCCACTAGATTCTAGTAGCATCTTCCTAGTTGTGACAATGAAAATTATCTCCAAGTATTTCCAAATATGCCCTAAATACCAGGTTGCCCCTGATTGAGAATCATTGTGCTGGACCATCCTATTCTTTAACGTCAGTTGCCAAGTCCTGATCCATGTCAATCTCTGATTCTAATCAGTGTAGCAGTGACAACAGGGGGCTGCACACTTTCCCTACAGCCAGTGGCTGACTTTATTTTTCCCACTTTACTTACCTGCAGTTGGAGGGGCAATTGTATCACACACTTATATGGACCAGTGAATTTTGGCTGATAGCCTTCCACTTCATCAGAAGCACAGAGAATCTACTGATGAGGCTTGAGTCAAAGATTCTAATCCACACTCTCATAAGGCCACCTGATTCTCTTTCTTGGCAGCACTGCAAAAAACCTTGTGCCAGATAATGGAAAACTGTGCAAAACGAGAGGAGAGAAGGACTCTGTAGCTATTCTCGTCATGGCAAGTGCTTTTTTGGTTGAAAATAATAATACTTTATTTAATTGGCACATGGTGGGGACTGTAACTTAGCCATCAACAAACCCATAAAGAGGAAAAGCCAGAAGAGATAAAAATAGGAGACAGAAGAGATCAAATATGTACAGAAATGATATTTTAAAAATATTTATTGTGTGTCCCTACTCTGCCAATAGCTACTTTAATTTTGTGTTTTACCCCCAACCCTTTCTATTCGAAAGCTGGATTATTTTTTGCTCATTATTTCTGAAAAAGACTGTGACAGCTGAAAAGAGAACAAAATAGCTGCTATCTGGCTTTGAATATCAAAAGCACAGGTCTTGAAAGAAAAGTGAAAGAATGAAAGATTAGACAGAAAGAGTAAGAAAAAACAAGAGAGTGCAGGGAAGGCAACTTTCCCTTCCTTGACCCCACCATACATACACACATGCGCACATGCACACACACACACACACACACTCTCTCTCTCTCTCTCTCTCTCTCTCTCTCTCTCTCTCTCTCTCTCTCTCTCTCTCTCTCTCTCTCTCTCTCTCTCTCTCTCTCTCAGGGCTTCATGGATGAGGGGAAGCCAAGAGAGAAGTGATGGGACAGAGGAGACAGCAGAGTCTGGGGCAGGGGGGTGCACACTAACAACAGGAACTAGGTCACTTTTACCAATTGCCTTGGCCTCTGGCAAGCAGCCTTATCTACTATGTGAGCCCGGAGGTGGTGTGCACTCTTTTTTCAAAAGGTGTTCTCTGACAGTAGCCAGCACTTTGTACATTGGTTATCCAGAAAGAAGGATACCCTTTGGCACCTGACCCCTTAAAACCTTTGGCACCATCCCAGAGCACTCATACACCCATCAGAGTCCATGATCCTTGTCACCAAGTTGAGTAAGGCTAAGGGTAGTGTGGAAGGGAGGGCCCTAGAGGTTGGTTACAAAAACTCAATCCAAGGCAAGAAGTAGAAGCAAAGAGTCCTTCTGGAGGTCACATATGGCTACTCTTTGTCTGCTGTCAGTGGCCTCTGCAAAACAGAAGTAGAGCAAGGACACTCTGCTTGGTGGTTGGCACTCCCCTCACTCTGGCCCTAACTGTGCATAGCCTGTACGATTATCTTAAGGTTCCTGATACACAGGTGATGTTTTCCCTTTTCAAGTACTTATGATGATTTTTCATCCCTATTTTCTTTTTTTCTTTTTGGTTGTTTCGATGGAAATTTGGAAGGGAGAGGCTTTACCTGGGCGGATTAAATTCCTTCTTTTCAAATTCATCTTCCCCCAATGTCCTCTTAACTTCACCACAGTTTGTAGAAAGTCTTTGAAGTTTCTGGAATTTGAGTAATGCTACAAACTTTTTCTCATTTATGGTATTTCAAGGGGAATGTAGAAGAAGAATACATGTATGAATATGTGAACTTTTATTGCTTCGTTTTCACCGTATTCAATAGATTTTTAAAAAATTCTAGCTCCTGGTTGACAGGATGTACAGAATTTCTGTTCTGGGACTATCTCTGCTGTTTTAGTTGTGTCTCACTGGTGCTCTCTGGAGAATGTTGGCATTGACCAAAAGGAAGGAAAGAAGGAAAGAAAAGAAGGAAGAGAGAAAGATAGAGAGTGAAAGAGAGAAAGAGAAAGAAAGGGAGAGAGGGGAAGGAAGGGGTGGAGGAGGGGAGAGAAGAAAAGAAGAGAAAAGAGACGAGAAGAGAACATTCTCTGGGAGGATGCCAGTGCATACAGCTGCCTTCTTAATTTCTCCAGTGCCATGAGTAGACAGCAAACTGGATTCTTTCCCCCTTGTACCTCCTTCAATTCTTTAATTTTTCTTATTGGCACTTTACATGAAAGAAATTTTAAAGAGTTAAGAATGCATTTTAGGATCTCGGACTCTTCCAAATCTGCTTGTAAATTTTGCTCCTGCTTGAGGATAAAATGGAACACTCTTGACATTGCCAATATTCCTGACTGTAGGATCACTTAAGATATTACTTTCCAACTTAGCAATCCCTGAAACTTGTTCTCTTCTGTTATTTGATGTAGATCTTTGCCAATTTGCTTTCTCTCTCTCTCTCTCTGTCTCTCTTTTTTTACTTTTAACACATTTCTATGCAATAAATGCCAGTGTGCAAATCATCCAGAATTATTCACATCCCAAAATAAATTTCCATTTCTTTTCCAGTGAGACTGTACAGCTGAAAATAAAGTTTAGGAGAGCAAAACCCAGACTTATTGCTTTTATTTGTCTAAAACTGCTTTGTATTACAAGTAGGGTTTTTTGCAATGTGGCCTGTCAGGTGCACTAGCTACCTTGACTAAATGGTGAAACTCACAGGCTGATATATTCCACAGGAGTATCCAGAGGAACATTTTTACTTGTTAATGTGAATGAATAAAATGCCACTGTCCTCTGAGCTTGACTGAGCATGGCGTTTAAGGTATTCTAATATTCCTCTTTATACCTAGACAAGAACAGGCCTGAAAGGGACCCAAAGAGATTACTAGGGGGGTTGGGGGCTGAGGAATTGGGAATCTAAACAAAGCTGACTGCCATTATGGAGGTGTGGGGGACGGGGACACCCAAGGCTGCCTTCTAGAAGGTTCTTATTCCCACTGCTATTTTGGAATCTGGAGAAGACACTAGAGGTCCAAATCTGAGAAGGGTAAAAGTCAAGAGCAAGAGGTCAGAGGTTATGACTCTCTCTGGGGTCAGATTTTTGCCCCCAAGACCCATCTCTTCCCCCACCCCTACCTCTGTGCTAAGACAGCCCTTGGGCAGAGTCATCTCAGTCACAGGACTGGCTGAGCAGGAAAAACAAGCCTCAATTGCCTTTGTATAAATCCTTCCTTTCTTTTCCTGTCCTCAATCCTGTAGTTTCTAAAATAGTCATAATTTGGCTTATTTTAGGAGTGGTTACCTGTTGTTGAGAGCTGACCTCAGCCAGGCACTGTGCTAACTGCTTTATATTCATACCATTATTTTATCCTCACAAAACCCCCAGCTAGGAACCATTATATCCCCTTTCTACAAATCAGGAAACCGGAAGGTAGAAGATTCACAGCTCGCTCAGGGACACCACCAATAAGTGACAATTGTGAGCCTGTGCCATTTACCACTAAGGTTTGTGGTTTCTTAATGCTGGGGCAATGCAGTTACTCTAAAGTGCTTAATTTGTTTTATGTCATTTTCATTTTTTAAACTTTAGGGATTTCATAATCGTTTTTATCTCTCTTTTTTCTAATCATTTAAAATTTGTGCCTATTTTTCCCTTAAATATTTTATGACTTTTATTTACCCTTTCATAATTTAGCATTGACATAATTTTAATGTCCTTTAATGTCTGGGCTTTAATTTCCAGTAGTGAGCTCTTTTCTTGGCACATAGAAAGATCCAAATTAATATTCACTGGATAATGAGTGAGCTTCTGGCTTTTATATCTTTGATTTGTTAATATGCTTTATAAGTTTCCCTGTATTTATCTTCTTTTCATTTTTATTATTTACCCTTTTGTGGTTTAACTTCGATGTAATTAGATAACAGCAAATTCTGAGTGGTTTTGCCTATTATGATTTTTAAATTGTCCCTTCAGCTGCTAATACTTTAAGCTTTTAATTTTTACCTTATAAAGTCCCAATTTACATTTCTTTTTCTCCCTTTAATCTCCCTATGTTTAATTTATAAATTCTTCAGTTTCTGTTTGTCTTAAACTTTCAGGTTCTTTCTTTTACTATGTTGTTACACTGTCTCTCTCTTTTTAAATTTACTTACTCATTTTTCACCAATAATTTTGATTATTTTACTCTGGATATTGCTTTAAAGATTATGATTTTGGAGAGGGTGAAAGGCCAAAAATAAGTCCACCTCATTCTTTCCTCCATAGATCCTCCCCTTCCTTTGAATTCTCCCAGTACAAATAATCACAAAAAAAATTGTAGGAGGAAACGAATAACTAGACAACGAACGTTCACATACCAGAATGAATATTAAACCTATTTAATAATCAGAATAGACTCAGGAACATGCACCAACCAATCAGAGCAGGTGCTGGCTGCCCACAACCTGCAAGGTTGTGCTGGAGTGTGCTGGCTGCAGATCACTGGGGCACGGACCCCATCTCAGAGTAAGAAAGAGGAGACCACCATCTTTTTTCTGTTTACCTTCAGAGGGATTCCTATTGGGAATTTGGGGTTTATTATTCCTTTACTTTTCTTCATAGTTGTACCTCATGCATATGCATTCTTAACAATATGTTTAGTTTTAGCATTTAAAAAATCAACAGCTCTTTGTAAATGGGTTTATACTTTGTGCATTATTTTATGACTAATTTTAATTGACCAAGATTATTTCATAAGAAGCATCCTTGTTGCTGTCTATAGTTTATATATTTTTATTGTTGTACAGTATTCCATTATGTGAATATACCACCATATACTTGTTCATTCTATTTGTAAGAATTTTCCTCAGTATTTTTTTTTCTTTACTAAACTATGAACATTTTGATTCTTGTCTCCTGATGCACATTGGCAAGGGCTTCCTTAAGTTAGACATCTAGAAATAGAAAAAGCAGGTTTCAAGGGATGTGCACCCTCAACTTTATTAGAGAATGAGAAGCTGTATTCAAATTGTGTTATATCAACTTACACTTCCTTGAACAGGATTATAAGATTTTCTATTTCTCCACGTTCTTGTCAACATTTGATATTACCCACTTAAATATCTTTTCCAATCTGATGGGTGTGAAATAAGAAATCATTGTAGTATTGATTTGCCTTTTCGGAACCACAAACGATATTGGACATCCTTTCATGATATTGGTTGGCCATGCATTTTCTTCTTCTGTAAGATGCTCGTTCAAGACTTCTGCCTATTTGTCTACTGAGCATTTTTCTTTTTCTAATTAATTAATTAAAATTATTTATTCTGTGTATTATATATTGTCTTTTCACTTTACTTATGGGCCTTTTGTTAAACATAAATTCTTAATGTAGTAAAATTTACCAATCTTTTTTTCTGGAGTCTGCTTTATCTGTCTTGCCAGAATCATAAACATATTCTCCTATATTTTTTCTACAAGTTTTACAGCTTTGTCTTCCACATTTAAGGCTTTATTTATCAATCAAAGAACTAACTATTATCTTATTCATCTTCTTTATTAGGTGTTTGATTTCTACTTCATTAATTTCTCCCTGTATCTGGTAGGAACACTGATGATTCTAAACATATTTAGGTAAAAAATGAGCTGAGGAATAAATAGGAATTCTTCAAATTTCACATTAACCATTTGTTTAGAGGATACAAAAAGACCTGCCTTAGCAAACATTCATGTATAGGTAATAACAGCTCACTTAATTCTTCAGACCTTAGAGAACCATCAAAACCTATCAAAGCTTTTAATGGTCAAATCTGCATTTTAAAAATATAACTCTAGTGGAAGTCGGTGAGATCACAGAGCCCTGAAGTATAACATCGACAACAAGAGTTTAAGAAGTCGGATCCCTATACCAGCCAGCCTCCAAAAACTAAAAATAGATAAAAATGGGATTTAAGAAGAGGGATTGATTTGTGGGAAACAATCCTGAATAAACAATATTGGCCAGGACTTATTGGGTGTGAGGGATGCCAGAGGATGGGTCTAGGGTCAGTGTTTGGTTTCAATGTTAGTATAGCATATGTTTAGTAACTCTATAAAGTGAGATGGGGAGTATGGGAATAAAAATGGGCTCAGAGGTTGGGGGTGGGGGGGATTGGTCAGGATCCCAGTAGAAAAAGATGACACACAATTGGATAACTTGAGGAGTCCAGGGGAAATTGTATGGTGAGGGCTGCCTGACAGGAGCAGCCACTTTGGTAGAGGGATGTGGGATGTGGCCAACCCATTGGGATCCCAAGGTAGAGCAGGGGAAATAGATTCCCACCCTACTCTTCTCCTTCCTTCCAATCTCTTGCTAGTACTTTCCAATTGCCAAACCCAGTTGGAAGCCAGAAGGCAAAGGAACCCCTGATATAGACAGAGCTGTTTCCTTGGACACAGAGCAAGAAGCTGAAAGGCAGGGAGTGGATTTAAAGCAACAAACAGATGATGTGCAGCATAGAAGGTGGAATGCAATGATCTTTTAGATTTTCTTTAAAATAGATCAGAAACCACAAAGGGAGATAGACAAAACAATATTTGCAGAGTGTTGATTGTGTTAAAGCCATGTGATGAGTTCTTCATGGGTACTCGTAGTCCTCTCTACACATTTGCGTATATTTAAAATTTTCAAAACTAACAAAGTAAGGAGTAGAAGGCGGAGGAGGGAGCTGTAATTCTAGCTGTACCATTAAAAATTGTACTCAATATGTGTTCTGCCTTCTTGTTGTGGGAGCCTCCTGTTAGTGTTTAATGGAAGGATCATAATAGCTGTTAAGAAAAAAGCGTTCACAACCAGCCTCAGAAAAAGAGGTGAGGAAGCAGAGACAATACGGGAGCCTATGCACTAGATTGCTAATGAGTGGACATGAGGTGGCAGCTACACGGAAATGAGGACAAAAAGCCACTTTCTTGAGTATCACACCACTCTCAGACCATGACAGCAGGAGGAGAGCAACCTCTAAGGCAGAGAGGTGGAGGAGGAGTAATAGCCACAGATGACACCGTCCTGGGCTCCAAGGTAAGAGATGGTCATCCTGAAAGGGGAGGGGGGGTGTGTTGGAGATGCAGCATCCCAGGGGAGCTGGAGCACCAATCCCCCTGGTAGGAATCACCAATGTTTTCTACCTCAACGCCCCTGACTACCTATCCTCACAGGTAAAGCCTGGAGAATTATGGACTATCTCATTATTCGTGTTTGGGTTGACTTTCAAAAAGCTTGCTCACTCCTTAAGAAATATGATGCAGAAAGCAGGATTGACTCAACATCAGTTAGGAGTCATGACCTACCAGGCTCGATGTAGGTGTGTTTGTTGACATCCTCCAGGTCGGAATCACAAATGTTCTGTATATTCTTTCTGCTTAAATATGTATGCAGGTTGTTCACCCAGTAGCTTGGTGGTGAAGCACACAGAGTTGGGTGTCTAGACAACTTGGGTTTAAGTTCTGGATTCTAGTTACTAACTGATGTGACATAAATGAGCATCATAAATGTATCTGCTTTATAGGGTTGTAAAGGAGATTTAATGAGATTATGCACATGGAGATACAGGAAATAGTTAAGACCTCAATGAATATGACCTATTATATTTACCACTATATGCGAATGCTAAATATTCACTAAATATGTACTAGGCAGTTAGCCTGCATTTTATTTAGTCTTCACAGTAACCCCCAAATCATGATAACTCTCATTAATATTTGAGGAACCAGGATCAATTTGTTAAATAATTTTCTCTATAATCATTCAGTTAGTAAATGCTAGGGTCATATTTATATCTGGGTCTATTTGATTCAAAAACACTTGGGAATTTTCACTTCATGAGGATGAAATATATTTCAGACAACTTATTTCAAAATGAAGCAATGCCTAGGTGTAGATTAATTTACTAGGTATCAAAGTTCAGTTCCTGTCTAAATATTGGTTTTTGCTGCTTTGTTACATTAATAAAGATGTGATTTTTTTTTAAAGTAGAAGTAGAAAATCAGGGGGGGGTGGAAGTAATAAAACTTACAGCTTAATGAACAAGGCAAGTGAATTTAAACTTACTCTTTAAAATATATTTTTATTATAGTTGAACTTTCAGAAGGAGAGAGCAGAACTGTGGTTACTAGAGGTGGGAAAGGAGTAGAGGGTAGGGGGGCAGTGAGAGGTTGGTTAATGGATGCATAACAACCAGATAGAAAAATAAGTTCTATAGGTGCACAGTCAAGCTAAGCATCTATAATTAACAATAATTTACTGCATGTTACCAAATGACTAGAAGAGAGGAGACTGAAAGTCCTCATCACAAAGAAGTGATTAAGTTTTATAATAATGAATATGCTAATTACTCTAATTTGATCATCACATATTGTACACATGTATTGATATTCAACTCCATACCAAACAAATATGTGTAATCAATACATTTCAATAAAAATAAATAAAATAAAATATGCTTTTGCTTTAAAATATTTCAAACATTCAAAAGATATAGAGAATAATATAGTGAAGTCCCATGTACCTACACCCAGATTTAATACATGTCAATAATTTTCTGCATGTTTTTAAAGAGAATAAAACAGTACTGAAGTTGAAGCCATGATCCTCTTGTCCATCCTGCTACTCTCCTTCCCCAGAGATAAATTCCTGTCCTGAAGTTAGTATGTATCCTTCTCATTTTCTTTGTAGAAATAAACAATATATAATATTGCTTCCTTGATTTTAGATTTCATATACATTCTATCATACTTTACATATATTCTGCAACTTCTTTCTTTACTCGTCCAGATTTTATAGTTAATATATGTTCTTATATATAATTCTAATGTATTTATTTTTACTGTAATACAATATTCATACAATAATGCAGTACATTCACATGTTATGCTACAAATTATATTATTATTATTACTCTGTTCCATTGGTCTATATGTCTGTTTTTATGCCAGTCCCATACTGTTTTGATTGCTGTAACTTGGTCATATATTTTGAAATCAGGAAGTGTGATGTCTCCAGCTTTTTTTTTCTTTCTCAAGATTGCTTTGTTTATTTTGGGTCATTCATGGTTCCCTTTGAATATTAGAATTTTTCTTCTATTTCTGTAAAAAATGTCATTGGGATTTTATGGGGATAGCATTGAATTTGTAGATTGCTTTGTGTAGTATGGACATTTAAAAAATATTAAGTCTTTCAATCCATGAATATTATATGTCTTTCCATTCATCTGTGTCTTTTTAAATTTCTTTCATCAGTTTTCAGTGTACAAGCCTTTCACCTCCTTCATTAAGTTTATACCTAAGGATTTTATTTATTTATTTTTTGATGCTATTTTAAATGGCATTGTTTTCTTAATTTTCTTTTCAGATTTTCCTTGTTAGTATATAGAAATGCAACTGATTTTTGTGTGTTGCTTTTGTATCTTGCAACTTTCCTGAATTCATTTATTAGTTCTAAGTTTTTTTGCAGTCTTTAGGGTTTTCTTTGTCATGTCATCTGCAAACAGATGTAATTTTACTTCTTCCTCTCTGCTTTGGATGTCTTTTATTTCTTTCTCTTACCTAATTGCTCTGACTAGGACTTCTAGTACTACGTTGAATAGAAGTGGCAAGAGTGGGCATCCTTGTCTTGTTCCTGATCTTATAGAAAAAGTTTTCAGTTTTCCACCATTAAGTATAATGTTAGCTGTGGGTTTGTCATAAATGGTCTTTATTATGTTGAGTTATGGTTAGTTTACATAATATTGGAGTCATTTCCTTAAAGGTCCAATATAATAGCTATAAGTCTGCTTAATTTTTATGAATCTTTTAAATTTTTAATTGTAGATATTTAATTACATTTAAAATCTATTTTATTGCTTGTTTAAATTTCCTACTTCATCCTGGGTTTTTCTTTTGTTAGACTTAATTTTTCAGAACAGTTTTAAAATCACAGAAAAATTAAAAGAAAGATACAGAGATATCAAATATGCCGCTTGCCCCCACATGTGCACAGCCTTCCCCATTATCAATGTTCTCCACCAGAGGGGTTCTTTTGTTACAACTGATGAAACTTCATTGACACATCATAATCCATCCAAAGTCCATAGTTTGTGTTAGGGTTTACTCTTGGTATTATACATTATACGGGTTTGGACAAATATATACAGAACAAATAAATACATCACTATACAGCATATTTTCACTGCCCTGAAAATCCTCTGTGCTCTGCCTATTGATCTCTTCCCCATACCTCCTCAACTCCTGGCAACTATTAAACCTTTTATTGTCTTCATAGTTTTGCCTTTTCCAGAATATTGTATAGTTGGAATTATACAATATGTAGTATTGGCAATTTTCATATTGGCTTCTTTCACTTAGTAATATGCATTTAAGGTAACTCCATGCCTTGGTAGCTCATTTCCTTGCAGCACTGAGTAATATTCCCTTGTCTGGATGCACCATAGCTTATTTATCCATTCGTCTACTGAAGGGCATCTTGGTTTCTTCCAGGTTTGGACAATTATAAATAAAGCTGCTATAAACATCCATCTGCTGATTTTTGTGTGTACATAAGTTTTCAGCTCTTTTGGGTAAATACCAGGGAGTTTATTTGCTGGGTTATATGGTAAAAGTATCTTTAGTTTTGTAAGAAATTGCCCAAATGTTTTTTAAAATGAGTATACCATTTTGCATTCCCACCAGCAATGAATGAGAGTTGTTATTGCTCCACACCCTCACCATCATTTGGTGTTGTCAGTTTTCTAGATTATGGCCATTCTAATAGATGTGTAATGGTATCCAATTATTGTTTCAATCTGCATTTCCCTGATGATATATGATGTTGAGCATTTTTTCATATGCTTATTTGCCATCTGTATATCTTCGTTGGTAAGATGTTTGTTCAAGTCCTTTGCCCATTTGTTAAGCAGGCTATTTGTTCTTTTTTTGTTGAATTTGAATTCTTTGTACATTTTGGATAACAGTCCTTCATAAGATGTGTCTTTTGCAAATATTTTCTCCCATTCTGTGTGGCTTGTCTTCTCACTCTCTTTCACAGAGCAGAAGTTTTTAATTTTACTAGAGTCCAGCCTATCAATAATTTCTTTCATGGATTGTGCCTTTGATGTTGTATCTAAAAAGTCACCAGTCATCAACATAGCCAAGGTCATCAAGGTTTTCTCCTATGTTATCTTCTAGGAGTTTAATACTTTTGTATATACATTTATGTATATGATCCATTTTGAGTTAACTTTTGTGAAGAGTGTAAGGTCTATGTCTAGATTTATTTCTTTTTTTGCATGTGGAGGTCCAGCTGTTCCATCACCATTTGTTGAAAAGACCATTTTTGCTTCATTGTATTGCCTTTGCTTCTTTGTCAAAAATCAGTTGACTACACTTATGTGGGTCTATTTCTGAGCCCCTATCCTTTTCCATTGATCTGTTTGTATATCTTTGTCATTGCCATACTGACTTGATTATTGCAGTTTTATAGTAAGCCTTTAAGTTGGATAGAGTCAGTCCTCCAACTTTGTTCTTCTTCACTAGTGTGTTGGCTATTGTAAGTCTTTTGCATCTCCTTATAAACTCCTTATAAACTTATACTGAGATTTTGATTGAGATTGGATTGAATCTATAAATCAAGTTAGGAAGAACTGCCATGTTGAGAATACTGAGCCCTTTTATACATGAACATGGCATACCTCTTAATTTGCTTAGTTGTTCTTTGACTTTGTTCATCAGAGTATTGTAGTTTTTCTTTTAGAAATATTGTACCTATATTTTTAGGTTTATACCCAAGTATTTCATTTTTAGGTGCTAACATAAATGGTATTGTGATTTTAATTTCAAATTTCACTTGTTGTTGGTATATAGGAAAGTGATTGACTTTTGTATACAAACCTTGTGTCCTGCAACCTTGCTATAATTGCTTATTAGTTTTGGGAGTTTTTAAAAATTCTTTTTCTACATAGACAATCATGTCATCTGTGAACAAAGACAGTCTAATTTCTTCCTTTCCAATTTGTATACCTTTTATTTCTTTTTCATGTCTTATTGCATTATCTAGAACTTCCAGTATGGTGAGAAGAGACACCCTTGACTTCTTCTTGATCTTAGCAGGAAAGCTCTAAGTTCCTCATTATTAAATATTAGTAGTAGGTTTTTTGTAGATATTATCTATCAAGTTGACAAAGTTTCCTTCTATTCCTAGTTTGAGAGTTTTTTGTTTTTGTTTTTGCTTGTTCTGCTTTTGCTTTTGTTTGTTTTTTCAATTTTAATATATTTATTTTTGTGGGGTACAGTATGTTGTTTCAGTACATATGTATATGGCACAATGAATCACTTAGGGTAGATAACATAGTTTTGTACCAATTAGTCCACTCCTTCTTCTCCCCCCACATTCTCCCCTCCCAGCCTCTGGTAATGATTATTCTACCGAGAATTGTTTTTTTTAATATCATGAATGAGTGTTGGATTTTTTTCAGAGGCTTTTCCTGCATTTATTGATATGATCGTGTGACTTTTTTTTTCCTGTTTAGCCTGTTGATGTGATGATCTGCAATAATTGATTTTTGAGTGTTGAACCAGCCTTGTATACCTACAATGAGTCCCACTTGGTTGTGGTGCATAGTTCATTTTATACATTGTTGGACTAGATTTGCTAATATTTTGTTAAGGATTTTTGCCTGCATGTTCATGAGGAATGTTGGACTGTAGTTTTCTTTTCTTATAATGTCTTTATCTTGTTTTGGTATTAGGGTAATGCTGGCCTCATAGAATGAGTTATGAAGTGTCACCTTTCCCCCAGGGTGACGGAGACACAAAGGATTACTCAAAGCCCATTTCTTCTGAGCAGTGAGAAGCCCCAAAGGGGCTAATTTCCACGAACTCTCAAGAAAGAGGCATTCCTCAGAAAATTAACACTGAACTGGGGTCTTCTCTCAGTATTTATTCCCCAGGCCAGAAAGTTACAGAAAAGGAACATAGGTGGTTACAAAAAAAAACAGTAATATAATTGTCATGGCAGCAATCATTAGGTTTGGCTGCACCAAGGACATCTACCTTTAGAGCCAGCAATTTTGCTGTGTTACAATTCTTTATCTACAACAGAGACTTTAGACTGGGGAAAGTTTCCTGTCTTTTGCAAGCTTAACATTTCTATGTGTAATTTTAGAAAGTTAGGATATACCTGAAACTACATGGCTTTGGAAGCTAGGCCGTGTGAAATACATTTGCTTTATTAATGTTAGTATACTCCACAAGGAAGTATTCCCTCTGTTCCTATTTTCTTAAAGCGATAGTAGAAAACTGCTATAATTTCTTCTCCAAATATTTGAAAGAATTCACCAGTGAACCCATCTAGGCCTGGTGC
This sequence comes from Cynocephalus volans, assembly GCF_027409185.1. NCBI lineage: Eukaryota > Metazoa > Chordata > Mammalia > Dermoptera > Cynocephalidae > Cynocephalus > Cynocephalus volans. Next base: position 60,020,206 of record NC_084462.1, read on the forward strand.
TTTCTGTTTTGGTAGGGTATTAATTATAGTTCCTTTTTTTAATCTTAAATTTTCACTATATTCTCAAATTTAATTTTAAGAGTTACATGTAGTGTTTTTAAAATCTTTATTATATCTCTATTCACTTTTGGTGAATAATCCACTCCTGTGGCTTTAGTTAGCTATGTGATATTCTCAAATATAAATGTTTCCAGACCTTTAGCCTATTGACTTTTGGATGTTTTCAATAGCTTATTTACAAACAAAACTTGCATTTTAAAAAATGGGGATTATTAAGCCAGAATATGTGTGATCATAATTTATCGAAAATTAATCAATTTGGATTGAACAGAATAAAAAGAGAGTTTAAAAAAAAATGATGCTTGTTAGAGGTAAGTATGGTAACTCCATTCCTGTTTCCAATGATTTGTTCGAGAATGGGGAAAGTGAGTGACTCATTTCCAGCCAGTAATATTCTGGGGAAGTTATTCATTCTTGAGGTTATTCATTCCCGAGTTATTCATTCTTGACAGAGGCTCATCACTCTGTCACTGCTGTTTTGAATAAAGAAACAATGCACCTATGCATTATAGCAGCTGCTTGAGACAAGCAGGAAGCCAACCTCTGGACGAAGAAGAGTGTTAAGTCAATTAGAGATTAGTGAAGCTCTGTTCATATTATCCCTAAACCCCACCCTATCTCAGGATTTCCAATAAGCAAGTGAGTAAAATTCATTAAAATTATTTTTTAGGCCAATTGCATGTCTCACATTTGCTACAAAAAATATCCAATCTGAAACTCTAAGTCACTGTGGGATTTAATAAGATAATGCACGTGGAACTGTTTTCATAACTGCATCCCTGTATGCATCTACCACAGGCAGTACTGTACTCATTTTACAGGGGATTGAAAAGAGAAATGAAAAGGATCATTAAGCTGGTTGTTTGGCTTATGCATTATGAAGCCACCTCATTGAGTTTTTATAATGATATGATAAATATGTAAGTTGATTTGATATCACCTAGTCTATCTAAATCAGGGGCGAGGACATGACATGACCAGGGGATCCAGTGACCCTTTTCTGAGCTCTTATGTGGAGATGAGAGACTCCATATTCCTGCTGAATGAGTCCTGTGCTGTGTCTTTCCTGGGAAGACTATAATATCTTGTATGCTTAGAAAAATTATCATGTTTAATTCCATCAGTATATTTAGTTTCCAAATAGTTGTATGAAGTTTAATGTTTTGGAGAGTAAAATCTCCCCAATGCATTTTCTCTTTCTGGGTAGGGAAATCAGAATGCATCATAGGCACACTTGTTCCTGAGCCTTCACCTTCTGCGTGTTGTTGAATATCTCCTAAGAGGAGAAATTGGGACAAACCTAAACTGTGGTTCCCCAAAGGAATTTTTCCATCACAGGTGGTCTGACGACTCCATGGCTTCACTAAATCTTCTAGATTTTCCTGGAGCCAGCCAACATTCCAGCCTGTTAATATGTACTTTATTAACAAGGTTGACATACCAAACAGTGGCCCTTCAAAAGCAGCAAAATCAATGGCTTTGCTTAGCTCTAACTCCTGAAGACTGACAAAAGTGGACCCTGATTAATTATGTTTCTACCACATGCATTTCTTGGAAACTTAGGCAGGGGTGTGTTCGATTTATAAGGGCTTTTAAGAAGAGTGAGCGCACATTTTCATCTGCCTACATAATTTATACTAATAGATACATTTTCTGTGTGTGTGCCTATAAAAACAAGCAGGTTGCACTGTGTTTGTGAAATGGATACAATCAAGCCACCACATATGTTGCATTTTCCTCTCCTGCAACTTCACCTCTGTAATCTAAAACAGAGCTACTTAACAATGACCATAAGTGCATGCTGCATTGCAAAGATAATTGCTTTTACATTTCCTCCTTTATTTGTTGGCATAAACTTCTTTACATGTGAATTTCTTCCCAAATGACTTCCAAATGAATATTTAAAGTCACCACATACAATTAACTATAGGCTCCCATTTCAGTGCCGTTGAGAGATATTAGATATTTTCTACACCATTCCTTCTCAAACTCTGGAAAAGAGCAGGGTTTTTCTCCAATCCATCACTGAACAATTATTTTGGAAAATATGACAAAAGTGAATTATTGGAAAAATGAAATTCAAAAAATATGAAACAAACCCCGTTTCTAAAAAATGTTTAGGTTAAACAGACATAAAATTGCATATTGTGTAAGATTGGTATAAAAGTTCTAACACTTACTCTCAATTTCTATATTTATCACAGTGCACACCAGTGACAAATCGTTCACAGACCCCACTTTGAGTAGCTCTGCCCTAGATAACGATTAATAAAAGAGCATGTACAACTTTCAAGTTTCCATTTTGTTAGAAGAGGCTTAGAAAGTTAATAATAGTGTACTTTGTCTTTGTTCAAACTGCAGTGTTTGTGGGATCTGACCATGTTCCCTAAATTCTGTATTTCTGAGGAGCTCCAGAGACCAGAGAATCAATGGGTTGCAGGGTTTGCTCCTTGATCATGTTTGAATAACCCTTTGAAGATAAGAGTAAATCTCCTTAAAACCCAGTAAAAGAACCAGAATTTAGGAAAAAAGTTCCATGAAGGTGGATGCACTGAGAGGCCAGCAGAACGTCTCAAATGTGTCCACTTGTCTGCCTTGCCACTGCCTCAGTTTCAGTAACCACTTGACGAATAAAAGTTAGATGCAATTTTTCAAAATTGTTAAAGAGTTGAAAGGAAAGAAAATATAACCCATTAGCAAGGGAGCAGACACAAAGAGAATAATGAAGCATCAAAAACAGTAAGAATTTAAAATGACAAAATGCATCAATTCTGAAAATATATGTATTAAGTCTGAAAATTCTTTAATAAATGACAAAATTCTCTGAGTGGGCAAGAAAACAAATTTGACCTATATGCTTTTAAAAAGAGGTATTTTAAAGCAAAATCACAGAATACTTAAAGAAAAAAAGGGAAAGATATAGCTGGGAAGGAAAAAGAGAGTTGAGAAGGTGCAGAGTCAGAGATACAAACACAACCAAAAGAAGATAGTCACAAACATTTATGGACAAAATAAAATGGCATTGAACTATATAACCTAAAATATTAGGTACATAAAGATAAATTAATAGAGCCACAATAGTAGTAGGAGACATCATACCCCCATCAGTCTGTGATGTGTAAGAGGCCCAAATAGATGTACTTACTATGGTTTATCTAATTAACACACAACTTGTAAGATTACTTTTTAAAAAATATAAAATGTTTCAATTAAGCTTTGTAATTTCGCCCTTTTAATTTTGGTAAAATGCATAAAACATAAAATTTATCATCTTAACCATTTTTAAGTGTACAGTTAGTGTTAAGCCCATTCACATTATTGTGTAACCAGTCTCCAGAGCTCTTTTCATTTTGCAAAACTGAAACTCTAGACCCACTAAAAAGTAATTCCCTATACCTCCATCCCTCTAGCACCTGACAACCCCCATTCTACTTTCTGTCTCTATGACAGACTATTCTAGGTACCTCATAGAAGTAGAATCATACAATGTTTGGCTTTTTGTGTCTGGCTTATTTCACTTAGAATAATGTCCTCAAAATTCATCCATGTTGCAGCATGTGTCAGAATTTCCTTATTTTCTAAGGCTAAATAATATTCCATTCTATGTACATATCACATTTTGTTTGTCCATACGTCCAGCTTTGGACAGTTGTGTTGCTTGGACATTTTGGCTATTGTGAATAATGCTGCTGTGACCATGTGTAAGCTTTCTAAAATTTTTAATTAAAAATTGGTATTAGAGGAAACATTACAAGGCAGGCGTTGACCTGGTCACTGTACAAATGAATCGTTTAACCCTTTTAGTACCCCCAGAACACAGACCTTCAACTCATAAATGCAACATTGAAAATTTGCGTGACTTTGCCAAGGTCCCAAGGAGACAAACAGCAAGCAAAGCCTGGGTGTGAACTCAGGTTTGTCTGCCTTCAAGATGTAAACTCAAATAATCAGGTATTGAAAAAGAGCAGAGAAGAGATGTTTAACTGCAACATGAAAGAAAATCGGCATTCATTTAATTTATTTCCATTTGCCAGTGGTAATCTTGCTTGTTCTTGCACTTTCACCTGTTTGTTTTCAGAAGAACAATCTCCCTCATCTTCTTAGTTTGCTCTTCTTCGTAGTCCTCTTCAGCTTCCTTCCCCTCAGCCCCACCTATGGTAAACATGCAGAATTCACGCTCCGGATTACTGCCTCCCAACCCACCCTCACTGAGCGTTACTGGCATACAGAACAAAGTGTACAGTTGCCCATCTATAAAATGGAGATAAAATAAAATTGCTCTATGAATAGAAAGAAGTGATACATATGTATAAGTCACTATGTGGAATGCCTGAAACACTAAAGTGCTCATGTTGCTAATTATTATATTAGCTTATGATTCAAAGAAAAATTTCCTACCTACACATTTTTGCTCTCTACTAAAACATCTTATTTTTCGTTCTTTATTATTCAGTTTTAATAAGTGCCTTTTCTTCCTATCCATTTTTTTTTTCCTTTCTACTTGCAAGTGACTCAAAATGAGCACATTCTGTTCAGCATTATCTTTCGTATTTCTCTCAAGCACTCTAAGGAACATCAAATGAATGAGACTCTATGAAAACAAAAAGTAATATAGTGTAAACTGCATTTCATTTCAGTACATTTAGCTCTAAGTTACCACTTTTAATGGCTCTTTTACTTTCCACTGAATCATAACTGACAATCACTCTGCTGCTGGATATTGTTTCACTGCTATTTTTCGTTATTATAAAAACAGTACCTTGTATATATCCTTATAGCACAATAAAACATGCAATACCATCTTATTTTTAAAATAACAGGTTCACATAATACACATATATACAGATATCCAGAAGAAGATAAACCAAATGGTAAGGCTTGTCTTCCCACCTTTCTGCTTTTTTTGTTTTGTTTTTTCTTAGTTGTGTTTTAAGCAACAAGTATGTATTAATCTTAAAAACAGGAGAAAATGTATTTCCATTCTGAAAAAAAGAAAAGACTGTAATTCCATATACGAGAAAGGCTACAACTTTCAGAAATGCAGGTATAATTCAAAATCAATTCCTTGTTGAATGAATATGCATTTAATTAGCTGGTTTTTTTGAGAGAAAAATGGATAAGTGCCCATGTTAATCATGATACTTAACAAAAAGGACTAATTTGAAAATGGATCTCAAACACCAAAGTGTGTATTTCATTGAATCTAAGATGCTTTTGATTATAAGTTACACCATTTTATTTGATGAACCACGAAGAAATAAGAAAACCTTCCAAATAAAACATGACATGCCATTGATTGTGAAATGTATCCTGATTTCCAAGATGTCAAAATGTGAAAATATTTGCACCTTAGATTTGATGAAAGACAGTACGACGCTCACTTCCTATGATTAATTTACTTAACTCATCGCCTAACATTCAGGGCACTATGTTTAGAAATGAAATGTAAAGATATGACATAAAAACAGACTCTTTGATCTCAGACAGGCTCAGGCATAAATCTGTATAACAAACTATAATGCAATATCTTTATGCTAAATCTGAGGCTAACAGGAGATGTTATCGGAGCAGAAAAGCTAGCACAATTACTATTTTTCTGAGGATACTGGGGAGCCTTAGTGAAGAGGATGTGTATCACCTGTCCTGGAAGAAGGATCGTCTTTCTCCAGACAGACAGAGGCAGATGTGCAAAAGCCCAGCACAGCCCTGGCTGGGCCCTCTGAGCCCAGCTCCTACCATCCCTTCCCTCCCTAAATATGCATTTCATATAGATGAGGAAGTAAAGATGATACTTCAGGCTTGGATCCCAAAATTAGAGGGATAGGTCTTTAAAAGGCTTCTGAAGAATTCAGGACTCCAATGGATTGCCTCTGCTGGTGGGGTGAGCATCTAAAATCTGTAAAAAGTTAAAAAAGAAAAAGTGTATGGTCAAATTTGCCCTGGAAAAAAAAAATTTCACTTTAAATTTCTGTGACCTGAGCCCCTAAAGTTCAAAAGACATGACTTTTTTCCTTTATTGTTCTGTATGTTTCAAGTGATAGCTTTCTTTCCTTCTGGTGATTAAGGAAAAGTCCTTGGGAAAGCAAGTGAGAAGATAAAAGGATTTGTATTTTCTCTGTCTCTCTTCAATCTCATAATTGGATTTCCCTGAGTTAGATGTCTAAATGATGTGACTCCAATCGCTTGCAAAATTTAAAACAAGTAATCATTGGACAAGACAAACAAAAGTGAGTGCCAGGAACCAAAAGAGAAGCCAAAGGAAACCATGAAACAGTAGTCATAAACCAAAGGAAAGAGCGGGGGCGCATTCAAAACAGAAATCAAAGAACAGGATTAAAACTTAAATGCTTATATTTTAAATGATTATTTACTTAAAAGAGGTAAGCACTGTTTTTAAAATATTCTAAACTAATGCTAGATACAGTTAAAAATGAATGTTCCTCCATCCCGTTCTCTTTCTAGTCCACAGATACAAGCACTGTTATCAATTTGGTACATATTCTGCTGGATTTCCTGTTCATACATATGAGACTGTATGTGTCATATATGTCAATATTTAAATGAGTTAATATGCTTGTCCCTGTTGTGTTTCCTTTTATGTGACTTCCTCCTCTTCTCCTGTGAAAGTTTAAGATTGTTGCAGAAAGCAAAAGGAGGAATTAATATACAGTCGATGGAATAGGACTCAGAATAGGATTTTTTAGTCCATAGCAATGAGTCTTTGAAAGCCTGGGTTTGTTATGAGATATAATTTTCTAAAATTTAAAATTTCTCAATTGTAAAATTTCATTAACATAGTTGTTCTGACTTTACAGTTCTAAAGATAACCTTGAGAACAGATAGGAAGAGGAAACACAAATCTCTTCCTTTTTATTTCCAAGGAGAAAGAAGTAGTGTAAAGAGATCAGATTCCTGCTCACATCTTCCCTGAGTCATCTTTCTGGGAAGGAACCTTGAAGGATGTGTCAAACATCATTCCTGTAGAATGAGGGGATCAGAGAAAATTGAGGCTAATGTCTCATTTCCACAGGCTGTACTCTTTTAAGTCTGTAACTTGGCTTGGAGTCACATCCAAACTTCCAAGGCAGCACTAACCAGCACTGGATAGGTGAGCAAAGGCTGAACGTGCTATTCAGTGGAGCAAGTAGTTTCCATGTGAACTAGTTTGAGGATGCTGCAAAGGGGACAAAGGGCTGCAGTGTTAGGGAATTTTGTGAACAAATGCAAACGCCCAGTGTGATATAAGTCCAATGCGATGTGCTGCCTTGACATCTGGGGACAACTGGAAGAGCCTGAATTGGCCTAACCACAAGTTCTGCTCCCCACTCTGCTTCCGCAGGGAAAGGCCCCTAGCCAAACAACCCTCCTTTCATGGGGACTAGGCACGGTTCCTGCTTACCCCTGAGTAGTAGGTTTTGGTTCCCCGACAGCCTGCAGAATTATTCAACAAGCCAATCCCATCCTCCCACGGGAACCAGAGGACACCCCACTCTGGTTCCTGTGATGGGAAGAGGATCTTAAAGATTAAGCACTTAACCAAAAGAAATGGAAAAATATATACAATTTCATTAAACTCCTCACCTGCCCACAACTATTCAGTGAAAGTGGAGAATCATAGGGAGATTAGATAAAAACTAAAAAGTTTGAATTTGTTTCTGCAAATTTGAGCATAATTAAGTATATTTGAGACTTAGTGCTCACACATGCACATATAGCCAACCTTTTAAAAATATCGGAATGACAAATGTAAATGGATTAAAGCTTTTATATGAGACAAACCTTATAGACTGAGTCAAAAATATAAACAGTTATATGCTATTTTTAAAAGAATATTTAAAACTCAATAAAGATAAATTTAGGTTAGGCAAATGTATATTTAGAATAAATGTGAAAAACATTAAATGATATAAAATGAAGGTCACATATTGAAAAAGGGAACAATTCAAATGAGGAATGGTTGTCATAAACCTCTAAGTAATGAATGATATACCCTCAAAATGAATAAAGCAAAATATTTAGAATTCTATTAAAAATTCACAGCTAAATACGATGTCTTGATTTTACTTTTCTTCCTGATAAAACAACAACAAAACAAAACAACCTTTCCCAAAGTATGTTCCTTCTCTGACATGTGCGTGACACGTGCGTGTTTATGTGACTGACTAAAAAGTCAGTGATCTCTCTTTAGATCTCCAGGTCCTGTGCCACTGACTAACCTGGGAGAGGAGACGGATCTGAGGCCTCAGGCAGTCCCAGCAGTAGCCCTTCCTCCCTTGGGCAGTTTCCCCTTCCATTGGAATGTGTTTTGTGCCAGACCTAAAATGACTGTGCCTTGGTTCAGGAAGAGTCTCACTTTATCACAGATCTGTTTCACCATCATTCAACTTTACCACAAAAAAGTCTCCTTGAAAATCATCCTCCAAACCACCGCTGTGGCCTTGGCTAATACTGTCATGTTATTTCAATTAGAGTCCTTGTGCCCAGCCCAGAATAACCAATGTAAATGGATTAAAGCTTTTATATAAAAGACAAAACTTCATATAATTTAGGAATCATGCAGGATTTTACTGGAGGACATAAGATTTTTATACAGATATGGAAAGACATATCCTGTCCATATGTGGTAAAAGTCAGTATCTTTACTCAATACCTGCTCTTCCATAAAAATAAAAGTTCTATCGATTTAGTGCAACTCCAGTCATACTCCCAGGTATTTGGAGGGAGAGGGGGATGAGAGGGAATGTGAGGAGGTTGGATGCAAAAGTTTTTTTTTTTAAAATGACATTTTAAAAAAGGACTTTAGAACGGTATAGGAATTTAAAAATAAAGGAATTGGGAAAGCTATTATAAGCAAATGTAAACCAAAAATAAAGTAAAGCAAAATAAAGGATAAGGCTGACACCGTAATACCAGGCAAAGAAGAAATTAAGAAAAGGAGCCAAATGGAACAAAGAAGATGATTTTAATTCTCTAAGAGATACATTTGAAAATGTGTTTTTTAAAATGAAGTTTTAAATTCAATATAATCACTTTCAAGTCCTCTCTCCTTGAGATTAGTCTCCAATCATCTTGTTTGGAATTTGGTGTCTCCCACATTTCAATCACATGGTCACAGGCAAACCCTCAGATCCCTCAGATGGCTAATTACTGATATAATTGGTGTGTGTGGCTTTTACTCGTTTATATCCAAGTGTTCATTTTCTCCTCCATGTACGGACAACAACGTATATAGGTTTTTTCCAGAATGAGATTATCCTGGGTGAAATCAATCAATCAACCAGTCTGAATAGTGTAAACCCAAGCTTCTTGGCGTCTATGTTATTTTTCCGAATAGAAAGAAAGGAGATAATGAGGAAGAATTGTTGAGTCTGCAATTCACTGCACTAGCTATGAGGTTACACTGTTAGGTCAGGACATTGCAGAGATGAATCAGAGGGAGTTTAGGGGAGAAAGAAACAAAGAAATAGCCTGGATTCGTTGGAGAGCAAGGGAGGTAGCTGGAATGTCTGTGTATAGGATACATTGTCTTCAGTAATCACCACAGACATGGTCATCTTCTGCATTATTGGAACATATTCACATATATGGTACTGCTGAGGTATTTAACAACAGGGGGAGAAATTTCTGCAGGAAATATAACCCTGAAAAAGAATTTTAAAAAGCCATATCTAGGTTAGGTGGTGATTTAGCTTTCAGCAGAGCAAATCCAGAACAGTGGAAGAATCATGCTGGTCTTTTCATCTACATTCTCCTTTGTGTGGATTCAAGCATCTCTAAGAGTTATTTCAAGAACCATTTTCACACATTCACTGATTTTGTTTCTTTTTTTAAGCCTTCTGGAAGCAAAATTCAAGCTGTCGATTGCAGCCATGGAGATATAAACAGAGATCTGAAAGCCATCATTTTGAAGTCTTCTTCTCTTTTAACTATTCTTAACAGAATGAAGCTACCTTGACTACATGACAGAATCACCTGGGGAGCTTTTCAAAAATCTCAGATGCTCGGGACACATCCAAGGCCAATTAAATCTGAATCTTGTGAGGTATGCACAGGCATGGTAGAAATAGGTGCCTCCTGGCAGCAATATTATCTTGGGATCCAGATTTATAGACCTTTTTTTAGGTCATTATTGTAAGCCCTTATGTTAGAATAGATTTCACATCTTTTTACAAATATTATCCATTTAATCTTCACCACAAGCTGCGTAATAGGTCTAATTTTCACTCTTACAAGTGAGATTAGTGTTCCAATGGCTTGTAAATGACAGATCCAAGTGTGGGTCTGACCTGAATCCAAGGAAAAACTAGATTTTCCTGAACTAGACCCTTTACCAGCTTCCCTGGTGACTGAAGTTCTCACTACAGAAACCCTACAGAAGAGAATGGCTGGACACATGGGGTCAAAGACTGAGGAGCAGAGGTGCAGTATGCTCTTAACACCCATATCATTGCTCTTCTGATGGGAGTCAGGTGGCTTGTAGTGGGTATTGATGCTTAGTATGATTAGATTTCTTCATCAACTCATACGATCTGGAATTCAGAAGAAAACTGAACTGGGAGATCCTCAAGTCATCCCATGGTCAGATAAGGTCTCAGTAATGTGTACATTACCTCTTATGATAAAGCAATTTGAACTTGATATTGTTTAGGTCATTTTTTTAGTAGCCATATGGAAATTAACGTGGATAGGACATGTATTATCTCATTCATTATCTGCATTGATTCAGTTAATAGGATTGGCCAGACAGGTGGGACTTTCCTGCATAACTGAGTGCTTAGTTGCAGGATAAAGTAGTGCTTCCCAGATAGACGAAGATGGCTTATTGGACCAGAATATTAAGATGAAAACCAACCAACAACATTGATAAATCTTAAAATTATAATATTAAGGCATGAATGGAATGGTGAACTAAGGACCTCCAAAATTCCTCTCCATAAAATCAATTTAGGACTCTGGCAAAAATGGGCAAAATTAACTTTTCCAAAACTCTAGAAATTAACCAAAGCTTGCAACAAGATGAATGTTTATTCCAAAAAAAAAAAAGTTAAATCTAAGTAAGAAGAGTGAGCCTTGTGACATTTTAGCTTGCCATATTCCCATTACCTTCTCCTCAGCTCCACTGTATCCTTGAAAACCAACAGCCCACAATCACAGTGAAACCACCAGCCCCACAGCCACTGGAGGGGCCAGACACAATTGGAGCTCTTTCAAAGCCTCATTCTGAGAGAGTTGTCACTCTTTGACTTGTCTCGCAGTTCCCTAGAAAACCATATACACAAAGCTTATCTTTATTTGACTTGGCTCAAATGTCACTCAGTACTTATAGCCTTGTGTCCAGGGGCATTAATTGAAAAAACAAACAAAAAAGTTAGCAGTGATTGTTTAGCATTGCTGTTGCAATAATAATTGGGACAAACAAGGAGTCGATCAAAAACCTTGAAAGGAAAACCTGGGGAGTGAGGTGTCCATAGGGGGCTTTGAAAAGTTCTGAAATATTCCCTGGAATCTAGAAGGCCACACATATATTTATGGTTGTACAAAGGCCCAGGGCTGTGCACATGCTCAAAAAAGACCTAAGAAGGCTTAAGCTCTCACATCTAGCTGACCTTGAAGCTCTGCACAAGTTTGGAGAGAAGGCTAAGACAGAGCTGTAAAGGAGGTGGCTGAATGTTGAAGACGTGCCCCAACATGCACACAGAGCACTTGGCAAAGACAGAGGGTGTGGAATATACCAATATTTATAAAGCAAATGTATTTCACAGGGCCTCCAAAGCCCTGCAGCTTCAGGGTTAGCCCAACTTCTTAAAAGTACATATAGAAATGTTAACCTTGCAAAGACAGGAAATTTTTCCCAGGCCAAAGTATCTGTTGTAAGATATAGAATTGTAACACAGCAAGGTTGCTGGCTCAAGGACAGACAAGTCACTTGATTGATATGTAAAGATAATGGGAAATTGCTGTAGGGAAAAACAGTGTTTGCTAAGATCAAGCTTTTGTTGGTGGATCAACTTAACCTTTTGCAAATTGCATTATGGAATGTCACTTTGCTTGTCTCACTGATGCTACCAGCCTCTATTGTTAAAATATAATTAGCCATAACCACACCTCTGTTCTTTTCCTGTAACTTCCTGGTCTGGAGAATAAATGCAGGTGAGAACCCCAGTTTGTGGTTAATTTCCCAAAAAGAAGGAATGCTTCTCTCTTGAGAGTTCTGGGAAATTAACCCCTTCAGGGTCTCTCACTGCTCAGAAGAAATGGGCTTTGAGTAATCCTTTTACAGCTCCATCACCCAGGGCAAGAGGGGTGACAAATCCGTGTGAGGCAAAGTAACAAGAGGGACTTACTGATTCCAGGAATTTAATGAAATCCCTGTTCAGTCATTGCCTGATTACTAAATTAACCAAGCAGAGACTTCAGTGGTCACACATGGCAAACAATACAGACTTTGTGAATTAGATCAGATAAATCACTAAAACAACACGAACAAACAGTAACAACAAACCATAAAAAGGGGGAGAATTTGATCTCCCAAGTTGTCATATTATGTTATCTAAAATGTCTAGTTTTCAACAAAATCTTATGAGGCATGCAAAGAAACAAAAAAGTACAAGCTAGACATAGCTAGTTTCTGAGAAATTGTTTCTGAGGAAGCCCAGATGTTGGACTTACTAAACAAAGACTTTAAATCAATTATTTAAACCAACAATGAGATATCACTGCACACCTATTACAATTGCCAAAATCTGGAACATTGACAATATCAGATGCTGGTAAGAATGTGGAGCAACAGGAACTTTTATTCACCTCTGCATTAATGTTTATAGCAACTTTATTCATAATTACCAAAACTTGGAAGAAACCAAGAACAGGTGAATGAGTAAACAAACTGTGACACATCCATACAATGGAATATTATTCAGTCATAAAAAGAAATTGTTGGAGTGAGAAGGACTGAAGCCATGCTGGGACCTAAAACCACCTGGGCTGTAAAGGGTTTTAAAAGGACACAGTTTCTACTTGGCATGCATATATCTCAGTTCCTTCTTTTCCCATGGTTATTTGATATTTTTGGTTATGGGACAAGATAACATTATTTACATAAATAAAGTTGTTTTCCAGCCAGTCTGAAGTTGCAAACTTGCCACAAGACACATACTGTCCAAGCCTTGAGATAACAGCAAGGATGGGAAGAGAAACCAGAGGGAGCCTTGTTGAATCCTTGCACCTAGCACCTAGAACCTTGCACAGAGCCCCACAGCTCACATCTCCCTTCCTCCTGCTTTTTATTTACCATGTTCTATTCCTGCAGCATCATCTTTAAAAACCCCTCAGTAAATCTGAGTCTTGGAGATGTCTTTAGCCTGGTCATTCTCCTTCAGGTTTACCAGACAGATGGGTTAGCCTAACGTCTCTCCTCAGGTCACCAGTATTCCTGAATAAAAGCTGACTTCCATTTTCACCAACATTTGACTTTTGGGTTGATTATTTTTGTCTGGGGGCAGGCAGCCAGACCTGGGTTTGGTCATAGATTTTGGGGAGCCTCAGCCAGGAGCTGAGTGCATGCCAGTACCAAAATGACCTAACAAGCAATGACAACTTATGAAAGACCTTAAATGCATATTGCTAAGTGAAAGAAGCCAGTCTGAAATGACTACATGCTGTATGATTCTAACTATATAACATGAAAAGGCAAAACTATGGAAAGAGTATAAAGATCAGCAGTTGCCAGGAGATTAGGGGAATGAAGATGTGATAGTCTGCTTCTGTTGCTTATAACAGAAATACCTGAAACTGAGCAATTTGTAGAGAAACAATATTTATTGCTTACAGTTGCAGAGGCTGGGAAGCCCAAAGTCCAGGGAACACATCTGGTGAGGGCCTTATTGGTGGTGGTAGTTCTGTAGCAATGCATGTGTCACGTGGTGAGAATGACTTCACATGTGAGAGAGCTTCTCATGTGCTCTCCTTTTAGAGCCATCATAACCATGCCCATGACCACCATTAAGCCATCAATGAATTAATCCATTTCCTAGGGCATAGTCCTCACAATCCAATTTCCTCTTCAAGGCCCCATCTTTCAATTACCATAATAGGAGTTCCCACCCTTTTAACACTGTCACAGGGGGGGATTAAGTTTCTAATACCGGAAACTTTGAGGGACACAATACAATCCATAGCAGGAAGGATAAATAGTAGAATAGAGGGGAATTATAAGGCAGTGAAACTATTCTCTACAAAACTCTAATGGTGGAAACATTTGTTAAAACCCATAGAATGTACAACACAAAGAGTAGATCCTACTGTAATACAAAAACTTCAGTTCATAATAATGTAGCAATATTACCTTCTCAATTATAACAAACGTACCACACTAATACAAGAAGTTAATAATAGAAAACTGGGGGAGAAGTCTGAAGTCATATGTGCTTTCCACTCAATTTTTATGCAAACCCAAACTGTGCAAAATAATAAAGTCTATTAAACAAACAAACAAAAACTAGAGGAAACCATATCTAAAGAAATAAAGGAAAGTATGAGAATGATGTTTCACCAAATAGAGACTATCAATACAGAGATATTGCAAAAAATGGCCAAATAAAACTTCTGGAGTTGAAAAGTACAATAACTGAAATGAAAATTTTACTGCAGGTGTGCAACATCACATTTGAGTAAGCAGAAGAAAAAATTAGCAAACTTGAAGATAAGTCAATTAAGATGATCCAATCTAAGGAATAGAAAGAAACAAGAATGAAAGAAAATGAACAGAGGTTCAGAGACCTTTGGGACACCACTGTGTGCCAACATTTGTATAATGGAGCTTTAGAAGGGGAGAAGAGTGAGAAATGTGTAAAACAGTACTTGAAGAAATAATGGCCAAAAACTTATGAAATTGATTTTAAAAATTTATCTAGACATTGAAGAAGCTTAACACACTCCTATAGGACACCCTCAAAGAGATCCACACCTGTCTACATCATAATCAAACTGCCAAAGCAGTAGAGAGAAGCAACTTATTTACAAGGCATTCTTAGAAAGATTAATAGCCAATTTCTCTTTAGAAGCCATAGATGCTAGGAAACAGTGAGATGACATATTTAAAGTATTGAAAGAAAAAAAAACTGTCAACCAATAATTCTATATCCAGGAAAAACTAATCTTCAAAAATAAAGAGGAATTTAAGACATTCCCAGATAAAAACAAAAACAAAAACAAAAACCCAGAAAACTTAGACGATTTGTCACCAGCAGACTTTACCCACCACTTCCTGTAAAAAATACTAAAGATAGCCCTTCAGACTAACATGAAAAGACACTGGGCAGTAACATAAATAAAAAGAATTATAGAGGAATACTATGAAGCAATAAATAGCATCGGTAAAGGTAACTATATTGGTAAATAAAATATACTGCACAAATGTATTTTTCATTGTAACCCTTCTGTTCTCCTTTTTGACTTAAAAGAGAACTGCATAAATATATAATAATAAATCTGTATGGATGGGCATACAATATATAAAAATGTAATTTTTTGACACTAATAGCATAAAAGAGGGGGAAGGAACAGAGCTATAAAAGAGCAAAGTTTTGTGTACTATTCAAATTCAATTGATATTAATCCAAACTAGATTATTGCAGGTGAGATGCTAATTGTAATTCCCCAGGGCAACCACTAAGAAAATAACTAATATATATACATGTAGTATATGTATACTACATATACAGTAAAAGAAATAAATGAATTAAAAAGATATTAGATACTAGAAATATTTAACACATTTTATAGAAGAATAAAGAAACAATAAGAGCAACAACAGCAACAAAAACATAATATAGAAAACATAGCGAAGTGGAAGACGTAAATCACACTTTATCATTAACTAATCTAAATGTAGGTGGATTAAACACTTCACTAGCAGAATAAAGGAAATAGTAAATATTAGAATGGATATAAGTGAAATAGAGAGTAGAAAAACAATAGAGAATATCAACAACCCCCAAAATTGATTCTTTGAAGAGATTGGCAAAACTGACTATCCTCTAATGAGACTGATCAAGAATAAAAGAAGACTCAAATTACTAAAATCATGAATAAAAGAGGGGACTTACTACAGACCTTATAGGAGTGAAAAGGATTACAACGGAATACTATGAGCAACTATATCCTGGCAAATTAGAATATTTAGATTATATGGACACATTCCTGGAATGATTAAACTCCCAACAGTGACTCAAGAATAAATTGGAAACCTAAATGAACCTATTATAAATAAAGAGATTGAATTAGTAATAATTCCCACAAAGAAAAGACAAGATGTTTCACCAGTGAATTCTAACAAAAGTTAAAGAATTAACATCAGTCCTCTGAAATGCTTCCAAAAAATGGAAGAGGAAGAAACACTTCTCAACTCATTATTTGAGGTCAGTATTACCCTGATGGAACCATACAAACATATCACAAAAAGAGAAAACTATAGACCAGTACCCCTTATGTGTATAGATACAAAAATCCTCAACAACAAAATATGAGCAAATTGAATCCAGCAACATATGAAAGAACTTATCCAAGTGGAATTTATCCCATCTTCATGGATATGAAGACATTGTTAACTAGGCAGTACTCTACAAATTGATCAACAGATTGAACACAATTCCTACCAGAATCTCAGCTGCCTTCTTTGCAAAAATTGACAGGTATATAAAATTGACAGAATATAAAATTAACATGGAAATTAGCAGGGTCTAGAATAGCCAAAATAATCTTTAAATGCAACAACAAATTTGTAGTACTTATACATCCATATTTCAAAACTTACAAACAAAGCTACAGTAAACAAAACTCTGCCACTGGCATAAGGATAAATATATAGATCAGTGGATTAGAATTGAGATGCCAGAAATATATGTTTATGTTTATGGTAAACTGAATTTTTGACAAGGATGCCAAGACAATGCAATGGGGAAAATTTCACTAGTTGTGAATCATATATCGGATAAGGGACTAGTATTCAGAATATGTAAAGAACTCTTACAACTCAACAGTAAAGACAATCAACCCCCCCAAAAAATGAACAAAGGATTCAAGCAGACATTTATCCAGACAAAATATACAAATGGCCATCAAACACATGAAAAGATGTTCAACATCACTAATCAGTAGGGAAATGCAAATCAGAAACCATGGTGAGATACCACTTCACACCCACTAGGTTGGCTATAATCAAGAAGAAGAAACATAACAGGTGTTTTTGGCAAGGATGTAAAGAAATTGGAACCGTCACACATTGCTGGTGGGAATGGAAAATGATGTAGTTACTTTAAAAAATAGTTTGACCGTTTTTTAAATGGTTAGACGTAGAGTTACCAGATGATCCAGCAGTTCCAGTATATACCTAAGAGAAATGTAAACATGTGTATATGCAAACTTGCACACAAATGGTTCATAGCAGCATTATTTCTAATAGCCAAAAAATGGAAAAAACCAAAATGCCCATCACCTGGTAAATGGTGACTGTACTAAAAACTACTGAATTGTATGCTTTACAATTTTATGGTATATGAGGGGGTCTTCAAAAAGTTCATGGAAATATACATATTATCTTTTAATTCCATTTTTCCATAAATATTTTGAAGTATCTCATATATATTATTTCTCAATTTTCTAAAAAAAATGAAAAAATCATGTTGAGCCAAACATGAAAATTCCATTTATATAAAGTTTAAAAAGCAAACTATAGTGTTCAGGAATATATTCTTAGGTGGTAAAACTGTAACAAATTTTTTTTTGAAAAGTGATTATTATGAAAGCCTGGATAATGATTACTTTAGGGGTTAAGAAGAGGGTTTTTTTTTTTTTTTTTTGGTTTGAAGGGAGTATGTGAAGAGGACCAACGGGGTGCTGGTAATAATTCATTTTTGGGGTGTGGATGATGGTAATCCAGCCACTCATGGTATAATAATTCAATAAGTTGCATATTTATGTAGTGCGTACTTTTCTATTATGTGCTATGCTTCACAATAAACATCATTTAGTTTGCTGGTGAAAAATCCATGAATCAAATGCACTAACAATTTACTTAATCATTCCCATATTGTTGACATTTTGATTGCTTTCAATTTCTCATTATTCTTAACAACATTGCAATTAACATTTTTGTGCAAAAATCTCTCTCCATATTTTTGATTATTAACTTGGAATAGATTTCCATATGTGGGAATACAAAATCAAAGGATTCAAATATTTTGCAGTTGATACTATTAACCTCCAAGTGTAGTTTTTATTTTTATATGTCACATGTGTCTTATTTCAACCCAATGTTACATTGTTCCAAGGCCTTTCTGAATGCTAATTCTGTCCTCGGATATGTTAGCTGTCCCCCATCCCTCCAAGGCATTCCCATTTTCCTCTCAGGCAGGCTCACCGATCCCTCACCACAAGCCCAGGCTTGGGCAGTGAGCTTCCTTCTGCTCCCTCATAGTTGTCTGTATCAGTGTTCAGGACCATGTCGAGAGCCCCTCTGATAAGAAAGGGACTCCTGTGCCTGAGATTTGTGGTCTGTGGCTGCCAATCTCTGATCTGCAATGCATTATTGAAACCACAATGCAATGCCATCCCCAATGTCAAATAACAACGTTCAAAAAGTTAAAACTGTGACTTTCATACAAATAGAGATTGAACATGCGTCAACTATTTTATTCGACTCATTAATTAATAAGGGACCAGTAGGATGGTGAAACTGGTTCAAAGAACAATCAAGGAATGAAGATTGATGGAGTTAGTCAGTTCAAAAATGCTGAAATTAATTTGCTAATGAATATTAAACTGTATAGTGTCCCACAGGGTGATAAAACAGTAATCTTTGGAATTATCTTTTTACCAGGCAGAAATCTACAAATTAACACGTAACTTCACAGTGGGTGGGTTTTAATCAAGTGGTAACAATAAAAGTCAAACTCAGGTGTATTCTGCCATGTAATTAAATAATCTCTAGGGAAAGGAGAGTAGAACGGTGCTGCCATATGACAGCAGAAGGACAGGCAGTCGTCCTTTGGCTTGATTTCCAAGTGTTGGATATTTTTCCAACACCATACTTTTTCAGTGGCCCTGAAAAAATCACTGGGTCTGTCTTCTGCTATTTTGAAAATCCTGAAAGACTAGGGTAGATTGTGCTGTAAAATCCAAGTCACTGCATAGAAAGTACATAACTTTTTTTCTTCCCAAGGCCAACTCAATTCTATCTTTTATTACCTGAAAGCTCACAAGAAGTCAGTTCTCTTTTGCTTCTCATCTTCAAGTGCCTGTGGATAGAGCATATGCCCATGAGTCTCCTAAAATTTCATTTAGCTGATCGATACAGGTGCATGTGTGCATTTTTCTTAACAAAGTCCCATAACCACAGAGGGTTAAGAAACACTGCCAGGTGGGGCTCCTGCAGCGAGTCCTTCCACAGAGCTAGCCACCTTACTACAGAGTGCCCTTCTCTTTTCCTCCTGAGTGTCCTCTTGCCTTCGCCAGAATGCTGGTAATAAACTTTGCTTCTAGTTGCATCCCTCCTATCCACCCGCCTATGTACAGCTGTATCCTTCTTAGGGGACAAAAGCTACCCATAGCACTGCATAGTACTGATACATACACTCATGGAGTAACACTGTCAAAAAGGTGAAGGCACAGAAAGCAGCCATATCTGTGGCTGTTCTATTTTGGAAAAACAAAACCCAAAAAGCCCTGCTGTTAATGAAGCACTGCTCATTTGTTAGTGTAATTCCTTTTGCTTTAAATTTTATTTGCAGCCTGTCTTTATTAAGAATTCAAACACACCCTAATGTATCATTTACCTTATGTGAATATGTGTGTAGCATAAAGCTATTCTGAACTACCAATATTAATTGATGGTAAAATTAGATTTCCTGTATAATCTGTGAAATAAAAGTCCATAACCCATCTGAAGGCAGGAACAATCTGTCAGCTTCTTGCAGGTGCAAGAAGCCGTGTTGTCATTTGGCCAGTCCAAACTAAATGCCTCCAGCATAGCCATGATAGGCCACATTCAACTCACAAATTTCATTCAAATTAAGAACAAGGGTTCCTGGTTGCAGAGTGAATTGTGCCTATAATAAGCTTAATACCCTGAGATACTATCTTTGCCAAATTTTTTTTTTATTTGAATAAGGATGACATTACAAAAGGCAAAAAGCTAGGGGATAAGAGAGATACAGAGAACAGAAAGGAAGATTTCAATCTCTCTCCAATGATGAATAAATAATATTTCATGGTATGACAATGGTAACAAGTGCCATTTATCGAACACTTAGTATGTGGCAAACACTGTGCTATAATCCTTACAGATATTTGTTCATTCATTTATTTAACAAATATCTACTGAATGCTTTTTATATTCCAGGCAATATCTTATGTGTCCTAGAATATGAAGTTTCTGCCCTTATGATGTCTATATGCTGAAGAGAGGAGAGATCACAAACACAGAAATAAATACATGCACACACAAATACATATATAATTTTAACTTGAAATGTACCTTAAAGAAAACAGGCTAATGGAATACAGAGGTAATGGGGTTGGGCTGGAGAAGGACTGATTTGGCCAGATGGTCAATGGTCTCTGTAGGAAGCCCTATGAGAAGACCTGGAAGAGCTTTCTGGGGAGAGGGAAGAGCAAGTACAACGCCATTGAGACTGAACAATTTGGCATGTTTGAAAACTCCAGAAAGAGGACCAGTGCCCATGGAGAAAAATGCAAAGAGAGAAAGAGGCCATTTGAAGGTTTAAGTAGGAGAATAATGTATCTGATTCATTTTTCAAAGATCACTGTGGTTGCTCTGTGAGGAATGCATGGTAAAGGAATAAGATCTGAGGTCAAGGGAGGAAACAGAGATAGATACTAAGGCAAAATAGAACCCCTGACCTCCCTTATTCCTCTTCTCATAACAGAAGAATCTGTGCAAGATATTGAAAATTCACCATAGCAACCAAAAAAATATCCCAATCCAGTGCAAAATGTGTCAACTTCATGAATAATCAAATAGGCGAGCATTTCTATAAGAAACCTGTCATTTTGGTCTAGCCAATTGGCAAAGATTTTTAAATGATATATCTCAAGGTTATCAAGGACGTTTAAAGGGCTACCCTCAGATCCCAATAGTGCAATGTAAATGAATGCAAATACGATAAAGGGAAATTTGAAATTTTATTTTTAATAGTCTTCATAATACACACGTTCTCTACCAATTCTACCTCTTGGAAAACATCCTAGGGAAATAACCAAATACAGAGCTAGATTTGTGTTCAAACACATTAATTACAAAGATAATGAAGGAAAATTAAAAACAATACAAATATCTAATGATAGAGATATGGTTGAATATAATATGGTATAGCCATTTATGCTGCCATAAAAATCATATTTTGGAATAATTTTTGTCATTATAAAATGATCATGATGTAAATAAAGTTCAGTTCAAAATGCATGATAAAAACTCTACATGCATAAATATGCATGTTTATGCAAATAACAGAAAGTAGAAAGCTCAAAGGTTAATTATGTATTTCTCAGAGAGGTCAGATGACAGATAATTATTTGCAAAATCTCAGCAATGAACATGTGTTATTTTTATAATCAATAGAATTGTACAACTTCTGCAAATCCTAAAAAGTCCAGGGAACTTTTGGACTCCAATATGTGGCCTCTATGACAGTTGCTTTCAAACCAGGCCTGGCAATTTCCATGGACCCCTGCGGATAATGCTGCTTGCTGTCTGATTCTACCTCTCTGAGCTCAGGGATGTTGGCAAGGTTCTCCTGGAAGTCCCTCACAGTCACTGTTGGGTTTGGATTTTCTTTCCCATGTGACTTATTTTACCCATTGTCTTAGTTCGGGATGCTATAACAAATTACTATGGATTGAGTGGCTTAAACTACAAACCTTGGTTTCTCACAGTTTTAGAGGCTGAGAAGTCTGAGATCAAGGCACCAGCAGATCCGGTGTCTGCTGAGGGTCCTCTTCCTGGTTTACGGATGGTGCTTTCTTGTTGTATCCTCACATGACTGGAGGAGGACAAAAGAAAGAGCTCTCTTGGGCCCCTTTTATAAGAGCAGTCATCCCATTCATGAGTGCTCTGCCCTCAAGGCCTAGCTACCTTTCAAAGACCCCACCTCCTAATACCATCAAATTGAGGGTGAGGATTCCAACATATGAAGTTTGAGAAACACAGACATTAAGTCCTGAGCACATATTGATTGGCCTTTCTCCTTATCTGGTCTTGGCTGCACAAAATTGTGCTGGAATTTCTTGAAGTTGGAGTCATTTTTCTCTGATATGTGGAGGCATATTTTCTTCTGCTGGTAAAAGACTTCACCATTTTCATGCTCCTTTCATGATTTAAGTGGGAATATGTGAGAGGTAGAGTCCATTGGCTAAGCCCAGATCACTTTCGCACACAGTACTTCTAGTGGCCCAGCCTCTCTGACTTCCATATTTGCCAAATTCTCTTATACACCATCAGGAGGAGGACGAAAAAGGAAACTTCTAGGTCACAGAGACTTGAAAACAGCAGATTGTCATTTGGGGGGGATCCAGCTTGGTTTTGCCTCTCTCTCTGCTGCCGCCTAACTGAATCAGGCTGCCCTTTTCTCAAAACACGTGTAAAGCTGGGAAATGAATGAAAACAAATATACACTAACAAGCTTCTGTGGTCACAGTGGCTCTATCTAGGCAGTTACAAAAGCACACATATGGATGATTGATCGGTGCCCAAACACAAAATGAACTCCAAATTTTCTACCTATTTGGGATATATAATTCTGACTTAAGGAACTGTGAATATGAAGTCAGCAAGTTTTGTCCAAAGATTATCACACCCCGTAATCCCATCATCATTGTACTGATTCTCAAGTTTAATTTTATTTTATTAATGTCCTTTATGAAAAACTTCTTGCACAGTCATTACATCTCTTGTGGTGCTTATGTGGCTTTTGGAGGAAAAACAACGGTATGAAAAGGTGTTTGCTGAAGGGTAATTTAATCAGCATTCTCATAAATTACACATGTTTTCTGTCTGATTTGCATAGAGGGAAAAGTCTTAGGACAGAGTGTCTTCCGTGCTTTGGTGTCATTTCTAGACCTAATTACATTTGCTTAAACTCAACACACTTGTGATTTTACAAGGACAACAATGTTCTGGGTTGAAATAAAGCTTTTTAAAACTTCTGAAGTTGCTTTTCTTCCCTGGAAATTGAACTACTCTACAATCCAAAATTACAGGCATCGAAGGAAACTCATTTTGATCATATATTAAAGAAAAGATTTAATGAAAAGCTGGTAAATTGACTACAGCCTCTTTGAAAAAAATGATAATGGAAAGTGTAACTAGAGAAATTATCAAATACTAGCAACAGGATATTAAAAATTGCCCACTTCTGTCGATCCTTCCAGGTATGCGAGTTCACACCTTCTCTTTAAACCCACCAGTGGAAGTTTTTTAAATCCTGTCAATTTTTTTCTTTAAAAAGCTTTGCACACTTTTCCAGTTCTTTTCATTACAAATTCTAAATCAAATCTAAAGTCCTTTTTTTGACAAGCCTGAATATTACAGTATCTTATATTTCTTATCTCTCTGCTCTCTCTCATCTAATGACTTATTCAACACCTAAATTGCTGCTTTTGTTATATAAATTACCTAATTAAAATATTCATAATTATCTCTTCAATCAAACCCAAGCTCTTAGACTAGGAAAGTAAAAATAAAAATAACAACCACAATAATGATATTAATAGTGGCTAATTTTTACTGAGTATTTATTTTCCAAATACTTTTCTAAACATTTTACATGGATTTAACTCATTAGTTCTCTCAATAACTCCATGAGGCAGGTAAGATTATGTACCCATTTGTCAGATGTGGAAGTGGAGGGCAGAGAGGTTGAATCGACTACAGGTCAGTGTGGTGGGAATTTCAGCCATAGACACCAGGGCAGAGCAAGAGCCCTTGGGCCTGGGCTGAAGCTGGAAAGTGAAACAGAAGACGGGGTGAGCCAGGGTAGTGAGAACAACATGTTTTCCAAGTAGGTAGTTTGAGTGATATTGAAAGAGAAGCCAGTGGACAGTGATAGAGAGGCTATGGGCAGCCTTTATTATCAACAATGAATACAGGGATTTATGACTCAAAGAGTCCAGAGTCGAAGAGATCAGGAACAGGCTGAAGGGAAAGCAGATCTGATGTTTCTCAAGAACAAAAGGAGAGGGTCAGTATCTATTCTTACCAGATGGTACTGGGACAAGCCAGCAGATTCAAAGCCTCAAGAAAAGGGAGAAAAGTCATGACTCGACTTAGCCCAAAATTACCTAAATGCTAACTCTTCTTCAAATTCCACTTCTTCCATAAAATAGTTTGCCTACATGCTACTACACTTCTGACCCCATACAGCATCCATTATCTGTAAATGATAGACAGTATCATGATTTATTAATTGATATTTTATTTATGTATTTTGATATGTTCCTCCCAGTTCTAAGGAGGATCTAGAGATATTTATTCGGCATTATCATTTAGTTTTTCATGTATCCATACATGTCTTCTCTTTCTGTACCGTTCTCTGTTGGTCATTCCTCCATCCGATTGACGTCTGCTGTGGCAGACCCTGGGAGAAGTCACTCGGTCTTTTCCTTGCTCTCAGAGTTCTGGTTTTGTCAGGTTTCCACCCTTCCTCCGTGAGACTGGAAACCAGACCTCAACTTCCATTCCCAAGGGAGAGGCGGACGGATCTAAGCCAATCCCAGGAGATGCCTGGGGGAGGATGGAGAGGCTTTTTCTCTTGGCTCAGGAGTGAGCAATCAAAGTGCTGGCCAGTCAAGTGTGGACAATCAAAGCGATCAATCAAAGTGCTGGCCAATCAAGTGTGGACAATCAAAGTGATCAATCAAAGTGCTGGCCAATCAAGTGTGGACAATCAAAGTGATCAATCAAAGTGCTGGCCAATCAAGTGTGGACAATCAAAGTGATCAATCAAAGTGCTGGCCAATCAAGTATGGACAGGAGTCTTCCAGGAGTTCCTGGTAAAAGTTTCTCACACTCTTAAGAGGGTCTCATGAGAAGAAAAGTCCTCTTTATTGCCTCTGGACACTGTCCAAACTAAGTGACGTTCTTGGAACTACTAAAGCCATTTAATATCATGACAGAAACCAGCCTTGTGATGAAGCTTATGGTAAAGATGACAGAGCAGAGAGATGAAAGAATCCTGGGTCTGTAAAGATATGCAGTTATCTTTCAGCCACCAAATATGCTGTGCCATCTTTCTTTCTCCTCTGGACTTGCAGTGACATAAAATAATTAATTTCCTTAGGACAATATGGTTCTAGGTTGTCTGTTTGTCCCAGCCAAAGTTGTTGTAACCTACGGCCTAGCATAGCCCCTGACACATAGTAGGTGCTCTATTAATATTGATTGATAAATCAAATCAATAGTTCAATACATTGTTTGCTGTTACAATGAATTCAGATCACTCTGTCATAAAAATAAAATAAGAGAAATTACCACAAAATAGTATATTTGATTAGCTGTCATGGAAACTGACATTTCTTTTTAAATAAATTGTTTTAGATTTTTAACAAGAAAATAGTATTACAGCAAATGTTCCGTGTAAAGATATAATATGGCGACATATGATTTTATATGTTATCTTGACATAATACACTTTTCATTATGTTATAAATATTAGTTACTACCAAAATTCAACATACAAGAGCTACTTCTTTCTGCAACAAAAGATAATTTATTTAAAATATAGATTATAGAAGTATACATGTACTGATATTCAATTCTATACCCCACAAATATATACAATCAATAAAAAAAGAAAACAAGGAATAATTTATTTAAAATATAGATTATAAAAATAAATTTCTACAATTTATTTTATTTATTAATTAATTAAATTTATTTCTATAATCTATACTTTAAATTATTATTTATTGCAGCAATGCTACATTCCCATACCATTAAAACTTTAAAAACGATTTTACATATACCAGTTTATTTGTCGATACACTATTTCATTGTCTCATGCCTAGAGCGATTCATTATAAAAAATAGAAACTCAATGTGTCATTCCTGAATGAATTAAAAAGAGAGTGTTGTTGCTAAGTTATTCTATAATTTAAATGACTCAATTTAACGCCTCTTCTTCATCCACCTAAAATATAATGAATGTCTGAGAAGAATTATCACAAGTTTGGAGTATTTTTTAAGGATTTGAGACAGTTTTTTCCATGTTAGCTTGCTAACATGAAGGTAAGGAGACAAACCCTTTGCTTCCTAGCTAAAACTCACAGTTTTGAGGCTGAGATAGTAACTGAAGGATTCATATCATTTGGTAACCATAGTTCTACCAAAGTGGCATGAGCTCACTTTACGCTGACTTCTTAAGCACTGTAACATTGGTTAGTTCCAGTGTGTTGGATCCACTATTGAAGAATTAATATCACAGAGAGTGATGGAACAGATGCACAAAAACAGGCTTGGTCTCAGTTTTCTGTGGCCAGGGTGAATTGTCTGCACTCTGAGCCACATGGCATCAGGAATCAAAGTTTTATTTTCTTGGTCTTGGTCATATTCTGAAACATGAAAGGAAACCTTTGTCCCGCCACTATCATTCTAAGAGTCAAAAGAGTAAGGGGAGGTCAAGGGCCTCAGCAGTTTCAGAGTCTTAGGTTACACATTTAAAACCAAAGCAGAGCACAATAAAGGCTTTTTCTTGCTTTTGCCAGATTCTGCCTTGGCAGGAGGGTATAAAGTGACTCTATTTTTGAAATCTCATCCAAGGAAATAGGGATAAAACAGGATCCATTAAAGCACTTGTTGACTCCCTTTCTTTCTTAGAATGTGGACATTGAAATATTTAATTTTTCATTGAGATGACATAAGGAAACCATCTGGATATCTAGAACTGTTACTTAGTAAATGTATTTGTCTGCTAGGGCTGCCATAATGAAATACTGCAGACTGGGTGACTTAAACAACAGACATTTATTTTTCTCACAGTTGTGGAGGCTAGAAGTTCACGATCAAGGTGCCAGTAGGGTTGGTTTCTAGTTAGGTCTCTCTTCCTGGCTTACAGATGGCCACCTTCTAACTGTATACTCACATGGCCTTTTCTCTGTGTGTGCATGGAGAGAGAGGGATCTCTGCAGTCTCTTTCTCTTCTAATAAGGATACAGTCCTATTGGATTAGGGACCCACCCTTATGACCTCATTGAACCATAACTACCTCCTTAAAGGCCGTATCTCCTAACACAGTCACATTGGGGGCCAGAGCTTCAACATTTGAATTGGGAGGGACACAATTTAGTCCATAACAGTAGCAAATGTAAGTTTACTTGAATATGAAGTGTGTAAATTTGTTAGGGCAGCTACAACAAAATACCACGGATTGGGTGGCTAAAATAGCACAGATTTATTTTCTCATAGTTCTGGAGGCTACAAGTCCAAGCTTCAGGTTCTGACAAGGTGGGTTTCTTCTGAAGCTTCTCTTTCACTTGCAAATGACCTCCATCTCACTGTGTCCTCACAGGGTCACTTCTCAATCTGTGTGTCGTATGTGTCCTAATATCCTCCTCTTCTAAGGACACCAGTCAGAGGGGATTAGGAGTTGCAGTAAGAGCCTCATTTTACATTAATTACCTCTTCGAGGCCTTATGTCCACGTACAGCTCACATCCTGAGGCATCAGGGGTTAAGGCTGCAACATACATACTTTGAAGGATACAATTTGGTCCATAACATGAAGTTAGAGATGCTGAAATTAGAGATACTATACTATAAATACTAAAAATAAAAATCATGGCATGATGAGTACCAATTCATCATAAAATACACTCTGCTGGTAGCATTCAAGACTTTAATAAAGTGTCCATAAGAGTTATCCAAACTGCACCAAATCTGTTTTTCTTCTTCCTCCATAGTCTCATGAACAAAATAATCAAAAAATCACACTGTAATTGTAGTGTTTTTATTAGCATTTAATGCCAATGTTTATAAATCTTCTAATTTTGGGGGGGGGGGTATTTAATATCACAAGTTTTTAAACGTCTAAGCACATGGTGCATTTTTTGTTATCATTACGTTGTTTCTTCTAAGCTTAATTCCACTGTGGTGAGATGTGTCCTATATGAAAATAATGATTTTAATTATTTTAAACGTGTTGAGGTTTATTTTATGTCTTACAGTATCTAAATTTCATAATTGTCCCATGTGTGTTTGAGGAAACTTGTATTCTTTGATTACTAGGTGCTGGTTTCAAACACGGCCATGAAATCTAGCTTATTAACTGTGTTGTCGAATTTTCCAGTCTGTGTGATGAATGTGTGTGTGGGTGTATATGTCTGCCTAGCCTACAGCTATTGAGATGGGGAGTGAAATTTCCTAATATAGCAATGAATTTGTCACGTTTTCCTAGTAATTAGTTCAATTTTCATTTTATATATTTTGATGTAATTTTAGGTGATTGTGTTGAGAATTATCTCTCCCTGATAAAGTAAAACATTAAGCATTATTTAGTAATTTTCTATACTTACTAATGTTTTTGTCTCAAAAACCATTTTGTTCTGTATTTTTATAGAGATATCATATTTTGGGGGGTTAGTATTTGCCCGGTGTATCTTTTTTCATCTTTTACTTTTTTTTTTTTTTTTCTCGTGACCGGCACTCAGCCAGTGAGTGCACCAGTCATTCCTATATAGGATCTGAACCCGCGGCGGGATTCATCTTTTACTTTTGACATTGCTATTATTTCTGTGTCCTTATATTATTAGTCTCTTATAATCAGCATATAGATAAATTTGATTTCTTTTTAATCGTATAGCACAATTTATGTCTCTTAACAGATGCGTTTAGACCCTTCACATTTTTGTGCTATCAGTTATTTTGTTTTATTTATATTCAATTTTCTCTCTGTGTGTCTTTTTTCCCCTTTCTTTTAGATTAATTACACACTTGTACTCTTATTCTACTATCTTTTGTCTCTTATTGGAGGATATATACCTTACTTTTATTTTTTTTAGGATTTTTATGTCATTCTTCATTCTGAAAAATTCTCAGGTTATCTTGCTAAATAAAAGTAAAGACTATTAAAAACAAAGATCAAGTGCTGAGTAAAAAAGCTGTACTGCCAAACCAAAGACTGGGTCCAACAGAATCCATGCAGACTTTCAGGGACAAGGTGTCGGGGAAGAGAAATGTGACAGGCCTTCTGTAACTAAAAGACTGTGACCTGCCCCTGGCCCATATTAAAAAGAAAGCAAAGCCACTGAGTGTTGTTGGTTGTGTGATGACGACTGGGTTTGTGATTAGGTAAGCAATGGCCCCACTGAAGGTCTTGTGCTGTGTACATGTGGCGTCAGTCGGAGGATGATGGAGTCAAGGTGCCCCTGCTTTGTACGCCACATGCCGTAGAGAGGGTATGTTGGCCAGTCAGGTGTGCACTGAGTTGGCAGACGAAGTGGCCAGGTCAGGATTTATCAATCTCTCTAATCTCTTCATTGGAACTATAATTTGATAGAACTACTTTAAACCTTCTAATTCTGTCCTTCATGTCTTTCTATATCTCTTTTATGGTCTCTAGCTCCCTTGAGCTGCCTCTGTGTAATGTCTTCCTATCTGTGGCACAGCTTTCAGTGGCAAGAGTTTTCAGAATACCTAAGCCACCGTACTGATGGAAGTAGAACCATAAAAAGTATTTTTAATCAAACTGAATATTAAATTTGATCAAATACATTTTAATCCTTTACTGAGAGATGTTTTCTTTCTTTTCATTTATTAATTATAATCATATTTAAAGAGAAATTAGAATCTCCAAAGAATATTAGAATTTCATAGGTTTTACCTTATTTACTCTCCAAAACCACCCTGAGAGGGTACAAAGGGCTGTTGAGTGGAACTTTGCATTGTCTTATAATTGCAGCTACAGCTACAGCTGAGGACAGGAGGCACAAAACCAGGAAGTTAGCATCACTATCCCCTGTCAGAGACTGGCTGGAACAGCCTAAGGTGGCAGGACAAAGAGAAAGGCACCAGACGGACAAGCTGAGCTTCCACCATTTCACCGAGCAAGTGTGCTTGAGAGCCATGGGCCAAGGAAAACACAGAAATGGTCAAAGCTGTGGCCATCCTGAAAGGCTCTTCCCTGGGGATTACCTGCTGCAAGGATTGCCTCAACAGGAAGAAGATGTGTGGTTGCAGGAGCTGGGAGGGAGGTCATGAAAGTCAGCCAGAGTTGTAGTCCATTCAGGCTGCTATAACAAAAATACCACAAACTGAGTGGGTTATAAATGAGAAACATTCATTTCTCACAATTCTGGAGGCTGGGAAGTCCAAGGTCAAGGCACCATCATATTCAGTGTCTGGAGAAGGTCCCCTTCCTCACAGATGGTGCTGTCCTGCTGTGTCCACACAAGGTGGAAGGGGCAAGGTAGATCTCTGGGCCTCTTTTTTTTTTTTTTTTTTCAGAAATGAAGGATTTTATTACCCTTGGTACAGCAGGCAGCATTTTTACATTCCATCTTGCCCTTACATTCCATCCCCTTGCCCTGCCCCCTGCCAAACCCTATAGGAGCAACACAGAGGTGGACCTAGGTGGATGCTGTGCACACAGTGTGTTTGCATGACGGCTGAGAAACCCCATGCCTAGGAAACCCCAGTCTTTTATAAGACCACTGCAAGAAAACCTGACTAGCATTTGCTCTGAAGGGAGACATTATTTTTATTATACTGGACTGCAAACACACCTGCCCTCTGCCTCTGAGGGGTCAATATCGCCATCTTCCATGACTCCTTGCTATCCAAGCATCCCTCAAAAGATAGTCCAGAGAAATATGTCAGTAACACTGTTTACAAGACATACAGAAACATGAGAGGTGCACGGAAAATTTTGTCCCAACAGTGTTTATAAAGAAAGCCATATGAATAGTATTCAAATATGGTTGTAACTGTGGTAGATTTTTCACCATTGTAGAAAATGAATCACTCTAAAACTTTTATAGCCATCAATGCCTTCTGGCACACCTATATCACATTTAAGTACCTGGTTTGAGAAGTTATTTTGCATATGATGTAGTTAACCTAAATTGGGCTCTCCCAAATTGATCAAAGAACAGACAAGTGTTCTTTTTTAGGCCTTGAAGCAGTGGAACAAGCTGTCTTTGTTTGTTTGTTTTGGGAGGGGGTCAATTTTAAATTTTATTTTTTTATTAATATTATTTTTTTTACATTCTATGATGTTGTTGTGGAGCAGTTAGGAGGGAGGGGGAGAGGGGACAGGGGAAGGAAATGTGATGCAAGGAGGAGGAAGGAGGAGGGGTGGGATGGAGGCCTGTGGCAACCACCTCATTCCCACAGGGAAGACCATGGGGCTTCCAGCAGTGGCTTGGTCATTGCTGGGCTGGGTGCAGATGTCATGGGGTGTGGCAAAAGCCCTCGCCCGCCACCACCCCAGCTCGGGAACCTGGGGCCCTTCTAGCTGTGGCTCGGTGGTCGTCACTAGGCTGGTTGTGGGTGTCAGGGGAGCATGGCCGAGGCCCGAGGCCCCCCCACCACCCTGGCTCAGTCTTTGGGCCTCTTTTATAAGGACACTAATCCCATTCATGAGGGCTTCAACCTCATGACCTAATCACCTCCCAGAGGCCCCATTTTATAATGCCATCACCTTGTAGATTAGGGTTTCAACATTTAAATCTGAAGGGACACAAACAATCAGCCAGAAAGCATGTGTCCCACACCAGTCAAGGTAGAGTGAAGCATGGTGGTGGTGACAGGGTATCTATGAAGAGACCTTTGAGGGGCCACATAAAAGGACCTGCATGTCAATGAAAATGGTACTTTCTCCTTTCCTCCTCTTCCTTTCCCAATTTCCCCAGCCCTAGAAAAGCAAAACACAGGAGAATCACTAAAGGAGAGAAGAAAGAAAAAGGAAAGAAGGGAGAGGAGTAGGAGGACGGAGAGGGGGAGAGGGCGGAGGAGGAACGGGAGAGCCGGGCTTAGGAGCAGTGCAAAGACCAACCATGACCCCTTCTGCACGGCAGATCGTGGCATCAGGAGCCAGGGGCAGCATAAGCCAGGGGGAGACGGAGGGATGGCAGATAACGAGACAAATGCTTCATGCTGGAAAACGCAGTCCAGGTTTTAAAAATTTATTTCTGTATTTATGTATTTCTTCTGGCAGCTGGCTGGTACAGCGATAGAACCCTGGACCTTGGTGTTATCAGCACCATGCTGTAACCATCTGAGCTAAGTGGCCAGCCCCTCTTGCCAAAGACCTTTTTCCACAATAATTCACACCACTCAGTGAAATATCATGTAAAATGTGCAGCTTATTAGAGATGTGATTGTTCAATTCTTGTTCAATTATATTGCTTATTCTTTTTAAGCCTCCGTTTTTTTATCTACAAAGTGGGGAGAAAACTAATATCTACCAGATAGGGTAGTGTGAGATTAAAGGGAAAAAACATTTATGTAAGAATGTAATATGGTGCTTGGAGCATTATAAGTGCTCAGTTTATCCACTCATTCATTCAACAAATATTTAATTAATTACTTCAGATTTAACAAGGCACTATGCTAAGGACTGGGAATGCAGCATTGGACAGGAACGGACACAGTCTCTGCCTTCGAGATGCTTACATTCCAATGGAGGTGAAAGAGGCTGGATAACAAAGCATACACTTCATTACTTAACTGCAATTGTGATCGGTTTGATAAAGGAGAAGTACATAGTGAGATGACAGAGGAAATTAAGCTACTGTGAAAATCTGAGAAAGCGTTCTGAAGATGTTGATGTACAATCTTTTCCAGCTCATCCAGAAGTCTGTGAGAAATAATGCTATTTGCAATATACAAGTCTATAAATATAAAAAAAATACAAGGCATTTTTTCCCCTTCTGGACTGGTGAGTTGGTAGGTGTCCCATGAGGCTGTGCAACTCTAGATAAAATAGTAGCATAAACCTGAGATTGTACCAATTTGTTCTGCTCTTTTTGAGCCAGGATATACTTATTCTCATAGAACTCATACACCCTTCTGTGCAATTGTGCATCAGCAGGAGTACTGTGCCTTTGGGTTCTCTTTTTCATCATTTATTTAAAAATGTTCCAGTGTTTCATCACTGAAGAGAAGATATTCTTTTTGATTCTTTAATCCTCTCTTGTTACACACTGTCTTTTCCTAAGGCATAATTCAGTTATTTATATTGATATAATATTCTCTGGTAATGGATTTGATCCCAAATTTTATTCTTTAATTAAATCCCATAACCAGGAGAAAACAGAGAAAGGGACCAGCCTGTGAGTCATCATCCACTCATTTATTCAACCCATACTGAGCCTTCCACACTGTGCCACACACTCTTCCAAAAGGTGGAGGAGGCAAGGTAGCAGCCAGGCAAAGTGTACGCAGGTCTCTAAATGCACAGAGATGCAATAAAATTCACCTTGCATTTAGTGAATTGTCTCTTAGACATTTTGTCAATAGTTTGGCCACTACCGTCAGATTTCAATATGGTCTTTTTCTATGGCTTTATGAGAGACATATAGCAGGACTTGCTATCTTAAAAGAGAATGAACCACAAAGTCTAAGATTGCACAGCTCTTCTATGTTCCTTATTTTCTAGCAGATATCTTCACACATTTGACTACATTGCAACAAGAGCTTTGGCAAGTAAGTTTTGTAGTAACACATCTTTGAGCACTTACCCAAATTTGTTCCAGAGGCAATCAAGGAAACCACCCTCTCCACCCTCCAGGGGCCCTGGAAACATAAAAGGCCTGCATGTTTACGTCATAGAGTTCCACAATCTCGTATCTATAACAGCTATGGGGCACTAGCAAAGAACACTGGGCACCTGCCTTCATTAAAGGGTATCACAAATTAGGGACCAACAGGGCGGTTTCCCTCAGCCTGGGCGTCTTTTGTAAGCAACACAAAGGCTTTTTGGAGATGGGATGCTGCGTTTCTCAGTTCTCTGGCGCCATCTGGAGGTTTGATGTTAGGCTCACATCCAATAATTTAATTCTGTAAAACAGGTCCCGGTGTGGCAAAAACTACATAATTCGTAAATTAAGGCTCTTAGCCTGCATCCACAAGGGTGAAGTGAAGCACCAAACTGAGGAAGTGACTTAGATACTTTTGACCACATATCCTTATAACATGAAATCAAACAGCATTGTTTGTCATTTGTTTACAGGATGGGAGCGTGGACTATGCTGATGGGCTGTCTACATTGAAAGGACTCGTTAGGTTCAGTGTTTCACTTTGCTTGCATTGAGTAGATAGACTCAACCTGAAATTACATTAGCCCAAGTTCAAGTGTCAGAAGGACCACAGGAAAATATTTAGAGCATTTTTACTTAAGGGCGTGAGTTCTGAAGATAGTCTGCCTCGGTTTAAATACCGGCTCCACCACTTACAAGCTGTGTGAACTTAAGTTATATAAATTCTCTGTTCTCCACTTTCTTATTTCTAAAATGGGTTTAATAGCCTGTACCCTATAGTGTCATTGTGAGAATTAAATGGCATAATGTGGATAAAAGCGCTTATCACAGAGCCTGAAGTACAGCACTCACAAAACATTTAAACTTATTAGGCGGGACCAGATCCTTCTGTGCACTCTACCCAATACTCAATAAATTATGAGATTTTCTAGGTAGGAGTGGGCTCTATTCCCATGGAGATAACCAGGCCTGCATAGTGAGTACTTCCAGAAAGAGTTAAGTGTCTACTTGACCACACTCTCCATGTGTGGGGTATCATCAAGGCATGAGGTCAGGCTGGACATAGGCAGATGGTGTTGCTTCTGGAAACAGATTGCCAGAGCTCATAATTGCCACTGGAAATCACACCAATGCAATTCTAGTAGTTTCAACCCATGCGTCTTTGATGTGCTGGCTGCTGAACAAGATCTGATCCCTACCAAGGGGAATTATTTTCAAGCTTTAAAAATCTTGTTGGAGACATTATACAGGTACACTCATAATTTAGGTTTCTTATGGATAATTCCATCATAGATGCACAAGTAAAAATTTCTGAACACACACGGGGAGCAGCTGGAGGAGAGAAGTAGAATCTTCAGATGTCGGTGGGATGGAAGAGAGAGCCACAGTTTCTAATACACAGCCCACTGAAGAGGTAATGCGGTTAAGTTGTAGTGGAACATGATGCACTGGGCTTTATTTTTTTTCCTTTTGTTTAAATTTACATTAACACAAATTAACTTCTGAAAAAAGGAAATATTCTTGTTACGTTAGTAATTGTTATTCTTATAAAATCAGTAATTCTCTGATAATTATGCAGCATTTTACAGTTTGCAAAGAACATGCATCTATAGGAATAACATCAGAGGGATATTTTTTATACATATTAAGTAAGTTAGCACTTGTATATGCAAAGAACCTTGGACAGTACTTGGCAGTGCTATATAGTACCAGGAAGTGCTATATAAATGTTTGTAATTATTATTATTATTATAAGAGGCAAATTGTCTCTAGTTACACTTGGATCTAAAAAGAATTTTTTTACAGTCTACTGCAGCCTATAGATGTGATTTAAAAATATATCCAATGTGAGATTCTCTTTTCAATGAGGAAAGTAAATTACTGCTTTGAGAAAATTTAGCTCTTGGTTATCAAGTAGTTTGTCCTGTAATTGAATCTTGATAAACCTGATATCACATTCTTAACATTAAAAATTGTGATCCTTAGGTGATGAATTCAAGGTACTTAAGATATTGACTATTTTGCTGAAATATACTTCAAAATGGGTGTAACTGGATTTATCGAACTGTCTAAACTAAATAAGGAGCAATACAAAATAGTTTTTGTTTTTCTCTAATCTTTGCTGTCAGCCTTGATTAGTTGCATCTCTCTTTACCATTACTTAAAGATGCTTTGAGCAAATCCATAGGTTTTTGGTCACTTTCAGGCACTAAAGCAGTTTTTACAAGCCCACTCTAGTCCAGTTCATTTTAAACTCTGATCACATCCAATCTCATATCCTCTCTCTCCTGCCCCCAGGACCAGCCAGACATCAGACCAGAGACTCAGGCG
Source organism: Cynocephalus volans (assembly GCF_027409185.1). Classification (NCBI taxonomy): domain Eukaryota; kingdom Metazoa; phylum Chordata; class Mammalia; order Dermoptera; family Cynocephalidae; genus Cynocephalus; species Cynocephalus volans. The sequence continues at coordinate 60,056,361 of NC_084462.1, forward strand.
TGGTATATGCTCTCTTATGCCCTCTCCCCTCTCCTTTATGCTTCCACCTTTGGGCAGGGGAGAATGAATTAGAGAGAGAGGCAAAGGTGTTTTTATTTAACTGGTATTACTGCAGTTCTCTCAGGGCAAACACACTCTTTGTAGGAGGTTGGGTATTTTGTGGGGCACACGTGTGTGTGTTTGGAGACTCTACAGACAGTTTCCCCATGCACATTTTCTTTACTTGGGAAAATCACTCCAGCTTAACCCTTTAGTAAGCCTCCTCCCCAGCTACTGTTCCCAGAGTGACATCCTTGTCCTTATGTTCTCTAGTCAGCTCACAGCTCCTCCTGCCTGACTTATAGCCCTTTTTAGTGAGGTATCATCAAGGTGACTTAATCCTGGTTCCTTCCCATGGTGTCCAATTGAGAGACAGGAAATCTGCTGACCCTGCCATACCAGATACGGGAGCAGAGGGTCCTCCTTCCCAGCCCCTGCACCTGCCCTACCTACCCTCTCTTCTCTCTTCCCTGGCTCAAATAGACACAGAGGGCACACAGAAGCCAGTTCACTGCCTACACAGATGTCTAGCCAGGAATGGAGATGCCCACGGCCCCCTACTTGCACAGACATTACTGAACATCCAAATCTCTGTAAACAACTCTTGAACATTTCTCATTGTGCTTGAACAGCAGCAGAGAGTAAGAAACCATGGCCCTCAGCTTCCAGTCTGAAAGGTCCTGTCTCCCTCTGACTCCTGTTCTTACACATGCTGAGGGACGTGAAAAGCTGATGGTGTCCAGGCAAGTTCTTCCATCTCTTGGCATCTCCCAGGCAGCTTTTATGTGACAACACTTTAGGACTTCCTGTTTTCAGCTCAAGGGCTTCCTCCTAAAATTGTCAGAGGACAGAAAAAGCCACCTAACATCGCTGGTGTCATAAAAACTTTTTAAGCCTCCTCCTTCGTTTCAAAAACATTTTCCCTTGGCAGCCAGGATGGTTCAACAGGGAACAGCAGGATCTTGTCCTCGCTGCCAGTTTCTTAGTGCAATTTGCTAAAAGTACATATTTTCTGTAGGCATAATTTGGTTCTACTTACAATTTTTACAATTTTTTGTGAATGCTGAACCAAGGTCAAGTGTTCTATTTTTGATAAATTGCTGCTTTTTAAGAAAAAAGCAGTCCATGGATTGACATCCAAGTTCAAGTTGTGTTTGAGTAGCAGTGGCTATCTTCATGACATATCTAGGTTTTTCAGTTTAAAACAGAGTTTGCAAATTATGCGTCTTTGATAAGCAGAATGTATTCATTTTTTTTTTTTTTTTTTGGCAGCTGGATGATACAGGGAAGCGAACCCTTGACCGTGGTATTACAACATTGCACCCTAACCAACTGAGCTAACTGACCAGCCCAAGAACCTATTCTCATATATTCACTGCCTACATACATAATCAAGTACCAGTGATCTGTCAGGGATCTGATTGCAGCATAAAATAACTGCTAAACATGCATAATAATGTCAAAGCATAATTTTCTAAAAAGTTGAAAACATTACTCTCATACAAATATAAAGTAAAAATGTCAGTGAGCCATTAACTCATTAATGAGGAAACCAGCAGCATGCGCAGGTTGATTTAAACAAAAATTAGAGGAGCAGGACTATATAGTCTGTTAGGAAAGAAATAAAATAAATTTGCTAAGTTAGAGCTATAACTAGTTAATGTTTTGTATCTCTGTTAGACAAAAATCTACAATTTAACATGCCACTTCACAGAGTCTTGGCTTTCATCAATAGAAAATAGAAAATCAAACAAAAGTTCATCTTGTAAAAAATGAAATAATCCTTGGGTGGGCCTGTTAGACAAGGCTCCAGTACAGGACACTGAAAGGACATACAGTTCCTTTTTTGGTTTATTTCCACAATTTGGATAATTTTTAAATAATAGTATTTGTTTTAACACATTATATATCATTGTTATGTGGTATCGAATAGTATAATCTCACTGAAAATTGCAATGATTAGTTTGTTATTTTCCCGGGTACAATAGTTACCACTGATTTTGTGCCTAACTCTGCAAGCTTCTTGGTAATGGTATAACCTGTAATTCTTTTTGCTGTGAGTATAACGTCGAAAGTTGCCTCCCTGGTTTTAGTTTGTTCCTCCTGTTCCTCCTCCTCGTTCTTTTTTAATAAACCTTTTATTTTGAAATATATTTACATTTACAGAAACATTGGGGAAATAGTACAGAGAGTTCCTATATACCCCACACACAATTTTCTGTGTTAGTAACATCTTACATTTCTATGGTACATTTGTCACAATTTATGAACCAATATTGACAAATTATCACTAAAGTCTATGCGTTATTTATATTTCCTTAGTTTTTACCTAATGTCCCTTTTCTCTTCCAGGATCCCATCTAAGATACCGTACAATGTTTACTTGTTCTGTCTCCTTAGGCTCCCCTTGGCTGTGAGAGTCTCAGACTTTCCCTGATTTTGATTACCTTGCTACTTACGAGGAACATTGCCCAGATATTTTGTAAAGTCTTCATCGATCAGGATTTGTCTAATGTTTTTCTCATGATTAGACTGTGATTATGGAGCTGAGGGGGAAGCTCACAGGTAAACTGCCATTCTGATCACGTCATATCAAGGGTGCATACCATCTGCGTGACTGGTCATTGCTGATGTTGACTTTGAACACCTGGCTAGATAGCATTTGTCAGGTTTCTCCACTGTAAGGTTACTCTTTTCCCTCCACTTTCTGTACTGAATTCTTTGGAAGGAAGTCCTTGTGTGCAGCCCACACCTACAGAGTGGGGAGTTATGCTCACTTTCTTTGAGTGCAAAGTATCTGTATTAGTCAGGATTCTCCAGGGAATGAGAACTAACAGAACATGTGCATTTATTTGTAGAGAGAAAGAGATTGATTATAAGGAATTGGCTCATGCAGTTATGGAGGCTGGTGAGTCAAAAATCTGCTGTGTGAGTCGGCAAGCTCAAGATCCAGGAGGGCTGATGGTCCCGATGAAGTCCAAAGGCAATCTGCCAGATAATTTGCTCTTGCTTGGGGAGGCCAGTCTTTTTGTTCTATCCAGACCCTCAACCGGCAGGATAAAACCCACCTACATTATGGAGGACAATCTACTTTACTCAAAGTCCATTGCTTTAAGTGTTAATCTCATCCCAAAACACCCTTCAAGCTGACACATAAAATTAATCATCGTGATATCTGCATAAATTATTTAGAATTCTTGTGAACTGGAGATGGCAATTCATCTCCATTTATTTATGCAATCATTTATTTATGGATATTTATTTTATACTTTGGGTTATAATTCAACGCTACTTTGTTTATCTTCTTGCTCAGATTGTTCCACCTTTGGCCACTGAGAACTTTCTGTCAGTTTTTGTGTCCCTTGATCACATCAATGAAAAATCCATCAATGTGGGGGGTTTTTTTGGAGCACTTCCTTATTTCTAGCACTGCAAGATGCTCCAGGTTCATCATGTGTATTTCCTCCTCCGGCCCTCGGATCATCCACTTCAAGGATCCTCGATTCCTTTTATTGGAGAATGGTATTAGAGCATAGATCTGAGTGCTCATCTGTCTGCAAACCCATGAAGGTATGGCAGCTTCCAAAAGACCATGTTCAGAGAGAGTGTTCCCATGCTCTCACGAGGAGCTGGACTGAATTGAAGCCATTCATGTCACACTCTTAGTGCTGAGAAATGGCCAAAAAAGAATATGTTGTAAATAACTACAGGAGCACTCCAACAAGAGTTACCCTTTATGAAAAACCAAGAGAATTGGAAATTGTGAAGGGTTTACTGTTTACTTCATGCACCGAAGGTGAATTGTCTTCTAGAAAACATTTACGATGAGTCAAAAAAGATCAAGGATCTTTCCCACAATGACGTCCTCAGGATATTCCATTTATAAAATGATACTTGGGGTCAACATGCTTCTTGGTCAATACACATTGAATTTAAATTAAAAAAAAATAAAACAAGGGTATTCTGGACAATAATAATTAATACTCTAAAATTACATGATTTTTGTTAGTTCTCTTTTAAATCAGATTACTTTTTCCACTTCAATTAAAAAAAAAATCTCCAAGAAATTCATGCACATAATTTAAAAAGTCAAATAGTACTACAAGGCTTACAAACAAAGAAAGGTTGCAATCCCTTGGCTTTCTGTTCACCGCCCTCCAGGATAGCTGACAAAGAAAAATTCTCTCTCCACAACCGTGGAGGTAGCAGTGGGGCTCCTGAGCGGGTCTGCATTAGTTCAAGTGCCCATTCCTGAGCATATCACTGAAGTCAGGGGATGATAATCATGATGGGTTTATACCAATCAGGGCCCACTCCTGCAACTGGAGGATGGCCAGTCTCAATCACATGTCACAGCTGCTATCCAATGGTGACAGTGCTGGAATGCACAATGGACAGACCACACCATGCTCCCTGCAACACGTTCCCCAACCCCTTTCCCTTCCTCCCATGGTAGACTGAATAATGTCCCCAAAGATATCCAGGTCCTAATCCCTGGAAACTGTGGATGTTATATGGCAAAAGTGACTTTGCAAATGTGATTAAATTGAAGATCTTCGGATAGGGAGATTATCCTGGATTACCTGGGTGTCGTTATAAGAGTGGGGCAGAGGAAGATTTGACACAAAACAGTAAGGCAATCTGAGGACTGAAACAAGATGCTGTTTCACTGGCTTTGAAGATGGAGGAAGGGTCCACATGCCAAAAAATGCAACGAATGCAGCTCTAAAAGCTGGGAAAGATGAGGGAAAGGCTCACTATTGAGTGAAAGAGTGAATAAATAGCTTTGCAGAGTTCATTGTAACAAGTTGAAATCCCTTTCAAATGGCCCTGCTGTGTTTAAGTTAAGAAGGTGTTTTCTGTTTCTCATAGAAGTCGTTCACCTCTAAGCTGCTCCTCTAAGTTGACTTTTTGGTCTCTTGATGTTCCTAGTAATGTGGATATGTTGGGAGTGACAGGAGATGAGACAGGCAAAGAAAGCAGAGGGCAGATCGGGGAAGGTTGGATGTGTCAAGCCAGAGCTTGATTTTATTCCTGAGATCCGTGAAATGTGTACAATCCAGGAAGTGTGTGAAGCAATCTGTTTGGGTTAAGAAAAAAAATATTACTACTGCCATGGGTATCTACCTTTGTCTTACCTTTTTAATTTTCTAATTGTGTAGGAGTTACAATGTATGCAATTCTTAATGCAGTACTAGATGTAAATAATTTATAAACAAATCAATATATACATTAAGAAAAAGTGAATGCAAAACTGAATTTACCCACAAGGTGGAGACTTTATCCTAGTCCTGGAAAGCATGTCAGCTCCTGGAATTTTTGTGCTTACAATTTCAGAATGAAATATCTTAATTAATTTCTAGTCCAGCCTCTAATCTCATATACAAGAGGAAGAACATGAGTCCCAGAGAGGTCACATAACCAGTTTTTAAAGAGCTCAGATCTAGAGCCCTGTTTCCTAATTCCCAGTCTGGTATTCTTCAGAAAGCATCACTTTTGCCTACTCTGTCTTCCTGGACAAGATATGTTATTTCTCTTGCATTCTGAGAATTGCATTTCTTCAGGCAAAGTTTTTTTTGTTTGTTTGTTTGTTTTTTTGTCTTTTTTCTTTTGCTTTCCATCTCCTACCTCTCAGGCAGAGAACTTATTTAAACTCATTTTATAGTGCTATTTTTGCTATCCTGATGAGAGAAGGGAAAATTCAATTCAAACCTATTAATAATTATCTGTAGCTACCACTGAATGCTGAGCTTGGTGCTTGGGTTATTTGGATGAATCAGACATGGTCTCCACCTGCAAGGAGCTCTGAGCTAATAGGAGGAGGCAGAGAAGCAAGTGAGATAATTGCCATAAGAGAGGTACATGTCTTTCTATCAGCAGAAAGGAGAGACTCGAATGGTCCTTGAGAAGATAACATTTGGAATCGACCATGACTGACAGATGAAATAGTGTAAACCAGGAATAGGATGAAAGAGCTATGTAGGCACAGAGACAGCTGGAGCAAATTACCCAGCCAGGAAAGGAAGCATAAATTTGGCCAGTGAGAGTTGTTAGTCATATATTCTTGGTTATGCAGTTGGTAACAGATTACTCCAAATGGTCAGTGGCTTAACAGACAAAGGCTTCTCACTCATGGTCATGTCCAACAAGTGTCAGCAGAACTTTACTCCACACAGTCACTCAGACACCCAGGCTGAGGTAGGAACCATCTTCCTGCTATTCTTTGGTTCACACAGATTAGTTGCCATAGTAGAGGAAGTAAAACTGAAACATTTTGTGTGGATTTTCCACTGCTTCTGCCAGAAGGAGACTGTATCACTTCCAATCATGTGTTATTGATCAGAACGAGTCACAGGCCCTAACTTGCCACAAGCATATGGGGTGCACCTGGACTATTTGGTACACATTACTCTCTCTGCCACAATTAAAAAATTGACTGTAATTCAGGATATTAACAGGGAGGTGCTTTGTACCTTAATGAAAGCCTTTCCCAGTTCTAAGAATATCAGAACTCTTTTTTAAAGGAACATTACTTGTTTACCAGTGAGCCAGGCTTTTCCAAAACTCAAATATGCGGAGCAAAGCTTTTCCATTACTGTGCATGAGATTTCTAATTAATTCTACAAAGGGGCTACTGGCAGAATGGCTTCCAAGGACCTCTTATAGCTCTAGACCACATCACGGCAATCAGATCTGAAGTTGCTAATGCCAATGTAAACAAAGGAAATAAATTCCTAGGTATGGCAATAGAGAGTGAGATAGACTCACAGGTAGCTTTCAGTATTCCATCTAAGAACCTTCCAAAGAAGTTGTCTTTCTCCTGTTTTGACATTTAATGAGAAAAAGCATGCAGGGGATCACCATGACTCCAAGAGAGTCATCCCTGATTTGCATGATAATGCAGTACTTGCTGAATAGTTGAAGAATTAGGTTGTTCTGTGCTAGGACCTTGGATCCTTAAATCTGACCAACACCTTAGAGCACTTGGAGTCTCTGTTTACTACTGGTCTCTGTTTATTACTTGGCTTTCCCTCATGATTTCACAGAGGAGTAGATTACAGCCAGAAACTTAGCCAGGGGAAGGCAGGTACAGAAAGCTTGGTTCCCTTCCAATGAAAAAAGGTAAATTTGCTTGCAATTCAAACTCAGAACACTTTTGAAAGCATTACAGTTGAACTAAGAGAAAATTCTGAAGAAGTCTTTCCAGTTGTCCCAAGACACTCCTCAAACCATTGCTAATAGAATCAGATTGTTAGGTAGAAAATAGTCTATGCAGATTCAGACTATACTGAGCTAAGGAATTTACGTAGTTGGTATTCCCACATTAATTTTGTTGGTGGCAAGGTACAGGTTCAGGCATGTTCTGGGTGTCATATTGTCCAGAGCATGCTGGGACAGTGGAGAGGACATACAGGTACCTGGGAGGAGGCATGTTTCTCAGGCAGACAGGATCCCAGATTACCCATTTAGAGCAGAGCTGGCTGAAGAGCATAAGACAAAGATAGGGCCAGATTCATTCAGGGTGTTAGACTGGATATGGAGAAATTCAAACCGAATAGTTCCTTATGGAATAAAGGTGTCAGCAGAATTCAGAGTCTTTAACAAGGTAGCTTAACACCTCCTGGACACCCCACTAAATGGGATGGGATAAGGGGCTGAGTAGCAGGGCCAGCATGCAGGAAAAGGGTGAGGAGCATACCTTTTCTTTCTGGATTTGGAGGTAATATCTTCAGGATGGGATCCCCTAAAGGCTGCCATTATTATCTCTAGGTGTGCTTCCTACGCACCGCTGCTACCGAGCAGGGCAAGGTCTGAGATCAGTTGATTATCACAGGGGAAGATCTTTCCCAGTCAGGGATTGTAAATGTGGAGGGGAATATTCTGGCATCAATACTTTGAGACAAATCTCTTCAAGTCCAATACGTCCGGACTTGTCTTCTTCTTGTGTGTACTAGTCAGGGTTCGCCAGAGAGACAGAATCAATAGGATATGTTATAATGATATGAGAGGGATTTATTAGGGGAATTAGCTCACGTGACTAGGAAGAAAAGTCCCATGATAGGCTGTCTATAACCTGGATGCCGGTAGCGTGGCTCAGTCCAAGTCCAAAGGCCTCAAAACCAGGGAAGCTGATGGTGTCCTTGGTGTAAGTTCTGGAACCCAAAAGCTGAAGAGTCTCCAGCTCTGATGCCCACGGACAGGAGAGAAGAGTGTATCCCAGCTCCAGCGGATCGAGAGAGCTTCACCTCTTTCCTCTGTCTTTTGTTCTCTCCGAACCTCCAGTGGATTGGATGGTTCCCACCCACACTGAGGGTGGGTCTTTCACACCTAGGCCACTCAGACTCTAATACTAATCTTTGCTAGAAACACCCTCATGGACATACCTGAAAAGATTGCTTTACCAGGTTTCTCAGCATTCCTTCATCTAACCAAGTTGACACCTAGAATTAACCTTCAGAAGTCCACCCCTTGCCAACTTGGTGTCCATACTATCTCCTTAAGTCACACTTAATTTTCAAATGGTACAATAACACAATAGTTTCACCTAACATGATACATTATCCTGCGTACAACCGGAAACGCATTAATCCCTTTCCAAGAAGAAAAAGGTAAAGTCCTTAAGTGATATTTACCCTTCTCCCAATATCCCATAACTTAAAATTGCAAATACTATGAAGTAAGGTTAACAACATTTAAAGGCTGGTATAAAGTCAGTAAGTCTCATGGAACATGATGGAGAACAAGAGGAACAAAAACAAAGATAATTGCTTAACATGTGTACAGCATATGTACATAGAGACATATTCTTATCACAACAGGGAGAACAATTACAATCCTCATTTCTGTAACTGGTCACGTGGTTGAAGCTGGTTATTTATAACTACCTTCTTCCACTACCCATTCTGTATTCCCTTTGCCTTCAGTGAGCACCTCAGCGGCTCGTGGTTCTTTACTTCATGGAGTGACCCAAACCTTCATTCCTGAAGAGTCTGGGCCATTTGTAGTCTTGCCTGGATTAGGTTGTTGTAATTTTCAATTGGCCTTAACCACAGGGCACGGTAGTACTAAGAGGCGTCCTAAAGGATCTCCTGTATTCCAGACATAATCTTCCTTACCTCCACTGTGAAGCAGTAGTCCAACTTTCCTTTGGTAGTCTGGGTCAATCACTCCAGCCAATACCGTGACTCCTTTCTTAGCCTGTTGATTCAGAGGCATGAGGAACCCAAAGTGGCTGATGGCAGCCTTAACTTCCAGTTCAATGGGATCATTTTTGTGTCTCCTGATGGAAGCATTCCTCCCTCTGGAACCAAGACCTCCAGACAAGCAGAGCATAAAGTTGAGGGGACAGGAAGCAAAAATTTTGCTAATGGGTCCCTAGGGGTAATAGTGAGTGGTGCCACTTCCATTTCCACCCCTTGATTCCTGGACCCGTGAATCCTGGCTATGGGAGAGACAGTACTGTATATTGGGTGCTGATTTAGAGCATATACAGCCTGCTGGAGAACTTTGCCTCAGTCCTGCAAGGTATTGTCACCTAGCTGGAACTGTAACTGTGACTTCAAAAGGCCATTCCACTGTTCTATCAGACCAGCTGCTTCAGGATGATGGGGAACGTGGTAAGACCAGTGAATTCCATGAGCATGAGCCCATTGCTGCACTTCTTTAGCTGTGAAGTGAGTTCCTTGGTCAGAAGCAATGCTGTGTGGAATGCCATGATGGTGAATCAGGACCATCAAATGGATTTATCTTGCATGTCTCTTTAAACAGGTCATGCCAAGGACTATCAGTGCTCTCTGTATTATTAGAAGTCAAGATGTTAGCATTTTTAGGTCTAACGCCCTGGAACTAATTGAAGAAATTCATCTTTAAGGTTCTGTTTCTCTAGAATCACTCCTGGTACAAAAATCTGTATTAGTCAGGGTTCTCCAGAGAGACAGAATCAATAGGATATGTTATAATTATATGAGAGGGATTTATTAGGGGAATTAGCTCACGTGACTATGAAGAAAAGTCCCACAATAGGCCGTCTATAACCCACATGCCGGTAGCGTGGCTCAGTCCAAGTCCAAAGGCCTCAAAACCAGGGAAGCTGATGGTGTCCTTGGTGTAAGTTCTGGAACCCAAAAGCTGAAGAGTCTCCAGCTCTGATGCCCACGGACAGGAGAGAAGAGTGTATCCCAGCTCCAGCAGATCGACAGAGCTTCACCTCTTTCCTCTGTCTTTTGTTCTCTCTGGACCCCAAGCGGATTGGATGGTTCCCACCCACACTGAGAGTGGGTCTTTCCCACCCAGGCCACTCCGACTCTCATACTAATCTCTGCTAGAAACACCCTCATGGACACACTTGAAAAGATTGCTTGCCCAGGTTTCTCAGCATTCCTTCATCTAACCAAGTTGACACCTAGAATTAGCCTTCACAGTGTGGCTTTGCTCAAGTCACTTATCACTGGGTCTCAGAGTCTCACAAGTAAAATGAGGCTGCACACATCCTACACACACACATGCACACACACACACACAGAAGTTAGGATCACATAACTTCATCACTGGTACCCTGGAGTCTTTGTTGTCTACTTATATCCCTCTTGCTCCACAAGGTCAGACAATGAGACTTCAGTCATCCACTACAGAACAGAAAACAAAGTTTGCAGATACTTGACTGTTACATTCAAAAGCTGAATGCATCAAGATGGGCAACTGGTCTAAGTCTAAGGTAGAAAGAGTTGAGAGTTCCTGCTTTTAGATGCCAGGATCTGGGGGAAAGGAGAGAAGGAAGAGACAAAGTAGATAAGAGATAATAAGAGCAAAAGATCTCCAGCAGCAGAGGGAGCGGGCATCATGAGCCACCACCATCTTAGAGTCCAGTTGTCTTCCTTTTTGCCATCAAAGGGAAACCAGAAATGGAAAACAGCCATCATTGTCTTTAAATTGTCCAGAGAGAAAAACATTTGTCTGTGTTGGAAGACTTTGCTCAAGATTCCACCCAACCCACCCCATGTGGATATCCCCCATTCCACAGTCCAGGACTCACATCAGCTGGACCAGAAACACAGGATGGGGCCCTGAACTCCTACAGAATGTGGGGTCTTAAAGGAGAGCCTTCCTACCAAGGTGAGAGTTAGGAGAAAGCTAGAATTAGGGGGAAAACCCCTCTAGACGCCCTACAAAGCATGTTCCACATGACTGTGAACTTCATATCTACAACAGGACAAGAAGTAGCTATTCTGACCAACTAACAGGGTGGTCATAAAGTTCACTTGTGCTCTATATGGGTGTCTGGATGCATTATTTTCATGTTCATTTTCTCCAGACTACATCTTTATCTGAGATCTAGGAATTGGTACTGAAAAGAAGGTAGACAAAGGGAGCATAATAGCGTATCCTCTCCTGTTTCTTTGCCTTCCATCCTCAACACCTTCGCTCCCTGTCTCTCTTTGTCAGGGTCATATGATAACATATGCTTAATTTTAAAATAAACTACCAAGCAGTTTTCCAGAGTGACTGCACCATGTGCATTCCCACCAGCACTGTGGGAGAGTTCCAGTTGTTTGGCATCTTCTCCAGCATTTGCTACTGAATTAGGTTTAGTTTTTTATTTTAGTTTTGTTTTGTTTTTATTTTTATAATAGGTGTATAGTGCCATCTCATTGTTTTAATTTGGCTTTAGTGACCGATGATATGGAAGACATTTTCATGTGTTTATTTACCATCCACAGACCTTTTCTGGTGAAGTGTCTATTCACAACTTTGGCCCATGTTAAATTGGGTTGTTTGTTTTCTTATCCTCGAGACTTGAAAGTTTTCTATATGTTCTGGATATAAGTTCCTTCTCAGATATGTGTTTTGAAAATATTTTCTTCTAGATTATTGCTTGTCTTTTCCTTTTCTTAATGGTGTCTTCCAAAGAGCAGACATTTTTAACTTTGATAAAGTCCGGTTTATCGATTTTTTAATTTGCTGCATTATGCTTTTGGTGTTGCATTTAAGAAATCTTTGCCTAACCCAGCATTACAAAGATTTTTTGTTCTCTTCTCACACTTTTAAAGTTTTAGGCTTTATGTTAGGTTTACCATCTATTTTGAGTAAATGTTTTTTTATTGTGCAAGGTATATTTCAAGTTTCATCTTTTGGCATACAGGTGTCCAATTGTTTTAGCACCATTTGCTAAAAAGACTATTCTTTCTCTACTGAATTGTCTTTGGATCTTTGTTGAAAATCAATTAAGTTTACAGATGCTCCTCAACTTATAATGGGGTTATATCCCATTAGACCCATTGTAAAGTTAAAAAATCATAAATTGAGCTATTGTACGTCTGGGACCATCTGTATACTATCTCTGGACTCTCTGTTCAGTTCTATCAATCTATGGGTCTGTTATTTTTCTCATGCCACATCGTCTTGGTTAGTGAAACTTTATAGCAAACCTTGGAATCAGGTAGTGTGAGTCCTCTGGTTTTGTTTTTCATTTTCAAACTTTATTTTGGCTATATTTTTCCTTTGCTTTTCCATGTAAATGTTAAGGTCAGCTTGTCTATTTTTATAAGAAAATTATATGGGATTTTGGTTAAAATCCCATATAATTAAAAAATAGATGAATTTGAACAACAATTGCCACTTCAACAATATTGAATCTTCGATCCATGCACAAAGTATATTTCTCCATTTATTTGGATTTTCTTTAATTTCTTTCATCTGTGTTTTACAGTTTTTAGCCTAAGATAATGAAGCAGGTTTTCTACCACTTGCAATGAAGACTATCAATTAATACACCATGACTGAATGATTTTTAACAGATATCCAGCAATTCGGTTATGGGAGGGGTGTATGCAGATTTGGGGATTAATTCCGAGTTCAGATTATGTAGGACAAATGTCCAGAAAGGCAGAAGTGCCAGAAGATCAAGAATATATATAAAAGTTTAATTTAACAGATCAATCATGGAGTCCAGTTTGAGCAGAGAAGGTAATGAGGAGAGAAAGAGGCTAATATTTGTAACAGTTAAGAGTTGTGTAGAACACAGACCCTGTTTCAAAGAGCTTGTGTAGAGGGGTTAAGTTATGGAATTAACCACATTTTTTTAAAAGAGCAATAAATAAAAGAAAGCAATAAATGCAATGAGAAATACAAAATGTTTTGTGAGTTCGGATGGGGGAAAAAGAAATTCCATGGTCTCAGTTCTCAAGGAGTTCACAGTTTCATGGATCAAATGGAAACTTATGCAAAATTATAAATATATATTTTATATATATTAATTTTTATATAAATATATATTTAATTATGTATGTAAAATATATATAATTATATATATAGATATATATAAAGTGTTCTGTACAGACAGAAAGGTGTGACACCTTTCCTCACCTGTCATAAGGGTCACAGCTGACACTCCTATAATGAAAGGCAGGTTAACAAGAGAAAAGCATTACAAATGTATTTAATCAAAGTTTTACATAACAATGGGGGCTTCAGAGATGTAGAACCAAAGACCCAGAGAAAACTGTCTATTTTTATGCTTAGGTTCCATGAAGAATGGACAGCCCTGTAGAAATGTGATTGGACAAAATGGTATGATCTAGTGGTAATGGACTGGGGGGGAAACTCAGCAAAGCCTGTCTGTTCAGATTCTTCCTGGCCTCTCTGTGTAGCATTTCTTCACCCCAAGTATGGGACAGGACCTCTCTGGAATGAGGGTCTTCATGGAAGAAGGGAGAAAGGAGAAAGTGATTTTTCTGGTTTTATGGCTTGCTTTGGGAAAGAAGAGTTCTGGTTTCTATAACCTCCCTTGGGGAAGAGGAATTCTAGTTTCTATGACTTACTTCAGGGGAGGAAAAGGAGCAGGAGACAGGAGGACAGGAAAAGGTCAGAGAGAACTTACTTCTGAGGCCCTTCCACTGTCCTCCAGTTTAAAGTACTCATCATGCCAAAGCACTGTACTTCGGAGCATTGCATTCTGAGCCCCAACTGTTCAAATGTCTCATTGTGGTAAGTAAAAAGTACAAAGAGAGGAATGGTATGATAACTGGGATGGGTCATTGAGTGATCAGAGAGAGGGACATTATTCATAAGTAGAGAAGACTGATGTTACCAAAGAGACCAGGTGAGGCTTTGGGAGCCTGTGGCTGAATGAAATGGAGTGGCTGGAATGTCAGTGGCCTCTAAGTACTCCTGGCTCCAATGACATCTGACACCAACTACCCAAGGCTGGACCAAATTTCACAGGCTAAGGGCACAGTCCTCCACAAGACTGCCCAAACTACAGATACCAGCCACAAGTTCAGGGATTCCTAGGCCACTCTTACTTCTGACCAGCAGGCTACAAATGTGGGGGTTCCCAAGAACCCCCAAGGTTCAATTCTTCACTGGAATGACTCACAGAACTTAAGGAAGTGCTATACTTACAGTTACAGTTTTATTATAGCAAAAGGATACAAATCGAACCAGCCAGAAAGAGAGAGAGAGAAACATAGGGTGAGGTCAGGGAGGTTCCAACACAAAGCCTCTGTTGTCCCCATGGAGTCAGGGTGGATTGCCTTCCTGGCACATTGATGTGTGACATTGTGTAGAATATTAGCAACCAGGGCAGCTTGACTGGGCTTTAGTGTTCAGAGTTTTTATAAGGGTTTTATTATATAAGCATGATTGATTGAATCATTGCCCATACCGTTGAATTCAATATCCAGTTTCCCTCTGCTCCTTGAAGATTGAGCTGATGTCATCTGGCTTAAATTTGCCACCCTCTAATCACATAGTTGGTCTTTCTGACAGGAGCGGCCCCTATCTTGAGTCATCTCCTTAGCATAAACTATCAAGTGTGGCTCCAGAGACCCACCATAAATAACAAAGATACTCCTATCACCTTGGGAAATTTCAAATTTAGATGCTGCCTCCCAGGAACCAGGGGCAAAGTGTATTCTTTATTACACATCAGTTAAAATAACAGGGATGGTGATCAGAATTGGCTGTGGGAGGTGCCAATCTTCCATGTCATATCATTGTTTTAAGGATGAGTGTAGGTTGATAAAGTCAAGAGTGTGTGGCCACCAAGGGCTCAGAGACAAGGGTGGGGAATGGGAGACTAATGCAAAGTCAAGTCTACAAGTGTGAAAGGACAATGGGGAAGAATCCTGTCCTCTGGTTCAAGGGATTGGAATCCCTGGACTCTTTAAAAAGCTGTCATCTTCCATGTTCCCGTGCAGATCCATGACCTTTAAATCCCTAGCTGTGTCCCCGGCTTCTCTTGGAATGCCTCAGTCCCCAAGTGCTGACCCTGCTCTCCAAACACAAATTAAAATACTTCTTTGAATCTGCTCAGCACAGATGGGAAAGTTACTTTTTCTATCCCTGCAGTGGCAAGGCTAAAGATAATAAGGGAAAGCTTCTCTCCACCTGCATTTTGTTTTGGGCTAGGTCAAAAAAAGGCATTTCTTTCCCCTGCCACTCCCCCTCCCCATATTATTAAACAAAAACCCTAAGGGGAAAAAAAGCTAATTCATTTATTCCTTATTACAACTCCTCCCTTGAGAACTGCAACCTTTAGAATTAAGGAGTTGCTTGGAGATCTCATTCTGAAGGACCAGAACACTGTTCCAAACCATATAATCTTTAGTTTCTCATGCAGATAAATCTCTGACTGGTCCATGCATCCAGCCCTCTCAGTATGCCTGGTCATGACTCTATAGTCTTGAGGGACCCAGGCCTGGGATGGAGACTAAGTCTTCTGTGACACAGAGATGAAGGAGGTTTTAACAGAGGATCGGCTATGGCCTGAAGATCCAATGGATTATTTGCTAGGGAGTCGGAATTCTAACATGAATTTATAAGAGCTTCCTTCCAAAGGAAGGTAGGTTTGTATTGACTCCTTATGTTCATTTGAAATGGGTTTCTTGTGATCCCTGCCCTCCAGGAGCAGGAGAGGAGCAGGGGAGGAAGAGATTCTAATGAAATCATTGGAACAGTCAGTGCTGTGACTGATGGCCTGTTTCTGCACTGAGTAACAGACACTGAGGGCTAGCTTGGGGAGACACTTGGCCAGACTCCCACCTATTTATCTGTATCAGGGCTGGCAGACACTGTAATTACATTTTCTTCATTTCCTATACAATTTATAGGAAGATCATTAAGCAGCAGGAAATAACAGAGGTCAGAATACGTGAGATTACACTGAAAGGTTTAGGCTTGCCATTGGGATCGGAAAAAACCAGAAAGATCTGCTTCAAGGACTCATAAAGAGGTGTGAAACAAGGCTGTAATCCTCTCAGTGACTGTCATTCCTCAGAGCCAATATTCTTCAGGAGATTTTTGCTATAAAACAGAGATAGACCATCAATCCTATCAATAAGGACTACATAATTACATTACCATTATGAAGCATGTATTATGTATTATGTCTCAGGTCT
Source organism: Cynocephalus volans (assembly GCF_027409185.1). NCBI lineage: Eukaryota > Metazoa > Chordata > Mammalia > Dermoptera > Cynocephalidae > Cynocephalus > Cynocephalus volans. The sequence goes on from NC_084462.1 coordinate 60,072,797, forward strand.
GTAAGAATCAGCACTGAATTCAATTAAGTGCAATGCACTCAAGATCAGTATCTGGCTCACATCAGATTCCAGTGATGCTCCGGGGAAGCTCTCCTCCAGGTAGTGACTCAGAGAACCAGTTTACCTCCATGGTCTCTGCCAAAAGGGACAAGATGTGTGGATGGGTTATACCAGCTCTTAACTCTCTTGGCCTGTACAAGACACATTTCATTTGGAGTCACATGTCATTACAACTTGTCACAGGATTTGGCTTATTTGTAAGGGTTCTAGGAAGCAGAGTTTTCTCATGTGTCCATGAAGGAAAGGAAAACGAAACACGGGTAAGCCTTGGTTGTCCCTTCCTTATGCCTCATAACTTGTTACTGTCAGGGCTATCCTAGAGATATACTATTGTAGTTAATAGGTGAAAATAGCACACCGGAAGTGTTCAGTAAATGCTAGCATTTGTCATTATTATTTATTATTCCTTGTCATTAGAGTAAACACATAGTTTGTACAAGAGAAATAGCATAAAAGTAAAAAAGGGAGATGACATTTGGAAAGGCAGTTTAGAGTTTCTTTGTTTTTTGAGATGTTTTTTGCTGCACTTGACATTACTGTATTTTTAAAATAACACTTTATTTTAGATTTACAGAAAAGTTATGAAGATAATACAGAGAGTTACCATAGTCCCCACACCCAGTTTCCTCTTTTGTTAATATCTATGGTACATTTGTCACAATAATGAACCAATATTGATACCCAAATGACTTTTTAACTTGCATTATTTCAAGGCTTAGTCTTTGTGCTGAAGAGTTCTATGGGTTTTGACAAACACATATTGTCATGTATCCACCATTACAGTATCATAGAAAGACTTTCACTGCCCTAAAAATAATCCCCTGTGCTTCATCTATTCAATTTTCCCCGCCCTAATACCAAACCCCTGCCAACCATTTGTCTGTTTACCATCTCTATATTTTTTCCTTTTCCACAATGTCGTATGGAATTGTACAGTATGTAGCCTTTTAAAACTGGCTTCTTTCACTTACCAGTGGGGAATTGGGATAAATGGCTCTAAGGTCTTTTCTAGTCAAAAGACTCTGAACCTGTTGGGATGAGTGGAAGCTAGGGGAGGAAGGAAGGGGGTTCCTACTGCAGATGTGAGACCACTTCCAGATGTCTGCCTTCAAAGGGGATGGCACTGATAATGAGTGAAGAGATATTTATATGTTTAAATATTTTAAAAACTCAAGCTTTTCTAGCTTGCTTATCCTATTAAGATTTCAAACCCAATCTCTGGAAGGGGCTAAAGATTTTGTCTTCCCTCTTCTCTACCCATGATTGCAGTAGCACCTGGAGAGACTTCATCAAAGAGCCTCCGTATCTACAACAATTCTCCTGTGAGTCCAGAAATCTTCCAACAGGTCAGGCTAGAAAAGGGGGTTGATGAATAGGGCTGGGGTACTAAGCCTGGGTGACTGAAGCAAGTGGAGAAAAAGAAATGGAAGAGTCAGGAGGAAGAGCAACTTGAGGAGCAATATGGGGAGAAGCAAGGGGGCGATGACCCCATCTGGTGGTCGTGGATGACTTGGGGAGAGAATGCTGAGACCTAGACAGGCAAGCAGAAGAGATGAGAGTGTTCAGAAGAGGGAGAATCGGGCAGTGGTGGTGAGGCGGCAGTGAAGAGGGCAGCTTATTTTGAATGAAGGTCACACTGCTTAGACAGGGGAGATGAGTTTGGAGACTTAGGGGAGAACTGATGTAGGAAGTCTTTGACTGGCAGACTGAAGAACAGAAGTGCAGGCTTATTGTATTGCGGATGGGAGGGGGTCACTGATGTTTTCTCAGAAGGGGTGTCACAGCAAAGAACAGTGTCATGGTCCCTGGTTAACAAGAGCCGTGATGCAGGGTTCTCAGAAGATCCCAATACCAGATGTCTGGAATGGTGTCTCCTGAGACTACCCAAGGGGCTGGCACATTGTGGATAAATACTGATAAATAATAAATACTGATCAGTTAATGAATGATCGAATGAATGAGACTGTTCTTAATGAGTGAATGAGTCGAGCTCACTTGAAAGCCTGATAAAAACCTTCATTCAGCTTTAATCCAGCACTGTCTCCTAGGTCTTGGGCCATAAGACTCTCAGGGACTGTGTTCCCTAAATTGCCATAACCTAAGCCATGGCTTTTGGTTCTTTAGATCAATGTCTTCTCAGTGTCTGGTGTCCAAATGTCCATGCTCCTGTGACCTCTGTCGATATCTTGGTGACTCTCTCCCTTATGCTGTGCAGGTAAGGCTGGAAGGTACATGGACTCAAGCCTGTGGTTCAGAGCCTGAGTGACCGGAGGAGGGTGGCAGCTCCCACCTGTCCCTACAGAGCATTGTGGCTTTCTGTCTTGAATGGCCTATCTGTGTGCCTCGCCTGCCCACCACTGTACTTTCAGAACAGGAACTTATCTTTCAAGATCCAAATGAAGCAATACTCTCTCTTCTTCTACCCTTCCACAGCTCCAAGCATCCACCCATCACAGCAGTTACCTCACTTTGCTGTAGTCCTTGCTTTGTCTGTCATCCCACTAAACATCAAGTTGCTTTAAGGAATGAATTGTGTATTTTTTTTTCACTTCATTCCCTAAGGAAGTGCACAAACCAGGCAGTCTGTAAATGCTTGATGAGAGAATAAGTGAATGAATATGCTAATTCTTTCCTTAACAACCAGGAATATTTGCACGTAGTCCCTGTCCCAGACACATTAGCTTATCCCAGAATACACCAAGTTTGAGAATTCTACTTTGGCCTTGATATTGGGTTAAACTGGAGGGCACAGAATGGAAAGGCTATATGGACAGTAGGAGAGGAATAGAAATTTTTAAAACGAGGGTGCTGAAAGATTTCTGTAGAAAGCTGACAGAAGGGAGAAAGAACAGCAGTGGGTCAACGCAGCTTTCAGAATTAACGAATCCTAGGTTTTAGCAAATAAAACCTTGTTAATGTTTTTTCCTCCTGCATCTCTGTTGACTGCTGCCTCTATTTTATAGCCATTTTGGAGATCATTAGAAGTCCATTCCATAATTGCTTTCTTGCTAAACTTCCTTTATGCAGAAAAATGATAATGCAGTTAGGATGCTTTCAGAAGTCCCAGGGGAAATTATTTTGTTTACAGGATTGTGTATCACGTGGTTAAACCAACAAGGAGAAACAGACGGTGCTCTTTCTCGGCCGAGCTAAACCAGTGCCGAGTGAGGTCACTAGGCAGGCGAGGTGTGCAGGGTCCCAGTGAGTTCCAAAAGGGGCTGTCTGTTCTCAACTGTAGCCATCGGAACGCATGTCACAGCATGTCTCAGCTTTCAAATCAGTCTCACTTCACTGGGCACTGCTCTCAGTTGCAATGGCTCAGCTCTCTGTTCCGGGGTTTTGTTATTTTTTGTGGGGCCTATGTGTGCAGCACACACCGACCATACCTGCTACTTCCCCCTGGGAGTTCTTCAGTAAAACAGCCCTCATGATCTTTTTCTCTCCATTTTGCCCAAGTGGTTTGCTGTCACCTGGGTATTGTTCCTGCACTCTGCGTTTTACACTGGAAGTGAACCAAGGCACCATTCAAGCAAATGGCACCTGGGGGTTAAAATAGGTATACTGAAATGGAATAAAATCAACTTAAATCAATAATAGGCCTGTATCATCTAGCTGTGCACTATAATATAAAATTTCCAAGTGACAGCATTTAATTGTACATCTTTATTCTATATCACATATGCCAAGTCTGTATTATCACAGTTTCCAAATGAGAAGGGTAGAAATTTAATAAGATCCTATTATAATGAGTAACAATTTGTCTTCCTTTTACAAGCTCATGAAAGATACTACTTAACAAATTTCATCCTTCCTACAGTTGGACCACACGTTCAGTTACACAGTGCAGTTTGGCTCACGAATGAGTGGCTTTCCCATGAGCTCTGGGAATTAACCCGTGTCTCTGGGCCTTGGCAGGCAGCCTACCTCATCCATGACCACCTGCAGTAAATTCAGACCCCCTGAGGAAAATTCTATATATGTATTTGGCTACCATTGGGGCTTGTTTATTAAATGGGAAAGGCATTATTAGAGTTTTATTTATATTTGTAGCTGGATTAAAGAGTACACATAGTGTGTCTGCTGCGTAGTTAATAAATATGTTTGCAGTGTATTTTCTTTGCAAATTCTCTGTACAAATCAGATAGGTCCTCAAAAAGTAACTAATTTCAAAGGATTCTAACCAAGCCTTCATGCTGATGTTAAAATAATGTGAATACTGATAATAATGTCTATAACAATAATTCATATGCAATTACTAAACTCAAACCATTTTGGCCATGCTTTCGTGATGTGATTTAAATACTACTGCTGTTATAGACACAACAGTACAACACAGTTGCCAGGCTTTAGGCTCCTCCTGTGCTGCAGGCACTGTGTTATGCTCATCATACACAATATTGTTAAACCTTACAACAGCCTAGCAAGGTTGTTCCATTTTGCAGGTAAGGAAATAAAAGCTCAAGGACAATCAGTGATAGCTCCAAAATGACCCAGCTAGCAAGCAGTAGAGCTGGTATGCAATGCCTAGATTATCTGACTCCAAAGTCTATGTTTGTTGCACCACATCAAACAGATTATTTTGGTTGATGAATTAGAACAGAACAAGTGGTAGATTCAATTTTCATTTACTTACCCAACTAAAGTAAATTCTGTCTTTTTAAAAGAAAGTTGTAACATGTAAACTGGTTTTTTGCTTTTGTTTTTGTAGTGTAGCGTTGTACCAGGCATGCTAGCAAGGTATAAATATGTATCTGTTTAACTTCCAGTAGGGGTAAGTGTTATAAAGAAAAATACTGCTTGATGAGCAGCCAATGAGAGGCGGTAGTTTGCTCTTGTAGACAGGGTGGCCAAAGAGACTCTGTGATAAGGCAACGTTTCAGAAGAGATTTGAAGGAGGGAAGGTGGGAGCAACTGAACATGTGAGGAAAGAGCATCCCAACCAGGGCAAAAGTCATGTGCAAAGGCCCTGCAGCCACAGGCCTGATGTATTTGGGCACAGCAAGGAGACCAATGTGGCCAAAACAGAATGATCAAGGCAGTCAAACTGTAGGAGAAGAACTCAGGGAAACAGCAGAAGGCTGGTGCTTGTTGGGTCTTGTAGGTCTTGATAAGAATTTGGCTTTTACTCGACTGACGGGAGAAGCCACTGGAGGTTTCCAGAAGAGAAGGAACCTTATTTGACTTAAGTTTTTACAAAGAACTCTCTAGCTGCTGTGAGGAAAATGGTGGGTAGTTGGGAGGGAAACAGTCTTTGGAGGTTGTCAAGAGAAGCAGGATGACGATTAGGAGGAGAGTGTGATAACTCCAGGCTGGATGCACTGGGGGCTTAGGCTGGAGCAGGAGTCACGGAGCAGGCGGGTTCTGAGCATGCTCTGATGGCTAAGTTATTTTGGATACAACGTTATATTTCATTAATACCTTTGTTATTTAATTTTTTATTGTAATCATTTTGGGTAGACCTTTACCAATTTCTTGCTAAACCACCCTCCCTCTACCCCATTCCCACCTCTGGTAACCTCAGGTCTGTTCTCTCCTTTTGAAAGTTGAACATATTATTGTGATTGCTGTATCTTTCTTTCTCTTTTTAAAAATTTTTATTTGTTTATTTACTTATTTATTTTGGCTCCCACTTACCAGTGAGGACATGTGGCATTTCTCTTTGTGTGCCTGGCTTATTTCACTTAACATTATTTTCTCCAGGTTCATCCAATGTGGCTGGAAATGGCAAAATTTCATTCTTTTTTTAATGACAGAATAGTATTCCATTATGTAAATATACCACATTTTCCTTATCCAGTCATCTGTCAATGGACATTTAGGTTAGCTCCATATCCTGGCTATAGTAAACAGAGCTGCGATAAACATGGGTGGGAGTGCAGGTATCCCTTCACGTGATGATTTCCATTCCTTTGGGTATATATCCAGCAGTGGAATTGCTGGATTGTATGACAGTTCTATCTGTAGTGGTTTGAGAAACTTCCATACTGTTTTCCATAATGACTGTACTAATTTACAGTCCCACCAAAAGGTTACCCTTTCTCCACATCCTTGCCAGCATTTGTTATTCTCTGTTTTTCTTGTTTTTTGTTTTTTATAATAGCCAATCTAACTGGGGTGAGATGATATCTCAGTGCGGTATTGATTTGCATTTCCCTGATGATTAGTGATGCTGAGCATTTTCTCATGTGTCTGTTGGCTGTTTATGTATCTTCCTTTGAGAAATGCCTATTCAGCTCCTTAGCCCATTTTTTAATCAGGTTACTTGGGGTTTTTTTGCTATTGCTTGAGTTCCTTGTATATTCTGGATATTAATCCCTTGTCTGATGCATAATTTGCAAATATTTTCTCCCATTCTGTAGGATGTCTTTTCATTCTGTTAATTGGGTTTTTTTTTTTTTTTTCTGTACAAAAGCTTTTTAGTTTAGTATGATTTCATTTGTTTATTTTTTCTTTGTTGCTTGTGCTTTTGGGGTCCTATATTCATTAAAACTTTGCCCAGTCCTACTTCTTGAAGTGTTTCCCCTATGTTTTCTTTTAGTTATTTTATAGTTTCAGGTCTTATATTTGTCTGTAATCTATTTTGAATTGATTTTGGTACATCAGCCCAATGTTTTAAATAAATCTATCACAATTACTATGCCAAACACTATTCTGAGGTTCCCCCCCCCCAGGGATTTATTCACTCATTTTATCCTCACAAAAACACTTCGAAGCACACACTATTATTAACCTCATCTTAGAGATAAAGTGCCTGGATTAGTTTCCTGTAACAAACTGCCACAGACTTGGTAGTTTAAAGCAACAGAAATTTATTTTCTCACATTTCTAGAGGCCAGAAGTCTGCAGTCTGAAGTCTGATAATATCACTAAGCCAAAATGAAGATGCTGGTAGGGCCATGCCCCTTGAAGGCTCTAGGGGAGAACCCATTCCTTGCCTCTTCCAGCTTCTGGTGAGTGCTGGCATTTCTGGGCTTGTGGCTGCCTCACTCCCATCTTCAAGGCCAGGATCTTCAAAGTTTCATTTCTTCCATCTTTACACCACCTCCTCCTCTGTGTGTAGTAAAATTTCCCTCCTATAAGACTGAATTTAGGGCCTACCCAGGTAATCTAAGGTAAACTTCCCACCACAAAATCCTTAACTTAGTCATATCTGCAAAGACTCTCCTCCCTTTCTGGTCATAGAAGGCAGCATTCACAGGTTCCAGAGATTACGACATGAGCAACTTTGGGGTGGCCATTGTTCAGGCTGCCTCCATGACACTGAAAACATTCTCTGAATTTAAACATTCAGTCAGTGAAATGAAATTAAATAGTTCTCTCTGTAACAAAAGATGCAAATTGAGATAATAAAAAAGATAGTGAATTTATAAAGGAAACTACAAGAGTTAAGAAAATATAATTGGGAATCAACATGGTAGAATGAAAACCTGGATTAGCAGAATCCTAAGAAATATAGGAAGGGAAATCCAAGCCCCTCAAGAGACTTCAATGAAATGCTAAAGTCAAGGATTATAAAAATAAGAGAAAACATTAAACAACACTAGAAAAAAGGAAGGGTGTCCTTGAAAAGCATGTATCTCAATGTGCTTCTTTAAAATACAACCTGCACCCGGTCATCAATGATCTAACCACAATCCCACTTCACCATTTGCCCCTTCTGAGAAAGGAGTGGGTTGTGGAAGAGGGGTGGTGTCCAGGAAGTTGAACAGTGCTGAACAGAGCAGTATAAGCATTTCATAATCCAAGAGATAAAATCCAGAGGCAAGAGTAACCATGAGAGTTTTTAAAATCAGGGCTCAGTTGGAGAAGCAGAACCAATATATAGGATTTATAATACGGATTAGACTCCACACAGTCACGGGAGCTGGTTGTGGAATCTCTGCAAATGTATTCTTTTTGCATCTGATATTGGGGTGAAGTTGCTCTAGGTCACCTAGACTTGGAGTTAGAAAGAAGATCTGGGTGTAAAATGGAGAAAAAGAGGATAAAAGAGATGTCCCTCTTATCCCCCAGGATGATTGGAACCCAAAAGGACAAACTAGAACTCACTTCCCTCTCTCCTAACCTCCAACCTCAAAGATGCAGATGACCTGCAGGAGAAGTCGGTGCCTTCAACCATAGAGCTGCACACACACATGGCCCAGGGCTCAGAGGAGCTGAGGGAGGAGATCAAGTGGCTGAGGGTCCCAATAAGGTCCCACGCTGACAGGGCAGCTAGTGGATGAGAGACAACATAGGTGAGCTACCCAGCACCTTCTGCACTTCACCAGCCTTCAGAGCATGCAAAATGGCAGCTCCTTCTCTTCCACTTTCCAAATCCTACACAAATCTTTTTCTGTGGCCAACCACAACCCAGAACCACACAGAGAAGGAGATACTGGGAAGCAGCATTTCCAGCTTAGCTATGTTGACATAGTACAAAGCCTCCTCCAGAGACCTGAAGACCCTATATTTGGAATCTCTTTTTTCACTGCAGATCTACAACATTCATGTGTGTCTGCCCCAGAAGATTCAAGGCAATATCTCACTATGAAATACCTAAAAGGTGGATGGGCTTCTTGCTGATACTACAAGGTTCAACCCAATCAGAGAGGCTCACCTTAAGAGAGAAGTACTCACACATGCTTTCATGGGTTCCCTCCAACCCCCTCAAACAGAAGGGAAGTCACAGCCAGAGCCACACTGTGGGAACTGCTGGAATGAAAGTGCGGTTAGAAAAAAAAAGGTGATGCAGAATGTTGGCAAAGAAAGAAAATATCTATAAGAAATTTTGCTTTTGCCTGCTCTTGCTCTGGTTCCAGCTGTTTCTTTCTCAGGCTATTAAACTTCTAAACAAGCAATATAAAATTACGGGTAATATAAAATCCCAGTCCTACAACCTGGAGTGTTTCCCTTATGAATTATATGAGGAGTTTTAAAGTTTCATGTCTTATATTTAAGTCTTTAATCCAATTTTGAGTTGATTTTGGTGTATGGTGAGAGGTATGGATCAAGTTTCATTCTTCAGCATATGGATGCCCAGTTTTCTCAGCACCATTTATTGAAGAGGCTGTCCTTTCCCCTCTTCATGCCCTTGTCGAAGATCAGTTGGCTGTAAGTATGTGGGTTGATTTCTGGGTTCTCTGTTCTGTTCCATTGGTCAGACTGTCTGTTTTTATGCCAGCTCCATGCTGTTTTGCTTACTGCAGATTTGTAACATACTTTGAAGTTAGGAAGTGTAATGCCTCTGGCTTTATTTTTTTTCGCTCTGGATTGCTTTGGCTGTTCATGATCTTTTGTTATCGCATATGAATGTTAGGATTGTTTTTTTCTATTTCTGTGAAGAATGTTATTGGTATTTTGATGAGGATCGCATTTAATCTGTAGATGGCTTTGAGAGGTATGAACATTTTCACTTCGTTGATTCTTCCAATCCGCAAACAAGGAATGTGTTACCAACTTTTGGTGTCCTTTTTCATTTCTTTCAGCAGTAATTTGTAGTTCTCATTGTAGAGATCTTTCACCTCCTTGGTTAGATTTATTTCTAAGTATTTTATTTATTTGTTTGTTTGTTTGTTTATGTAATTTATTTTTGTGACTAAGACCCCCAAAAGCACAGACAACAAATGAAAAAATAAACAAATGAGATTATATCAAACAGAAAACTTCTGCATAGCAAAGGAAACAATCAACAGAGTGAAAAGACAACCTACAGAATGGGAGAAAATATTTGCAAACTACACATGAAGCAAGGGATTAATATGCAGAATATACAAAGACTAACAACTTTACAGTAAAAAAACAAATAATCTAATTAAAAAATGGGCAAAGGATCCAAAAAGACATTTCTCAAAGGAGCACATACAAATGACAACAGGTACATGAAGAAATGCTCAACATCACTAATCATCAGGGAAATGCAAATCAAAACCACATTGAGATATCATCTCACCCCAATTAGACTGGCAATATAAAAAAAACAGAGAATAACAAATGTTGGCAAGGATGTAGAGACAGGAAAACCCTTCTGCACTGTTGGTGGGACTGTAAATTAGTATAGCCATTATGGAAAGCAGTATGGTGGTTCCTTAAACAGCTACAGGTAGAACTACCATATGATCCAGCAATCCCACTACTGGGTATATATCCAAAGGGATGGAAATTGTCACGTCAAAGAGATACTTGCACTCCCATGTTCATCACAGCTCTGTTTACAGTAGCCAAGACATGGAACCAACCTAAATGTCCATCGACAGATGACTGGATAAGGAAAGTGTAGTATATATACACCATGGAATACTAATCTGCCATAAAAAAGAATGCATTTCTGCCATTCGTAACCACATGGATGAGCTTGGAGAAACTTATGTTGAGTGAAATAAGCAAAGCACAGAGGGAAAAATACTGCATGTCCTCACTCACAAGTGGGAGCTGAATCCATAAGTTAAAAAAATAAATAAAGAGAGACAGAGAAAGAAAGAAACAGCAATCACAATAATATGTTGAACTCTGAGTAGGAGAAAAAAGAACTGTGGTTATGAGAGGTGGAAAAGGGTCAAGGAAAAAAAGGGGAATTAATGAGAAATTGGTTAACAGACACAAAGAATGATTACATGTTGTCATGATGCATAAGCTAACTATCCTGATTTGACCATCAAACATTGTACACAACTATTGAAAGTCAACTTTGTACCCCACAAATATGTATAATAAGTTATCTTTAAAAAAGAAGAAAAAATTAAATGTAATAGAAAACCAAGTTTTGTGTATTAACATATATGGTGCTCTATTATTATTTGTGTATTTGCCTAATTTCCATTATTATCACATTCCTTCTGCATAAAGAATGTTATTCTAAGAATAAAATCTCTCAGGTTTTGTTTAAAATATATATATATATATAATATATAATATATATAATTTAAAAAATGAAATATATATACATATTATAATCCCAGTAAATTTGTTAGGAAGATCATCATGACATTCATGAGTACAATGAGACCTAAGATGTGAATAGAATTCATACGTGAACACTATCCCTGGGCATACACGAGCCAAAATAGAACTCTCTTCATTCAAAAATCAACAAATGTTCTCATTGCTTTTGCCAAAGATCAGTTGGCTTTAAGTATGCAGGTTGATTTCTGGGTTCTCTACTCTGTTCCATTGGTTTGACAGTCTGTTTTTATGCCAGTACCATGCTGTTTGGGTTACAATAGCTTTGTAGTAGAATTTGAAGTTGGGTAGTGTTATTTATTTATTTATTTTTGCTCAGAATTGCTTTGACTATTTGTGGTATTTTTTGTTCTATATGAATATTAGGATTGTGTTTTCTATTTCTGTGATGAATGTCATTGGTATTTTGTTGGGGATTGCATTGAACCTGTAGATCACTTTCGGGTAGTATAGACATTTTTACAATGTTAATTCTTCCAATTCAAGAGCATGGAATATCTTTCTACCTTTTTGTGTCCTCTTTAATTTCTTTCAATAGTGTTTTGTAGTTCTTATTGTAGAGGTCTTTCACCTCTTTGGTTAAATGGATCCCTAGATATTTTATTTATTTATTTATTTATTTATTTATTTATTTACTTACTTACTTACTTACTTACTTACTTACTTACTTACTTACTTACTTACTTACTTACTTACTTACTTGTGACTATTATAAAAGGCCTTTTTTTCTTGATCTCTTTTTCTGCTGGTTTGTTATTGGAGTATAAAAATGCTACTGATTTTTTCATGTTGATTTTGTATCCTGCAACATTACTGAAATTGTTTATGGCTCTAAGAGTTTTATGGTAGAGTTTTTAGGTTTTTTTATATATAGGTTTTTCTATAAACAGGGACAGTTTGACTTCTTTTTTCCAATCTGGATGCTCTTTATTTCTTTCTCTTGCCTGATTACTCTGGCTAGTACTTCCAATACTATGTTAAATAGAAGTGGTGAGAGTGGGCATCCTTGTCTTGTTCCTGTTCTTAAGGAAAAAGCTTTCATTTTTTTTTCTCATTAAGGATGGTATTGGTGATTGGTTTGTCCTATATGGCCTTTATTGTGTTGAGATACTTTCCTTCCACCCCTAATTTGCTGAGAGTCTTTATCATGAAGGGATGTTGAATTCTGTTAAATGCTTTTTCTGCATCTATTGAGATAATCATATGGTTTTTGTCCTTGATTTTGTTGATGTGGTGTAACACATTTATTGACTTGCATATGTTGAACCACCCTTGCATCTCTGGGATGAATCCCACTTAATCATGGTGTAAAATTTTTTTGATGTGTTGCTATATTCTGAATGCTAATATTTTGTGGAGAATTTTTACATCTGTGTTCATCAATGATATTGGCCTTTAGTTTATACTCTGAAGAAAAGACTGCCTTTTCAATAAATGGTCCTGGGAAAATTGGACATACATATGCAGAAGAATGAAACTAGACCTGTACCTCTCACCATATACCAAAATCAACTCAAAATGGATTAAAGACTTAAATATAAGACCCAAAACCATAAAACTACTAAAAGAAAACATAGGGGAAACACTTTAAGAAGTAGGACTGGGCAAAGACTTTATAAATAAGAGCCTCAAAGCACAAGCAACAAAAGAAAAAAATAAACAAATGGGATTATATCAAACTAAAAAGCTTCTGCACAGCAAAGGAAATTATCAATAGAGTGGAAAGATAACCTACAGAATGGCAGAAAATATTTGCAAGCTCTACATCCAACAAGTGATTAATGTCTGTAATATATAAGGAACTCAAACAACTTCACAGCCAAAAAAAAAAATCAATTAAAAATAGGCAAAGGAGCTGAATAGGTGTTTTTTACAGGAAGACATACAAATGGCCAACAGGTACATGAAAAAATGCTCAACATCACTAAGCATCAAGGAAATGCAAATCAAAACCACATTGAAGTATCTCACCCCACTTAAACTGACCAGTATCAAAAAACAGAGAATACAAATGCTGGTGAGGATGTGGAGAAAGGAAAACTCTTCTACACCATTGATGAGACTCCAAAATAGTACAAGCCATTATGGAAAACAGTATGGTGGTTTCTCAAACAGCTACTGATAGAGCTACCATATGACCCAGCAATCCCACTTCTGGGTATATACCCAAAGGAATGGAAGTCATCACATTGAAGGGATACCTGCACTTCCATGTTTATTGCAGCTTTATTTACAATAGCCAAAATATGAAACCAAATATGGACTCCATCAATGAACAACTGGATAAGGAAAATATAGTATGTATACACAATGGAATACTACTCTGCCATTAAAAAGAATGAAATTCTGCCATTTGCAACAACATGGATGAGCTTGGAGAAAATTATGTTTAGTGAATAAGCTGGACATGGAAAGAGAAATGCTGCATGTCCTCCCTCATAAATTGATGCTAAGAAAGAAGGAACAAAAGAAGGAAGGAAGGAAAGATGGAAGGAAGGAAGGAAGGAAGGAAGGAAGGAAGGAAGGAAGGAAAGAAAGAAAGAAAGAAAGAAAGAAAGAAAGAAAGAAAGAAAGAAAGAAAGAAAGAAAGAAAGAAAGAAAGAAAGAAAGAAAGAAAGAAAGAAAGAAAAGAAAGAAAGAAAGAAAGAAAGAAAGAAAGAAAGAACCACATAATACATTGAACTTGCACAAGGAGAGAACAAATCTATGGTTACTACAGGTGTGAAAAGGGGAGGGAGATGGGGTCAGGGAGAAATTGGGTGAGGGGCACAAAGAGTAAGTATGACTTGTAATAATGATAATGCCAATAATATTGATTAGAACATCACATATTGTACACAAATTATGGTAGTCAACACTATACCCCCCCAAAATGTATAATCAATCATCCTTCAAAAAAAAATTCATTAAACTTTCAAAAGGAGAGAGCAGAACTGTGGTTATTAGAGGTGAGAAAGGGAGAAGGGAAGGGAGGTTAGTGAGAAATTGGTTAAGGGGCATAAAGAATGATTATGTTTTATAAAGATGAGTATAGTAATTATACTGATTTGATCATCACATATTATACACACGTATTGATATTCAACTCTATACCCCACAAATATGCATAATCAATTATGTTTCATTTTTTTAAAAAGTGTGTCTTTGAAAAAAAATCAACAAATATAGGGGTAGGGGTGGTGGGAATTGGGCCTATGAAAATGAGCTTTAACCCCAAATAAGGAGATAAAGTATTAACAGAGAACAAAGAGGAGGCTGAAATTTAATTTTTTAGAAGACTTGCTTTGAGGAATTAAAGTAAATTTTAAGGGAGAAATTGCTTTGCCCTTTAAAAAAAGGATTTTAAAAGGTCTCTGTAAAATAAGAAATGAAAATGATATATCAAAAATATGTGTTAATTAATTTGATTGCCTAATCATTCTATAATGTATACATATGTCAAATCATGCTGTACACCTTGAATTTATTCAATCTTTATTTGACAATTAATTATTTAAAAAGAAAAGAAAAGTTGAAAACAGATGTCACTGGATATTGAAGAAAAAGATGAGGATAATTTTCCTAAAAGAAAGGATTTTAAAATATCATACGAAGAACAAAGCAAAAACATGTAAATTTTACATTTCGGTGACAAGCCAACATGTCATAAAGATGTTTTGTCTGAAACCTGCTCTGTTTTGTTGGCTCAGCTGATCCCAGATGCTCTTTGGCTTCCATCACTGGTTGAGATGTAGCATTTCTGGAAGGACTTGGAAGAAACGCTGAGAAGAGGTCATTCCTCCTCAGAGACAGCAGAGGTGGTGCTTTCTTATGTTCCCCAGCCATTAGGAAACATACAAACAGATTAAAAATTATTGAAGAAAAATCTCAGACAACTACTAAATGGTTGCTTAACAAGGAATTCAACTGCTTTTTTCTTTTACCTACCCCAGCTTTTTAGGAAGTTCCAATTTTTTTTTTTTCTTTTTCTAAGGCAGTTTATGTGTTTTGATATAATCATATATGAAAAAGAATTCCATTCCTCGAGAAAGCTCAACAGCAGGCAGGACAGGGCAGCTCTATAATTTGTATCTCAATTGCAATCTGGATGGTCAGTTCCTCTTTTTAAAGGAATCTGTTGTGGTGGTGACAATGTGTCACATTTATTGTAAGGGACAACTGTAGCAAAGGACAACCCCACCCCACCAACCCATTTATGAATCTCTCTCTGTTCTCTAAATGAGCAACAGTATCACATGACTCCTAATGGAAATCTCAGAGTGTCTGCTCAGTTTCAAGTTTATTTGCCACTGATTTCCTGAGGAATTGTAACCAAAAAAATTTTTTTTGTTCTCATGTTTCAACAAACTCAGTTGTTACTCAGATAATTAGAAATGTTCTATTCTTGAGCATCTTCCTTGAATAACATTCTCCAGACTCAAACATATTTCCAAACGTCAAACAAGCTTCTAGAGTTGCTAAAACAATATAACAGGTGTGTAAATACATCCCAGAAATGGGAAAGATGGTCTGGTGAAACCCAGAGCTAAAAATGTAATAACTAAGAAGAGGGAGCTTGACATTCCTGATGGGACACACTGGACTCAAACATACACTTTAAGATGTGCCCAGGGATATTAATGTCTCGGAATAGAATTCACTTAGCAGGAAAAAGATTATTTAATTGATGACGTAGGAAATGAATGTTTTTGTTTTTGTAAGCTTAGCCTTCGGATGATTTCTGTTAAAACCTTCTGGGATTTATAACTAAATTTAATTTTTTTTTTAACTGAAAGGGATTCGTATGTTATACAATTAGGTCTTCTCTTGCTATTTCTTTTTCCCTTCACTGCCTGCCTTCCCTCACCACAAGGATTCCCTAAGCAGTTGGTCTAGCAAATTATAACTGTAGCCAATTCTGACATTGTTTGGATCCTTTCTGATTTTTCGAAATGTTTCAATTGTAAGTATTTGAAAGATTTTAATCTTTCTATCTATATACAAATTCTGGCTTAATTTAAAATCATCCAGCACATCTAAAGCCTCTAATCAAATTGTCAGAGGAAGTCAATGGCTTGTGGAGTAATTAACCCCCTCGCATTCAGAAAGCAACATCCCCTGCACTTCCTCTTTCTGTCCAGCCCTTTGAGCAAGAGTCTAGAGAGGAAATGGGGAAGCAAGCCTGAGTCCCTCCTGGTGGGGACTAAAAAGCTCACCTTGAACACTTCACCAAAATGAAGGCTAGTGGCACTTAAGAAGGAATTTTAAAAAATCAGACCAAGGAAACCATGAAAACATTACAGAGAAATGTGAGTTTTGATTAAAATCTCATTTTATCACTAGTAATAAAAACACATTAAATCAATATAAATGTAAAGGGATCCACATTCATTTGACAACATACTAAATTTTTTAAAATAATATTCCTTTTGATCCAGTAATTTCATTTCTGGAAAACTAAAGAAATTATGATAAAAGCAAAACGAAATCAATGGCAAAAAAATGTTTGTGGGAGGACAACAAGGATGCTTGAGAAATGGGGCAGAATCAAATGTTCCATGTTCTATGTGGAATATTCCACTCAATGGCCTATTGATAACATATGTTCATAAAAATAAAAAGTGACATGGAAATTGCTTTAGATATAACATTAATGGAAAAGATAAAAGAAATGCATGTATACAGTAAAACCGAAAAATATATAAATATAAAGAAAAATAAGCACTTGATAAAAAGTGGGAACTGTAAACAGTTAATATCTTGAAGCAACACTGTTCTAGGTAATTTTTCCTATTTTTAATTTTCCTATTGTTACCATTTTTTTTTATTTAATGGCTATACATTACTTTTATAATAAAAATGTTCAGAAATCTACAGTTCCTTAAAGTTAGGCAAAAACTAGGATGATTTATTCATATCAAAAGTAGCAGCTATTTTTATTTAATAATCCCAGTTAATTTGGATACCAAAAATAGAGTTAAATATCTTTGATCAACCTTTCTTATCTCACTCATACTGTCAAACAGAATTACCTGAATAAGTATTTTTTAAAAAAGGATTGAGTTTCTACTAATTTGTTTCAATAAATCTTGTAGTTTCTCAAAATTTGCTACAACCTTTCCTTACCTCCCCACCCCAAATATATACAATAGCAAAGAAGAAACAAAAATGCTCAAAATACTTAGTTGTGTGAGATTAATATAAAATATTATTAATTTTTAAATACATAGTCCAAAATAAGGCAGAGGGTTTTTTTTAAAAAGTAGGATGAAAAAAATCTTTGAAATGTTCAGATATAGTATAAGCAAAGATCTCTAAAAGAATGCAAAAAAAAATCTCAGTGGGGCTAGAAATAATCCTATTATATATGCCATTTGTCCATTTGATAAGCACACATTTTGTTTAGGTCACTAGACGAAATGGCCTCAGGCAAATTGGCCAACAGATGACCTGGTCTCAGAGGCCCCCACATTCATCTCTGACCCAAGGCCAGCTCTGGCACTTGGACTTCTGCTTCATTCCCATGCCCTGACCCCTAGATCTGAACACCTGTCTGGTAGCCCCTGAACCCCAGGATCCCGGTCTAGGGCTCTGGCTTGCCTTTGCCAGTTCAGTATGTGGCAGACAGTAAGAGCTATCTCGTATTTGCTAATGGATTAACGAAGGTCTAGCTGACTGAATGAATGAAGTCTCTCTCCTAAGCCCCACACCTGCAGTTGCTGATGGATTTCCTTTCTGCTCTGTTGTCTGATTTATTTACCCCCCACCCCTGGTCATTTATTCACCTATTTGTTGAGTCCTTAGTGAGTACTAAGTACAGTGTTCAACAGAAAGGGCCATTTCTATTTCAGACCTGCGCCTTTTGTTAAGTTAATAGAAAGGTACGATTAACCCCACTGCAGTCAAACCATTTCTTGTGTTAAGTAGCAAATATATAGGCTTATATTGTGACACTGTGGGTAAGTCTTGACATAGAATGAGGTCTTTGATGGAGAATACTAGTGCGTGACTAACAAAGGAAACCTTTAGGTGACAAGGGAACAGGGTACCATTCTGCCTGTGGCTAGGGAAGGGGAAGAGGGCTGTCCAACATTTGTTCATGGACTAGGATGGGTTAGGCATCCCACTTTACAAAAGGCAATTTATTTTCAGAATATCTAGGTGAGAGTCTAATCTCTATCAAATTCTTATTCTCCTACTATGAATCTCTAAAAAGCCTCTTAATTTCTTTTACCCTCAGTCTCACAGGATCATCGTGCTGATTCATGTGACTACACATAGTAAGTGTAAAATATAATAAAATATTAATTTGATTATTGTTAATATCATGCTGAAATATTTGGGTTGATGTGTCGTTATTTCTGCAAACTATTTTCAAATGGTGTAGGGTGAAAAAATATATAGATAGAAACAAAGCAGTTGTGGCAAAATGTAGCAGTTGGCGAACTAGATTAAGAATATACAGCTAGGGCCGAGCCCGTGGTGCACTCAGGAGAGTGTGGCACTGGGATCGCAGCGACGCTCCCACTGCGGGTTCGGATCCTACATAGGAATGGCCGGTGCCATTCATGAAAATGGCTGAGTGCCGGACACGAAAAAGACAAAAAAAAAAAGAGAATATACATCTATTCATGGTACTGTTTCATCAACATTTCTGTAGGTCTGACTTTTTTCAAAATGGGAAAAAAATTGAGGAAAAAAAGGTGAAAACAAATAGAGTATTACGGCTGTGCCTCTCCTAGACTCTGCTGTGTGAACATGGGCAAGATCCTTACTTTCTCTAAACCTCTTTCTTGAGAGGCAAAAATGGGAAAATTAAGCCCAACTCCCTAAGTAAGTGTTTTGTGAACACCAGCCATGGTAATAGATGTACCACGCTTTGCAAAACCATCGAGCCCTGTCTGGGCACAAGGGGTTGCAAAAGTTATTCCTAGATCACCTGGCCAAGCCTCCCACCTTCAGCTGTCCAGACTCCAGCCAATCTGTGCTGCCACAGCCACCTTAACATTACATATGCATGACTGGCCTCCTGGCTTTTTTCCTGCTCTCAGCACCAGCAGCTGCAGGCTCGCAGTCCAGCTCCTGAGAACTGCCCTAGAGGGTACAGCAACTCGGCAGCTCCCTTTCAGAAACCTCCCTTGGAACGGACCCTTCCCCACAGGCTTCTCTGCTTCTCAGCTATCTGGGCAATTCCTAATCACTGGCAGCGAGTCGGCTTCCATGAAACCCTCAAAGGCATCCCAGCGCTATAGAAGCATCCGGAGAAACGCCAGCCAGCGCTACCTCTACCAGGAGTCCCTGTTGCTCAGGTGAGCCGGCCACCCTTCAGCTGGGGAGAGGAGGCAGGTGTGTGAGGAAGGGACAAAGTTCCTGTTGTCCTGGGCTCTCCTTCAGACTGAACTCAGAAATTCATTGATCCAGGTTCTTGTACAGTTGCGGTGGCAGCCTCAGCAATGTGATGAGAGAGATGGCTCTACCTGCTGCTTCTTGACCAGGAAGTCAGAATCCAAAAGTCTGTGTCACACCCTGGCTTTATTGCTGGCCAAGCCCACAGATGTGCTTTGTCTGTTTTCTCCCTGTTTACTTAATCAGCAATGTCGAGAGAGCAGATAACACATCTGACAGAAATAAGGTGTCTTTGGGAAAAGGCTTAGTTAGAAGTGCATGAGAGTACTATTCAAATTTGTTCACCATTTATAAAAGTCTACTAAAATCTCTATTTGATTTCGACAAAATGGATAAAATTCTTCTTTGAGTAAGTAAAAACAATCTGAATTAGAGAAAAACATGGGAAATGTTTTCTCTTACTTCTCATAGCCATAGGAGAATGCTCTTATCTCCTCCTGAAAGATTGCTTTAGGACTAGCATATTAATTGTTACTAGGAATAAGTGTTGCTACAGGTTGAAACATTGTTCTTCTAGAGAGTAACTATTTCCCTGAAATATGTGGCCTATGGAATTTGCTTAGATAATTTCTTGTTCATAGAAACTGCTGCCTGATTCTGCCTCTGTTATCTCAGGTTTAAAATAAATTGAAGTGTGGGGAGGGGTCTCTGGGTGATAGAAGTTTGGTTTTTATTTATTTTACCTTCAGGTTGGGGGATAAGGAGGAGTCCTACCTCTAAAATCAGCTGATTATTTCAATAAGCCTGAAAAAAAATTATTTTTGTCCACCAAAATCGCTGCTCTTCAGGAATCCAATAGTACATAAGCACCCTCTTGTTTCCTTCTGTGTCTTCTTATACCTTTCACCTGGAGAAACTGTTCTCTTTCACTGACCCACCGAAAGTAAGAGAATCCAACAAATGGGTTTCATTGGGTTTCTAACACTGCCCAAGTCCCTCTCTACCTCTGTGATGCCTCCTCTTACACACACACACACACACACACACACACACACACACACACACACACACACACAGAAAGAGAGATGACCCTGGGGCAGTGAGATGCTGAACTTGGCCAGGGCAAGATCTTTGCTGTAAGCACTTCTACTAATCAGATTTCCTCTTTAATGCCCTGCTCCATTCAGCAACTTGGATGACAACTTTAATGCTGATGAAACAGGGGACAGCAGTGATCCAGAAAAAATCTTCCAGAATATACAGTTCCAGAAAGAACTCATGGCAAACATTCGCTGCAGACCCTGGACCATGGGACAGAAGCTGAGGGCATTGAGGTAAGGGCCTCAGTAGCAATTGCTAATTACTTCAAGTATGCCTTCCAAGAAACTACCCTGTCCTGCCCATAGAATGAGGACAAAGACCCATGTGACAGTAGTGGTTCAGTCACTTGATCTGACTTAGAGAAGTCACAAAGATATCTGGGTAGTCTAGCTGGTCCAGAGAGCCAGTTCTCTCTCTCTCTCTCTCTCTCTCTCTCTCTGTGTGTGTGTGTGTGTGTGTGTGTGTGTGTGTGTGTGTGTGTGTGTGCATGTGTGTATGTGTCTGTGTTGGATGTGTGTGTTGGTGGAGAGTTTTTGGTCTTCTACCTCCTTTCCGAACACTAGATTTTGACATTGTCTTCAAACTCACTAAACATGGGTATAAACCAAAGTAAAAGAGCTGTTCATTTTAGTTGCTTGACTAGTACCTCCCTCTAAGGGAAAAAATCTCTATGGGAAGACAGATTATTATGATACTCAGAGTCATATTAGAAAGTCTGTGTATATAATAGTTAAATGCTGAATCTCTGAAGACAGATTGCCTGAATTCAACTATTACCTCTACCAATCTCCAACCATATGATATTGGGTAATTTTCTCAATTTCCCTAAACACCAGTTCCTTTCTCCTTAAAGTAGAAGTGATGGTGAGGAATAGCTCTTACTTCCTGCAGCAGTGTTTCCAGCAATGTCACCTGCTAAGCTCTGAGGGTGCTGCTAAATACTCAGAATCCCTGGTTGCCTTCAGACCTACTAAATCAAATGACAGGAGAAGGCCCCAGCATTTTTAACAGGCATTCACATTAATTCTTTTTTATACTTAAGTTTGAGATTCACTAATAGCAGTTTGTTGAAGAATTAAATGGCATAAACCATGTGAGTTCCTGGCATTGTATCTTGTGTATAATAGTTACTCACTAATAGTGAATGAGGATTAATTATGCTGATGCCTGAGATCACAGCAAAGGGAGTGAGCAGAAGGGTCTTCACAACCTGTACCACTGAGCTACAGTGACCTATGGAGTGGACCTTCCTGGCAAAACAGACACTACAACTAATTGTCAGGTGCCCATTGTGTGGACAGAACCACTGTGGAGTCTTACTCTTTATTGCTTTTTTCTAGATGCCAAGCAGACATTCCATTCTCTCCATATCTATCATCTTTAGTCTTGTATTTATTTCCTGTAAAATTGTTCCTTCCTTAGATTTCCATTCCAGGTATTTTTCTTCCAGTCTGATCGGCCTATGCCTCAGGTGGCTGCAGCAGATAGCTAAGGTCATCCACAGTTTTCACCTTCAGAGGTTTCCCACTAATCCTCCTTTATCTGCCTCCCATGTCTGTTGTTAGCTCTCTTCACTTCTATTTCTTTCAGTATGTTCATTTTCTGGATGAGAAGACTGATACTCAGAGATGTTAAGAGACTAATCCAAGCTACACACAGCTTCTGAGTGCTAGAATTAAGCTTTAAACCTAAGCTTTCTATCCCCAAGTCCAGTGTTCTTTTGTGTAGAAATGCAGGATTTTCACCAAAGTAACCATGAGAACAATTAATCTTAGAAAAAAAAAAAAAGGCATATGTGCTATCAGGATTTTAAAAAAATCATTCAGAAATGATGATGCATCGTTATCTGAGTAATAGGAGGTTAAACCTTATCAGCCTGGAGGGTGGAGCAGAGCAAATGATAACTTTTCTGTCAAGGTACTTCAGAAACAAAGAACAAACCAGGGCTTCCACCACGTTGCTTGACCATGTCACTCAGAGCACCAAGACGGCTGAGCCTGGCCATGCATCAGGCCAATGGCCAAGCTCCCAGAGTGCAGCTTGCTCTCTGAGCACCTCCATTTGTCATCTCCTTGTCCCACACATCTCCTCTCTGTCACCTTGAGAAGCCACTGGGGCAACACTTCACTAATCGGACCTGCTGAAGCTCATCCTGGAGCTTCTGTGGAAGGGGCCGGGAGCACTGAACCCTGACTGCTTGAGAATAAAGTGAGCATTGCCAAACATGGAAGAAAGCAGGGCAAGCTAGCCGTGAGTCTGCAGCAAAAGCCACCTGTCTGGGAGGACACAGCACACTCCTGTTTTCCCTGAAGGGAAGCAAGTGGTCAGAACTGGTAGAGTCCACATAGGTCTATGACTGGGGTTAGGTTGGTTCCACCCCTCCCTGCCCCTTCAGCACCCGATCACCCCTCTGTCATAGCACTTGCCCTGTTGGCTGTTGTTGCTTTAGGTCTCTTTCATCCCGATGAGGTAGTGAGCTTTTCCAGGGCAGCAATTCTGTTATGCCTCTCTGTGTTCCACCATGCCTGGCCCAAAATAGGTGTGCAGAAAATGTTTGTGGGGAAAAAAAGTATAAGTAAATGAATGAAACGAATTGTGATTTGACTTTTTCCATCTTTATTTCTTAGACACTTGTAGCATGCAGCTCTGTTGAAGATGGCCCTCAGTGTGGTGGTCATGGTATTGAATAGTACAGCAATCCTCACCTGCACCTGCACTTCTGGTTCCTACCAGAATGAAGCCAGTGCATTGGCTAAGCTATGAAGACAGGGATATTGCAATCGGGGTGGGGGGCTGAGGTCCAAAATCAAGTACTCTGGTTTGGTCATATTTTGAAAAGATCATCTGTCTGTGGGAAAAGGGGCTGGTTTGTTCCCTGTATTTCCCAAGGAGGGGCTCAGAACCAGTGAGTGTTACTGGGAGGTTGCTTGGGATACACATGCAAGAACACTAGAACAAGTAAACCTGTCAAACTGGCAAATTGGTCGATTCAGAAGAACTAAATTCTTCAAAACTGAGCATAATCAAGTGAAGGGTGGTTGACCATCAGATAAAGAGGAGGTCTGCATTAGGATGGTGTATGACTAGGTTACCTTGAAGGTGACATTCATCTCTGAATCTTTGATCTCAGTCTGTCCCGTGGCACCAACATTCATTTTTCTATCCTGTTGTTTATTTAGGTGTGGATTTAACCATTCATCCCAATGAATTCAATCCATTTTAAAGGACTGAACATTTAGGCAGAGATATCAGGTTAAGTCAGGAAAGTGATCAGTTAGTGTGTCATAGATTGGGCTGAGTCAGGTTGTTCATGGCTATTCAGGCACAACTTTCATGCTCACATTAACCAGGCACCAATCTTTTCTCAAAGCAGAGTTTTTGAATCTAGGTCTGATTTTCACTTCCAAAGAATTGACTGCAAGATGACTGTTGTTAAGTAGAGGAGCTGAGATGCTAGTCCCTGCTACCAGGATTTCCAAAGCTAATTATTCCCAGGCAAATGCCAGAATCAGGAAAGGGCTTTGAGAAATTTGGTTGTAAATAATTTTGATATGAATCCATCATTCTGGATGAATTCATCCATTTAAATGTTAAAGAAAATATTTTTAAAGGAGTTTTCTGGTTATCAAAAGTTAGGAAATGAAATATTTACACAACTCCACCTTCCCACAGCATCCTGTCCTACATCATTTGGCTACCTATTCCTGCTGCATTGCCACATATTTTGCAAAAGTTGTAAGTGTGACTTAAGTGCATTCACCGCCATGTTTTTCTTCTCTCAGACGAGCGAAGGAGATTGTGCTGAAGTTTGAAGGGAGGCTGACCAGGACCCGAGGCTACCAAGCAGCAGGTGCAGAGGTAAAGGAGCTAAATGTGGGTTCTACCACTTCTTCCCACAGTCCCCAGGACCAGGAAGTTGCATTTGCTATTGAACTTGCCATTGTTGAGGGGTTCAGTCATTAACAGCTGTAGAGCAGGTGATGAGCTGGAAAGTATGAACTCCCAAAAACTTGAATTCTGGTCACAGATGCCATCACTTTACCAATTGTGCGACCCTGGATGTTTTGAGAGGCCCCATCTAAATTGAGGTTCCAGTACTAGAGCGACTAGAAAACCTGCCCTAACTGGAGATGAAGGGGAGCTGGACATGGCGTTTACAGTGCGCCTTTCACGGGATGTTTCTTTTATCTGGCTGACAGCCTAACGCCCAGTTGCAACCAGGGATCTTGTTTATACAGGCAGACGCCCTTGTGCTCGTGTGTGACCCGTGTCCAGTTTTACTCCGGCCTGACCATCGCTCTGGCGCTGGGAGCCTGACCTTGTGTTTTACTGGATGTTCGATAGAAACATCGAACCTGGGGCAGCCCTGGTTCCTCAGATGGGAGGTGTGAATTCAATGCACCACAGCAACAGGAGATGAGTCCAAAGATTCTCACCTACGGAACCCAGGCAGGGAGGGCACAATGAGTGGGAAGGGCAGTCCTCTGTCCCCAGGTCATGCAAGGAAGGAGTGAAGACTCAGGCAGAAAGAGGAAAGTGCGTGGTAACTAGCAGTGTATATACGGGTACAGGATGTGGGCCACTTCAAGTTCATGGGCAAATGCCTGGATGAAGCTGTGGGACAGCGGGGAACACAGCATGTTAGGTGAGGAGATGCCTCTAAGTGCCTATTTCAGGCCACCAGCTTGAGCCATTTGGGTGTGGTGTAGAGCTGGAAACTGTCAAGTGTGACTGGACCCTGCTTCTGGTATGAGAAAGTTAAACTTGTATTCAGAATGGATGCTGAGGCATCATAAAATTATAAGAATTCACTACACCGGCTAAGCCTAATTCATCAGGAAAAGGATGCCTTCCCTTTCAAGAATGATCTTGTATCTTTCCTGACTTAATCCTACCCAAATGAGTAGGTTTTGTTCACTGTATCCCTGTGTACAGCTGTTTCATTGTATCCCTTGTAATGAGCAAGTTACAGGCATATTCCAACTCTCATTTTATAATACAATGCTAAGGTCTTTGATTATCATTTTTCTCATTCAGTTACTTAAAGCTAAACCAGTATACATTGAAATTACCTGTTTAAAGACAGTTCATAAGTGTTAAGAAACAAACAAACAAAGTCACTTCTTCTGTGGTCCCCTACTCCCCAATATAGTACCTTTTTAAAAATCTTATGTCAGTCATTGCAGAAATATACAATTTTCACATCATAGTAATTATAGTCTACAAACATTTTTTTGTCTTGCTCTTTTCACTTAAGACTATAAGAATTTTCCATGTTGTTATGTAATTTTTATACTTACCATTTTCAATACTGTTTAATATTCCATCAGACAAAAATATTGACTTAGTCACTCGTCTGCTGTGAATATTTAAATTGCTTCTAATATTTCATTATTAATAACCCTGCAAAGAACATCTTTGCTCATATAAATTTTCCTCTCCTTTTGAATTACTTTCTTAAGATAAATTTCAGAACTGAAATCACCATAGAAAAGATTATGATCCATTTTTTGGCTCTTAATAAACATTAGAAAGTTATTTTCTGAAAATCCTTGATAATTTATGTTGCCATCCACAATGAAACAATTCACTGGTCCCATAATATCTACACCAATGTCGAATATTACATATTTTTAAGTTTGTTATTTTAACAGATAAAAACAAAAAGACACTCTTTTTAGATTCTCAGAGACAAAAATATTCTTAATAAAGTGTAAATTAGAGCTGGTCATAAATTTATGATGAAAAATGATCAAATATCAAAGAATCCCCGAGGTTCTGCTTTAGCATTCTTTCTTCTTAGTCTCCACAAGATCTTCCTGAGAATTCTAATTCATTTTTACAACCGAAATCACCCATAACACCATATGCCTGTCACAAGTATGAGGACTTTATCAGATAAATATATAAAACAAAATTATCTTTTTATAAGCATGTGTACTGCCAAGTTCTCTTCTTCTTTTTCCTCAATGAACTGTTTGAAATACTCTAAGAAAGCATTTGTGAAATACTATAAAGTCCTTCACTTGGGTCCAGACAACCTGTAATATATATAACAATGAAAAAATATTGGGACTTTTAGTGGCAGTAAACTCAATATGATTAAAGGTGTAACTTGATAATGGGCTGAATTTTTAGAGGCAGAGTTTTTAGAATAAGAAAAGTCATCCAAATTTTCAGGCTTACCTAGAGATTGCCCACAAGTTTTCAGCCAGCCCTTAACAGACACAGCTGCCCCAGTCCTTTCAACATTACCGATGGCTGGACAGAAAGCAGTTTGGTCCCGTTCAGCTCAATGCTGTGCCATGCCTTATGCTGGGCACTGGGGCTGCACACTGCTCTTTCTGTCCTCTGGAGATAGCAAACTGCTAAAGAAAAGTCCTCCTCCCACCAAGTCTTCCTGAACACTTTGGTGCTTCCTTTCTTATTCAGAACAGCATTTCTGCACCTTTTTATATTTAGAAGAAATTGTTTTCCACTGAAAATTTTGATATGAACCACTGGGGACCAGCGTCCACTCCACCCCCAAAGCAGAGAAGATACAGGATATTAGCCAGTCTGCATATTGCCTGCAGCCCACTTGATTTGTCTCTATTTATAGTCTTTGGTTTATATTATACAAATGATAGCTTTGAGATCTACAGGAGCTGCCACTCTATCCTCTCTCGGGAATCACTCTTCCAGACATGAGACATCCTCTGGAGCCCCTCCGCCTGTTTCCCACCTGCATTCTTTGTTCATACAGCTTTCTGCTTGACTCTAGCAGGAAAACAGCCTGAAACAGATAGTCTCCCTTTAACACCAGCACGTTTCTATGTTTCTTAAAAAATCAGGGTATGAGAGTGTGAGACCACAGCACTCAGAAGCCACATAGACAGAGATGCTGCCCTGGCAGACAGCTGGAGGCAGGACACCAGGGCCTTTCTGCCATTGTTTCCCTGCTCTGGGCAAATGACTTCTAAAGTGATATGCTTTTTATGCTTGATTCTTAAGATTCCTTTTAAATCTAACATTTTATGTCTTTTGTTTTCCACATGAAACCAACAAGAGAAGTCACTCCCCCCAAGAGCCTTCATGGCATAATTTGGCAAGAACCCTTCCTCTGTGTAGGACTCAAAGCACCAGCCAATGATGGCATATTGACTGATGACCTCCCAATGGGTCCTCCTGCTGTCACTCATGTCTCTGTAATCCACTCACCTTCACACAGGAGCCAGCCAGGCAACCCTTGAAACAGTAAACCGCTCATGCCATCCCTTGATGATGATGACGACGACGATGACGATGATGATGATGATAATGGCTGTAATTACACTTACAATTAAAATCAAACTCTTTCCCATGCCCACCTGATATGGTCACTGCCTACCCATTTAACTTCATCTCACTCCTCTCTCTTCCCTCCTCTTCTGTAAAATGCCCAGCTTGTGCTAACCCAAAGACTTGTACTGGCTACTCTCCCTTCCTAGATGGCTGCTCTTCCAATTTGTTTTTTTGTTTGTTTGTTGGTTTTTTTTTAGTATTGATTCCTTTTCATTCAAGACTCAACTCAGGTATGACCTCCCCAGCTAAACCTTCCCTGACCTCCTTGTCTTCTCCTCAGTCCTAAGAGACTGTGTCCCACAGTAGCATTGACTTGTTTGCAGCTGTCTTGCTCTACCTGAGTGCAAACTCCACACCAGCTGACATCTGGCATGTCCACTATGTTTATCCACAGGAAAACACAACCTAGGTGCTCAATACATGCCATGAATGAATACATTTTTCACAAACTATTACACATGTTGTTAGAACACATTTATTCCAGGTGAACTCATAAACTTTTCCAAAGAGGAAAGAATGAGCTTATTCTCAGTTTACCCAAACTCAATAACCCAAGCCCACAGTTAGAATCTCTTTCTTTCAAGTTTTGATTTGCTTTGTTTTGTTTTTGCCTTGCTCTGAAAATCTTGAACCATTTCAGAGTTTCAAGGCTTTTGCCAGGAAGACTTGATGCAAAGCATCAAGGAAGCATGGTGTTTTTTCCATGCCTTATAGAATCTTGGTCATCAATGAATCACCTTTTCCAATCGTGTTTGCCTCTAGGAAGCTTCTTTAGGCAAAGCTAGAATAGACTGTCATTATCAGAATGAGCATTGGGGGTCATTCACTACAGTGCTCTCTATAACTGAGTTTGGGGGTCCTGGCTTCTGAAGCATCAGAGGCCGGGGAGAAGACTTCGCATCTCCTACCTATAAAAGCTGCATTACTTTAGCTTATTTCATTCAATTCTCATGCAATTTTAAATTTTAAAAAAACTCTGAATGCCACTGATTGAATCCTACTGCTCCTTGTGCAGATGAGGAAACAGAATCCCAAGGAACGAAAATAACTGCCCCTGGGGCACATAGTCAATAGATGTAGAGCTGGAGCTAGAACTCATGTCTCTGGCCATCTGTCCAGTGTTTCTTAGACTTCACAAATTTAAAAGAGGCAAAAGACTCAAATGCTTTCCAAACCTAAACACTTGCCAAAGAATGTTTGATCACTCCTGCCTCTGGATGCTATTGGGGATAAAAGATCAGAAAGCCTTGGTCTTCCTCTCTGTGCTCTAGAAGATAAGCCAGCTGAACAAAGTAGAAGCAGTGCAAGGTAGGATATAGTAAACATCATAAGAGAGACCAGAAGTTATGGCTAAGGGTGTTTACAGATGGAAGAATTTCCTTCTGGCTACAGAGAATCTGTGTGATGTCTTCATGGGAGTGGCTGTATGTGAGCTGGCCCTTGAATCATGAGCAAAAGATGAGCAATTCCAACTACTGATAAAATTCAGATTTTCATTTACACACAGCTGTTCTGCCCTTAGCAGATACATCCAGAATGACATTATCATATGTGCCTGTATCAGGACTATGTGCTGTCTTACAGTTCAGACTGCTGTAACTACATTTGCAACCTTTTTTTCTGCAATGATGTAATTTGCTTCCAACACAAACCCAGATTATTCATGCGTTAAAACGCACAACCTGCCAACTTTGTTGGAGAACAGAGCTGGTGTAAGAGAACATTTTGTTTTGTTCTCCCTTGAGAAAAAAAATTTTTTTGAACTTCTGGCAATTGTGTCTTAAACTCATAAGACAAATTTCAAGACTTCATCTCTCACAGCTTTGGCCAGGAGGGAGCCTGGGAACCTAGTTGTGCTGCAGGATGTGAGGCACATGATAGCACGGCACTCATTTCAGGATAGGCTCTGGACTTTTGGTACTTAGACACAGATACAGTTGTAATCACCTGGGGAGTTTGTTAGCCATGCCGATTACTGGAGCCTACTCCCTGAGCTATCTTAGGTCTACAATGAGATCAAGTGGGTGTATTTAGACATCATTCCTTAAGTAATTTCCACTGTTCTTAGTCCCTGCCTCAGGAATGGTATGAATAAGGTAAGCTGCAACCCTAGAGCATATGCACCTTAATACAGACACCACAGCTCAGAGCTCAGAGCTCAAAGCAGGTGCACACTCATCTGGTCAGGAATACAGAGAAAACAAGGCAGCTACTTTGGTCCTAGAAGGCCTATTAAGCCATAATTAAATGCATCAGGGGGTGCGTTTGGAAGTCCCCTCCTCCATTTAGGACTCTAATATCACAGAGCCACTGCCATCTTCATGAATGTGAAGTTCTCTAATCCTGCTCTCTCCTTTCTAGCTCTGGCGGAAATTTGCTCGTCTCGCCTGTAACTTTGTGGTCATCTTCATTCCCTGGGAAATGAGGATAAAGAAAATAGAGAGTAAGTATTTTCACTTAGAGGAGTGGGGCAGGAATGCAGTACTAGTGGCCGATCCACAGCCTAAGAAGAGTCTGATGTGTTCCAGTCCCCACACTGTGCAGCCAAAGGCACCTGCACAGGTGGTGGTCAACAGAGATGGAGGAGACAGTGCCTGTCCCCACCACCTCCCGAGATGGGAACAATCCTTTCCATGATCCCTTCTGATGCTGTCCTCTCTAGCTCATTCATTCAGTCAGACACAAGGATCCAAAAGGATCAAGTTAAAAACTGTGAGGATAAATAAGAGGGTACCATGGGGAATAGCAAAAACAAATACAAAAGTCTGCATTTTCACAGAGATGACTATAACCATTTAGAAGACATCCTAAAAAATAAATAAATCACATCCACAATCACACTTGCAAACACACACAGACAATACACATACAAAACCAGGAATAAACCTAACAATGTCTGAAATAAAGAAATCTGTAAAATTGGACCACAGGTCATAAAAGTTTTGTAAAAAACGTGGAACAATTTAATATTTGGATTGATTTTCCCTAAATCAATTAACAAACTTAATGCAATTCCAATAAATATCTCAATATATTGTTTTGCGTACTTGACAAGATGATTATAAAATTCACATGGAAGTAAAACATCCAAGAAATTAATCAAAACAAATTTTCTGAAGGAAGAATGCAAATAAAGTTACATGACCAAGATGTTAAAAATACATATAAAAGCTAAACAATTGAAACAGTATAGCATAGTGCAGAAATAGACTGACAAATCAAGGAATAAGCAAAAAATTCAGGAATAGACAGGAATACACAAAGATCTTCAGCATATGGTAATTATTGGAGTCAGTCCAAATTCCATAAATTGTGCTGAAACAGCAGATTCAAGTGTTTTAAAGAGTAAGTTTAGATTCTTTACTTTAAAGTTTCATTCTTTAAATATATAATAGGAAACCAAGAAAGAATTAAAGAAAACATAGGTGACTTCATCCCAGAATGGAAACCTATCTAATCATAAAGTGAAGGAGAAAATCATCGAGGAAAGTATTGTTATATTTCATTACATAAAAAAGAAATTTTATGTGCATTAAAAAATAAAGCAGAAAGTTCGATGACAAACTGGAAAAAACATCTTCAATATGTAAATGAAATCAAGTACTTTTATACACAGCTGGTGGAAATGTAAATTGTATTTCTAGAAAAAAGTTATAATGTGGACCAAAAATCTTCAAAACGTTTGTGTCTTTTGGTAAAACTCTTCGGTTTCCTAACAACCAGAGAAAACAACAACAAAAGCCACACAAAGTCAACAGACAAGGCTGCAGTGGGGGCTATTGGTGCCCCACCCAGGTCCCCTCTAATTGGCTGGTCCAAATGACACACAGCTGCCCCCTGCTTTAGTGACTTGCCCGTGGCCAACCTGGTCCCAAATGTGTGGCACAGTCTTCTCCTTCTCCCCCAAGCCCACCTAGAGCCTAGAGGCAATGGCCAACTGACTGACAGGTATCAAGTGTGACCCCTTCCTCCAAGTAGCACCAGCTCTGTGGTGCAATTCACGCTCCAGAGCTCCCCAGGAAATCAGACTAAGCTAGGCTCCAGCTGGGACCATATCTGTGCTCAGCTCTTTCCCCTGACCCACCCCGACTCCCTCACGCCCTCTCTCCTGGGAGCACTTCCCCAATTAATCATGTGTAGCTGAATCCCTTCCTCAAGCTCTACTTCAAGGGAACCTGACTTTAGACAGAAATTATTTATCGTAGAGCGATTTACCCTAGAGAAAAGTTGGAAACTTCCAAATGTCAAGTAATGGGGGACAGGTTAAATAAATGATGAAAAATTCACTTGATGGAACAATGAAGTTCGTTTTATAGCAAGTATTTTTGGCATGAGAAAATGTTTGTTATATATTGATAACTGAAGATGCATGCTATAGTGAGATGCCAATTTTTATTCTTAAAAATCATACATATAATGGAGAGTTATGCTAAAATTTTAATAGGAGATAATTCTAGTAGTGATTTCAATTTAGTGATTTTGAAATAGATTTTTTTGTTTGTTTTCTTTGTGATGTTTTGTGTTTTTCTACTTACCATGACAAGCATAACCAGATTTTAAATTAAAAATTGAAGAGATGTTCTTTTTTTAAGTATGTCACAAAGTCACCTACTCCGGAATGTCATCCAAGTATCACCTATATCCTCATCTAATTTCTTCTATGCTTCTGGACTGTCTCAATAGATAGAAATTTGTTTTTTTACTACACATTGTATTTTAAAATAAGTTTAGATGTATAGAAAAGTTGCAAAGAGATTTCCCACATGCCCTTCACCTGCTTTCCCCCATCGTTCATATCTAACTAATTGTTTTTTATCTTGAAATTAAGGCGAAAGGACCCTTGGGAAAATCCTTGGAATTCTTGAAATGACGCTAAATAGAAAATATATCAAATTCCCCAAAGATGAGGGCACTTCTAAACATACATAAAATATTGTAGATTTCATAACAGCACTTTGGATTAATTTGTCACTGGGAAATGATTCTCAAATAGTATTTAGGCGAAGTAGGATTTTTATTTTATTTTTTTTGCATCTAGAACTGGTAAGTATTCATGGGCATCTTGATCCATTTAAATTGGGGGAACTCTCTGATGCAATAATGGCATTCTTACTCTATGCCCTGCTGATATAAAAAAATCTATGGTATTGCTTTATGAGGAATTTCTTGCACTGTGAGGATTTTATATCAACTTCTCATTGTC
Source organism: Cynocephalus volans (assembly GCF_027409185.1). NCBI lineage: Eukaryota > Metazoa > Chordata > Mammalia > Dermoptera > Cynocephalidae > Cynocephalus > Cynocephalus volans. Next base: position 60,105,747 of record NC_084462.1, read on the forward strand.
TCGTCTTTCTTTAGGTCATTTTGGATCAGGTGTTGCGTCCTATTTCATATTCTTGAGATGGTTATTTGGGATTAATATTGTGCTCACAATTATGACAGGTGCTTTTATTGTCATTCCAGAGGTAAGAACTGCTTCAGGAGAGAAATAAGTATCACTCATTAGAAAAAGGAGACAGTAGGGTAACACAGTATAAATGACTCCTCTCGTTCCTTGTGGGAAGGATAATGTATGTGTAAAAATAGGGCAGGGAACAGCAAACTTTTCCTGTAAAGGGACAGAGAGCAAATATTTTAGGCTTTGTGGGCCATTCAGTGTCTGTCACAACTACTCAATTCTGCCACATAGCGCAAAAGCTACTGTAGATGGTACCAATGAGTGTGGCTGTGTTCCAATAAAATTTTATTTATTAATGGTGAAATTTGAGTTTTATGCAATTTCCATGTGTCACAAAATATTGTTCTTTTGATTTTTTCCCAACCATTTAAAAATGCAAAAACCATCTTAGCTCTCAGTCTATACAAAAAGAGGTTGACTGGTTGGATTTGGCCTATGGGCCAGTTTCCCAACCCTGTGTTCAGATAAAACCCATATTTCTACTAAACTTCATCCTCACAAAGTAAATGTGCCATTTCCCATGCCATCATAGAAACCCAGTGACCTCAATAATCTACTCATAGAAGCCATATCTGAGGCAGACCCTGGTCAGGCAAAAAGCAAATCTGGCTATCCATGATTAATTGTCCATCAATGAGAGTCAAGCAGAAATCCACTCCCCTGGAGATCTCTTATGTGTGGCATTTTTACAGACACGTGGAAATAAACTTCCCCTTTTCTTCTGGTCCTCCCCTACCCAGAGGACCACATGACATCGTATCCTCTCTCTCCAGCTGATTGCAGGCCAGCCCTTTGGAAGCACAGCCAGCAAGACCATCCCCAAGGAGCATGTTGCATCTGCCCGAGACCTGGACACTGTCTGGTCCCTGGGGGTGAGGTTGATGCTTTGGCCACATTCTTATCTTGAGGGAGGGGGTTAATGGGCCACACCTGAGAATCAGAAATGACATTGAGTGTTCTCTTTACAGGGCTACCTCCAGTACTCAGTCCTCTTCTATGGCTATTATGGCAGGGAGAGGAGGATTGGGAGAGCTGGCTACCGGCTGCCCTTGGCATATTTCCTGGTGGGGATGGCAGTGTTTGCTTATAGCTTCATCATTCTTTTAAAAAAGTATGACTGCTCACTTTCTCAAAATACATCAAGAATTAATGATGTGTGTGATCTCATTTAATCTTGTCAATAACCCTGTAAAGTTAAGACATAACTGTACCCATTTTACAAATGAGGACACCAAGGCTAAAAGAGGTATGTTCATTTTAACCAGCACTTATTGAACACTTACTACTTGTGCTAGATTCTGTGTTGGGTCTAGAGAGACAAGAATTGTATAGACCTCAGTTAATGTAATTTTAGATAATGTTGCAGCTGAACTAATAGAGATATGAACAATAAAGTCTAGCTGGCCAAAGTTTGCAGAAAGCAAAATATCTTTCTTTGGCTGTATGTTTCCTGTGACGCAGCTACAGATTCTGCAAGGGCCAGGCCTGTCAGTACTGTGATGCAGTTGACACCTCTAGTTTATTGTTGAGAGGAGGCACAATACTTAAGAAAGCACATGCTAGGGCCGAGGAGTCCTGCACCACCCCCATTGTGAGGCCTGCAGCAGCTCACTTTCCCTCTCTGGGCCTCATCTGTAAAATGGGCAGCTTGGATCAGAAAATCACCGGGTTCCTTTCCAGCTTAATTAGCACCCTGTGTTTCTATGTAGGATATAGGTAAACGCAGGCTGACAGAGAGGCTCCAAAGCCAGGGCAGAGCCCAGCCCTCATCCCCCTTCATTCACCAGCTAGATCTGTCTGATTTGTGCTCTCATCCTTCATCGCCCTGCCTCTTGTGACATGTTGGGAAAGTGTTTGGGATAAAAAAGATAAAAATAAGCAAAACAATGCAGACACAACAGTTCATCAGCTGTTCATCAGCAGTGACTTAGGGGCCTTCAGTTCACTTGAAGTTTTCCAGCTCAGCTCCTGGCAGCCTCAAGAGCCAACCTGGAAGACTTAGACCTCTAACTAGATGTTACAGTCTAAGAGGAAAATCAGAGCAAACTTGGGAGCAAGAAACGTGCATGGAGAGGAGAACTGGGTCCTCTCTTTCAGGATGGCTAAGAACTCCCGCATGAGCCTTGCCAGTGCTTCCAATGAAAACTACACCTTCTGCTGGCGGGTGTTTTGTGCCTGGGATTACCTCATTGGAAACCCAGAGGCTGCAGAGAGCAAAACGGCTGCCATCGTGAACAGCATCAGGGTGAGTAAGCGAGGGTTCCGTGGGCCTGGGCTCTGCAGACAGCATCTGTAGAGTGAGCCTCTGGCCTTCTGCTGGAAGAGTCAGCACCATCTACTTCCTGTGGTGCTCATGGTCCAGGGTGGCTGTTTCCAATGTGAGGCGAACACGCCCCAGGAAATGCCCAAATGACCCCCTGGAGTGCGGGAGAAAATATTGGCACTTCTCTTTATTTTTATTTTTTATTTCATCCTTTAAAAATTTTAGTTTGTGTATTTTTGATAATTTGCATAATGCATTATTGCCATGTTGTATATATGTAACCTGAAAATAAATAAGTACGTATGAGGTTATTTCAAAAAGTTCATGGTAATATTTGCATTATCTTTGTTTTTATTTTTGTATGATGGCTTTTTATTTTTATTTTTTTCCACATCTAGAAAAATATTTTTCTTGAAACATGTTGATTGTACACATTTATGGGGTTCAGAGTTATATTTCAATACATGTGTACAACGTGTGATGATCTATTTGGGGTAATTGGCGTATTCATCATTGCAAAACTTGATCATTTCTTTGAGATAAACACATTTGATCTCCTCTCTTCTAGTCGTTTGATAAAATGCAGTAAATCATTAATTATAGATTCCTGGATAGACTGTACATCAATAAGACTTATTCTTCCTATCTAACTGTAATTTTGTGTCAATTAACCAGCCTCTCAGTACCCCCCTCCACCTCCCCTTTCCCACCTCTAGTAACCACAGTTCTCTCTCTTTTTAACAATTCAACTTATTAGTGTTATTTTTTATATCTGGTTTTTGTTTGTTTTGTTTTGCTCTCTATTTTAGCTCCCACATATGAGTGAGAACATGCAGCATTTCTCTTTCTGTGCCTGGCTTATTTCACTTAACATAATTTTCTCCAGGCTCATCCATGTTGCTGCAAATGGCAAAATTTCATTCTTTTTTTCATGGCTGAGTAGGAGTCCATCTTGCATATGTACCACATTTTCTTTATCCAGTCATCTGTCAATGGACATTTAGGTTTGTTCTATATCTTGGCTATTGTAAATAGAGCTGTGATGAACATGGGAGTGCAGGTTTCCCTTTGACCTTACGCTTTCCATTCTTTTGGGTATATACCCAGTTGTGGGATTGCTAGGTCATATGGTAGTTCTGTCTGTAGTTTTTTGAGGCACTTCCATACTGTTTTCCAAAATGGCTGTACTAATTTACAATCTCACCAACAGTGTGTAAAAGATCCCCTTTCTCTACGTCCTTGCCAGAATTTTTATTTTCTGTCTTTTTGATTATAGCCAGTCTAACTGGGGTGAAATGACATCTCAATGTGGTTTTAATTTGCATTTCCCTGGTGATTAGTGATGTTGAACATTTTTTCATTTACCTGTTAGTCATTTGTGTGTCTTCTTTTGAGAAATGTCTGTTCAGATCTTTGCCCATTTTTTAATTGGGTTATTTGTTTTTTACTATTGAGTTGAGTTCTTTGTATATTCTGGAAATTAGCCCCTTGTCAGATGCATAATTTACAACTATTTGCTCGCATTCTGTAGGTTGTCTCTTCACTCTGTTGATTGTTTCCTGTGCTGTGCAGAAGCTTTTTTAGTCTGATAAAATCCCATTTTTTTACTTTTGCTTTTATTGCCTGTGCTTTTGAGGTCTTATTCATAAAATCTTTGTCTGCCCTATGTCCTGAAGCATGTCTTCTGTGTTCTCTTCTGAAATTTTTTAGTTTCAGGTCTTACATTCAAGTCTTTAATCCATTTTGAGTTGATTTTTGTATTTGGAGACAGAGGTCTGATTTCATTCTTCTACTCATAGATATTCAGTTTTCCCAGCACCACTTACTGAAGAGACTGTCCTTTCCCCAATGTATGTTTTTAAGTGCCTTAGTCAAAGGTCATTTGGCAGCTCTGTAGAGGGCCGCTGGATTGGCTGTTGAGACTGGAGAAAACCACAGGACCCAGTAGCTCTCTAGAAGTTTGCTGTGGGGAGGAAAATCTGCTACCCAATCCACTGTTAGTCAGGGAGTAGGTGTGTACAGGTACCACAGGGCCTGGCAGCTCTGCAGATGACTGGGTCAGCTGTTGAGCCTGGTGCAAATCTGCAAAGGAGCAGCCAAGCCCAGCAGCTCTGTAGAGGTCTGCCTTGGAGAGTCAAAGCCCCTGCTTGGTCCACTGCCGGTCTGGGAGCAGTTGTATGCCAGTGCAACAGGTCCTAGCAGCTCTGTAGAGGGCTGCCAGATCAGCTGTTGAGCCTGCAGCAAGCCTGCAAGGAAGCAGCAAGCCCCGATGGCTCTGTGGAGGGTTGCAGGGGGAGAGGAGGTTACCGCAAGGCTGCCAGCCAGTGCAGGCACCTGTGGGTTCAGCAGGTCTGCAAGACGTGCAGGGTGGGTGCACGTGAATGTTGGGAATCGCTGCTTATTGGCAGCTTCCCTGCTCAGCCTATCTGCCTGCCTGATGAAGGGGATGGGGTACTACATGGGCTCAGACATTGGAGTCTCAGTCTTTCTGCCTGGTCTAGGCTCCAGGCAGCCAGGGTCATGGTCCTGCTAGTGCCTGTGTGAATGTGGTAGAATATAGATAAAAGGAGTCAGTTTCACTGGGTCCAGGGCAGGGTGCCCTCCAGCCACAGGTTCAATTTCAAGATGGCACTATGCCATAGCTGCTCAGGACGGAAGGGGTTGGTTCCTCTCCCTCGGCTTCTACCATAAGCTGCACAAACTCCCACTGCTTTCAAACTGGGTTTGGGGCCAGAAAGGACTGGGGGACTCTCCTGTGGCAGGGATTGCTAGCGTTTGTGGACACAGCTGAAGTTTTTTCCAGCTTACCTTCTCTCCACCTGACTCCAAGCCAGTCTCTGCGGTGGGGCAGAGGCGGATGCCCTGCTCTGTTCTTTGTGGTGCTATTCCCATCTCCTGGTTGCTCATCAAAGAACAGTTGTTTGTTGGTTGTTTTGGTCTCTTTTTTTGAGGGGGGACTAGCTCCACACCCCTCTGGTCGGCCACCTTGCCTCTCCTCCTGCATTATCTTTGAATTCTATTTTTCCATGAAGTACCCTCATATATGTTAGGGATATAGGCTTTGTTTTTCCCTTAGAAGTCAACGCAATTAAAAGCATTCAGAGATGTGGGTCTACTAAGCTATCCAGACAGCTAAATGGTGCCCCATTTTGAGAAAAAAAAAAATCCTTTAGATAATCTGAACCATCTCATTCGTACCATCTCCATTTCCTCTTCTCAGTCTTCAGTTTCCTTTTTTTCAAGTTGATTACTAGATCATCGACATTTAAAATTCATTGGTGTCCATAGACTCTTACAGAATAAAAGCTTAGCCAGCGATGATATGAGTTAAAGGACTGGATAAATAATTTCCAATGATTTATGTCTAACGGTGATGCTAAACTTTTAATGCTGTGTGTGTTGTTCTTTAAAGGAGGCTATCCTGGAAGAACAGGAAAAGAAGAAAAGCAAAAACATGTAGGTATTAATACTCCCTATACTAAATTCATTGATATGCTTCGTTTCAATCTGGTACAAAAATTTCCAGATACATCATCAGGCAGCTCTTTGTTCTCCTAGCAATGTGATTCTAGTAACGTGACCTGTGGGAGCTCTGTGATTTGTCCTTAGCAGAGTTTGAGAGTGCTTCCTCCTGCCGTAGATCGTGTGACAAGCATGAGAGGTCTGAGGTTGAACAGTTTTCTATTCTTTTACTTAGATAATAAAAGAGGTATTTTCAGTGCCAACTTCTAGTTTGCTAAATGAAACAAATATATAAGTGCTCCTAAGACTAATTTTATTTAGAAACAAATCTCTGAAGTTATACGACACAAATATTATCCAGTTCTTGTTCACAAGCCTTACAAGATGATTTCCTAGGTTTGGGCTTCTTCTCAAGAGCCTGAGAGCTATGGTTGTGAGGGTGAGACCTTCAACCAGAGACCTGATGGAAGGGAAGGCCATTCCCAGGAAGGGACAATGGCCCTGTCCTCAAGGGACAGACACATCTGCTCATCCCACATCTTATCATCACTAGTTTCTAATGTGCAGAAAAGCCCTTCAGCCTGTTGTAGAAAAAGACACAAGGAGTTAAGGAAATACATCCAGCCACTGGGATGAGGAGAAGGAGCAAGAGGTGGTGTAGGAAGGGCTGGCCCTAGGGATTCAAAAGATGCAGTTTCTAGCTCTCCCTTTGTCCTTAGCATCCATGACCTGGGAAACTCCCTCAACCTTTCCAAACCTGCACTTCCTCACCTGTGAAATGAAAGGATGGGATTCTGCCCCCTGAGTCTTTATCTTTAGCTCTCCTCCACCAGAGTTGATAACGATAATAATAATAATAATAGAATAATGTGCCATGTTTTTATTTTTGCTAGGCAGGATGACATTTATCATTTCATTTGGGAGTGAATTTCCTCAAAGTGCAGATGAAGGGCCAAGATGCATGTAGAGGGCAGTGTCGTGACCTGCCCAAGGCCCGCAGCTGGTGGAACTTCATGGAGAGGATGGTATACCTCTCATGTGCCCCTTCATATCCTCTTGGCCACACCATTCTCCAGCCCCCATGCTGGGTAGGGCTGGGCAGATGCTGTGATGTGGGGTACCCCCAAGATGCTGGTCAACATGCATGCACGTGCAACCAACAGGCTGGGCGCAGTGCTAGGAGTTGACACTCATGAAGTCACCCTGGACCAAAGGGAGCAGGATAAACACTTCTCAACTTCACGCCGGGTAGACAGCTCTCAGAGGCATTTCATAAGTCCCTAGAAGGCTCTGCAGTTGTGTCTAGCTGTGGCCAATTCCACCACACAGCTTTGTATTGATGGCTTGTCTCTCCTGTTCCACGCCCCCAGACCTCACCCTTGCTTTCTAGGAACACTTCTCAAATCAACTACCTATAAACAGGCCTTTACCTGAGGTTCTGCTTACAGGGAAACCCAGGCTAAGACAGGCCCCAAGGTTGGCAGAAGAAGATACCTTAAAAATAGGCCAACTGGAGTCAGATGGTGAATTGTCCTGCAGTATCAGAAAAAGTGGATGTGTTTCAGTTAAGACTGGAAACATGTGAGATCCTGGAATCACCGTTAATTTAGAGATCTGCCCACAGCATGAGAGGCATGAGGGAGGTGAGACTGAATGTGGAAAGAGATGAGCCCCGTGACCATCACATGATCTTTTAGTTATTCCTTTATTTACTTGTTCATCTAGCAAATATTGATTAAGCACCTCTATGTGCTATGCCTGTTCTAAGAACTGAGGATACAGCAGTGAAAAAGACTCAAAGGATTGAGACCTTACATTCTAGAGGGAAAAGACAGCTAATAAACTACTAAGGAAATACGTGGTACAATGTCGGGTTCATTATATGGAATGACAGACAGAATCACAAGTCCTCCCTCCCTCCCTCTGGTGAACACATTTACCTGAGCTCCTGTAACTGAAAGGCGCATATCGCAGGACTCCAATTTTTCATAGCAAAGCAAGAACTGAAACCCAGCTACTCAGACGCTAAAACCGCTGACGTTCCTTTGTGTCTTTGTTTATTTAAAGCCTCACTGATGATGGCTGGTTGAATTTATGACTCATCGTTGACCTCTTAGCAAATAAGGAATTCTGGGGGTGGGAGGGCAGTGATCCTTCAGGGCATAGAGTTCCCCTGGCAGTGGGTGTGTTCGGTCTCTAAGTTGCATATCTGTGCACGGTAGTGCTCTGAGCAGAGCCTTCTGTACTTGTCCTCATGCTTGCCTATCCCTCCAGGGTGGTAACGATCTGCCTGAGGATCATTGCCAACATCCTGGTCCTTCTCTCACTGGCTGGGAGCATTTATCTCATCTACTTTGTGGTGGACCGGTCCCAAAAGCTGGAGCAGTCCAAGAAGGAGCTGACGCTCTGGGAAAAGAACGAGGTACTCACTGCATGCACCCTGCAAAAGTAGCCTGCCCCTCTGTTTCAGAAGTGGGTTAGGAAGGAATATCTCTAGGGAAACTGTTCAGCCCTCTTGTCCTAGAGCTTGGACTCTATGGGCTATGAGCCACAGTGGCAGCTCCAAGACTTAGCTGAATGGTTTTGCAGGTCTCCATTAAGAAAAATTTTGATTCAAAAATACCTTGAAGCATTCATGCTGTTCTTTACCGAGGACCTTGTCTGACTGTGTTTTGTTTTTCTCACATCTGTTTGTTCACATCCATGCTTCCAGAAATTGACCACCCCCCCTGCAGACATGCGTGAATGACAACCTTGTATTCCATTGTATGTGTCACAGTTGTCCAGGTGCCAATTGTGAACACTTAGGCAGTTTCCATGTTTTGTAAATTACAAATAATGCTTCCAGAACCAGCTCCACACAAATGGCTGTTTTTAAATGTTCCTTTCCCCCCATTGTGTGCATATTCCCATCAATAGAAAATTACTAAGTGGAAGGTAACGGACAATTTTAGAATTCTTAATGTGTGTTATAAAATCATTGTCCTGGTAGGTTGGCCCAATCTACCTTTAAAATTTTAAAAGGCAGAAATAGTACGAAAACCACCTCTTGGACCACTTCTATGAAGATGGTTATCATCCTTTGGGATTTAAAAGCCAGGTGTGTAGGTAATAAGATAGCCATCAATTTATCCAGTATGTAATTTATGAATGTGCAATAATTTACCAAAATCTGAGACTACACTAGGTAAACTTTTCCCATACCTCTTTCTGTTTTGTCAATTAAGTGGGTTATGTATATGTGTTTGTATGTTTACAGATAAATAGATGGATAGCTTTTAAAAAAATATTAACAAATGATTTCTTATTTTATCTCCAACATCTTGCGTACCAGCTAGAACTCTTCTTTCTTTTGCCATAAGCACAGAGAAACGAGAGCCAGGAATAATTCTGTAAACAATTAATCTTCCATGTACAGAAAGAATATTAAATTACCTCTCAGCCTTCCCTTTTCTATTCTTAATAGTTGCAGTTATTTTCATCTTCCGTCCAAGGTCAGGGAAGTACAAGTAGAATAAGATGGTAACTGGAAAATGTGGCAGAAATGCTAGTGAATCCCAGAGAGATGGACGAGTGTCCCCCGAACACTTAATGAGAGTTCCTAAAAGGAATAAACCTGTGATAAAATAGTGACGGCCTTTTGAAAAAGGCTAATTAGCAGAGATTTGGGGAGATTTTCCACATAGCAACTACATGCCCATGGATACCCATGGACCAAACATTAGGCTAAGGGACCCAATGTAGCTAAGTGAGGCTGGGATGGGGGCCCTGGGGAACGTGGGGTATGCACGGGCTCTCTTGGCAGGTGAGCGTGGTGGTCTCCCTTGTTACCATGTTGGCACCATCAGCCTTTGACCTCATTGCCGCCCTGGAGATGTACCACCCACGGACCACTCTGCGCTTCCAGCTAGCAAGGTATGGCAACCTTGCTGGGAAATGCCCCATTGTGGCTCACCCATTTGCCCACCCACAGTGGGAACATAAGTCCCTCAGGAGCCAGGCCTTGCTTCTTTTCTACATCATGTACTCAGAGCTTTACCTGTGGGTGCAGCTCAACAAAAGCAGGATACAAGAGAAAGGGGAGGAGGAGGAAGAAGGAAAAAGACCAGGAGGACAGGGAGAGAAGAAATGGATGGAGAGGAAATGGGGAAGAGAAAGCAGAGGAGGAGCTGGGGGAGGAGGGAGAGGGAGGAACAGGTGGAAAAACCAGATACAGAAGTGGAGCAAGAAAAGGATGGGAAGTGTGTCTGATTTTTCTTGCTGTTGAGTTCTCTCCGTGGTTCGACTGTGAATGGTAAAAGAGACCCATGTTGTTTTTCCAGACATGAGAGACACAGTTAATGCTTTGCTGAATAATCCCCAAAAGCATAGACTCAAAGGGATTCTTGTGGATATGCCTGGAACCTTCTGGGCCATTCAGGACTGTCAGTACCTATGACAGCAGGTGGTAAATGCAGACCTGAGCAACAGCAAGCTGCTGTGTCTGAGGGGACATCCTGGGACACCCCCTGCAGGAGTCATAACAACCGCCCTCATTTCTAGCACTGGCTTTACCACTGTTTTCCTGAAAGATCCACCTCTCTTCCCTGGAGTGTGGTCTCCTCATCTGTAAGTTAAACTGACAGGTTTCAGTGAGGTCCTATTGAGTTGCATGTGGCAGAGGAAGGTGTTCAAAGCCCAACTTACTCGTCCCCACCCCACCCCTGTTGACGACGGTTTACTGTGTTTTCTCTTGTGACACCTCACCACAGTCTACAGAACCAATTTCCACAGACCACTTTTGGAAGACTTGCTCTCATTCAGAGTCAGCAAATATCTTCTGGAAAGGACCAGATAGTGAATATTTTAGTTTTTGCAGGTCATCCAGTCTCTGCCGCAACTACCCAGTGCTCAGGTTGTAGCATGAAAAGAGCCATAGACGATAAGCAAATGAAAGGGTGGGGCCATGTTCCAAGTGCAACTTTATTTACAAAAAATAGGCAAGAGTAGGGTTTGGCTCAAAGGCTGTGATTTCCAACCCCTGAAATCCAGCTGTCATGTCAAAGATTGAAAAGCACGACTAGAAAGTTTGCAAGGCTGTTCAGCGCCTCAGAGCCCTGGGCAGATCTGGGACAGGCTCTCAGCCCCTGGCTGCTGCCCCGGCTCTTTCTGCTTTGCTCAGCACCTCTTTTGACCTGGAAGAGAGACGTGCCTTCCTTAGCTCCTTCCTCACTAGCGGGCTTGGGGAGAATTGATTCCATTATTGCATTTGGTCTAAAGGCAATCGTATTATACAGATCGGCCTCATTATTCATGTTCAAAACTGGAGAAACAGAGGCATCAACAGACTTACCCCAAACAAATTAGGGCTAATTCTTGTAATAAGAGAAAGACATATTATTTTAGTTACATTAACTCACCAGAAGCCTGTGTTGCCTTTTATCCAAGGCCCATGGCGACGCCTAGACCGCAGATGAAATTCATTCACTCCTTCCTGCAGCCAACACTTCCTGAGTGTATGCTGAGGGTCTTGCCCTGTGCTAGGTGCAGAGATAAAAAGGTCCTGGCACTATGCCAAAGGGAAACCCTTCAAAGTGTCAAAGGGAAAGCCAGTGTGAGTTACAGTGGTGTCCCCTAGAGATGCCCAGCCCCTATTCAGAGGCATAGCACTGAGATCCTGGAGTTGCATCCTATCTTGTTTTAACTGTGTGGACTGGACTTGAGCTGGTCATTTAGCTCTCTCTCTGTTAAACAACTTACTTGTCTCTTAAGTGGGAATTATAATAACTTGTACCTCACACAGCTGTTGTGAGGATCAAACGAGGTAATGTGCAGAAAATCACTTCATAAGCCAGAAAGCATGACACAAAGACACACACTTTACACCACACTTTAGATCCCCACTTCCTAAACTCACATTCTTTCTGCTACACTAGTGGTTCTAAAATGCTGTTCCAAGGACGGGCTATCATGGAATCACCTGAGAAGGTTGTAAAGATTCCCAGACTCCATCTGCACCTACTGAAACAGAATGGATTCTGGAATTCTGTATTTTTTTAAATGCCCCCTAGGTGATTCTGAAAGGAACCCAGTGTGGCAGCCAGTCTTTAGCACAGCCATGACAGTCTAGATCCATGTGGTAGATCTAGAACCATGGACTTGTGTGTGCTGGTCTTGCCTCTCAAGGTGGGCTTGTGGCTTTCAGGGTCCTTGTGCTGTATCTGGGAAATCTGTACAGTTTGATCATTGCTCTCCTGGACAAAGTTAACAGCATGAACATTGAGGTGAGTGTCCCATCCTCAGCAGTTGCCTGTCAACCCAACCCTCCTCACCCCACCCTCCACACACCAGATCATCATTGTGGTTGTCAACATCACTATTTACTTGCACTCCATACATCTTGTTCAAAACTCAACTCGGTGTGGTCTTCTCAAGTAAGCATAGAAAGATTAGGTCCCATTTCCTAGATAAAGAAACTAAGGCTGGGGTTCATGGCTAGTAAGTGACCATGCTGGGATGAGAACTGGGGGCTTTTGACTCCAAGTCTCTTTGTACCATATTACCCCCTTTCCTTGAATCTCATCGGGAAAACTATCAACAGCTATTCCAATGATTCTCCAGGAAGAGCAGCAGGCCATGGGACTCACTCAGAAAATCAGGAGAGAGTAATCGTCTCACAGAAACAGTTCAGAATGGGCACCACCATGCCAGCCTGGCAGGAGTATCCACTCCACCCGAGGGTAGCTTTGCTGCCCACTCTCATCCTGTTCCACCTGGAAGGAAATCCTGAATAGTGGTGATGGGGAGGTCGGGAGGGGGAGATTTCTTCTGGTTGTTGGCCCAAGGCATACCATACTAGCATCAAATTTCAAAGCTTATAGGCAGAAGAAACCGTGGATAGTAATTTTTCTGCATCAAGGCTTTGAGGTTACATAGACCCTGGTACTTACCTGCCACTTCCTAGCAGCATGACCTCGAGCATTACACCTCCACTTACTGAGCTTCAATCTCCTTGTCTGAACATGAGGTAATAATCCTTACCTGAAACTGTCTTGTGAGGATGAGGAGAGATAACATGTGCTACTTAGAACAGTTACTGACACTTACTAGGGACCAGTAAATAATATCCATTACATCTCCTGTTCCATTATTGGGGCCAATTCTAGTCAAATGGATGCACAGAGAGAGAGAGAGAGAGAGAGAGAGAGGAGAGAGAGAGAGAGGAGAGAGAGAGAGAGGAGAGAGAGACAGAGAGGAGAGAGAGACAGAGAGAGAGAGAATGTTTATTTCCCAAGAAATGCAATGATTCCACCCTTGGTATCTATGATGGACTCTTATTTATAAATAAGTGGACAACTTTTTTTCTTTCTGCCCTCCCTCCCTCTTTCCACAGGAAGGTACTACCAAAAATAACACGAATCATTGGACAGAGTTTACCACCTTCTTTGCCACCAGGACAGCCCCTGAAGAGAAGTGGTCCATGCCTCAGCCTGGAACAGGGCTCAGGAACAACAGCACGTGGGCCTTGGAAGAGGCGAGTGTTCCAACCATGCCTCTTACAAGAGCCAACAGGACCACCATCTACACCCAGAGCCCTCAAGACCAATGCTGGGAAACATACGTTGGCCAGGTGTCTCCCTTCACCCCTTACCAAGCCCTTTCACATCCATTCCATCGCTTAACCCCAGCAACTCCCTGAGGTGTCATTGTCCTTATTTTATGGAAAACAGAAGTACAGTCCAATGAGATTTATGATTATCTAGATTTCAACATTAATAATAATAATAATCAGTGCAAAGACCCATGCAGTATTAACTGTGTGCTGCGCCATGTTATGAGCAACTAGTCCTGTTAAGAGTCCTATTACTATCATCCTTATAGGCACAGATGAGGAGACTGAGGCACAAGTGGTTAAGTAACTTGCCCAAGGACAGATAGTAAAGAGCAGAATGAAGACCCAAGCCCAGGCATCTGCTCCAAAATCTGTGCCTGTAACCATTTTGCCTTTCACTTTGATACTTAATCTTGTTTAGAGCATCTCAATCCTGAAGTATTATCCCGTGGGAATGACTCACAGGCCACAGGAGACTTAGATTCTTTCCAAGTTTCATGTAATGCTGATTTTGAATATCAAAATTCAAATTCAAATTAACAAATATTTATTGAGCACCCATTATGTGCCAGAAGCCCATCCCTCTGCCCACTGCCCCTTATACAGCTGTGAAGTGAAGATGCCCTTGGAGGACCCACTGGGTCAGGCCCATAGGAATGCACAGAGACTGGAGGACCCTGAAGGAAGAGGTGGGTAGTGGAGTGGCAGGGCGTGGTGGCATCTGAGGACACCCTGTGTTGCAGGAGATGCTGAAGCTCTCCATCATTGATATGCTCTTCACCGTGGCGAGCATTCTGCTCATAGACTTCTTCCGAGGACTTTTTGTTCGGTATTTGAGTGACTACTGGTGTTGGGACCTGGAAAGCAAGTTTGTAAGTAAAATGCCTCATCCATTGGGGAAGTTCATATGGCTAAATCCAACCTTTCCTGATGCCTAGGCTGAGAGAGGGAAAGGAGAAGGGTGTACAAAGCTGAGTTTCCACCTCCTTCTTATATTTTCCATTTTCTGGGATGGCCACATAGGCCATGATCTCTAAGTATCTATAAGACCAAAGAATTCTATACACGTGACTGTAATGAACTGGTTTATGCAAAAAAACTTTGGAACTTTTTTTAATGCAGCAATTAATTTTCTCCTGTAGCCTGAATATGGGGAATTCAAAATAGCTGAGAATGTGCTTCATTTAGTCTACAACCAAGGAATGATTTGGTACGTATCAAAGCTGCATCTTGTCTTTGCTTACATATCATCTGGGCTAAGATTTTAATTGACTTTGGATGGGACACAACCATAATAAATACAGTCATAAGCATTAAGAAAGGTTGTTTCCAAGGGAACTATTTCACATGTATAATAAGTTTATTAATGATTTTCTAATAAATTTGCAGAAAGGAATGATAAAGAAAATAGCCCATTTTTAAGCCATTATTGGTCACAGTCACACACACAAAAAAATGTGCACAGGAACCAGTAGAATAAGCTGCTGGAGAACTGGGGAAGGCTGGGAGGAGAGGCGACTTCTCCCAGTGAGGGCTTCAAGAGTGGTTCTGGTCCCAGCTGGGGAACTTGGCCATTCCTGCCCTCACTTCCCACGCTTCCTCCTACGTGACTCTTTATTTTCACTTTGACACTGGACACAGGAGCAGAGCCATCCCCCAGACTGACAGACCCACTCGGGGGAAATACCAGAAGCTTGGGAACTCTATTCACCCAGGCCACCTCCCAGGCCAAGGCAAGCCTGTTCCTAAAGACACTAAAGAGCTGAATGAGGTCATCTGATCCCCATGCACGTGTGGTCCTGTGGGCATGGTGGAGAACTCGTTAAGTAATCGCACAATTTCTGGTGTTACCTATTGGACCACAGATAGTGCTATTTGTTAAAATACAGGAAAACAAAGAAAAAGAAGAACGTTGGATATTTCATACACTCAGAAAACACCATCTCTCTTCATAATAAGATTTATGAGATTAATGAGATTAATAAGATCTATTGAAAGGTATAAAGTAATACTCCTCTAGTCAAATTCTATGTTCTTATAGTCTACTGCATTTTGCAAAATATCTTCACAATACAGTATTAAAAATAATATGTAACATTTATTTAATATGTGCTAGATATCAGGTACTTCTATGCCTGTAATAACTGATTAAATCCTTATAGTAACACAATGAGGTAACCACGATTATTTCCCTCATTTTAAAGATGAAGATCCTATAGGTACAATTAATACGTGTCAATTTAAAAATAAACAAATAAATAAAATATAAATGAGGAAACAGAGGCACAGAAAAGCTTTATTTATTTATTTATATTAGCATATTCATTATTACAAATCGCAATTATTCTTTACGCCCCTTACCTGACCAGTCACTCCCCTCCCTCCCTCCCTCCCCCCCATCTCTAGTATCCTTAGGTTTGTTCTCTCCTTCTGAAAGTTCAACATATTATCGTGGTCTCTCTCTCTCTCTCTCTCTCTCTCTCTCTCTCTCTCTTTCTTCTTAGCACCCAGTTCTGAGTGAGGACATGCAGTATTTCTCTTTCTGTGTCTGGCTTATTTCACATAATTTTCTCCAGTTTCATCCATGTTGCTGCAAATGGCAGAATTTCATTCTTTTTTATGGCTGAGTTGTATTCCATTGTGTGTATATATACCACATTTTCTTTATCCAGTTGTCTGTTAATGGACAGTTAGGTTGGTTCCATAGTTGGCTATTATAAATAGAGGTGCAATGAACAAAAAAACAGAAAAGCTGTCTTGCTGAACATAAAACACAGTGACATTTCTCCCTGCCATGAAAAACCAAACATTTTAAAAACATTTTTACCTATTAAACATATCCTTATATCTATATTTATTTTTCTACCACTAAATCCAAATTCCACAAGTATTAGATCAAGTGCACATCCAGTATAAACTGATTTAGACTTAAAGTTACACCTGGTTTTGTTCCATATTTGGTATTTATTTGTGGGATGACTATTCGTCCCAGTTTCCCTGGGATGGTCTGTTTCTTGCCTGTTGGCCCAGTTTCCACTCTCAGCACTGTCCTGGTTTGGATGATATAAGGTCATCCTGCTGTTAGCAACATGTCTTTGGGCAAATTACTTAAGTTTCCCAGACCTGCCTTTCTTATTTATAAACTTTGAATATTTACCTCTCCTTTCATAATTATAGAAGATTAAGTGAGCTGAAATGTGTGAGGATACTTAGTGCAATGTCCAGCAAAAGTAGGTGCTCGACGTATGTGGATTAAACCTGAAAGTCAGTAATTTATTAACATAGTTCTCATGGTAGACAGGTAAAATCTGGAGCTTGCCTCAATCTGTAGTCTTCTCCCCCCAAGAGTCCCTTTTCTCTGCTCAAGTAGGAAGAGAGAGACAAACAGTCTTTTGCAAAGAGGATGTTTTAAAATAGGATCATTACCATATTCAGGGACTTATCCCCAGAAGGTGGAGGGTTGAGGTCTCAGAACTTCAGGGAGCTTCTCCAGTTCTTTAAGCAAAAGGTGTAAACCCCAAAGTCTCAGAACCAGGTACCTCCCTGGAACTTCTGGACCACAGCCCTGGAAGATACACAGAAAACAAATGAAAAAGCATATGCAAACTGACCTTCCTCATGGTTCCAGGATGGGAGCCTTCTTCTCCCCATGTCTCCCAGCATTCAACGTTCTCAAACTCATTGGGCTCATGTACCTGAGGAGCTGGGCTGTGCTGACCTGCAACGTGCCGCACCAACAAGTATTTCGAGCCTCCAGGTCAGTAAGAATAAAGTCTGCTTCACACAGAGAACTTCTATCCACATGTGCCATGTCTGGGGGTTCCTCCAGCAAGGGGGTCTTGCCATCTCTTTGCCTGTCAAAATCCTGCCTGCCCTCCAATTTTATGTCCTCTGTGGAGCCATTTCCAGTGCCTCACCTTCGGAATTAATTTTTACCCTTCTTGAGCTCACGGCACATTTTTCAAAACTCTTTAATAATCATTTTTAAAAAGCACAAATCATAAACGTTTAGCTTGATAGATTTTCACAAACTGAACACAACACCCAGCACCCAGATCAAAAAACAGACCAGAAATGACACCCAGAGTACCCTACTTGCTCTTGATTCCAATCACTACAGACTTCTAATGGCGTAATCAGGTTCGCCTGTTTTTTGTTTTTGTTTTTTTACTTTATGTAAACATAATCACACAATATGTGCTCTTTTGTGTCCAGCTTCTTTTCACTCAACTTGTGTTTGTGAGATTCATCTCGCTGAGGACATATACCCCCATTTCTTTGTCCCTGCCACTGTTGATGAGCATGTGGGTTGTTTCCAGCTGTCAGCTACAGTGAATAGTGCAGCCTTGAACATTCCAAGGGTGAGGCCCTGGAGGGGGCTTCACACCATAAATAAAATAGGAGGACAGGAACTCAGCAAATGTTTACTAGATGAACAGGTCGGGCTGGAGAAGCTGTCAAGTTCCTCTGAACACTGATTTCCAGATTAAGCTGCATGTGACCCTATGACAGACCCAGCACTGGGAGGAGGATTCTTTAGTTTGCAGGGAGTAAGGGTGACAGTTTCTGTGTGGGTTCTTTGGGCATATACACCCCTGGCAACTGGCTATGGAGTGAACTGAACACATGGCATTTGGTTTCTTTGCAGATCCAACAACTTCTATCTGGCAATGCTACTGTTTATGCTATTCCTGTGCATGCTGCCAACTGTTTTTGCTATTGTCCGATACAAACCATCTCTAAACTGTGGACCATTCAGGTAAGTTATTTCGGTTCAGTCAGCTCTGCCTAGAGCCACTGAGAGCTGTGGGGAAGTTGAGTCACACTGCATTGAATTCTTCTGGCTTACAGGACAGGCAAACAGCATAAAAAGATCTCGAACCCACGTCTTTTGAATCCAAGATCAATGCTCTTTCTGTGGTAGCAGGCTGTCCTGGAGTAAAATCATCTCTGTGCTCATGTTAAAAAGATACAGCCCTTTTAAAATAAAAAAAGAAAAATAATATTGCTTGTGTGCTAAAGAGAAATTCTACCTGGTCAAAACCCAGAAAGCTCTTACTAAAAGATAGTCCACATCACTTTTTATTCTACGTTATCTGGTTGTATCCAGGCAGAAACCCGTAGCATTATCTCAATGTAGTATTCACTTTAAGACATCTGATACAACATATATATAACAGAGTCTATTAAACCATACACACACACACAATGTGATTATTGACCACACCTTCAATCCTACATATTAATTAGATGGTTACTTGATAGCCATCGTGGGAATGTTACGTATCTCTTACATTCATGTATTTACCTCTAGCTTTGTAACTGAGTTTGAGCATTGGCCTCTAGGCATCCAGCCAGTTTTTGATGTCTTGTAGCATCCTTCTACCAAAAGCACTAAAATCTGGAGTAATGGTTTTCTTTCTTACAGTGGACAAGAGAAAATTTATGACATTGTATCAGAAACGATTGAGAATGACTTTCCCACGTGGTTCCGCTCCGTGGTCGGGTACATCAGTAGCCCTGTGGTCATCCTGCCTGCGGTGCTGCTGCTTTTGTGAGTACACATGCTAGCTTTGGGGGGGCTTCTGTGTGTCTGGCCAACAAGAAAACACTGCTTTCCAATAATTATATAAAATTAATGAGTTCATTCAAAAATCAGTTACGGAGCCTGATGACCCAAGCAGGGCCTGAATCACAGAACAGAGTCAGTCAAGCCACTGTGCCATGGAGACAGCCCCTGGGTCTCAGTGAGGTAGGGAGAGGGAGCCCTCTACTGCCATTGAGGGAGTTATTGATCCAGCAACAGCATTTGGTCAATGACGGTGGCCACTATAATGGGGTCGAATGACATTATCATTATCTTATTCTCCAGATATTTAAATAATCTTGAACAAATATTTCACACTTTGCTCATTTGGGCTTAAAGGAAAAAATTAAAGTGAACAGATCCAGTACTCACAGCCTGATACTCTGCAAAATCC
The DNA here is from genome assembly GCF_027409185.1 of Cynocephalus volans. Classification (NCBI taxonomy): domain Eukaryota; kingdom Metazoa; phylum Chordata; class Mammalia; order Dermoptera; family Cynocephalidae; genus Cynocephalus; species Cynocephalus volans. The sequence continues at coordinate 60,125,158 of NC_084462.1, forward strand.
TTCCCCCATCTTCATGCTGTCCTTATTGCTATCGCCAGTGCAGAATTCCAGTTCAATGGAGGTTGCTGTGGAAAGCAAGAGAAAGAAAAGGAAGCAGCCCTTCCCAGGGCTCACTACCTTGAAAACTCGCGGTGCACTTTGTCCTCGTGAAGGGGTCAGTGGGTAGCCCACATTTGGCCTGGGAACCTCCCAAGCAGAAAACATGGCCTGAAAAGCCCAAGAGCCAGTTGCAGAACACTGACTATCCTGTCTCTTTCTGTCCTAGCATGCTCATCTATTACCTTCAGAGCATTGCACGATCGTTAAAACTCAGCAACCACCAGCTCAAGATGCAGATCCAAAACGCAAGTATTACGTCACCTTTGCCATTGTGAATGTGTGTCAACCACAGGGCTGAAATCTCACCAGCATGAGAGTAAAGTGAGGTCACATCTTTAAGCTACTGTGACTCTCGGCCACCCCTTCCCGAAGATCTCTGAGAATAACTGGGGATGGCTCACATGTGCCAGGAGCATGCCTGCTTGTGTTTTTCCTCCTCTGCAAGGGTCTGGTTGATTCCCCATGCACTTCCACACCCCATTGTGGCCACACCAAGCCCACAGCACGCCAGGCACTTCTGTGAACTCTGGTAGACTGACAGGGGAAGAGAAAGACTCGATCCTATACCAACTTGGACAACTGAGCCCAATAGCACTGTTTATAAATTTTCCACATCCTTTAGATTCTGGCTGTTATTATCTTCTTTCCCATCTGGGGCTTAAACTCTATCTCTCAGAGCAGTCAGAAGAGACAAACATTCCCCAAACTTTCCACAATTTTTCCTCCTCTGCACACCCCAGGTGCTCTACCAGGGACAGCACTTGTTAAGGCCAGATTTAAGGAGGTTCTCTCAGGGTCATGCCAACTCTGCAGTTTCATGACCCTGAGAGTGAGTGCCTCCTTAAACTTGGCACCCTGGGTGCCTCACGTGCCTCCCCCAGTCCCAGACTCCTATGCAAAAATCTCTTTCACCTTTTTCAGTTAAGGAAAAAAAAAAAACTCCCATGAATATCAATCATGCAAAAAAAAAAAAAAAAAAAAAAACCCAAAAACTAGTTTTACAGAAAGTCAAATTAGAAATTTGTTTAGAGTTGCAAAGGGCATTTTTGTGGAAACATATATCTCCAGCTTCATTGATCCATATTTTCTTCTTTGGAACTCAGGAAAACTATTTGGCAGAATCTAAACATGGTCTATCAATTAACTTCTCTAAATAAAACTGGCTAGGCATAAAATTTAATCTCTCAGGTGTCTGCATTTATTCACCCAAATAACAGGCCCAATCCCAGAGCATGATGTCCCCAGGTGGCAGCTGTAGCTCTGTCATGGTCCAAGGTATGAGCAATGACACATAAATCTTTTTTCCACAAGGACAGTATTTGTTACCGCTTCCCGTGAATTCCAAAACAAACATGATTATCATTTATATTTTAGGCCAGATCTGAAGATAAGAAAAAGGTCGCCCAAATGATGGAAGGTAAGTATAGAAAATGTACAGAGATCTGATGCTAAAGGTGGTGGGCATTTAAAGATACAGCACTTGAAGTAAGTAGGTAAGTTAAAGTGCACCTACCAGTAAGAATTCCTGATAACCTGTGGTTTTTCACATTTAACTAGGCATAATAAAACAAAACCTAGGAATGTAAATGTTGGTTTAAAACTTCAGTTTTTACAACATAACCAGGCCTATGAATAACCCTGAAACATGTGAAATCAGAAGGAAGTTTTGAGGTTGGAGAGAAAAAGCAGCACATTAATCTGGAGAAAACCCCTAAGAATATCTTTGTCTGGTTCACTTTTGTGTACTTCCCTGCAGTGGCCCACCTCTTCCTTGCAAGACCCCCTCCCAGGACTCTGCCCCAGGGTACAGCCTCCTTAGCTTCTGTCCTCTCTGTCCCATCCCCGCTAAGCAATGCGAGGTGGGCAGGCCCAACCACAAAAACAGGTGCCTGAGTAAGGAATCCAAACCCAATGACTCTCTAAGGACACACCTCTTCCCACGCTCTCCAGCAGCACCTGGACAAGCTCCTTCTCATCTAGGCTTATTGAGGGGCGGGGGCTGAAGAGCCACCCCAAAGAAAGAATGAAAGCATGAGGACCAAGAGTCTGGTCTGGCCCTGAGGGAGGAAAGTGGGCAGGTGCAGCTGGAGGGAAATGGGTCTGTCCCTCGGGACCACTCCCACTCTGAGCCAGGAAGCTCATCAGCACCTCAGCACCATCAGGATGGCACAGCCCACATGCTCCCTCAGATGATGAACGAGAATGGGACCCAAAGAAAGCTCTGCCTATGACTGACTCTCTTAGCTGTTTTAATACTGAGCTAATTGGAAGGGCCCTATTCCCCTCCAGGGAAATGCCTGAGTAAGTCATAAGGCTTTTCAGAGAGAAGCCTATAAATGACAATTACTATGGAAAGTGACTTGGCTCATGCTGTAAAATCTCACTGTAATTGTCAAGGACTATTGACTAATTAAACATAATTAAGTTTAGTTCAGGACACCTTCAAAAGCCAGGATCTACATAGACTTTCTCAGGATAACAGTACTATTGTCCAGTGTTCATTCTTCGGTGCAAACCCACCTCTTTTTTCAGAACGCTGTCAGAATTGTCTCCAAAAAAAAATCATAATTATTGTATAAGCTTTATTATATCCATTATATAGATAAAGAAACAGAGCCCCAAAGCTATTAAATAACCTGCTTTGCCTTGTGGGGGCATGAGATGGTGCACTGTACAGCCTCTGGGCTCATTTGATTTCTCCTACACCCCCATCTCCAACTCTCTGTGATAAAATGATCTGAATTGCAGGATGTTGGCTGCGCATGGGTGAGGTGTATTTGCAAGTGCACCCAATTGTCTGTAGACCTAACTGCTGGAAGTCATGAAACTCCTGCAGCTAAACTACCTGAATGTGTCAGAGCTGGCCTTCTCACAAGCCCTCTCTCTACCTGCAGCTCGAATCCAGACCCAGCAGGAGAGCACCAAGAGGCTTCCAAAAGACAGTGACCTCATCAGCCAGCGGTCCTCAGTGCACTCGGTGACACCCCAAAACAATGGCAATGTGGTCAATTTCGACTCACTGAGCAGTAAGAGTGGCAGGATAGAGACAGTCACCCAATCTGTACCCCAGAGTCCCAGGCCCGAGCACAGGGGTCTCAGCTCACCTCTTCCTGGCATCTCCAAATCCAGGCCAGAGCATGATACTAACAGGTGAGACTTAACTGCAGCACAGAAGGAAAACTGGCCTTTTGAATGTGATGCCAGCAATGGCCCAGAGGCCACAGAAGGTGCAGTAAAAGAGCTGTTGGGGATTTGGAGGCCTCAACAGTTTCAGGAGGCCAGGGCCACTAAATTCCAGTTCTGCCAGAAGCCCCTGGTGTCAGGAGACTGTGAAAGCTGGTACTGAGAAGAAGTGAAGGTGGTAGTTGGGTGAGGGGTGGGGGTGGTCAAAGTTTGTCAAACAGGATAAATTGTTCCTGTTAGGCTATCTGCCATAAAACCTGTAAGCAAACCTTTCTGCCAACCTAGTATATACATTTCCATAGCCTAAGAAAATAAGATGCCTTTTTAATTGATTATCTTTTATTTTTTTAGTTCCAGACTACCATATTATTGGCAAGATCTTCTATATTTTAGCTCCAGGCTGGTCAAGTTATTGGCAAGATCATATGCATTATATGAGGTCAACTGTTTCAGTCTTACTCACATATAAGAAAGCAGTAGCACCTGCTTCTCTTAATGGAGGTGGGACATCTGGAAAGATGAAGGGAATAGAACTGCATTGACCCAGACTCATATGGAGAGTTGTATTTGATCTGAATGTAACACAGTGAATGCAATATAGGTAAAATACAGGGTTTTTCATTTTTTGAATTTTGGCTTTTTAAAAAGTCAATGACTAAGTTAGCAAAGAACTTGAAATCTTGCCTATATGAGGCGTTGTCTTCATGTCTCTGTGGCGTCTTGACAGGGAAGAAGGATTCAAACACTCCTGGGGAGGCCATTCAGGGTCAAACCAGAGCCACTGGAGGGATTCAAGTCGTTATGAGGAAGAACTTTCTAAGATGTATAACTTCCCTTAGTAAAAAGAAAGAAAGAAACAATCACAACAATACATTAAGCTTTCAGAAAAAGAGAGAACAGAACTGTGGTTATTAGAGGTGGGAAAGAGGGGAGGGAAGGAGGGTTGGTGAGAAACTAGTTAAGGGTCACAAGGATTGATTACATTTTGTAAACATGACTATACTAATTATCCTGATTTGATCACCACATATTGTACATATGTAGTGCTATTCGATTCTGTACCCCACATATATATATATATATATAAAAAATCAATAAAAATAGAATAAAATGTAAAAAAAAAATAAATAAAAACAAATAAATAAATAAATGAGTAGAAACTCAAGAAAGTGCCCAAGAAGCTAGGCAGCTGCTTAGCAGAGATGAGGAGGAGCAGTGTTCCTGACATGTGGTCCCACTACGTGCTCCTCCACAAAAAGAGGGCTCCATAATGAAATATATTAGCAAAACCCCCCTTGCCCTGCACCCTCCATGGAGATTTGCAGTGCATATTGTATTAAGGGCTCTGAGAATTTCAGCAGTAAAGAAACCTGTTTAGGCCAGTTCCCCAAATGTTTTTCTGCACACAGTCCACAGAACCCATAACATTTTGGAAGCATGTTTGGTAAAAACGTGGAGGGGATCGCTGCCCTGGCTCACAGTGTACAGGTGCAGGGCTCTGAGACCACAAAGGCTGAGGATCCTAAACCACCTCTGTCTTACAGGTATCTACGCGGTCCATGTGCAAGCACAGGTAACCTTCACAAGACCAGATCCTGCACACCTGTGACTTTCACAAAGCACATCGAAGAAATTAACTCAGAACCTCTTTACCGAAAAGACTTTCAGCAAATCAGCCCTCCTCTTCATGGACGAGGGGTCCCGACCTTAGTGGCACGTGGTCGTAGACCCCACGCCCCAAGATATTATGTTGTTAATGAACGTGACTCTTACAAAAAAACCCAGCCAACTTTCTGGCCAGAAAGACATTTCCAGATAGATGCCCTCGGTGACATTGTGGAGTTGTACCCCAGAAACATGTGGCAATATGTGTCCCGGCTCCCCCAACAGCCTCGCTCTCCACAGCTGAGTGAGGAAGAGGAGGAGGAGGTAATGAGGAAAGACTTGATCAAACGCTCTTTCCCCCCTCATTCCCTGACAGACCTGCATCAGGCTCCTCACTTTTACATTGGTGAAAGGTCAGAAAGTCAGACCCTAGCTCCGGAGCACCGACGAAGGATGCACTACAAGTCTTGGAATGATGGTTTTGAGGGTCAACTTGACAGGCCCACGTATGTGCACAAAAAGTCACGGTCCCGGAATTTCCAATACCCACAGCACCCTCTGAAGCCCAGAACCAAGCCCAAGTTTGAACCGTCCCTCACAGAATCTGATTCCATGTCTGCAGCATCCAGTAGCGACCAGCAGAACAGCATCATTGACCAGCACCTGCAAGTCATCCGCAGCCGGGGCAAGTCCCCAAGGTCTGTGGGCCACCTCAGCAGGACAAAGGCCAAGTCGGGGCAGGAGCTGACCATGGATCTGAGTGGCCTGATTTGCTCAGATGTCTAAGCTTCCTCTGGTGTCCCATTCATAGAGATCAGGCCCCTGTTGGAGTGCTGAGCCTTTCTCCTTCTGGAAAGAGAGATGAATACATGTTGTGGGTGTTAGAGGCTGTGGGGCATATCCAGGCACGTCCATTGGCTGCTGGCTGGGGCCCTGAGACTCAGAGCTACAACTTCCTGTTCTACAGCAACTGCACACAAGTGGGTCAGTCCCATGCGTCTCCTGGTATGCAGCACACAGCACATCGGACCATCGTTTCAAGAAAACCTCAGTCTTTTGTCTCCATTCGGGGTGACCACAAATCAGACAAGCCAGACATCTCATTCCAGCTGCAGAAGCCTCACCTGAGCTGACTGTGCTTGTCCTTAATGATATGAGTCTGTATTTTAAAGCTCTCTTTCAACATGCAAATATCAGTCCTCCCTAATAAGCACCCAGAGGTTGGGTAGCTGCCTTTAAAGATTTCACAATGCTTAGTTTGTAGGAATAATCAGTTTAGTAATGATAAGAGTAACTAAAATTTATTAAGAGAAGATTTTACTTTGTATATCAGTCTGCATATCTGTATTAATTAGGACACGTAGACTGGAAATAATCCAAGGTTTATCCCTAAGGTTTATTGGTTCGTTTAACTGGGATGGATGGTAATCAAGCTGGCCTCAGGCTCATTCGGAGCCATCAAACATTTTCAGAAATATCTTTTCCCTTCTCTGCTCTATTTTTGTTGACCTCATTTTCTCCTACTGCCAACAGGCTTCCTCCATGTGGAGGAGTAATTCACAGTCACAGAAAATGCCAGGTTTACACCATCCAGCCATCCAGCCAATATGCCCAGAGGAAAGGAACAGGCCCCGAGACACTCCTAAGAAAGCTCGAGTGTTGCCAATACCGACCCAGGTTGAAAATATGTTAACTTTCAACGCACAGCACAGCTCACATGCATTCTGGCATTTACTATTGGGTTAAGTATTTAATTTAGAGGAATTTAAAATAGTCAAAGACTAGTGTGACAAGCACCTCCTTATGGAGGTGTACCCTCAGAGGATCAACGACTTGAAATTTTATTCCCATCTATCCATTTTGTTATTATTAATAATAAAGAAAACATTACAGATATAATCAAAGTCCACTCTCATCCCTACACTAAGTCTCATTATCCTCACACTACCAATAGTTTGGTGTACATCCATTTGGTTGATTATAGTTATATATGTTGTATGTGTGAATATATATGTATAAGCATCCATAAACAATATGTAAGTATATGTTACTTTAGTAAATGCTATTATACTACATGTATCATTGCAAATATTTATGTTTTTGAAGTGTATCAAAGAAATATATAGATCAAATCACTTATTATAACTGCTGCGTAGTATTTTATCATATGAATAAAATACATAATATTTATCCACTTTCTTATTGATAGACATTAAAATCATTTCCACTTTGCTATTAAAAACAACATTGCATTAAACATCTTTTAATGTCTTCTATTGCACACGTGCCAGTGTTTACTTTGAAGTGGATATTGGTCCTTCTAAAAGAGAAACTCCTAGCTCACAGGAGATGAACATGTTCAGTTTTACCAGCTGCTCCTTTATTAGTCTTCCAGAGTCCAGACCCCTGTGCACACTCCGTCTGCAGCAGTTGAGAGGTCCGTTTTTCTTACAGCTTCACCAATGCCTGCTATTGTCACACTACATAATTTTCACCAGTCTGATGAAAAAAATTATGCCAAATTATTTTAGTTAATTTGCATTTTTATTGTTAGCATTTTTCCCTAAGTTGATTGGCCATTTGCATTTTCTCTTCTGTGAATTGATTGCCTATTCAATGCCTTTGCTCATTTTTCCACTGACAGTAGCCATCATCGTAGTGAACAGGCTCCCATAAAACTCCTGACAAAAGCACCCAGTGCTAAACAGTCATCCCCCTCCATTCCCTGAACTCTAGCCCTTTTCTAAATTGCAGCAACAGAAAGCTACAAACCTACACTGTCAAAATGCCTTTGCACTATTGATTTGTATTTCAGTAATGATCCATGGGGGTGGAGGTGTGTTTTTCTGCCCTTAGGTCAAACTCTTACAGAGGACCTTATCTACAGTATTATTAAAAATCTCTCCTAAAAACACCTACGTTATAAACTCCTCTCAAATCTCAGAGATCAGAACAATTATACCCATCAAATAAAAAAAGTGAATTCCTCTTGATAAGAATAGTCTGGTAAATATTTTAGTAACCTGAGGATGCTTCCCTTGGTCATTCCTTATGTTTCAGAATTCATGAAAGCCAGCAAATTCAGAGAAAAGTTTACTGCATGTCTCTAAAAGACTAAATTCCCTAACCTAAGGTAGTATTTTCTGGCTACTGTTTGAGTGCGTGTGTGTTCCTTCTTTTTAGGGTTTGCATGTTTTTGTTTTCTTTTGTCTTTGCACATTTCATAATAAACACTGTGTAACCTTACAGGAAACACGGTACAGTAAATCATATAGTAACATGTGGCCTTTGAAAATGGAAACTGGGTGTTTGCTACAGCTCTGCCACTTACTAGCTGTGTAGCCTTGATACCCTGTGATCCTCATTTTCTTAATCTGCAAAATGGGGATAGTAGTCTATATACCTCATCGTGCTGTAGTACTGTTGTAAGGGTTAAATGGCATGATACAGGTAAACTGCTTAGGACAGGACCAGGACTGGTGGCTGGCAAATAGTACCTGCTGAGTAAAAAATTAGCTGCTGCTAAGTGAACAATAAAATGCTTACATATGTAGATTCACATAGCACCGGCCTGAGCTAACTCAGTAAATATACATGCAATTCTTCATCAGTATCTAAGTAGAAAACAGGTACTCCATTCAGGGGCTTTTAAGATTGGAGCACTTGGACCCTTGGGGCCATCTTCTCTGTGGTCTGCTAGTGGTTTGGGTTAGAAACTGCTGCGTTCCACCCCCCCCCCCCGCCCCACATACCTATTTAAAATTCAACTAGGTCTTCACTAAGGACAACTGGGTGACTTAGAGGCATGAGCAAATTGTGGAAAAGGCTCTGATCAATAGAATCTACAGAGCTCAGTCATTCCTCCCTCCCCCTCAGGTCTGGGCTGCAGCCTCAAGCAGACTGCAAAACAGACCACTGCCCAGGCCCCTGTGACAGCTGTGTGGGCAGTTACACCCTCCCTCTGTTCTAGCCAGCTACTCACCCTGCCCTGTGCCCGCCTCCAGTGGCAAAACAGAGCAGTGGCCTGCTCCAAGCTGCCCTGACCTCACCAGTCTCCTGCTGCTACTTGGCCACAAGACTCAAGGACAAATAGTTTGCTTCTCCAAATATTTTGTATACTCAGGACTTTGCTGGAGCAAAGATGAAAGACTCTTATAGTTCTTAAAAAAATTTTAAAACCTATGCTCCATGCTCTATTTTGGTAAGGGTGGTAATCTCTTGAATGTTTGATGTTTAACAAAAGTCACTTTCTACAGCAAGACTTACTTTTCCTCAGCTTTGTTTTCATAGTGTTTTATGCCCAAACAAAATTCTAATAGGCCCCAGCCTGAGAGGGTCCCAGGCTAGAGCTTTATAGACATTAAAAATTAAACTTTTTCATGAGGCTTTTTTTTTTTAAATTAAAAAAGTCCTACATGTTACTAAGCAAAGTAATTAAACAGTACATAATGATATGAAATGAAAAGTAAATATCATTTGGCATTACTTACTACAGTTAACATTTTATTCCATACCTTTCCAGAAGTGAATGTTCTAAACATATACATACACTGGTACTTCAAAAAGTTCATGGAAAGATTCATATAATTTTTTAATTCCATTTATCCACTAACATTTTGAAGTACCCTTATATATAAACATATATAATGTACATATATAATTATAAACATAAAATATACAAGCATGTCTCTAGTTATTTCTCTTTCCCACTCAAGATATTTACATTTATATATATATATTGGATATTGTATACAAATGTTTACTGTATGCCAAGCACCATTCTAATTGTTACTCATTTATTAAATCATTTGACCCACTCATTTACCCTGCGAGTTAGTTCTATTATTTTTCTTATTTTCCAAATGAGGATGTTAAGGTCTGAAATGGTCAACTACTTGCCAAGGTCACCGTGAGTCAGGAAGCTAGACAGAGACAAGAGCAGGAAAAGGAGAAACTGGTTATTTGCAAATGGGACAAACCAGTTCCCGGAGCAGGCCTGCACATGCACAGAAGCGACCCCAGAAGAGACAAAGACAATTCCAGACAGGGAGCCCCCCACCATCTTGGGTGCCATTCGGTTAGACCAATGAGTTCCTACCAGCTAGGGTGCCAATCTCTTTAACCAATACTACAGAGATTACATTCGGGGCTCAACCAATGACCAAATGGCACAAATCCAGCTAAGAGGACTTAAAACTCCAGGAATGTAGCCGGAGGGGCTCTTGAGCACTTTTCTCTCGCTTGAGCCCACTTCATTTTCTCCGGAATGGACTCTTCCCTCTTCCTTTGCTAAATAGAACTATTTTTCCTCTTCATTTCTGGTGTGTCTTGTCCAATCCCTTGTTCGAGATACCAAGAACCTGGATCTAGCCAGTGAGATCTGGAATTTTCCTGTAACAACGGCTGGTAAGTGGTACCACTGGGATTTGAACCAAGGCAATCTGACTTGAGCATGGGCTTTCTTGTCCACAATGCTGTTGCCCTGCAATGTTGCCCTTCAAAGATATCAATGGATATCTTTCCTTGTTGGTACCCATCTAAAACATTTTACTGGGAGAAGGTAAAAACTTAAACATTTAGTTAAGTTTTAAAACACCATTCATTTCCTTTATAGAAAGTAGATAGCTCTTGGTTAGAATAAGAGTCTTCTCATATCAACTCATTGCCAGACTCAGCCTGTGCCTGGACTCTATTGAGCATTTCCCGTCTGCTCCAGCCCCACCATCCTGCATTTGTGTTACATTATTTTAATGGCTACATAATATTCCACTCAATGGATAACCTGTAACTTCGCTTAATACATTAACAAATAGGTTGCTTCCAGCTGCAAGATCAATCTTCTACATCTTTGTGCAGGTGGAGTTGCTGAGCCAAAAACAAGTGAAGTAAAAGTTTAATATATTTTGCTATTTTGTTCCCAGAAGCTTGTATACATTTATACACTTATCCATATAGTGCATAAGAACAACTATTTTTTCATACCCTCACCAACTTGAGGTATTAACAATCCGCTTCACGTTTGTCCATCAGAGAGGTGAAAAAGCATCTCCTTGTTTTAATGTGTGATTCCCTAACTATGAGTGAGGTTCTGCCTCTTTACGAGTCATGTTAATTTATTTTTCCAAAGTATCTGTTCATGTGTGATGCCTTCCACTCATTTATTGGGCTGTCTGAAAATTTCTCAATGATTTGTAAAAGGACTTTGTACAATAAGAAACTTATTCTTAGTTAAAACATGTTCCAATTTTTTCTCAGATTATTATCTCACTTTTTATGATACCTTGATGTGATTAATTTTTAAAATGTGATTAACTGATACGTCTTTTCTTTTGTGTGGTTCCTAGGATACTCACATGCCTGACTTCACCTGCCCTTTACAATGGCATGGGGAGACCTTTATGATCCCACTTACTATCCCATTTCACATTGGAGCAAACTGAGGCACAAGGAATAGTGGGTGAAACTGGGTCTTGACCTTGAGCGTCCTAATTTCCCATCCAGGTCTTTTTCATGGCCTGGCAGCCAATCACATCTTCCAAAAAGGGCTTTCAAGTCTTCATTTTGCTGACACCACTCTTCCAAACATTTATTTCAACCCTTTAAAGGAAAACAATGAACACACACACAAAAGAAAGAAAACATAAACAGACCTCGGTGCTGACCTTTTCGAATATTTATTGGTTAGAGCACTCAATCGAGGCTGCCCTTGCCACTCACACGGGGGCCGGGGGTGGGGGGCTGGGACGCACGCAAGCCCTGCAGCTCCAGGCCACCTAGTCGCAGAGAACTCCGGGGGCCTCTCCCGGATGTCAGCTCATCGCACCGTCTCCTGGACATCTCCACTTACAGGCTCCAACTAAATATGTCCAGAACTGAACCCCGCATCTTCCCCTTCAAGCCTAGCTCTTCCCCATCTCAACGAAGCCACCTTTGGCCAAGCCTCCCCCTCCAGCCTCCACAGACCTCTGCATTCTACCTCCTAAACACGCGGGGCTGGCTCCTCCTCTCCCCACCCCGTCTGCCCACCTCCCCCACCCCCTCGGCCCGGCCACCCAGCTCTCCCTCCTCAGTGGCGTTCCTTCCCCACCCCGCAGCGGCTGGCCGACAGCCTCTGTGCACTGAGGGCACAGGTCCACCCTTCTTACGCAAACCTACGACACTGTCCGTGATCGGGCCCGGCCCACCAGGTCCACACCGCTGGCCGTCTCGGAGGCCCGGCGCTCCAGGGCCCCTCCCAGCGCCGGACAGGCGCGGGGCGGAGACGACAGGACCGTGCAGGGCGCGCCCAGTGCCCGCCCAGGTGGTGACGCTCCCTGCCGAGCCGGGCCCGGCCCTCTCCGGCCCTGCCAACCTCAGAGCGGGGCGGGACCCGTCTGCCGGCCCGGGCCAACCCGGGGGCGGGGGCGGGGGCGGGGCGAGAGGGGCTCGGGCTTTCCCGGCCGGCCCCGCCACCGCACAGGGCGCGGGCGACCCCACAGCCACGCGCGGTCCCGGCGCAATGGAGCCGGCGCTGGCTGCTCAGATCAGCGAGGCGGTGGCCGAGAAGGTGCTCCAGTACCGGCGGGACACGTCAAGCTGGAAGATCTGCCGAGAAGGCGTGAGTGAGGAGTTGGGCGGGAAGGGGTCGCGGAGACTTTGCTTCCTGGGCCCCGGGTCCCAGAAGACCCCAGGCTCCTCCTCTTCCGGCTGTTTTCTGCACCCCAATCCCCCGGAGCTGGATTGAGAGGGATTCCATCGGGGGTTGTTTCCTTTAAAAGTATTGGGCCTGTTGTGCTCACAGTGCCCCCAGGAGGTAAGTATCTGTTCCTTTCATTGAGGGACTGTCCCAAGGTCACCTGGCTGATAAATGATGGTTAGGATTGGAACCCGAAACAGCAGGCTCCAAAGCCTTTACTCATAGCGTGAGCCCCTCTCTGTCTTTCCCAGAGGGTGGCATGACACTTCTGATTGTTAACAAATAGCCCTGAATTGCTCAAGGAAACAAAGTGCATGGTGTCATTTAGGGTGATTTGAAAACCACCACAGCTCATTCTGCTGCTGGGGCAGCTTTGTCCAGGACTAGTCCCAGCTCGGCCTTATAGGTTGGGTGACTGTGGAGATTCACATCTCCTGAGGTCTCTGACGCCTCTTCGTTAGAACAGGGATTTGAGTGATGTGTCAGGTGATCTCCCAGAGCCCTTCTAGCTCTAAAATTCTACGATTCTATGCCTTTTGACAGAATGGAGTTTCAGTTTCCTGGAGGCCATCTGTGGAGTTTCCAGGGAACCTGTAAGTGCACGCGTTGTTCAAAGCTTGTCAGAGATGCCGCACCCTTCCTGATGTCTCTATGGGTTTGCTTCCTGAAAGATTCCAATCAACCCTAACAGCCTGTGATCAACTCGCCAATTATCTTCCAGAAAAGCATTAACTTCTGTTTTTAATTAAAACATTTCCAGCAAACTGTATTCTTGACAAAGCTTACTGTCCATTTCTGCAGGCCTGAGGGGAGGTGGGCTAGTAAATTTCAGCCCTTTCTCTGCAAGCCTGTCCTAAAGAGTGATGACAGACATGGCATGGTCCACCCTCTAGTCCTTAGATATAATCCCAAGATAAACAAGTTTGATGCCTTCGGGTCAAATTCCTTCTTGTACTCCAGGTACCGAGGAGAAGGCATTGTCTGTGGCACACCAGAGGAAGTGTGGGAATGTGTAAAGCCGGCTGCTGGGGGCCTGCGAGAGAAGTGGGATGAGAATGTGACCAGCTTTGAAATTATCCAAAGCATCACTGACGTAAGTTTTTCCAAGCATGTTATCCCTAGACAGTGTCTGGGCCCTGCTACGGTAACCTGACCCCATCCCCTCTGGGGTCCGTGACACCTTTGGCAAGGGGGAGGTGCCCTGCAAACAGGCTGCCCACTGCTTGCAACACTGGAGCCCAGGCTTGGCCCGGTTACAGGTACTCAGAGAGGCAGATTGCCAAGAGAGTATAGCAGCAGCTGATGAAGAAGTGCAGAGTGAACCTGGGTTCTAAGGATCTGAGGGGGGACCTGGATTTGGACCATCAGCTCTAATTTGAAATGTTGCCCCTTGACAGAGCCACGATAATGAATTGAGAGTGCCCTGGCAGAGGAGTCAGGATTCTCTGCCCGCCTTGGGGCTGTGCCAAGTGGCAGCTTCTGGATTACAGTTTCTCCATGAGTAAAATGTGTGTCGTCCAGACGGGTGCTGTCTGGTAGAGCTTTCTGCAAGTGATGGAAGTGTTCTATAACTGTGTTATTCAATGTGGTAGCCACTAGCCTTCTGTGGCCACAAAGCATTTGAAGCTTCCTAGGTTAAGGAAATGAATTGTTAATCTTATTTAATTTTATTTAATCGAAATGTAAATTGAAATAGCTACATGGAGTTAGTAGCTACCATATTAAATGAGCCTGCCTCGGGGTCTTTTGAGCTTTAATATCCCACCTCCTTTTGATACAGAAGTTCAGAATCTCATAGCCAAAACTAATAAGGAAGTTGCTTTGGGGAAATGTTGACCTGTTCAATTTGAATGGTGTCTTGATTTTGACATCTGTGGACTGGCACCCTCTTAGGTGTTTACACAGATGGTGCAACCTCAGGTAGTGGTTCTAGACTGTGAATCTGTAGGAGCCAGGTATTCTCAGCCTTGGCCAAGAATTCACATTTCAGTTCATTATCACAGGAGTTTATGTTAGTGTTTCCTGAAGGGTGGAGCACATATTCTTGGGGTACACAAGGTGATTTTAGGTCCTTATAAGTCAAGGCTGAAATTAAGTCACTTAGTAAGAAGGTTGCCCTGTTTCAATTCTTTAATCTCTCTGATAACTTGAAGAGGAGAGTCTTGATTAGGTGCTAATGTGCCTTTGACACCTGTTTAACACTTGCTGATCTCCTTTGTAACAACATAGATGGCTGGCCTCAGGCTCAGAGTTAGAATTAGAATCTAATACTTCCTTGTGTATGTATTTTGCAGTCACCTTTAATTTATACAAGTGATAATTCTTTCCATTTCCAATAGTTAAATAGCTTCATTTTAAAACCAACTTAGCTAACTTTTAAAAAGCAAGGACATTTAAAGAAAAATATTAATTGAATAATAGGATAAGTGATACCAGAGATAGCAAAAAAAAAAGAAAAAAGAAAAGAAGGTAATAGTATGCAAATAATTATGCACAAATGATTGAAGTTGAGGAAACACAGGTTAGTACTCTTTAAAGCATAATACACATCTAATAACGCAAGGACTTCTTGAAGGTAAAAGTGGCTGCGTCTTTTTAGCCTGTTTGCACGTCTTTGTCTCGATAAGTGACTGGTGGGACATGAGAGAGAATGAAAGGCCTAGGAAGTTATAGGGTGATACCTGAGCTGCTGTAATAATGATAAGTGCTGTCGGTTGAGTCGTTTATACTGTGCTGCAAGTGCAGAGCACTTCACCTGAGACACTGGGGGAAGGGAAAAGTTTGACAGAGGTGAAGGCATGTACTCAAGTTCACACAGCTATCACGGGGCAGAGCGGGAGTTAAGAGCTGGCTGGTGACTCCAGATCTCCGGACTCACACCACCAGGTGCCACCTCCCAGAGGAGCCACAGAACCTCTTTCTAACCCCCTGCCTTCACCTAGCTCCAGTTCTGGGTCCCAGTGACCTGATCCCTCAGAGGCCCACGATGTTTTTCTCATTACTACTTTGTAATCACCTCACTTTCCCCAGGTTGCCAGGCCCACAGATTGCTGGGTGTCACCTGTGCCGCATTCTACTTCAGCGCAAGTTGCTCTGGCCTTCTCAGTCAGCTTGCCAGTGGGGCTGGGTGGGTGATGCTGGCAGGGTCCTCCTTCTCTTCTGGATACCCTGGTTTGTCCCTGGGGGGAACATACCTGCTCCCTTGTGTGGGGCTCCTACACCAGGCCACACGGGACCTTCAATCCCTGGCACCCAATTCCCTGAAGACTGGGCCAGTATCAGCCCAAAGCAACCCCATATAGCCTGTCTGACCCCAGTTAGTCCTCTGGTATAAGGGTCTTCAGACTTGGCATACCTCCAACAGATTTTTGAGTAATTTTGCCTCATCCCCACATAACTAGTTGATGTCTAACATTTAGTTAACAGCAAAATTTTCATAAGTTGCAAAGTATATCATTTTTGACATGGAATAAATCTGTCAATTTTGAACAAAGCAATGACATCATTGTTTCAGATGTATCTAAATTACATATGGATTTGTATTTACTGTCATTTAAAAAATACATGAACAAAGTTTTTTAAATAGTCAGAAATTATATATAATTCTTTTCCTTGAACTCAGATTTCCATTCCATGTGGCCCACTGAATTTTATCCAAATATAATACTTCCTTATTCTTAAAAGTCATCTCGTATCATAAATATGCGTATAAATTGAAATTATTTTTTTAAAAATCATGTATTTCCTGTGACCATTAGGCTCTAATTGTTAAAAAAAAAAATTGGATTGAGGCATGATTGTAATTTATTAGAATAACATGATTATATTACAAATTTTGATTTTACAGCTATTAAACACAAAAAGTAAAATATTTTGCATCTCTGTATGAGATGAATAGGAGCTCTTTTTCCTAATGAATTAATGTGTCCATGAAAAGATAGGACTTCCTGCTAGAAAGATACAGCCTTTGATAGACATTAACTGCAAAAAGGAGGGAAAGCACAGGCTGCTGGAGAGCTCAGGTTTACAAAAAAGCAGTGAAGCGACCAAAGAGTGGCAGCTCTTGATCATTTAGCGAAACAGTGAAAAAGCAGAGAAAGGGCCCTTTTTTTGCAGATTGGCATTTCTCAGCATGATTTTGACAAATCTGAAATATTCTAATTGTAAAATAGGAAAGTGATAGATAAATGGATGGACAGATGGATAGGAGAGTGGGACACAGAAGCATGCCATGCCTATTTTGCAATTGTGACACATGCTTCTACCTTCAGTATTTCTCACCAATGCCTTTCATTTCAGCCTCCAGACACTATCCCTCAGGAATGATGTGATTATCAGGGATGGAAGCAGTATGGCTATTTTAAAAAATTTTTTATTTTATTTTTTACCATTTCTGCCATTCCTACTACAAGATATCAGAATTCAGAAATGGCAAAACTGCCTTCTTTCTAAGAAAGGGAAAAACGTGAAATTCTAATACCGGTGTTTAGGGAGTGCATTGATTAAATATTGCAATCAGCATTCCGAATTGTCCCTTTGGCACCCTGTGGGATTTTACACCATGGGACAATTCTGGGTGGGTGGGGGTATGCTATATTTTTTTTCAAGTGAAAAAGGAGACCCAGCATGCAGGAGCAGCCTGCTCCCAGGCAGGTCATTTTAGGAAGGAAGACACTTTAGGAGGAGTCATCTGGAAATTGATCCCCAGTGCACCCATGGAAAGGGCCAAGTGCCTCCAGGAAGTGCAAGTCTCCTTGAAGACTAATTCCCTGAGGCTAAAGGTGTCCCTGCTGAAAGGTTTCTCAGCAAGACGTAGCATTCCAATTCTTAATACCAGAGGGGGAAGCCAAAGAGGGAGAGACTTTTGTCAGTCCCCTCTTGCCTGCCCCCAAACTGTAACCCCAAGACTGTTCATCCACAGGCCTGGCCTGTACTTCTCCATTGTGACCGTGAGAGAGCCTGGGCCCTGCTGTCCTGCAGAATGGGGCTAGTGCAATAAAGCACAGGGCGGGTTTGGGGTGTCTTGTTTTACAAAGTGGGAGAATGGACTGCTGGGATATTCTGAGATTGGGTGAGGGTCAAGGTGCTCCCTCCCAGGGCCTGGACTAGGGGGAAACCAGAGAGCTTCCCTGGGAAACAGTATTTCAGGAAGCTGATCAAGTGCAGGGTCAACCTTAGAAAGGAATGGCCTCTCTTATCTCTTCCTGATCCTGGCCCTGTTTAAATCCCATCTCCACCATGAGCATTGTGCTAAATTTCTTAATCTCTCCAAGCCTCAGTGTCCTCACCTGTCAAATGGGCTAATTCTCAGGGTTATGAGGGAAACCTGAGAGCTTTGTCTGGCCAGGCTCTTACTCTTATAATCTTTTGTGAGACATAACCTCAGCATGGCCCAGTCGGGAGCTTCACAGCCATAGGCAGCCTGTGTCACAGCCCTAGATTTTACAAGCTGGGTATATTTCAGTGACACCTGGCACTTCCAGGGAAGACTTGCTCTGGACACTTCAGTTCACAGTGCCAATGCCACTGTCAATGCCAGTCCCGTTTCCCAGATCCTCTAGGGTGGGATGGGGTGGGGAGAAGATGTCTGGCCATCAAACATAGTGAGCCCCCCTTTGCTTTGGCAGACACTGTGCGTAAGCAGAACCTCTACCCCCTCAGCCACCATGAGGCTCATTTCTCCCAGAGATTTTGTGGACTTGGTGCTAGTCAAGAGATATGAGGATGGGACCATCAGTTCCAATGGTGAGTGATGGCTGGGGGCCTGCCAGTCCTTTCTGGCACTCTGGACTCTCTCCTCCACACCCCTCAGTTCCTTGGGGGAAGCTGAGCAGCTGGAAATCACCAGAGAACTCACACTCGGGTTCCTTTTCTCTGTGCGTCCTCATCTCTTCATATTTGAGGGGATTCTGTGCCGTGAGGGTCTGAGGTGGGAGAGCATGCCAGTAATTTTATTTTTAAGTCACAGATTTTGTGACCACCCCTTTTTATTCCTGCTGAGGCCCATGCAGTACTTGTGTGGGTTACAGTTGCACATCACAGAAAACCTCAGTGTGCAGTGGTTCACTGAAGCCATGGGGTAAGGACACTGTCCACTCCCCTCCTGCCTAGTGAGCCACAGAGCTCCTGCCACCACACAGCCCCTGTCATTCCTGTTCACCTTCCACGTGGGGGAAATGCTAGACACATCCACGTCGGTGTTGGCTGAGATTTGAGAGGGGCACTTTCCTCCTCCCACCCCTGAACCTTGCATTCTGGAATGTTCTCTCCTTTAATATTCTGGCAGGCTTGGGGAAGCTGTGTGCAAGAGTGTGTGCATGAATGTGTATGAGTGAGTGCATGCTTGCATGAGTGTGCGTGCGAGTATGTATTTATGTCTGTGCATGTGAGCATGTGTGTGTGTGTGCACATGCATGTTTGTGCATGTGAGTATGTGCCCGTGTGGGTGCATGTGAGCATGTGTGTATGTGTGCATGTGTGAGTGTGTGCGTGCAAATGTGAGCTGAGTGCATTAATCCGTTTTTGTTGCTTATAACAAAGTACGTGGAACTGAGTAATTTATAAAGAAAACAAAATTTATTGCTTACAGTTTCAGAGGCTAGGAAGCCCAAAGTCCAGGGAGCTCATCTGGTGAGTCTTCTTTGGTAGTGGCTTTACAGCAGTGCGGGGGTCTCACATGGCAGAAAATGGCAGAGCAGAGAGAGCAAGAGAAAGAGTAACCTCCTCACGCACTCTCCTTTTAAAGCCCTCAGAACCACGCCCCTGACCATTCATTCCTGCACGGTCCTACAGTCTAATCACCTCTTCTAATCACACCCCTGACCACTATTATTAATCCATTCACTAAGGCATGTCCTACTGTCTAATCACCTTTCAATTACCATAATAGGACTTCCCACCTTCAGCAGTTACAGTAGGGGTTAAGTTTGGGGGGACATTCAACCCAAAGCACTGAGTGTGCGAGTGTGATACATGTGTGAGAGTGTACGGCGTGGTGGAGTGGGGGTAGGAAGGAGCTCGAGGTCAAATAGCAGGAGCCCCTTGCTAACTCCCCGGCTCCAGGTGGCTGGGTCTGCATGCTCTGTGGCACTTCCATGGTGGTGGCCCGACTGTTTGAAGTTGTAGCTCACTGACCACCTGCACTGTTTTCCAGCTACCCATGTGGAACATCCATTATGTCCCCCGAAGCCAGGTTTTGTGAGAGGATTTAACCATCCTTGCGGCTGCTTCTGTGAACCTCTGCCAGGGTAAGGATAATTTCCTGGACTGAGTACATGTCTCAGTCCTAACTGTGGCTTCAGTGTGGACGTTCTGTGAAAATGGGCACTTTGACTGTGATTCGCAGTAATAAAATGCCTTACAGCTCTTTAGGCCTTGATGTTACAAAACACTGTCATATAGACATCAGTGACATAATATGGAAAAGACATGTGGGAAAGAGTTGTGGGGAGGCATTATTCTTATTAGTTTTGATGCGGGAAATCCTCCCTCCAGGATTTCCTACCTCAACAATAATAACATAAGGCAGGGTAGGTAAATGTCACACTCCTATTTAGCAGATGAGCAAACTGAGGTTCTGGGAGGTTAAGTGATGTGTCCAGGGCCAAAGGCTAGGAGGTTGGCAGTGCAGGGTCTGAGCTCCAAGTCTTTTCTTCCGTGATCTCTGAGAACTATCCACATGCCTGGAGTGGCCTCGAGAATAGCTGTCCCCACCCCACATTCCACATAGTGATTGTCTCTCCTCAGCAAGGAACAGGAAGGAGCTCAGGGGCTAAAGGCAATTCTGAGACCACACTGTGAGTCAGCCTCAGAATTGAGCTCAGGAAACCTCTGTCCTCGTTTTCCCACAGGCCATGGTTAGATTTTTGCCAGGAGCCTCCTGTATAATGAATTACCTGAAGGTCACTAGTTTATTTTGGGAACCACCCAGTTGGCAGTGCAAGAATTTGTACCTGCGGGTGTGTCCTGGTGATCCCTGCAGCCCCTACAGACAGCAGGAGGGGAAGGGTTTGCGCTGTCACCATGCAGACCCAGGAGGCAGGCCTTGGTGCTGCAGGGTTTTATTGAAAGCCCAGTCCCAGTACCTCTGTGTAAAGTTCTTGGCTAAGCTGGCTTTTCAAAAATCACATAAAAGACTTTTCTTAAATGTAACAAAGTTTTGAGTTTGAAAATAGCCTAGCTGTGCTCCAACACACACACACACACACACACACACACACACACAGCCCTGCACTCAGTTTTAGTCCCCCTGAGGACACACACACACACACACACACACACACACACACACACAGCCCTGCACTCAGTTTTAGTCCCCCTGAGGACACACACACACACACACACACACACACACACACACACACACACACACACAGCCCTGCACTCAGTTTTAGTCCCCCTGAGGACACACACACACACACACACACACCTGCTTTTAGTCCCCCCGAGACCTAGGTGCCCCAGACCCACTGGTTTGGGCTGAGGCACTAAACCACTGCCTTGTTTCCTTGTCCTTCCCACCTGCCCACCTGGCATGTCAAGACCCACCTTTTGATGATGCCAGGTCTGACAGAGCAATTTTCATAATAAGAGGCAGAGCCATTTCTCCTAAGGGGCTGAATTCCATGGCTGTCTTTTTTCGGGCAAAATGTACAATATGACAAGTACTATCCTGCCTCATGCCAGGTAGCAAAAGTGACTGCACGGGTTTTGCAGGTGGGGTGGTTGGGGTTCCATAAAACCCAGCTAGTGTGGAGGTTGTAACTCAAGCATTGACTCTCCCACCTCCTATCCAATTGACTAGAAACATTTTGTCTTCTCAGTAAAGCTTTCTGCTGGAGTCTGCCACATGCACAATTGTTCTCCTGAGACTGTGGATTTGAAACCTGTGGCAATGATTATTCCCTTATCATTCTATGAACATAGGTGTGTTCTAGATACTATGGATTCAGTGGACAATAATAGTTCTAATAACAGCAGCAGCAAACACGTATAGAGCACTACCATGTATCAGGTACTATGCTAAGCATTTTATGTAAATTAACTCATTTTTATTCTTACACCAGCCCTAAGGCACTGTTAATATCCTCACTTTTAGATAAGGACACTGGGTCACAGAGAGGTAAGTAACTTACCCAAGATCACACAGCCAGGAAGTGATAGAGCCACAGTTTAAACCCAGCTGGCTCCAAAATCTGCACTCGTCACCCAGATATCGACCTCTTAAAACAGAGTGTCTGCCCTTTTGCAGCTAAGAGTCCAGCAGGGCAGGGGAGACAGACAAAACACAAACGCAGGTAATTGTATCAGATGTACACACCACTGATTACCAGGTGTTCAGAGCTTCGGAGAAAACTAAAGCCAGGTAAATATGCTGAGGAAGGGTGGGAGTGGGTCATCTAGGGGTCTCCCTGATATGGCATTTGAGCAAAACACAGACACAGGGAGCCTTGCGCATGTCAGTGGGGGAAGCGTTCCTGGCGGAGGGGTGAGCAGGTGCGAAGTCCTGGAGGCAGGAGCAGGTGTGGGCATCGAGGGAACAGTGTGGAGGGAGGCCATTGCGCTGGGTCAGAGTGACAGCAAGGGGACAGGCTAAGAAATTGGTCAGTGAGGTAGCAGGGGCCACACCCTGTTGGGAGCTTTCCTCTGGATAAAATAGGAAGCCATCGGAGAGTTTTGAGCAGGCATCTAGAGTGGAAGAGGCCTTGAGTAACAGCCAGGTGCGCAACAAGAGGTGAGGCCATGGCTGGGCCAGAGATGGCGGTGACTGAGCTAGGAGTGGCTGAGTGTGGAGGAGAGGTGTTTTTGGTGGAGGCAGTGTGACATCACTTATAGTGTGCTCACTCCGTGCCCACAAAGTATGCTAAGTGCTCCCCACGTACCCTCATGTTAAATCCTCAAGGCTAGCATAGTGGATGCTGGTGTCCCGGCCTTCGCTGTGAGGAGAGTGGCGACCATCAACTCCTCTGAGCCCCATTCTGCCTGTTCTGTTGATGTCACTTGATGGTGTATGTGCAAGAGCCACTGCTGACACGGCCGCTCCGTAACGTGACGAGTTTGCCTTCCCATGTGGCCCCTCGTGTGTTTTGCACCCCACAAAGCCCAGTGCTCACCTGGAGGGAAACTTGGCCACTGAGTCACATTTCTCACTTACCTGCTCGTTTCCAAACCAAGGAGGACATTGCTGAGTGAGGACAAGGGCCCGAGTCAGCCCCGTGGGAGGAGTAGAGGGAAGACAGCTGGCCCCAGAAAAGGTGGAACTGGCGGGGGGTGCTGAGTGAGGAAGGGGGTGTCTGGACGATGCCGCGGCTTTGAAACGTAAGGAAGTCCCTGCCCCCTGCAGTGCACCCTCCAGAGAAGCAAAGCATGAGCAGAGGAGAAGAGTCACAGCACAGAGTAGCACGTGCTACCCCTCATTGATCATCTGCTGACTCCTCCCCCTCTCTGGGCCTCAGTTGCCCTGTCTGCACAGCTGAGGGAGCAGGGTTCTAAAGAGTCTCTGATTTCAAGCCCTTTACCTGTGTGACGTCAGGAAATATCTGATGGGCAGGTGCAGTGCTACCTGGGGTTCCTGATGAGGCTCTGAGCTGTTGAAGCTTCGTTCAAATATAGTGATAAATGGTCTCCATAAAGTCCCTGCCTTTGTTGTTCTGGCCATTGAGAAGTTTGTGATAGTGAAGTCCCCTCTGTATCCCTACCCAGTTGTGTCCCCTCTTCTGTTCTGTGTGCTCCTTGCTGAATCTGATTCTGGCTGGTGGTGTCACCTCCTTATTGCCCTGAGCATCAGATCATCATGTTTACAGCCCAGGAAGGCAACTGAATTGCTTAAGTCACATAGCAGGTCAGTGGCAGGACATGCTGCCTTCAGACTTCCAGCCCAGGGTCCATGCCATGGACCCTGCCCCTCCTTCTCTCTGGACTTCTGAGTCCCCTGGCCAAAGTCCCTTCACACATACCCAAGTTATTTGTCAGTAATCTAAACAGCAGTTCTTAAATTTTTTAGTCTAAGTCTCCATTATACCCCAAATACAGCTGAGGGCCTCAAAGGGCTTTTGTTCATGTGGGTTATAGCTATCATTAGTTAATGTATTTGCAACTAAAAGTGGAAAATTTAAAAATATTTTAACATAATATTAATAAATGTATTACATGGTAACATAACACATTGTTTATGAGAAATAACTATATGAGGACCATCCAAGAAATTCATGGAAAGATTCGTATTATCTTTCTCAATTCTTTCTTTCCATGAACTTTTTCAAGTGCCCTTGTATTTTTTCAAACAAAAAAGTTGGTGAAAAAGAGTGGCAATTTTTTACATGTTTGTAAATCTCTTCAATGTCAGGCTTAATAGAAGCGCCTGTCTGCTGCCACGTTCAGTCTGTTGCAGTATCACACATTGCGTAGCCTCTCGAAAACCCCGTATGTCCATGAGAGCAGAAGTGAGAAGGGACAATCGCATCTTATTGTTGTTACGAAAATAGCATTGACCTTGCAGATGCCTCAAAAGGGTCTCAGGAACCTCCAAGAGTTCCCAGACTGTTCTGAGAACTACTGCCCTAAATAGGTGGAGGACAGCATCTGTTTTTGTCCCTCCCAGGGCCCAACACAGAGTGAGTTCTCCTAAAGTGGTTGCTGAATAAATCCGGGAACAGGGACATGCCTTCTTGGGCTGGAAGTAGGGACTCCTCCCTGCCTGGAGGCCTGCAGGGGCTGTGGAGTGCATCCATGAAGGACAGGTTTCCCTTCTGAAAATACGCCCGTCCAGAGAGGACCCCTGGGTGGTGACCCCAGCCAGGGACTTGGTGCAATCACTGTGTAATTGGCGAGGCCATTTCTCCTCGCCTGTCCTGGTGCTTGTCCCAGTGTCTCTGCTGCAGACACATAACATAGCTCTTCCATTGCTTTCACAGGGAGCCCAACAAGACCAACCTGGTCACCTTCTTCCAGACCGATCTCAGTGGTTACCTGCCACAGAACGTGGTGGACTCCTTCTTCCCCCGCAGCATGGCCAAGTTTTATACCAACCTTCAGGAGGCAGTGAAGAAATTCCATAACTGATGCTATCACTTGTTGGCAAAGAACTTCCAGGACTCATTGAGTTGTTGGGATACCAGAGAGCCTGGGAGAACCCAAAGGCCTATATTCACTCTTCGGGACAAGCTAGTGTGCAGCCCGTCTCGGAGAGCACCAGCCAGAGGCAGCAGCCCACCCCTCCTGCCTCCTTTTCCACTCAGGGTCAGCATGGGAGGATCCGTTCATGTGCTCCAAACTCTGTCTGCCTGTCATCCCAACACACCTCTGCTAGCAGGGAGGACCCAGACCTCCGGCCACCAGGCTGGGACTCGGCCTGGGCACCGTGTGATGCATTGCAGTCCAAAGCTGTTGTGTGCCAGTTATTATCAGAGACCGTGTCTCCCTCTTTGTCACAAAGAATCATCATTGAGACTAAAAATCAGGCCCTGCTGCCTTTTTAGCCTCTAGAGCCCTCTCAGACCTGTGCTGCAGACCCCCAAATATATTTTTCTGATCTAGAACCCCACGTATGTTTAACACTGCACAAGATTTCCCCCCTTAAAAAGATGACAACTTAGAAAATGAAGGTGTAGAAGAGGGATAGCAATAAGGAAAAATACTTTCAATCCTCCTTTTGTTGTATCTTCCATTTGAATCAGTCGGTTTTCTCTCCTTATCCCCTCTGTAAGTTAACTTTCATGTCCCTGGTGAAAGAGGCACTTTGAGTCTGTAGCCTGTGGGTGAGTTCTCTTTGGAAGTGACTCTAAACTGAGCAAGCTGCTCATGTCTACAGTAGAACTCTGGAGAAGAGAGTCTTCTTTCCCTTGGGCATTCCTTTCCCTGTCCTCTGTTACAGAGGCCGTGGCAGGTGTTCTCTGGCCCCCAGGCTCTGGGCAGGCCAGCTGCCAGCAGGAAGGATGGAAGAGCAGGCCACCTTCTAGCAGCCCTGGCCGGAACCCCCGCTCTGGATTCTGCTGCAAGACTGCACAACCCTCAGGGGCCTGCCCACCCCAGCACATCATCAGAACCAGGGAGTCAGCCTTGCCACCTGGAAGGGGCCTCAGCAGCCACATGACTTCTTTTCCCTCCCTTTAATCAGGGCTACACAAGCCAGAGAGGGGTCCTGTAACATTCCCTAGCACAGCAACCTCATCTGTGCTCTCACCGCCTTGTAGGAAAGATCCCTTGCATGTCTGACCAGAATGCCTGCATGCTGCCATTCAGGTTACTATTGATTGTGCAGGATATTTCCACAGAGCCCTTGGCCTTTGTTCCTCCAAGTGGAAAACACTGCCCTTGGGTCATAGTAACTTGCTTTCCCACCTTTGAGTCCTGGAGTGACTGTCTCCTCCATGTGCCAAGATATGAGCAGCTTCAAAACATGAAAGCTCAGTGTCCAGGGGACAGAAAGCTCCCTCTTTCTGTGTTCTAATGTAACTACAGGCCCCACAATCATGCCAGGAATATCATTCTGTTAACTCCCTTTTCTCATCGAGAAATCTTCACTGGACTCTTGACTTTACTTAGAATGTATTCACTCATGCAGTAAGTACTTAGTGGGTTCCTACTCTGCCAAGCACCATTCTATATTGACTCCTCATGAGCTGGTCTCCCAGGTCCAGCCAACTCTGTGTACATCGGCCAAGGAAAACCTTTGTGCCTGTTCCCCTAAGGTCCAGACTCAGGAAGATGGTGGTCCTACCAAGATGGGTCCCCTTGTGCAGCTCTGTCTCCCTGGCTGAAGGCTGGCCAACCGAGACATGTCTCTCTTGGCCCACAGGACGGACTGTGCCTACACTTCTCCCATGCATGACTGCTGGCGTCGGCTTAAACTGGTTTGAGCCCTGGACAAGGAGCCAGAAAATGTGTCCGGTCTAAGCCCCGCCACTTAACATTGTGCTCTCGAACAGACGCTTAACATCTCTGCTTTGACTTCTTGTCTTTAAAAGAAAATATGGATGCATGGATGCCAATCCCAGTTCAGCCTGCTTCTGGAGCGTCAACACAAGTGAGATAATATATTACATATTGTGTATGAACATGAAAATGCTGGGCAGAGCAAAGAACTAGAGCTGCCCAGGAGAGGCCCTGCATGGGCTCCTTTTCCTGGATAGTTAAGTTGGATCCACAACTGTTAGCTGGATGTTTGCAGTGTTTGAGGATGACCGGAAACATAGTTTTCAAAGGCATCTTTTTCCGTGCCTTCGTGTCAGCTCTGAAGAAGTCGGCCGAGGAAAGCTAAACCTCAGAAGTAAACCCAGCATCCTGGAGCTCAAATGGATGGGCTTTTGTTTAGGAGTCTTGCTGATTCCTAATCTGAAGACCTCCTTGGCCTAGGGACCTGGGCAGTAGTTGTGTCCTCAGCAGCCCTGTCTCAGATGATGGGGGAGGAGAGAATCTTCTAAAACAGACTAGGGACAGGAGGAAGTCCTGGGAGGGCCATGGGCTCACCCATGTCTGAACCCTAGTCCTCAGACAACCCCTTCCCCCCACAGACGCCTGCCACTCACTTGCTTTGCTTGGTCTCTGAAGAAGTCTCTCAGTGTCCCAGGCCCATGGGACATCCTTGTCCAAGCTCCAAACTCCAAACTCATCCCTGTAGCTACCTTCCAATATTGATGGAAACCCACTTTCTCTTTGCCCACGTTGCCCCAGATCTGCCGTTTGGCTGCTTGATAAGACTCAAAACAATTGCCTGATTATAGGAAATGTCACTGTGTGCACAGATGGTGAGGTTGTGTGGGCAAAGAATGTGCCCTCTGTGTCTGGTGGCCTCTTTGCCCAGCCCTGGGCAGGCGCGCAGTGAGTTCCCAGTGGGTGTTGCATTGAGTCACAGCTGTCATTGTTATTCCTTTTCATCTTCAGTGCTTCTATTATATCCCAAAAGCAGGTGCAAATGGCATCTCAAAGATCTTGTCCACTTGATTGTCTCTGCTTGACAAGATTCAGAGTGTGGCAAACAAGGCAACCTGCAGGACACAAACTACTCCCCCCCCCCCCAACCCTCAGCTCGGTGTCGTGTGCAGTGAACGCACCGGCCATCCCTATATAAGATCCGAACCTGCGGCCTCAGCGCTACCAGCACCACTCTCCTGAGTGAGCCACGGGGCCAGCCCAGGACACAAACTACTCCAAGCCTTTTCTTTCTCAGGATAAACAGAACCATGGGCTGATATCCACTGTGATGAAACCACCAATGGGGTTTATGTAAAGATTAGGACCCTGGCTGGGTTTTCTAAGAGTCCACTGCTGGGAATAGATTCTTAGCTTCCTATAAACCCCGGAGAAGCTACCTGATAACATTAACATGGTCCCACTAATACTGGCCTGAGAATAACTGCTTTTTGTGTCTCATCTGTGGTCCTTGCCAGGTCTTCCTCTACATCCTTACTTCACAGGAGCAGGGCCTGAGGAGGGGCTGATCCTCGTGCCCAGGCCTGGTCAAGTGATGCTGGTTTTTGCTAATCCAAACTCAAATTGCCTCGTCCTGAGCTTGGCAAATAGGCATTAAGAGATTACCAAACCAAATATCCCTTTGGTCAGACACCTGGAGGTGTTTTCTCCACAATGCTCTGCCCTTAAAAGCATCTTGGCCTGTTAGTCTCTACCAAATCAGGCAAAAGGACTCAGTCTTTGCCTCATCCCTTACCTGCTGGACAAGCCATTTACTGTCCCCAAGTCTTGGTGCCCTCATCAATACATGGGCACAGTACCATGTGCTGTAGAAGCTGCTATGATTACTAGAGACAGCATCCGTGTAATGCCCAGCACAGCACTGGGCATGTGGTGGGTGAGTGGTAGCAATCTCCATCTTTTCTGCCCTCTGATGTTCACGCTGGTTCCTTCTGTTGGCACACCCGGCCACACTTTGAGTTTCACCTGAAGTCCTCTTTGCTTATTGGCTTGACTACCTGGTAGGATCACTTCTCCAGCCCAGCTAAAAATGATTTTGCAAGTGTTTCATGTGACAAATTGTGTTTTCAAAAAATGGCCCCAGTAAGATTTATTTCCCCTGCCCTTACTCCCAGGTGGGTTTGTGCCAGCTCTAACTGATCGAGCACAGCAGAAGTGATGTGTATGACTTCCGAGGCACAAAAAGGATGTAGCTTCTACCTGGCTCTTGCACTCCTGTGATGCTCATCCTGGGAAACCAGACACCATGTTGGGAGGAGGCCCAAGCCACAGGGAGAGGCCACCTGGAAGCATTCAGGCCAGCAGCCGCAGGTGAGTTCCCAGCCACCATCAACTGCCAGATGCGCGAGTGAGTAATCCCTCCCGTGGCTCCAGTCCCCAGCCTTTGTTACTCCAGCCAACACCAAATGGAACAAAGATGAGCTGTCCCCTCCAAGCCCTGCCCACATTGCAGATTCATGAGAAAAACAAATGTTGCCATTTGGGGGTGTATCATCACACAGTTACAGTACTTGAAACGTTTTCCAAAGCAGGACATGGATTTCATATCAAACCATAATATATGCATTTTATTTATGGCACCACAATATTATCATTAAGCTCTCTCTATACAGTCTACAATTTGTATCAGCCACCCCAGTGTAAATCTGCCCTTACTAATTGGACAACCCTCTTGCTGGGTGGTGTCCCAGAAGGTCTGGACCTGGGCAGTGGCCACCAGGAAGCACACCTGTACTTTCCCCCATGTGGGTGGGGTGGGCAGCAGAGACCCTGAGAATCAGCAGGCATGGGCGCTGCACGCTGCTGGCTTTGGCTTCAGCATTGGTGCTCTGCCTAGGGGTCTCCAGCAGCTGTGGTCCCCTTGGCCTGCAGGCTTTTCCTCCTGATGACAATCGGGACAGGACCATCAGGAAGTGCCTTGATGATGTTCCAGGCTTCAAAGCGTGTGAGGCCCTGCACAGCAGTGCCAGCCATGTGCAAGATTTCGTCTCCTGGCTGGACTGTCTCGCTCTGTTCCGAGGCTGCTCCTGAAATAAGAGAGAAGATGGTAACGGGTTCTACAGGCGGTAGGGGAACAAGGAAAGGTGCCTCCTGTCCTTAGTCTCTAAGGAGCCAAGACAGCTTGGAAGAGAATGGGGCACCCATCCCTTGGGAGCTTGGTGGTAGTTCCAAAGTGAGGCATCTTGTAAAATGGTGACTCAGAGATTGGGGCCCCAGGCTTCAGCTCTCTGTGGCCCTGGGAAAGGTGTCTAGCCCATGCTGTCCCCAGGGAAGAGAGAGTTTGGGCAGCTCTGAGCCTTCCACAGTTCATAGGGGACTCTGGGGAACTGAATCCTCCTCAAAGTCCCCCTTGGACACTGACCCAATGTCCCACCCCCTCCACATCTGGTCTCCCCTTCTTGTGAGATCATCGGCACTGGGTAGTATGGGAGTGGTAAGATTTTTATGAAGTAACCTTCACAGGGATTTTTGGTTCTGAATGGCCTGGAGAAGATCTTTGTGCCCATGCAAGAAGGACATAATCATCGATGGCTCCCACTTTTTGAAACTGCTCTTCACAAATACTGAGTAAGAGTAGAAAATAATAACAATAGTACTGAAAACATAGCAAAATTATATTGATGAGTTATTGTACCAGGCATTGTAATAAGGCTTTGCATTAATCCTCTGAGGTATGTGCTATTAGAATTCCCTTTGTACAGGTGAGGAAACTGAGGACTCAAGTAGCTTGCCCACAGCTTCAAAGCTGCTAAGTGGTAGGGCCTGGGTTGGATCCCAGACTTTCTGTCTCCAGAATCCACACCCCTTGGTCAGCCTTTAGCTGGTAGGCTTATCCCATTTAAGCAAATGGGGCCCAGAATGTTGAACTGACTTGCCCAAGGTCATGCTGCCATAGGTGGTAGGACACTAGAATCCGGGTCTCTTAACTTTCTTTTTTCTGGGGGTAGGGGGGTTGGCCTGTACAGAGATCGAACCCCGGACCTTGGTGTTATCAGAACCATGCTCTAACCAACTGAGCAACTGGCCAGCCCAGATCTCTTGACTTTGAATCCCATGCTCATCCTAAATAGTTAAAAATATCTTTCCAAGAATTGGGGTTAACATGAATTCTGAGGGAACTGTCCCATAAGCCTCAGTCTACCCACTGGGCTTCTGCAGCTGCAGCAGAGCTTCCTCTAACAAAACCCGTCAGCAGCAGGAGCTCACAGGGGACAGGGAGCAGAGGCGGGGCTCACTGGGTCTCAGAACTAACAATGTGCAGACACATCCCCCCGTAGCTCTTTACCTATTTTATGGATGAGGAGCCTCGGACCTGGAAGGGAATGGCCACTCAGCAAGTTAGACACAGAGCTGGGACTAGACCCCAGACCTCTGGACTCCCTGTCCAGTGCTCCTCTCCCCACAACTCCTCGCTGTGTGGCGTAGGGGCTTCTAGCTTAAGGAGCAGCAAAGAGTCAGGGGTGGTTTTACATGGTAGCTACAAGCCATTTGTGATTTTCATAGGAAAACCCAAATCCAGGTGACCCCCATGTCAGACTGGCTTGTACCCCAATCCCTGATAAACAAAATATCAAAATTTTAAGTAAAAGCAGGAACCTATGGGTCCGGGATTAGGGTAAGTCTAGTGAGGCCCAACTGTACAGTGCAAAATCAGACTGTCTTTAAAATTTTATATTCTGTTCATCATAGATTTTTTTAATTAATTTTGATTTTTTTTAAATATTGCATTGAATTAGTATTGCTCTTGATTACTGAGTATTTTGGCACCCCTTTAAATTGTGCACCCCTGGCCAGTGCCTGGCTGCCTCACCCTAGTCCTGGCCCTGTCAGGCTGAACCAAGTCCAGGGTTCATGTGCTTAAGAGGACCTAGCAGAACAGAGAGATTAAGGGGATGTCTGAGCAAAAGAGAAAATGTCAAAAAAGCAGAATTGAGTCCTAAAAAGGCCAGCATGCCTCTCAGGAGGACATGGGATTGTAGGAAACCAACATGGCCCAGAAGTTGCTCGGGAACCTCTTTAGAGCCTGCCACACGCACATGCTGGGGAGAACGCAAAGCACCAGACACACACAATACCTTTGAAAATCCTGTTGATGGTAAGAGGCTTGTCTCCATGCAGGGAGCCCCTTCCTCCTTCCAGGCTAAAACCCAACCCTGCAGAGGTCTTCTCCAGTGTCACTGTGCAGACTGTAGCCTCTGCAGCTGAGAAGAACACAGGGACTTTGTTAGGGATCCTAGCCCAGGCCACAGATGCCCTGAGCATCAGTTGAGCCCATCTCAGGCAGTGTGCTAAGTAGGCCCCACATTCTGGGGCAACAAATTACTGAAGAGCCCCACCAGGTCTGGCCCCCAAACGGTCAAAGGCAACATGGCCTGTAGGGCTTTCATTGAGTGGGGAGAACTTACTAGATTCTACAGAAATTTCACTGGCTGCAGAGGCTGAGGCTGCAGAGTCAGTGGAGGAGTTCAGGTCAGACATGGCCTCCAGAGCTGGCTTCCTTGTGACAATCACAGCTTGCCTTGGGTCCCGAGCTTGGCGGAGGATGGCCAGGGCATCATTGTGTGTGGTCCCTTTGAGGGACTTGCCGTTGATGGAAAGAACCTCATTGCCCTTCTGAATAGTCCCTTCCTGGGAGGCCAACCCATTTGGAAACACTCTGTGAACCTGAGCAAACCAAAGGAAGTCAGGACCCAGAAATCACCCAAGTCAGATCCACATTCTTGCTGGAGGAGGATCTGAACCAGTTGTAACCCGAGAGGATTTTTAGGCCAAAGAAAATGGAAACTAATTATGTCCTAGATCTGAGCTGCTGGCCCAGGGGCCAGAATTCCTTCTTTACCCAAAGCAGAGATCACCATCAATAATGGCCAGATGAGCATTCAGGATCCTTCCCAACGCAATGTCTTAGATAGGATCACTACAGTCCTAGTCAGATAAGTATTTCCCAAAATAGTTTTCTTGAAGCACTGATTCTATGGCATATTAATAGGTGTTGTGTAAGAAAAGTTTTCTAAGATCAATGAAACCTCGGGAGTACTGGGTTAAACATAAGCTCTGCAAATGTCTACTTAAAAAAAAAAAGCATTAGACTCTACAATGCAAATTTTCATGGTAGATCTG
Source organism: Cynocephalus volans (assembly GCF_027409185.1). Classification (NCBI taxonomy): domain Eukaryota; kingdom Metazoa; phylum Chordata; class Mammalia; order Dermoptera; family Cynocephalidae; genus Cynocephalus; species Cynocephalus volans. Next base: position 60,157,769 of record NC_084462.1, read on the forward strand.
TAAGAATAGGCTCTATAATACATTGATTTGCAAAAGCGTCTCAAGGAAGAATCCTTTTTACATAGAGAAATTCTCAGGTCCCATCTTCTGCAGAATGTATTTTGAGAAACACTATCCCAAGCATTTTTAAAGCTCCTCCCCCAGAAATTCTGATTCTTTAACTCCAGTCACTCCCTGGTCCCTTTTCTGTAAGATATGTGGGACTAAATTAAAAACAAAAACAAACTATATCTGCATCATCCTCTTTAAGGAGGTAATTATAATTAAGATGATTGAATGGCAGCATGCATGGGCAATCCCTAAGACGTGCTACATGTTTTGCTTTTATTATGTGAATGAGGTTCATTGTTTCTCTAAATTGTTTCAGTGTTAGAAAATTTCTGTTAATGTGGTCAGATGTGGTTAGAGTCCCCAGACTGTAAGACCCAAGCATGAAGCAGAACCTCCCCTCTGAATCCTGTGTCTTCTATAAAAGAAGCATAAATGCTTCCAGTTCCTCAACCCAAAGAGCATGGACGATGAGTTTGGACAACAAACAGGTCAGGAAGCACCCAGTATGGGGCTTGGTCATGGACAGTGCTCTACATTAGTTCCCTTTTCATGAGTCTGGAAAGGGAGAGACGTGCTCAAACACGGAAGGAGAAAGAGGAAGCTCTTGTGCATATGCTCGGCCGACACGGATTGCTTCCTCCTGCTTTCTGAGTGGCTGCGGTGTCTCAGGGGTGACTGGCCAAATAAAGTAAAGAGAAGTCGCTACTCAAAGGCAGAGAAAAATATCCTTTTCCCACAGGCTAGCTCTTTTTTCTAGTCACCATCAGGAACCTTCTTATAAACTCTGCTATGTGCTTAGTGACCAAAATAGGTATCTATTGGTTTTATGTGTATTTTGCGGTGCAGAACTCATGAAGAAATCAAGGAAGTCACTACTCACACACTATTGCCTCTGAAGTGACAGAGAGGAACATGCCAAGTTACCACTCCAAGGGGGTGTGGTGTGTTTAATGTCGACTGATGCTGTGAACTGGACGATTTATTTTCAGCTGGGCAAGGACATTCAAATGAGCCCAGCACAGCCCATGTAAAGGATACACTGAGACAACATAGCTTTTGATGATGACAGTGTACTCAGCTTTGGAGAGACGGAGCAGCCATGCCACAGCTCATCCATGAAGATGGGACGTGCCCCCATCACTGGGCTACTTACCGTAATCACCTTGTTTTCTAGATCTGCTCCTCCAGCCAAGCTGAACCCAAGGCCAGCTCCTTCCTCCTTGTGCAGGATGGTGACATGGATGCTGTCTAATTGCTGCAGAAGAAAATACATACATTAAAAAACATCTTAGTGCAACAGGATGAATAACTTAACAAGTGCTTTAACCGTCAGACTCGTTTGTTATCTCAAATCCAGCTTGACCAGGCTCAAAGTTCTGTCACCTCAGACCTGTTTCATCACTTGTTTCAGGAGTCATGGGAAGCTTAGAAGGAAAAAAAAATGTAGGTAAAGTAGCAAGCATAGTTCTTTTCCTCTCTCACACACCCCACACCCACGCTCATACAGACATGGCTAGGTGTTGCTAAGTCAACCGGAAGCCCCAGCGTGTTGGGTACTGTAGCTCTACCATATCAATGTGGGATGAAATCAACTTGTAGGACTTCAGGTCAAAAACCCAGGGTCAGTGCTGTTTTGCAGGAGTTAGCTGCTCCTTTTTCCTTACTAGTCCTCCATGGGGCACAGAAGCAGCACTAGGGAGCCCAGCTGACATCTGACCCCTATGCACACATAGGCATACACAGTATTTTCCAGCCCGGATGTGGGCTCACACAGATCCAGGACAACCTCCCTGCACTGTCCAAAGTCAGAGATTCCCACTCCAGTCTAGAGCTGATGTCTCAAACTCAAATGTCTGCAGGGGTCAGGCAGATTACTTTAATGAGCAAGATGGGCTGATGTGAGTGATAGGAACTGCAAAGAGCCAGAGAACACATCTCCTGCTCAAAGGGTCAGCTGCTATGTGAAAATGCAGACCCAGGGCTACCAGATCATTCCCTTAAAAGAAAAAGAAGCAGCAGCCAGAAATCCAAGTTTTGATTCAGGTTTTATGATATCTAGAATTCAATAACTAAAAAAAGTAAATAAATTACCACGCAGACCAAAGAAAATATACCTGCGGTCCATGTGGGTCTTGGGCCACTAGTTTGCACCTTGGCACTAAGGAGTAAATTTATGTACAAAAATTCACTTGCTAAATGTAGAGGATTCTTAAAGCAAATGTACTTCACAGGGCCTGGTTTTCCAAAGCCTTGCAGTTTCAAATATTGACCTTGTGGAGGACTGGAAATTTTGCTCAGGCTATAAAGTCTCTGATGTAAGATAAAGATTTGTGGCACAGCAAGGTTGCTGGCTCAGGGACAGACTAGTTACTGATTGTTATGTAAAGATACTGAGAAATTGCTGTAAGATCACTTAATTGCCTTACTGGAATGTCATCTGTCTTGTTTCACTGACAGTTACCAGCCTATATTGTTAAACTATAACCCCACCTATGTTCTCTTCCTGTAACTTCCTGGTCTGGAAAATAAATGCAGGAAGAGAACCCTTACTCGGGGTTAATTTCCCAAGGAAGGGATGCCTCTCACTTGAGGTTTCCAGGGGAGCTTAACCACTTTGGGGTCTCTCACTGTTCAGAAGAGACGGGCTTTGAGTAATCCTTTGCGGCTCCATCACCCAGGGGGAGAGGGGTGACAAATCCATGGGGGGGGCAAAGCAACAGCAAAAACAAGAAAAAGATTCATGTGCTTGGGTACCACCAAGAGCCCCTGAATTTCAGCTGGCTTTATGGTGCTTTGGTTTGGAGTCCCCAAGACCCAGAAGGGATGGAGGGATGAATGTACTTCACTGCCCCCAAATCTAGTGCCAAAATCATTTTGACAGTAGCCCATATCTCCCACCTTTTACCCAAGTATCAGGTTACTTGCTGTATAAAAGGCTCCTGTCAAGTTGGAAAGCAAATACTCTCTGAATAACACCTTAGGCAGGACGGCTCTTTGTATTTTATACACTTTTGCCTCTGCTATTTCATTTGAGCTGAATAAGGCCCTGTGGGATGACGGTCCCAGCTACAGGTGATGAATGAGAGTCACAGGAGAGGAACCACAGCCCAGAGGCATCTTGTGCTCATCAGACTTATCCAACACCCTTCACCTCAGAATTGAGGTCATCTATGGTGCCTCTTCATACAGAAAAGGAGGGCCTCCTTATCCTCTCATTCCAGGGTAGATTATTCCAGTTCAAAAAGCCCGTGTGGACCCTGGGCAGCCTTGGAGGGTGCAAGGCCCATGAGGCTGTGCTCATCTGAATGCTGACCCCAGCTCTGCCACTCTGCTGCCTCTCCACATACCCTGTGTCATGCTCAGAAAGCATATGGGAGACAGGACTTTTAGAATGACTTGACTGAAGCGCAGGGCCCTTCAGAGCCCCAGGATCAGTCACCTCTGGGTTTGCAGTGGAAATGCTGAAAGTCCTGAGCGAGAGCTCTCATAGCCCACACGGTTTACACTGCACAGTGACCTCCCATGCAGCATCTCCCTGGAGACTCATGCCAGGACGGCAGCCTACAGGATGTCTAAAGAGCACTGAACTTGAGCTTGGAAAAAGAAAACCTAGGGGCTGGCCGGTTGGCTCAGTTGGTTAGAGCACAGCCTTGTGACACCAAGGTCACGGGTTCAGATCCCCATGCCGGCCAGACACCAAAAAAAAAAAAAAAGAATACCTAAGCTCCCGTGACCTTGAGCCTCACCTTTCTCATTTATAAAATGGTCAAAAAGATGCAAGAAGTCAATGTATTGAAAATATTTCACAGGCTAAAAGTCTCCCCTAGAGTGGAAGGTCTTACTGTGGGACATGATGTCCCCCTACCACAGGCAGGACATAACCTGGGCCTGGTGTCAGCTCCTGAGAGCTACCTTCTCAAGCCTCAGTGAGCAGGGGGCTACTCCAGCTGCTTCTCCTCTGGCCCAGCCAAGGTGACCACACAGCCTACAATAAGTCCTTGTCACTGTAAATGCTTATAAAGGAAACCTACCTTTAATGTCTCTTCATCCAGAACCTTCACTTCCTCAATGAGCTTTTTCAATTCTTCTGAGCTCAGCAGGGAGATAACAGACTGACCAGTCTGAGGGGAACACTGGTCCCCATCATCGGTTTCCTTGGGCTCAGTGAGACCCTCTGTATACTCTCTCAGCTCTGAAAGGCTTTCATAGAGAGGAACAATGCACAGTATCAATAGTAATATTAATAAGAGCTAACACTTATTGCATTTATTACTCTATTCTAGGCATGGTGCTAGTATTTAGGTGCATTCAGTTATCTGATGATCAAATCTGTGAGTAGATACCAGCATCCCTACACTATAAATCTGAGGAAATTGGGCTAAGAGAGGGGAAGTAACTTAGCTATGGTCAGTTGGCTATAAAATGCCAAGATCCAGTATTCAAAATTACGGATCATGGTGCTTCTGATTCCAGTGTCCACGTCTGAAATCTTAATGCAGCCCAGAATATGTCTGATGCTTTGGACAAATCTGTACCAATGCCACCGTCAGATCACAGTCAAGATACCTAGAATGGCATGAAGGCCGCACTCTGACATCAAGGCTAATGCCTTCCAGAAACATGTTCACCCCTGTCCCCCTTCATATGTGCTGTCAGCACCTGGCTATACTACATTAGCCCTAGCAATTAGAAATGGTGCCCACTTAGCCAGCAACTGTCCTTCCTTTTGCTATTGAACTCATTTTGGTATAGGTAGCTATTTTTTTCAGCTACACTTCATATTTTGCATGAACCTATTGTTGCAATAATACAGGCTCATTCCTCCCTCTGACTGACAGGCCTTTACTGCTAAAAGGTGAAGGGGTGCCTATAGCAGTTAACTCTAACAGTGAGCCTCGCAGTTCCAACAGGCTCTCAGCCAGAGAGAGTGAACAACTCTCTCCAGCTGACCAAGTCTGACTCGCCATGTGTAAGCTGATCTGGCTCTTGAAACCCTGTTGTATGTTGTGTCTTGGAAGATCACTCAGGTTCTTTCACAGGCTGACTGTGGTGGCTGGAACCTGATGGAGCATCTGGGTCAGTAGGTCTCAGATATTTCTCAGCAGCATAAGAACAAGAAATAAAACTGATCAACGCAGAGCTGCTCTGATTAAAGAGAGAAGACTGAGCCCCATAGTTCTGTGGATCAGGTCTTTCTACCTCCTAAATTCAACTGAAGAGGAAGCTGAGGGTGAGTATAGAAGGAACCTGCTCATGATTCAAGAGTCAGTGCCTGAGCTGGAACTAGGATCCAGATTCCTAATTCCTTGACTAGAGGGCTGTACCCATGTGAAAACACAAGTGGATTCCTTTGGGGAGCAGCAAGAATTGCCAAGGGATCATCTGCTGGCCTCAGGCTGGTCTTCCTGAGTAATAGCAGGATATTTCAGATATGCACCAACCTTCCAAATCTCTGTGGGTAATTTGCCGGAGGACCAGTCCCATCCCGTGTCTCACCCTTCCCAAGGCCAGGTGATATTAAAACCCCTCCTCAATATGGAAGGCAGAAATGTGATACACACACACACACACACACACACACACACACACACACACACACTCTCACACACACTCGGACATATGCACACACATGTAAAAGAACAGATGGCACAATCTTTTAGCTAGTACATCTGAGACATTTTTAAAAACATATATAGGATTATAAAAGAAAGAAAGATGGAAAAGAAAAATGAGATAGGAAGAGAGACACTGGTTGTAGACACTCACTTGAGCGAGAACCCCATATCTGAGGCAGGAGTTTCTGCAAAACTATTCACAGCTGCGTCTTCGCTGGACGATGGCGATGCAGATGCCCCTTCCTTGGAGATGCAGTGAGTCTGGCCACAGGAGACCGAAGATGGAAGGCACAGCAAGGATTTCATGACGGCTGATGACACCTGGTTGCTGATGGAGTAGAGTTTACTGGTCTTTTCATCAAGTGGCTTCATCTCACAAGACTGGGTCCTGGTCAGGGGGAAGCTCCGTGCCCGCTGGCTTGGCATCTTAATGACTGGGCCTTGAGATTCCAAAGTCTGTGTTGATAGCAACCTCAAGAGAGGGTCCGGGTCAGGTGGGAGGGTTTTCTGGCTGGGCTGCCACCCTGGGGGAGGGGACTCAGACACACCTGGGTTGCTGGCCTCAGTGGCTCCGGGGGACCCCCAGGGTAGCTGCTCTTGCTCTGGCTGCTGGTGCTCAACAGGGGGTGGAGCCCCTCGCCCCAGGAGGCCAGAAAACCGTCCTCCCTCTTGCTTCCCGGGAGGTTTTGCTGCCTCCCTGGAGGAGGGCTGGAGGCTCAGTCTCTGGGCTCCTTTGTCGGGCAGTTGAGAGGAACCAAAGGTTTCAAAAGAGCTGATTCTCTGCTTGATGGAGGAGGAGGAGGCCCGCGGATGTGGCCCCGGGTGATCCCTGGAAGCAGGTGCTGGCTGAGTGGATGAGGCCGCAGCAGGCAGCCTTCTTGGGTCTGGAGCAAGATTCCTCAAACCTTTCAAGCTTTGACGAAACCAGGCTGGCTTGGGGGCCACAGGAGGACCCTTCTTTACAGTGCTGCTGTCTGCTGACTTGCAAACTTTGGGAGCACCATTGGCAGTGTCTGGCTTCAGTGGGGTCCCATCTGGGTGGCTCTGTATCCCATCCTCTTCACCCAGGCTGACGTGGGGCTGTAGCGGCATGTGGCTGTGGTTCTCACTCATGATGGGACTAAATAAGTTTTTGATGCAGTCAGAAATTCTAACCCAAGGGTCTTCAGCTGTGGTCTCAAAGCTATAGTCCATCCGAGCCTGCCTCTTAAGGAGCGGGTGTTTTACTGGGGATGTTTGGGTCACTAGGGAGCAGAAACAAAGCCAAGGCTGTGCATTACATCTTATTGTGAGTTTTCTTCCTAAATTCTAGTTTCAAAGCTGAACTGCAAGAAATATTCTAGAGGAGGAGATAGCATAAATGGTGGATCCTGAGATGGGTGAGTGCCAGATGCTATTTTCCTGACTGAAGTGCCAGTGGTCAGCATCAAAGAGCCAGAAGTGGGAGTTAACTTTGCAGCATCAGAGTGTTTTAGCAATGAAAGGGTTCTCAGAGAATGTCTGGTCCATCTTCTGGCATTTCACAATTGAGGACCCCAGCATTCAAGACAAGTGAAGGACTATCTGATGGAAGAGCCAGGTTCGGACCCCAGGTCTCCTGACTCCCCACTTTTGAGTCCTTTTCACTGCACTAAGGGGCCTCCCATATAACTCACTAAAAATGTAAAAGCCCAAGCAATTCTCGTACCTTTTAAACTTTTAAGCCAAAGATCACAAAGTGGCAAACATATGAGGTTACTTCAAAAAGTTTGTGGAAAATGGAATTAAAAGATAATATGAATCTTGCCATGATTTTTTTTGAAGTACCCTCATATTTGGCTTGGACTGCCCATGTCATTAAACAGCAGTGTGAATGTGCACGCCTTCAGATAGGGTGACCTCCAGCATCCCACAGCTCTTCACGCTCCCCCTCACTGGGTCAGCATTTCACACATGCATGCATCTGCCTGGCACCTGAAGTCCTGTGAGCTTGCTACTGTCCCTATATACAGGTCATTGGTCAGCTTGCTTGGCAAAGGAGTTTTTTCCCTACTTAAAGAGCTGATGAGAAGTTCCAAATAGAGAGAAGCACTATAACAATAATTCTGAACCTTGGCTACCTGTTGGAATCTGCAGGGCCTTAAAAAATACTGATGCCCACCCCAGGTTCCGAATGGATACACCTGGGATGCATCCTGGGCATTGGGAATGTGATAAGCCCCACAGGGAGTTTCAATGTGCAACCTGCTCCATGCCTGCTAGGACCTCAGGCATGTCCTGCCAAGGTCAGTCGTTCCATGTGTGGGGCAGCACATGGGGTCTTTCTCAGAAGCCAGTATTGAACCAGAATCCCATCTGCACAGGTAGGGGAGACTCTGCCCCTAATTCTCTTTGTGCTTTGGAAGATGTTTTATACTGAATGCAGTTTAAGGAGCACTGATCCCTCCTGCCCCTCATCTCAATGTCAGGCCTCAAGGGAAGCAAACTGTGCAGAGCAATGAACCTTGATGATATCAAAGAGAAGCTCTGCGTGATCCAGAGGACCTCGATGGTTACTCCTGATTCCAAGACTTCAGCAAGGGAGTCCAGCCCTCTCAGCCTGATTCTGCATTTATAAATTGCTTGGCTGCAAGGGGCTGTTGAGAGAATCAGGAGTTAGAGGTCTGCAGGCAAGCCCTTTGTAATCTTGGGTGAGGACCTCATGCCAGTAGAGCACCTAGGCATTCCCTGGTGTGTTCCTCAATTAGGATGACTAAGGGAAGGGAGAGTGGAGGCAGGAGGAGGAGTCTCCATCAGTAAGGCATCTGCTCTTGGTGAGATGTGTTAGATCTTTCCATTCATAATGTCCCTTACCCTTCCAGGAGGCTTTAAAGTGTTTTTATGTACTGTTTCTCAAACAGGCATATGGTTTGTAGCCTACATATATATTTCTCTGCTGCTACTAGGAACTTCTTGGTGGCAGGAACTGGTCTGTCTCATCCATTTCTCTATCTCTCCCCAGCACCAAGCACGTGGCCTCACAAAGCCAGTATTCAATGTGTGCTTGCTAAATTTATCATATTTGGGAGTTCTATAAGATTTTCCATACCTTACTGATGAGTAAATTGAGGCTCAGAAAGGCAAAGTAAGTTGCCCAGACTTACAGTTAATGATGGGCAGATCCAGGATTTCCTACTCCAAATCCTGTGCTCTTTCTAGATAGTCACTAAATGTTCAAGTCAGGTCTCAGCATTCCAGGTAGACAATGTGGGCCACCCTTGCTATCCACCTTGTGGAGGTGGTGACCACCAACAAAACTCTATTTATACTTTTCTGGCACTGTACTCTGAGACTTGGAAATGCAGCATGCTAGAATGTTGGCCCCCAAGGCAGCTGCCCAGGATACTTGGGTGGATGTGTCTTTGGACATCTGCCCCAGGGCTCCATTCTCCAGTTGACCACCTGGATGGTCCTGCATTCCCCACCACCACCACAGCATCACTGATCCAACCAGGAAGTTCCCACCCTGGACAGCACCTCCACTGTCCTGGCTGCCCCAGCGCCCCAGACTCCTGGTTGTTTATGAGCCTGAGGCCAGCTGCCATGTCAGTGCAGAGCACTCTGATCCTCAGACCAAACTCACTCTCTTACCTTATCACTGGACCTTTTTCCAGAAGACCCTTCCTTCTGGAACTTCTCAATGAAAGCTTACCTGGGCTGGCTCTTCTCCTCCCTGGCTCTCCCTCTGGGGAGGATGTGGTCTGCAGGCCGGCTCCAGGTCCTGGGCAGCAGGCGATGGTGTGTGGGGTTCTCCCCACTGTGTCTTCCTGCAGCGATAGTGGTGGCAGCAGCTCTTTGGCTTCCTGTGGTGTAAACAGGAAGCGAGATCATGTCAAAACGGTAGCCTCAGCAGTGAGAAGGCAAGGCGCACTTTGATGGAGACCAGAGAGCGGATATTGAGCCGCCTTTGATGAGAAATTCATCAGCAGCCTTGTAAAGAAAGTCCTTTCCTCTGCTGTGCTGTCCCTCATAGCACAGCCAGCACCTCCTAGAGACCCAGAGCATTCCCTGACTTCCAATGACCTGGTGTCAAAACATGGACATATGTGAAGATCCTGGCTCTTTGTGATAAGGAAGAGAGGCTTGGGATGTGGAAGGGGCTGGCACTGCTTCATTTACAACTGCACTCTGGTGAACTACCTGCCCAGGAGGGTCCAGAGCTGCATAGAAACAAGGTGGCACAGAGACTGCCTTGTACTTAAGGTTGGAACACTCAGAGGAAAATACTCATCAGTCGCTGTCAATTGTTTTTCACTCTTAGATATGGATTTAGTAAGCATGCTGCAAAGGATGACAAACACTTGGTGGTATAGCCACTGCTGCTCTCTGTAGCACCTGGCATGACATCACCAATCTGTTGCAGAATTGTTTTCCCCCACTGAGCCTGGATGCAGTTCCAGGGAAGAGATGGACCAGGCACCAAATAACTATGTAATGCTTGAATCGAGTTTGGATGATCACACAGCATGGATAAGATGCTGTCAGCACCCACAGGAAGTAGAGAGCTCCAGCTCCCTCCCAGAGGTGGAGAAGGCTTCTCTAGAGAAATGCTTCCTGTCTGGTTCTTGAACAAAGAGTAAATATTTTACAGGCAGAAAGGCAGAAGAAGAATATTTCAGAGAGATGGACCAACCAAGCATGATACCCACCTAGAGAAAAAGAATAAGAAGGCAGACATCATCCAAATGATGCCTCCTAGATCTGATCGACTGCAAGAGAAATACTTTTCTATGCTATGGTGGCCTCCACATTCTGTTTGTTTCAGAGTCACATAATGACAGGCCATTTGACAAGGTTGCAGGCTTCCTTCCAGAGAGGAAGCAGTAAAGAACAAATGCATCATGTGGGACTAAAAAAGAAATGGCAAACATCCATGGCCTGAGGTTTACTGTCTATGTTGACAATAAACATTCTTTGAGAAGGGCGAGGTCTACAAAAGTTAGAAACATGTTCACAAAGATCACCTCACGCCAAGTTCCCCATTGTAACACCAAGCTTTAGGAGAGCATTTTGGAAACACTGAGGGATCAACCAATCCAGAGGAATCATCAGGCTTCTTGAACTAGTCCTTTGATAAAGCAAGCCTTGGCCACGGTGTTCGAAGCTTCAAATATTAAGTTGATGGTCTCCAAGATTCTCATCACACGGGAAAAATGACATGTGGCTGAAAGTTAACTTCACCGGGTTGGGAGCTCTGTAAGGTGACAGCTGTCTACATCCATGACTGTGAGCACTTTTACAGGCAGGCACTCTTGCAACCAACCACAGTGGTTGCATCTTTTTCATGGGAGGTATTTAAATTTAGCCCCTGAAATGAATTTGATTTTACTTAAATTTTTCTCTGAGTAGTGTTTCCTGGCATAATGCTTGGTGGATGAGAGAGGGAGCGGGGAAAGAAGGAAAGAAGACAGAGATGTGGATTTAGCAGAGAAGGGAGAAAGTAGGGTTTTGTTTTTGATTTCATTTTAATGCAGATGATAGTTTAAGCTGACTTTCTACAAGGGAGAGAATAAGTTTTTTTTTAAGAAGATATCCCAAAGGCCATTTCGATTGTGGAACTTAAGCCCCTTTGAATTATAGTAGATGGGAAAGATTTGGGGGTTGTCTACAGCAGCTTGAGAAGAGTCTTGGGACCGTGCAGGGAAAGAGTGAAGGAGGGAGAGAGAGATTGTACAGTGAGACTCAGGAGAAAACATCCAGTGAGGATTCCCCAGGAATGCTCAGGGACATTTTAAGAAGAGTGACATCAAGCAAATTGCTTCCTGCTTTCTGTCATGCTATAATCCTTTCTCTGTGACCCCCAATGCCCAGTACCAGTATGTTGTGTTGGTTGCGTTTTATGGAAAGGTGGTAGGAGAAGGGTCTGCTGGCCATGTGAACACAACAGAGTGGACAGAGAAAGGCAGCTGCAGAATGGCCTTTGTGCCCCAGGGGACGGTGCCCCAGTGGGGGCATGCAGGAAGCAGCCATGGATTCTGACAGGCAGGACGGAATGCCAAAGATGAGGGAAGGCTGCTTGTAACAAAGCTCCGGTGTAGAGCTCCTTGCCTGGGCTTCTCGGCAGACACCCAACTTCCTCCTCCAGCTGCCTCACTTGGGGATGCTCCCTGCTCCCTCAGTGGCACTGCTTGGCCAGGACATCCCTGGGCAGAGCTGCTTTGGTAATGGCACTCCTCCTTTTCTGGGCCTCCAGAAGGAAGGCAGAAAGCCTGGCTTCTCTGCCCACCTGTTCCTGATTTGCCCTTCTAGACTCATAGGTCTCAGGCCAAAAGAAAATAAAATGTTGGCTTAAAGGAGAAGGTGGGGGACAGATTCACCTCGGATGACTCTGTCATGTGTTGCTAACCAGCCACACCCTGCCAGCTCTCTACACAACTGTACTTCCTCTTTGGTAAGCTGGCTTCCTCCTGTCCTCCCTCACTTTCACCTCTCCTCCTAAACACCTAACTCCTGCAACCACCTCATCACCACCACTCAGGGTTTCTTACCCTTCCTGAAGCTTGTCAACCCTCGTGACACATTGTTCTAGGGGATTTCCAGAGGCCCCATCCCACCTGCCCAGTGAAGGCAGCTGCTGGGTAAGGATGGGAAAGACAGCGGTGTGAATTCAAGCAAGTTCTTGGTTCCCTCTTCACTTGACAGGACACCCACCATCAAGTCGTCGTAAGGATTAACTGAGACAATGTACATAAAAATACTTAGCACAGTGCCAGGGCATAAACATGGCTCAAGATGTAGCCAGCCTGCCTGGTTTAAGGGGGTGGTGTGGGGTTGCTGAGAAGGGAGGTCTTTAAGGAGCATGATGGGTGGAGGAATAATCACAGCAATGAAGGCTATTGTGCCCCAGGGTCTGTTAGCCACTTTTAAGTGGTTGCATTTAATCCTCACAGTAGCCCTTTGAGGAAGTGCTGAATGTAGCCCCAATTAGCAGACAGGGAAACCTAGGCTTAGAGAGCTTGGATTCCTCCAAGTCTCCACACCTAAGGAAGTAGGAGGCATAGCTAACTGGGGAAGAAATCGGAACCAGTTTCTCATAATCACTTCTGTCTACTCACTGAAGCAAGAGGGTAGCTGGATTTTGTTCCCTTTCAGTTGTTCAGGCAACTATTCTCTGCAAGCAGAGTGCCTGAAGATCCGTGTGCAAAGACCTCCCCGCTGATGGAATGACTCTCTGGGAGCTCTGGTGTTCTTCCATCACGGTGAATGCGAAAAACGACCCACACAAAAGGAGTCTCCAAGTGTGTTATGGCTAGGAACCCAGCAGTGAACAGGACTTCCATATTGGACCCACCAGCCTTCAAACGTATCTTTCCACCCCTGGCCCTAAGCTTGAGTTCTAAGCACTGGCCTCTCTCTGATGGGGCAGGAGAAACCTTCGCTCTGCCCCTGCTAATACCACTGCTAATGCTCAAGAACAATTCCGCACGGCACGGGAGAACACTCAACCCATCTGACATGTCCTCTTACCTGACTGCAGGTGGACAATGTGTGCCCAGAAGGGCATAAGGAGTTTTGTCTTTTTTCCAGACTCTTCTGAGAGTCACTGTCACTTTTAAAGTATTTTCTGGGTGGAGGCTTGGGCTTGGAGGACGTAGGCTTTCTCACCAAAATCTCAAAGGATTTCTTCAGCCTCAGTGGCGGGTGGCCATCCTGGCTCTCAGGGAGGGGTGGGCTCTCCTGCGGTGGTCTGGAAGATGCCATGGGAAACATCCCCGGCTCCTGCCCTGGGGGCAGGCTGGGGCTGTGTGTGCTGACTTCTAGGTCAGGGGGCTGCAGTTCAGCACCACCATGGCCAGGGCTTCCCCCCGGGGACCCAGACATGTAGCTGCTGTCACTGCTGGAGCGCACCATGACCTTCTGAGCCCTGCGATGTGGGGGTGCTGAGTTCTTCTCATGCTCCTTCTCTGAGGTGGGCCGCCCGTGCCAGCTGCTCTCCAGCCTTTTGACACCTGCGTGGGAAGCACAAGAGAACCCCCGCAGCTGAGCTTCAGAAGACAGAAACAGCCCTGCCTTGCTCGCGACTGCTACAGGCAGCACACTGAACACGGGCTGTCCACTGCTCATCTGAGGCTGCTTTGGATTTGGAGTGTGGCAGTCTTGGGTTTGGTCCCCAGAGAGCCATATTACTTCAGGTTGGGAAACTCACTCAACCCTTCTGAGCCTGCAAGTGATGGATATGGAAAAGTGCCACCAGATCACCCATCAAGGAAGGGCTTGGTGTCCCAGCTGTGGGAACACTGGTGGCAGAGAGCCACTCACCCAAGGGTACCACCTGTCTCCAGTGACTGACAGAGATGGCTTATAGAGGCCCAGCCATTTCTGCCAGCTCAGGACAACTGTGAGGGGCTGTTTTAGATGCAGAGCTCCTGGGGTTGCCTGAAACTGTCCTGTGTGCACCTCAGCTCGACTCCTCCCTCTGCCCAGCCCTGGTTCCTCCCCTGCCTTCTGCAAATGTGGATCCCCAGGTCACTTCCTAATAAACATCCTGCATGCCAAACTCCATCCCAGAGTTGGCTTCCTGGGAACCCAACCTACCACCCTCCATTTCAGCAACTGTGAAATGGGAATAATACTTCCATGGTCACTGGGCTTGTTTTGAGGCTCAATATCAGAGAGAGAGAATACCTGTAAAGGCACTTTGAACCTTATACCAAGAGGTACCATTTCTTCCCAGCTGGGGGTGAGGCAAGGACAGAAAACCACTGTTTCTTAGCCATAGCCCCTCCTTCTCTTCCCCTCTCCATTGCAGCCCTTCTTCCTGGTTCTCAGCCCACCTCCACCCCAAACCACCCCATAGTTCCCAGCACTAGGGCCACCCATACATCCTTGAGAGGCCCTTCTCTCTAGCAGTAAAAGGAAGTGGGAGAAGATTGAGGCATAGTCTCTAGCTCAAATTCCAGCTCATTCTTAGAGGCTGGAAGAGCAAAGGGGGCCCCACAGGAGAGCACCTTAGACCTCAGGAGAGAACCAAGGCCAGCCAAGCTCATAATTCAAATCTTCCTTAAAGAAAAAGTATTCTTTTGCTTTTTCCTGGTCATAAATAATGCATACTAATTAGAGAAAACTTAGCACATAAAAGAAGGAAAGAACGTAAAAATTCACCTGCAGTCCTATCAGCCAGAGATAACCACTGACACAATGTTAGTGAGGTTCTCTGTCAACGTTTCCTAGGCATATATGCATGCTGAAAAAAATTTTGTGTACTTCTCTTTTCTCTAACATTTTCCCAGACCGTTTAATCTCTTTGTCAATATCAGTGCTAATGGTTACACATTGTTCCATCATATGGATGCTCCATGATGACCTGGCCAATGCCTAATGTTTAGGCATGGGAGTCAATGAGCCGGGTTTCCATTCTGGATCCTCCATGCACTAGTGGTCTGACTTTGGGTAAAAGAGATCTTCAGGGCCTCACTTTTTCCTATAAAATGTGCATTAAAATTAGATGTGCAGATTCAGTGAAATAATGCATTCATTAATTAATAATTCTCAAGATTCTATTATAGATTAGGCATTGCACATTCAAATGCCTTCAGGGGCAATTTTGTGAATGACAACCTGGTATAAGACAAAGGTAATGATGAAGACTACAGAAAACTGAAGAGTGCCTGCCACATTTAAAACAAATTCACATGATTTTAAAATCTCGTGGCTTCCAAACAAAGCAAAAATGTGAACCAAATTTAGCTGATGGCTGCTAGCTTTCAACCCTTGTCTATACGCCATGCTTGTCTATGATGACTGTTCTCACTATTCCTGAGGTATAGGGTGAGTTAATGGCTAAACTCTAAGCTTTCTAAGAAGGCACAGGTATTTCAAGTCAAAGTTCCCCATATCTCTTACCTTCCAGACTCCACTGATGCCTCTCCTTTCCAAACTTGATGTTCTCCACAGCCTGGGCCACAGCTTCTTTGAGCTGCTGTTCAGAAACCTAGAAAATATCAATTATCTCAAACAAACAGTGGAAACTCTTGCATCAGGCTACCAGTCCTATACCAGCTCCCAAGCTGGGCCCCTGGATTCTAGTTTCTTTCCTTCCAACTTACTCTGCAAATAGCTGACAAATTCCACTTCAAGAAATTTCCTAGGCATCAATGGTGCCCCATTATCTTCTAGATAAAGTCCAAAGTCTGTCAATAAAGGAGTTTTTAAGGTGGCCCCTCTCAACTCTCCAACCTTCTTCCCTGTGTTGTGCTTTGCGAGTGATTAGTCACAGTAGTGTAACAGTTAAGAGTATGAGTCTTGGACTCAAACAGACTTCTGTTCAAGCCTGGTTCCTCCTACACACTGTTTAGTTGTGTACACTTAAGCAAGTTACTTAACCTCCTAAGCCTCAATTTCTTCTTTCATAAAATAATAACAATAATAGAAGCCACTTCACAGTGAGGACAGAGGGTTTTTAAAAAGTAAATCATTTGACACCAAAAGTATAAGAAACAGAAGAAAAGAATAGATAAATTGCATTACATCAAAATTTTAAACTTTTGTACATCAAAGGATGCAATCAACAGAGTAAAAAGACAACTCACAGAATGGGTGAAAATATTTGCACATCATATATCTGGTAAATAGTTAAGATCAGAAAGTATAAAGGACTCTTACAGCTCAACAATAACAACAACAACAAAACCCAACCTGATTAAAATATGGGCAAAGGACTTGAACAGACATTTCTCCAAAGAAGATATACAAATGGCCAACAAACATGAAAAGATGCTCAATACCATTAATCATTAGGGAAACACAAATCACAACCACAGTAAGAAACCACTTCATATCCTTTATACTATATATACTTGTATACTATATAAACAAACAAAAAACAAACCAAAAAAAAAAACCCCACAAAAAAACAGGAAAACAGAAAACAACAAGCGTTGACAAGGATGTGAAGAAATTGGAACTCTTGTGCACTGTTGATGAGAATATAAAATGTGCAGCCACTGTGGAAAATAGTATGGAGCTTTCTCAAGAAATTAAAAATAGAGCCAGCAATTCCACTTTTGAGCGTATACCCCAAAAGAACTGAAATCAGTATCTCGAAGAGATGTCTGCACATCGTGTTCATTGCAGCATTATTCACAATAGTCAAAGGTGTAAGCAACTCAAATATTCACCAACAGATGGTGTAGTGGACTGAATTATGTCCCCCCAAAACTCACTGATGATTGAATTGTGTCCCCCAAGTTTTATGTTTTAGAAACTCGGCCCCCACTGTGACTGTTAAGAAGGTGGGAAATCCTATTATGGTCATTGAAAGTTGGAGCCTTGAAGAGGTGATTGGATTGTAGGACTGTGCAGTAGTGAATGAATTAAGGACGGTGGTCAGGGGCGTGGTTCTGAGGGCTTTAAAAGGGAAGAAAGAGAGACTGTATCTTTGCTCTCTCTGCTTCCACCATCTTGCAATGTGAGACCCCTGGGTCACTGTCACCACCACCAGATGGACTTTGGACTTCCCTGCCTCAGAAACTGTAAGCAATAAATTTTGTTTTCTTAACAAATCACCCAGTTCCAGATATTTTGTTATAAGCAACAAAAACAGACTAATACAGATGGTAAACAAAATGTGCTATATACATACAATGGATTATTACTAGCCTTAAAAAGGGAAGAATTCTGACACATGCTACAACATAGTTGAACATCGAGGATATTATGCTGAGTGAAATAAGCCAGTCACAAAAGTTTACTTATATGAGGTATGTAGAGCAGTCAATATCGTAAAAATAGAAAATAAAAATGGTGGTTACCAGGGGCTGTGGGGGAGGGGAAATAGGGAGTTGTTTAATGGATACAAAGTTGCAATTTTGCAAGATGGAAAGAGTTCTGGAGATGGTTGGTGGTGATGGTTACACAACAATGTGAATGTACTTAATGCCATGCCATTGAACTGTTTACTTAAAAATAGCGAAGACGGTAAATTTTACGTTATGTGTATTTTATCACAAGAATACATAAATAAAACATTGAAAGTGCTGAACACAATACCCGACAAATGGTAAACTCTCACTAGATAAGAATTACAGTCACCAAGGACCAGTCCCCCATTTCAGAGTTGAGAGATCAGAGGCTCCTGGAGGTCAGATGAATTGCCCAAGGTCACCGTAGGGTAAGTAGCAGACCGGACACGAGCCAGGCATTCTGATGCTAAGCCCAGGGTTCTCTCCTCTCTGCCCTGCTGCCTGTGCCCACTGGGTCCCCCCTGGCCTGGGGTACCTTTGCCTTCTGCCACTCCAAACCCTACCTGTCCTTTCTGGTCTGGCTCCCTTGTCTGAGCAGCTAGGACCCTAACTCCCTCACTCCCAAGCCCGCACCTCCTGAGGCCTCTCTGAGTATGTCCCATCTCCCCAGCCAGAACCAAGCTCCTCAAGGCCAGCATCTGCCCCACGTCCCAACTGTTACTCCACTGCAGCAAGAGGCACTGGTAAAGCGGTTGGGACCCCTTTCTTTTCTTCTATCACCAGTGATTTAGGCCAATTTTTTAATTTTTATTTTATTTTATTTTTTTTTACCTTAAGTAAGAAGTTTGCTTGTCCCTAGTGTGCTTAACCTCCATGTGCAATGACTAAACAGGGCCGGGCATGAATCCCAGCACACAAAGTATACGTCATTCTTCCCCATTATTTCTGTTCTCCATCTGTTTCACTGCAGGTTTGGGAGTTAGTAAGTTAAGAGCACAGGCTTTCATGGATTTAAATCCTGCCTTCTCCACTTAGCACCTCCACCATGGGGCAAGTTTCTTTTCCCTTCTAAGCCTCAGTTTCCTTATCCATGAATTGGAGGGGGAAAAAAATTATACTGACTTCTGGGGGTTGTACGACAAGTAAATGCAGTTGCATATGTCATGTCTTTGGCAAATATGCCTAGCACACCCTAAGGATTAAATAAATAAAAGGGGTGATTATCATCACGTTCCCCAAAGTACTCTTATCTATGCCACGGCTTCAATGCCCAAGTCTAACTCCACCTGGATCTCACTTACAGTCATTAGTTGCCCGGAATCTAATTGCCTACCGGGCATCTCCATCTGGACGTCCCACAGGCACCTTAGTCTCATTGTGTCCCACACTTTGGTCATTCTCTTCCCTCCCAAGCCCTCTTCTATTTTCCATTGTACTGGTGGCTACCGTCACTTCGTCTTCCTATCAAAAAATACTTAAGTGGTCCTAGGCTCCTCCCTCTCCCTTACCCCAAAGCTAACCAGCCAATAGATACTGTTGATTCTTGCCCAGTGCTGCCTCCTGATGCCCTTCTCTATTCTCTCTCCACGTCTTCTGTTTAGTTCAGGCCTCCGCTGTTTCTTTCCTTCCTCTTACAAACTCCACACTGCACCCACTCTATCCTGTCCTCTACAATGCGATCAAAGGTTAGAAAAGAAATAAAAGAAAACATGTTACATCTATAGCTACAGACCTCCCACAGCTTCTCACCACCCACAGAATAAAATGCAAACTTTAGCATCCTGTGTAAAGCCCCTTACGATGTAACCCCAGTGCCTCACCAACCCCAATCCTCAGTCACTTTCACCTAGTACCCTATATCCCAGCCCCACAGAACCTACCACTCTCCTCCCATGGCAAGTCCCTTCATAACTCTAACTTTGAACTTTTGTTCCCACTGACAGGAATGATCTTCTTCAAATTCTTTGCCTGGGAAAACTAACCT
The DNA here is from genome assembly GCF_027409185.1 of Cynocephalus volans. Lineage (NCBI taxonomy): Eukaryota > Metazoa > Chordata > Mammalia > Dermoptera > Cynocephalidae > Cynocephalus > Cynocephalus volans. The sequence goes on from NC_084462.1 coordinate 60,177,118, forward strand.
ATGGTATTCCTTGCTTTATAAACCCTTCCCTGCTGTATCGTTGTATTCCCATAATACTCACCTCTTTGTATTGCAATTATTTCTATGTCAGCCTCCTTATTGAGGCCATGAGCCTCTGGAGGGCAGGGCTGTATACTATGAACTCACTTGTCTCTGTATCCTCAGTGCTCAATGCTCAGTGCTCCAGACCTTCCCACAGTGGGAACCCACTAGACACATGAATAAATGAATCTCTTGTATCTACTAGATGGGAGGCTGGGTTTTTATTTTACTGCCCCAGAGTTTGTAATTCAGCTGCAAGAGCTTTCCTAAGCTAATGCCAATTGTTTCTGAAGTCTAGGAGTTGTCAGTGGACCCCTGCTGTAGACACTTTTATCCACAGAAACTTGGAACAGATTCTTGGGAATTCAGGTCCAAATCCAGCCAGCAACATCTCTGTTTTTATCCATTTCTTGTCCCAATTTTGGTACTGAAAGGGTGAGCCTGGAAAGAAGGGGATAACTCAGCCACAGTGTTACCTGTGGGTCTGGATGTCGGCTAACAATGATGGGTACTGGACCAGGATCACAGTGACTCAAGATCGCATAGACTTCATTAAGAGTCAAGCAGTGCACAGGAGAATCATTGACTTCCACAATCTCATCACCACACCTGCAAAAGCATCAAAGGGAAATCATCAGAAAGTTGATCAACCTGGCATTAGGACAGTTGCCTCCCTGGGGGCCCTCTCCTGGAGCTGCTTGATGAGACCTAAAAATCACATCAGTGATAGACCTCTCTAGCCACCTGACCACAACTCAGAACAGGACAGGCCAAAGCAGCCCATCCCTCACCCCCTCACTGCATGACCACAAAGTGACAAGATATGTCATCCCTACAGTGGGCCAAAATTAACAAAAGTTTGTAACTTTCCTCCTCCTTTCCCATTTAACTACGCCCAGTCAAGACTGAGGGTGTGGTTTAATTGGTTTAACCAACTAATCACGATTTGGCTCATCACATCCTGTTTTGGGGCTTCAGTGTTCCCATAAGTAAAATAGTTAGAAGGAAGAATTGGATCTAACATAGCATGTATAGGATGTTAAATGTTGGACCTAATATCCTACATGTGCTATGAGGTAAAGCAGAAGTAACTGGATGGGAGGACAGTTGAGGTTCTTGCAAAAAGAAATAAGGAGAGAAGGTGATAGAGTTCATTCTAGCTGTGAGGTGGGAAGGGAGTTACTGGCAACCTGAACAGGAAAAAAAAGGTAGGAAAGGTAGGGTCGCATTGATACATGGAAGATTTGTGCAATCCAACCCCCTTCGCCGTCATAGATGAGGAAATTGAGGCACACAGGGTGAAATGATTTCTCTGACAAGACCTAACTCAGGGATTCACAAACCTTTTCTGTAAAGGTCAGATAGTAAATATTTCAGGCTTTGCATACTTTGCCATACTATCTCCACCACAGCCACTCAACTCTGCTGCTGTAGTGGCAGCTGCAGCCATGGACAATACAGAAGAAAATGAGCGTGGCTTTGTTCCAATAAAACTTTATTTAAAACAAAAATGTGATAGGCCCCAGCTTGCAGATCTCTGGCCTAGCTGGTTATCAGCAGGTCCAGGATTGGAACTCAGGTCTCCTAGTGCTGATTTCCCTGTTCCTCCTGCTGTGGTCTGGTGCTTCTTTCTTTTACATTTCTGCTGGGTTCGTCCCCCTACACCCTTGCTAATTGAGTACCTGTTATTGCTGATGTAACTAAAGACCACTTTCATAGGGGACCAGTGCCGAGGAAAGCTAAACTTCCACAACAATTTTACCCCTCTGCAGGTCTACAAGGGAGGCACCCTCTGTCTGAGGGTATTAGGACTAAGGCAATCACTGTGACTCTACAGTTACATCCAAAGACCAGCACAGCTGCTCAGCACCTCAGTTGTCACCCTCCTACAGATGACAGCAGCAAATCCATTCCTAATTCAGAAGCTCCATCAACATAGCTTCTTAAGCAGGGTTGCCCTTCCATACACTGCAATTACAGGGAAACCTTCAAAAATATGGCCAAACTCTCCTGATTTAGCAAAACCCAAACCCAGTGGGAGAAGATATGATGGTATTCAAAAAGTTTGTGGGAAAATGGAATTAAGAGATAATATGAATCTTTCCATGAACTTTTTGAGGTACCCTCATATATTTGTACTACACATAAGTGATGGAGTGAGTAAAAAGTATTGTAACAAGTTAACCTGCGATAAAATGTTTTTACCAAACTCAGGTCACTTATTGGAAAGAAAATTTAGGTTTGTACTTCTCTTAGAAGTTATTTGTAAATAAATATATCTGGAGTGCCTAAAATATATTGCCAGCAAGAAACTATTAACACCACTAATTTGTTTAGGAAGTTGCTTTTTCCATATCGAGTTCACAGGTAAACCTCATCGAAACTCCTACTTACATCACTATAAATTCTATATTAGTTAAATCTGAATTAAAATGTTTACTTCGTGTTTTCTATTTTGGACTGGCATTCTCTAAGACCATGCTTCCTAAACTGTGATGTGCATACAGACCCCTGGAGACCTTGTCGGAATGCAGATTCTGATTCAGCAGGTCTGGGGAGGCCATCCGAGATGCTGCATTTCTCACATGCTTCCAAGAAATGTTGGTGCTACAGGTCCAGGGACCACACTTTGAGGAACAAGGCTTGAGCCATGCCTGAATCATTCTAAATATCTTCTCTCCAAATCAACCTCCTGGCAGTCTAAGGAATGCCTTCTCTCTGTTGTAAGTCAGGGGTTTATTCAAAGACAGAAGTAAGGACATACCGAAGTCGTCCATCCAGATGTGCCACAGATCCTGGTGACAGGGTGTGAACGAAAATGCCCGAGATGCACTGGAAGTAGGGCACGCTGCACAGGCCGATGCCCAGGCCAACGCCAGCCTCTGGAAGGTAGAGTGGAGTGGGTTGGGGAGACCTCGTGCTGGTCTGTCAGGTGCCTCAAACTCTGTCACGGATCAGTTGGTGTCCCCTATTTATTATGGCTTTCATTCCACGCTTATTTATGGAGCATTTGCTGTGAGCCAGCACAGCTGTAGGGTCAGAACAGTGGTCAAGGCCGACAAGGGATACTAAATTCAAGTGGGGAAAGTCTAGGAAGGACAGAGGGAGGGAGATGGGTAGATGAGAAGGAAGGAAGCTATCAAAGAGTCATAAGCATTATAGGGAGAATTAATGAGGAATGTGCGAGAAAGTGCTGGGATGGCTGTTTCAAGCCTCAGAGGAGACAACATTTAGGCTAAAATATGGGGGACATAAGGATCCAGGGATGAGGAGATGGGGCACAATATCCCAGAAGCAGACACAACTGATGCAAAGGTCCACAGGCAAAAGGAAGCATGCCATGTCACAGGACCGGAAAGGCCAGTGTGGCTGGAACACAGCTGTCCCGGGAGAGTGGCAGGAGGCTAGGACGGAGCGGGACCAAAGGCCAGGTTAAGGGGGCTTTGTACACAAGGGTGTATCAGTGTGAGCACGCTGTTCCCCACTGACAAGGGAGGCCACGGGAGAGCTGTGCCCAAGGGAGTGACACGACCTAGTTTGATTTTGCAAGTACGTCTGGCCACTGCGAGGAGAAAGAGCTGCGGGCTGTCAAGAGTGGAAACGAGCAAGTGGTTCTGGCCTTTGCCCCCAGTGAAGATGGACAGAAATGGGTGTGGGTGGGACATATTTAAGGTAGACTTGCTGACAGATGATATACAGGGATTTAATCAATCAAAATCAAAATAACTCAGTTTTTTGACGTGAGTAGCTGGGTGGATGAGGATACGGGTCAGCAGCACAGAGGCGGCTGCGGAGGACCGGGATTACGAGCAGGAGCCTCGGGTGTCCAGTTTTTCCTGAGTTACACTGAGATGCCCATGAGGTACTCAAGTGCACGTGTGCGGGAGGCAGGTGCACAGGCGAGTCTGGAGCCCGGGGAGAAAGCAGGGCGGAAGTTAAGAGTTTGAAGTAGCAGCATGTAGGTGGTGTTAGGGCCACAGGGCTGATGGGGTCCCCCAGAGTGGGTAGAAGGGAAGGCCCCAGGCTCACCAACACGAAGGGCCTGGAAAATGAGGGGCAGTGGCCAAGGAGGACCGGAAGGAGTGGCCAGGGGGAGGAGAAAGACCTTCTCCGTGTTTTCTTTTGGCCCGTATGGTTTACAAAACACTCTCATGAAAGTTTTCACCTTCTGATGCCCATGCTCCCAAGAGACCCACGAGGGATGCCATGGGCAATTGTCAGCAACCTGTTTTATGGATAAGAATTTGACCATGACATGGCCCACAAACAAAGGTCAGAGCCCTTCCTGGAGCCCAGGTTTCCTGACAAGAGCGAGCAGTATTCAGCCTGGCGGGATCACCGGGGCTCCTTATGTAAAATGTAGATCCCCGGGCTTCACCCCCAACACAGTTGAAGCAAAACCTCTGGGGTTAGTGTCTAAGCAGCTGTGTTATATAAACAAGCAAACAAGAAGCCTCCCTACGGTGTTTCTGATGCCAGGGATCAGAGGCAACACCACTTGGAGGCCGTGTCTTTCCCATTTCACACTGCTCAGGAAACTCACTACAGGAGCCCTGCACACAGCTGTCGGCATCGTGCTGGCACAGACCTGTGTGCACCTAGTCCTCATGCCAAGTGCTGAGCCAGCCATGGAGGCACACGAAGGCATCTGAGTCCTCGGGGAGCTCCAGCCCCCCAGGGAAGCTGAGACATGCATCGGGCAAAGCCCCAGGCAAGGAATTAACCATGTACCCCCGTCCTTCCACTTTGCAACATATCTCAACCTGCCCACTTCTCCCCAAATTCACTACTCCCCTCCTCTGCCCTGAACTGCTGCAAGTGGTTCCTGAGCCCCACTTTTGTCACACTAGAGGCCATCCTCCACAGAGAAACACAGGAGTCATTTTTTAAAGCATAAGCTAATGTGTTACTCCCCTGCTCAGAAGTCCTTAAAGGACTTTCAATTGCAGTTAGAAGAGAATCGAGCTGCAGAGCCACAGAAGGTCAGTCCCTCTGTCTCTGCCAAGTGCTCCGACATCACCGCCCACCCTGCCTGCCTTGCTGCAGCCACACTGGCCTCCCTCTGTTCCTAGAATATGTGCTGGTCCCTCTGTTGGAGCCCAGGTCTGCTCCTAACTACTCCTCTTCATCCTTCAGGTCTCAGCTCAGTTGCATTTTGGCAGAGAGGACCTCCCTAGCCCTCTTGAATTAGCAGTCCACCTGGGGAGCAAAGAGAATGGCTTTCGATCCCTGAATGTCAGAACTAGAAAGGACCTTGATTCTCCAGCCACAGAAGCCCAGAGAAGGTAAGTGACCCTGCCCAAGGTCTCTTAGCATGTTGGCTGCAGAGCTACAACTCCCAGTCCATTGTTTCTGTGTGTGTGGTTTCGTGTGTGATTTGTGTTCGCTTTGTTTTGGTTTATTTAAACCACTGCACCAAAACACATTGACTGGGTTTGAATGGTACGTCTTGAGCTTCTATAAACAGAGGACTAGACCTTGTTGCCAAACACAGCCAAACAATAGTCATAAAATCTGCTAATAGACAACATCCTGCCCTGCCCCTGGACTGATTCCAAATGAGGAAAGCCTGGGAGACCCAGCCCATGGTGGGAGACCAGGCAGGAGTGTGGGGGAGGGTGGGGCCCTCCAGCAGGCAGCACTCTTACCTTTCTTCAGAGAAACCTCCACCATGATTCTGTAATTGGGCTTGGCGGTGCTGGCAGGAGCTGTGGGGCTTTCCAAGGCAAAGGAGCTGCTGTCCTTGGTGGCACAAGTGCTGGAGCTCAGAGAGCGGCACAGAGGGGGAGACAGGTGGCTGCACAGGGAGGGGGGTGCTGTCAGGCGGGTCCTCACGGTGAGGGTGAGAAGCCCCTTCTTGGCTTGCTAGAAGGAAAGAGAGAGAATGCTACAACACCCCACAGTGATTCAGTGGGGGTGAAGAAAATCGGCCTCTGTGAGTAACAGAAGTAAAATACTTTTTAAGGAAATACAGCCGTGTGTGTGTGTGTGTGTGTGTGTGTGTGTGTGTGTGTGTGCGCGCGCGCGCATGTTATATAAACATGTGCATACATTCATATATGTGACATCATATATATGGCATATATATGTACATATATGCACATAAATGCTATATATATATACCAGATAGATCGATCAATAGATAGACAGATAGGTAGTTAGATAGATAAGTCTTAAACAGAACCAACTATAACTAGATGGAGACTCAATAATATTTTTTAGTGATTGTCTTAAAAACTTAAAACAGATTTGCAAACGTAACAATATGAACACACAGCATGTTTTAAAACAGTTTTAAATCTTAAATAGTTTAATAATCCCCCTACAACATTACATTATTTTCTGAGTGAGGCCTTCTTTTAACACTGTGCCAAGATCAGCATCAGCTGGGTGTCCTGTGCAAGGATCCCACATTTTGAATTTGCAGGTTTGGGTGGAGGAGGCTGATGCTGGGATCTCGGTGCCTTTGCCCCAGAGTGTGTGGCTATGTGTTGATAAGAAACAGTCACCTTGAACTTCTGCAAAGCGTCCTGATGTGTTAGTCCAGCCATCGACTCACCATTGAGTTCTAGAATCTCATCACCTGTTGAGACAGGGAGCAACTGTAGCTAAGAAGAGTGTTACCCAATTAAGGGGCATCATTCTCACCTTGGACTCTCGCTTTCCCCCACTTCCCACATTTCTCCACAGCACACAAAACACCGAGAGGAATATTTTCTCATGTGCTCTCCCCGGTACACAGGCAGGGCAGCAGCGACAGGCCTGCTCTGGCCCCTCTCATGGCCCAGGGTGAAATCCAGGGCTCCTATCCAGGCACACAAGGCCTGGTATGACCTGGCCCCTGCCTACCTCTCTGCCTCACCTCTGTCCCTCCTGTCCCCTGCACCTTACACTATCTGTTCCCATCCATCATTTTCTGATACAACACCACTTTCATTTTCCACAATTGTCTGTGTAGTTAAATAGATTTCATGCCATTTTCTTTACTAAAACATGTTTCTCCTACCTTCTTCACCTGCCGTTTCATAATCTCTCAGCCCTTGCTATGTTTATATCCTTTTTACACTCATGGCACCCTGTACTTGTCACCCTGAGTAATAATCATTGACAGTGAAAGTCATTCCCCAGCCAGGCTGGCAGCTCTTTGAGGACAGAGACTTTTTCATGCTAGCTGATACATCCCCAGAACCAATTCTGGGTGAGGTCGTCAAAGAAAATTCAGGGCACTCAAAGGTCTACTTAGTGCTCAGGAGCCATGGGTAAAGTTCATTTTCTTTGCTGCATCCCCGGGGCCTGTTGGCCTTTCTTGGGGGCCAGCTCATTCAGTGTCAAGGCTTTATGCAGCTTCTCAGAGCCTCGCATGGACACAAGGCCCTGTCCCCTGTCCCCATGTGGGCATTTAAATCCTAACCCCTGGCTTTGGGGTCTACAACCAGTCCAGCAGCCCTCTCCATCACCACATCAGCTCTTGAGTTTGCTATGCTTGGATGTAAAGTTGTTTGCTTTCTAGCAGCTGGGCATTTCCATTTCTCTCTTTTGAGTCCAGATAGGCTATTTTATCCAATACGTCTATGTGCTGGAAATAGAGGGTAGAGGTAGGGTGGGGAGAGCATTCAAATCAGCACTACCTGTTAGGTTTCTGGAACCAAAGCAAAAAAATGAAAGGACTTAGGGCTTGTCCTTGTGAGACTACAAGTCTAGGAGTGAAAATACAAACATTTAAAAAATCAAAATAAAATTAAATGTATGCTCAAGGAAATACAAAGAAAATATCTCAGAATGTCCATCCCAACGGGGCCGGTAGGCTAGCTCTGGGCTCTTCAGAGTGTCCTCTTCTTATTTGGCCATATCTGGTGGGAGTTGATTGACTGAGGCTTTGCCAAATAAATCGTACGCAATTATTTTCTTTTTTTTGGAAGGGGAATAAAAATAAGACGTTAGTAGCTTGATCTGTACACAAAACTTTTGTTGCAACTAATGTATGCCCCATGAAATCAAGGGTAGACTAGAAAACTTTACTTTTGAAAGAAGTTATAAAAGGCTATCTGGTCACGTATTTGGGGCTAGAATCAGGGGTGGCATACCTGCTGAACGTCCTCATGGAAATCCTCTGTTTTTATGGTTGCTGTTAACTAAGGGAAACAAATACCCCCTGCCCCCCCCCCCCAAAAAAATAAATAAACAAGTAAATAATGAAGCTTGGTTTGGGCAGGTTTGCATTCAGGAGAGAAAACAAAGCACAATATTCTCTTTTCTTGCCGCTTCCGCTCCTCCCCCGCCCTTTGTTCAAACCCAGAAAAGTACAGACGCTAATAACACAAACGACGGCACACTCTGCAGATTCAGGTCCCACCGTTCTTCCTTTGTCTCTGGCTCCTCTTCCCTGCCTGCTTCTTGAGTTAGCTATTCCCCAAGAACCGTGCCTCGGCGCTCTCCTCTCCTCTCTGCCTGTCTCCTTCATCCACGCTGTAACTTCAGCTGTTTTCCAAACGTCGATGACCCCAAAGTGGACACTCAGCCCCCTGAGCGTTGTCCACGTTTTCATTCGCCTGCTGAACAGCGCCACCCAGTGGTCATCTGGGTACGTCAGTCTCTCTTCTGCCGCTTAAACCTAAAACATCCTCATCCTCCTGCCTCTTCCTCTTCTCATCTTCCTGTAGTTTACTAAGACCAGAAACCTTCAAGTCTCTGACCTGCCCCTTGTCTGCTGCCTTCACTCAGGCTCGGTCACTTCCGTCATCTGCTCCTTCTCCCCCAGGGCCACTGCCTCCGGGCAGGCTGGAGTCTGGCTCTCACGAGCTGGAGTCTGGCTCTCACGAGCTGGAGTCTGGCTCTCACAGCAACCTCTCAATGGGTCTTCTCTCTTGCCAGCCCACTTCATCCTGAGCTCTGCTTCCTGAATCATCCGAAAGCCTGGTCATAGCTAGTTCCTTCCATACTATAAAAACCGTCAAAGGCTCCCACGGCCCACACAATAAAATCCATACGCATAATCCCACTTGATGTTGGAGTTGGCAAACTTTTCCTGTCAAGAGCCAGAGAGTAAATATTTTCATCTCTATGAGCCGTACCCTATCTGACACTACTCAACTGTGCTGTTGTAACACAAAAGCAGCCGTAGACAGTAGGTAGATAAATGAGCATGGCTGTGTGCCAATAAAGCTTTTTTATGGACACTGAAGTTTGAATTTCATTTAATTTTCATGTCTCACAAAAGAATCAGAAATGCTTTTGAATTTTTCAACCATTTAGAAATCTAAGAACCGTTCTTTGTGTGTGAGCTGTATAAAAACAGACATTGGGCCAGACTTGGCTGACGGCTGTAGCGTGCCCACCCTGCCCAAAACAAGTCAGGTTATCAAAGGTGGTTAGGCTCCCGGCACAGCTTACAGACACCGACCTGACAGAGAAGAGTGGCACCCCTATGAAACCACTTCTCCTTAGACACCCTGTGTGCAAACCATCCCTGGCCTGCAGGGCTACCCTCTGCTCCAGGACCACCTGCCCTGAACTTTGCCTCTGAGTTGAAACCTGGAGATCTCCTTGGGCCAAGCCTACTGCCCCATAATCCAAACATGACTTTGGGATAGAGTTGAGAGGGGAGAGGAAGCCCTGACCCTCCAGGACAAGAAGACAGGCAGCTCTGTTCCCCAGGCCCCTCACTCCCAGGACGGCTGGGGGCTGCCATCCCGGGAAGATATGACAGACCTGAGAGGATGTGGTTGAGAGGAGGAGGTGTTTGAGAGAAGGTGGGAAGAAGGGGAGAGCCGCCAGCTGTCAGACCATGAGCTCTTCAAAAGAGGGAGCATGTCTGATTCCTCTCTGTGTTCCTAGAGCCTAGACCTCAGCAGGTTCTTAGAGAATGTTTATCCATCTCTCATCTGTTAGAAGCATTAGATCTGCTTTCTCTGTGGTTGTGGGCTAGAGAGGGCAGGGAGAATGAAGAAAAGGGGACATTACTGGATCCCAGCAACCAAGAGAGGACCTTGAAAAGAAAGGGAAGGCAGCAGAGAGAATAGGTAATGGGAGGGAAGGACACAGAAGCAGACAGTCTTCAGTCCCAGGCAGGTGACAGGACCCAGCTGAGAGGCGATGGCATCGGGCACTGAGTGTGCAGACACACATAGCCAACATGCCAGTCATGATGGAGCCCTTGGGGAAGAAGGGCCCCCACTGACTGCAGACCCCAGAATCCATGCAAGCTGTATTTGGAAAGCTGAAGACACATTTCACATTCCCAGTATCTGTTACAACCTAGCGGTTCTGGATCCTGCTTTTATTCCTCAGCCATCGTCTGGTAATGGATGGGAAATCTACCTTCTTGTAGCCTTCCATCGGCTGCAGCCGCTCCCCCCGCAAAGATGGTTTTGACGTAAATCCCAATGGGGCCATAAATGCTGTCCTTTCCCCCAACGATGCTGAAGCCCAGGCCCTGGGGAAAAAAGAGGAAAAGGTTGGATTTAGGAGAGTTCCGTTCTGTTGATTGGCCTGACATTTCCTGAGGGCCTGCCTCAGTCCTGAAGTAAGGAATCAGGAAGAAGAGGAGGTGCCTTTAGTCTCGCAGGTCTCAGGCCTTACTCAACACAGGCACGGGAGCAGCAGTGGCATTAAGGCTGGCCTGGGCTGCTCTCACATGCCGATGTCCCCCCAGAGGGGGAGGCTGGGTGCAGACCCGCGCCCTCGCTCTTTCTCTCTCGTTGGCAATTCTGGGCTAATCACTTCCTGAGCCTCAGTTTCTACTCTTGTAAAATGATGATGACTTACCGAACTCAGTTTCCTCCCTTATAAAATAATGACAATTTACGTAACTCATAGGGTCGTGTTTGAAAATAAAATAAGATGCCTAGCAACAAGATCGATGACAATGATAACAGTAGCAGCTTACGATGGAGGGGGCATCCCTTCTTCCAGCGAAGGCTCCTCCTCCCCTTCTGTCCGCACCCCACCTCTCGCCTTCCCAAGGCCGTCACTCCTGTCCCTTGCTCCCCCTCCTGCACTTGCACTCTCGCCCAACCCGTCATTGTCCTGGGTCATTCCCACAAGCCAACAAACACATCCTGGGATTGTGCAGGTGGCTCTGGCAGGAGAAGTGCTGGGCTCAGCAGACAGTCCCAGAGCAGGAGGTGGCAGAGAGAAGGCCAGAGACAGGGGTACAGGGAAAAGCATGAGCGAGGCTAGAGAAGGAAGAGGAAGGAGGCAGGGCACAGTTCCCTTGCAGACCTGCCAGCGAGTTAGCAGAACGGCCTGGGCAGACCCAGAGCACTGCAAAGGGAATATGTGCACAGCTTGCTGCATTTTGTTAAAGACTAAGGAGCTCTGTACTTTCCTTGAAGGTGTAGCTTGGGCCTCAATAAACTCTTTTCTAGACTGTGAGCCTGAAGGTGGCGAATGTCTCTTATCTGTCAGTGTCTGGCCTCTGGCAGGTGCTCAAGAAACAAGTGCTGTGAAATGGATGCACAAATGCCAGTTGGAGGCCAGGTTTTGGGATCCAACTCACAAGAATGCCAGGTGGTGGCCAGCACCTTGGCTCTTAGACCTGTTAAAGGGAGGGCCATGGTCGTATCAGGGCCACTGCTCCTGAGCAGTTCATCTCAGGCCAGCAGCTGCTCAGGGCCGAGTAAGAGCATCGCTCCCACACCATGGAGATGGTGGCCTGGCAGCCGGCGTCAAGACGCCACAGGGAATCAGGGGAGCATGCACCAAGCAGGAGGGCTGTGTGGACGGGGTGATGCTCTAAGCTTCTGGTGGAGGGTGGTGTGCCCCAGGAAGGGAAAGACAAACGGTGTCCCAGAGTAGCACAGGCTTCGGGAAAACATGAGAAAGGAGCAGTTTCAGGGCTCCTCTGTGGATCCCCAATCTCGTCCTGGCTGAAATAATTTCTCTAGACTCAAACCCTCACCCTCCCTGGTGAGGCAGGATGGCGTAATGGTTAATTAAGAACAAGGCCCAGGGCTCAGACAGTCTTGGGTCAGCTGCTCACTAACCAAATGACCCTGGGCAGGTCACCTCCCAGACCCTCAGTCTCCTCGTCTATGAAAGAGAGACAGGAACAGGGCTGTTGTGAGGACTCAAGAAGCCCCCCTTGCAAGAAGGCCCTTAGCACGATGCCTGGTTCTGGTAGCTGGTTTACTGTTTGGTTTGATTTTGGCTCCCACTGAAGCCCCTGCTGAGCCTTCTACCTCTGATTCCTCCTCCTTCCCAACTCCACCCCTGCCTCACGCCTACTCGTCACCCCTGTTAGTGACGAGGTCTTAGGTGCGAGATTGTATGAGTTGGACAGCAGGGTGCCTGTCTTTGTCCCCAGCTCATCACTCCTGCTCTGTACACCCGGCTTCCTGCATCAAATTACTCTTCTCGCTCCATCCCAGGGCACCATCAAGATAATTCATGGAATGTACATTTGATGTACACCAAGCTAATTTAAACCATTTCTGTCATCTTTGCATGAGTGTTGGAGCCCTTTTCCATTTTGCCTTCTTTTGATCATTGCAAAGAATTTAAAAGTCAGTTTTTAAAAAGTACTTCTACCTAAATTCAAGGAGGAAAAGCATTGTGATTTACTAATCAGAAGGCAGGGCTGTTAAGAGAAAGTCAACAGAGAAGACGGTTAACTCCCTTGTGGTTAGAGGAACATTCATTCCAGCATTTCCCACTTATGTCTTCTCTTTTATCTTTCTTTTCTGACAAATAAATTCTATTGTGTATATTTATGGTAGACAACGTGATGCTATAAGATGCATGTACGTACGTGCTCGCTTCGGCAGCACATATACTAAAGTTGCAACGATACAGAGATTAGCAAAGCCCCTGAGCAAGGATGACACACAAATTTGTGGAGCATTCCAAAGTTTTGCTTTAACTGTGAGAAGGAGAGAACAGAACTGTGGTGACTAGAGGTGGAAAAAGGGGAGGGGGTGCGAGGGCTAGTGGAAAATTGGTTAATGGACACAAAGAATGATCATGTTTGTAATGATGAATATGCTAATTATCCTAATTCGATCATCACCTATTGTACACAAGTATTCATAGTCAATTCTGTACCCACAAATATGTATAATCAATTATGTTTCAATTAAAAAACCACATAATGGCAATATAATACTGTTTTGTGTGATCCCATATATAAAATGCTGTGGGTGTATATGCTTATAAATATATAAAGAATTATTTGAATGCATCATAACAAAATACTAATATCAATTTTCTATGGAAGTAAGACCTCCAGGGATATTTATTTTTTTCTTTGTAATTTTATATTTATAAAAATATCAATTTATCATTAAAAATGCAAATAAAGCTATTTGCATTAAACAACAAAAAGATATACACATATATAGTAAATTGGTTTCTATAGGGGAGCAAATCAACATATCCATCATCTCACATAGTTACCCATCTCTTTCCCCCCTTCCTCTCTGTGGCAAGAGCAGGTGTAACCTACTCATAATAATCCTGAGTACAGTATGCTACTATCAACTGTAGTCCTCATGTTGCACACTGGACCTTGTTCTTACTACATACTTGCTACTTAGTATCCTTTGGCCTACAGTGCTGAGCTCCCAGGAGAGAAAAGGAACAGGAGACAGAGAGAGAGAGAACTCCAGGTGTGGGGAAGGTCCCTCCTTCTGGAAAGACCATAAGCAGCGATTAGATCTTCCCCTTACATCATACCCCCAAATTATATTAGATTAAAGACACCAGCCTTTCATTCTCTCAGCACCTGAGTTGCTTGGGCTAGCCTGAGAACTTTGCAGCACCTGCTGGTGTCTATTCCAGTTACTGTAATGTGCATGTCAACCACAGGCACACAGTAGCATGCATGTCTCGGGGACAATGCAAAGAAACATTGGGACGCCCCCCCAAACCACTGATATTTTTGCTCCCCCTTTTGATATTTCTCAATTGTGGGGCAGAAATCAGTATGATGCCTCATCATCTAGCAAGAGCTAGAGTAACCCTTACTCTTCAGGAGGCTCCAACTGACAGCAAACAGCATTATACACCACTGAATTACCCACGAGTGGCAGGCAGCATATATGCATGTATTTTTATATATAGATCCATGCTTTATTATGCCAACATCTGAACGCTGGAGGTAGAATCAGGTTCCAGACATCTGTGAAAATGATTTGGATTTATGTATCAGGTAAAATTGAGTCCTGGAAAATATCATGCCGGGAACGCATTAGTAAACAAGCTTTTTGACAGTACTAAGGCAGTTGGAAGGGGACGGTGTCATCTGCAAGGAAATGATCACTTTGTCTAATTAGAAAAATGTATGTTGCTTGAAACTCAGCTGGTTCTGGGTTTTAAAAGACAGAACTTGTTTGTGTTTGCTGCCTTCTGACGTGCCACGACACTCTACTAGCCCTGTTCCCATCCTTCCCTGGATACAACAGCTCAGCTCCTCAGAAACTGGTGTTGCTCCAGGATTTCCTGTTGGCAATGGCCTTGCTTACCTTAGCTTGGCCCTTCATCAGCACGATGTTGGAGATGACTGAAGCCTGGAGGCCCCCTGTTGGCTGCATGAGCTGAGCTGTGCTCAGCGACCGTGTCGGTCTGGAGGTGCCCTGCAACGAGCAACCAGGTGGTCAGAGGATGAGACACATGGGATAGCAGCACATGCCCCACAGGAAAGCGGAGGCCCAGCCAAGGGGAGGAACCAAATCCCCTCCCTCCTAAAGGCCTGCAGCATAACGACTATATGGCCAGTGTGGTGTGGGTAGCGTTCTGATGGGGAAGGGCTGGTTTTTGCGGCCCTTGGAGTCAGCTTTGAAGAGCCCAATCTCCCTCCCAACCAGCAGCAAAGAATCCCTAGGGCTTGTCAAGGAGGAAGGTCAAGGGTGAGGTCACAGACCACACTGCCCCCATGAGGAGTCCCCATAATCAAGGTCTCAAGCAGAGGTGGGGAGCCAACTGCCAAGAATGCCCTCCCAGGCTGTGCTCAATTCAGACACATTTGCTGAGAGTGCTCCTTGTGCCAGGCATGGGGTGTTGGGCAATCAGGCAGGAACTCTAAGACTTAAAAACTCAGAATGGAAATCCTGGGAAGGCAGACAGGTGATTAACTACTTGCATAGGAGAAGCCTGTGTGCCAGACATACACTGTGTGCCACAGGAAGCTGTCCCAGTGAGGGACAATACAGCTTAGTGATTAGATCTAATACTTTGGAACTCTACTGCCTGGGTTCTTCTCCTGGCTCTGTCAATTATCAGCTAGTGATGTTGAGGAAGTGACTTAGCCCCTCTGTGCCTCAGTTTCCTCAACTGTACAAGCATGGTACTAATAGATCCTACCTAGTAGTGTCATTTTGAAGAATAAATCTATGCACATACTTAGAACACTGCCTGACACATAAAAGCGCCTTATACATGTTTCTTATCATTATAAACTCTAAGACTGTTTGCTGCTTTCAACATTCCATGACTTGGAAAGACCCTTTGTCTGGTGCTTCCTACATGCCCGTCCAGGCAGACACTCCAGCTGTGCATGTGTCAAAGTGGCTGCATGGTCCCTGCTTGCTGAGACCCGAGATGCTACAAGACAGAGCCAGGTGCCTGGGCTGCTGAGTCCCAGGCCAATGCCGTCCCCACAGCACTGAGCAGAGGAGGCAGGATTGCTCAGGCTCTGGAGCAGCCTGCGTTCACACCCTGCTGCTCTACCACCTGCTAATTAGGTGACCTTGGGAAGGCCATGTAACTTTTCTGAGCCTTGGTTTCCTCACTTGTAAAAGGTGGACCTTAACAGTACTTATCTCTTTGGGTTGTACTCTCTTGGTTGCACACCTCTTTGGGTGACAATTAAATAGATGAGTCTGTGTAAAGCACAGCCCCACTGGGCAGGCAGCAAACATGGAATGCAGGTGTACTTTATTAGTAGCATTCCCTAGACAACGGCTCCCTTTTCTGGATCACCCTTGCTCTTGCTAGCTTTCGGCTGCCCAAATCTGGCTGCCTGATCTTCCCAAAGCTACCCAGGAAATACCCCGGGTCCTGTGGCTCTATGCCACTCCCAGGGCTGTCTTCTACTATAGATCCCACTCTTCCTCCCTCCTTTCCAGAAACAACCCTTCTCTGATAACTCCCCCTCCACCTCCCTTGGAGGGCTGTTATGAAGACAAAAGGAAACCATGCATGGGTACCTGTAATGGTTAATTTTATGTGTCAACTTGACTGGGTCATGGGGTGCCCAGATATTTAGTCAAACATTATTCTGGGTGTGTATATGAGGGTGCTTTTGAATGAGTTTGACATTTAAATTGGCAGGCAAAGCACACTGCCTTCCCTAATGTGGGCCTCATCCTCTCAGTTGAAGGCCTGAATAAAACAAAATGTCTGACTCTCCCCTGAGGAAGAGAGAATCCTTCCTTCCTGACTGCTTTCAAACTGGGATATTAGCCTTTTTCCTGCCTTTGTGCTTCAGCTGAAACACCGGCTCTTCTTCAATCTTGAGCCTGCTGTCTCTTGGACAAGAACTATATCATCAACTCTCCTGGTTCTCAGGTTTGCAGACTCGGACTGGAACTAAACCAGCATCTCTCCTGGGTCTCCAGCTTACCAGCTCACCCTACAGATCTAGGGACTTGCCAGCCTCCATAATCCTATAAGCCAATTCCTTATAGTAAAGCGCTCTCTCTCTCTCTCTCTCTCTCTCTATATATATATATATATATATATATACACACACACACACACACACACACACACACATATATACATGCAATAACTATGTCTCCCACACTGATCCCCATGACACTGCTGGCCAGCAGAAGCACTCTTTCCTTGCTGGGGCTACCCCTTACTCCTTTTCACTACAACCCACCAAGTATCTACTGTCAACAGACCCATAGCCCATCCTTGCTGGCCAGGAAGGCCTTCTCTTCCAGGAACCTGGAATCCTAATGCATGAGGCAGCAAAGACAGAATACCAGCTTCTCTGTGGAAGTACCCCTTCCCCAATCCTAAGGGACCCAGTGCTGGCTGCAGATGTTAGAGGGCTCCAGTGTGCTCCTACACGGTCCCAGATATGCAGAAAGCCAGGGACTGGGAGAGTTCTCAGCTCAGAGAGTCACTTTGGAAGCCATCATTTTCTGACGCTGAGACACCAGCATTCCCAGTTGGTGAATGAAAAACACAGTGACTCGAGGAAGAGAAGGGGGAAAAGAAATGAAGTTTACTGAGCATCTACTATATGCTGCACAGGGAGAATCAGACATCACTTGACTATGGAGCCTGTCCTCAAAGAGCTCCCAGTCAGCTGGGGAGATAAGATGCCCACATAAATGACACTAATAAGACATGCTGAGTGAGCAGTGTGGGAGAAGTATAGCATCTCCTGGAAAAATGTGAGGCCATACAGTTGAGGGAACAGGAGAGCTTCCAGGGAGAGGGAGTGTTTGGGAGGTTTTTGAAGTGTGGGGCAGGGTTTCTAGAGATGCGAGAAAGGGGCAAGATGCTACAGACAGGACACTGCATGCTCATGAGTGGCAGCATGAGGCACTTTGAAAGAGCACTCTGGCTGGGGAAATGACAGAAACGACAGGAGAGGCATCAAAGGCCGGCTGGAGTGACATATGCGGGGGACACTGTGCTTTGCATCTGCCTGGCTCCCCATCTGCAAGCTGATGCCCTGTAGGGGGACAGTTACACACCGGAGAACAACATAGGGCTCAGTTCAAATTCTGGTCCCTTAGGTTTTAAGATGTATGAACTGAGACAGCTTCTCACCTTGCCAAGCCTCAGTTTCCTCACTGTAAAATGGGGCTAATAACACATTCCTTCCTAAGCTTGTTTTAAGAATTAAGGGCAATGTTGGTAAAGCAAGTCACTATATCACAGGGGTTAAAAGCACAGGCTTCGGGGTTGTAAAGATCTGACTTCAAGTCCCAGCCGTGTTTCTTATTAGCAATGGGAACTTCCATAAATTCCTTAATTTGTCCCAGTCCCAGTTCCTTCATCTACCTCTTAAGGTTATTGTGAATTTGGAATAAAGCAACCCACATAAAGCTGTAGTTCAGAGTCTGCACAGGAGTGTCCTCTACTTATTAGCTCCTAATAGCAGAGGTGGCAGCAGTTGCAAGTGCCCGGCACAAGAGGGCGCTCAATAGACAACCAGTTCCAAAGTGGTCTTAGCCTAGAGGTGGCCACACCTACCAAGGGAGACCCTCTCCTCTGCAGTTCTGTGAACATAAACTACTAGGAAGACCTCTTCAGCCACTGCTGACATTGGACCCCACCCTTCTCGCCCTCTTCTCCAGGTTCCCCTCCTTCCATTCTTACCACAGCCTTTCCTGCTGGACAGTCCAGTTGCTGAGAGAGGGACTTCCTGCTACTACAGAGAGAATAAGGCTGTCTGTCTGTGGGTGCTGCAGATTTCTTGGTCATGGAAAAATCGATTTCTCCTGTGCAATAGGGATTAACACCTAAAGTGGAAGAGGAAAAATGGCAAGAAATCATTTGCGCTCCCAACATACAAAGCTCAACTGAGAACAAGTTCAGCCCCCTCCACCTGCCAGCCCCTCATGAGCCAGGGACCCACGTGGACATCAGCCACTTAACATCCAGTGCGGATGTGTGGTGGGGAGAGGTGGCCGTAGAAGACATGGGCAGCATTTTCGTGATCTCCATACATGCTTTCTGTACTGCAGGGAGTGGACAGGACTCTCGATTCCATTTTACCTCGATCCATCTCAGCAAGAGGTGACAGGCGTCTCCTACATGTCAAGCAGGGTGCTGGGATCTCTGGAAACTACTGTGCTACATCAAACCCAGTCCCTGCTGCCAGGGAGTTTTCAACCCCAACCAGAGAAAGAGGAGGAAAGCCCAAAGGGTTCTCAGGACCAGTACAAACCAGTGGCCACCACAGGGAGAGACTGGGCAGAAACGGGGGGAAGGGGAATCCTCCAGCCAACCTCCCCAAAGGATCTGACTGCCTCCTACACACACACACTGATGCAGAGGCTTGTACACTCTTCGCTTACAAAGAGGCAACTCTTGATTCTTCAAGGATCTAAGAAAATGCAAAGTAATTGGCTTCCTCTTGTTTGTGGGAACCCCAGACTGCCTTTCATCCAGTCAGGAACTCTGCTGCATACAGCTGGAAAAACGTTCAGAGATGACCTGATTTAACCCATCCTTGTCTAGAGCAGCGCTTCCCAACTGAAACATAATGTGAGCCTCATACGTCATTTAAAAGGTTCTAGTAGCCACATTAAAAAAGTAAAAAGAAACAGGTGAGATCGATTTTAACAACACATTTTATTCAGTCCAATGGATTGTCCTTTCAACCTATACATAGTACATCAAATTATCAATAAGATTTTTTTTCCTTGCACTTAGTCTTCGAACCCAGTGTGTCTTTACACGTCCTGAGTATCTCCAGTGGGATGAGCTGCATGTGGCTATTGCACTGGGGGTGTCACTCTAGAGGCCCAGAGAGGGCCAGGGTTTCCCTAGTGCCCCTCAGCTCAAGTGAGTGGACAGGCTCTTGCAGAAAATTCCCCCAGAGGAAAAAACGAGCTTGGTAGGAGTTCAGAGGAAATGCAGGATGGAGTAGAGTTTGGGGTTTGCTTTTATTTTTAGGATGGGAAAGACTTGAGCCTGTTTATAGAGGAGGAAGCCACTGGCGGGGGTAGGTTGAGAATAAAAGAGGAAAGAATGGGCATCTGTGAGGATGTGAGATCCCTAAAGGGGATCAAGGAAAGGCGCAGGGACACAGTGGAGAATGGAGAGTCTTGGTCCACCGGGGCTCAGAGAGTGACCCTGCCAGGGCAGCTGCTCTCAGCAGCCGCCTCAGTGCAAGTAGGTGGTCCTCTCTGACTTACAGGATCCAAGTGCTCCCAGATGGACCAGGAGAGAGGGTGAGCCAGAGGGTTCAGAAAACCACACAGTGGAAAGAGAGGACACTGAATCATGGAACAGGGTCGAGAGGAGAGTTTGGAGATTGCCTAGTCCTAAACCTGTCTGTGTGTTACATTTATCAGGGGTGTTTCACAACAAGGCTGATCTCAGGGCCTTTCCCAACCTAAGGAATCTGTATGTGCCCTGGAGAGGACTGGGGGAACTTGTATGTTTCTCAGGCTCCCCAGGTGATGCAGCCAGCCCATCATTTGTCCTTTGGGGACCCTGCTGGAGTTCACTCCTTACTTTGTCATAGAGGAAGTGGAGGCTCAGAGGGTCCCAGAGCAGGGAACAAAAGAGTCCCCAGCATAATCCAAGCCTCCAGGACCCCAGTCTGCCCCCTCTGCACCCACAGCAGCACAGGGGTGACTTGTGATTTGAAGGAGGGTAGCAGTGCATGGTAAGGGCTCAGTGGGAGTAAGGACAAGCAAACAAGCTGCCAATCTGGAGTGGTTCACAGAGAAGATCAACCTCAGAGCCATATGCAGGCCCCCTGCAAGCCGCTCAGGCCACACCCAGCTCTGCTTTTGTGGAGGCTCCTGATCCCCTCTGATAAATTCAGATCTGCAGGGACTGAGCCAGAGTCAGGACACAGCAGGTTCTCCAAAGCTCTAACTGGTCTGAGTCCTCGCCTACCCTTTCTGAAAATGACTTGTGGATGCACTCCAGCCAGCCAGGAAATATATCAAAATTATCATCACCAATGGGGGGAAGTTGAAACCCGTTAAACATATCGCATTGAGTGAGTCAACTGAAAATGTGGTGATAAAATCCAATGCAATAGCCAAAATAATTTTTGAAAGGGGAGCTATATACTGTGATGATTTATGTAATAATAATAATAATACAGTCTTTGTAATAATAATCTTTGTAATTTAAGATTAATTTGAATTATGAAATGGAAAGATAAATGGGAAAAGGAACTAAGGATGAATACCACCACGCTAAGTTCCTCACCTTACAGGAGGGAGACAATTTGGAAAACGTAGTGTAGTGGATTGAATTATGTCCTTCCAGAACTCCCTGAAGCTTGAATTGTGTCCCCCAAGTTTTATGTATTAGAAACTTAGCCCCCACTGTGACTGTTAAGAAGGTGGGAAATCTTATTATGGTAACTGAAAGGTGGAGTCTTGAAGAGGTGATTGGATTGTAGGATCATGCAGTAGTGAAAGGATTAAAAATGGTGATCAGGGGCGTGGTTCTGAGGGCTTTAAGAGAAGAGGAGAGTCTGTCTCTCTTGCTCTCTCTGCTCTCTCTCGGCTTCTATCATCTTGCAATGTGAGACCCCTGGGTCACCGTCACCAACACCAGATGGACTTTGGACTTCTCAGCCTCAGAAACTGTAAGCAATAAATGTTATTTTTCTTTATAAATCACCCAGTCTCAGGTATTTTGTTATAGCAACACAAAACAGACTAAAACATAAATTATAGTCTCAAGTATTAAATAACTCATTAAACCTAATTGATTAATGGATTAACTTAAAATGAAAAGAAACCAGAAGGGGAGATAAAAATTGAATAAATCTTCCAAATTGCTGCAAAAATTAAACACACACACACACACACACATACACACACACACACATACACACACACACAACATATAGCAAGAGGCAGAAAAGGAATATATGGTAAGTGACTATAGAAACTGAAAATATAAAAAAGAGATAAGTAAAAGCAAATATTATCTATAACACTAACATCAATGACTTGAGCTTCTCTTTTTAGAAAGATTGCCAAATTTGCTCTCAAAGGATCTAGCTGCATATCATTTGCAAGAAGTAAAATAAACAAAAAAAAGTAAACTAAAAGGATGGACAGAAATTGATTATCAACAAGTGGTGCTAGAATCATTCAATAGTCATTTAGAGAAAAAAAATCTATCGAAATTCTTACTTCATATCAACCACCAAAAATAAATTACAGATATAGTAAGTCTGGGGCAAAAAAGACAAACCATTTACAAATTAGAAGAAAACATAGCCACATATTTAATAGTTCTCTGCATGTGGAAGAAATTTTAAATTATAAAGGAAAATATCAAGATTAAAGCGTCTCCATGTGGAAAAACAAATTAAAACAAAAACAACAAATTAGAGAAAGTATTCTCAAGAAATATGATGGTCAGTATTAATTTAACCAAAAGGCTTTTTATAAATGAATGAGAAAACAATGATCATCCCAGTAGAAAAATAGTCAAACTCAGCCAAAACAGAATAAATGAATGAAGGAACCGTCAACTTCACCTGTATGGAGAGAGGTCCTCTTTTCCATTTATTTCATAGATCTGAGTATTAGGGTTTGGGCAAGAAATAGAAGGCCCACTCAGCTGAGATTGGGAAAAGAATTGAATAAAGGGGCCATTTACAGAGGGGTGGGCAGGGTTAGGAAAACAACAAGGCCTATTGAAGTACAGGAAGCTGTTACCTCCCCAGGCCTGAAGGGGTAAGGCGAGGAAATGGTGTTATCAGAGCCCAGGGAGCACTGGACCCATGGAAGGCGGGCACCCCGACATAATTTGCAGTCACAGCTGCAGGAACTCTGGCGCTGGGGCAGGGGGATTGCAGGAGGAAGTGCCTCGGCGGCTCTCTCCCACCACCACCCTCCTGGTGATGCCTCTCATGGACTAAGAGCCAGGGGCCTGGGTGACACTGGCTGAAGGAGTCAACTCTCAGGGTGCAAGCAGGACTGGCTTCGTACGTGTGTGGCCCGTGCAGTCACCCAGGACCCTGTGGTGGGAAGAATCCGAGCTTGGTCCAATGTTCTGCTGTCGCCACTTAAAAATTCTTAATAATGTTTGAACGGGGGTCCCTACATTTTCATTTTACATTGAGCCCCACAAATTGAACAGCTGGTCTTGGGTTCAAAACAAGATACTAAAAAGCTGGGGGGCCAGAGAGAGGGGGAAATGGAGAAAAACCTTCAAAGCAAATATTTTTTTAAAATGATAGTCCAGTATGGGCTGTGATTAAACATTGGTATTTATATACACTGTTGAAGGAATATTATCTACTGAAACTTGGCAGTACTGATCAAAAGCTTCAATCTATATCTACCTTTTGACTCAAGATTCCATTTCTACAAAATTATGCCAAAAGTCAAAAGGGAAAAATTTATGATTAAAAAAAGCAAGTAGCTGTCCCAAAATAGAAAATTATCAATTTAAGGACGATGCATCGTACCGCAGAATAAGGCCTAGAGATTTTAAGGGGCTTGTCAGAGGTCACGCAGATAATTAATTCCAGAAGCAGGATCCAAATCAAAGTGCCTGGGCTCCCAAATGTGAACTCTTAACCGTGTACCAGTCCACTGGCCTTTTATATTTACTCTGAGAAATCACCACAAACTCAAACAAAATTTCATGGACAAACCAAGCAACATTGATTATGTTAGTGAAAAAACTGAGAATAACTTAAATGTCTAATAATAGGGAGTTGGTTAACTAGATTATGTAAACTTACACAAGGATATACCATGTAACCACTAAAAATGGTGTTTACTTAAGAGTTTCAAATGACATGAGGTAAAGTTACATGTACAGATAGAGCTAGATAGCTAGATTAATAGATGTGGTGTGTGTGTAAGCCCCTTATAGGCATATACAGGCCTAAGAGTAATTAAAGTATTAAAAGTAATTGAAAATGTTAGCATTGATTTTCTCTGAAATTACGATTTGGTGTGATTTTAATTTCTTCATGCTTTTCCATATTCTTCGCATTTTCCTGATTTTGTATTAGTGCTATTCTATTTGCAGCAACCAAGAGTCATGAGTTCTTCCAACCTCAGCACCCATCATGTTAACAGGTGCGGGAAAGGAGGCCCCAGGAGAGGGAGTGGCCTTCCTAAGACAGGAGTAAAGCTCCATCTAGGTCTTCCCAGCATGGCACTTGGAGGGTAGCTGGAGGAGTGGACTAGACCACATAGAGCTCTGAAGGTCAAAGCAGAGGCCCTCTAGCTGTCCAGGATGTGTGCACATGTGAAGAGTGCTCACAGAGAGGTAAGCAGACTACCATGTTGGTTTGGTCCAACGGGACCAGGAGAGACCCATGCTCCCCCAAATCTCCTACTAGGCCCCATTCCTGAAGACATCTTGGTGAGACACTTACTGGTTGAGTTGCTGCGTGTCCTTTGGTGGCAGGCTTTAGGAAACAGGAAATTACTATTTTGTGCTTCTAGTTTTCCAGCCTTTTCTCGAGAGGAAGTTGTGGAAGATTCCTGCAAAACAATTCCCGTCTTTTAATCAGCAAGTTAGTTAGAACAGAAAACGTGCTTAGCCCAATGAGATTTTGACACTGACCATGGAAGTATTTGTTGGAGTGTGTGTCTCCCCCACTAAATCATGGGCACTATGAGGGCAGGGATACAGAATCACCATCATCCATTCATTCGTAGACATACATTCATTCTTTTAATAAAAGATACTGAATGAATAGCTATTACATAAATACTGAACTAATGCAATAAATATTGAATGAATCTGTCCGCTATTACATGTCAGGGTCTTTGTTAGGTGTTGGGAATACAGCTGTGAACAAGACAGACAAGGACGTTGACCGTAAAATAGTTACATTTTAGTGAAGAAAGAGTGACAGTAAACAAGCAAATAAATAAAGGTGAAAGATAATTACAGAAAATGACCGCTGTGGAGAAAAGAACTAGAGACTGACATAAATGCGTCTGGGAGGGAGGTTTTAGGGAGGATGACCAAGTAAGTCACATTGTTCTGGCACTTAGGATAGGCACTTACAAACGTTTGTTGAATGAATGTTATATAAATGGATTTCTTAGTACTGAACCATCCATGCATTCTTGAGTGCACCATGATTTTATTATATTGCTGACTTCTATATGCAAAGATATAATTTAGGACTTTAAAATCAATATCCTTAAGTTGAATTTGCTTCTGGTTCTTATTCTTTCTGTACCTTGCCATATGAATTAAATTTTCTTTGCTCCCTTTTTATACTAATAATTTGAAAAATATTCCATAGTATTGAGTTTATAACCAGTACATTAAACAGCATATTTGGACTCATTTTCCTATCAGGGTCAATAATGAAACAGAAAGCATATGACTCTTTTAAGATGAGATTGTGAGACAACCTTTACTCTCTGTCCTCTCCTCACCAGGGGATTTTAGAGAGAGTGGTTGATAATGAGGATGATGCTATTAATTATTTTACTTCTCTTCCTGGGACTGTTTTTAAAAATGCTATTCTATTTCATAACTTTATTAGCTATAATGATCTTGACTTAATTCTTGAGTTAGATTGGTTTTATTACTCACCACCATAATCCTTAAGTGCATGTGTGTGTTTTCTTTCAGGAAAGCTGTGTGGATGGAAAACTCTGAATATTCGCACATCTGAGAATGTGGTTGTCATGTTTGAATGATTGGCTGAGTATAGAATCTTTGGATATTGGTTACTTGACCTGGAAACTCGAGATGGTGCAAATGCTTTCTGGGACTTAGTGTTCCAAGGTAGAGTTTGTTGGGGTCACCTGACACTCTCTTCTAACTGACCTGACTGCCTTTCTCAGAAGCCAGGCTTGGCAGTGCCTGGTTAATTTCACATGCCAAGTGTATGCAGACTCCAGTACCTGGTGCATTTCCCAGAGTGGAGGAAGGATCCACTTTTTCCTCTCACTATGTGCCCAATAACCTACCCCCACCTCCAGTGCCGTCACTGTGAGCTGGTAGGTATTGGGGGGTTCTGCTGGCGTCTGTCCCACTCATTTCCCCAGCTTTTCCCTCCCATGTGGTCAATGGCAGGCTAATGAGCCCTTCCCTCAGTCCAATCTCACCTTCACTATGTCATGCAGAAAGTTCTCATGGGTTCCAGAATGTGCTGGTCCCTTTTCATGGTTTCCTGTTCTGACATGCATTTCTCCCTATTTGTATATTCCTTTTGAATTTTCATAGAAATTTCTAACAGGTGGAGGAGTTAATCAAGTGTATTCTGTAGCCATCTGGAGCCAGAAGTCCACTCACAGCCTTTTTAAAAAAACTGTATCCAGTCCTGATACAAGGGGATCCTGCAAAAAACCACATATCAATTCCCTTTTATTTCTTATACAAGTCAACGTTTAAAATCAGAGAACTCATCCTGGAGGATTCCTAGGCTCTCATTTTCCTTTTCAGCAGCAGATGGCGCTATATTAACCTATATTCTCTAACCAGGCTAACACAGGGGATTCTTTACAAAGAGAAAGCAGCGATTAGTTAGTTCAGTTACATTCTTGAGACTCTGTTTCCAGAACTTAGCATAATGACTAGTTCTTTGAATTAATTGATTCATACAATATAATATTCACAAGATACTTCTTAATTATAATAGTCTGACAAGGTCATGTCCTGATTCTCATTTCAAGATTTCCCTCTGGCATTATTTCCACTTCTTTATGCAGTCCAGTGAGACTATGGAAGTAAATAATAGAATGTGATTTCAGTAACTTTTTAGTGTCCACTGAACATAGAGGAGCCTAGTAAAACCGTCAGTATGTCTGCTTGTCCAAAGGTAAGCCTTTCTTGCAAAGTGCCTTTGAAATGTATATTTTCCTCCAAATATCTAGCAATTATGAAAGTAAATAAGTAAAAGATGTATACACAAGACATGGAGCACTAAGCATCTTTGAAAGAAATGTTTATAAAGAGTTTTTGTGATGTAGGCATACCTGAGTTATCATAGCAAGTTTTAAAAAATAGATATAAAATTATATTCTGTAATGAATAGAGTCTGACTATAATCACGCAAAATGTACATAGAAAAAGGGCTGGAAAGAGATACACCAAAATAGTCACACCCATTCATTCAACAAATGTCTATTAAGCACTTATGTACAAGGCACTATTCCAAGAAGTATTGACGATATTGCAGTGGATGAGAAACACGAGGTTCTGCTCTCATGAATTAGCGAGAGTGTGTTTGGGTGATGGAATTATGGATATTTGTTTCTATGCCTTGTATTTTCCATGTTTTCTACAATGAGCATGCATTACTTTTATAATCAGACCAAAACAAATGAATAATTTTTCATTTATTTTGATTGTCACATTAGTAGACAAAGCGTGTTTATTGTTAAATTTCTTTTTATTCCTCTTTATTAAGTCCCATGTCCGAAACACAATTTAGAAATTGCTTGGCCAGGAAAGCCAATGAGTGGCAGGAGAATCATAGGAAGTGGAGCCTTTTTTACCTCCCAGATTAGCTGGAAGAAGTTAATGCCACGTTCAGAGGGAAATCTTTCTGTAGGGGGTTCCAGGTTGGCTGTAGAAGGCCTTACCCAGAAGAAATTGAACCAACCACATCCACCACTTGGCCCCTTAGTTTTCCACATTTCAATGGCTCAACCTCTTCTAGCCACGGTGCCCACAAGCAGCATCCACACTTTCTACATGCAGGGCAGTGGAGCCTCTTGTGCGTGACAAGGTAGGATGAGTCCTCCTTCCTTCATGACTCCTCTATATCTCTAGATAGCTCTCTCAGACTAGGTGACAAGGTGGTTGGTCCCTTCCCTCTACCACATGGCCCAGTCTCCGGACCAGCTGGAGGCTCCAATAAGTTGCATCTCACCAATCTACCGTCAAGCTCTTGGATAATTGTGTGAAACTGAAGTGCTTTATTTTGACATGGCCATGGTGTGAACTGGCTCACTACATGAAAAGGTACTATCATGACCAAAGGTAAGATCTAAGCTGCAATTTTCTACCAAACATGTAAAAAACTATATGACTCCTTAAAGTTCCTGAAATAGAGGCAATGCACAAGTTTTTGGACCTTCTATTTCCTGAACATCAACAAGGATTCAGGCTTTATCCACATTCTGGGACCATTTCAAGGGATTTTCCATTCTTCTTAATCCTTACACCATCAAGCTTAATGGCTTCTTCACCAGAAATGAGCAGTGGAATAGAGTAGAGAGATGGTCATGAGACCAACAGCGTTAAATTTCTCATGATTCTGAGCTTGTCACTTAATTGTTTGGGCTCAGTTTTGTCTTTTGCAAGCTAAGGGGGTGGACTAAATCTCTATAATCACTTTCAACTCTTTACTTTCGAATGTAGCTGATGACTATGTTTAAAGGGCTATTGCCCTCTCTTAAGTGATCACATGTCAGAACATGATTCATAAGAACAAACTATCTTCCCTTGGCTCCCAGGGGAGCCTGGTCACTCTCAGGCAAGTATGTCCTGGGTGGAATGTTTCTCATCAAAGGAGTTTCTGTAGGAGCTCCATGAAGATTTACTCAGTCCTTCTCCCTCCCCAGCACATAGAACAGAACTCTTCTGTTCCTGTTCCCAAGGTGGAGCTTCTCTCAAAGCTGGGATTTGTTGCTGAGGTCAGGGGCTGGAAAAATCACTTCTAAACACATTTCCTCTTGTTCTCATTAGAGGCTGTGGCCCCCGGCAGCAGTTCTGTGAGTGACGTACTCAGTCGTTACCTAGGCAGCAGACTCTACATTTACCAGTCCCAAGGTGACTGAGTGGGGAAGGGGTCAACTGTCCAGAGAGCTCTTCAAAGAATTTTTTCCCAAAGTTAGAATCAGTCATATAATTGCTAGAGCTAATCAGCCAACCCCGAGAAATGGAAAATCTCCATGATTCCTATGTAACCAGGAATGAACCCAGAGTAAAGATGTAGAATTCTGGGGCTTTGTGTCCTGCAAGTAAGATAATTCTGGAGCCTAAACTTCTCCCGGAGGCTAGAAGATTTCATTGCTCTGTTAGGAGTGTTCATTTTGTATGTAGATCCCTGGCTGATGTTACTGGCATTACTGACAGTAGCCGGATGCTTCTAGAGTGCTGGCTGTATTCCTCTTCAATACAAACCTTTCCATTTTCTCTTTGAACTGAGATGCTACAGCTTCTCCACATCTAAGGGAACCACAAAATATAATCCTACCATCCTCCTGATCGAGGCTTGTTTCCTGTGGTTGAGCTGATCATGCAGCAACAGGCTTTGATCTTTAAATCATGAGGATGAACAAGTAGGCCCCAGACAGACTTGGATGGCCACATGGTCATATGGGATGATCAGGCCACATACCTCCTGATATGGAGGGGAAGTCTGGGAACCAGAAACTTTGGGGCCTTCCTCAAGTCCTCCTATACCTCATCCACTGTATGACCATAGTCACCAAATCCTTATAATTCCACCTCCTCAAACATCCCCAACACATCCATTCTCACTGCCTATGCCACAATTCATGCTATTCTTTTTAGATTGGATTATTACAACCATGGAAGGGGTCTTGGAAAACTATTTTTGAAAAGGAATATTTTTAACAAACAGTGCTAGGACAACTGGACATCCACAGCAAAAGAGTGAAGTTGAACTCAGACACAAAGTAGGTCATAGACCTACATGTAAGAGCTAAAACTGTAAAACTATTAGAAGAAAATATAGAAGGAAATCCTCATGACCTTGGGTTGGGGAAAGACTTCTCAGATATGATACTAAAAGAACAAGTGACAAAAGAAGAGATAGATAAGTGGTTTTCATCAAAATTTAAAACTTCTGTGCTTCAAAAGACACCACCAAGAAAGTGAAAAAAAAAAAAAACGCTACAGAATTGAAGAAAATATTTTCAATTTATATATCTTAAGGGACTTGTGTCTCTAGAATATATAAAGAACACTTACAACTCAAAAATAAAAAACCAAATAACCCAGTTTTTATTAATGGACAAAGGATCTGAATAGATAATTTCCCAAAGAGATATACAAGAAGCTTAGAAGAACATGAAAATATATTCAACATCATTAGCCAGCAAAGAAATGCAAATCAAAACTACAATGAGATACCACTTCACACCAATCAGGATGGCTACGATCAATTCCACTCCACACCCACGAGTGTAGGGAAGATATGAAAAATTGGAACCTTCACACATTGATGGTGGAAATGTAACATGGTGCAGGGGCTTTGGAAAACAGTGTGACTGTTTTTCAAAAAGTTAAATATAGAATTACCATATGATCCAGCAATTCTACTCCTGACTATGTACCCAAGAGAAATGAAAACATACATCCACACAAAAAAAATTGTACAAAAACATCCAAAGCAGCATTATTCATAATATCAAAAAGTAGAAATAACCCAAGTGTCCATTAACTAATGGATAAATGAATAAAATGAGGTATATCTGCACAATGGAATAGTATCTGGCAATTAAAAGGAATGAAGCACTAATACATGCTACAACATGGATGACTCTTGCAAACAATATGCTAAGTGAAAGAAACCAGTTGCAAAAGACCGCATTTTGTATGATTCCATTTAAGTGTCCAGAACTGGCAAATCTATAAAGACACAAAGTGTATTCGTGGATAAATGAGGGGTGTGATGAGTGACAGCTAATGGGTACTGGGTTTCTTTTTGGAGTGATGAAAGGGTTCTATAACTAGGTAATGGTGATGGTTGTACAACTCCATAGATATACTAAAAACCATTGAATATTACACTTTAAATGGTTGAATTGTATAGTGTATGAGTTATATTTTAGTAAAAACTATTAAAAAATGGAATATTCATTTATCCAGTCCCAATTTCCCTGCCTCCAATTTTTCTTTCTTAAATCCCTCTGCACCCTGCAGCAAGCATGATTTTGTAGAAATACAAATGCTACCCATGAGACTTCCTGATTGAATCTCTGATGGATCCATCT
Source organism: Cynocephalus volans (assembly GCF_027409185.1). Lineage (NCBI taxonomy): Eukaryota > Metazoa > Chordata > Mammalia > Dermoptera > Cynocephalidae > Cynocephalus > Cynocephalus volans. Next base: position 60,207,729 of record NC_084462.1, read on the forward strand.
CTAATGGGCTCAACCAAATCCTAACTCCTGGTGTGTCATTCAACGTCCTTCCTCCTCTGACCCCACCCAGACTGACCCAAGCCTCCCCTGGATGCAGTTAGTCAAATTTCCTACCAGTCGACCCTTGCATTTCAGTGGACTCTATCTTGTCTGTGTGGTTACCCATCCTTGCTCCCTTTTATTCTTCCAGAATCAATTTAGGCATCACTACTTTTGTGTGAATGTTCCCAGACAAAATAGCTGCCTCCTGAGAAAACCACAGACTCTTTCTGCCAATGAGACCCAAGGAAGGCTTAAAATTTCAATGGTTGTCTACAGTTGTTTTAATACCTGATAGCACCAGCTTTCATTGAATTTCTTGACTCTTCTTACATGTGTGTTTATCCAAACACATTACTATGTTGTTTTGTAAAAAATTATTCCTGTTAATAATGTTGGGGGAGCGCCCCTAAATTTAAAAACAACTCTAGAGAATATTACTTCTTAAAAACATTGGCTCTTTTTTCCAAAAATAGTGTTTGTATTTCTATTTATTTAATAGAAACTCAGTAGAATTTTTAATCATATTAGGCCCAGTGAGATTTTTGGAAGAAGTTAGTGAAATGATATGTGCAGTGACCAGCAAGAATCCCAAGAACCCAATCCATCTACGAAAGGTGCCATTCTATCTTCCAAATATTTCTCAACTCTGTCACTTCCTTTTCATACTGTAGAATTTATTGTAGGAAATAATTGGACAAAAAACACAAAGATGTTTGTACGAAGATGTTCATCATCACATCATTTGTAATAGAAAACACGTGGGAGGGCATGTTCAATGATAGGGAAGTGATAGAAGTTGTTATGACAGGAGACTTCTATTTCTGGTAGCATGGCACACCTAGTTACTTTGATCCTTCTGCTAAAAACAAGTAAAAATGTTAGATGGGATATGAATATATCAATGAAATAACAAATGAGTAAGGAATACTCAGAAGCCAAAAAGTAAATAAAGATTGTACCCCAGTTTTCTTTAGAAATAAGCAGAGCCCAGAAGCTAGATGTTGCTCTGAGATCATTTGATGAATGGTTGAACTTGAACTTCATCTTTCATAGCCTTTTGGGATGTAGGGAACAGAAGAGAGGTCCCAGTTTCTTCCTAAGGTGGGGAGTTTAATAAGACATTTTTCTTGCAGAAGAAAAGCCCCAAAGCAATTTATCCTCATTTTAAGTGCAAACTGGAAATAAATCCATCCCACCCCTCAGGAACTGCATGAAAACTGTTAGTCTGGAAATGGCCCTGAATGGAAGAGAGAAAATCCTCCCTGAGAATTGCTAATTACCGGCTGGCCCTCATGAGAGTTGGCAAACCTAATTCATACCACATGGCTGTCTTGAAAAACCTCTGAACAAGAATTTAGTTAAAATGGTTCCAGGCTGGTGGTACCCCAACTAACCTGGCAGAAGCAAAATTGAATCTTCTCTGTAAGAATCAGCTTTGACTTAGGTTGCAAACATTCTCACAGAGAAAGTTACAGGACATATGAGCCCTCAGAGAAAAAAAAGTCATAAACAAAAACAAAAAAATATAATACACATATTAAAACAAGGCATCATGAGAGAGAACCACAGGGAGCAATTCACACCACAATCATACCTGTGAAGACTTCCAATTGCAGAGTGAACAGACACAGAATACAAAATAAATATATGTAATATTTTAAAGAAATAGAAAAGTTATTGATCATTTGAGAAGCTGTCAAACTGTTTTCCAAAGCCCCTGCACCATGTTACATTTCCACCGTCAATGTGTGAAGGTTCCAATTTTTCATATCTTCCCTACACTCGTGGGTGTGGAGTGGAATTGATCATAGCCATCCTGACTGGCATGAAGTGGTATCTCACTGTGGTTTAGATTTGCATTTCTTTGCTGGCTAATGATGTTGAATGTACTTTCATGTGCTCAAAAACTATGAAAGTTTCTCAGCACACTTGAAAAAGAACAAAGAAATAAAAATTAAATTATTCATATTGAAAAGTAAATAGATTGAACAGGTTATTAGAGAGAATTGAAGAGAGGATAAGAGAATTGGAAGATGGATCTGAAAAAAAAATACCCAGATGGCAACACAAAGAGAAGAAAATATGAAAGAGAGATTAAGAAACATGTAGGATAGAATGACAAAGCCTGACATCTAATTAGAGTTCCAGAAAGAGGGAACAGAAATAATGAGGAAGAGATGTGCTTTGTGTGATGATGTCTAATAATTTTCCAGACCTGATGAAAGATGTGTCTACAAATTCATCAAACCCAACAAATCCCAAATGACATAAATAAAAAGAAATGCATACCTAGACAGCTCCTAGTGAAACTGCAAAACACCAAAACATACAGAAGATCTTTAAAGCAGCAGCCAGAGAGATAAGACCGACTATCTTCGAATGGGAAACAATTAAGCTTAAAGCTCCCTTCTCAACAGCAATCATGTAAGTTGAACAACAGTGAAATAATTAATTCAATGTGATGAGAGAAAGTAACTGTCAACATAGAATTGCATACCAGCTAAAATATCTTTAAAGGGTGAGGAAAATAAAGGCCTTTTTAGAAAAACAAACAAACAAAAAAACAAAACACTTGAGGATGTTTGCAACCAACACATCCTCAATAAAAGAAATCCCAAAGAATGTTTTAGAAGGAAGAGAAATGATCCCATATGAAGGCTTGTGAGGCAAAGAATGGGAATCCAAAAAAAGAGTAGATATTTGAATAAATCTAAACAAACCGTGACTGTGTGAAGAAATCTTACAAATACAAATTGAGCTAATTTGCCTGGTACAGATAAGATCTAAGCCAGAAAAACATACTATTGGAGTGAAAATATTCAATGGTTTTTGTATTGTTCAAGAGGAGGGCAAAAATAAAAATTGAAAAATTTTATACTTTGAATACCTAAATGTACATGAAGTAACCAAAAAAAAAAAAAAACCCAGAAATAGAGTTATTATAAACAGAACTAATACAGGAGGAGAAAGAGAATGAGAATATATAATCAATAAAAAGGTACGAAAGCAGAAAAAACAGGAAAAGTAGAATAAATATTTTGAATGAATTAATTTTACACATGTGTGTGTACATAATTTAAAAGGGTATAAATGATACAGTTAGGAGACAAAGATTGTCAGGATGGACTTACTTTTTAAATCCAACCATAAGCCATTTAAGAAAGATACACCTAAAATACGAGAACACCAAAAGTTCAAAAGGTAAAAATTATACACACACACATACATACATATGTGTTGTATATATAGTTGAAAAAAAGAATAAAAACTAGATAAAATATAGATCAATAAACCGATCACTATATAGATAGCTAGAGATAGATTGGACAAATGCTAATTAAAACAGGAGTGACTTAGAGATAAATTAGATGTAAACAAAAAGAATTAAGAGATAAGGTCACCATATAATGATAACTGTTTTAAATCAAAAGAATATATAATAATTCTTAATTTGTTTACATCTTGTAACATACCCTCCTAGTGCTGGAAAATCTAGTGGGAGATTTTTAGTGAATTCCTTAAAAAGTTGATAGATCAAGCAGACAAAAGTCAGTAAGAGTAACAGCAGAATACAATGACTCTTCAAACATAAACAAATACCACAATAATTACATACGGGGTCGTCAAACAATTCTCAACCATTTCAAAGAACTGGAATGCCACACACCACATTTTCCAACAGCACAATAAACTATAAGGCATTATAAAGATAACAAGAGAGATAGGAAACAGATCACCTGTTACCAGAGTTTTGGGATGGTGGAATGAGGGGCTGGATATAATAAAAGGGGTGGCATTAGGGAGATCTTTGTGGTGATAGAGCATTTTGGTATCTTGGTGGAGGTGGTGGTTACACATGTGATAAAATAGCATGGAACTACACACACATTGTAGTAATGTCCATTTGTGGTTTTGATGTTATACTATAGTTATGTAAGATGTAACCACTGGGGAAAACATGCAACCTTTCCATACTACCTTTACAGCTTCCTGTGAATCTATAGTCATTTCAAAACAAAAATAGAAAAAAAAAATTTAAGGATAACTAATAATTAAGAAACACATTTCTAAGCAACTCATGGGTCAAAGAAGAAATCATATTGAAAATTTAAAAGCATTTAGAACTGAATGATAATGAAAATCTACATATCAAATCTTGTGAAATGCCACTAAAGACAAAGCAGTACTTATAGGAAAAGTTCTCATCTTAATGCTTAGATTAAAAAAAGAAGCAAAGCTGAAAATCATGAAAAAGGAGAATATAGAAAATAATAAAAAATAAGAACAAAATTTATTAAATAAAAGTAAGCATAACAGGGAAATTAACAAAATTAAAACTGATTCCTATGAAAAGATTTTTAAATATTCATGATACTTCAATAGACTATTCAAGAGAAAATAGAAAACACAAGTAACATGATGGATAAAAGGGGAACATAAGTACATATGTAGTTAACATTAAAACGATGAAAAGAAAATATTAAAACTATACTGTAGAATAAATTTGAACAATTAGATAAGATGAGAACATTCTGAGAAAAATAAACTTTATCAAAATTGACTCAAGAAAAATTAGAAAATCTTCATGGGTTTGTAAAAGTTTTAAAAACTGAGTAGTTTTAAATGTTACCACAAGGAAAGCACTGGAACCAAATGGTTATTAACAGTAAGTTCTACAAATTATTTATGAAATAAATAATTCCAAACATAATATTCCAGAGTGTAAACAATTCAGAGCCACACATCACACTTTAATAAGGCTAGAAAATTTAGATACCTGACAAGGAAGAAAACATTGATACCAGTAAGGAGATGAGCAAAGAAATTGTGATGTCAGTATGAGGTTGACATAACTTTTGAACCAGTACAGGAAATAAATTACAGAGCAATCACCCTCATGAACAGAAAATCATAAATAAAATAGTAGCCAACTGAATTCAGGGATCCAAAGAATTGTCTAACGTTGGAGAATAAATGAAATAATTTACCACTTTAACAGACCAAAGAAGAAAAATTATATAAAAAGATTACACAGCATATGCATTCATCTTATATGCCATTCTGGAAAAGGCAGAACTATAAAGACAGAAAACCAATCAGTGGTTGCCAGGGGTTATGAATAGATTGGAGGCTGAACTATGAAAGGATAGTATAAGGGAACTTTTGGAGGTGATGGAATTTCTGTGTCCATTTTGTGGTGGCGATTTCATTAAACTATACATGTGTTAAAACTCATAGAATGCTACTTAAAAACAATATATATATATATATATATATTTTTTAAGTATGTTAATTTAAAACTAAAAAAATTAAAGACAAGGGGATTAAAAAAAGAGACAAATCCATTATTATTCATAGATGATATGATTATCTATATAGAAAACAAAACACAATCTATAGACAAAATATTAGATTTAGTAAGAGTTTTCAAGACACTGAGTATAGAAGAGAGCATGCCCAGGGTCCTATTTAGGAGCTGAGGGAAGCCCCCTCCACCAAGAAGCAGGCAAGAGAGCATGGTCCTAGGCAGGAGCCAAGGGCAGCTCCCTATGCCCAGAAGCAGGCAAGAGAACACACCTGTGGTCCTAAGCAAGAGGTTAGGGCAGCATTCCCTTCCCAGAAGCAGGCAAGGAGCACACTGAAAACACCACTTCCATGCAGATGGTCTCTCACAGCCACCACCACAGCCATAGCTGCTGCAAAAGTGGAGGATGCCAAAGCAGTAACTACAGCCACTTTAGGCCATAGACTGCATTGACACAAAGAGAGTCACCAGCAGAGACCGAAAAAGAGGACATCTCTCTCCTCAAAGCCCACTCCAAAGAAACAGAAGAAGCAACTGCTCTACCAGATGGCCAGACACCAACATGGAGATATTAGACATACAAAAATCCAAGGAAATATGATACCACCAAAAGAATACAGTAATTCTTAAATACCAGACCACATAGGGCAGGAAATCCTTGAAATGACTGAAGAGGAATTCTGAGCAACAATCTTAAGGAAACTCACTGAGATATGAGAAGACTCAGTTAGACAACATAATGAAATAAGGAAAAAATCCAGGTTATGAAGGACAAAATTTACAAAGAGTTTAATATCTTAAAATAAAAAGTAGCAGAACTCAAGGAACTGAAAGATTTCCTCAATGAAATAAAAAATGCAACCAATAGCTTAAGCAGTAGGCTAGAAAGAATTTCTGATCTTGAAAATAGTCTTTTAGAAATAACCCAAGTGGACCAAAAAAAAAAAAAAAAAGTAAGAAGAGTTTTAAAATGAAGAAAATCTAAGAGAGCTAGCAGACAATCTTAAGCACACAAACATTCAAATCATAGGTGTTCCAGAAGGGGAGGAGAAAGGAAATGGCATGGAAAACCTGTTCAATGTAATAATAATGGAAAACTTCCCAGGTATAGGGAGAGACGTGGACCTTCAGATCCAGGAAGGTCAAAGATCCCTAAACAGATTCAGCCCAAGAAAATCCTCTCCAAGACACATTATTGTCAAATACAAAGCTCAAAGACAAAGGGAGAATCCTAAAAGAATCAAGAGAAAACTGTCAAGTCACCTATAAGGGAGTCCCTATCAGGCTAACATCAGACTTCTCAACAGAAACTCTGCAGGCCAGAGAAAATGAGATGACGTATTCAAAATACCAAAAGAAAAAACCTGCCAGCCAAGAATACTCTACCCAGCAAGGGTATCCTTCAGAAATAAAGGAAAAATAATGTGTTTTCCAGACAAACAAAAACTGTGGGAGTTCACCACCACACAACCAGTCCTACAAGAAATCCTCAAGGAAGTCCTTCACCTGGAATTTGAAAAATGATAATCACTACCACAAAGAAAGAGCAAAACCCACTGATAAAACAAAAATGCAAATGAGAAAGAGAAACTAAATTTTGCCACCACAAACAACCATAATGACAATATAATAATGCCCCTGATTTATTTCTGATTTTATAATTTCAGTCTGTCTTTTTTTTATCTTTTTTTTATCTAGTCAGTCTAGATAAAGGTTTGCAAATTTTGTTGATCTTTTTAAAGAATCAACATTTGGTTTTGTTGATTTTCTCGATTGTTTTTTTAATTCCCTAGTTCATATATTTCTGTGTAATCTTTGTTATTTCCTACTTATATTTACTTCGAGTTTAGTTTACTCTCTTTTTTCTATTTTCTTATGGTAGAAGTTTACATTACTGATTTGAGATTTTTCTTATTTTTAATATAGTTGATTACAAGCATAAATTTTCCTCTAAGCACTAAGTGAGCCCTGCATCCTATACATTTGATATGTTGCGCTTTGATTTTTATCTCAAAGTACTCTAATTTCCCTGTGATATTTCTTTTTACCCATTGTTTATTTAAGAAAGTGTTGTTTAATTTCCACACATTTGTGAATTTTCTAAATTTCCTTCTGTTATTGTGATCAGAGAACATATTTTCTATGATCTTAGTCTTTCAGAATTTATTAAGACTTATTTTGTGGCAGAAGCAGAAGCAGAAGACGATGACGATGACAACGATGATGACACTGAATATAATACCAATGTACAAAAATAAATCGCAGTTTCACTCTTGGAAGGTGGAGTAGACATACTTTTCCCTACTCCTCCCACTATGTACAAAAAACCATGAATATCTGGTATAAAAGAATCATAAGGAGACTCTAAATCACAGAGAGAAGAGGACAGATGAGGTGGGAACCTTGAAACACCCAAAATGAGAAGACGGTGAATTCCCTGGGAATTCTTTTTGCCTCATATATCCCAGATTTGTAGCTTGCAACCTAGAATTGCCAACAAGTGCAGACAAAACAAAAAAAAAAATGCCATAGCAAAATCTGATCTCTCTAGCCAAAGGGCCAGGAAAAAACAGCTTATGCTCTGGTGTGGGAGATAAGACAACTACACAAATAACCGCGATACCAGGAGGAAGGTGATAAGTCCCAAGAACGATCTACACAGTGCTACAAAGGCACCCAGAGCGACCGGTTGTCTGCACCTAGCAGAAACCTGGTAGACTTCCTGAGTGAGGCGGTGCCGAGAAGGGTCTTGAAGGCCCAGCTGATAGACAAGGGTTGCAGAAGACACATCCCAGCCCAGCCCAGTGCGCACAGAGTGGGGAGACGTCTGGCTAGGGAGGCGGAGACTCAACAGAAACCACACACCCTGTGGGGTCGCCACTGCGTGATCCAACAGCCTGTTCCAGAGCGCACGGAACAGGGAGTAGTCCTGCATGGGAAGTGGAAGCTCAGCAGAGACCACCCACCCTGCGGTACTGCCCCGTGATCCAGCAGCAGCCCAGCAGAGTCCAAGCTGACCAGAGAGGTGGCTCCCCGGAGAGGCCCAAGACCCGAGGCAACCACACACACAAGGCACTAGAAGCCAACTGAGCAGTCACGGAGGTAGCCATACCAAATTGGCAACCACAGCAACATCTTAGTTAGTCAATAGTCTCAAACCGGTGGACTGTGAAACCCCCTGCCACAATGAATAAACATCAAAAAAAAGATACCAGAACAACTCAAGAAAGTACACCACCAAAAGTTAATAAATCTCAAAGTCTTGATCCCATAGAACAAGAAGCCCTTGAAATGACTGACAAGGAATTTCGAGTGATAATTCTAAGGAAACTGAATGAGATACAAGAAAACTCAGCTAGACATCATGATGAAACGAGGAAAAGTATACAGGACCTGAAAGAGGAAATGTACAAGGAAATCAATGTCCTGAAAAAAAATGTAGCAGAACTTGCTGAACTGAAGAATATTCAGTGAAATAAAAAACACAACGGAGAGTTTAACCAGCAGGCTTGTCGAAGTTGAAGAGAGAACCTCTGAACTTGAAGATGGGCTGTTTGAAATAATACAAGCAGAAAAAAAAAAAAGAAAAAAGAATCAAAGACATTGAAGAAAATCTGAGAGAGATATCAGATAACCTTAAGTGCTCAAATATCCGAGTCATGGGTATTCCAGAAGGGGAGGAAAATGGAGATTGCATTGAAAACATATTCAACAAAATAGTGGCAGAAAATTTCCCAGGTATAGGAAAAATCACAGATCTTCAGATCCAGGAAGCTCAACGATCTCCAAATGTATTCAACCCAAAAAGGCCTTCTCCAAGACATGTCATAGTCAAAATGGCAAAACTCAGAGACAAAGAGAGAATCTTAAAAGCTGCGAGAGAGAAGCGTCAAATCACCTATAAGGGAGCCCCAATCAGGCTAACATCAGACTTTTCATCACAAACCCCAAAAGCTAGAAAGGAATGGGATGATATTTTCAAAATACTAAAAGACAAAGATTGCCAGCCAAGAATACTCTACCCTGCAAGGCTATCCTTCCGAAATGAAGGGCAAATAGTATATTTCTCAGACAAACAAAAACTGCGGGAGTTCACTACCACATGACCACCCTTACAAGAAATCCTCAAGGGAGTACTGGGTTTGGTTCCTGAAAAATAACTACCACTGCCATAAAAACCCAAGAAAAATCAAAACCCACTAGTATAATAAAAATGGCATTCATGAAGAGAAAATAAACAAACAAAAATGCTATCTACAACCTAAGGAACCAACAAACAGAAACCAAACAGTAAATCAGAAAGCAAGGAACAAAAGACACCTAAGACAACCAAACAACCAACAAAATGCTAGGAATAAATCAACACCTTTCAATAACAACTCTTAATGTAAAAGGCTTAAATTCCCCAATCAAAAGACACAGACTGGCTGACTGGATCAAAAAGGAGGACCCAACTATATGCTGCCTGCAAGAGACCCACCTCACCCATAAAGATTCACACAGACTAAGAGTGAAAGGATGGAAAAAGATTTACCATGCAAACAGAAAAGAAAAACGAGCTGGAGTAGCTATTCTTATATCTGACAAAATAGACTTTAAACTAAAAACCATAAATAGAGACAATGAGGGACACTACTTAATGATAAAAGGACTGATCCATCAAGAAGACATAACAATCATAAATATGTACGCACCCAATGTTGGAGCAGCCAGATTAATAAAACAAACTCTATTAGACCTAAAGAAGGAAATAGACACTAATACCATAATAGCAGGGGACCTGAACACCCCACTGTCGATATTAGACAGATCATCTAGGCAAAGAATCAGTAGAGAAACACAGGATCTAAACAAGACTCTAGACCAATTGGAATTGGCAGATATCTACAGAATAGTCCATCCAACAACCTCAGAATATTCATTCTTCACATCAGCACATGGATCATTCTCCAGGATAGATCACATATTAGGTCACAAATCAAGTCTCAATAAATTCGAAAAAATTGGAATTATCCCATGTATTTTCTCAGACCACAATGGACTAAAACTAGAAATTAATAACAAACGAAACTCTGGAAACTATACAAACACATGGAAATTAAACAGCATTCTACTTAATGACATATGGGTCCAAGAAGAAATCAAGCAGGAAATCAAAAAATTTATTGAAACTAATGAAAACAATGATACATCATACCAAAACCTGTCGGATACTGCAAAAGCAGTACTAAGGGGGAAATTTATTGCATTCAGTGCTCACCTCAGAAGAATGGAAAGATGGCAAGTGAACAACCTAACACTTCACCTTAAAGAACTAGAAAAACAAGAACAATCCAAACCTAAAGTTAGCAGACGGAAAGAAATCATTAAAATCAGAGCAGAACTGAATGAAATTGAAACCCAAAAAACAATACAAAAGATCATGAATCAAAAAAAAAAAAGAAAAGAAATACTTAGGCATGAATCTAACAAAACGTGTTCAGAACTTGTATGCTGCAAACCACAAAAACACTAATGAAATAAATCAAAGATTGTCTAAATGAATACAGGGACATACCATGTTCATTGATGGGAAAGTTCAGCATAGTGAAAATCAATTCTCCACAAATTGATATACAGGTTTAATGCAACTCCTAAAAAAATCCAAGCAAGATTTCTTGTAGGTATAGACAAAATTCTTTTACAATTTATATGAAAATGCAAAGGGACTAGAATAGCTAAAATGACTTTGGAAATGAAGAATAAGTTGGGAGGAATCAGTCTACTCAGTTTGACGATTTATCATATAGCTTCAATAATCAACACTGTGTGGTTTTGGCAGAGGGGTATGTACATAGAATAGAAAATCCAGAAATAGGCCAACCTAAATATGCTGAACTAATTTATGACAAAAGTACAACAGCAGTACGATGGAGGAAAAATAGCCTTTTCAACAAATGGTGTTGCAGTAATTCTGCACAGGTGAGAAAAGAGAAGCTCAGCCTGAGTCTCACACCTTATACAAAAATTAACTCAAAACGTAAAATGTACAATTATAAAACTTTTAGAAAAAACAGAAGAAAAAGTGGCATTGAAGGTGAAAGGAAACTGAGCATGGCTATAAAAGAGCCACATGAGGGATCCTTGTGGTGACAGAAATATTCTGTATCTTAACTGCATCAGTGCCAATAACCTAATTGTGATATTATGCTATAGTTTTGCAAGATGTTACCATTGGGAAAAATTGAGTAAAAGGTACCCAGATATCTCTGTATCATTTTCTTACAACTTTATGTAAATCTACAATAATCTCAAAATGAAATGTTCAGTTAAAATGACTACTTAAAAATTGCATTTCATATGCCAACAAATAGCAATTCGAAAATAGAATTATTAAAGAGATAACATTTGCATTAGAAAACAAAGAATGCCTAGGAACTAATCCAATGGAAGGTATGTAAGCCCTTTCTGAAGAAAATGACAGAACTTACTGAAAGACATTAAATAAGGCCTGAATAACTGCGACATGTGTCTATAAAAATGGAAGACTTAATAGGTGTCAGTTCTCCCCCAAGTTTATCTATAAATTTAATGTAGTACTAACCAAAATATTAAGTGCTTATTAGAACACTACTAGCTTAACCTTAAATTTTTATCAAGAAGCAAAGAGCCTCACCTAAATAAACATATCTAAATAAGCACAAGGAGGAAGAAAGTTTTGTAGAAGAAAACAATACTTGTTTTAAAATATAGTCATTAAGACAGTAGCATACTGGCATAAGGATAAAAAATTGACCAATGGAATAGAATAGGGAGCCTAGAAACAACCTAAAGTCCATAAGAGGAAAGTTGAATTGTGACAGAACTACTCTAGATCTATGTAGAAAAATTGACATTTGAATACAGGGTGTTGGGACAATTGGTTAACCAAGTGGAAAAATTGTAATGCATCCTTCGCAAACATCAATTTGAGGTGGATTAAAAACATAAATACAAAAGACAAAACTATAAAATGTTTATAATGCAACAGAAAAGAAAAGACCATATAATAGAATATGTTTATTACTTTAGAAAAGAATAAAATTTTAAAATAAGACAAAAAAGCACAAGCACAAGCACAAGCTATAAATGAGATGATTGATAAATCACACATTAAAATTAAGAACTTCTACTCATCAATTAAAAGAGTAAAATGACAAGTCAAAACCTGGGAAAAGATAGGGAAAGCCAGGAAAAGAAAAAGACCAGCAACCCAAAATAAAAATTAAAAAAGGTTTGGATGGGCATACCACCTAAGAGGAAATTCAAAATTTGTATGAACATATGAAAATATGTGCAAACTTATTAGTCATCAGGGAAATGCAAATTACAACTAAAACTGGAAACAATTTAATAGCCCCCAGACTGAAAAAATTTAAAACCTGATGATATCAAGAAATTTACACCTGCTGATAAAAGGGTAGATTGGTACAACCACTTCAGAAAATAATTTGGCTTTATATAGTACAAATGAAGATGCTCATATCCTATGATTCACCAATTCCACACCTAGATTTATATTCTATTGAAACTTGCACAGATGCCCCAGGAGGCATGTACAAGAATGTCCATAGCAGTACAGTCTGTAATTTGTAGGAGGAAAAAAAGGAAATATTCCAAATGTCTATCAATAGTAAAATGGATAAATAAATTGTGTGGTGTTCACACAACGGAATACCATAGAGCAGTTGTAATCAATGAACTACAACAAAATGAAATAACATGAATGAATTTCTGGGCCATAATGTGGAGTAACAGAAGCAAGTCTGCTAAAGAGGAACCACACTGCAATTGCATTTATAGTATGTTTGAACATAAGCAGAACTGAAACATCCAGTTCCAGGACAAGATGGCATAGATTCACTTTTTTTCTCCATGCTAAATACAACTAAATACCCTAAAAATTATTCAACAAGCAACAGTGAAAGGATTCTGAACATTAGAAAGAATTGGCAGGGACATCCGGATTTGAGGAACAACAATGTGGTAAGTTTCCTGGGTCTTCTCTCTATCTACTGTATACCCCACACTAGAGACTGGAGAGCCCTGCAACCCAGAACTGCCAACAGGAAAAGACAAGAAAAATGAACAAGAGATGCCTGTTCTCTCTGGCCTGGCTAAAATACTAGGAAAGGGGGAAGACCCACAAAGACTCTATCCCCACCTCTGCTCCACGATCAGGACCAGTGCATGGTCTGATATGCCTGCTTCAGCAGTGGCATAGTCCCAGGCTAAGGCAGCCCCCCATCCATCACTGAGGCATAAGCAGTTTGTCCTGTCCACCTGCAGGGGCAGTATCAGCTGAGTGCTTCATTTTCCTGCCCTCCACCTACTGGCAAAAGAGGCCTAGGCCCTGCAGCTTCTGCCCATCCCCCACCCCCACCCCGAGCAGCAGATGGTCATCTAGTGTTACCAGGCAGTTCTTTCCATCACAGTAGGCAGAACTGCAGGGATTGAGTGAGCCTTCCAGTAGTGCCAGAAAAAATGAAGCAGACCAGATATACCATTACAAGGTCTCTGGAAACGAGAATATCATTACAGCAAAAGCCCACAAGCACAGGCCAGAACGACAGGATAACCCTAAACAGAGTGGCTGCCTGCTGAACAGCAGATTTAAACAGATCAAAAGTCTCCTAATGTCATAATCAAAATGTCCAATATACAATTGAAAGTCACTTATAATATCAAGAACTGGGAATCCACAATTCTATTGAGAAATGACAACCAACTGATGCCAAATCTGAGATGAATCAGATGCTGGAATCATCGAACAAGGATTTTAAAGCAGCCATCACAAGAATGAGTCAAAGATTATTTACAAATTATCTTGAAACAAACAAAAACTTATAAAATATCAAAAGAAATAGAAGTTTTTGAAAAGAAACAAATGGAAGTTATGGAAGTGAATGCAATAAACCAAAAGAAATCAGCACCAAGATACATCATAATTAAAGTTCTGAAAACTAAAAAAAAAAAGAAACAGTTATTTAAAAACAACCAGAAAGAAATGACACCTTATCTATAAAGAAACACCAGTTCAAATGACTGCAGATTTTACATCTGAAAACATGGAGGGCAGAAGGACACAACATTTTTCAAGTGCAGAAAAATTCATGTCAACCATAAATCTCATGTCTGTTGAAACTACCTTTAAGGAATAAAGGGAAAATAAATATATTCTCAGATGAATGAAAACTAGGAGAATTTGTTGTTAGCAGAGCTACCTTTAATGAATGGCTAAAGGAAGCTCTCCAAATAGAAAGAAAATGATAAAATAGCTGGAACCTTCAGAAAGGAAAGAAGAGCACTAGAATGAGAAAAAGTAACAGTAAACATAATAGACCATCTCTCCCCTTATGGGTATCTTTAATTATATTTTATGGTTGAAGCAAAAGTTATTGATATCACCTGATATGATGCTCCATGGATATAGAGGAAATACTTAAGACAATGATATTTAGGAAATGAGGAGAGTAAAGGGACCTAAATGTAAGTTAACATTTCTACATTTTACTGAAAAAGGTAAAATGTCAGTACCAATAGGCTGTGTGATATGGTAATATATACAGCAGCCACTATGAAAGCTGTAAAAGTGATATACTCGAAAGCATTATAAATGAATCAAAGTGGAACTCTAAAAAATGTTTAAGTAATCCACAGAACAGCAAGAGAAAAGAAATAGAGGAACAAAAGATAGAGGCAACACATAAGACAAATAACAAAATAACAGACTTAAGGCCTAACATATCAATTATTACTTTAAATGTAAATGGTCTAAATACATCAATTAAAATACAGAGATTGGCAGAGTGGATAAAAATTAAAAGTGACCTACGTGCTTTTACATATAGTTAAAATATCAACATAGAAACAGAAGTTTTTGAAGTTTTGATGTTATAAGAAACTCACTTGAAATGTAATGATATGGGTAAGTTGAAAGTAAAAGGATTAAAAAAAGATATGCAAACATGAATCAAAAATAAGGAGAACTAAATAATACATCATTCAGGTATACAAACTGATGTGGTAAACTATAAAGAAAAGCAAGGGAATGATACACCCAAAATTAAGGATAGTGGTTACTTCTGAGTAGAGTGGAAATGGAATAACATCAGGTAGAGAAACTAAAAGCACCTCAAAGTTAATGGTAAGGTTTGTTTCTTAAAGTTCATGATTGACATATGGGTACATAGGGCATCTTTATTTTTTACAGTATGTATACATTTATAGATTTAGTTTTATACTCAATATTTAATAAAATATTGTTAAATATTTTCAAATAATAAATTATGATACTTCCATGTCATGGATAGAAACTCATACAGCCTTAAACATCTTTCTAGACATTCTCCTAAGCTGGTGGTGGCAACACAAATTGATATAGTAAATTCCTCCTACCTACAGCTAGCACCCAGAATTCATTCTTTGGTGGAAAAATGTATAATTTTTTATTGTTTTTTGTTTCAAGTATGGATGGTAGAAACCAGGGGTGCAGGATAAGGGGAGTACCAGGAAAAGCTTTATGACGGATGTCCCCTGAAGCTGAGCCTTAGAGGATGACTAAGGTTGGGTTCATGAAGATGAAGATAAGGAAGGTATTCTAGGCAGAGGGAGCAGCAGGGGCAAAGGCTTAGAGGCAGTAATCAGTGGCTTGTATGCAAAGAACAGGGAGAAGCCCAGGTGGGTTGTAATGTACATATGAAGGGCCATATTGACAAATAGAGTTGGAAAGGTATGTGGTTTACTAATTCTTTCCAATGTTCTTTGTTCTCCTGCTTTCTACCAAAACCCCTCTTCACTAACCAAATGGTACCCAGAACCAATGAGACTCAAAAGACCAACATATAAAACTAGCTTCCAGGAAAATAGCTGCAAAAGTCTTCTGGCAGTAGAAACAGCAACTAGAAGTCACGTGGAATTTGGGAGACAGTCAGCAAGTGAGCATTAATCATACCTGTGGGCAGCCCCTCCCCATTTCCTGCACACGGACCACCCTTACCTCCCTCTCCACCCTCCCACACTCTTAGGGGATGCGGCTGGCTCCATGGGAGTCCTGGAGTCCCATGCTTCCCTCTCAGTGGCTGCTCTCAGCATCCACAGCTGTTCTGCTGTGGTAGGAAGAGGCAAGCAGCCAAAGGATCGGGTTTCCCACTTGCCAAGGAAGCCTGGGCCTCAAAGCCACAGGCTGAACTGCTCACAGGCAGCAAAATGAAGGAACTTGTCTGCTCCGAGAGGGCCTTGACCACCCTCCCTCCACCCAGAGCACATGCCAGAGATGCAGACAGTTTATCTGACCTCATCATATCCTGAGTCACACTGCATGAGTGGTGACTTTGTCTAACCAATATTTTGAATTTGTAAAGAAAAGCAGGATTTTCCACACTATGGAAGCCATTCCAGTGTGGATCAAAGTATTTTCATCCTTTCAGGGGCTCTGGAGGGGGACCTCCCACACGTCTGGTCTCATCTGTCCTTCTCCCAGAAGACTGTCCAGTGACTCAAGACCTTAGCCAGTGGGAACACCCAAAGCAATGCCCAGTATAAATCCATGTGTTGGCTCAAAAAACCAATGCAAGTTAGGGCCATGCCAATGGACTCTCTGCCTTGAGGGTGGCCTCATTATGCCCATTTATACAACCATTCTTCCCACAAATATACAAAGCCTTACTATGGGCCAGTTCCCAGTCTCACTGAGTTCCATGTCCCACAGTGACATAAAAAGAGTACCAGCTCTAGAATGAGTAAACATAGGGCTCCAGGCCTATTTGATGATCTAGTAATATTCAACTAGAGAGAAACAGAGAAACAAATGCAGGTGGGAGGCATCAGATTCCATCAGGGGGGCTTATGTCCCCAACCCCATCTCTCCCCTGGGTCTAGTTTATCAAGACAAATGACACCACTGGGGTGCACAGCTCTAGGCTAAAGGGACATCAGGGTGGCTATTTGCTGGGAGTGGGGCAGTGATTCAAGAATTGTCAGTGTCCATATGCTTGCATGTAGGGACCCTGTGGTGATGGACAGTGCTGGGAGTGGCAAGAGGAAGAAGATCATAGTCAGTGGCCAAGAGCTGAGAAACAGCTCTCCCTGCCTTCCAGTGCAGAACTCTGAGGAGTGAAGGAACTTACAAATTTGGCCATCCAATGATTTGTTGGTGGACAGTAGATATTATTTGTCAAGGTAGTATGGTAGAACATATATTTTTAACCTGTTTTTACCTTGATTTATAATATTTAGACATTTAGCATGTGGGTCTCATGTGTCCTGTTACCTCAGGTCCTGTCCATATTACAGGCAGGTCTGCTTCAGGCAGAAGAAAGTGATCTCAGTGAGAAACACAGAAATGCGGGAAGGAATCAAGAATAATGGAAAGGGGGAACATGTCAAGTAATGCAAATGAATATTGACTCTATTGAATCATCATAATAATAACATTCTGGCATTTTTAAATATATGTAGAATTAGAATGTGTGACAATAACATCAAAAATAGTGGGCAGGTATAAAGGAAGTGTGTGTTCTAAGGTCTTAGCATTGTCTGAAAACTGGTAAAAGGTAAAATTTATGTGAGACTAATACATTAAGAACATATGTTGTATATTTTAATGATTAAAATAATAGTAAAAAATAACTAACAAGATAATCAAAGAGAAAATGCGGTAATAAAAATATATTAATCCAAAAGAGTGCAAAAAGAGAGAAAAAAACAATATAAAACTCTTGGGACAACCAGAAATTAAATAATCAGGGAGTAGCTATAGATCCAAACACATCTGAAATTTTGTTGAATATAAATGGTGTCAATACCCACAATTACAAAACAAAGATTGTAAAATGGAAGAAAAATAATCTAATTAAATACTACTTGCACAACATTTTCTTTAACTATGTGAATATAGGTTGAGGGTAAAGGGAGGAAAAAAGATATACCACTAGCCAAAAGACAGTAGGTGAAGCTATATTAATAACAAATAATTTTTTCAGAAAAATCATCACTAGACAAAAAAGGGATATTTCAAAACTAAAAGCGTGTTGATCTACCAGGAAAATATAAAAAGTTATAAAAGTCTATGCACACAAACTATACCTTCAAAATATATAAAGCAAAAATGGACAGAACTAAAAGGAGAAATAGATAAATTTACAATCATAATAGGAGACTTAGCACATTTCTTTCAGTAACTAATAGAGATGAAATTGATAAAGATAAAAAAGATCTGGAAATCATGGTTATCAAGCTTGTTCTAATAGACAAATATAGAACACTGCATCCAACAACTATATATATGTATATATATCAACAAATTTCCAATGATTAAAATCATTCACAATATGTTCTCTTCTTTAACTACAGAACAATTAATCTAGGAGTCAATAATCAAGACAGAGAGAGAAAGAAAGAAGACACAATATTAAATTCAATATTTCATTCATAGGAATATTCAATATTTCATTCATAGGAATGAAAAATCACTATGGTTTCTACTAATTCTAAAAAGTAATAAGTACACACACACACACACAAATGAGTATAACTGGCAAAATCTGAATAAAATCAGTGGATCGTATCAATATCAGTATGCTGGTGTAATATTATACTAGAGTTTTGTAAAATGTTATTACCTTTGGGGAAAGCCTTTGGGAAAGGGTGCACAGGATTTCTTTCTACTACTCTTTACAACTTCATGTAAATCTACAATTACCTCAATAAAATTTTAATAAAAATATAATAAGTTTTATCAACAACTTCATGCTAATAAATTTGGAAATTCAGATGAAACAAATTTCCAGAACTAAAATGCATCTTACCAAAACTGATACCAGAAATAGTTAAAAATCTAAATAGTCCTGTATCTTAAATAGATTCAATGGTAAATTAAAACCTTTCCACAAAAAAATCTCAAGGCCCAGATGGCTCATTAGTGAATTCTTCCAACCATTTTTAAAAGTATAGGACCAATATTAGGCAGACTATTCCAGAAAATAGAAAAGAAAACATTTTCTAACTCATTTTAGAAGGTTAAAATACCTATAATATGAAAACCAGACATTACAAAAAGAAAATTTAAGATTAATCTCTCTCACAAACACAAATGACAATAGTCAGTAACAAAATATTAGCATGTCAAATCCAGAGTTATATTAAAAGGATGATACGGGTATATCATAACTAAGTTGGGTTTATTCCAGGAATGTGAGGCTGTTTAACATTCAAAAAAGTCAGTCAATGTAATTCACCACATTAACAAGAATAAAGTAGAAAAATTCATATGTTAATCTCAATAAATGCAGAAAAAATCATTTTATAAAACTCAACAACAATCCTAGGGAAAAAATAAAATCTCTTTGCCAACTGTGAGTAGAGGGAAACTTCCTTAATCCAATAAGTAGTATCTACAAAAAAACTACAGCAAAACCATACTTATTTATATAATAATAATAAAACTTTCCCCTTGAGATCAGAAATAAAGCAAGAGTGCCTGCTATCACCACTCCATTCAGTATTGTACTGTAGACCGTAGCCAGTGAAATAGAGGGGAAAAAAGTATAAAAATTGGAAAGGGAAAAATAAAGCTATGATTCAAAAATGGCAGATAATGATTGGGTATGCTGAAAATAAACCAAAAAAATCTACAGCAAAACTTTGGAGAAATGTATCATGCGGATTGGTTGGAAGATTCAATATTATAAAGATGTCAGTTCTCTTTAAATTGGTCTACAGAATCAATGCATTTCCAAGAAGAATCCCAACAGAATAGCCACGTCTGTCTGAAGAACAACAGAGAACTTTCGTGACCAGATATCAAAAAACTTATTGTAAAGCTACAGTCATTAAAACTGTATGGTGTTAGTGCAAGGACAGAAAAAAATAAAAGACCAAGGGATCAGAATGGAGAAACCAGAAATATAGATAGATAGACAGACAGACAGATAGATAAAGACTTATAAAAGATGATACTACTTTGCAGTGAGTTAAGACAGCTTTTCCAAAAAATGGTGCTGAGTTGATTGGATATCCTTATAGGAAAAAAGTTAGCCCCTACCTCACAACATACAAAAATCGATTTCATATGAATTAAAGATCCAAATGTCAAAGGTAAAACAACAAAGCTAGAAGAAACATAATAAAATATTTTTATGACCTCGGGGTACACAATAATTTCTTCAAAAGGGATCCTTTGTAAATCTGGGGCCAGGCTGGACTCATGGGGTTGTTGAAATGTCTACCTCTCGCCCCACCACCTCCTTCGTCTCCCCACCCTCCCCTGTCTCCCTCTGCATTTTCACATCCTCTCTACCTGCACACCCCACGTCCTGACTCCCTGCTAATGCTCCAGGAAAACACTACAAGTATACTGAGCTCTTTCCTCCACAGATATACTGAGCTTCCTGGAGTGGTGGAAAGGAGAGATTTCTGCTTGGCCTGAGTTCATTAACTTGTTTCTGAGGCTGCTGAGATTTCACAGTAATTTAGGTGGACTCATTCCTCTTGGGGGATGCTCCGTAATGAAGGTCGTAAATCCTATTACTGTTGAATACTCTAAGGAAATGAAAGGTTACCTAGAAGTCTCTTTTTAGGATAGAATTCTCCTACCACTCATCTTCTGCATGGATCCTTTTCTTAAAAAAACTGAACAAGCAAAGCCATAGTTTGGGAGAGAGGACAAGGACAGGATTAATTATGCTTACACCTGTCCCCTCTCTAAGTGCAAGTTCCCTGAGGTAACATCACCAAATTTGTTTCTATATCCCCAGAGAATAGCTCATAAGAGGTGCTTGCCAATGTCTGAAGAAACAGAAAGAAAGGAATGAGGAAGAAAGGGAACAAAAGAGAGAGAGGGAAGAGAAAAAAGAGAAAGAGTTGGGTGAGCTTCAGTCCCACCTGGCTGAGCTTCCTTCTCTTTGGCATTAATATCCTACTTAAATGGAATTTTAAAATACTCTTTCCATTAAAAAAAAAAAAAAAGACAATGGATCTGGAGTAGCAAGTGAGTCTGCTTGTTTCTTCCTTTCAAAGTTCTGGGTCTGATAAATTGAGTTCTTTTTGTTTGTAAATTTAGGACGGCTGGCTTTTAACTTTCTTCCATTTGAATCTATCCCCAGGGATCTAGAAGCTTCTCTAAAAGAAACTGCCTCATCAGTACCTTAATGCACGGGACAGATTCAAATGCTTTCTTCCTACCTTCCAATTCCATGCATCCGTGCCCAGATTTGGCACATCCTCAAGCAGTCATTTACTCAGTCCTGGTTGTGCCAGGCACAATCTGTCCAATGAGATTGTTTTGTTTTGTTTTTTTAAAAGCTGGCTGTTTATATAACTTCCTCATCTCTAATTTTTATATGAGGCGTTTCTAGAGAAGAGGCTGATGTCACAGGGCCTCATTCCAGATGTTGTTTTGAAATTAGGGTAACCATGGCATTGCTGGAGGCTGAGGAGTCTGTCTGGGCCAACTGAGTCACCCCTGGGTACAGGGCCACCCTGGCAAGGGGAGGCAGGAAGGGAGGCTGCCTAGGGAAGGGACTAGAGTGTCCCCGAGAGGAGGGAGAAGTGGTTTATGTATGTGTCACTGAGTGCTCTGAGGTTACTCCAGAGAGGATATTGGGTCCAACTGTTACCTTTGACCTCTCTGACTTGGCACCTTTTATTATGGGACCTTCTCAGACAATGGAAACCCTCACTTGCTTAGAATTCATTATTGGATTTTCAAGGATCACCTATGTTCCTTAAAAAGCAACAAAAGGTCTCGAGTTCTGAACTAGACAATACCCCTCTCTGCCGTCCCAGTTCATCCTGGTCTCAAACTCGACTCCACTGTGCACATCACTCCCTCGTCCACCCCCAGCAAACTCTTTCCAGCCTCTGAGACCCTGCTCATGTCCCTCTGCCCATTCCCGCCACTCACCACCATCTGGACTTCTTTAATGGAATATCTTGTTTTCAACAGTCACCTCCTCCAAGACACCCCTCTCCAAATTGAGTTGCAAGTCCCTCCTCAGTGGGCCCATGATTTTCCTGGTATATCCAGTCCCCTGCCCTGACCACATTTGAAACAGGTGTGATCTGGTTTGTCCCTGTCTCCATCATGAGCCTATGAACATCATTAAAGCTACAGTTCTTGCACACTGCCTGGCACATTAAAGGCACCTGATATGGACTGTGTCCCCTAAGATTTAAGTATTAGTAATTTGATCCCCACTGTGACTGGTAAGAAGGTGGGAAATCTATTATGGTAATTGAAGGGTGGGGCCTTGAAGAGGTGATTAGATTCTGAGGACCACGTGGATTAAAAATGGTGGTCAGGGCAGTGGTTCTGAGGGCTTTAAAGCACATGAGAGATTAGTCTCTCTCTACTTTGCCATTTTCTACCATGTGAGACCCCTTGGTGGGTCACTGTTGCCACCAAGACCCTCACCAGATGTGTTCCCTGGACTTTGGACTTCCCAGCCTCTAAAACTGTAAGCAACAAATTTTGTTTCCTTTATAAATCACCCAGTTTCACATATTTATGTTATAAGCAACAGAAACAGACTGATATAGCACTTCAACAAATGCTATTGAATTCATCATTTACTTAATTACTTAGAATCCGTGTCCCCATAGAAATAGTAATAATAACATTTAATCAGGCAATTACTATGTGCATTGTACTCTTTTAGGTGGATTTTCTAATGTAAATTCCTACCAATTTATCCTGATAAAGGCCATATGAAGTACATATTATTGTTAACATTCTCCATTTAACAGGTGAGAAAATTGAGGCACAGAGAGGTAAAGTGAATTGCCTAGGATTACACAGCTAGTAAATGGGAAAGTTAGAATCCAACCCGTGCAGCCAGACTAATGAGCCCACACCCCTGTACCATACTTAGCCCAGAAATACTAATAATGCTGCTATGGCCATCTTCCTTTCAGGGTTTTGGGAGACAATGAAATAAGAGCTATGAAAGTAATTTTTAAACCAAGGTATAGTGACATGTGAATCACAAAGAGTTGAAAAAGGTGAAGTTTGTCTTTTACCTTCTCCTGGGTCCCTCCCCTGTGCCCACTCCCATCAGGCCATCCAGCTTTCCCCAGGTCTCCAGCCTCCTGCTGCTGCTGGTGCAAGAACAGAGGCCCAGACCCGCTTGCCTGTGCCCACTGGCCCCAGCATAAGCACTCAGGCTTCCTCATCTCCACCTCCATGCTCATGCAGTTCTCTTCACCTGGAATTCTCTCCTACCTGCCCCTGCTTAGTAAAATCACGTGTCCTTTGGGAAATAACTCACCTTTTACCTGATCATTTTCCAGCCCCTACTGTTCCCCATGTTAGGACACAGCACCTCCTCTCCCCTGAGTTGCTGAGGCCAAAACTTGCAGTTAAAGATGACTTCTCTCTTTCTCTCACATTCTACTACCTTCCACCAACAAGTCATGTTGGCTTTACCTAGAACATAAATCCCTACCCTGGCTATTCTTGGCATCTCTACCACCACCACCTCAGTCCAAGCTACATCACTTCCAGCCTGAGTTATTGCTGCGGCCCCTAACTGGTCCCCTACACACCCTTCTCTGCTCAGCGGTCAGTGCTCCTTCTAAAACACTGGTTGGATCATGTCACTCCCCTGTTCACAACCCTCCAATGGCTTCCCATCCTTCTCAGAATAAAATTCCAAGTCCTTGCAACAGTCCTTGCTCTGCCCCGGGCTACCACCTAGAATTTGTCCTCTGCCACCCTCCCCTCTCCTCTCCATGCCACACATTCTGGTCTCTTCAACACTCTTTTCTTCTTGTCTCTGCACGTGCTGTTCCCTCTGCCTGCAATGCCCTTCCCCCACTGGTCACATAACTCACTCCTTTGCTTCATTCAGGCCCTTGCCCAAAAGTCATGTCTTTCAAGAAGGCTTCATAATCACCTTTTCAAAAAGGATGATAATCCCTTCTCATCACTCTGTAGCCCCTTATCCTGCTTGCTGTTTCTCCATAGCCCTTCCCAATTTAATATATCATATATTAAGTTGCAAATATCTGTGTCTCTCAACCAGCATAACAGCTGTATAAGGGCAGGGACTGAGTCTGTTTTGCTCCCTTCCTAGAACAGTGCCTAGCACAGACAGGTGCTCCATAAATATTTATTGAAATAAGGAAGGAAGGATCCCACCCCCAGAGACATGTTCCCTTCTTTCCTTGAGCCTCCTGCAGTCCTCCTATACCCCTCTAGGAGTGCAGGTTTTACTGTATGTCTAATGATTGTTTTGAGGGCAGCTACTGTATCTCCACAGAGCCTGGCACGTAACAGGTGCTCAGGAAATGCCTGTGCCATTAAATAGAAGCAAGTGAATAATTTATTCTAGGAGCCTTCTGGGATTTTGAAATGATTTTTGAATTTCATTTATCTGAGCTCTAACCTACATAAATTCACATTGTCATTAACAAATTTGATGTTCAGTTGGTGGACTGTATATTTTTCATATCATTCATGGCAAACAAGGAGCCTGGCCAGTCTCCACCAAACCCATCGTGCTGCTGGCTTCTCCTTCTACCCTATTAGGTGAGTTCAGGATGTATCAATAGAAGTCACATCCTGGGTGATGGAGCAGCCCTGGCTGCATGGAGTCATTAAAGATGCTGTTGTGTCTGGAGATTGCTGGGGCTATCCCCACTGTGGGGCCTGACCCCCTTACGTGTTATATAATATTACTTTCGTGATGCTGTTTACTGTATACATGTTAAGAAGTGATTTTCTTTCCCTCCTGAAGGGAGCAAGTCGCACAAAGGTGCTAGATCCACCCAAGGACCCTGCAACACTTTTTCCCTTTGCTGCTTGCAGCCGCATGCCTGCCCGGTAGAGCTCAGCAGGAGGTGTTCAGGGAGAAAAACCTCAGGGTTGGCCCATCACTTACTGAGCAGTGCTGACCCCACAGTTCAGGGCCATTTTGACTCCTTGAGAAATCCCACATTTGATGGGAGGAAACTTGACAGGGAATAATTTGAGAGTAAAATCCTTTCTAATCTGTCTGGATCTCATGGTACCCTGCAATTTCCATCTCATTATGATGACAAAAATTGAAACATCATCTAACAGAAAAGAAAACATTCTGAATTTTGGCAGGTCACCAAACACTACTTAGTTCTGCTCCCCCCCACCCCCATTTATGGCTCCACTTGCCACCTTCAGCACCTATACTTATGTTAAATCTGGCAGAGGACACCTGGAAAATGTTCAGAGTGAGCATTCGGGAAGCAAACTCACCATCCTGTTCTGCCTACCCTGCCTCCCATAAAGCCTCCTCCTCTGGCCAGGCCCTAGAAGTCTGTTTTGATATGTCTTCAAGACAGGTGTGATTTGATCTGCCCAAAAGTACCTGTCTGGACCTGAGAACTTCCCAGTATATTGACTACTGCACTTGGCATTTTCCATCAGGGATCTAGGCTCAGTTTGCCTTGCACTGACATAGTGTCTCACTGCATCTCTCAAGCAAGAGTTCAACTGAGCCTGATTCACTACTATGCTCATTGAAATAGTTCCAGCGGACCCTGCCTCAACTTTTTCCTTGCTATTATTCAGAATTAGAACTCTGTAGCTTCCTGGCTTTTGAATAAATGGATTCAAAGACTTTAATTCCTAGCACCAGAAGCCAACCGCAGGCTCCTTCAGCCCCTGGGCATACCTTCATGAAGAACATCCTCCTACAGTTCTTGCCTCGATCACTCCCAGCTGCCTGGAGTTGAGCAGCTTCTGAGGCCAGTGCTAGATCAGGAATGCTGCTGGGCCCAGTCTCCGATGTGTCTGCCAGCTGCACAGATGAGTGGAAAATTCCCTCCTTGTCCTGGGCCAGGGAAATTTCAAAGGGATCAGGATATTTCTCATCAGGACTAGAGCCATCATCACTGGTCCTAGCATTGCAGAGGATCAGGGACCTGGAGATGGACCGGAATTTTGCAGATTTTCTGCTCTTTCCAGAACGGCTATGTGACTCCATCCTCAGAGAGGAAGTAAAGCTGCCTTTCTTCCTTTCCTGATCTCTGGCCCTCGGTTGACGGGTGGCGACTGGACTGGGCTTAGCTGCCACTTCATGAGTCCCTGGAGGAAAGAGGAAATGGAAGAAGCAGTGTGACTTTGTGCTGATCAGTGGAGCTGGACACAATTACCGGAACTGAGCCAGGGGTAGCCAATGCCCATGAAGCAAGACAGATGAGTAGATCGTCCTTCAGGGTCACTGTCCCTTGCAGGTTGCTGGCCAAATGGGGCTTAGTCAACCCAAGTGGCTAACACTGTCTTCACTCCTGTGCTCATGGAGACTTAGCCCTACAGCCTCTCGTCTAAACCTTTATTCTATAGACAATGAAACTGAGGCACAGAGAGGGGAAATATAAACCCAAGGCGCAGAGAGGGGAAATATAAACCCAAGGCGCTAGCATAAGAGCCGGCAATCAGAGTCACAGGAGCGAGTTTAGGAATCAGAAAGACCAGTGCTTTGAGAGATTTTTAAACTTGGAAGCCATTATTCAAACAGAGGTTTATGGGGAACTTCAGCCCATAGAGCAGACCAAAGACAGGTAAAGGGAGGACTAAGCTCCACCTGCCTGGTCCCCTTTTACTACCCTTGGGAACTCCTGTAGCATCTTCAGAGAAACCTTAGAATCCATGGAGCTCAGCCTAAAGACCACTTATGGCCTTCTTATGTCCTCCATTCACAGATGGAGGGCCAAGACTAGGTAGGTGGGGAATCTTGCCCAGCACCCACCTGCCAGGGTTGACGTGAGTGTAGGGGAAAGTGAAGACTGCAAGTGCCTGCCAAAGGACTTAGCAGGTATCAGGCCCTTGCAAACACGTGTGCCCTTCCTTGGGCACAAGGTCACCCAGTGGCCAGCATCACAGCCAAGCCTGGGCTCCTGCTGCTCACCTATCCCCCTGTGGATCAAATTCTCACAGCCTCATGGATCAGAGCCTGGCTTCCTACATCAGGACAACAGCACCATGTTCAGCTTAGCCCAGCCCAGCCCAGCTTCACCAAGAGGTGCCTCCCAGGGATTCAATTTCCATGAGGCAGGTGGCGAAAGGGTCTTGATGCTGCATCCAAAGAAGTTCTGACTCAGGCCCAAGCCACAAAACAAGCCTATTGCCAGAACAACAAATTGTGGGATGCTCTTGGCCCATTGGTACTGCTGTTTGTGCACATCCGGTATCGAATAAGGAAAAGCAGAGAGCTTCCAACACTTTATTACGTAAAAACCCTTTCACATATCCCCAAAAGAGAATTTCTTTTTAAAAGAAGACTGAGTTTTTCAACACCCAAGTTGCACAAATTTATTGTTTTCTGTATTAGCTTTTTAATTTTATCAATTTATTCACCAACCATCCACAGCAATCAACAGCAACAAATTAAAATGAATGAATGAATAAATATTTGAAAGCCTGCAATACATCAAGCACTGTACTTGATGCCTTAGTATAAACCAACTCAGTGTTTGTCTGTATCATTAAGCACCCTCTTGTCAATATCCCAAAGTCCTGTACTCTCTGTCTTTCCATCTCGAATGATAGCAAAACCCCTACCTGAGATAAATCCAACTCTCTACTGAATTCATGCCTGATTGCAGATTTCTGAGCCTTGTAGGAAACACTCACTCCTGAACAGATTGGTACCATGAAACACTCACGACCACCAACTGGGCCTCCAGTTCTTGCCAACAATGATACTGTGTTGACATAATTAGCCTGATCACACATTCTCAACAATATCTACTTCAAAACTTCACTACAGTGTACCAGGCATTGTTCTAATTGTTTTACCATTTAGTTCTCATAAACTCTATTGTAGGCCACAGCAATATCCTCATTTTAAAGAAGAGATGACTGAGACACAGAGACGTTAAGCAACTTTCTCAGGATCACACAGCTAGGACTCAGTGAAAGCAGGAATGAAGCCATGAAGTCTGGCTCTGGAGCCTGCAGCCCTTACCTGGCTCCATACTGCCGTTGACTACCGCCTCTCTCGCCCTTAGCCTCAGTCCCTCTCTCTGTGCTGGATGTTTAGCATCAGAATGTAAACAAACTCAAATCTTTTCTGTCTTTTAAAAACTGTGTGTGGACCCCATATCTTCCCCCTGCTACTTGTCTTTCTTTGTCCCCGTCTGTCTTCTTGAGCAAATGTTCTACACTCTGCTTTCTCTCCTCATGCTTGCCCCCTCTTCAAGCCTCAGCCTACAGAGTCTGCTTCCTTCCCCTAAAGCCACTGAAACTATTTTATCAGTTCTGCCTTTGACATGTCCCAAAGCCATGAACCCAACCAAAGTCCAAGAGCATGATCTGCTTGGTTAAAACCTGCTTCATTTGGAGAGGATTTGTTAACCAGTGTATCAATGCTCGGATCTATCGGCTGAAGAATACATCAAGTTCAAGCTTTTAGGGCAGTTTTTCCCTCCTCATTACTCGCCTTTACTTCCAGGTGTCACCTTTCAAATCCGAATTGTAAGTGCTCTTCTTCTGCTGCTGTCCCCCACACAGGAGTTCCTTTGCATTCTGCCAATTCAGCCTCTCAGAACTAGTGACTCCAATGTCACTATAAATATTAATATATCGAAACCTCTTTCCATCTTGATCAGTCTCATTAGGACTCTCCATAGTTCAGCTGGGACTTGTGGAGAAGGTCGCGGCCAGCGCTGGTCCATCAGGCATTTGAAAGATAACCAGGACGAGTATTGTATTAAAATTTTTCTGGGCATTTGCTGGTTCTAAGCAGGGAGAATATAAATATGGAGTTGCTGAAGGCCACCATGTAGAGAGAGCTGCCTGAGAGTGAAGGCAACACAGAAGGTACAGCACTCATAGGGACAGAGAGAGAGGTGTTGAGAAAGAAGAGAGAAAGGAAGGGGAACAGAGAGGAAAGTGAGAGGAACTGAGTCCAGTTATCATATGATCACCCAGATCCAGCCATGCCTGAAGCCACATTGATCTATTCAGTTATGTAAACCAATAGCTTCCTCCTTTTGCTTTAAAAAAAAAAAATCCTCCTGGAATAGTAGTTCTCTCTGATGCTGCTGGCATAAGGCATGGAAAACAGTGACATCCAAGGCCCAAGAAGGTTTTTATTAGAATTGTCTCTATCCCACCCCAAGCCTAAGAGAGGAGCCAGTCACCTCCAGTCAAGACATGAACTCTCCCTTCCCTCTGCACCCACCTCAGTGCTGGGCTCTGGCATAACAGTCTCTTGCATTGATCCACCAAGCATTGCCACAGTCTGCAGGGATTTGTAAAATGCAAACCCAATTCCCCTTCTCCTCCATATTCTCTCCCAACCTACGATAACAGTCCGAGCAATGGCAAGGTCACTCACTGGGCATTTTCCAGGACAAAAAACATTTGGAGACCTTTGGGGCCAGGTGCAAGGCTGTCTACTTCCCTAAGTGGTGGAAAAGTTGGCTGCATGTAAGATTTAGGAGAGCAGAGGGATCAAATTCCTTAGTGGAAACTATGCTAATCCCAGTAGACCATTTGCAGGAGTGTCTGATGAGTACTGTCAGTTTTTAAAAATAAGCTTTTCCAGAGGGAAGCACCACTCCTCATGGCCCGGGCTGTCCTGTAGGCTGGCAGGACCATGAGATGGGTGGCTGGTGGG
This sequence comes from Cynocephalus volans, assembly GCF_027409185.1. Classification (NCBI taxonomy): domain Eukaryota; kingdom Metazoa; phylum Chordata; class Mammalia; order Dermoptera; family Cynocephalidae; genus Cynocephalus; species Cynocephalus volans. The sequence continues at coordinate 60,237,693 of NC_084462.1, forward strand.
GCACTGGGGGCAAGGCATTGACTCTGCAGATAGGAGCAAAGACAGTCTTTGAAACAAGCCTTGTTATTATGGAAAATGTAAACAAAGGAAGAGAACAATTGTAAAAGAGCTGTAGTAAAGAAGTCAGCGTTGGACTGCTGCAGGGGACGGCGTTCCCTCCAGGCCTGGCACAGACAGAGAGAAAGAGAGAGGAGAGAGAGAGAATAATTGAAAACACAGCGCCGTGGTCACGTGGTTCAGCTTAGCTTCGGCAATTGTGCTCAGGACATTGGAACCAGCTATTGCTCCCTAATGGAACCAAATGTCAGCAGAGCTTGGGGGCAAGCCCGTGCCATTCCTCCATTGTGGCTGTCCTCGAAAGGCCGCAAATAATGAGCTATCCCTTCTTTGACCCCAGATGCCAGGAACACTTGCCAAACTCTTGCCAGATTTTCTCTGTTCCTGGTGGGTCCTCTACTAGACTGCCTTGTGGGTCTTCTCCAGAGACTTCTCCAGGAAGCACCACAAAGGTCTCCAACATGGTTCAGCTAATGGATCAGAGGCTTTCACTTTTCTGCAGAAAAATTCAGAAGATCTGCTTTTCCCCAGAAAACTGCTCTCCTACCCCGGGAGCCTTCCCCCAACCCCCCAACTGCGATAGTATTTGCTCTTTAGTTAGATCTTCCAAAGAACACAGGGGCTGGAAGGGGTCTTATCATCTCATACACAAGGAGATTGTGCCATAAAGAGGGATAAAGACAGACTCAGCATCACTGTTACCCAGTACGTGTTTTGACCATGGTTGAGCTGTCATCTATATAGGAAATGCAAAACCTAAAGGATAGAGCTGAATTGCAAAAAAACAAAAAACAAAAACAAACAAACAAAAAAAAAGCTGGTTCCTTCCCTTTAAAGGAGTTTGAAAAACATCCAGAGAGTTAGTTTGCTTGGGGGTGGGATCAGTAAGTCCATCAGCCCTCCCTGCCTCCCTCCCTTCTCTCCTTCCTCCTTCTTTCCTTCCTTTTCATTTTTCTCACTCTGCGAGCACTTGTTGAGGAACTGTTACGTGCCTGTCATTATGCAAGGCAAAGCCAACCTACTGAAGGAAAGGCCACAGGATTTCCATCTGGAGAAAATACACTTAATTCACTGGAGAACTTTGAGGGAGTAAATAACCATATGGAGGAAGGAGAACTAGTTGATAAAATGTGTTTTAAATTTCTGAATTCTCCGACAGTGTCCTATATCAAAGGCACTTAAAGTTTGGTCATTCCAGCCCGGGGGGGTATTTTCTGTCTTGAGCTGAAGAGTGACTCAGTGATAAGAAATGAAGGGAAGAAATGTCTGGTTCCTGGTCTTTCTGAAAGAGTGTCTTTAATAGGATTCCATGAGACCTGCAGCTGGGACTGGTTCTCTGTATGTCTCTACACATTGTACACAGGACTAGACAGACATACGACACAGCACCTCTCGGCCTCAGTTTCCCAAGTGCTAAAGTAAGCAGGTTGTGTTGAACTTAGTTTTATACCTGTCGTCTCTTTTCCTGTACACTATTACCTCCTGGAGGGGAAAGACGATATCTCATTAATTTTGTGTCCCCACAGTTTTGCTGGGGCTTGGCACAGAGTTGTGGGGTTTGCGTGTTCAATGAATGAATGGCGGACGAGCATCTCAGAGACCCTTCCCAGCTGATTTATCCCACACCAACACCACATGAAATGTTCCCAGAGAAACCATCCCACCATCTAGGACCACTGAATAAAGGACTCCAGGTTACTGACTGGCATCAGAATGACAAGGAGCCACAGTGGGCTGACCTCGAACTAGAAGACAAGTCAGAGACATCAGGAAAGACATTCTGGATGGTGCTCCTAAGAAAAGTCTTTAAGACCGTGAGAGGAGCCCCTCACATGGGCTGCAGCACTTTCAGCCTTTTGGAAGGTGATCCTGATCCATCAATGCACAGGTATGGTGGGGACATCAGGACACCCTCAACAAGACCCAGGTTCCTGGGACACAGGATAAAGCAGGACAGGGATTTGCTCTCAGCATGTATTACCTCCAAGATGGTAAACACAGAATATATAATTGATGTCAAGAAGGGTCTAGATAAATCAAAAAAAGGCATGTCTACCCCAGTCTGGAGGGGCTGGCTAAGGCTCATTCTTCATGAAATCCCAGTGCCTAACACAGGTCTCCACACATAGGAGACACTCAGTAAATGCTGCAGAATGAAATAAGTAGTCAACTGCACAAAGTTGCCCACATGGATGTCCACATAGCGTTTTTTATAATTGAGAGGAATGACAAGCAGGAGCACAAAAACACTGCTTAATAGCTCAGGCGCAGGAGTCGGCCTTACTCTGCATGCCAGATCTGCTACATATTATCTGTGCAACCTTAAGCAAAGTGTCTAACACCTTTATGGCTTAGTCAGTCACCTGTAAAAAGGAGATGATAATGCCAACCACTGTGAGGACTAGAGAAAATAATTCTGACAAGTACTTAGCTTATTGCCTGGCACATAGCATAGACTAGAAAAAAAAAAGTTTACTCAAAAAAATACCAAAAGGGTGGAAACAACCTAAATGTACATCGGTGGTATGTTTTGTTTAGTATATTATGGCACATTCGTACTTGTATAACAGAATACTATGTAGCCAATAACAAGGATAAAATCAATCTACGTATATGATATGAAAAGAGGTCTGCAATATATTATAAAGCTGAAAAACACCATAAAATAGCTGCATAAACTAGCTTTATTTACAAAAAAAAGTACTTGCATGAGTAAACACCAAACTATTAATTTTTTGGAAGGTGCAGTGAGGTACCGGGGGACAGTATATACAAGGAGCCTTTTCTTTCTACTCAATTTCCTACACTTGAGTTCTTTTTACAACTATCATGTATCACAATTATGATCAGAAAAATAAATGTTTTCTATTTGGGGGAACAAAACAGAAATGTATGACTAATTTTTGTCAGTTAGTAGTTCCAAAATAATTTTCTCAGATTCTAAAATATCTGGTGGAAATTTTGGTTGGGATTGCTTTGGATTTATAGGCAAATTTGGAGAAATTCATCCTACCTAGGAACATTTATTTAAATTGTTGTTTTGTTTTTATATTTGTTCAAATTTTATTTTCAGACCTCCTATTAAATTTTATATTCTTCTTTATAAAGTTTCTAAATATCTCTAATTATATTTATTCCTGAACATTTTTGTTTCTATCTTCAATTGAATCATTTGTAAAATACATTTGCTAATTTATTTCTAAGCTTTTAAAATTTCTTACACATAAATGTTATGACATGTTTATTTTTGCATATTTATTTCATAACTGGCATCCTCACGGATCTCTTATTAATTCTGAAAACTATTCAATAACTTATCTCGAGTTTTCAATCATGTGATCTTTGAATGTTAGTAAAATTGCTTCATTTAAAAAATGTGTACCATTTTTTATTTTATTTTCTAATTTTACCAACTAGAGTTTTCAGAACATTAATAAGGAATGATGGCAATTCAGATCTTTCATGTCTTTCCAGACATAAATGGAAATTCCTCTAGCATTTTCTGGTATGTAGGATATTGACTGCTTTATTGAGATAAAATTATTTTATCATATTAAAGAAATATATTTTACTAATTGTGACTTGGGAAGCATTTTCACTAAAAATGAGTTGTTTATTAAATTTTTTTTTTAGCTCTTTGGCACTATCAAATATTCCTCCTCTCCTTTGCCAAAGTGAAGAAATATGTTCACAGCTTTCTTAAGACTGAACCACTTGCATTTTGTTGTTTTAAGTCCCATTAGAACTCAGTGTGCAACTCTTTTAATAGAAAACCGGATTTGGTTTGCTAATATTTTGTTTAGGATTTCTGTATCTGCATTCACAAGTTGAAATGGTCTGTCATCTCATCTTGTGTGTCTTAGGTTATGCTGACATTGTAAAAGGAACTGGGAGGCTGGACATCTCTTCCTACTTTGTGCAATAGGATAATAGCTTAAAATACAACTAGTTCATAAAGGCTTCAAGTAACTTTTCCATAAAATCATTTGATCTTGGCATCACTTTTATGTGGTTCTTTGAAATTTTTTTCATTACTTCCTTGGTGATTGGTCTATTCAATTTTTAAAAATCTTTTCCTTTATTAATTTTGATCACTTACGTTGTCATAAAATTATCCTTTTATTCAGATTTTCAAATTTATTACTATAGCATGTCCATCACAGGCTCACAATTTTAAAAATTTTCTTTGAAACTATGCATATGCTTTGTAATCATATTTTGTTCATTTCTGTTGGTCTCCCCTCCTTTTTGCTTTAATTTATCTTTACTGAAGGATGTCTTTTCTATTGGTCCTTTCAAAGGACTAATTCTTAGAAGTAGTGAAGACATCTATTGCTCTTTTTGGTTTGCTTTCCAATGCATTTATTTCTGCTTTAGGTACTTTTTTCTCCTGTTTTTGTTATTCTTATTGTGTTCTTTTTTCCTATTTCTAGGGTTTAATGTTGAGTTTCCTCAAATCCATTCTTTCTGTTTTGGAGGCAATAGCGTATTGGTAGTGGTTACATGCTCTGGCTTTAGAGCCCAGATAGACCCAGGTTCCAACCTTAGTTCAATTACTTACTGTGTCTGACCTTGAAAATCAACTTAACCTTTTTATGACTCAGTTTTGTAACCTGTGAAATAGGGATGATTATAGTAGCCACCTCATAGCAACTTTGTGATAATAAATGAAAATATTAGATGTAACTCTGTGAGCACAGTTTGTTGGGTGGCTGTTATTGTCACCACTGAAATCATCATAATTATTGTTTAAAGCTAGAAATTCTCCTCTGAATATCCCTTCGGCCACAATTCATGAATTTTGAAATACAAAGTTCTAATTGTTATTTTCGAAATATTCTGGAATTGCAGTTTTGATTTCTGATTTAAACTCAGTTCTTTAGAAGCCCGCTGTTGTTATTGTTAATTTCATGTGGATACATTTTCAAGATTTAGTTTTGTTGTTCTTGTAATATTTTTATTAGAAAATTCCAGTTTAATTGCATCTTGGCCACAGGATGTGTCGTGAACATTTTTATTTGTTGGAATTTATTGAGGTTTACTTTGTACACCACCATGTGATGTGACTAAGTGTTTTAAGAGTTCTGTGAACATTTGAAAAGAATGATTATTCTCTGTCTGGAGTTTCAAATATGTATATAGTCGAATGTGATATTTAAATACATATATAAGCGTACATTTAATCTTATATAATCTGTAAATTATAAAATTAAAAAACCTCAAACTCTTTATGTATATTTTGTCCAATTAGATAATTAATTGGTATTTTTGTGTGTGGGGGTTTTTTTGGCAGCTGACTGGTACAGGGATCAAGCCCAGGACCTTGGTGTTATCGGCACCACATTCTAACCAACTGAGCTAACCAGCCAGCCTATTTTGTCTAATTAATCTGAAAAACTTACAGTGGTGTGCATTGAAATCTGACACCATATTTGTAGTATATTTCCAAACTTTTCTGCTTTACATAATTCAGTGCTTTTATTGGGTACATAAGGTTTTCTGATTTTCATATCTTCATCGTGTTTTTCTTTTTATTATTTTGTAGGAAGTACTTCTTGATCTATGTAAAGTTGCCTTAATTTTTATTTTGTCTGACAAAATTAACATTAACACCTACCTTTCTTTTAATTTGTAGTGACATGGTATTTTCCCATCCCTTTATTTTTAATTTTATGTGATTTAGTTTTAAACATGCCTCTTGAAAGTGGAATATAATTGGATTGGGAGGGAGAGTTTGTTTCTTTAGATTTTTTGTTTCCCTTTTATAAACTGAATCTGAGAGTCTATTTTTTTTTTTTTAAGTGTAACCTCATTACATATCTTAATTGATAAGTCTTTCTTATGACATGTTTTGTTTTGCCTTTTCTATAAGGATCCTTATGTTTTTCCTTTTCTTGCTTTCCAGTCAAGTTATCTGCACTTTCTTTTCCTCCTTAATAAACCAGAGGTTACACATCCTATTCTACATTACCGGTGACTATGCAAAGAATTTCTCAAAGTGATATCTGAGCCTATATTTTCTGTCTTCATCCATTCCAAGAATGACACTACATCTAATGCCTCTTTCTTGTGCAGGGTGAGGTTCTGGGAATGCTCAGAGTAAATGATTGTTTGGGGGATGTTATATATGATCTCTTTCAAGATTATTTTTAGCATTTGCTTTATTTCAAACTCCTAACAACCATTATTGAGATTTAACTTAATGTTAGCCTGGCTTTGTGGCCTGAGTGTCAATTCTTTCATCAGCATGATCTTTCCCACCACTCCTGCAGCCCCTTGCTTGCTCCTGTCTGGAGCACCGCTCTACTGCAACACTATACCTTTTAGTCCCCTGAAAGACCATGTGCTCTCTAGCCTCCAGACCTTGGCACAGGCAGACCCCAGGCCTTTCGTATTCTCTCTAACCCTTGATGATGCTGATTTTCACCCCTCTTGAGATCCTATTTCTAGGTAACACTTCTTTAAAATAAAACCACATAACTCTCCAGACCCCCCACCCCCACCCCATGCCATCTTGAGCTGTGAGAAGCGGTTCCTCCATGGCATTCATCTGACTCTGCTGCAGTGGCTTGTGTAGTCACTGGTCACCTCCACTGAACGCTAAGCTCCCCAAGCTGATCCACCAGGCGTGGCTCAGTGGATGGCCCTTATCATTCGCTTGGTAAATATTTGTTGAATGACTAAGGATGACTGCATGTAGTGTTTAAAGGTGTTCCCTGGCCAGATAAAATGTATAAAGTAGAAAAAGACATTTTATAGACTGCACAATACCTTTGCCTGGGCTCATCCTTATAGAGAACCAGTAGTCATAGTCACCCTGTCTCTGGTACAAATCTGAAGAGTTGTCTCTACTTATTTGCATTATATTCTGGGTGATCACAAAGAGGTATGGAATACTCTTCAGACATGGGAAGTATTGAGGTTAAATCTTTTTGTGCTACATAGAAGTGAAAAACAAAACAAAGTAAAACGGGTTACAGGGCAGAGTGTGGGGGTGGGGGGCAGTGCATGCGTTTGTTGACAGAATAAATCAAAAAGAATACTCACCAAACTGTTACCAGTGATTACCTCTGAAGAGCAGGGGATGGGTGAAAACTGGTCACTCTACATTTTACTAATCATAGCATTTTTACCAACAGCAAAAATTAAAATACAAAGTGGCAATATAATAGGTCAGTAGTAAATTTGTATATATGACTATTACAATCTAAAAATGAAAAAAGAAAAAAAGATAGAAACAAACTTAAAAGAAACAAGCCCAAAATATGACCTGTCATCCAAAACAACTAGATCAGGAAAGATGCTCAAAACTTATCCATGGGTGAAAAACTAAGATCTCCTTCCTGGGGAATTAATTGCAGGGGCCTGAAGTTGACAACCAATGATCTCTAAGTAGAACCAAGAGAAGATTCAAAGACACACAGAATAACAGCCACAGATCATCACAAAGTCTTTGGCCTGAAAGAATCTTTCAGATTTTGGTGATCCAGCTGCTGCCATTTATTTCTGCTAGTGCGTGTGCATGTGTGCGTGTGATTAGTTTTGGTCTGAGTTTTAGTAAGAAATGATATATCATCTCTTTCAAGATTTTAAATATATGTGTGTGTGCATATGTATGTATGTTTTTACACAGATACTTCAAAAAGTTCATGGAAAAATAGAATTAAAAGATAATATAAATCTTTCCATGAACTTTTTGAAATGAATACATGTATGTATCTATAATAATATACAATACACACACACACACTTTTATGATCTGCTTTTGACAATTAGCTCAATGCAGGGGAAACATACTGCCCAAACATTGCTTTAGTAAATGAGATAGGTCTCTTTCCTTCAGCAGCTGCTGCAGGTGCTGTCTGGCCTCTGCAGTCTGGCTAGAATCAGAGAGGAAAGGCACATGAGGCTGGAATGTCTACCCACCTTCTCTGGCCCTTAGCATTGCTCAAGACTCTACCAATCCATGTATGGAGAGGTAAAGACAGATACAGAGTGAGATCGGCTCAGGGCTGACTCTGTGTAGGATCCCTGCCTTGGACGATGGGCAGAAGACCAACTGGTCCAGAGAGACGATCTGGAATATTTTGGTTTAAAATGCTCTCCTTACACATCTCTACCATTCCAAATCCTACCCAATGTTCTGTAGCACTGTTTTTGAAACTTTTAAAGTCTTGATTTATAGTAAAAACTTACATTGTACATGTACATTGTACATCACATAAACACACATAAGATGAATGTGTGTATAAATGTTTATGAACGTATAAATATATATAACTAAAACAAAAGTTTGATAAAACAATACCCTTATTACAGCATAATAAAGTAAAAACATGAAAAGGAGAATATAATATGTGATTTTGCTAAGAATCTGATTTATTCTAATACACCCTATTCTTTTTTTATTAAGAAAAAAAAGTTGGCCTCAACCCACTAAATTGATTTTCAGTCCACTAGTGGGTCATGTTTGAGAACCACTATTTTAAAGTTTTTTGTTTTTTACATCAATTTCTTATGGGATATTTGCTTTGATTCCTCATTCAGTTCCTTTCTTTTGAGTCACTGAATCTTTTCCATGTGTACATTGAATTTTCTACATGTGCTCATCCTTATTCAAAAGACTATGTTTATCCAGATTTGAGAGCTGGGATGGGTTCTGCAATTCCCTGTTTGAATCTCTCATGTACAGATGCAAGACTGAGGAAAGGGTTTAGATTTACTGCGACTTGACTTGGCCAGATGAGAGATGCTGTGAGCAGCAGGAAGGGTGCACCAGTCCCCAGCATCCAGCCAGGAGGAGAGCCTGCTGGTCTTTTGCTTATGGTGATGTCTCCAGCTGGCACAGCAGGGCAGCCACATCTGAGCTGCTGTAGCATTCACCATAGGAGCATTTCTGCCCCAGCTATGCATGCCAAATCTAAGCCAGAGGCAGGACCTATGGAGATCTCCACTCTGGGTGGTCCTAGCATCTGGGTCACTGCACAGAGGCACTGCCAGCCCTATGAGCTGCTTCCACCCAATGCAAACCTCTCCTGCAGCATCTCCCAGTGTGGCCAGCACAGCGGCTCCCACCCCAGCTGGTTGCTCACCCACCAGTCATGCTCAGCAACCCCATCTGCTCTCTTTTCTTTCATGCAGAGACCCCTCGATGTTTCTGGCATCTAGTGTACACAACCCTCTCTAGTGTACAAGACTGACAGACTTGTCCTTATTTCAGTAGGTATCCAAAAGAAGAACCTGAAGTAAATTCCTAATTCCAAGCTGCCTTTCTAACCAAAACACCAACCTCATGGAAGTATTTGTCTATTTTGCCTCAGTGGATATTTTTCTTCCCATGTATATGAGTGTGAATTGTTTAGATAGCACATATAAATATGTAAATCTTGTATATAAAAATCTATTGACGGTCCAAATGGACAATGCAAGTATAAGATGTTATTGCTATGGTTAAAGTTGTTATTGATGATGATGTTCATTTATTTAGGCAATAAACACCTTCTGAGATTTGTTGTGTGCCAGGCACTCATGATAAAAGGGATGAAGACATGGTCCTTTGCAGCCTATTGGAGAAGATGGATGTGTAAATGGACAATATTCCTAGTGTGGGAAGTTTCACAGTAAAGGTTTGAATAAAGCACCACAGTCTGCAGAGAGCTCATGCATGGCCACAGCAAGGAACGAACCTATGAGCTGAAGCTTGAAAGCTGGATGACGCTTTGAGGTGGGAAGTCCCTCCTATACTCAGGACAGAGCACATCTCGTGGTGGCAGTGGAGGCTGGGAGTGTGAGCAGGGAGGACAGGGACGAAATAGTCAATTCAGGCTGATGCACAATCACCAAGAACCAACGAGCCCCTTCGGGAATGAGGATCCTCTCCTGCTGGGGAGTGGATGTCAATCAAAGTGCACCCTCCCTCCCCTCCCCCCACAAATCCCTGGGCCATTGCTGGGGCCCAGAAAGGAAGTGGGGGTTGGCAAGAGGGCCGGTCTGAAGCTCCTGGGCTGCCTTCTGCCAAAATAATTCTGCCTTAACTGTTTGCATATGAGTTTTCATGAGAGATTTTAATTCTAAAAAGGTGGATAAAAAGAATTAGAAAATAACTTCTATAAGTCATGGTGATCCAACAGAGATTTTTTTAGCTCTGTAGATTATGACCATCTTTGTGTTTAGGAAATATAATATTTGTTTAGGCATGTCACAGAGCAGTTAAGAGCACAGATTTTGGAGTCAGACAGGCTGGGGTTCAGGTCTGGGGAGTGCCCCTTTTAGCTGAGTGATCCTGGGCAAGTCACCTCACCTCTCGATTTGGGGACACACTACCTACTACACTCAGGATTATCGTAAGGCTTAAATAAGATGATGCATGTAAACATTTTAGCATCGTTCCTGGTTATGAAGAGCGCTCAGGAAGTGGTTGGGGTTTTAAGCATTATCAAAAAGCCCCATTGTGGGTTAAATAAATCAATAGCAGGAACTTTGAGCAAGGGTCTGAGCCACCCTGACAGTTCAGGCCCTCCTCACGTCTAGAACAGGGAGGTGCCTCTACTGTGCCCTCAGTGTTGGCCCCCACATAACTGCGGAACAAAAAAGGAGAATAGAGAGGAGGAAAAAGGCCACACAGTCTTCTCCTTCCCAGGGAGCTTGGAAAAAGAGGAGAGGGGGGTGGCCACAGAGGGAGCGGCTCCCAGGGCTGCTATGGGAAGCCGGGCAGTGGCTTCAACTGGGCTCCTGGGACAAAGGTGTCGGCTTTGCGTGGCTCAGCCTAAAATGAGACAATTGCACCTGACAAGGGCAAGAGGAACGGATGCTTCCCTGTGTCCTCAGGGAGCAACAAATCTGCTCGGCTACCCCACTCTCCTACAACAGAAAGCAAATACATTTATCCACCAAAAGAGCACCAACCCTGGGACAAAATGAATATGGGAGGCAGTCACAGGACCCTCATCTAAAGCAAGTGGAGTGACTGACAGACAGAGAGAACACTCTTCCCATGGTCAAAACAGTCAGAGACGCCCTCCTGCCGTGCCCACCTTGGAGAGGAGGAGCCTGGCCAGGACAGTGGGAAACCCTCCTGTGGGCGTCTTCACCTTTCTGCCTCCCTCTCCCACCTCCTTCCACGTCCCCAGTCCCAAGGCTGAGACTAGGCTGATAGGTCAGAAATCTCAGGGCCAGATGCTCCCAGCACCACAGAGCCAGAACAGGTGACATCCATCTGTCCACCCCGACCTCGCGAAGCCGATTCCTCCTATACCTCCCTGTGAACATGGTGGCATAGGGATTCTTCCCCAAGCGGTTCTGGCTTCTGCTCCTTCCCTGACCCCAGCACAGCTTCCAAACATCAAGTTAAGTTCCAGCAACCAAGGCCCTCCCCATTCAGGTTGGAGAGGCCAGCCTCCTGCCTCAGGTAGTGCCACCTGGTCAGAGCGGCTGCTCAAAGGACATTCACTCACCTGGTGCCCACCTTGCTCCCTATGCACAGCCCCTGGGAGCTGCCACCTCCCCTGCTTCTCTCTCCGACTGCCCAGCAGGGCCCGCAGCACCCTCTATCCTCAGACAGCCTGTGGCCCAGGCCCGGGTCTGAGCCGGCAGAGAATGAGAAATGGACACTCCTTCCGCGTGCAGAGGCCAGCCTCCGAGTGGGCTCCCCGGCTCCGAGGGTTGGGATGCTGTGAGTCGGGCACTGCATTCACCACCTGCTCTGCACAGGTGACTGGGGGCACATGCGTCCAACCTGGCACAGATTTGCTCAGACTCCCAACCTGTGCCATCTGACTTCTCCACGTGAAAAGGGGGCTGCCAGCGCTGGGAAGCCAGCCTCAGAACAAAGTCCACCATCTGCTGGGCTGGCAGCGTGCAGCCAGGAGGCAAGCTCAGCCCAGAGCCCCAGAACTGTAGGGAGGCTCCTTGTGCCAGCCCAGTCTGCCTCTGCAATTTTTGGACAACACAAAAGTGATTGGGAGGACAGGAAGGTAATGGATATTACTCGGTGCCTGCAATGCACCTGCCGGGAACCATCCTGCCATCAGTCCAGTAAATATTATCATATCCATTTTACAGGCAAAGAAAGTCACTGCACAAAAGTTCAGCGAACACCTACTATGCGTTACACTTGGAGACCTTGACTCACAGCCAATCAGCTCAGCAAAGTCAAGCAACTTCCCCAAGGTCACACAGCTGGCAAGTTATCAAGCCAGAAGTCTGATCAAGATCCACCTGACTCCAAAGCCCAGGCTCTTTCCGTGGCTTCTTGTTTCCTCTCTGTACCAGACTTTTCCTAAAATAACAAGCTGGCTCTCAGGAGCATGTGTGACTCAGTGATTTCCAAGTGTGGACCTCAAGCCAGTGGCATCAGTGTCATCTGCTGGAAATGCAAATTCTTGGGCCCCAGCCCAGACCTCTTGAGGCAGCACCTCTAGAGGCGGGGCCTGACACTCTGTTTTCACAAGCCCTCCAGGTGATTCTGGTGCTCAAGTTTGAGAACCATTGACCTAACTTACAGAAAGCATGTTAAAAACCACAACATAAAGAGATGAGACACTTCTGTGTGTCCCACCAGGATTATCATCATATGACCAGAATGCCTTTCCCCCGCATGTCTCCTTGGAGAGTCTGATCTCAGGGTGACATTTAACCCATCTGCCCCCCAAAGAGCATCCCACGCATGTCTCCTAAGCACAGCCTCTGTGAGCCATTTGCATGTGCCAGGCTGAGACTTTCGTGTGGCCCTCTCTACTAAAGAATGGAATGTTTTCTGATACTCACCACCAAATGTTTCAGGGCTTCCTGGGGGCTTTAATGAGGGTGTAGATGCAACCCGTAGGAAGCTCTTGAAATTCCATGCAAGGCTGTGGAGATCCAACCATTGCTGGGAACCCAGGTCCATGGTCACAAGAGAGGCACAGGGTGGGAGGGTAGCATTCTAGGGATAAAGCTGCCTTTGTCAGCGGGCACAGGGAACATTTCCACATTGTAGGGCTGAGTCTGCACTACAGTGGAGGAATTTCTAAAGTGCAAGGACTAGGGCCTGGGTGAGAGGTGCCTCCTGCTCTGCTCATACCCACAGCCTCTCTCACAATTGCCTGGGTCTGGTGCAGCTGGGACTCAAGCAGGTCTCGGTCATCATAGCTGTCTAGCTCTGGCAGAAAGGCAAGGGAGCATTCGGTACGCCAGGCCTGTGGAGGCCAGCCTCGCACTTCCTGTATCTTGACCCCTGGGTGGGCCCCACGGCCTGCCTCCTCCACCAGACCTCAGCCCTCTCTTTTGCACCTGAGCCTGAATCCAGTCCTGCCTCTCTCTCTATTTTCAGATGATACATCTTTTTCACCCACAGAAGGTAGATGTATTCCAAAGTGTCCTGGAGACCTTGCCCTGACACTTGCTGATCCAGAATGGTCTGCACCTTGAAGTGGAAACTCTATCACACCTGTGTCTTCAGGATCTCCTGAAAAAAAAGGAGAGCATCTCCCACCCAGCCCAACACAACACCCCACAGGCCAGCTCACTGCATACCCAAGAAAGGGGAGGAGGATCAGTTGGGAGAGCCTGCCCTGGTTAGAGCTGGGGAGGCCCAGCACCACTGCGAGCTCAGTTAAGGCCTTTCTGTGCCATCTTGGTCAGGTCTCAGCTTTCATTTCCCCATCCACCGAATGGAACTGGAGATTCCTACTGCAGAGTGATGGAGAAGATGAGACAACAGAGGAGGAAGCATCCTGCTGACAGCTCTGCAAACGTGCGGTGTTAGAAATAACCACGCGCTCCTTTCGTTATTCCAATTTTCCCTCAGTGTGAAAGCCAATCACAATTCACCACCATGTATGTAATTTTTCCGATTGCACTGCACACGCACATCTCCATGTTTAATTATGTAAGAATAGCCACGATTAGCAGATTGCTTTCCATGTGCTGCTCTAACGAGCACTTTCTTTCGTTATATCCTCTCTGCAACCCCATAAGGTAGGCTCTATTTTTTGTTTGTTCATTTGTTTTGTGGCTGGTCAGTACAGGGATTGAACAGTGGACCTTGGTGTTATCAGCACCATTGTCTAACCAACTGAGCTACCCAGCTGGGCCCCAAGTGAGTTCTATTTTTATACCCAATTTACAGATGGAGCAACTAAAACTTAGGGAGCAAGCAGCTTGCCTTTCCAGGGTGCACATCTGCTGAGTGACAGAGCAGTATGAAACCATGTCTGTGTGCCTCAGAGCCGCTGGACTCAGTCATGGGCTGTGCTGCCTGGGAGGCATGGGAAGAGGTGGATGTCCCAGGGGAAGGCAGCTCACCTTGTTGGCCCTTTCAGCCCATGGAGCCAGAAATTTATTCAACAACTGATTCGGATCCTTGCTAAAATTTCATAACCAATAACATTTATTTTCTTCTGATACTTTTCTCCCTCTTTTTAATTACAAAAGTAATACATGTTTGTTTTAGCAAATGAAAATATTCAGAAAGCAAAAAGAAAAGTGTGTTCGTTTTAACACAACACACCAGGGTCATCTCCTACTCTGATCAAACAGCAGCAAAATAAGGAGGCTTGGAGTCGGAGCAGCATGGAGGCCCCAGCTCAGCACTGGTCAGCTCTGTGAACTTGAGCAAGTACTTTTACCTTTCTGAGCCTCAGTTTCCATGTCCACAAAATGGGAACAATAATCCAACAAACTGACAGGGCTGCTCAGAGATCTAAGCAAGAAGCTATCTAGCATTCTTTAAAAATCCTCAGTAATTCTTTATGCTGTGAACTTTAGGTCATAAGAACTGTATTATCATGATGTAAATATAATTCAGCCATTTCTACAAGAAATGTAACTCCATAATATAAAGATAATAAATTCTGTACCTGTTTAGCACTTTCAACTTACAGATAAGGTTGAGGCCGGGACTTGACATTTTAATTGTATGGCCTCACTTATGGATGCAGACACTGAAACCAGGAAAAGTTATGACTAAGAAGATCACATCCAAGGTCATGCAGTCAGGAGCTGTTGGTCTCTGACACCAAGGCCCTTCCCCTCTCCCCCTGACCCACACCAACATGCAGATTCAAACCAAAGGCTTTGACTTCTTATGAAAACTCTAGCTGACTTCCATACAGACCATAGTGCACTCTCTCTGGCCTTCTCTTCCTTCAAGTTGCCCATTCTGGGCTTGCATCCCTTCAAAGTAATATTCCATCACTAACACTACAGTTACAACAAACAATTGCAGCCAGTCCCCCAGGTGTATATGCCATGAGCGTGCGAACAACTCCCAAATCCACATCTCTACCCATGGACCTCCCCCTGAGTTCTAACTCTTTTTTCCTACCACCCACTTTCCATCGTCGCCAGGCCTATTACTGGTATGTCAAAAGTAACACTGCTGAATAGTACTCTTGATTTCCCCCCAGTAAAATCTATTTTTTCCCCAAACTTCCATGTTTGGGTAGTGGTCACTAACACCCACCAATTGCCCAAGCCAAAAAAACCCAGGATCAAGGAGATAAGAACACAGGCTCTGGAGCCAGAATGCCTGGGTTCCTTTTGCAGGTCTGTCCCTGGCCAGGGGCATCACCATAGGCGGGTTAAGAGGCATCTCTCTGTGGACTGGTTTTCTCTGCTGTAGGATGGTTACTGCTCTAACATCTACCTCACAAGGGCTGTCGTAGAACTAAGTGTGGCAACACTTGTAAAGTTCTTAGAAAAGTGTCTGCCAGAATAAACCATCTGCAGGTGCCAGCTTTTATTAATCTTGACTCCACCCTCTTGCTGACCCTGCACATCCCTTCTAATTTGTCAGTGACCTTTGTCAGCTCCACCCCCAGGACATGTCCCAAATACCGCCACTTCTCTCCATCTCCACTGCCACCATCCTAATTCATCCTCTGATGCTTCTTGCCCAGTCACGACACTCACCTCCTAACTTGGGCCCCCATAATCCACTTTTCAAACAATACTGGGTAGATTTTTTGAAAATATAAATTGGATCATGACACCTCACCTGCATAAAACTCTCAAGGACTTTGAATTGCTTTTTAAATGTTTAAAACAAATTTAATAGACTTTATTTTTCAGAGCAGTTTTAGGTTTACAGAAAAATTTCACAGAAAATACTGAGTTCCCATGACCCCCCCAAACACACAGTCTCCCCTACTATTAACATCTTCCACTAGTGTAATGCATTTTGACAATTGATAAACCGGTATTGATACGTGATTATTAACTAAAGTTCTTGGCTTACATCAGAGTTTACTCTTTCTGTTGTACAGTTCTATGGGTTTCGACAGATACATAATGGCATGTAGCCACCATTGCAGTGTCATACAGAAGAATGTGTTTATTGCCCTAAAAATGCTCTGTGCTCCACCTGTTTATTCCTTCTGAAGACTTTGCATTGTTTTTCAAAATAATTTCCAAATTCCCTACCATGTCCTAAAGAGCTACGTGATCTTGCCTCTTTCTCTTCCCAACTTCAGCTCCCACCTCTACCCTCTTGCCCACTGCACTCCACGGTCACCCTGGCCTTCTGGCTCTTTCTTGACCAAGCCAAGCCCATGTTACCCTAAGGCTTTTGCCCACCTGTTCCCTCTTCCAGGAAAGTTCCACTTCCAGATCTTCACAAGGCTGGCTTCTTCCTGACTCAGTATCCTAAATATGGTCTTTCCTGTCCACCCAATCTAAACTAACCCCCAGACACTCCCTATCACATCTCCCTTTTTTATTTTCTTCATAGAACTGGCCACCATTTGAAGATGTCTTGTTAGTTTATTTGGGTCCCTGCGTATAATCCATCTGCCCCACTTAGAGCATGAGCCCCCAAAGGCTCCTCACCAGCCTTGTTCTCTGCAGGGTCCCCAGCAATAGAACATGCTGGCCCATAAGAGCTCAATAAACATGTACTGAATGAATCAATGCATAACCGAATGAATAAACAAATGACTAATGCCGCATAATGAGTTTCTCCATTTGTTTGTATTTTAGAGTTTACAAAGAGCTCTTACAGACATTTCCTTAGTCTAACTTGTGTGATTAGGATCAGGTTTAAATGGGACTTAAAAACATATTCACACTCTCTTTTAGCTTCTCAAGGACACAGATTAGAAAATGGGCAGAATGTTCTCTCCAACAGAAGAGAGTTGAGTGCCAAGAGCATTAATAACCCTTTGCACTGCACAAGCAGAATCACTTGGTTCAATTTACAGCTATAGGACTGTACTAGTCTGTTTCTGTTGCTTATAACAAAATACCTGGATCTAGGTACTTTGCAAGAAAACAAAATTTATTGCTTACAGCTTTGGAGGCTGGAATCTGAAGTCCAGGGAACACATCTGGTGAGGGTCTTCATGGTGGTGGCTTTACAGCAATGCAGGGGTCTCACATGGCAGAAAATGACAGAGCAGACCTTTTAAAGCCCTCCAAACCACACCCCAACCACCGTTATTAATCCATCCACTCTGCACGGTCCTGTGATCTAATCACCTCTTCAAGGCCCCACCTTTCAATTACCATAATAGGACTTTCCACCTCTTAACACTGTCAGAGTGGGGACCAAGCCTCCACCACATTAAACTTTTGGGAGGGACACAATTCAATCCATAATAAAGACAAAGGAAAAACACTTGGAGATGCGAACCACTGGCTGACTAGTAACAGTAACACCATTTGTGAGGTACTTGCCATGGGCCAGACACGATGCTAAGCACTGTCAACACAGTATCTATCTCCACAAGAACCTGTAGGGCTGGCAGCATCTGTCATTATCTCCCTTTTCCTGGTGAGGAAGAGGGGCAGAAGAATTAGCAGTGGTAAAACAACTTTCCCAAGCATGGAGCCAGGATGGGAGCCCAAGGTCATCTGACAAAATCCAGGCAGTCCTCTTCCTTGCAACAAAGTCTGAATGAATAAATGGTGCCAAGCCGAGTTCAGCCACGTCACATGAGCAGGCTGAGAAAGGGTTAAACACCAGAGTGGGAGGGAGTGGTCAGTGCTTGGGTGGCGCTATTGTAAGGCCAGGATTCGGGTGGTTTGCACAGCGACAGCATGCTGCTCTGCCCCTTGGCAAAAAGAAAAGGCCAGGTACTAATGAACTACACACTGAGGGGGAGAAGGGGCTGTTTCCACTCAGCCAGGCTTTGGCAGGAACGGCGTGTTCAATGTGGGGTCTCGCCGTTTTCAAGGGTGTGGAGGCAGTTGAGTCCTTTGCTATTATGGGATGCCAGAATTGCCCCAGCCGGGAGACTTGGGCCTGTCCCATGTGTTTTCAGACTGGACAAGGGTGGGGCGAGGTGGACTGTGCTTGGCCGTGCAAGGCAGCTCTACGTCCCACTCTTTCGGTCTTTCTGCCCACACAATTATCCAAGGAATGCACCTTCCTGCCTTGCATCAGAAAGCACCATTTTTAAAGATGAAGAAATCCCTACTTTCTTATCTTAATTTGTTATTGTCATGACATGACTGACTCCATAAGTAAAAATTTTAAATCCCTACCCAAGGTCGTAGATTCATCTCCCCCATACTTGAAGTTTCCAGATGCTTCGAGCTTCCTCCCACCTCCACATGTCAGCATTCTCTGCCCTTTCTAACCAAGGGACTCACCAACCTCCTGCTTCCTGGCTAACTCTCCTACGTTTTTCAAGGTTTGTCTCAGAGTCACTTCCTCCAGGAAGTCTTCCCTGATACCCCATTCCAACTCACACATTAAATTAGCAGCTTTCCTTCTGTACGCTCACAGCACTCCATGCTGATTGCTCTCATGCGTGTGTCTGCCTAATCCAGTAACTGTGAGTCCCTTGATGCCAGGGACAGTGTCTTGTGTCTCTCTCCATAGCCCTGCATTTAGCATAGTACCTGGCATAAAGCAGATGTTAAATAGCTGTTAGAGGAAGGGATGAGGAAGAACAGGAGAAGAGGAAGGCAAAGAGTAGAAAAAGGCAAGGAGGAAGGAGCAGAAGAAAGGAGGAGGAGAGGGATCTTTGTGGTCAGATGCACAGACACATGCAATACAGACATACGGATAGATGGACATAACTGTATGCATGTGTGCAGTAATCACAGGAGGCAGGGCGTGCATTGAAAAGAGCACTGGCCCAGGAGTCCAGGGGCCTGAGTTCTAAGGCTGCCTCTAACTTGCTGTGTGACCTGTGTGACCTGGGAGAAGCCATTCCTCCTTCTAAGATTTAGACTTCTTATTTGTAAAATGGGTTATTATAAGACTTTAATAAGAATGCTCTCACTGCCTGAAACATGACTGTGGTTCAACAAACATCAGCTCCACCTTCCCTCAACCCCACACCACCCGCAGCACCACCTTCCACAATGTGAAGGAAGAATGGCAGGCGCAGGAGCAGGAAAGTCCTGTGATTGGACCCTCTCCGTCTCCATCCCACAACATCATGGCAATTCAGACCATGGAAAGCACATCCACCCTATGCTGCCTACCACACATTTCCAGTTGCTTGTGTATTCACGTTGCCAGTGAAAAAATCACGCATTGCCTCCAATGCCTGGACTGGTGTGGACTGCAGCAGGAAGTACAGGGCAGCTGGTGGGAACGGTGTGGAACCCATCACACTGCCTCATGGTCCACGGGGACCCCCAGAGACCCTCAGGACACACAAGCAGATACAGAGCCTAATACAGTTCTCCTCACCTCCCAAGGGTCTGACTCCCACGATGGGGCACCTGCTCCATCTCCCCTGCCCTGGTCTGTTCCTAACCCCATTGTCAGAACCAAGAGCCACAACAGTAGCCCCATGCCCAGGGATAGCCTGGACCCTCTCTGTATCCTGTTTCCCTGTATCCCAGAAAAACCTAGTGCTCGGTGCTGCTCCCCTGGCCCAGAACCCTAGCCAAGTCTGCTTGAACCCTCATGAGGCCTGCCCACCCCAGTTGGTGGCCTTTATGAGCAAGGGTCCTGCTCCTGTGGCTGAGAGAGGACAAAGCAGGTACTGTACTCTGTTTAACCAGGCCTTTAAATTTAGTGACACATTATATATTATCAGCAAAAAGTGAAAGCCAACAAGAAGGGGCACTAGAGAGCTTTCTGGGGTGATGGTAACATTTTAATTCTTGCTATGAGTGTGCCTTACTCAGCAATATACACTTTTCAAAATTAACTGAATGGTGCACTTAAGATACGTATGTTTTACTATATGTAAATCTTACCTAAAAGAAGGACAGTAAACAAATATTGAACTCAAGTTAATCATGTGCATGCTGAAGTATAGTAATGCCTGAAACTTATTTGGAAATGCACCAAAAAAATAAGATGGATGCATGGATACGTAGAGGAATGGAGAGATAGATGGACGTGTGATAAGGTAAATATAATAGAATGTTACTTGTAGAATCTAGAAAATGGGTATATGCACATCGACTACAATCCTTTCCACTTCTCTGTATGTTTGAAAATTTTTATAATGCTCTTTTGGAAGAAATAAAATTGAAAGCAAGCTAAAGAGTCAATAATATGAGGAATGGTCAAATAAGTTATGGCACAGGCATCTGATGTGATTTTCTCACTGAGGTCATTACGAATGGAGATTCTGACAACACTGCTGTAACTGAGACATTATCCATAACCCAACATCAAGTGGAGACATGAGCACATGAAACGGTATGTATGCACATAAGGATTATTATTATTATTTTTCAGCCACTGTAGAGCCTGCTGAGAGCACATGCATTGGAATAGAGCCGCCTAGGTTCAAATCTGTCCTGCCACTCGCCATCTGGATAAATTCCCTGTGCCTCATGTTGGTTCACCTGTAAAACAAAGACAACAGCACTTGCCACAGGGCGGTGGGGAAGACTCAATGAGTGAGTGCCCACGATGGTGCCCAGTGCTGAAAGTGCTCAGGAGGAAGATGCTGCTAGTGTCACCGGGGTCTCCTCAGGAGGCACCGCCAGGCCCCTCATTACTAAGGAGGCCCCCTTCGAGGGTGTTCATCAGGTGTGGAGAACAGACACCAGCTGATACACAGGGGCGACCTCGCCCCACCAGCAAAAAGCTCTTACTCCCTGAGCTAACAAATCACCATGATTATTTTTTTTTAAGATGCTGCAAGAAAAACAGACGGAATGGAAGAGCACTAAAAAAGCTCACAGTTGTGGGTTAAGCAGGTAAGATTTGAAACGATTTTGTCTTCTCATCCCTGTTCTGCAATGTGCTGTTCCCTTTACCTACAGCTTGTTTCTTCATCCTGCCCCTACCTAACTCCCACACACCCTTCAGAAAACAGCTCAAATGGCACCTCCTCAGGAAAGCCCACCCTGACCCAACAGACCAGGGCAGTTCCCCTGCTAGAGCCTCCCACAGCACTCAACCCTCTTTATCATTATATTCATGTGTGTGCTACTGTTTGTTTCACGTGTCCCCTAACATCCCCAGAGCCCAGCACGGTGCCTGGAACTCAGAACGCTCCAAGTAAATAATTTGTTGAAAATGAATTCCAAGTGTTTGGGAAAGTGATTTTACTCTTGGTACTTTAAAAATAAACAGAAATTTGGAAGGGGGAATTATAAAATAATATACTTGTTAAACAAATATATATAGCATAATAAAATAATATATCCATAATTGTCCAGGGCCACATTACATAGCTCTTAACTATCAAAGACGTATGGTAGGGTCTTGTGGTTTTATGCACTTTTTCCCTGAGAGAAATGTCAAGGTGGAGGAAAGGGGTGCAGCAGGGTGCTCCCCAAACCCCACTCCTCACCCCCCAGCCCTGTGCAGAGCCTCCCTCTGCTTCTCACAGGACCAGCCCCTCCCTGCTGACAGCTGCCAAATCACAAGGATCCCCAGGTATCTTTCTTCCTATTTTCCAGCAGGAGGAATTGAGGCACATGTGCAGGAGATCATGTAACTTGACTACCGTTGAAGGCACAACCAACCACTGTGGTCACATGCTCAGAATCTGCACTTGTGAAATCACAGCACTGGAAGGGTTCTTAGGGGCCATCTCGAGCCCAACACCCTTACACCCACTTTATAGACAGAAGCCCCAGATATGGGAAGGTGCTTATCTAAGGTCATGCTGCTGGGTAAGAAATGAACTGGGTAGATGTCCATGCATTTAATGCCCAATCTTCTAACAGCTGAACTGTGAGAAAAGAAGGCACTCAATCAAATTTATGGAGTGGATGTTGTGGGGCATCTCCCAGATAAACCCCTCACCCCAGGACTGAAGCACCCATTCCCACAGCTGACATAGGTTGCCTGTGACTGTTCATAGCTGAGGCCCTCTCCAGGAAATGCTCTCAGCAGGAGAGAACTGCCATGCCCAAGGTTATGCCCCAGTGCTGGGGGCAGCCCACATGCAAGGACAAGCCCCTGCAGGGGTACAAAGGCCCCCAAAGCAGCTGGATCAGTGAGGCCGGTGTTGCAACAGCACCACAGCCCAGCTTCTCCATCTGTCCAGTCCTGCGTCCCTCGCCCCCCACAGGTATTGTTCCCAGAGCACCCTCTAGTGAACTTCCTGCACACAAATCTCTGTCTCAGAGTCTGTTACCAGGGAAACCTAACCAAAGTCGAGGCAGCCAGGGACAGGAAGTGGTAAGACCTCCCCATAAATAAAAGTGAATAAAATAGTTTCACCAAACATTGAGCCTTACTAAATACCAGGTCAAGTCCGGGAGATTCTCCAGTGTAAGTAAATGCACCCATGTAGCCTACCTCCGAAGAGAGACATTCTGAATGCTTCCCCCCACTTTCTGCTAGAGAGGGAGACCGTGGCTACTCTGGGCCCTCGGGTACTCTTTTTTCCATCCTCAAGCTCTGGAATGGTTGCTGTATCAAAACAGGGGAACAGTCTGCTTGTGATGGTTCACTCGGTCTCTGCATTATGCATACGCTGTTCAGGGCATTTCCCAAGCTTTATCTCATTTATTACTTCCACTGTCTTGTGAGGTGGGAATTTTAAAAAAGAGGAAACTGAGCCATAGCAAGGTTATTAAATATCTTTCCCAAGATCAAGTAGCCTGTTACTCTCAGAGCCAAGAGTCCCTCCCAGGTGTCAAAACCCTGCAGTCCCAGGTCTTCTTAGCGCCTACACCCCACGGCCTTTCTTCAGAGTTCAGAGGATGTGTTCACAGAACCTAACCCAATGGATTCAAGGATTTTATCCATATCTTCCTGGAGCAGGAAAAGTCAGAATACGCCTTTCACTCTCCTAGTTCTCTGTTTTAAAGAAAACCATGTGTTTACTCTCTTAAGCCAAAGTTACAACAGAGCTGCAGCTTTGCCAGTGTTGACTTTAAAAGTTGGGCAGAAGGGTTAAAATTCTCTGCCCTGATGCCTGTTTGTTTATGTTTCCGGAGCAAAATTAAGGGGGTTTTGAAAAGAAATGATCTCATTTACTTGGCTGTACCTCCAGGAAGGCAGGGGGTCCAGCCAGGACACCTAGAGGCCCCTCCCGGTTCTCAGATAGGCGAGCCACAGAGGGTCCCCTCTGCTCCAGAGACCTGCGCTCTGTTCTCCTGCAGGAGCTGAGCAGCTCCCTCTTCTGTTTGTGCTGAAACTGGAGCAGACCTGGTAGGGACCGTGACCGCTACAGCATTTAGACATTGACGCCTGTGCCCCTGAACGTTGTCAGCAACCCTCGCAGGGGAAGTGAGGGCACATGGAGAGCCACTGCTCTGGCCACAGCCAACCCTCGTCCCCCGTGGGGGTCCTGCAATACACCCTTCACCCCTTGCCAAGTGCATGATGAGCGCTCAGCCAGCCTCTGCAAGGACAGGCAGACGGGCTGCGTCCTGTCGCACACACACGTGTGCAAACACACACACTCACGTGTGCACACACTCACACACTCGCACACTACATGGCGTAACCCAAACCATGCATCCACCCTTGGGGAGGATGGAAAGAAGGGTCAGCCCCTCCATTCCAGCCTCCCCAGAAGTCCCCTGAGACAGGAGAAGCAGCTCCACTTACCATTCTCCCTCCTCGGGAAGATTCTCTTCTGCAAGCTCATGACCACGGGGCTTTGAGGATGGGAGAGAGCTGTAAAAAGTCCCTCCAAACCAGGATCAAGCTGTCATGGGGGGACCAACGGCAGCTTCCAAGACTGGGAGTATTTGAATGAGACTTAAAACTACAAAGTAACTCCTCGTTAGAACTGTTTTCCCTCGGCGGGGAGAGAGGGGAAAAAAATCCCTTTCCCTCTGCCAGAAAATCTTTAACGTTTCACAACGGTCGCTTCCAAATCCTGCCCTCCTTGCAAAGCAAATGTGTATAAAGGCAATGTTATTTCACTGAATCAAGCGCTCAGATCATAAGCCTTTTCCTGTACCACAAACAGAAATGTAAAACCTCAAACTTTCCTCTGGACTCGGAGTCTTTTGTGAGAGGGCAGAACACAACTGTGTCTGAGGTCTAATGTATGGAAAATGTGCTCCACTGTTTAGATCATCTCAAGCACTTAAATCTCTGCTCCCCCCTCCCACTTTTTTTAATGACTTCTGGTGTTTATGTAATTGCATGGGACAAACACAACACCTAAAATCCTTGCTCAAAGCTGAAGTGATTCATTTTCTCCCTCACACACAAACACAGTGCCTGTTTAATCCAAGTGAAAACGCCTTTCATAAAATCTGCAAAGGGCTCGGGCAGAGCGACTCGTGCTGAATGCAGCCTGTGTCCTGGAAGAGCCGCTGGGCTGGGGGAAGGTGGAAGACGGCTTTCAACAAGACAGACAGAAGGCGCTGACTCCTCCCATGTCAGGACAAGGAAGGATCAAAGCAAAGGGGACCTGCACCCTGGGTGACTGCTGTACCATGTTTTCAGCCTACTCTACCCAGTTTCCCCTGCTTGCCTTCTCATACCAGGAGATTTTATTTTGAGACCTGGACTATTATTTTAATGACCGATTTGACTGCTGGGTTAAATAAGTCCTTGGATCCCCACTGAAAAGACCAAAAGAATATATAATAAATGGGCAAATGAAGTGGAAAACTGGGGAAGGGTGACATTCACTCTTCTGCTTAAAGAATGTGACAGTTTTCTGGATCTAGCAAAGTGGGACTGAATTAAAGGGAAAGTCCGCTCTGCTTTATAGAGAAAAACTCACCAGGGAAGTAAGTGAGACAGATCCTGATCTAGTTCCTAAGTTACCTGTCACCTGCTGAGTGGCCCAGGTCTTCCCAGGATGGGCCCTGACACCCTGCTCGATCTACCTCCAGGTCACTGGGACTCCCCTACCCCCTCTTGCCTGCCCCCTGACACACACACACACACACACACACACACACACACACACACACACACCCTTAGATGATGGTTTCTCAAGGCAGTGCTGCAGGTGTTGCAGGTGGCCGGAAAAGCCTCCACTGTCAGCACCTGGAGACAGAACAGCTCCCTGAGAGTTATCCTCCCCTCAAGGTGAGGGTTGGGATCCAGAACTGGCACTTGCCTGCTGTCAGCCCTACCTTACTCACATTAACAATGAACTCCCCAAGCCCTGAAGCTGCAGGGTGCAACTGCTGTGCCTTGAACACTGTAATGGCCAGAAACTGGCTTCACCTACTAGCCCCCAATTGCAGCAACAATGGGAAACAGGCTAGACAAACTAGAGAAGACTTTACAGAAATTAAGCTGATGTGATAAAGTAAGATTCATTGTCATAGAAAGATGTCTGCATTACATTGCTAAGTGAATAAAAATTTACAAAAGCAGCATGTGTAGTATGATCCACACACATGAAACAAGATTAAGTTTGGAGAAGTAAAGTTTTGTTGTTTGCTGTTCTCACCACGAGCTTCTCAGTATCCCTTTGGGCTTTTCACTATTCATTATGTTACCACACAATTCAGAAAGAAGCAATAGCTTTTAATTCATACCATTTGTAGGATGATAGAAAAAAAATTTAAATAAAAAAGAAAAAATTTTAAAACAAATCATTGGCTTTGGAATTCCTAAGTAGATTTTGTTAAATCAAGAGCAAAGATTATAATCTGGAAAACCATGGCTTTTGATCATTTGAATCAAGCCTTTGACAAAGGAATTGTTATTTGATGTGATGGACAGAATAATGGTCTCTCCAAAGATTCCACTTCCTGATCTCAAGAGCCTGTGAATATGCTATGTTACGCGGCAAGGGGGCAGGGTAGGGATTAGGATTGCAAATGGAATTAAGGTTGCTAATCAGCTGACTTCAAAATAAAGGAATTATCCTGGATTATCCAGGCAGTCCAATGTGATCACAAGGGTCCTTAAAAGTGGAAGAGAGAAAAGGAAGAGAAGGCCAGAGTCAGAGAGACTTGGAGAAGCTACGCGGCCAGCTTCAAAGACTGAGGAAGAGTTCATAAGCCAAGGAACACAGGGTGCCTCCAGAGGCTGGGAAAAAAAGCAAGCAAATGGATTCTCCCCTCCAGCCTCCAGAAAGGAATGCAGTGCTGAAAACACCTTGATTTTAGCCCCGTAGGATCTGTTTTGGACTTCTGACCTCCAGAAATGAAAGATAATAACTTCACATTGTGTTCAACCACTAGTTTGTGTGGAAATGAATACATTTGGATTCGTTTCATTTGTTTTTATTTTGTTTGTTTCTTTGATGTTAGAATTGTGGGTTTGGCTATAAAGAGAAAGCCTGGAGGACTCAAAGCTCAAAATTAATGTCACAAACTATAGATTTGGGAAGAACATGAGATGAGTCAGAGCAGTTTTTGTCTTATGCAAAAGGACATGAAAGTCTGTCCAGCTGGAGGAAGGATGGGTTCATAGGCCACAGGGTGGGGCCAGAGAAGGATGCTGCCCACTCTGCCCCTTCCTCAGGTGGGTGCCAAGAGACAGGGGCAGTACACACTGCAGACAAGAGCTCAGAGACCTGTGTCTCACTTCCTGCCTGAAATTCTGAGAGAAAAGAGATTCATTTGAGTGTCCTGCGCCTTCCTAGAGTAGAAATGTCCACCTGAGATATTTAGACAAAGATTCTGGGATACTCTCCTAAGTCTCCTGTTGGGGGTGGGAATGTAGCTGAAAGTCCCCTGTGCCTTGAAGAAGAACCCAGCATTGCCTGAATGTTGCCACCTGCCCCAGGGAGCTTGCGACAGTTGCATGCAGAGGAATCAGGGTGACCTTTATGAATTAGAGAACCAGAAGCCTCAGCAGCCCATGTGGTAAGGACAGAGCCTTCCCAGATAGAGGAGAGGCTGCCAGGCTACATTTGCGGGGATTTCAGCCGAAAGGAGACTGAAAGGAGACTGTGGGCTGCATGCACCCTCCCAACAACACTATGTTACGCAGCAGCCAGGAGCAGGAAATCCTGACTTGAACTTGGAGAAGAGTGAGTTTTAAATCAGGAGCGACTACATTTACTTTGAATTGACAAAATTAATTTTCCATCATCTGCAGAAATGGAGGGTTAAGAGTTAAACTCAATTACAGAGAAATAAGGAAGGTTGAATGTTTATACATGTTTTTTTTTTTCTGTAAATATGCCAAGGTATGAACAGAGATTATCTCTGGCTAGTGAGATTATGAGTGCTTTTTTAAAAAATTTTTCTCCTTATTTCCTAATTTGTTTTTTCCAAAAGGAACAGATTTTGTTTCCTGGCAGAGAAAGAAAAAAAAAAAAAATATATATATATATATATCTCCCTAGTCTTTGGGTGGCCAGAGCTATGCAGCTATGCATATATGTAGAAACCGTATTCTCAATGAGGAAGAGATCTTTGTTTCATTCACTGATTTATCCCAAGTGCCCAGAACAGTGCCAGGAATATTGTAGATGACCAAGAAAATATTTGCTGAAACTTTCTCAGAAGTTTATGGAGTGATAAAGCCAGGATTTAAATATAGTTCTTTCTGTCTCTAAATTTCCTGTTTTTCTCAAAAGAGACCTAAGAGTCAAATATTGCCCTTGATTTTTGAATAAAGGAAATTTTGTTTTGTAATTTCCATTCTATCTTATAACAATTATTAAACTTACACCGTTTATAGTAGTTGGTTCCATGGAGGTGCAAAAATGACTAAGACATCATTCTTGTTCTTTAAGGACTCATAGACTAGAGCGGTGGTTGTCGACTGGGGGTGATTTTGCCCCTTGAGGGAACATTTCTCAAGGCCTAGAGTCATTTTTGATTGCCATTTGGATGAGGTGAGTATGTGTGGAGCTACTGGCATCTGGTGGGTAGAAGCCAGGGATTCTGCTAAACATCCTGCAACGCACATACAGCCTCTGACAACAAAAAATTATCTGGTCCAAAATGTGAATAGTCGTAAGGTTGAGATACCTTGGTCTAGAAGAAAAATTGAGACACTGAAACCATGGCAGGATTTATGCTGTACTTTGAATGATGTTGTGGTAGATATTTATTTAATGATGATGTATCATTTATCCTAAACATTTGCCAATATTCCCTATTAGGACCTTCCATGTGAGTGAATTGTACCTCCTATCCCATTAATGCCAGGCTTGGCCATTTGACTGGCTTTGACCAATGAAATATAGGTAGAAGATTACAGAGCCATTGTATGGTTTGGCCATCATTCTTCTCCATCTGTCACAAGACCATCTGGTTCCACGCAGGAGCACCTTCACCTGGGATCTCAAACAAAAACAACATAGAGTAGAGATATAGCCCACTCCAAAGAATGGGTTTGTGAGCAAGAAATGAACCTTTATTGAAAGCCACAGGTGTGGGGGAAGAAATATTTGCTGAATGACTTTCTCAGCCACTTCACATGCCTCTAGGACAACCTAGATGCATAGTTTTCAGCACTGATGACAATAGTTTCCATCTTATTTTGTGTGTTCCCAGGGGCTTTGGTGGGAAGTTTGGGAGGTTGTACTGGGAATCACTAGCCAGACACTGTCTTTTGATGTTCACATTTCTGAAGTTTGCGGCAGGACTGAAACTAAGCTAAAGCTGAGCACATGGCTCTGGGCCCCTTGGCATGAGGGTCCCATGCATGCGTCTGAGATGGGAGGCCCTTGAGGCCAACTCCTAAGTTTCTGGCCACCACCAGCTCCAGGCAGAAGTCTCCAAATCACCAAACTTCCTTGCACAACTCCTTCCTGTCAGAATACACCTCCCACCCCAGGTGAATGGGAGGCGGCCAAACGGCACCATCTCAATTATATTCTCAAATTTTAAGAGAAGAGCTAGTATGAGGAGGGAGGGGGGTTCCCACATTTGGGGAAGTCTTCTCTCTATTTCCCCCATTCTTTCTGTGTGATCCCTTTCCATACACAAACCTGAATGCATGCCATCCTTCCCTTGCATAAAGGAGACTGAGGAAACATCTTTTGTCACACCCAGGGGTAGAACAAAGAAGGAGAGGTCACATCCCTCGCTGGTTAAACCACTTGGGGAGAGATGTAACCTCAGCCACCTACATTTCAACTCTCTGTCTCCTCTTGGCTGCTGGCTGTCCCTCCACCAGCAGCACCTCCTTACTGACCCTCCAGGACTGGGATCCTAGGACTGGGAACTTGTTGGAGTCCCTCCCCTACTCAGAAAAAAGTTTGCTCACTCTAGACAATCAGATCCCCTTCCTTGGCTGGTCACTTTACAATTAACCACCTAACAATAATGGCCAATACTCACATACCTCACACATTGCCGGCCCCTTAGAACTATGGACACAGACACCTCCAGTTGCAAAGTGGGCCCTATCTAACCCTGAGTCAATTCTGACCAGACAGGCAGGATGTTGGGGAGCCCAGAAAGCTTGGCTAGTGAGGCCCACAGTGACCCTCACTGCTGTGGGCATAGGAGCCTTGAGTCCTCCCAACTCCCAAGAATTGTCCTGGTCTGCAAAGCCTGCCTCCCACTTCTGTTGACTGACTTGTCCATTCCCTGACTGATCTGGAGCTTGCCTTAAACTCCACCCTTGGTGGTATATTCCATCTAGTTTAGTGGCCTCCAGCGTGGAGCCTGGGCTGTGCAGCCTGCCCCTGCTCCATTCTTTCAAAGCCACAAGCTACTGCCCCTACCAAATTCCAGCACAGTCTACTTCCCCAGGGCAGACAACCCAAATCCAGTCCAACTCCACCACTCCCTGTTATGTAATGGACTCATGGTGTTCCCTCCCTAGGGGCCAGACCACAGTAGCCCAGGGACGTGTTCCCACAGCCCACTCCCTCCCCTTTCCCATCTCCTGGGCCTCTGAGTTCCCAGCCGACACTGTCAAACCATGGTTAACACTTCAGAGAGAGCCAAGCCACTGCCTGCCAGCACCACCCAAGGTCACAAACCTGTAAGACTTTGCTTCCTCATTCTGCATCAGGGTCCTGTGTAGCAAGCAGCCTGTAATAGCCTCCAGGCTGTATCAGCAGAAGGGGCAACATGGTCTCTCAAACTCTCGGCCACTTCCCACACATTTTCACAGACAGAGCTGCCATGCTGCATAGAGTGACATGTGACGGCCTGCATGACAGTGACCCCAAGGGAGTCAGGTTGGCTCATTGAGAGCCAGTAAACTGTTTTTCCAACCAATGTGTAATCATTAACTCAGATGTCTTCAACTCCATGGATGGTAAATGCACCTAAAAGTCAATGTTCTTGTTCAACCAACCCATGAGTTTTAAAATGTTCACTGTCTTCATCATTTATTTCTGCACTCAGAAAATTATAGAGACAGCCTATTATACCAGGAGATAGCATTTAAAATGATTTATAATTTTTATACTTTTATGTTAAGGACAAATTGAGCGTCATACAATAATCAATGAGGGGCAAAAGCACAGATGGGTTCTCTAACCTGGGAGATTTAGTAATCCCAAATCTCTGGGAAAAGTCCTGAAATTCCATAGGTCATCTGTGATAGAGCTGGAAACAAAGAAATCACTTAACAATGAACCACCTAACAATAATGCCCAATGCTCATACACCTCACACATTGCAAAGAGCTACTCTATCACACACAGCATCATTTATTCCTCATAATTTCCCTGTTTTAGAGATGTGGAAATAGAGGCTCAGAGAGGTTGGGGGACTTGCCTCGGGTCACAGAACTAAGAAATGGTGAAGGTGGAACTTAAACCTAGTTTTCTTATGTAGCAACCTGAAAAGTGCCAGTTACAGTTTTTCAACCATGAAATAAGTAGCTGCATCAGTGAAAAGGCCCTACCCCATCTGTCCCCAGATGGGAAGGCAAGGATCTTTGGTACTCACTCCAGGCCTGGCGTGAGCACAGTCACGGATCCATGAAAGTCAGAGCTGGAAGAGCTTAGAGATGAGCTAATCCATGTGGCTTACAAACTTTTCAGAGGACCAAATCACTTTTTTCAAACAGTATCTTGCATGGAACACCAATAGTTAAAACAGATAAATGTGAAGTTTTTTCAGTGGAAGGCAGGGTGACAAGTCTGTTGCCCTGGCTCCCAGCCTTCCCCTTTATCCCTCATCAGCAGTCCCCTAGAGCTCTGCTGAGCACCTCAGGAAAACCCTGTCTTAAAGCACCCCTCTCCTCATACACGTGGGGATGCTGAGGCCTAGAGGAGAAATGACTGGCTCAAGAACAAAGAATCACAGAAATAGTGAGAGTCTTAAAGGCCACTCACACCAACCACTATTCTGCCACCAAAATCCATCTCAACTATCCCTGCCAATGGCTGATGAGTAGAGAGCTCAGTACATCATCCTGTTGTGACCAGTCTGCTGCACACTAAGTCTAAAAAGAGGAGCCCAAAGACACCCTAGCCAGAGTCTCTTTTGTCCACAGGACTTCCCAAGCAGGGAGACATTTCGACAAATTGCAGAAATGGATAGAACTTGCTTTATCAAACTTTCATGTACTTTGTACTTTTGAAAGCACATTCGTGAATACATTATCTTACCTTATTTTTTTTTTCATAAAATATTTTCTGCAAACTCAAAGGTATAAAGTCTCATTTTATTTTGGAAGCTTTTTATTTCTTTGGTGTAACAGTTTTACATTATATGTGTGTGTGCGTTTTACATTACGTGTATGTATACATATGGACATACACACACACACACAGATACATACGTATTTATTATTATTTATCCATGGCCAATACACAAAATTCCACAATACTAAATTGACTACATATGAGCCTCCAGGAGCAACTCACCAGCAAGCATAGGTCTCAGGGGAGAAACTCACCGTAATATCTGTCATTAGGAAGTCAATTCAATGTAGCAAGTACTTCCTGGGCACCTGTGCTGAGCCAGCCATCCAACAACACCCTTTTCTGTCCTCTCAAGTCTAACCCAAGCCAATTCTTGGTAGAACAGGAGCATCACAGTGGGTGCCAGCATTCCTAAGGCTACTTCCAAGCCAGCTCTTTATCTGCTCCTGAACCTAGTCACTCTGCATAAGCTCTGGCCCCTGTGGTTCCAGCTTTGCTCTTTTTCTTCAGCCTTTTCCCAGTTCAGGACTGGCTATTGATAGACTGAACCCAATGACTGCCAGACTTCTAGGCCTCTGGCTTCTTCCATCAACTAACTAGCTTATCTTTTCTTTCTAGGAATGAAGCATGCTTATGCTGCTCTGAGAGCAGACCCCTAATAGCTTAAAATATCAGCTGACAGCTGTCCTGAGTTCCATATGTGGCTATTATACTCTAGACTGGGCCTAGACAATGGAAGATGGAGAGATCATATTCAAGTTATTGTAATAAACAGCTGTGATGAGGGTGATGATGTTGATGATGATGACGGTGATGTCTTAGTCTGTTTTCTGTTGCTATCACTGACTACCTGAGGCTGGGTAATTTATAAAGAAAAAATACTTACTTCTTATAGTTCTGGAGGCTGAGAAGTCCAAGATCAGATAGCTGTGCCTGGCAGGCTCCTGGTGAGGGCTTTGTGCTGTGTCACAACATGGCAGAAGGCATCAGAGGGTGAGAGAGCTCAGGAGAGATGGCCAAACTGGCTCTTTATAACAGACCCACTCTCATGATGATGAACCCACTCCCTTGATAACCCATTAACCCATGAATCCATTAATCTATAGCAGAGCCCACATGACCCAATCACTTCCCAAAGGTCCCACCTTTCAACACCACTGCATTAGGCATCAAGTTTCCAACTTATGAACTTTTAGGGGACACATTCAAACCACAGCAGGTGGTGATGGTAGCTATAATAATTATCATGATGATGATGATGATAAAAGCAACAGTGACAGTGATAATAATGGTGGTGGTGATGATGACAATGGTGATGACGGTGGTGGTGAAGATGATAGCAGTGGTGACTATGATGATGATAATGGTGGTGGTGGTGGTGATGATGGAGGTCATGATAATGATGGAGGTGATGATAATTATGGTGATTACGATGATAATGGTGTAGTGGATTGAATATCCCCCCAAACTCATTGAATCTTGAATTGTGTCCCCCAAGTTTTATGTATTAGAAACTTGACATCCACTGTGACTGTTGGGAGGGTGAGAAATCCTGTTAGGTCAGTGAAAGGTGGAGCCTCGGGGAAGTGATTGGATTGTAGGACCGTGCTGCAGTGAATGGATTAATAATGGTGGTCAGTGGCATAGTTCTGAGGGCTTTAAAAGGAGATTGAATGAGATCAGTCTCTTACTCTCTTTGCTCCACCATTTTTCACAATGTGATACCCTGCCATCACAGTCACCAATACCAAAACACTCACTTTGGACTTCCCAGCCTCTGAAACTGTAAGCAATAAATTCCGTTTTCTTACTAAGTACCCAGTTCAGTGTATTTTGTTATAAGCAACAGAAATGGACTCATACCATTGGTGATGAGGATGATGATGGTGCTGGTAATGATGACAATGGTGACAATGTTGATGATGACAATGATAATAGTGGTATAATGATGATGGTGATGATGAAGATGGTAATGATAATGATGGTGGTGGTGGTGAGATGATGATGATGATGATGATGCTGGTGGTAGTGATGACAATGAACATTTTCTGAATGTTTACTCTGTGCTAGGCACTGTGCTAATCACTTCACTTTTATTACCTCTGTTAATTTAGGCAAGCTGTGGTCAGCATCACATTGTAGAATGCCATTAAACCTTGCTTATCTCCTCCAAACTAGACAAGAAGGCAGGGAAGAAACAAACAAGCTATCAACTAATACTCATGGCCACTCTCTGAATGACTGACTGACCGTGGAATTTCAGCCAGATTGTCTGTTGTAGTACAGAGAATAAATAAAGTGTCTTCAGTACCAGGCCAGACAGGGGCCCTGGAAACAACAGGGGACACAGAGAGTGGTAGATGGAGCCCAGGAATGACTTTGGAACCAGAGCCAACAAGAGAGTTTCAGAGTAAGCCCTGGAGCATCATTTCTTTGCTCTCTCTCGAGAGGGGTAGGTAGGTAATAAGCCCACCATTTGAAGGGTCAAGCAAGTTCTGCTCTGCCTACCTTAAGTCAGTTTGGTCTTAGAGAGACTACACAGTGGGTCCAGCTAGGGAAAACTGGGGGAGGCAAAGGCTTGGCTGGAATGCTGAGATGGAGGCTGACACAGAATGCCAAGCCAGAGGGACAAAGGACTGTTGTCTGAATTCCACCTCTCCAGGGGGAACTGGATGTGCTTGGGTGGATGCCAACCAGAAAGAGGACAATGACCCACCCAAGGCCAGGTCTCCTCTCTGAGGAAGTTTGAAGTACAGAGATTTGGCAAAAAGGCCAGAGCTCAATTCTCAAGGGAGGCCCAAGAATAAAGTTACAAAGACCAGACTTCAGCCTTGTGTCCAAAAAGCGGAGTGGAAGGACATCAGGGAACTAAGAACACAGTCTGAGGGCGGATTGGAAAACTTAATAGTTGGGAGTTAGCTCAAGGAGAGAAATGAGCTCAAACAATGAGAACACAGACTCATGGAGGAAACGACATTAAGCTTAGCCTCCCAGGCATTCCTGCTCCCTCCAGGACACCTTCCTAATTAACTTCTTTCCTTTACCCTGGCCCCAGAATGAGCAGAAATCGCCGGTGAGGCTGTTGGGCCCTGGAGCCTCCACAACATCAGCCCCACTGCAGGTTTGGTGCTCACTGGGGTTGCCGGCTCTGTGTCTGCACTATCTGCAGTGGACACGGCCCCACTGCAGGCTTGGAATCCACTGGGGCTGCTGTCTCTGTGTCTACACTGTCTGCAGTGGACACAGCCCCAATTTCTCCAGAAGCATGTTTCACCTTTCCTCTTTCTTCCATTGCTCCAGTCTCTGCCTGCCTTTCCCTCTGCCCCTGAAACCATAGTCTGTTCCTGTCTTAGTCTTGCCCTTTTCAGGGATCTTATCTGCAGCTGACACCCATCCTGCATTGCTGAGGAACAGGGAAAGACCTACCTGAAGCCCCATGACTGAGCTCCCCTCATCGTGGCCTCCTGTTGCCATCTTGCTGCTTCCACCACTGCCACTACTTTCCCAACAGCCATTCTTCTCCCAACTGGTCCCTGAAAGACCTGAGCCCACACCCTCTGGTCACTGTGCTTTTCCTCCTGAGTATTAGCCATTCACCCACACAGGTGAAACTTCCCACTCACCTAATAGGCAGAGAAGTTGCTACAGCCCAAATCACATCATCAGATGGTCACAGACAATGCTGTAAACCTCCCTGATCCCTCCTCTTTCCCTGAGTCCACACTGGTGACAATGGTCACAAAATCAAAGCTCAGATGCCTTCTGTGTTTTCCTCATATCTTCGATGCATTGGATTTCAATTCTGTAACCAGAAAGAAAAACCTTTATTTCTTCTCAAAATGCATGCAGCAGTCAGCAAACAGCAATTGAATGGCTGGCTGCTGGGATGCTGTCCTCAGAAGCTCTCCGATGGAGAAGGATGGGAGGGACAGTAGCAAGTATACTGCAATGGGGTGGTTAGCCCTGGGAGGTGTGGGAGCACAGAAGAGAGCACAGACCCCACTGAGTCAGGTCAGAGAGACTCTGGACAGACGCATTGACTCTAAAAGTCTGTGAGTTGGCCAGGTGAGAAAGGGCGTGAGCACGTTGAGCCGCAGGAACCAGTAAGCACCATAGTACAAGAGTATGAAACAGGATGATGAATCCAAGCGTCCACAGCCCAACACATGGAGAAGACTTTTGAGACATCCTGTGTTTTCCCTTCTAGCACTATTACTATATTCCCCATCACTAAGCTGGATATCTGCAAGCTATCCCTGACTCCTTTTTTTCCCCTATCCCAATTTCAGTTCAAGTCCTGACAGTCGTATATTCTAAACATCTCTCAAACCAATTGGCTTCCGTCTGTTCCCCCTGCCGCTTCCTGCGTTAGGCTCTCAAGCAGCCCGGCTATATAGCCAGGATAACCCTAAAGTCTCCTCACTTCTCCACCTTCTTCCAGTCCGTTCTCTTCAAATTTATCCTCTCCCATAGTCAAAATCTGACCTCTATATTTTCTACTCAACACTCCACTGAGATTCCACATAAAATATCTGATAAAATCCAACCCATTTGAACAAGGGATGTGGGCCTTTAACAGGCTTCAGTCCACTCCTGCAGCTGCATCTAATCCCTTACCTGCCTCAAACACCACGCTCCAACAATACTGAAATTGTGCTGTCTGCTCCCACCCTGCTGTTCCTCACCTCCATGCTTTCATGCATGTTATCCCCCATCCCCTCCTTTACCTCACTCACCCTTTGATTCCCAGCTTGGGGAACACCCTTCTAAAACCCTCCTTTGAATTCCTCCTACTGCCAGTGTGATTCATGCCCCTTTTCTCATGGTACATAAGTCCTCTGCATATTTCTAATGCTGTATGTTTCCTATAATGATTCATTCTTATGTCCATCTTCTCCACCAGGTTGTGAGTATATTGAGGGCAAGAACTGGGTCTTATTCATCTTTGTGTCTCCCTCTCTAACTCAATGTCTGGCATACAGAGAGAACTCAAAATTTTCTGAACTAACTAAATAATGGCATGGATGATTGAATGATTGACACTGCCGGTTACTAAAATAGTGAATGCAGGGAGAACAGCTGGAATGAGGAGGAAGACGTTGAGTTCAGTTTGGACATAGAGAGTTTGGAACATCTGTGGGCTACAGAGAATAGAGATGCTTAGTGGGCATCTGGGTGCAGGAACTGGAGATCACAAGAAGGGTCTGCAATGGGGATAGAAATTTGAGCATCGCTGATGTACAAAAAGTAGTTGAAGTCAAAGGTTCAGATTTAAAATAATCTAGAAAGTACAGTAAGAACAATGGACTAAGGATGAAGCCTTAGAAAACCCCAATATTTAAGGGACCAGCAATGAAAGAGACATACAACACTGAGACAGAGAAGAGACTAAAGAAAGATGAAAATCAAGAAAGTTCCAACACAGAAGCCAAAGAGAAGGGAGAACCCATTTTTCATGTTGTTTAGTCTTCACTGGCTTTGGGACAAAACAAATAAACCCTAAGAGCCTTTGGAAAATTCATCTGGCCTCTCATTTCTTTTGGAGGAAAGACCAGCTTTCAGCATCCCCTTGAATTAAATAGCTATCATTTCTAGGGTTCTAAGAAAGAATATTTTGGGGAACAGCAGATGGACATGACTAAACTGAGGATCTGTTCAGCAGTTCCACCAGTTTCCCAAACCTAGTGCTAATTTGTTCAGCCCATAGTCCCTTTCCCATAATTTGAAATCCCTGTGTATTTGAACGGAAATATAATCCACGTGTTCATGATTCATTTGCACTTTATGTAACCAAATGTTGAGCTGTAGCTGTTTGATGTCCAAGAGACCATCTGAAGAGTCTTTGCAGCCAGAAGTCATGAGTCGCCAAGGAAATTAAGAAAAAACCTTGGCCAGCCCTATCCATAATCTGAGGCAGTCAGCACGGAATGAATAGGTACAGTGTGAAAGACAGAGGTATCCAATCTGCCAATTGTTAGATCAGATCCATGTTTTCTGTGTCTCAAGTTCCAGGCACTTGATGCTAAACAAGCCACATCAACAAATAGGCAGTGCCTGGAAATGCACTGTCATTTATGTAACTAATTGGTTACTGCTGGACTTTTAGGTTGTTTCCAATTTTGATATGTACAAATAAAACTAAAACAAAAGTCTCTGTTGATGATTTTCTGCCCATATCTCTTATTATTTCCTGAGGATAAATTTCCAGAAATGGAATTACTGGATGAAAGAGAATAAACATGGTGTTAAATTACATTTTGGAAAATTTGCACTAAGTTATCCTCTTACAAGCAATGAATGAATTTGTTTTTCTCGCCGTACCTTCCCAAGCATGGAGCATTATTAATGAAAAAATCCCATGGAACATTATAAAATTACTAAAAGTCATGTGTTCAAAGACTATTTTACATAGTATGGGAAATTATTAATAATATAAATACAAACTTGTATTATTGAATATAAATTGTATATAAATATAAACTCGATTTTATTTAAATTATGACATAGATGTGATGTTTATTGTATCAGTCAGACCTTCCAAGAGGTGACTCAGGGATCCAGGCTGTCTCCACTTTGTGTCCTCACCATCTCAATGTGACACCTTCAGAGTCGGCAGCAGAGGATGAGAGGGCATGCAGAATTATGCAAGGGCTTTTCAATGCCTCAGACCAGAAGTGACACATGTCATTTTCACTCTTCTGATCATGCCCAATTGCAAGGCAGCTAGGAAGAGCATTCAATGTCTCAGCCACAGTCTGGTCACCAAATATCTCCTTCCTCCATAAAGAAAAAGAAACAAAAAAGCACTCACTCCCACTCCATGGGAGACAATGCAAAGTCCCATACAGCCAAGGCACCCAGCTCAAAAGATCAGAATCTTCAGTGATGCCCAGTGGTCTCTCCATCAAGTCAGATGTGGCTACTCTTAGTCCAGAGGACTAATGTTCTACAAGAGGGGTCAGCAAACTTTTTCCTAAAGGGCCAGCGTATAAATATGTTAGGCTTGGGGTCCATAATGTCTCTGTCACAACTACTCAACTCTGCCATGGTAACACAGAAAGCAGTCACAGACAATATGAAAATGATGGATTTGGCTGTGTTCCCATCACACTTTACAAAAACAGGCAACAGGTTGTATTTGGCCAGTGGTCAGTAGTTTGCCAACTGCTTATCTAAAAGGTCAAGTTACCTGCCTTCTACACACCTAGTATTCAGTGGTAGGACAAGGACAGAACAATAGCCAAAAAAACTCCTATTATTGAGCAAATGCTCGCTGCCCAACATGCATAGAAGCCAATGCTATGGCACCAGTCTGAAAAAAGAAAGACTTTATTGCGAGATTCACAGGCAAGGGGACAGGAGGCAAACTTAAATCTGTCTCTCCGACTGGAAACCAAGGCAAAGTTTTATTCAACGGGGAGTCAAGGAGGAGGCTCATAAAATTGGAGTTGGCAAGTTCTGGTTGGTTGAGCTTCAGGAATTTCTGGTTTCCCTCCCTTTGGGGTTCATCCTGCAACCATTTAGGGCATCCTTCCCTTCTAATTGTGGTCCACATTTCCTAATCCCTTTCTTTTGGTTCCACTTGTAGGAGACTTTTTGTTCCATTAGCAGGACAGGTTCATTGAAAGGTCAACTGGGGCAGACAGAGAGACAGTGACACATGTGCTCCTAAGAAACTTAGATAAGTCAGAACAAAGAAACATACCAATACCTACCAGTGCAGGCCAATTTCACTCCCATTCAAAGAGGAGAAAAATGGGAGATACCAGCAGTCATAGGTTCATAGAAATTCTGAAATCCTCCTGGACAGCCATTGTGAAGACCTCTTACCTAGAGGGTGGAGAATGTTCACTGACTAGTCCTTTATTCTGCTCTCTGAAGGGCAATTTTCTTTTTTATTGCTCTCCAAGGACACATTTTAGAAGGTTCTTTCTCTTCTCTTGCCTCCTTGGCCAAATCTGAAGTGACTGTTGGACGATGCATCCCCCTTGGGGACTGCATAGCTTTCTCAGCCTGTTTGCTGCCTATAGATGGTTGAAGTCTTAAGGGAGGTCTTAGTCTCAAACAATCACAGGCTTTTTAAGGCCAGCATCACGGTCTGTTCTGTATTGTTGGCAGCAGGATTCTCAAAATTTAGCAGTCAGTTCCTCTTCCAGGAACCACACCCGTTTTTCAAGGCTTGGTTCCCAGATCTGCTTTATTTCTCTATTCCATGTCCTCAAGCTTCTTTCACTCCGCAAAGTAATGGTGGCTACCTTGAGGCAACCTGGAGCAACAGGTGTGAAGGACATAGCCTCAGTCCAGCATTCGCTCTGAGACATTACAGCCAGAGGGAAATTTTCATAATAGGTGTGAGAGTCCTACTGATTCTTGCCCTGATTCCAACTGGGCAGCACACCCGTAATCTATTTACCTTTGGCCATACAAAGTATTTCTTAATCCCATTTATTACCATTTGTCATCTAGAGGTAGTTAGTTTTTCAAATTTACTCTCTGGCCTTTTTCCATTCCCTTTTATTACTCTTGGAAACAAATCAATTATTTTCTGTGTCCATCTCTTCCTTGTAACATCTTGTTAAACATAGTAACAATCAGCACATACGACCAACATTCTTTTTCCAACCTCTTCCCCTAGAGCTACAAGTTCATTAGGAAGGAAATATGCCTTCCAAGTTATTGCAGGCCAGTCTTATAAATACTTTACCACCATATAACAAGGGCTCCCGGTTTTCCAGTCTCTGAGTCAGTTTTCTTACTGCTGTAACACGACCAATATGTCAATGCCACATATTTTAGTTTTTTTGGTACAGCAGCATCCCACTTCTACTACCAATTTCTAAATTAGTCAGAATAAGTCCAGATATATTATGGTCACAAATTAATCCCAATATTCAGTGGTTTAACTCAAGTCACTTATTTGCTCACATAAAGTCTTATATGAAAGTGAGAGCTAAAAAATAAGCATTTTTTTAAAAAAAAGATACAACAATCACAATAATCTGCTGAACTTTTAAAAGAAGAGAACAAACAGAACTGAGGCCAACAGAGGTGGGGGGGATAGTGAGAAATTGGTAAAGAGCCACAAAAAATGATTACAATGTGTAAGATTGAATGTACTAATTATCCTGATTTGAATATCACATATTACACGCAGGTCTTGATATTCTGTAACCCCCAGATATGTACAACCAATTATGTTTCAATAAAAAATTTAAAAATATTTTAAAATAAAGTCTTATATGGGTCTGGCAGCTCTCTATGGCATGTAAAACATATGTTAAGGAAACACACAAAATTAATAATACTTATCTCGTTTTCCTCAATTTTCCACAGTGACCTTTTATTACATTTTAATCAGAAAAAAAACTACAAATGTTGAGGTCAACAGGTAATTCAGTAGCTTGGGAGGTATCTTAACAATTCAACTGACTTTACCCTTTGAAATCTACACTTTTTGAATGGCCTTTCAAGACTAGATGCCAGTGTATAGGCCCTGCTCTCTACTGGGATGGCTTCACACTGTGAGGTCATCCCAATTCCAAAGCATCCTAGCATCTCTCCCTCCTCTTTTCTCCCACACCATCTGTGTGATTATGGCTTTGGATATGTATATTATTTTTAAATGTATTAACATACTTTTCTCTTCTGCATTTCTGTTTCTATTCTTTTCCTAGACAGCCTGAGGCATACACCTGCCTGGAGGTGGAAGAAGAGGCAAGCAGATAGGGACAGTAACACAGGAAGGCAAAGCAACTCATTAAGCTTTTGACGTATGTGTAAGACTTTTTTGATCTCCAGCCACACAGTTGTCCTATAAGCTAAATTTGTTGCAGTAATGGGATTTACCAATTGATTTCTTCCCTGGCTTGTAATAAAACAGGTCTGGATACTAAATGTTATAATTAATTTCATAATAGAAAGAAAATACCTTTGGCCTGTGTATTAGTCCATTTCTATTGCTTATAACAAAATACATGAAACTGGGTGATTTATAAAGAAAAAAAATTATTGTTGACAGTTGCAGAGGCTCGGAAGTCCAAAATCCAGGGGAAACATCTGGTGAGGGTCTTGGTGGTGGTGACAGTGACCCAGGGGTCTCACATAGCAGAAAATAGTGGAACAGAGAGAGAAAAACTCTTTGGGTGCTTTTCTTTTAAAGCCCCCAGTACCACTGCCCTAACCACCATTATCAATCCATTCACTATGGCATGATCCTACAATCTAATCACCTCTTCAAGGCCCCACCTTTCAATTACCTTAATAGGATTTCCCACCCTCAACAGTTACAGTGGGGATTAAGCCTCAATGAGGTTGGGGAATCATCCAATCTACAGCAATCTATGGGAGAGACCATGGCCTAAGTAGCTACCCTAGAGAGAAAATGTATGGCATAGAGGAAGTAGAGAGGCTGGAGCCCACACCTCTAGTCCCAAAGAATAATGAACAGAAGGAGAGACTGGTAAGAGAAAAAAAGGGGGGTGTACTATACAAGTGGTCTTCAGAAAGTTCATGGAAAGACTTGTATTATCTTTTAATTCCATTGTTCCAGAATGTTTTAGTTTCTTTCTTTCTTTTTTTTTTTTCTTTCTTTCTTTTTTCATATGGAACATAGGATGAATTTTCCACAAACTTTTTGAAGTACTCTTATATTGATACTGATGTTTTAGGGAAGTTCAGGAAAATGCTTTGCCCAATTCAAGCTGGACTCACCTCTCAGGTACAACCATAGGGAGATCATGTCCTGCACAACCTAGAAGGAAACCACATCCAAGTAAACTCAAGGTACAGCAGGATAAGGGAGACAGAGCCCTTGAGTTTAGCACAAACCAGCTGCTATCCATTCCTGTGTGCTGTGTACATCGAGAAGTTCCAATTTGTTGAAGAGGATGTGCAGATGTTAACTGAGGGTTCGGCTGGAAACATTACTAGAGGAGATCCCTGCTACAGGGACAAAGAGGCCTATACCTGAGGCCAGCAGGACAGCCCCAGCACATCTGGGAACTAAAGTGAGGTTAGGTCAACCAAGGAGGACCATAAATTCCTGACTGGGCTGAAGAAGAGACAGATCATTAATCACTCATGCCATAGACTCCCATGGACATTTTTCACAGAATGCCAGGGGAGGGAACTGGTCACTAGGGAGCAGAGCAGCGTAGGTGCTCCCTGGCAGAGCTCAGCAAGAATCCAACAGGACAACTCATAGATGCAAGAACCCACCTTCTGCCCTACTGGCCATGCACACCTAGTAAGACCTCTGTACACACCAAATGCTATCTCAGGTTAGGCAAACATGATGGGGACAAACCTACGAGATCAAAAATTTTACCTAAAGGGACCGTCTGAATTATTGCATTGGAATAAAATTCCAGGGTTGAATTAAATCTAATTATCCCCCTCCCATCACACCTTTCCCAGAAGATTGGGATTGGTTTAAAAAAAAAAAAAAAAGTAGCTGCACAGATTGAGTCCTTTGTTTTGCACATCCAAATTGCACGTAAGTGTTTCAACTCTGCCACATTTATTTATTTATATATTTCACAAAATTGTGAACTCTTCAGCCCCAAATACCACCTGTCACTTACGGGTCTAGGGAGAGCCTGCAGAAGGGCAGGAAGGCAGGAAGTTTCAGAAATCTCTGTGGAGAGAAATCAAGATTAAAGGTAGGCATGGAGACAAGGCAAGAATAATGACAGAACAGCCATGCAGTCGGTGACCAGGTGGATGTAAAGCTCAGTGTGTGGAATGAATGAGTCCAGGAGGGGTGAAAGGGAGCAAGAGCTGTCTTTGTGCATGGTGTCTGTGCACATGGTGAGGGCTACATGAAAATCTAAAAGGAGCCTGCCAGCCAGGTGGTATCTGACTGTCTCTTGTATCTTCAACACCTGAATGAATGAATGAATGAGTAAATGAGCAAATCTCAAAATGAATCCATTTGACTGAAACGGCTATTTTGCCCCAATTTTCCAAATATATCGCTATCAGTTAGTCAGTTTCCCGTCAAACTTGGTTCTGAGCATCTTCTTTTGGACCTTCCTGCTTCCTGCAAAGGTGGAAGCCATAGAAGTCATGGATATGAAACACTCTATCAAATCAACACTCTTTTATTCATACGTTTTACCTTGAAACTCACCTACTTTGAAACATTATAGAACAGGAGCCAGAAAGCTCAGAGAAATGAGGAAGATTTGGCCATAAGAAGGTGGCAAAGAGGACACATGGAAGAAATCTCAGCTTTCTGAAATGTGAAATTTGCAGAAGGGTTTCAAACAAACACTGCACCAAGTGGGGAACGAAAACCAGCACCCAGAGAACCCAGTGTACCCAATCACCAAAGCAAAAGCATACTTGAGCCTTTACTCCCTGGATAAGCTCTTCAAGTTCTCTCAATGGCTCATTTGAAACAAAACCAATAAAGGCAGAGTTGCCATACACAAGTCCCACTGTTGCAGACTCCAGGTTACAGGTCCAGTCCTCAGGTTCCCTCTTTCCCCCAAGTATAATCCATCTTACACTGCAGTGCATGGGCCCTTCTCCTATGCAGAGCAGAGGAGCTGGATCTTATCCTAAACACCAGCCTCAATAAAAGGTTCCTCTGAGATCCTTGTGCAAGAGGCATGCTCAGTCAACACACCCCAGCACTCCCTCTTGGGCCAGGCTGGGACTTTGCCAAGTCTTAAGGACTCATTCAGTCACTTAACAAACACGTGCTAAGCATTAGCTAAAATGCCAGGCACTGGGCTGCTTGTCATGGATATCAAAATGAGAAACACGTGGTTCCTCTTCACTAGAGAACGTTACAGTAGAGTTCATGTATTGTGATGGGGGCCGGGGGTAGGGGTGGAGAGAGTGAAAGGCTCTGTAGGACATGGAGAAGAAAGTACTTATATCTACTTGGGGAGGTCAAGGGTTGCTTCCTGGATGATGGAAAAATCAGGCTGAGTCTTCCGGTTGGGTAAGAACCAGAAGGGCAGAGGAAATAACA
Organism: Cynocephalus volans; assembly: GCF_027409185.1. Classification (NCBI taxonomy): domain Eukaryota; kingdom Metazoa; phylum Chordata; class Mammalia; order Dermoptera; family Cynocephalidae; genus Cynocephalus; species Cynocephalus volans. The sequence continues at coordinate 60,282,528 of NC_084462.1, forward strand.
GTGCCATGAGAAAGGCAGGCCTCTAAGGGTCCAGGTACTGTAATAATGCAAAAAGAATTCTGTGATCAAATAAGTCTGGGTAACTCTGTACACTACAGCCCAAGTCTCTTGGAAGCATTTTCAAAGGAAGTTACCAAAAATTACTGCTACTGTTAAAGGGGTTTACAAGAGCCAGCAGTTAGAAATGAGATAAGGTTTTTTGGAGAAAACCGACGGTGTGCTGTGTCCCCACTCCACCCCCAAGAGGGAGGAATGGGAATGTTTCCCTCTCCACTTCAAGCTAAAAGAAAGGAGCTTCAAAGAAGTCACTCAGTGATGCTGATTAGCATTCTATGGAATTTGGAGGAAACCCAGTACTGTTACTGACTCCCACCTGGAAAGGCTAGAGAGAAAAAGAAATAAAGAAATATTGAGTTGCTACTTTCAAGGCAAGACAAGAAGGGGCTGCATGGAGATGAATTTATACTCACAGAATTGTAGGGGGCTTGGGCCAGATGTGGGCCACATGAGATAGAGAGACTGAGGTCATCTTAGGTCCTGTCCAGGTGTTCTAGAAGAGTAGACAGACCTCACCAAAAAGAAGCCAAATTACAGGGATGCCCAGGGGCTGAGAATAAGCAATGAGTTGGACAAGAGGCACATTTGCCTTCAACAGGAGGTCCTGGGTAAGATTCCCCCAGAGTGGGTGATATCCCCAAGAAAGTCCCCCAGTCAAGATAGCCAGTGACCTCGGCCATCTGCTAAGACAAGAGAACACAGAAGTTGGATCTCCCAGAAATGCCATCCTGAAAAAACTTTCCTGATGTCCTAAATTTGTTTCCTTCCTCCAAGCTCCAACACCAAAAAGGTCAGAAATTGCAGCTGGCAAAAAGGAGGAGCCTCCCTCCAGTGGCAAGCCAAGCTGGAGGAGGGGGAAGGCTCAACCTTACAGCAAGTTCAGCATTTGACTACTACATGGAAAAACAGCATTTCAATTGCTAAACTGAGTCTGTGCTTAAGAGTTTAGCAACGTAAAGTGGTCGAAGATCACTTTACCACCTGAGGGACTAGCAGAGTGTTCGTCTAGGGGACAGGGAGGAACTGGCCCCATAAGACAGGGTTAGAAAGCCTCTCCTCGGGAGACAGGAATAAAGTTGTTTTATGAATTCATCCCTTGCCTGTTCAGTGTTTGGGCTACATAAGAAGAGGAGGAGAGGCAGGTAGAAAGAGAAAAAAAGAAGGGAGAAGGAAGGAAGGAAGAGAGAACTAATCAATAGGTCTGTGCCTCAACTATCCTTCCTCTCTGACCTTCATTTGCCACTTGTAACAGGGACTGTCCATGTCCTGCCCATACTTGCTCTGTGGGTTCCTACTGCAAGCACCTGGGTCTCTCCACCTGAAGGCTTCCTGTCTACCCACTCCAGGTAGTAAAGCAGAAAAGCCAGGATGTTGGTGTCCCTTGATCAATGACAGATGGACAATGAAGAATGAATCCCGATCCTCCCATGCTCACCCCACAGGTGGGGTACCTCTGAGCTCCATCCTGCCTCTCAGATTCCACAGACGGATGGAGTCCCAGCTGTCTCCATTGTGACCTGTCTGACAAAGCACCTTTGATTGAATTTCCTCTCCTCCCTGTCTCATTTCACCTCCCCAATAAGCTGCCTGCACTCACATCCTTGTCTCCTTCCCAGGCCCATCCCAGGAGCAGCCCTCCCCCCCATCTCCCAGGGTGACTCTAACTTCCCCCTGTTTTCATCTCCAGCAGGCCTCTGTCTTCTATTGAATGTCCCTAGCCCATAGCACTGTCCCTCCTGGGGAGGAAAGGGCAGATGTAAAACCAAGAAGCCTCTCCCACCATCCTCCCATGTCCCAAAGGAAGAGACCAGATCCCAGCTCAGGGGACCCTGCCAGCCCCAAGCAGGCCAGGCAGTATCCTGGTGTGACAGCTCACAGTCTCTGGCAGTTTGGTTCCAGGGTGGTGCTGCTTCCTGCCCGTCTGCTTGGGAGCACATTCAGGAGACATGAGCAGATGTTTGGCAGATGTTCAACCTTATTCACATCAGCCAACAATAACACAACCCAGAGGTGATGCAGGGAGGGAGGAAGGGGGGAGACTTGCCCAGTGAGGGACGGCCATAGGAGACACCATCTCTAGCCCCCCGGGGTGGGAGGGGGGCACGGTGCTGCTGTGGGCTCGCATGCACTGAGTGAGAGCCTGCTGCACACGGTGCCAGTGTGTGGGGTGGAGCCCCGGGTGGGTCAGCCTGTATTGTTCAGCTCCCCAGACAGAGCCACAGCCCCAGTGCCAGGCAGCTTGGCTGCCCTGGGAGCCCTAGAGAGGCTGAAATTTGGATCAGAAAGGGAAGGTTTGGGATCAGACTGGCTAAAATATGGCCCATGGTCACCTCCTGGACACCTGAAGGCATCTCGAATGCTCTTTTCACTGAGACTGGATGTTTCCCCAGTTTTGCTCAGCACAGGGCTAAGAGTGCCTCTGCTCATCCGCAGAGCTGTCCTGTGAAACTAACCCCATGTTCTGTCCATCCAGGCTTGAGGGACATGCAGGGTTACTGAGTTTCTAGGTGTGCCGAGGCAGCCTGAACACCACCTACCTTATTTATTTCTTTATTTACAAACAAAGATAGTATATATTCAAAATGTGCAGCATGGTAATTTGATATACATATAGATTGTGTAATAATTATCAAATTAATTAACACATCCGTCACCTCCCAGGCTGTTCATCAGATGTACAGAATTTGTTCATCTTATAACTTAAAGTTTGTATCCTTTGACCAATGTCTCCACATTTACCCCACCTCCCAGCCCCTGGTAACCACCATTTTACTCTCTGCTTCTATGAGTTCGATTTTCTTAGATTCCACATATAAGTGAGATCATAAAGTATGTATTTGTTTTTCTGCGTCTGGCTTATTTCACTTAGCATAATGTCCTCCACATTCATTCATGTTGTTGCAAATGACTGAGGTCCCACTATAGATTTGTGGCAGGGTTGGGAGTGCCCGGTTCCCAGTCCTTCTCCCTTCACCACTCCCCACTGCCCCAGAGTGGATGGTACCTGAGCTGAGAGTTTCCCCCCAACCTCCCTCCCACTGCCTCCTCCTCTCCCACTCACTCAATCGTGCCCCACAGGCATCGATCTCCCTGTCCCCCTTGGATGGCACACTTGAAGCAGATCTCAACGAAGAGCTTGAATGCACACCGAGGGTTGCTCCTCATAATACACTACAGTGTTGCTGGATTTCCAGTCTTACTGATTCAATTCGATCCAGGAAAAATGCATGAGGGATTTCAGCCTGAGAGGCAGCACAGCTTACTGGTTAAGAGCTCCGGCCCTCGGTCCAGATGCTCGGCTCCCCTACTGATTATTAGTGCAACCCTGGGTAAGTTAACCTCTCTGTGCCTCAGTTTCATCTCCGGTAAAACTCAGACACTGATGGTCCGTATCTCATGGATTAAAGGTGAGGATTAAATTAATACGTGAAAAAGTTCTTAGAAGAATGCCTGGCATGTAGTAAGTGCTCGATCAATGGTAGCCATGATGATGATGTTCTAACATTGGGGACACACAGAATATGTTTTCCTGCCCTTAGGGGGCTTCCAGTCACACATGGTAGACAGAGAAGTAAACACACCATTACAATTCAGAGTGACAAGGGCTGTGATAGAGGAAATACTAATTCCTTTGCCACACCGGCCAAGGCACCCTACCTCTCTAAGCTTTCATTTATTTACCTGTAAAAGTAATGAGAAAGAACTAACACTTAGTAGCATGAGCACTGTTCTGAGCATGGGGGATACAGAGATTAAAATTGTGTATGTGCACATGCAGCTGTTGTGAGGAGCTCATAGTGATGTGGAAGAGAGACAGAGAATAAAAACTCAGAAAGCTGTGATGCAACCTCCCACAACCAGGCACACCATGCCATTGCCTCAGGGCCTGGCCGGGGACTTGGGGCATCGAGAAGGGGACCAGACCCCCCCTTCCACAATGAGGTACACCATGCCAGCACCTTGGGGCCTGCCCAGGGTCCTGGGATATGGAGCCAAGAACTGGACTCCCCTTCCCACAAGGAGGCTCACCATACCAGTGACTCAGGGCCTGCCCAGGGACCCAGGGTATGGAGCCAGGGACCAGGACCCCCCTTCCACAGCCAGGCATACCTTGCCAGTGCCTTAGGGCCCACCTGGGGACCTGGGGTATGGAGCCGGGGATCGGACACTCTCCACAACCAGGCACACTGCCAGCACCAAGGAGCATGCCAAAAACATCTCCTCCATGTGGGTGGCCCACCACAGCCACCACGATAACCATGGCTGCCGCAAAGGCAACTAGACGCCACAACCACCACACAGATGGTCCGCCAGCCACTGGAGTACATTGACACAAGAGTCCCCAGAAGAGATAAAGAGAGGAGGAGGACGTCTCTCTTCACAGAGCCCATTTCAGAGAAATGGAAGAGGCATCTGCTCTATGATAGTATTGGGGAACATGATCATGCCTCTCAGCATTGGACGGATCATTTGGGCAGCAAATCAACAGAGTAACCATTATTCTTTCAGAAGGAGAGAAGAAATCTAGGGTGATTAAAGGGGGGAGGGAGAGGGAAAAGCGATGGGGAGCGATTGGACAAGGGGCATAGAAAATAATTATGATTTGTAACAATATATATGCTAGTAATATTGATTTGATCAACATATCGCAATGTTGAACCCCCAAAATATGTATAATCAACTTTGATTCAATAAAAATTTTTTTAAAAAAAGAAAGCTGTGATGCAAGGCAGCAGCCAAGATAAGTAGAGATGGGCACAAGAGACCCAAGTAGTAATGAGAATTGTTATTGTTATCGACAGAGGGCTAGACAGGATGCTGGATGCTTAACATACATCACCCCACTTCATCTGCACAAGAAGCCCATGATATGTGTAACATTTAGCCCTTTTTTAACCTATGAGTGAAAGGAGGCTCCAAGAGGTGCAATGACCTCCCAAGGCCACGCAGCTAAGGAGTGACCAGTCTCCACACTGAATTGTCCGACGCCAGAGCCAGAGTTCAGAACCATCATCACCTCCTACCTCTTACAAATGCAGTGTCTCTTATTTAATATTCTAAACGTTGCTGAGAGGAAGCTTAGTAACCCAACAGAGAAAACTGAGGCTTGAAAAGGACCAAGGACTTAGCCGAGGCTGAGAGATTGCTTTGGAATTGCCACTCTGCTCATGACACAGGATCCCTGGACCTGGGATTCAGGGCACAATTTCCTGGGGAGAACTCCAGACTCCAGACAGAATGTCTGTAAAAAGTCCCCAAGGGGCTGTATTCCAACCTGCACTCCCCTTGGCACAACCCTGCAGAATGCTGTTTAAAGCAGCTTTTACATATGCCTAATGCACTGTTTCTTTTATGAAGAAAAACAATTGAACTGATACCCTGACCGCAGTGCTTTTATTGTTTTTTTCTTCTCTTAAAATGTACAATTTGAAAACTGGGAACTCCCTTGTATTTTGAAATTAAGCACAGCAGTTGAGCAATTGCTAGCATTGATTTCTCAGCATTATTAACATTGACATCTTGTGGCCACTGTGAAAAACTACAAGTCCAAATTGGCCTGACAGAGACCAGGTCTCCTCCTGGATTTCAAAACCTGCAAGAATGTTCACGCATTTCCACTCTCCATGATATTTAGGTGATCATGAGTTTTTCAGTCCCCACCTCTCTGCAGCCACTGCCATAGGAGGGGGGTTCTCCACAGACCCTGGCTCTGTCTTCCCAAAGGCCTCAGGTGTGTCCCTTCTCCTCCCCTGCCTGGGCCTATTTCCTTACCCATAAATGACCAGGTAAGGCCAAATCAGCTTCAGTCCCTGTAGGTTCTGACATTCTATGGTTCTTCCAGTCAGATGAAGGAAAAAATGATATTTCATTGTCTTCATTTGAACAAGTTTTGAAATGCTTATTGGATACTTGAATTATTATTTTTTTTAATTGTCAGTTCAAGCATTTGCCTTATTTTTCTAATGGGATGTGTTCAGTTTTCTCTTTCGCTTGTGAGAGTCCCTCATATGTTAACCAAGTGTCTTCCCTACACCATGGTCTCTCCTTAGGAACTGAACCCAGTAATTTAATCAGACTCTCATGCCAAATTCCCAGGCTCACTGAACTTACATGGGATTATTTTAAATGGTTCTAAATGGTTATTCTTAAAAGCAAAGCAGCTATTTTCCTTTTAAAAAGCTACAGACAAAGTTAGGAGATGTTGAGTGAATTTATTAATGGAAAAAACAATGTTCCTACTATTTTTGCCTTTGGTGAAGGGCTAGAAGAAAAAAATAATCTGCTGAAACCCATCAATCAGACTGCCAGCTCTGCTCTCCCCAAGTTCAGGCCTTTGGAGTCTTACATCAACTGATTCCATACTCACAAATGACCACCTTCCATTTACCTTGAACCGCTCCCTCCCAGATCAACCTTCCTTTCTCATCCTCTTCCTCCCCTGCTCAAAAACATGTTGTGGCTCCCTACTGCCTACTGTGTTAATACAGACTTCCACACTCTGGCCCCTCTACCTTTTCAATGTCTTGTCTCCCTTCTGACCCTCTCCCCAGTGGAAGCCCTGAAGGTAGGAATACATCTATTCTCCACTGGACACCCAGTGTCTAGTTCAGCACCTGGTATAAAATGATCAGTGATGTCTGTTGGATTTGATTAAATGCAAAAAGGTCTACTGTGTCTGGGAAAGAAGAGGATTCCAACTCCAGGTATGGAACCAGCGTGGGGAGGGAGACGAACTCACTTCCTAACTTGAATGAGCACGTATTAAACTCACATGGGAAGGTAGAGGAGAAGCAGGGGAGACCCCTACACACACGGAGCACCTGCTTTCACGTAACTAACACACCCGGTCCTGCCAGCAGCCCTCAGAGTGGAAGTTCTCAGAGCTCGGAAGTGGCCACCCCTAGCCACTTGGCTTGGTGGCCTCCTCGATGCTGGCAGGAAGTTAAAGGTGCTACTCAATCCTAAAGCTGTATTTGCTACCAATTATTAAAGACTTAGTTGAGTTTTAGGTGGAGACAAGCCTAGCAGATGACAGCACTGTGGCTGAGTTGCAGCGATATCCACAAAAAGGCAGCCTCCACTCAGGGTCAGACATCCCCGGGCAGCCATTTCAGCTTCCCTGCTCAGCTGCTCCTCCTCCTGTGTTTGAGTCTCAGGGATTGGGCACATGCCTCAGACCTGGGTGTCCACCTTCTCCTCCCCTCCTGGCCTTACATCCACCGAGTTATGTGGCCCTGTCTCTCTTCTCGATCTAGTCCAACCATGCCCTCCTCTCCACGCCTCCCGATACCATCTTAGTTCAAAACCTCATCATCTCATCTCCCTGCTGCCTCCATACTAATCTTTCTAAAGCAAAATGACACCACTTTCCTCCTCAAAGTCTTTCAAAGGCTGACCATCACCTTCAAGATAAAATTCAAATTCAATAACGTGATACACGCAGCCAAGAGCAATATTCAAAATATCTAACAATCTGCACTTTTTCCTGAATATCACCAGACACCAACCAAACAAAACAAACTGTGGCCACAGTGCCACGGCAAGGTCCTGAAGGCCCCCTGCAGGACCAGACATGAACTCTTTAGTTGGTGGATTGTAGTGAAGCCCAAGGGTCCCCATGGAGGTGGCAGGTTTGCAGGGGGCACCTCAGTGGCTGGGTCAGTGGCTATTTTCCAACCAGGATGGAGGTGCTGTGGTATTTTAACAGCCAGTACAGCCATGCCAGGTGTACCTGTTGAAAATCAGCTCTGCACATAACCCATTTGAACTCACCTCTTGCCAGTCCCCACTTCCCCCCACTGCTCCAAATGCTGCCCTTTGGGGACATAAAGTTGGCCCTTTGCAAACACAGTCTCCTTTGCCTACAATATTCTTCTCTGTGTGTTTTCCAGCTCCAGTGTCATCTAAGGGCGGGCTTCCCCAACCTCCAGGAATGAGTAAATCACCTTGTTCTTCCACTGGGATCCTAGTGTGCCCTGGGCATAATCACACTTGGGGCACTTCTTTCCTCCCTCCTCCATCTGCAGAGTCTTTGCCTTGCTCCTCACCATCTCCAGCACCCTAGCAAGAGCACTGGCCCACAGCAAATGATCGATAAACACTTGTTCCATTGAACGAAAGTGAACCTGAGAGTTGGAAATAGTCTGTGGTTCACGACTCAGGATGAAGCGAGGCGGACACTGTAGCAACAGTGTCTCAGTGGCATTTTATAACAAATGGCCACACACAGCACACAGAATGGTCCCCACAGTTTGTGATCATGTACCCTTCTCAATAAGTTTAGAGCATTTGGCAACACACATCCATATATACTTCTATTTATCTATTTTGCTCATGCCTATTAAACAAAAATATAATGTACATTAAAAAAACTAACATTTTGAACAGTATAAAGCATGCACATTAATGCATTTTAAAGGAGAAAATAATGATATACATAGTTCTAAACTGTTCATATCTCAGTGGGTCATCTTGTGTGTCCCACACTGAAGGCCACTATTGAGATGCTGTGTGCCAAACAGTCATTGGACATAGGTCCACACAGTGACTGTGTCTGGGAGGGCCAGTCTGCACCTGCCAGAATTCTAGGTTTCCATCAAAGCCCGGCTCAGATGCTCAAGGCAGATTATTAATATACCTGTAGGCCATCTTAGAGACCTCTACAGGAGAGAAAGAAAGAAGGAAGGAAGGAAGACAACCCCTTTAGGGCATCCTCTGTAAATGTCAGATAAAGATCTAGAAGAAGGTCTAGAGAAGTGGCCCTCAAATGGCAGATTTCCCCCCCAGGGGACATTTAGCCATGTCTAGAGACATTTTTGGTTGTCGCAACTGGGGTGAGCTGTTGTCGTCTTGTGGGCAGAGTCCAGGGATGCTGCCAAACATCTTATAATGCACAGGACAGCACCATAACAAAGAACTATCTGAACCAAAAAAATCAAGTGTGCTGAGGTTAAGAAGGAGGTCTAGACAACCCTCGTCTACAAGGAGGGCTAGAAAACCTGAGCTGGTCCTGCCCCAGTTCTTCTGTGTATGAGCTGTGTGACCTTGGGTAAGTTACCTCATTCCTCCTGGTGCCTCCTATGCAAAAGGTGTGATTCATTCGTTTGTTGATTCATTCATTCACTTAACAGATATTTCTCAGGAAATAGAGATACAGCAATGAGCAAGACTGGTCTAGCCCCAGAGAGTGATGAGAATAAATAAGGAAGTGAGTGTAAAAAGCCTTTATAATTTTGTAAGGTGCTCAACAGACCCACAGCAGCAGCACCAAAGTGTAGCGACATAAGTGATATATGTAAGAATGCTCTCTCAAGTCAGAAGTGCTCACTTTCCAGTTCCAGACTGTATTTCATCTATTCTGAGATGTACAGGATTTTCTTTTTCATATTTTAACCTCTCTGAATTCAGCATGTATGTTAAAACTATGAGCTTCACAATCGCCTCCAGCCAGGTGACTACACATGTACAACCTTGTTTGGTGGCACTAATTCCTGGTGGCACTAAAACCCCTCAGTGGCTCAGTCAAGAAGACACTGAAGGATTGTTCAGGGAAGGATCGTGAATCCTGATGTTGACTGAAAGCTTTCCATGGATGCGTTATGGTTGGAACAAGAGTGCATCATGGTTGGTTTAGATGTTTGCAGACATTTGAGATTGCTAAAAATTATCTTTCTTTCCTCAGATGGATAGGTAACTCAAATCTACTTACCTTTGGTTCTGGCTTTGCTTTTTAGAGACACACAAGCAAACCTAATTCTAGAAGCTCTCAGCTAAGCCAATGGTTCTCAACCCAGGATGCACATTAAAATAAGTTAGCAAGTTTTAAAAACTAATACCTGGGCTCCACTCCAAAACAATTAAATGAACATCTTTGGAGGTAGGTCCAAACATCTGAATTCTTTTAAAGGCCCACCCCAGAAATTCTGATTCATGGTCCAGAGTGCAGCCAGGGTGCTGGGCTTTTTCATTTCTCCTCAGGTAACTCTGATGTGGTGTGATCCGCTGAGGAAATTCTCTGACGACTCCAAGGAACCGCTACTTCCTCCCACTCCTAACACAGTGGGTCTCCACCTCGTCTCCACATTGGAATCATGCAAAGAACACTGACAAAGCCCAGTGTCTGGTCTGCACCTCAGACCATTAAATCAAAATTTCTGGGTGGGGGCCCAAGCATCAGTCACTGTTAAAGTTCCCCAGGGTGAATCCAATGCAGAGCTGAGGGTGGAACCACAGCACTTAGTCCTGCGATAGTTGACGGCAAATGCTTGCCTCGTGAAAGAGGGTCAACCCACATTGGCTGAAGCTGCGTCTATTTAGAACACACTTACTTCACCTGTGGCTTACTCTCTGCCTCGGTATATTTATTTGTGAGCCAGCTTTACAGCTTACCTGTACCTACAAGGCTGGAGGACCCTTCATCCCATTATAACAACTTACACATCATAGGCATTCAACAAAGAATGAAAACATGAGCAAATACGTAGAAGGATATAAATTTACTTTGTCGAGAACTTTCTAATCACATGTGTCAGTTTCAAAGAAAAGGTAGAGACAGACCTGTTTTAGAGGGCGGAGCAAGATGGCCAACTAGAGTTGTCTGGGGCTCAACCCCTCAACAAATATAAACTAAAACAACAAATAAGCAACTATATTTTGACTAGAGAAATATGCTGCAAAGCACCAGGGTAGTCCTTATGGAGCACAGAAGACCAGGATAGCACCCTAGAGAACAGAGCAAGGCACCCTACCTCTGCCTCACCGTCTTCTCACAGGGACCAGCTTGGAGCCAGGCAGAGAGAAGATAAGCCAGAAAATCCCCAGCTGTTCCCACCACTGCCACAAACACCAGCAATCCCTGCCACAAGAGAGCCCCCCATCCTCACAGGCCCCAAATCCAGTTTGCAGAGTAGTCAGGAGTTTGTGCAACTGTACGACCTCATACTAGAAGCCCCCTCCCCCCAGAGCTGCTGTGGCACAGTGCCATCTTGAAAACAAACCTGTGACTACAGTGTGTCCTGCCCTGGGGGCTGGTGGAAACTGACTCCATCCATCCTGAAGCCCAACCTTTATACTACCATGTTCACATAGGTACTGGCAGGATCATGACCCCAGTTGCATGGAGCCTAGGCCAGACAGAAAGACTAAGACCCCAGCATCTGAACCCATATGGCACCCCTTCACCCCAGGAAAACAAACAGACCTGCTCAGCAGGGAAGCCATCAATAAGCAGCAATCCACCAAATTCATGTGCACCCACCCTGCACAACCCGCTGGCCCAGTGAGCCCACAGGTGCCTGTGCTGGCCTGACAGCCAGTCCAGTGGTAGTTCTGTTTCCCCCTGTCAGCCCTCCATGGAGTTGCTGGGTCCAGCTGCACTAGTGCACACCTGTTCCCTGACCAACAGCGATTGGGCAACAGCCTTACCTCTCCACAGCAGGCCTCTACAGAGTTCCCAGGCCCAACTGTACCCTGGCAGTCTTGCTCCAGTCTCAACAGCTGATCCAGTGGCCCTCCACAAAACTACCAGGTCCTGCTACACCAGTGCACAGCTGCTCCCTACCAACAGCAGACTGGGCAGCAGCTTTGCCTTCCCCTGGCAGCCCACCACACAGCTACCAGGCTCTGCTGCACACTTGCAGGCTTGTTCCAGGCTCAACAGCCGATCCAACAGACCTCCACAGAGCTAATGACCCCTGCTGCATTGGGGCATGCCTACCCTTTGCAACAGACCAGGCAGTGGGTTTACCTCCACCTGGTGGTGCTCTGTGCAGCTGTATGGCTCTGCTACACCCTTGCAGGCCTCCTCCAGGCTAGACAGCTATTCTAATGTCTCTCCATGGAGCTGCCAGACCCTGTTACTCCAGTGCATGCCTACTCCCTGCTTGATATCGGATCAGGCAGTGGCTTTGCCTCCTCCAGCAGGCCTCCATAGAGCCTCCTGGCCCTGCTGCACCCACACATGGCAGCTCCTGTCCAGGCAGTGGCATCTACTGCTCTGACAGGTCTTCACAGAGCCACCTCCATACTGCACCCAGGCTCACCTGTTCCTAGCCCAAAAGCTGGTCAGATCTCAGCGCTGCAAGCCCATGCCTGGCATTATAGTTGGTTGGGCAGCAACTCTGAACCTCAGAGAGACCACCAAACAGCTGGATGGCCCACCGTGCCTGCACGCACCTGTCCTAACAACAAGTGTGGAGTATTCAACCAGCAAAATAGAGTCAATGTTGGCACAAACTCCAACAGTACAGGCCACTGAGACATTTGCAAACATCATGAAAAGGATCACAACCAAAGAAACTGCACAGAGACTTTGCTACTAAGTCCATTCAAAAACAAAACCAACACAACATATCCAACAAACACCCTAGGACACATATACAGGAAGCAGTCAATTCTACGTAATCTACTCCATAAAATTGGGAAAACCAACTACTCCATTAGATGTGCAGATATCAATGTAGTAACACAAGAAACATGAAAAAGCAAGGAAACATGATGCCCAAAGGAACATAATGTCTCTAGTAACAGATGCCAAAGAAAAGGACAGTTACAAAATGCCTATAAAGAAATTTCAAATAATAATCATAAGGAAACTCAATAAGATACAAGAGAACACAGACAAACAAATCAATGAAATCAGGAAAACAATTCATGATGTGAATGAGAAATTTAAGAAAAAGATAGATATCATGGGAAAAAAACCCAGAAATCTTGGAGCTGAAGAATTTAATGAATGAAGTACAAAATATGATTGAGAGCTTCAACAAAACTAGATCAAGCCAAAGAGAGAATTTCCGTATTAGAAGAGAGGTCTTTTAAAATTGCCCAGTGGTTGGTGTCTTAGCTCAGTTGGTTAGAGTGTGAAAATATAACACTAAGGTCAAGTATTCAAATCCCCAAACCAGTCAGTAGCCAAAAAATAAAAATAAGATAAAATAATTGCCCAGTCAGCAGGGGCAGGGAGAGACAGAATGAAGAATGACTACAAGACTTATGGGACACCATTAAGTGAAAAATGTTCAAATAATTGGTGTTTCAGAAGGAGAAGGGATGGAGAAAAGCACAAAAACCCTATTAATGAAATAATAACTAAAAAGTTCCCAAGTATTGAAAGAGATATGAACATTCAGATTCAGGAAGTTCAAAGGTCCCCAATTAGACTCAACCCAAAAAGATCCTCTATCAAGCACATCATAATCAAACTGTCAAAAGTGAAAGACAAAGAGAAAATACTAAAAGCTGAAAGAGAGAAGTGTCAAGTCACATATAAGGGAATACCCACTAGACCATCAACAGATTTCTCAATAGAAAACTTTCAGGCCAGAAGAGAATGGTGTAATATATTCAAAGTGCTGAAAGAAAAAAAAAACTATCAACCAATAATACTTTATCCAGTGAAGGTATCCTTCAAAAATGAGGGGGAAATAAAGACCTTCCCAGACAAGCAAAAGCTGAGGGAATTCATCACTACTAGACCAGCTGCAGTGGATTCAGTGGCCCCCAAAGTCATTAAAGCTTAATCCCCATTGTAACTGTCAAGGGTGGGAAATCCTATTATGGTAATTGAAAGGTGAGGCCTTCAAGAGGTGATTAAATTATAAGGACCCTGCCATAGTGAGTTGTTTAATGGTGATTATGGACATGATTCTAAGGGCTTTAAAAGGAGAGTACGTGAGAGTCTCTCTCTCTGCTCTGCCATTTCCTGCCATGTGAGACCCCTGCATTGCTGTTAAGCCACCACCAAAGAAGACCCTCATCATAAGTGTTCCCTGGACTTTGGACTTCCCAGCCTCTGAAACTTTAAGCAATAAATTTCATTTTCTTTATAGATTACCCAGTTCCAGGTGTTTTGTTATAAGCAACAGAATGGATTAATACACCAGCTTTACAATAAATGCTTAAGGGAGTGCTACAACTGGAAATGAAAAGATGATAATTACTATCACAAAAATACAAAAAAGTACAAATCTCACCAGTAGAGGTAAATTTATAATTCAAACTCAGAACACCCCAGTAAGGTAATTGTGCTATGTAAATCCTTCAGTTCTCTAGTTGAAGGTTTAAAATCAAAATGGTCAAGAAAAAAATAAGCTATGATTACTGGCTAAGAAATATACAATAGACACAAACATAAATCAAGGCAACAAAAACATGAATTTGGGTGGAGGAGAACTCTAGAGTATTTTTCTGTGGTCAGAGTTAAGTTGCTATCAGCTTAAAATAGTTTATTATAACTACAATACGCTTTATGTTAGCTCCAAAGTAACCACAAAAAAAAAAAATACAGCAAATTCACAAATGAGAAAGAGATAGCACACAAAGCTTAGCATCACAGGAAACCACCAACCCAAAGAGGTGAATAACAAGAAAAAAATAAGGAAACTAAGGATCCAGAAAACAATGAACAAAATGGCAGGAATAAGTTCTCACTTATCGGTAATAACCTTGAATGTAAATAAATTAAACTCTTCAATTAAAAGATAAAGATTGGCTGAATGGATTTAAAAAACATGACCCAAATAGACTCACCTAACTATTGAAGATAAACACAGACTGAAAGTGAAGGGCTGGAAAAAGATATTCCATGAAAATGGAAATCAAAAGCAAGTGGGAATAGCCATGCTTATATCAGATAAAATATGCTTTAAACCAAAACTATAAAAAGAGACAAAGAAGGCCATTATATAATTATAAAGGGATCAGTTCAACAAGAGGATATAACAATTGCTAATTTATATGCACCCAACACTGAAGCACCCAGATATGTAAAGCAAACATTATTAGACCTAAGGGGAGAGATAGATTGCAACTCAGTAATAGTAGGGGACTTTAACACCCCACTTTCAACAATGAACAGATCTTCTAGACAGAAAATAAACAAAGAAATATTTAGCTTAAACTGCACCATAGACCAAATGGATCTTATAGACATTTACAGAACATTCCATCCAACAGCTGTAGAATACACATTCTTCTCAACTGGGAATGGAAAATTCTCAAGAATAAATCATATTTTAGGCTACAAAACAAGTCTACACAAATCTAAAAAGATAGAGATCATATCAGTATCCTTTCTGGCCACAATTGTATAAAACTAGAAATCAACAACAAGAAAAACTTTGGAAACAACTTAAAGATGCACCTAACGGAATTAGAAAAACAACATCTAGACCCAAAATTAGCAGAAGGAAAGAAATATTAAAGCTCAGAGCAGAAATAAATGAAATAGAAACTAAAAAACCAGCTGAAAAGATCACTGAAACAAATATTGGTTTTTTGAAAAGATAAAATTGACAAACCTATAGCTAGACTAATCAAGAAAAAAAAGACTCAAATGAATAAAATCAGAAATAAAAAGGAGACTTTAAAACTGATACCATAGAAATACAAATGATCATAGGAGACTATTATGAATAATTATATGCCAACAAATTTGATAACATAGGAGAAATAGATAAGTTCCTGGATAAATACAAAGTACCAAGATTAAATCATGAAGAAATAGAATATCTGAACAGACAAATAACAAGAGAGAAAATTAAATCATTAATACAAAGTCTTCCATTTAAACAAAAGTCCAGGACCTGATGGCTTCACTACTGAATAATACCAAACACTTAAAGAAGAATTCCAATTATCTTCAGATTATTTCAGAAAATTGAGGAGGAGGGCATACCCCCCAATTCATTTTAAGAGGCCCACATTACTCTGATTCCAAAACCAGACAAGGACACCACAACAAAAAAAGAAAATTACAGGCAAATGTCCCTGATGAACACAGATACAAAAATCCTCAACAAGATACTAGCAAGCAGAACCCAACAGCACAAAAAAAAGACCGTTCACTATGATCAAGTTGGATTTATCCCAAGGATGCAAGGATGGTTTAACACATGCAAATCAATAAATCTTATACACCCACATTGACAGAAAGACAAAAACTATATTATCATTTCAACTGGTGCAGAAAAAGCATTTGACAAAGTTCAATATTCTTTTATGATAAAAACTCTTAGCAAACTAGATATAGAGGTATGTACCTCAAAACAATGAAGGCCATACATGACAAATCCACAGCTAACATTAGAGTAAATGCTTTCAGTTTTTCCTCTTAGATCAGGAACTAGACAATGATGCCCACTTTCACCATTTCTAGTCAATATAGTACTGGAAGTCCTAGCCAGAGCAGTTAGACAAGAGGAAGAAACAAAAAGCATCCAGAATTGGAAAGGAGGAAGTCAAACCACCCCTGCTTATAGATATGATGTTACATATAGAACACTACAAAGACTCCACCAAAAAACTGTCAGAACTAATAAACTAATTCAGTAAAGTTGCAGGATACAAATTCAACATGCAAAAGTAAGTAGAATGTCTAAATACTAATAGCATATTATCTGAAAAAGAAAATGATTCCTTTTACAATAACTCTAAAAAAAAAAAGATATCTAGGAATAAAAGCCAAGGAGGTGGAAATTTTCTGCAATGAAAACTATAAAACATTGAAGAAAGAAATTGAAGAGGACATAAATAAATGGAAAGATATCTTGTGTTCATGGATTGGAAGAATTAATAATGTTCAAATGGCCATTCTACCCAAAGCAATTTACAGATTTAATGCAATCACTCTCACAATACCAATGACATTCTTTACTGAAATAGAAAAAAAATCCTAAAATTCATATGAAACCAAAAAAAGACCATGAATAGCCAAAGCAATCCTGAGAAAAATGGGCAAAGCCAGAGGCATTACACTACCTGACTTCAAATTATACTACAAAGCTACAGTAACCAGAACTTCATGGTACTGGCATAAAAACAGAAACATAGACCAATGGAACAGAATAGAGAACCCAGAAATAAATTCATGCACCTACAGCCAACTAATCTTTGACAAAGATGCAAAGAATACATATTGAGGGATAGTCTCTTCAAAAAATGGTGCTAGAAAAACTGGATATCCACATGCAGAAGATTGAGATTAGACCCATACCTCTCACCACATACAAGAAGCCACTCAAAATAGATTAAAAATTTAAATATAAATGCTGAAATTATGAAATTATGAAACTACCAGAAGAAAACATATGGGAAATGATCCACAGCAGGGCGCTGAGCAAGCATTTTTAAAATAAGATTTCAAAAGTACAAGCAATTGGTGTTAATAACACCAAGCACCAAGGTCAAGCCCCTTACTGGCCAGCTGCAAAAAAACAAACAAACAAGTACAAGCAATAAAAGCAAAAAATAGACAAGTAGGATTACATCAAACTAAAAAGCTTTTGCATATCAAAAAAACCTGTTAACAGAGTCAAAACAACCTACAAAATGAGAGAGAATATTTGCAATCTATACATCTGAAAAGGGGTTAATATCAAGAATATATAAGGAATTTAAACAACTCAACAGCAAAGAAACAACCAAATTGAGAAAGGGACAAAGTATCCTAACAGACATATCTCAAAAGAAGACATACAAATGGCCAACGGGCATATGAAAAAATGCTCAAAATCACTAATCATCAGGGAAATGGAAATCAAAACAACAAGATATCACCTCATTCCAGTTAAAATACCTATTATCAAAAAGACAAAAGAGGTTTTCAAGATGGCGGCAGCTGCGGCGGCTGGCACGGAGTAGCTGAGGTGGTAAAGGTGGCCACTGGGCCTCAGGCAGCCGGGAAACTTGTGGTCCTTCCTCTCGCCATCTCTTAAGGGAGGACTGCTGCTGCTGGCCGGTCGTGGGGGGTGACCGCCACTTTACCCCCCGGCAGGAGAGGCTGCCTCATTTACAGGCAACAGCTTTGAAGTGTGGAGCAGGAAAAGAACTGTTTCTTAGCTGCAAAAACGAGTCTCGAAACAGGGAACGCGGCGCCAGGGCTGCTGTGGATGCAGCCAGGATCCCGGAGGCCGGGGCCGCGCTGAAGGCGGCCAGCTGCCCTATTCAGGATTCGAGGTTTCAGGCCGGCATTAAAGAAGATTCCTGGGAGCGCCCGAGCCGTGCCGCGACTGAACAGCCCGAGGCGGCAGCGGCCGAGAACTGGAAAAGGCGGCAAACCAGAGACAGAGCGAGCGCCCGACCTGGCACAGCACTGTGAGTCACCCCTGGCACAGCTCTGTTCGGGGGGTGGATGCCCACGCGGCTCCCGCCTGCACCACCAGGCCACTCACCGCCCCGGTGCTGCCTCCATTTTCCCAGGTGCGGGCAGCCCCGCCCAGCTCGGCCATCACTGAGCCCTCCCACTTGCTTGGCCTGGCGCGCGGCTTTCCGGAGCCTGCGGACCGGCCTCTGCTCCCACTCCCTCCGCGGTTCTCTGGCGGGGCTGGTGGCAGGGGGCGTCCCTGGCCAGTGTCGGGAGGGCAAGGAAGTACGGGCGGGCCGACTGTCATTCCACCACACCCTGGACTCCGGCCCCAGGTAAACTCCCTGTTACTGGGAGGCAGATACCATCTCTGCGGCCACCAGTTTGGAAAAAAGCCTAACGAATTTCTGGTTGGGAATAGTGTGGTAGGAGAGTTCCCAGGTCTGCTTGAACCTGCCGGAGACCAGGCTGCAGGTGGGTGATAGACTCAGTTTATACTGGGGGGATGTAAAGGTGAATAAGACCTGAGAAAGATCTACATAGTGCTACAAAGGCACCCAGAGAGACCGGTTGTCTGTGCCTAGCAGAAACCTGGTAGACTTCCTGGGCGAGGCGGTGTCGAGCAGGGTCTTGAAGGCCCAGCTGATAGACGAGGGGTGCAGAAGACATGCCCCAGCCCAGCACAGTGCGCACAGAGTGGGGAGAAGTGCGGCCAGGGAGGCGGAGACTCGACAGAAACCACAGACCCGGTGGGGTCGCCACTGCACGATCTAACAGCCTGGGCCAGAGCACACGGAACAGGGAGAAGTCCTGCACAGGAAGTGAAAGCTCAACAGAGATCACACACCCTGTGGTACGTGATCCACCAGCCCAGCAGAGTCCAAGCTGACCAGAAAGGTGGCTCCCCGGAGAAGCCCAAGACCCAAGGCAACCACACACACAAGGCACTAGAGGCCAACTGAGCAGTCACGGAGGGAGCCATACGAAATTGGCAACCATAGCAACATCCTAGTTAGTCATTAGTCTCAAACCGGTGGACTGTGAAACCCCCTGCCACAATGAATAAACACCAAAAAAAAGATACCAGAAATACAAAAAATCAAGAAAGTACACCACCAAAAGTTAATAAATCTCAAACTCTAGATCCTATAGAACAAGAAGCCCTTGAAATAACTGATAAGGAATTTCGAGTGATAATTCTAAGGAAACTGAATGAGATACAAGAAAACTCAGCTAGACATCATGATGAAATGAGGAAAAGTATACAGGATCTGAAAGAGGAAATGTACAAAGAAATCAATGTCCTGAAAAAAAATGTAGCAGAACTTGCTGAACTGAAGAAGTTATTCAACGAAATAAAAAACACAATGGAGAGTTTAACCAGCAGGCTTGTCGAAGTTGAAGAGAGAACCTCTGAACTTGAAGATGGGCTGTTTGAAATAACACAAGCAGACAAAAAGAAAGAAAAAAGAATCAAGGACATTGAAGATAATCTGAGAGAGATATCAGACAACCATAAGCGATCAAATATCCGAGTCATGGGTATTCCAGAAGGGGAGGAAAACGGAGATTCCATTGAAAACATATTCAACAAAATAGTGGCAGAAAACTTCCCAGGTATAGGAAAAATCACAGATCTTCAGATCCAGGAAGCTCAACAATCTCCAAATGTATTCAACCCAAAAAGACCTTCTCCAAGATATGTCATAGTCAAATTGGCAAAACTCAGAGACAAAGAGAGAATCTTAACAGCTGCAAGAGAGAAGCGTCAAATCACCTATAAGGGAGCCCCAATCAGGTTAACATCAGACTTTTCATCACAAACCCTAAAAGCTAGAAAGGAATGGGATGATATTTTCAAAATACTAAAAGACAAAGATTGCCAGCCAAGAATACTCTACCCTGCAAGGCTATCCTTCCGAAATGAGGGGCAAATAGTATATTTCTCAGACAAACAAAAACTGCGGGAGTTCACTACCACACGACCACCCTTACAAGAAATCCTCAAGGGAGTACTGGGTTTGGTTCCTGAAAAATAACTACCACTGCCATAAAAACCCAAGAAAAATCTAAACCCGCTAGTATAATAAAAATGGCATTCATGAAGAGAAAACAAGCTAACAAAAACACTATCTACAACCTAAGGAACCAACAAACACAGAAAACAAACAGTAAATCAGAAAGCAAGGAACAAAAGACACCTCAGACAACCAAACAACCAATAAAATGCTAGGAATAAATCAACACCTTTCAATAATAACTCTTAATGTAAAAGGCTTAAATTCCCCAATTAAAAGACACAGACTGGCTGACTGGATCAAAAAGGAGGACCCAACTATATGCTGCCTACAAGAGACCCACCTCACCCATAAAGATTCACACAGACTAAGAGTGAAAGGATGGAAAAAGATTTACCATGCAAACAGAAAAGACAAACGAGCTGGAGTAGCTATTCTTATATCTGACAAAATAGACTTTAAACTAAAAACCATAAAAAGAGACAATGAGGGACACTACTTAATGATAAAAGGACTGAGGCATCAAGAAGACATAACAATCATAAATATGTATGCACCCAATGTTGGAGCAGCCAGATTTATAAAACAAACTCTATTAGACCTAAAGAAGGAAATAGACACTAATACCATAATAGCAGGGGACCTGAACACCCCACTGTCAATATTAGACAGATCATCTAGGCAAAGAATGAGTAGAGAAACACAAGATCTAAACAAGACTCTAGACCAATTGGAATTGGCAGATATCTACAGAACATTCCACCCAACAACCTCAGAATATTCATTCTTCTCATCAGCACATGGATCATTCTCCAGGATAGATCACATATTAGGTCACAAATCAAGTCTCAATAAATTCAAAAAAATTGGAATTATCCCATGTATCTTCTCAGACCACAATGGATTAAAACTAGAAATTAATAACAAACGAAACTCTGGAAACTATACAAACACATGGAAATTAAACAGCATTCTACTTAATGACATGTGGGTCCAAGAAGAAATCAAGCAGGAAATAAAAAAATTTATTGAAACTAATGAAAACAATGATACATCATACCAAAACCTGTGGGATACTGCAAAAGCAGTATTGAGGGGGAAATTTATTGCATTAAACGCTCACTTCAGAAGAATAGAAAGATGGCAAGTGAACAACCTAACACTTCACCTTAAAGAACTAGAAAAACAAGAACAATCCAAACCTAAAGTTAGCAGACGGAAAGAAATCATTAAGATCAGAGCAGAACTGAATGAAACTGAAAACCAAAAAACAATTCAAAAGATCAACGAATCAAAAAGTTGGTTTTTTGAAAAGATAAATAAAATTGACAAACCATTAGCATGGCTAACAAAAAAAAGAAGAGAGAAGACTCAAATAACAAAAATTAGAAATGAAAAAGGCGATATTACAACTGATTCATCTGAAATACAAGGAATCATTCGAGACTACTATAAACAACTATACGCCAACAAATTTGAAAATCTGGAGGAAATGGATAAATTTCTGGACACACACAAGCTCCCAAAACTGAACCGTGAAGACGTAGAAAATTTGAACAAACCAATAACAATAAAGGAAATTGAAGCTGTTATCAGAAGGCTCCCAACAAAGAAAAGCCCAGGACCAGATGGATTCACAGCAGAATTTTACCAAACATTCAAAGAGGAATTGACACCAATTCTTTACAAACTATTCCAAAAGATTGAAATGGATGCAAATCTCCCAAGCTCATTCTATGAAGCAAACATCATCCTGATACCAAAACCAGGTAAAGATATAACCAAAAAAGAAAACTACAGGCCAATATCCTTGATGAATATAGATGCAAAATCCTCACTAAAATACTAGCAAACAGAATACAGCAACACATACGTAAAATTATTCATCACGATCAAGTGGGATTCATCCCAGGGATGCAAGGTTGGTTCAACATACGCAAATCAATAAATGTGATACATCATATTAATAAACTCAAACACAAGGACCATATGATCATATCTATAGATGCTGAAAAAGCATTTGATAAAGTTCAGCACTCATTCATGACAAAGACCCTCTATAAGTTAGGTAGAGAGGGAAAGTATCTCAACATAATTAAAGCCATATATGCCAAACCCAGAGCCAATATCATCCTGAATGGGGAAAAGCTGAAAGCTTTTCCTTTAAGAACAGGAACTAGACAAGGATGCCCACTCTCACCACTCCTATTCAACATCGTGTTGGAAGTACTAGCCAGAGCAATCAGAGAAGAGAAGGAAATAAAGGGCATCCAGATTGGAAAAGATGAAGTCAAACTGTCCCTGTTTGCAGATGACATGATCCTATATATCGAACAGCCTAAAACCTCTACAAAAAAACTGTTGGAATTGATAAATGATTTCAGCACAGTAGCAGGATACAAAATCAACACACAAAAATCAGTAGCATTTCTTTTCTCCAATAGTGAACATGCAGAAAGAGAAATCAAGAAAGCCTGCCCATTTACAATAGCCACCAAAAAAATAAAATACTTAGGAATTGAGTTAACCAAGGATGTAAAAAATCTCTATAATGAGAATTACAAACCACTGCTGAGAGAAATTAGAGAGGATACAAGAAGATGGAAAGATATCCCATGCTCTTGGATTGGAAGAATCAACATACTGAAAATGTCCATACTACCCAAAGTGATATACAAATTCAATGCAATCCCCATCAAAATCCCAAAGACATTTTTCTCAGAAATGGAAAAAACTATTCAGACATTTATAAGGAAAAATAAAAGACCACGCATAGCCAAAGCAATGCTGAGCAAAAAAAATAAAGCTGGAGGCATAACACTACCTGACTTTAAGCTATACTACAAAGCTATAATAACCAAAACAGTATGGTACTGGCATAAAAACAGACACACTGACCAATGGAATAGAATAGAGAATCCAGAAATCAACCCACACACTTACTGTCAGCTGATCTTTGACAAAGGCACCAAGCCTATTCACTGGCGAAGGGACTGCCTCTTCAGCAAATGGTGCTGGGATAACTGGATATCCATATGCAGGAGAATGAAACTAGATCCATACCTCTCGCCGTATACTAAAATCAACTCAAAATGGATTAAGGATTTAAATATACACCCTGAAACAATAAAACTTCTTAAAGAAAACATAGGAGAAACACTTCAGGAAATAGGACTGGGCACAGACTTCATGAATACGACCCCAAAAGCACGGGCAACCAAAGGAAAAATAAACAAATGGGATTATATCAAACTAAAAAGCTTCTGCACAGCAAAAGAAACAATTAACAGAGTTAAAAGACAACCAACAGAGTGGGAGAAAATATTTGCAAAATATATATCTGACAAAGGATTAATATCCAGAATATATAAGGAACTCAAACAACTTTACAAGAAGAAAACAAGCAACCCAATTAAAAAATGGGCCAAAGAGCTAAATAGGCATTTCTCTAAGGAAGATATCCAAATGGCCAACAGACATATGAAAAAATGCTCAACATCACTCAGCATCCGGGAAATGCAAATCAAAACCACATTGAGATACCATCTAACCCCAGTTAGGATGGCTAAAATCCAAAAGACTATGAACGATAAATGCTGGCGAGGCTGCGGAGAAAAAGGAACTCTCATACATTGTTGGTGGGACTGCAAAATGGTGCAGCCTCTATGGAAAATGTTATGGAGGTTCCTCAAACAATTGCAGATAGATCTACCATACGACCCAGCTATCCCACTGTTGGGAATATACCCAGAGGAATGGAAATCATCAAGTCGAAGGTATACCTGTTTCCCAATGTTTATCGCAGCACTCTTTACAATAGCCAAGAGTTGGAACCAGCCCAAATGTCCATTATCAGATGAGTGGATACAGAAAATGTGGTACATCTACACAATGGAATACTACTCAGCTATAAAAACGAATGAAATACTGCCATTTGCAACAACATGGATGGACCTTGAGAGAATTATATTAAGTGAAACAAGTCAGGCACAGAAAGAGAAATACCACATGTTCTCACTTATTGGTGGGAGCTAAAAATTAATATATAAATTCACACACACACACACACACACACACACACACACACACACACACACAAAAGCCGGGGGGGGGGAAGAAGATATAACAACCACAATTATTTGAAGTTGATACGACAAGCAAACAGAAAGGACATTGTTGGGGGGGAGGGGGGAAGGAGAAGGGAGGGAGGTTTTGGTGATGGGGAGCAATAATCAGCCACAATGTATATCGACAAAATAAAATTTAAAAAAATAAATAAATAAAATAAAATAAAAAATAAAAAATAAAAATAAAAAAAAAAGACAAAAGAATACAAGTGTTGGTGAAGATGTGGAGAAAAGGGAACACTTTCACATTGTTGTTGGGTGTGTAAACTAGTCCAGCCATTATGGAAAACAGTAATGGAGTTTCCTCACGAAGTTAAAAATAGAACTACCATATGATCCAGCAATATCACTGTTGGATACATATCCAAAGAAAGTAAAGTCATTACGTTGAAGAGATATCTTTACTCCCATGTTTATTGCAGCACAACTTATTATAGCCAAGATATGGGATCAACCTAAGTGTCCAACAATGGATGAATGAATTAAAAAATGTAGTATATATGCACAATGGAATACTATTCAGCCATAAAAAAGAAAGAAATCTTGTCATTTGTGGCAACATGGGTGGACTTGGAGGTCATTACATTAAGTGAAGTAAGCCAGGCACAGAAAGACAAATACCATATGATCTCACTCATATGTGGAATCTTAAAAACAAAAAAGTTTATGTTATGGAGACAGAGTAGAACACTGTTTACCAGAGACTGGAGAGGCGAGAAGGGGACAGAAAACAGGGAGAGGTTGGCCAACAGGTACAAAATTACAATTAGATAGGAGGAATAAGTTTTGGTGTTCTATTGCACAGTACGATGACTATGGTTAACAGTTAAATTTTGTGTATTACATAAAAGATAGAGGAGAGGGTTTTGGATGTTTTTACCACAAAGAAATGATAAATGCATGAGATGATGAATACATTAACTACACTGACTCGATCATTATACAACATATATGCATCAAAAGATCAGATTATAAGTAGGTACAATTGCGTGTCAATTAAAATAAATTAACGTTTTTAAAACAGATAAGGTAGAGATAAAGGGATTCTGTAGTTTGAAAATCATTATGAAATAATAGGCCACTGGTCAGGTAGAGATCCTGACCTCCTAAGCCAGAGTTAGAAAAAAAAATTGCAAGAGGAGAAATTTTTAATTCCAAGGTAGGGCCACAGCTCACAGCTACACATTGTTGGATTTTAGTACATTGTACAGAGCCAAGGAGCAAACAGTGGTGCCAAACATTCAGTGTAGTTCTGATAGCTTTATTATATAGACATAGCTTTAAAAAGTAAAACATAGTCCTTGTAGAAGCTGCTACTATGAAGAATCTAAGTAAAGTAAGCTGAGTTCTTTAGAATTTGGTTATCAACAAAGGGCCATCATTTGTCACTTAATAAATATTATTCATTCCCCAGAACTAGCTTTTTTCTGTATCCTAGACTTCTATCACTAATTCAATTGTTCATGTCCTTTTTTTTTTCTCTCTCTCTCTCTCTTTGGCCTTTTTAGTTTTTGGAGGGTGGGGTGGGCAGCTGGCCAGTATGATTGCTAATTTCTTTTAAAGCTACATTTGATGAGAGCAGGGCCCAAGAGAACACACGTGTGCCTGGTATGTTACTGTGTGCATGGAGCAATGACCTGCTCCATGGCCTGCTCCATGGCTTGGGTGTCCTCAGCCCGTGGCTTGGGCAGATCCAACATGGTGGGAGGGTCTTTCCTTGGATTCCCAGTAACCAACATCCAATGGTTCTTTGGTTTTTCAACCCTGTGTGAATCCAGATACGTGTGAACTGCAACCTCAGCTTCCTTTCCAAAATAGGTACTGGAACAAGAGAGAATAAATTATCATTGGAAATTGAATAACAGCTCTCAGTAAGCTGTTAATTTCATCTCAGAAGCACTTAATGAAGCAGACTGTTACATAAAGCCCTTAGAGAGCTCTAAAATGTGACATGTTTGCAGGGAAGTTTCACCGTGTTTGGGCAAGGAATAGGTGGGCAGAATCCTATTATAACTAAAACCTTCTTGCAAGGGGAAGGCCTTGTATAAAAGAAGGGGTTCTAATAGGATGTTTCACACCATCAAAGTTCCATGTTATAATATTTCATCATCAAAGGACATGTGTGTGTGGCCACACACTTTAAATTGAGCTTCTTTGCTTGTATTCGCAGTCCCCAGCCCCATTCACAGCATTTTGCTATGCCCTACAGTGCAATACCTTAAGAAAAGATGCCGGTGAGTTGCCAGTCCCCGATTCGTGTAGCAGTGATTAATGAGAATTTTGGAATTTGCCTTCACAGATAAAGAAAATATGTTATTAGCATTCTGAATTAAGACTCCAATTTCCTAAAAGCAAAAATTTGGAAATATTCTATATATTCATTTCAATTTAGCAAAACACACACACACAAAATAACTTAGAAGCCAAACCATAACGGATTGATTAAATACATTATTGTAGATATATATATAGATATATATATATATATATATATATGTTGAAACAGTCATTCAAAGTCATATTGGAGATCATTGACAACATGAGATATGGTCACTGGTGGTGTTAAATGGAAAAAAATAAGTATATTCATGATGTCCTATTTTGTAAAATACATATATATACACATACATTTTATGTATATATATGCATAGAAAAAATAAGTATATTCATGATGTCCTATTTTGTAAAATATATACATACACATATATAGTCTGTGTGTGTGTGTATATATATATGCACAGAAAAAAATAAACAATGATGGCTTTCTCTGGAAATTGAAACTCCTGGTAATTTTCATACTATTTATGTGTTTTCCTAACTTTTCATAAATGAACATATAATCAGAAAAAGCTATATTATTTCAAAACCCTGACTCATGTAAGCTAAAAGCTGTGTAAGGAAGAAAAAGCAGCCCCTAACATCCAGGCACTCACAGCTATGCCTTAGTGTGCTCCTGGGGAACAGAATCAATTTCACAGAATGTCCACATCACATGAGGCCACTCTGTGACCATGATGGGTCAAGACAAAAATAAAGAACATTCTGTAATCACGTCTGAACATTGATTACAAAACACAAGCACTGTCCAAGCCACAAAATACCAAACATCTTCATCCCCGGCTAATGGGAGTGACCACTGATTCTTTTCTAATGACAGCTTTGTCCTCGCTCTGGTCTGCCCTTCCTAGAGATAAGATTTAATGAGATCCCCAATCATAGATTACCCCTCTGCTTCCTGACAGCATTCAATCCAGAGCAAAGCTCCACTTCCTGGGACTCTCCCCAAAACCACCCAACCAAAGCCCAAATTCTACAAGTATCCTTTCTAACATGTTCTTGCTGAGATGCCCCACACTTCCCCATGATGTGTGTTCTCCCTGCAGCAACAAGTAATAAACCCATCTTGTTCAACTACAGGTGCTCCTGGCGGTCTCTGGTTGGAGGGCATCGACGTGTGCAGGGTAGTTCAGACAGCTGTGAGGCTTCCCACTTTGCACATGTGCAACCACGTCTGCATGAGGTTCAGGGATGTGCCTTGGGCCACAAGGCGAGCTAGCCATAGAGAAAAGAACTCCTGGTGCCATACCACTGCTCCTTCAACAACTCTAACAAAAACAGCTATGACAACAATTCACACTTGTGAGTGCTTTCTGTCAGCCAGGCGCTTTTCAATAAGCACTCTAAATGTTCTAACCAGTTAGTTACCTCTTAAGGTAGGTATTATTATCATCCCCAATTTACAGATAAGGAAACTGAGGCATTGTCAGTTTAAATCACGGAAAGGAGAGTCAATTCCCAGGAGAGCAAAGCTTAGCAAGGCCAGCTAAAGAGAAGGAATGTGTTAAGATGGTGTTTTTGTGGGTGATATATATGTCCTCCATGCTGGAAGAAAGAAACTTGAGAAGCTGTGTCCTCCTTGCAGACCTCAGGAGACAGGCACGCCATTTCAGGTGAATTCAGAGTGGTCTGTGACTTAGGCCATTTCTGGACAGCAAGCAGCGGCCATGGAGGACCTCCTCAGCAAACCAGCCCTGTAAATCCTTCCAGCTAACTCCACACTCTCCCAGTGACTTCTAACAAGTGCTCATTCTGTCTGCCGGATCCCTCATAAGCAGCAAAGTCTCTGGCCCTAGTGACAGCGATGCCTGCTCTGTGGCCACCAGACCCTCTGCCTTTCCAACAGGACCATGCCTCAGGCTTCAGTCATGCAGGGCCCAGGGCCCCGAGAAAATGTCCCGCAGTGACAACGAGAATGCTGCCCTGCAGGCCCCCTGTGTTTGCCTATGTTGTGCCTGCCCTGCTCTCTCCCTCACACCTGGTCTCTTTAGAAATGAGTACATAACAGGGGCAGGAAAAAAGAAAGTGTAAAAGAAGCAGCATCGCCATCCTGACGATCCCAGGTCAGTGGTTCTCAATTTGATCTCAATGGCAGGACCTGGGCCTCAGGGTGTTTAAAAAAGTTCCTTAGTGATTCTAACATGCAGCTGGAGTTGAGAAACTCCCATGCAGGATGCTGCTGCAGGGCAAACTTGAGTCATAAATGGAAGAAAAAGAGAAAGTTCTTAAGGCCCTGGAGCTATGACAAGGCTTCGTTTCACAGACAGGAGCAAACTGCAGCCACTTCCAAGCCTGGCACCTCTCCATGTCTTCCCGGTACTGTGCTCACCCGGACAGGAAAGCCTTCATATTCCAGGCGCAGCTGGGGGTCGAGGAAGGTGGCCTGCCAGCAGTTCATGTAGGAGATCTCGTCGGTCAAGTACACCTCCTGGACCCAAGACCTCTTAGATGACTTCAGAAAGCTCCTGTGGTCACTCGACAAATACAACTGAAAATGACAGCAAGCACATGAACTGAGTCAGAGCTATCCAAAAAGCTGGGGAAATAAGAAGCAATCAACTGGCTGGATGGCAAGCACATGCAAAAGCAGTTCTCTTGCTGATTGTATGAGGGAGCGAATTTTCCTCTGCCTTAGAATACCTCGGAATGCTGAGACCACCATACATGCATGCACACATTCATCCCAAACTGCTTTTCCTTCCTTTGAATACAAAACTCAATCTCCCTCCCTCCTCCCACTCCTAATCCCCTCTGCCCCTTTTCTCTTTTTCAGGGCATAGGACCCGGATCAATATGTTATTAATTATAAATGATATTGCATAAGACTTGTTGCATGAAGTATTCCTCAAACCAGCATCAGCACAGCTGATATTCATTTGTGAACCTCCAAGGTGACCCACACCCCTCTGGGATTGATGTTCAGGCTGGGAATTTATGTCAGCTATTTGGCCGCCTGTAATCTTGCCAAAAACCACCCATCCTGCTGAAAAGTTTGAAATGTTAGTTCCTTATTAGCTTTTTACTGGTTCACCTTCACCCTAAATGTGGAGGTAGTTTCTGCACATTTTGACAGCTTTTCAATAAGTGCCTTTTGTGTGCAAGGCTGTGCTATGAAGCATATGGGGAAGGCAGAAATGAATTACTATTCTTGAGAAGTTTTCCACCTGACAAGAGAGGTGATGGAGTAGAAATGAGAAGCACGGTAAGCACCTGTAAGGTGAGGGTTGTCCAGTGGAGCTGCAGTGAGCTGTAGGGGGGCAGAGGTGGGAACACAGTGCTCTGCAGGGACTCAGGAAAGGCTCTGAGGAGGAGATGGTGTGCCCGGGAGCCAAAGGGGGTGAGCGTGAACAGGGAGTGTGACTTTACAGAGGGTCTTACGTGCCACAGTGAACAACGGAACTTCATTCAGAAGGCAGCGGGAGTCACTGCTGACTTTTCAATGGAGATGGAGGTGATCAGACCTGAGCTTTTAGAAGATCAATCTGGCTGCACCCCATCTAGCATGGCCTGAAGTCAGGATGGACTAAATGGGTCAAGCAATGGGGACCTGGGCTGCAGTGCTGCATTGGGAATGAGAGGACAGGACAAAGTGCATTCTGAAGGGAGGCCGATGGGACTTGGCAATTAGCTGCCTATGGGTGGGAATACGTTACACCTTGGACCCTGGACAACGGGAAGAACAACGGGACACTCAGAGAAACAAGAAAACCAGGTCTTAAAATCACAAAGAATATGGGTGCCCAACCACAAACTGCTTTGTACATGTAAAAAACAAAACAATAATAAAATCAGGAGCTAACCTAGAAAGCCACTATCACCAGATGTTTTTATGAATGCTCTAGAAGTGCTTGCTAATTCAAAGAGATAAAACCCCAGAAATTAGAGGTTTGAGAATTTGAGAAGAGACAAAATTATTATTCAAAGATGAAATGACTGTCTACCTAGAAAACATAAAAGAATCAACTGAAAAACTATTAGAATTAATAACAGTAAGTGATTCATCAAAGGTGAGTATAAAAATCAGTGGCTTTCTGATTTTTTATAATAAAAAATAAAAAATATATAAAAACTTTTTATAGTTTTTATAAGAAAAATTATTATCGCTTCTCAACCTTTTGGCTTAGATCAAGTGTAGAAAAATTGTTATTTACCGTATCAAATGTTCTATCCTTATTCTATCAAAAGAACCTCTCTACAATAGCATCCAAGAATACAAAATACCAAGGAATAACCTTAATAAGATCAGTGTCAAATTCATTGAAGAAAACCACAAAATCTCACTGACAGATATAAAATTTTACTGAGTGAATAAATGGAGAGACATCTCAGAAGAATAAATATTGTAAAGCTACTAAATATGTGAATTCACTTGATTTTACAATGCCAGTAAAAATAACAAGTAATTTTTCACCTACAGGGGCAAAGGGACTTGAAAAAAATAATTATTGCATTTAATGGAAAGATTAATTCCTAATGTAATTTTGACAATGAATCATAATGAGAAGCAATACCCCTATGAGCTATCAAATTATATTATATAACTATAATAATTAAGGCACTGTGGTCCTAGAATTAAAATAGATGACTAGATTTCAATGGATAAAAACAGAAAGCTTAGAAACAGTGTGTAGTGTATATAATAATTTAATATATAATACAGAGACATAATGTGTCAGTAGAGAAAGGAATAATTATTTAAGAGATAAAATTATTTAAAAGATAATTATTTAAGAGATATAACCAACTTGTCATTTGGGGAAATTTTAGATATTCACATAAACCCCTTTATCAAAATAAATCCCAAGTGAATTAAAGTATAAATTTAAGTACAAGTCAAATTGTAAACATGTAGAAGTTAACGCAAGTTTCTCTTTTTATCAGGTCTCTTAAGCAGACTTTAAAACGTAAAAAATAATGAAAGGAATTGCAAAGAAAGACACTAATAGATTTTATTAAAAAACGTAATATTAAGCAATCAGAGAAGAGAAGGAAATAAAGGGCATCCAGATTGGAAAAGATGAAGTCAAACTGTCCCTGTTTGCAGATGACATGATCCTATATATCGAACAGCCTAAAACCTCTACAAAAAAACTGTTGGAATTGATAAATGATTTCAGCACAGTAGCAGGATACAAAATTAACACACAAAAATCAGTAGCATTTCTTTTCTCCAATAGTGAACATGCAGAAGGAGAAATCAAGAAAGCCTGCCCATTTACAATAGCCACCAAAAAAATAAAATACTTAGGAATTGAGTTAACCAAGGAGGTGAAAAATCTCTATAATGAGAACTACAAACCACTGCTGAGAGAAATTAGAGAGGATACAAGAAGATGGAAAGATATTCCATGCTCTTGGATTGGAAGAATCAACATAGTGAAAATGTCCATACTACCCAAAGTGATATACAAATTCAATGCAATCCCCATCAAAATTCCAAAGACATTTTTCTCAGAAATGGAAAAAACTATTCAGACATTTATATGGAACAATAAAAGACCACGAATAGCCAAAGCAATGCTCAGCAAAAAAAATAAAGCTGGAGGCATAACACTACCTGACTTTAAGCTATACTACAAAGCTATAATAACCAAAACAGTATGGTACTGGCATAAAAACAGACACACTGACCAATGGAATAGAATAGAGAATCCAGAAATCAACCCACACACTTACTGCCATCTGATCTTTGACAAAGGCACCAAGCCTATTCACTGGGGAAGGGACTGCCTCTTCAGCAAGTGGTGCTGGGATAACTGGATATCGATATGCAGGAGAATGAAACTAGATCCATACCTCTCACCGTATACTAAAATCAACTCAAAATGGATTAAGGATTTAAATATACACCCTGAAACAATAAAACTTCTTAAAGAAAACATAGGAGAAACACTTCAGGAAATAGGACTGGGCACAGACTTCATGAATACGACCCCAAAAGCACGGGCAACCAAAGGAAAAATAAACAAATGGGATTATATCAAACTAAAAAGCTTCTGCACAGCAAAAGAAACAATTGAAAGAGTTAAAAGACAACCAACAGAGTGGGAGAAAATATTTGCAAAATATACATCTGACAAAGGATTAATATCCAGAATATATAAGGAACTCAAACAACTTTACAAGAAGAAAACAAGCAACCCAATTAAAAAATGGGCAAAAGAGCTAAGTAGGCATTTCTCTAAGGAAGATATCCAAATGGCCAACAGACATATGAAAAAATGCTCAACATCACTCAGCATCCGGGAAATGCAAATCAAAACCACATTGAGATACCATCTAACCCCAGTTAGGATGGCTAAAATCCAAAAGACTATGAACGATAAATGCTGGCAAGGCTGCGGAGAAAAAGGAACTCGCATACATTGTTGGTGGGACTGCAAAATGGTGCAGCCTCTATGGAAAATGGTATGGAGGTTCCTTAAACAATTGCAAATAGATCTACCATACGACCCAGCCATCCCACTGTTGGGAATATACCCAGAGGAATGGAAATCATCAAGTCGAAGGTATACCTGTTCCCCAATGTTCATCGCAGCACTCTTTACAATAGCCAAGAGTTGGAACCAGCCCAAATGCCCATCATCAGATGAGTGGATACGGAAAATGTGGTACATCTACACAATGGAATACTACTCAGCTATAAAAACGAATGAAATACTGCCATTTGCAACAACATGGATGGACCTTGAGAGAATTATATTAAGTGAAACAAGTCAGGCACAGAAAGAGAAATACCACATGTTCTCACTTATTGGTGGGAGCTAAAAATTAATATATAAATTCACACACACACATACACACATACACACACAAACCGGGGGGGGGGGGGGAAGAAGATATAACAACCACAATTATTTGAAGTTGATACAACAAACAAACAGAAAGGACATGGTTGGGGGGGATGGGGGGAGGGAGAAGGGAGGGAGGTTTTGGTGATGGGGAGCATTAATCAGCTACAATGTATATCGACAAAATAAAATTTAAAAAATAAAAATTAAAAAATTAAAAAAAAAAAAAAAAAAAAAAAAAAAAAAAGAGTTGGAACCAGCCCAAATGCCCATCATCAGATGAGTGGATACGGAAAATGTGGTACATCTACACAATGGAATACTACTCAGCTATAAAAACGAATGAAATACTGCCATTTGCAACAACATGGATGGACCTTGAGAGAATTATATTAAGTGAAACAAGTCAGGCACAGAAAGAGAAATACCACATGTTCTCACTTATTGGAGGGAGCTAAAAATTAATATATAAATTCACACACACACACACACACACACACACACACACACACACAAACCAGGGGGGGGGGAAGAAGATATAACAACCACAATTATTTGAAGTTGATACGACAAGCAAACAGAGGGGACATTGTTGGGGGGGAGGGGGGGAGGGAGAAGGGAGGGAGGTTTTGGTGATGGGGAGCAATAATCAGCTACAATGTATATCAACAAAATAAAATTTAAAAAAAAAAAAGTAATATTAGAACAACTATAGTTTAAAAGCCAAGCAGCAAATGGGAATATTAGCAACAAATCTGACAAAATTTAATAATCTAGGAAAAGCAGATATATAAACACAAATTGATACACAGAAAAGATTTGCAGGAAAGAGGAAGAGAGGGAAGTGAGAGAGAAAAAACTTAAAATACAAGGAAAATTACAAGCACTACAAGATTTATACACCTTTTTTGTTTGCTTGTCAAATTAGCAAAGTTTAAATTATGATATTTAATACAATTAATGAAGCAGTAGATGGTTATTATTTACTGTAGCTGAGAATACAAATTGGGATGACCCACTTCAAAAAGAACTTGTTGTATGTATCAATACCTTTTAATGCAGTTTGGATGTGTTGTCCCCTCCAAAACTCATGTGGAAATTTGATCTCCAATGTGGCAGTGTTGGAAACTGATTGAGTCATGGGGGCGGATCCCTCATGAATGGATTAATGCTCTCCCTGGAGGCGGGGGGCTTGAGTGAGTTCTCACTCTACTAGCTCCCACAAGTGCTGGTTGTTTATAGGACCCTGGCACCTCCTCTCTCTTTCTCTTGCTTCCCCTTGCCATGTGATCTGTTTGTACCTGCTGCTTTCCACCATAAGTAGAAGCAGCCTGAGGCCCTTGCCAGATGCAGCTGTCATAAGCCAAATAAATCTCTGTTCTTTATAAATTACCCAGTCTCAGGTATTTCTGTTATAGCAACACAAAGCAGACTAATACACCTTTAAATGCATTTGTCTTCTTTGATTCTGTAATCCCATGCCAAAAAATATTCATCCTTAGATAGAACCCCTAATTTGGAACTGGGTGAGGAAAGCTTTAAGTATTTATATGCAGATGCATACTGGAACTTTATGTATAATAGAGAAATATTGGACCAAACCCAACTGCCGAAAAGTAGAATAAAGGCTAGGTAAATTGTGATACTTCTACACAATTATATATTATGCACTTGTTAAACATTATTGTCATAAAGAGCTTTGATGAATGCTCTTTGGGAAAAAAATAATCTATCTGTATATACATGATGGTCATATCTAAGTTTTAAAAAAGAATACACATAGAAACAAAAATAAAATAAGCCAAAATTTAATAATCTAATCCCTGAATAAAATGATGGTGATTTACTCCCCTCTTTCAATAATTTGGTATTTCATTTAAAATCAAGCTGCAGCTTACCATCAATGATATATCATGGTTTAATTGGCAGCATTGTTTTTTCTCAGTAGTACCAAAAATAATAATAATAATGCTAATAAAATAATAATAATAATGGAATCTCCGATTCAATGAAAAATGTTATGTAGTGTAGTTCTGCCACTTAATAGCTGAGTGACTTGAGGAAAAACCTCAAGTAACCTCTTTGTGCCTCAGTTTCCCCAACAGTAAAATAAAGGTTAAAACAGTCTGTCCCTCATAGACTTGTTTGGAGGATTAGTTAATATATGTGAAGCACTTACAACACTGCCTGGCACGTAGTGAGGTAGGCATAATAATCCCCATTTTACAGATGAGAAATGGACTCGCAAAGGTTAAATAGCTCATCCAAATTCCAACCCCATAGGTATGCATCTGGAATTTATCTGGTTCTGTTATTTTTCCTAATCTCCAAGGTAAACGTAAAGTTCAAAGACTTAGCTCCCTGACTTATGCAAACTTGAGCATCTCATATTGTCCTTCTCTCATGTTAGACAGAAGCTTGATAATCAATAGTTTTAACAAAAAGTTGTTAGATAATATACCTTGCTAGCATTAGTGGCATTTGACAAGTGTGAGATGATCATTAACAAATCTAATCATTTAATTTACTGGCAGAAGTGGTATAAAGTTTTGCTTTTTTGCCAGCTGCATTGCAAAAAGGTTTTCCTCCCTCACTCTTTAGCTTCTAAGCCTGTATTTTTGTAATTTGAAAAGTTAGAAGGAAAGAACTGGCCCAAAACTGCCTGTGGAAAGCTGCAGGCTGAAACCGTAAGGATGTCAGAGGCGGAGCTCATGTCTGCAGAGTTCTCTGTCCACTTCAGAAGGTAGTTACTGGCCGATATGAAAACAAAAATGACTGACCCAAAGTAAACATGCAAAGTGACAACTCACCATTTTGTTTTCAACTCCTCCTGTTATCCCAAGGCGAAAGTTCTGCCCGTATCTAAGGACTTGACCAGTGGTATCTCTGTCTGCACTGTCAGTGGAAAATACATGCAATAATGTAAAATCTGTATTAGAATCATTCTACAGCTCTATATTTTTGTGTGTAGGCAATTTTGTTTACAATAAATTTTCTTGATAAAGTATATTTACATACTGTAACTGAATTAAGTGACTAAGTTAAAGGTCTTTTGTTGTGGCCTTAAAATCAAGCCAGCACTCTATTCCCTGCCCCGCACCATAGCCAGGACACAGAGCATCCCCACTTTGTGAGTCTTAGGCTAGAGGGACCAAGCACAGCCGGCTAATGCACACTGAGGAATTCAGGTCAAGTGCATTGACACGTTTAGAAAACCAAGGCAACACATTCATAGACATTTAATACATTCCTCGCTCTTAATCCGCCAGGAAACAGAAGTTGTGATCAATTTTTGTTGTCTTAACATAAATTATCTGTATTCAAAAGAAATCTAAAGTAAGGACTTAAAGGACTTGGATATTTTTATAATATAAACATTGCTGTCATAAATTAGCAAAGTGAAAGTAACAGTTTTTCATTGTAATTATGTCTCTACTTGTTCTCTAAAGATTTAACTGCTCGCTTTTAAAATCTCAAGTACAATTAATTTTAAAAGAGCAAATCCCATATAGTGCCACCTTGTATTAAACTATATATTTTTGTGGTACAAACAACATAGCAATACTAAGAACAATGAAAGCATTCAAATGAGTTCAAAGCATCTTGAGATACTAGAAAACCCACTTTGCTTCCAGGCAGAATATGAATTTAATTGCCTGCATCCAATACTTATGAATTAAGCGTTTTGAATTGAACACCAATTACCAATTACCCTGCTGTCTAAGGTAAAAAAGATTGTAAAAGCCCCTTGAAAATAATTCTCAAGGTAAGCAAGCAAGATGAGAATCACGGAGAACCTTCGTATAACCTTTGCCCACAGCCACCACTGCTCTACTCCCAGAACATCCCTACGCTACAAGTGAAAACTGATACTCATAATGCAAAGGAGCTGAAAATGAAAGTATCTCTACCTCAAAATCATGAAAGTATTTCTGCCAACAGGAATCGTGGTTTGAGTCGCACTCAAGCCACAGGGCACCCCTAATTCATCATTCAAATGGGCTTTAATTTCATCTGGAGTCATACACAGGCTCAGGTTCCCATCCAGAAACCGATCAGCTTCTGTCTCAGGATGGTCGGGATTCACAAGCAGCACTTTGTCACCATAATGGACATATCCATCTTCAGATATGGAAAGCTGCATCTACAATTTTAATGAGATTATTTCAAATCAGCTATGCAATTCTTTAACAGCCAGTGTTGAGGCCATTCCCAGGCATACATTCTCTCCTTCTAGGACCTGTTTCAATAAGGATTTCACTTGTATTTCAGACTAGGACCCATTTCAATGAGGATTTCACTTGTATTCCCTCGAATCTTTAGTTTTCTTCCTTTCCCTTCCACTTTGCCAAGATGAATCCCCCAGTAAGCCTGCATGAAGTCAAATGAAACCAGTAAAAATTACACGGGTTGACTCCATTATTAATTTAGTCAATACTTATTGAAAATTTCTTGAGCACCAACTATGGAGAATTTTACTTATTTGCATATTAATCCATTCATTCCTTTATTTAAAAAACGCAGGTAAACATAATTAAGGTCATTCCTTTATGTTTCCAAAATCTTAAGGAATTGTAAACATTGTGGCTTTCAGAGTTTTTAAAAAATCTGTTATTTTCCAAATAATAAATAATTCACTTATGGAATTTTTTTCCTGCTTGACATATACTCACGCTTAATTCAACAGAGCTTCGAAAGCAATGTTTGAATTTAAAATTACCGGTCTCAGGAGATGTGTTTTTAGTCTTCTGTTTCTCTGTATGAGAAGTGCCCCCTTCTCCCTTTTGTCTAAGAAGTCTTTCATCAGCTCCTGGTTAAGAAGGAAGGTGAATGAAATCCAAAGGATCAGCAATAACCCTGAATAACACAGATATTGGTAGCTTTTACGTCAGAAGCACCTCAAATTGAAAAAGCAAAACTCGAGAACAGAAAAAGAAATGTGGGCATAATGAGAATGGTGGGAATTGTTTTAGCATTACTTTCATATTTTTATCTCAGTGTACAATACTTAGAAAAAAGTGAGAAAGGCCCCCAAAAGAAAAAGAAACATCACCTGTAATTAGGCCAGCCAGAGACAATCATGAGTAACCTTTGGAGAGCATCCCTCCCCTTTGAGGTGTCCCTGGGTGGTATGATGATTGACACTGGAAAGCCCACCCCTCCCCCAGCCGGATCCCACCCATGTTCCAGAGCCTGGCTACGAGCACAGCAGGGGAGTACAAGGCGGCGAGTATAGTGCCAGTGAGACGGAGAGCAGGGAGCCACTCGGGAGGACGTGCATGCGCTTTCTACACAGAGCCTGCCTCCTCCCCTGGCCAGCAGCCTCTCAGACTGCAGGACTCTAAGGAACAGCGCGAACTGAGTGGGCCTGAGACTAGGTGGGAGGCACAGGCCAGGGGCTTGAAAGTCAAGGTACCCGAGTTTGGGGGGCTACGGAAAAGAGAGTCAGGGTGTTATGAGTAGAGGGCCACGAGTCCTGGATCTGCGAGAGAGCAGATACCGTGGGAGCTTAGAGCAGAGTGGCATTTCAGGGGTATTCGGTGTAGGCTGGATGGGACAGGAAGCCCTGGGGTGCTCAAAATAGGAGGCCCAGCTGAGGGCAGAGTCCGGGAGTCCCTGCGCCGCCCGCCCGCGCCAGGCCACGCCCGCGCACCTCCTCCAGGTACACGTCCTCGTTCCAGTTGCCGATCCGGACTCGTGGACCGTACAGTTTCTGCGCCATCGGCCCCTGCTGTCCTGCGAGCTGGCCTCCCTCGGACACCGCCTGCCTGCGTTAGCGTGCCCCGTCACCATGACGACCTGGCCCCGGGCGATTGGTCAAGATCAGGGACCCTGCTGGCCAATAAGTGACAGCGCACAAGCAGTGCTGGGGGGCGGGGGTGTCGGGGCCGGAGTTTCTCCTGCGCCGGGCTGTCACCCTCCACCCTACCCCACTTCCACCGCTTAGATT
Organism: Cynocephalus volans; assembly: GCF_027409185.1. NCBI lineage: Eukaryota > Metazoa > Chordata > Mammalia > Dermoptera > Cynocephalidae > Cynocephalus > Cynocephalus volans. The sequence continues at coordinate 60,321,890 of NC_084462.1, forward strand.
TCGTTAAGAGGAAAAACTCAAACCGACAAACCTCCTTGTCCTAAGTGACCCGTAGAGAAAACTTTAAAACTTTTTTTGATTAGAATCTAAAGGAAAAATGCTGTAAAATTAGAGTACCCCTGGCTTATTGAGGCACCGAAGAGGAGCTTTTAAATGGAAGCATGGCTTGCTGGCAGCCTATTTTTATAATCATTTTCAGCAGCAGCAATTTCGTCCTAATTGTAAAACAACACATGCTCAGTGCAGAAATTTGGAAACCGACATAACATAGAAAAAAGGAGCAGAAATTACTCAAAATGTCACGGCCTCGAAAGTAGGAATATACTATATTAGTATATATCTGTTTATAGATTTCCGTAGTAGTCCATATTTTTATAGACTTTACCGCACCCCTCCTCTCCTTCCTCCAATCTCCAGGTGAAAGCACAAGCCTGTGATTTGCTCGACCTAATCGGAATATGCTGTACTCAACATTCTTTAAACAAAATATTATTTTATGAGTAGGAGGGTAAACGGCCACCGTAGGACTGACATCCTGGGGCTTGATGCTGGTTGAATGCACTCAGTAACCCACCTGCATTTAGTGTCTGCTAAGACAGGACAGAAACAAAAGGCACGGGAGCCTTCCCTCCTTTCAGCAAACTCAGTTTAAAAGAGAAGATAGTTATGACAACAGATCTCTTCAGGCTAAATGTAATAAGTGCAATTGAAAAGACGTGTGGATGAAGAGCTGTGGGCATTTAAGGAAGGATTCATTTCTGTCTTGGGGACTTATGAGAATGAGAACTGGATGACCTTTGGGGAGAGGGGGAGGCAGGGAACGGAAGGCCTGGGTGCTGGACTTGGAAGGATTGGGGCGGCAGGCTGCAGCATTGGATACAAAAGGAACATTCTTGCATACTGGTGAATCCACTAGTCGATACATCACCACAGCCTAGGATACTTCAAAAGAATCAACAGGACAAAGAAGTTAGGCCAGATATCATACCACTAACTGCATTTCATAAATTAAGAAACTGAGACTCAGAGAAGCTAGCCGCTTATCGAAGTTCAAACTGATGAGATTTGCTCAAAGCAAGAACTCAACACAGGTTTTCTGACTCTGAGGTTCACGTTTCTTCCTTTTAAGTATTTCCATATTCCCCATAAAATCAGGAATAAGACAAGGCAACTCTAGTCTCCATATTATTAAGGAGATTCTATATGCTTGTATTGAAACCACACAGTGTTCCCTACAAATATGTACAGTTAAATGTTACCAGAAAAATAAGGATCTAACAATTCAGTCATTTGGTACGTCCTTACAACAATACGGCTTTGCTCCCACCTACTTCCTTTGTGCTATTATTGAAGAGTATATCACATTTCTGTGAATTATAGACCCAACGGTACAATTATATACGTATTGTTTTACGTAACTGCTTTTTAAATCAGTCAGGAGAAGAAATATACAATTATATTCTTTTATAATTATGTACATAATTATCTTTACTGATGCTCTTTGTTTTGGAGGGGCTGAGGTATCAGCTAAAAAGGTTTTTCACTGGATCTGTAGTTGGAGAGACTAGACTCAGCAGAAACAATAAGAGAATAAGACAAGAGACCATTCTAAGTGTTCTGTAGTCCAGAGACTATGGAGATCACTGCAGGTTAAAATGGCCATGAAGGCTCCCAGGAAGAAGTGGGATTGGGGTTGGATTTATCCCTGAACACTTCCTCCACCAAACGCATCTTAATGTGGTAAACAAAGTAACATGAAGAAGCACCTAACAATTTACCAATACAGGTGGATTTAATAGCCAGATGATAAAAAAAATTATAAATGAATATGCAAGAAATTTTTTAACTATTTTTTTACTTTTGAAAGTTATAAAATATTTATTTTATGTATAATTATATGAAGTTTTTAAATTACATCCTCAAAAACCCCCAAAGCTAAAATTAAAACAGAAATACACTCATACATTGCTGGCCACCATGTAATTACTGTGTCCTTATTTAGTAATAAATACCTCCTTAAAATCAGGCCACCAATCCCTCCATTTTACAATTATTATGACTTTGACATAATGAAGTAGATACTAGAAAACTTATTTGCTATTTTTTTCATCATTTGATGAGTCTCTTAGAAAAATGTAATCGAGGCCTTTTGTTGCTTACTTGTGAAACATCTGGCCGGAAAACAAAAGCCAAAGAAATGCTTGGAAATAATCATTTTTAGAAAAGAGAAGTGGGACAAAGTTCAGATATTAGGAAAGAGCAATGAAAGTTATTATCTTACAAGTAACTGACTTCCAGAGTTCTGAGAATAAATTTAAAAATCCTCTTTGGATGATAAATATAATTCATCACAGTGCAGCAAAAAGAAAACCAGACTAAAGCCCCTTGCACTTAGCTTGGGCAAGCATTTTTGTCTCTGAGCCTCAGTATTTTCATCAGTAAAAATGGGTTAAGGATATTACTGCTAACTCCCTGGGGAGTATTCCTAAAATAATCTGCAATATGTTAATAGATACGAAGGGGGGGAAAGGTCTGTTGTTAAATGAATTTGAGATATTCTGGGTAAAATAGGCTTCTTGATCACAGGTCTTCTCAGAGCCTTGGGTTCAACAGTGTACACTGTAAATCTACAAAAAAAGAATACGTACAACACTTCCCAAGCTAATTTCAACATGGAATTCTTTTCATGAGAATCATCTTGTAAGGTTCAAATAACATAACAGTAAGAACAATAAGTAGGATTTGGACATACAGATACAAAAACAGAGGTGAATACTTTCCAGGCAGAGGTGGCCAGGCACAGAAGCAAGGAAGCCAGGAAGGAACACAGGGTGGTGGCAACAGAATTGGGAGAAGACGGTAAAGGGCTTTTAGCATCGAGGCAAGAACTGTGGATTTTCTTATGTAAGTAGTGGAGAGCTACTGAAAGTTTCTCAAGAGGAAATTGACAAGGGGCAGAGAGTAGAGCTTTTGGAAGTTTGCTGGGGAAGTCTGCTCCAGAGACTATGGAGATCACTGCAGGTTGAAATGGCCATGAAGGCTCCCAGGAAGAAGTGGGATTGGGGTTCGGTTTATCCCTGAACACCCCCTTCCCCAAATGAGACTTAATATGGTAAACAAGGAAGAATCTCACAATTTACAATACGGATTAAATAGCCAGATTATAAAATTATAAATGAATATGCAAGGATTTTTTTTAAACTATTTTTACCTGTTGCATGGATTTAAGGCGGACCGTCCAGAGTAGGGGGCAGAAAGCCCAGTTAGGAGACCATCCAGGGAGAGGTGATGCTGTGTGCTTGAGTAAGGCAGCAGCCATGGGGACAGAGAGGTGGAAGTGAATGGGAACAGGATGAAAGTCAATACTGTCAGGTCTTGGAAGAATGACTATGCAATGGGGGAATCCATTCAATTGTTCATTCAACCAAGATTTGCAGTGTGCCAAGCACTGTGTTCAGCATTTGGGGTGCAGAGGTCAGTAAGAGAATCATGGTCCCTTCCTTTGTGGAGAGTCAGAAGGAGGAAACAGCTCTGAACAAGTAATTATAAATGCCAGATACATTGCCAAAGGGTCAGTACACAGGAGATTTCTCTCAAGTGATATCAGCAAATGTTTTCCCACTAGTCCTTTGACGAAGTAAGCAGTGTATTGGAAATAGCACTCTAACAGGACTACATAACCATTTTTTTTAATGCCTCATCTGATCCGGGGCATCTATTCTTTTCCTCTCCAAAGAATGTAGGGTGGTATTTGATAGGAAAAGGGTCTCCCAGTCTTTTTTGTCTCTAGCTGTTTTCCCCTTCTGCTTGCATCAGACCCCTGGAGAAAATAATACCACACCAACACCATGCCTTGATTTCTCCCCAGCCAGGCACAGTTACCAGAGCCCAGGTTTCACCCCCAGGAACAGACCTGTGGGCTAAGTGCTCTCAGTCTTTTTATTGCCCTTGGCAACCTTACAGTCAGTCTTTGGTCCCCTCCACTAAAACTGGGCACTTGGGTGATATGCTTGCATATGCTCTGAAGTCCTGATAGCCAAAGAAATTTCTCACTATTTACATTCTCCACTGACTCTGAAGAGAGTGGACCCTGTTAAAAGGAAGCCCTCTTGTTTTACTCAACACACCGACGAGCTTGGAAATGCCACGATGGATCCAGGGCAGTGTTTGGCAACCAGGGCGAGAAAGAGCCAAGTGACCTTGCCTAAGAGAGGGAAAAGAAACTAAGTTTCCCGTGGGGGCAGGGGGAGATGCATTCTGCAGAAGCAGCTGCCACACCGAGGCAGGGAGGATCAGGAGGACAATAGCTTCCTAGAAACACAAACGTTCTGGGGAGGACTTTGGACCTCCAATGGGCATGCGGCTGGGCCTTCAAGCCACCTCTTCTAGATCTCAAGAAACAGAGAGGCCCTGTAGCTGGTATTTAGGTTATAGGAGCGTATTCTGTTTTAAAATTGCAAGAAATTTATTTCAAATTTTGTTTTTCCTTTTTTAAGCAGGGGAACCCCCTTTTTAAACATAAGCAGGACAGAACTCAATTACATAAAATGGTAACAACAACAACAACAACAAAAAAGGTGGTCTTATGGTTGACTCAAATGGTGAGCCGAGGCCAAAACTCCCACCTTGCCCCACTGAAGGACCCTAAGAATCTGCAGAACATAGTTTGAAAACCCCTGATCTAGTGTGTCTCCACTAAGTTTTTAGGCAAGGAAATTGAAGCCCACAGAGTGGGACTGAAGCATGGGGGGCCACAGAGCTCTCCGGAAGAAGAGCAGGGGCTGGAATCATTGTCATGGGATTTCAATCCAGGCTTTTCTCTACTGTCCAACCCTCCCCACCCCCAACTTCAGGGCCATTCATCTGTTTACTGCTGACCCATTTATCTTGTCTCTCTGGTCAAAAAAGAAAAAAAAAGCTCTGGCTTTTCTGGCTTCAAAAATATATAAATAGAAGCATTTCACACATAGAAGATGAGATTCAAAATGCAACAAGGATGAACCCGTTTGGGTTCATTTCTCCTATTTTTTTGCAGCTGAAAAGCCAGAAATTATAAGTGTTGTGAAAGCAACACAATCATGCGAACACTTCTGGTACAATACGGCAAAATTAAGAAATGAATCGGTTCCAGGAACTTAAAGATATCAGGAACATGAGCATAACAGGGTATCAACGCAAAGACACATTTCCCCAGGCTGTCAGCTTTTCCAGTTCCCTTAATCTGATGGGAAAAGATAGGGTGTACCTTCATGTCACCAGTGAGGAAGTGGAAGCATGGAGAGGTTATAAAAACACCCAAGTTAGCACGGGAGCCAGAACTAAAATCCACCACAAGAATGCGAGAAGGGAGGAGGAAACGTAGAAAAATATGGCCTCATATTTTCACAGTGTTCACAGGTCTCAGATCACTTTTATGCACATCTTTTCATCTGGGCATTGTCATGGCAAGAAGTTAGAAAATAATTCTATGTTCTATTACTAGCTTTGTGATTTAAATCACAGGGTCTGGAGTCAGATATTCCCAGTTCAAATGGCAGAACTTACCACTTACCTGCTGTGCGATCCTCAGGTGAAGTCACAACCTCTCTGCGACTCAGTTTCCCTCTTTAAAACATGAAGAAATAACAATCCCCACTTCCTATGAGTATGGCGATCTATAAGTAAGACAAAGTGTGTAACACGTTGGTACAGTACTTAGGACACAGTAAGCACTCAGTAGATATTGCTGCTCGCCATTATGAAAAGACTGACATCAGACCAAGGGGAGCCAGTTTTCTGCTCAAATTCCTCCCGCACCTCACTCAGCAGATGTTTGTGGCTTTTATATAGTCATGTTGGACTGTTTCTCACACTCAGTAATGTCTCATCCAGAAGAAGAGTTTAGGAGGACAAGGTCTTTTCTGACTCTTCTTTGGAAGAGCGAGTTGATTTCATAATTGGGCAATTGTGCCCTCGTGTGGCAAGTCACGGGTACAGCTTTTTATCTGTAACAAGAAAAATGACCAGATGGTCTCTGGGCTCTGTTCAGAAGACCCCACTTTACAAGTGGGTCTCTGTTTCCAAAGGGAGTTCTAGAACTAATCATGCATCCTCCCTTGCCATGATAAACAGGTTAAAAGCCAGTCAAATCAAAAGCCTATTAAATCATGGTCTCCTGTAATAGTCTCGGGTTCCTCCCCTGTAAATAATACTGTTTCACGTTATGTTCTAAGAGTATCAAAATATTTGAGGTTTCCCCACACAATGCTTTTCTTGCCCTTGCTGTCTCCTCTATTTGAATTTCCTTACTCAGAACCCCTCCTCTCCATGTGATTTCTACTCATCCATCAAGACCATCTTCAAAGGCCAGCTCCCTCAACAACATCCCCAGACTGGATTAATCTAGTTGCCACTCTCTGACTCTCACACACTTTGTATTTTCTCTGCAAATCCCTATTATGAGCAATTTTTCTCAGCAATAAGCAATTTGGACTAGTGTAAGCCCTATGAGGACAGGGGTGTTTTTGTCCCATAGACATGACCTTGGCATTTACAGCAGTGCCTGCTACCCAGTGGGTGTTCAAAAGCACATGTTGCATGCGTAAATTGCTCAGTTACATATTTCTCCTTTCCAGCTCCCTTGGGACCACCTGGACTACAGTACAAGCACTTTCACCCCCCAGTTAGAGTCATAAATGTTATTCACTGAAATACACAGCTACCCACCTACCAAACACTGAGCCTGTGTTTACACATGGACTTGGTGATCTCCTGCCTGCTTTCTAATGCGTGTCCACCTGAATCTCTTGTGAGCCCAGAAGAGTCCACACATTCATCATGAGCTGCTATGTTAGGCAGGTCTCAGTTTCCCCAGCATGATGGCCCAGTCGATAGGATTCCTTCTCCTCATACTTGGAGCATGGTCTGAATCTTGGGGACTGGCAGCAAATCCTGTCCTATTTGTCCCAGACGAATGGCTATCCCTCCACTTCTGTCAGCCAGTATCCCTTGTGACTGTCATGTACTCAGCTACATTCTCACCTTCTGAATACCTGTGACATCTTCCCAAGATGCATAGCAGTCTCTCTATCCACGACTCAAGCCCAGACACATCCTTCCACCTGACTCTGAGCGTAGAGGAGATCTGAGTTTGTTTGATAGGTGAATTCTTCTGTTCCTGTCACCTGGGTGCCCTGGGGCAGGCTGAACAGATGTAGACTGTTCAATCCAGACTGAAAATGATGCTGAGCCCGGGAGGGGGCTGGTCCCTGCAGCTCTGGTCAGACTCAGCCTGTGAGCTATGGGCAGAACACATCTTTGTGGAGGAGAGGTTCCCTCCATCAAATAGTCATGTGGGTATTGGCTATGGGCCCCACCACGACTGCAGTGCCGGAACAGATTCCCCCCAACCCCACCCCCGCCAAGCAGCTGACCTCCCACCCTCCCGATGCATTTGGTTTCCAAGTAAAGAAAAATCACTGTGGAAATGCTCATGCTTCCTCTCTATCCAATGCATCACTCAAGAAAAGCCCTATGTGTTTTTCTCCAGAAAATTTTTGTTTTGCATCAATACTCACGATCACTTGACAGACTTTGATTAAATGTCCCCTGTGTGTCAGACACAAAAGTTTCTGTGGCCTCAAAATAAGCTACCAGTGAGACTCAGGAAGTCCTTTGGGGACTATAACCCTCGATGTATAAGAGAAGATCCTCTTCATTCTACGGTCCCCTCCCATGCACTGCTGGGCCCATCATCCTACAATGCACTGGTCAAGAGATGTCAAAATGACAAAAGTACATGCCTGTTGGATCTCCAACCCTATTTACAGTATTTCTCTAAGAAAAATAACTACGCAAGTACAAAATCTATTCACAGGGTGTATATCAATGAAGCTGAAAATAGCCAAAAAGAAAAATAAAATAATGTAGATGTCAACCCATAGGAGCGTGGTTAAGTAAAGTATGATACATATCTCCAGTGAAATATCATGCTTCCCTCCTTAAAAATAGCAATTAGTATCTATATTTATTTATATAAAGAGTTGTCCATGTGCACTGGGTTGAATGGTGTCCCCCCAAATTCATGACCACCTGGTTGGTACCTATGGATGTGACCTTATCTGGAAGCAGGGTCTTTGTAGATTTAGTCAAATTAAGATGAGGTCATCCTGGACTTGGCAGGGCCCTAATCCAATGACTGGTGTCCTTACAAGAAGAAAATTTGGACATAAACACACTGAGAAAACACCATGTGGAGATGGAAATAGAGATTGGCTTGAATCTACAAGCCAAGGAACACCAAGGACTGCCAGCAGCCACCAGAAGCATGGAACAGATTCTCCCTCAGAAACTCCAGAAAAAAATAACTGCCAAAACCTTGATTCCTGGTCCCCAGAACTGTAAGAGAATACATTTCAGTTGTTTAACGCCACTGAGCTTGTGGCAGTTTGTTACAGAAGTCCTAGAACACTAACATACCATGTAAGTAGCAAAGTAGATAATATCATATACAATATGATATGCATAAATATGTGTAAAATTTTATACACATGTATAGAAGCCTAGAGTGACACCTGAAAGAATGTTCGCCAGATTGATATGGGTGATAATCTCTAAGTAGTAGAATATGGAATGATTTTTCTAAACTTCCAGATTGGAAAAGCATAGGACTTAGATATAAGGTGTTTGAAAAGAATAGTTTTATATATTTCTTCAGTGTGTTAGCTCCAAATGCACTCTTTCTAGAATGTTCCAAATAAGATCAGAAGAGGGCCTTGTAACTCTCGTGGAGGCCACCTCTCTTTGGCACAGCCTAAGCCCCACTGTGGGAGAGAACAACTTCCTTGCAGCTCCTGGCTTCCTTTTATTTGCCTCCGTCCACATCTCGAGACCCTTGGCTGGTCAGGCTTGAGCTGTCTGACCTCACTTCCTCATCCCACCCTCAGGGGGAGAAAGAGAACCAGTTCCGGTTCTTCCTCTTTCCAATCTGACTTCCTGCACTCTTCGGCCCTTAAAGCATAAATTAGAAACAGGGCTGAACACCACCACTCCTCAGCCTGTTGCCAATAACAATGTGCCCAGAATGCCCAGAAAAGTCTGGACTCGACTACTCCTATCAGACCCATGACACAGTGTGCCTACTATTTCTCTCACTCCCACAACGTGTCCAGAAATTCCAGCTTCACCAGTATGCCTTTTCCCCATAGGTCCTTACCGGGGAACATGAACCAATTGCCACTCACAGAATGAGGTGGAAATGGCCCACGGTCCAACCTTGCCTGGCACATATCCCCTTCTCTTCTGTTCTTGGGTCTTTGCCCACGGCCTTGACAACCCCAGGTTGTCAGGGCAGCTGCTCTGCGCGGAGGAATCAGGAGTAACTGGACAAGGCTGGCGCTAATGGGGTGTGACCCCAGCTGGCCAGAGCCCACGATCCCAAACCCTTTTCTGAAAGCCACAGCTCATCTACACTGAGGAGCGATTCTCTGAGACGTTTCAACTTGCCATCACATTTCCATCCCTCCCGCACTGGTAACAAAAGATGGCACCGCCTTACTGTGCGGTGATCTTGAACTTCATCTCAACCCAACCTCCCCCACTAAGAGGCTCTGGATCCCCACTGTCTTGACAGCAGCTGCTAGCACCTCAGCTGACCTCTGTTCAGTGCCTTCTGCATCAGCCAGAAAGACCTGAGTGAGATCCACAAAGCAGTCCCCACTGCCCCATGCCCACTGCCACTGCTTTCTGGTCCCCACCAGCTTCATTGCATTAGTGGGAGGAGGAAGAATTGGGGGAGGAAGTTGACGAAAAGCTCCTGTCTATAGGTGGCCCCTGGAACATTTGGTGGAGCCAATCCCCATTTTTCATGTTGAATTCTACTGCTGCTTTCTCTACCTTCAGAAAAATTTCTGATTTTCATTACCTTAATTAGTTAGGAGTCTGCCCATTCTTTACCAGTGGAAATGAACTTGACAACCAGCTTTTCGAATTATTAGCTGTGTGACTTCGAGCAAGTTTTTTCCTCCTCTCTCTGCCTCTATTTTCTCATCTGTAAAGTGGAGATAGTAATACTACCCACTTTGTTAACTCGTTGCAACAAGTAAGCGAGTTAGTATGTATAAACAGATTTGAGCAGTGCCAGGTTCATACTAAATGCTCGATAAAAGTTGCCTGTTATCACCATCATCATCATCATCATCATCATCATCATTGTCATCATCATGTGCTTCTTCAGTCTTCCTCCAGCAGGGAGGCTGAGATATTTGGCTTTTCAACCCAGGCACCCACCTAGGGGTACATTTGGCAAACTCTCAATAACCCTCCTTTATTCTCAACCTTTAGGATGCTCGATGCCTATAAAATTTCCTCATTGTATTCAACCCCATAGATCAAAATCTTCCCTTCCAAATTAATACTCAACTTAAGGATCCAACACCAACTGTGTTTCTCATCTGTCACCTGTCCTAGCATATAAGCCCTGGTCTTGAGTTATCTTCAAGCTCGGCCAGTGTCTCTTTGGGTTTGCCTGCCAAGAACACCAGCCTGTCCTCTCCAGGAGCAATCCAAATATCTACGAAGTTTCGGTGACCCAATTCTATGATGGCATTTATATAGCACTTTGCATAAATCACTTCTCCTAGAATTTCCTGCAAGAGGGCTTGTGCAGGAACTGGCCTGGAACACTTTAACACAGCCTGATCCCAGGCTTTTCTGAGACCCATTCTTCTCCCAGCAGCTCATATGCCAGAATCAGAGCCACTATTTTCCTGAAACTCTCACTGTGTGAGAATATTCCGAGCATCACTGCTATCTGTGCTGAACGAATCCCTACTTCTTGGAACCATTCTCCTAACAATTTGGCTGCCATGTGATAGAGCCATTCTTTGGCTCGATTCTAGGGTATGATGAGATTCAGTAACAATTAAATGCCAATCTCAGTTCTGTATTCCAGATGGCACTTGCCATCTCCAAGAGTTCCATCTCCAAGTGTTCTTCTTTGTCACAGAAGAGAGCAGTAGTACAATCTGTAATAAGGTGCTAAGGTCAGTTGGTCAGGCACATGCGTAAGTTCCTGGGGAATGTCCAGTCATTGTGCTTATTCTGAGTTTGGAGGATGCCATTGCTAACCAAGCAGCATTGCAGAGCACCCCTGCCAGAAGGACCACGAGTAAGCAGAGGCACTTATAGAGAGCCTGGGGGGGAACAGCTCCAGAGGAATGTCCCTGACACTAGAAGCTGGACTTCAGGCCAACATGCATAAAATGTACTGGCATGGCTCTTCCAGTGTTGATGTAGTGATGTACTTCCATACTTGCTGGCAAATAGCTGTGCCCAAAGCCATCTGAGTGTCCCCTGCTACATAACTTCCCCAGTGCTTCCCTCTCAGGTCACCCATATATCACCCCCACCACTACCATTATTTAACAATTACAAAGTAAATATCTGGCACAAGAGGGGGCCTCTAGGCTTCTGCCCCAGGACTACCTCTGCTTCTTCCTGATTAGTCAGGACAGGTATTAAATATTTGGCTACCAACACTGCCTAGACCCATTCACAGAAGGAAGGCTGGATTGAGCAAAAATTAGATGTGTAAAGTTTACCCACTATAGGAGCATCTACACTATGGATCTAGGGACTTTCTAAACTTCCTAAAGCCAACCATACAGGTGGCCAAATAATTGAACTAGTAACACAGACTTGGTCAGCCCACCCTCTTCCTCGGGGATATGAGAGAAAGAGCTGCCAGCATTCAGAAGGGTACCAACAAGGGGACCCAAGGAGAACACAAAGGCATTTCTGGGAGGAAATACCTGACCAAGTTAACCTTCTTTTTGTTAAGAATGAGAACTCTTAAGAGATAAAAAGTAGAGACTTTTAAAAAAAAATTTCAAGGATAAAGGAAGAAGCTATGATCATCTATGTATATAAAACATTGTAGGCAAAGGAAGAAAAATGAAGCTGGCCTCAAACTACTCATCCAACGGATCGATAAAACTCTGAGGGGGAAAGTTTGCCAAGCAAGATTTCAAAACCTAAAAAGTCATTCGCTGCTCATGAGGTAAAGCAACAGAAAGATACCATAAGGTGCGTGAAAGTTCCTAAAATGCCTCTCATGTACCTTTCCTTAAAAATATGCAATTAAGCCATATGTCAAAATGAAGAACTCCATAACAGGAAGGCTGTAATATAAAAGGACTGACCATAAACACTGAAATAACTTAAACTTAGAACTAAGACGAAATAATGATCCTAAATATGGTTACAAAATAATGCAGATGTTAAATAATTCTTGAAGAAAAAAATACATAAGCGTGAGCATTAAACTTTGTCAAAAATTCCAGACTGTACCAAAAACCAGGATGCAGGCAGGCAGAGAAGGTGGAAGAAGTTATAAATGGAGATTTTCTCCTCTCATGATAACCTTTATTGAATGTTTGCAAACTATTTTAAATGCTTTACGTGTATTGTCTTATTCACTTTAATACACATCTACAAGGTGAAGATCATCCCCTTTTGATAGATGACAAAATGGAAGGAGAGAAGTTAATTACTTATATAGACAAAAGAAAAAAGACCTCTGGAAATATGACATATGTGGAGAGGAAGACAGCAGGAGAGGGAAATTTACATATCTTTAGGTCTAATAAAATGGATTTCTTAAAAATAAGGATTTAGAAAATTTAAACAATATAATAAGTTTGATTTAATATATATTTAGTCTCTCTGATCTTCAGTTTCCTTAACTGTAAAAAGGGAACGAGACTTCCTTGCTGTTGGAATGTTCTAATGATAGTAAAAGGATGCTTCATCTGGTTTTGGAAGCTCCTGAGGATAATTTTCAAGAGATGAGATGTTCATCCCAGAATTCTGGACGCAATCCAAGGAAAGGACCAAAATTCCTCTTTGCTCTCTGTAACAGAAGTGACCCACACTCCTGAGTTCCAAGGGCAGCCAGTGTTCTGAGAGGGGCTGCTGGGACAGAGGGTCCGACTCAGTATCCAAGTCTGGCAGGAAGAATTCTTCATCCACACACAAATGGTCACAGCTGCCCTTGTGGCTGGTCCTCAGCTAGTGACCCTCTTCTCCCTCCTCTGGCTAGCACATCCCCTTTGGGGTAAAGGACTGGGCAGGGCTCCTCTCTGGTGTCTGCTTCTGGAGATAAGTCCTTGATGACTCTCTGCAGCCTGCCAGTCAGGAGATAAATTTCCTATTTGGGAGGAAATCACACACCCCGCCCCCTGCTCCAGCGGGTGGGTGTTGCTGCATCTCCCACCCCTCTGCAATGGTGGGAAGTGACTACACCCACCCTTCCCCAACCCTGGGGGATTCCAGCATTTGAAAGTTCAGAGCTGGAAAGATAAACATCACAGATTATCCCTCACTCGCTCATTGTTCCTCTTCAGCAACAGAAAAGGAACAGAGAACCAGACTGCACGGAAATTCATCCATCTGCAGGCGTTGTTAAGGGAACCGATGCTTAAATTGTGCTCAGGGGCACCTCCCTTCCCTCTCACCAACACCACCACCCACCCATTAAGAAAAAAAAAACTTTATTTCCAAGGTAAGCTTTACTAGCTTAGCTCTGCTAACCCCCTCCTCCTTTATTTCCAGGATGAAACTTTATTTTTTTAATTGTAACATAGTTGATTGTACATATCTGTGGGGTACAGAGTTGAATATCATTATTTGTGTGTAATATGTGATGCTCAAATCAGGATAATTAGTATATTCAACATTATACAATGTAATCATTTTTCCTGGCCCAGGGATGAAAGCTAAAATAGTGAAACAAGAAGGAGATTTGGGGCTGGGGAACTGGTTTTCTCACTTACAGGCTGTGTCACTTAGAATGAGTTAACTGCTCTGTTGGCCAGTTACCTGATCCATAGAAGGGAATAATTCATATTTACCCTGCCTACTTCACAGAGTTGTTGAACAAAAGGATATATTGAACCCAAATTCTGTTTCTACATGGCAGAGTACATATCACACTAAAGGAAGATTATCATTACAGAGAAGAGCCATGCCTGGTGACCCAGCTCCGTACCCTGGGGAGCCAAGCCCATGAAGTGAGGGGGGAGGCTGCAGGCTGGCAGGAGCTGGAGCTTTCCACGCGCTGGAGAGGCAGTAGCTAGGTCCTAGCCGGCACCTGGCCCTCTACCTAGCAGCTGAGGCAATGCCTTGGCTCTGGGCGGCAGCCTGGCCGTAATGGTGTGTGTGAGTGTCCTGGCTGATGCTCTCAAGAGCATTCACAATGCCAAAAAGAGAGGTACATGCTAGTTGTTTATTAGGCTATGCTTCAAAAACATTATGGTTTCTGACTGTAATGATGAAGCATGGTTACACTGGCAAATTTGAAATCATCAATGACCACAGAGCTGGGAAATTGTTGTGAAACTCACAGGCAGGTTAAACAAGTGTGGAGCGATCCACCCCAGATTTGATGTGCAACTCAAAAATGTAGAAGACGGCAGAATAATCTGCTCCCATCCCGTCAGTTTGGTTACATTGTACTGACCACAGACCATGAAGAAGCAAGAGGAAAATATACAAGAGGAAAAATCCTGGCATTCTTTTTCTGGGGATGTAATACATCATACCTACAAATAAAATGCCTCAATGAACAGCAAAAAAAGAGTATTATCCTTATCTCCCACTGATTTCTTCAGTTATCCTACCTCCCAACCAATCTCAGTTCCTACTGTTTTTGCCAAATGTAGAGGACAATTTATTTTTTCCTATACAAGTCTTCGTTCAAAATATTTGCTCAGAGATGTTCTTCCTCCTCTGTCTCTGCCTTCAAAATCCTTTCCATCCTTCCAAGTCCAGTTGAAATTCCCTTCTTTCCAAGAAGCCTTCCCCATTCTGGTATCTCTTTCCAAAATCAATCTCTCTTCTTCTGAACTCGTCTAGCCTTTTCTTTGTTCCCTGATTTCAGCACTGACCCTATTCTGCCTTGCATCCAAGTTCTGCATACAGCAGCTAGTCCCCCCAGTAGACTAAACATGAGTAATTTTATCCCTGCATTCCCAGTGCCTGACACTGAGCCTGGGCCAGGGACATGGCAGTAGTGACAGTAGAAAGGGACAGGAAGGGGCCACCTATGTCACGTATATGTGTTTGTATACATGGATTTATTGGTGGGAAATTTACACCTCACTATCTCCCAAAAGAGTCTAAGAAAACATGAAAAACAGAACACAACTCAAAGAAGAACAAGCTAGAGTAAAACTAGATCATTATCTTTCAAGGCACCTGGAATGAGTTGTTTACTACAGTTGAATGCTGGCTTTATCTCTAAGTTTCCTGGATGAAAGAGAAACACGCTGGCTCATATACTTTTCATTGTACAATAACTTTGGAATCAGATTGGAAAGAGAAATTTTTCCTGGCACCATGTTCAAGGAGAAATTTATCAAGCGGGTCCTTATGTAATAGACATGAGGCAACACAGTGAACAGCATCTCCAACTGGTGTTTTGCAAAAGGACACAAATGTCTTCAGATGGGCCATTCTTATGTTCGACTGTGGTTTAGAGGGAAGGGATTTCTGCAAGGATATGGGACATGGCCCATATCCAGGGCTTTCTCTACATTTATTGAAGTCTTGAGAACGTAGAAGAAAGAAAAGTTGGTGTAAATCTGTTTACTATCAACTCTCAAAGACCACCTGAAGTCCTCTTCAGGATCCTAGTAGCAGCTTGCAACCACGAAGGCAGCAGAGGCAGGGAGCAAGCAGAAAGTGGGGGCAAAGATCATCTCTTCAAAGGGCAGACTCCAGAGGGGCTGCACACGCTGAGGCAGGCAGGGCTCTGTGTCCACACAGCCAGTGCCTGTCCCCCCATGAACCCTGTGCAGGGTGACATCAGTGGACCCACTGTTCATCAGTAGGGCATATCCCAGTCTGGTTAGCCTCAAAGGAGACTCAAAGAAATGTGGGGCCTCCCAGATGTCACGACAGGCAATGAAAGAGTCTTGGGGGAGAACATAGCTCATGATGATAATACCAGACCCCAGGAAGGACGGAATTTTAAGGCTACCAAGACGACAGACAAGAACCTGCCACAGGCAGAGCTGACCCAGAATGTGGGAGCCTTGGGGTGTCCATCTATGAGATTCAGAGGCAGAAAGGAAAGGTGAGATCTGACTACCTCGACTGACCTCCTGACTATGATGGGAGCAATTGAGGCCCAGAGAGGGAAAATTAGGCCCAAAGGCCACATCTGCAGCCACCACAGATAAATTCATAGGATCTTTAGTTCTTTAGATGGCTGCTTGTCTGTACACAAAAGAGGGAGCCAGTGGCTTTCTGGGGTCATTTACACTCCTGAAAAATAGCAGCACCTCACCAAGAGTCAACGGCTGTGATATCCCCAAGGTTTTACATCTAGAAAGAACTGTCTCTCTCTTTTTAGTGTTTCTTTTTTGTGCCTACTTCTACTAAAAAACCTTCCAAAATGTCAGCACAGTCCCTCTCACTCACGTGACTCCAGAGGCCCGGCCCTTTCTCTCTGAAGTTATCTCTGGTTGGGAAATAGAGCTGGTCTCAGTGTATCTGACTCCAGTGAGACCTGACAACCACGACCCCGCAGTCACCTCAGGCCACCACAGGTCTCACCAGGTTGGCAAAGACAGACTTCTGTTGTCTTTATCAGTCAGTGCCATGGGAAAGGAGAGGTCAGAGAAGGAGGACATCACAAGGTCAGAGGAGGGGACAGCCAGGGTGACCAGAAGGAAAAGTAATTCTGTACTCCCTTTCCCGTTTATGTGCTGTAGCTTTATTCTGAGTAGTCCCGTGTGGACATCCTGCAGTCCCACTGGACTGGTTTTGTGAAGCACTTTCTCTGATTTTGGTCAACAGTCTCTAACTGGTAAGAGTGAGGACACACTGCAAGTGGAGCCCACCAGGGCGAGGGCGACAGAGCCATCGAGCAGGGAAGGTCACTTGAAGATGCGAACTCGGTTCTGCCCCACAGGAAGTGACTCTATCCCCCGTACCAACCTCCACCTCCCCTTCTTATCATCATCAGGTTGATTATTACTATTATTAAGAACAACAGTGACAAGAATGGTGCTAAGGGTATGAATGGGTCAGTGGTCAAGAACAAAATTGTGACATGTATTTTCCCAAAAGAAATTAGATATATTTCAATCCCTCGATAGGCCAAGATTGGCAAAAAGTCCAAAATCAGTTATTCTTCCTTATGGCCAAACATAGGGAAGTCTAGGGGACTGACAGGTATCCATTAAGGATGTTTCCTTGTATAGAGGCACCTTCCTGTCTTTCTTCTGTGGTCCCCCCACAGCCACTGTTGCATGCTAGCCTGTCCCCAACTAACACTGAGGTTCTGTATGAAGCCCTCTTGCTTGCCCAACTAACCGTCCAGACCAGTAAGGTCCCCACAGTGGTGGGATGCATCCATCACTGGCTGCATTTCCTCCTAGTTTGGCCACCTGGGACGTCTAAGCCTTGAGGGACCAGTTTATTGTGCCCAGTAGCCCATTAGCACCCACACATGCATCTCCATGAGATGTTCTGTCCCTTGGAAGCGTGTGATCTTGTGCCCCCATCTCCTCCCCACTAATCTGAAGCTGCACCCTTCCTGGGCCCCTGGGATCCAATTCCCTTTACCTGGGGTTGACCCACTTTCCTCCTCCCACTGCATCCACCTCCAACCCCTAGCCCTGGGCTAATCCATCCTATTTGCTTCAGGAAATCAAAGCCTTCCCTGGAGTCTTCGCTGAATTCTCCAAGGAACAGACTCTGAGAAAAGGAATGAGTGCACGTGGTTTAATGGGAAGTAATTCTAGCACACCTAGTAGGGGAGCAGGGACAAGAGACCAGTAATGGAAAGAGCCTACAAAGTGCACCTTATCAAGTACATTACCACTGTGGGTAACTGGGGCTTAATCCACTGGAGAGCTCTCGGAGATAACAGAACACAAACCTCTACACGACCCCACCTGACGAGTGAGGGAGGTGGGTGTTTATCCACCAGCTCCCACCAGTCATGGGTTGAAGATTGCAGGGAGGGTCTAATTCCCCAGCGCTGCCAGTTGTGTGGGGACAGAGTGAGCTCAGGTGGACAGAAAAGCCCTCAGGCAAAAAAGACACAGGTGCGGGCAGTTGGGAGTCAGGCCAGAGTACCAGGAAAAGGTGGGTGCCAAGAGGACATGGGTGGGGCACTGAGAGTAGCTGCCACCCCCGGGGAAGGAAGTCCAGACCTCATGAACACAGGGGCACAGCCATTGAGGGACCTGGGATAAGAGAGAAAAGTACTTTTTTATTTTGCTGATGAGTCCAGGGCAACAAATTAACGAACTAAATAAATAAGTAATTTTTAAAAATTAAGAAGCCATGCCATTAAAAGACTCTCATCTTAAGCACCTATTATGTATCCACATTGTAGTGGGCACTTTCCATTTGGTATTGCATTTGACCCCCCACAGGCAGACCCAGCCCCTTTCATAGCACAGAGTTGTCAGGAGCAGCCCTACCACAGGTCCAAGGTAAGGCCACTCCTAAGAAGCTACCTGCCACATGCCGCTGTCAGTCACAAAGGAAAGTATATTTGTCCATTTCCGTTGCTTATAACAGAAATACCTAAACTGGGTGATTTAAAAGAAAATAAAATCTATTGCTTACAATTTTAGAGGCTGGGAAGTCCAAAGTCCAGGGAACACATCTGGTGAGGGTCTTGGTGGTGGCAACAGTGGCCCAGGGGTCTCATGTGGCAGAAAATGGCTGAACAGAGAGAGAGACACTCTCAGTGCTCTCCTTTCATAGCCCTCAGAACCACGCCCATGACCACCATTTTTAATCCATTCCCTATGGCATGGTCCTACATCCAATCACCCCTTCAAGGCTCCACCTTTCATTTACCATAATAGAATTTCCCACCCTCAACAGTTACAGTGGGAACTAACCTTCTAATAAATGAACTTCGGGGAGACACAATTCAATCAATCCACAGCAAAATAGTACAGTCCACCTGTGCCTTTGGTCTTGCCCCTTCTGCATTGAAAACTTGGTGGCGATTTGGGGAAACACAGGATAAAGAAACCACCCTCAGAGCAATCTCAGAAATGAGACCCACAATGAAGGAAGATTCTCCAAGGCAGAATGGAAGACCAGCCAAACTAGAAAATCTTTTAACAAATGTTTTCAACAAAACCTAGGTTAGACCCACCTTCCTATGTGCCTCTGAGGCACTCTCATCTATTTTGCCTCATATCATTTGCACAATATACTTTGAGGTAGGTCTCTAATAAAGAAAATGAGGTGTGAAAGATTAAGTAAATCACTCAGGATCATGGTTAATATGTACCAAAGCTAAAATTCCAGCCCAGCCCCAGCCCCCGCCCAGCTGGCACACAGATACAAGCTACTGAATTGCATTACCAGGAAAGGTCATAATTTCATTTTGGGAACTTTTGTTTTGTTGTTTTGTTTTAAGGATGGACCGCTATATTTAGGAAAGTCATTGGGTACACTGCAGCATAGCAGCAAAGGGGTAGGTGTAGACTAACTAGATCCTCCAGTCTCCTGTCCTGAGAAGTTAATTCTCATTTGTTTTTGCAACTTCGTTCCTTTTCCTTTCTCTCTTTTGTTTCATTTTTTTCTCCTTTCGCAATCTCTCCATCTACTTTCCAAGCGGGTCAGGGTCTCTGTGAAGCTCTTACTCAGCTTCTGCTTTCTTTCTCCAGACTGCCGGATCATCTGGTACTCACGTTGTTATAATTACTGACACATTTGTACAGTGCAGTGTGGAGTGAGCAGGGTTAGCTCACCGAAGGGCTGGGGAGGGAATGGCCTTGATCTAAGCTGCAGCCTGGTTCTAATTTTAGCGACAACGGAGCACTGGACTTCCTGGAGGTATCAGATGGCCTGCGCTCTCCCACTGCCTGTGTTGGGCTGACACCAGGCATGTGGAAGAGATTCAGGTCACAGGAATCACCAGATCAGGTCACACCTCTGGGTCATCCCGCCCAGCCCCTGTCTCAGAGAGTTAGGACAGGGTGTCTCCCACTGTCAGAGCTTAGCAATTTCCTTGTAAAACTTCCTTAGTTTGCAGACAAAGCAGAGGTAGAGAGAGGGAACAGAATTCTCTCCTATGAAAGGCCAGCAGAGCCGACTCTAGAATCCACGTCTTCTGACATCCAGTCTTGTGTGTTTCCTATTATTTCACCCCCTAAACACTAGGGCTGTAGCCGGAGGATATTCTACTTCCCTTTCGAAATATGGGCCATTCTGAAATATTTCTAAATAATTTCCCCTAAGAATTCATTTTTTAATGAGGTAAAATTTACATACAGTGAAATACACAGATGTCATGTATATAATTTGATGAATTTGGAAAAATGTATCCACCCCCATCAAGATAAAGAACAATTCCATCACCCCCAGAAAATTCTATCATAATCTCCCTTCTAATCAATCTCCCAGTCCTCCCTGTAGGGAAAGTCCATTCTAATTTTTATCACCGTGTATTAGTTTTGCTGGTTCTTACCTTCAAATAAATGGTATCATCGTATCTAGGAAATGGACAGGATCCTGACTCTTAGCTCTAACAGGCCCTTCGCCAGGGGGTTCCAATTACATTTTCTCTTGTCCAAGCCCCTTCTTGCCGGACTGAGCCAGAAGAGCCCTTCACTGAACTCTGGGTTTCCATCCTCTAAACCCATAATGTAGAAAATTTCAAATAAACTGCTACCTTGTCAAGTTAGAAGTCATTCAATCTAGTTTCCTGCTACAAGTGAGGCTTATATCCTTGAGAGTTCTTTATCCCATCCTTACAGATCTCCTGGAACAAAAGCTGAGAACATTTTAGTTATTAATAATGACTCCTACAATTAACCAGCGTGCTTTTTTCATTCATTAGAATGTTTTTTTCATTAGTATCCCTCTCCTCATGTTTCCTCCCCTTGAAAGCTGTTGAACAGTTGGTCAACAATAAGAAAGGTACTTAGGTTTGATATTGTGATCTCGCTAGGCAGGGATTTTCTATATCCATTCAGAAAAATTTGACATTGAACATAGGTTTGTCTCACAACTGCTATATACTAACTTGAGTTTGAATTATAACTCTACCAGTGACTGGTCCTGTTTTTGAGTCTTGTCATTGAGTGGCCTTGGCAACTCTGTTGTCCCCAGTAGAAAGCATGTTTGCATTAGCAAGCCATACCTTCTTGGGGGTATCTCCCACCTGGGGTTACCTGCCCTTACAGGTCGCTTAAAGGACCAATGCATCTTACCTTTACCTCTCTTGCATGTGCCTCATGCTGTGATCTCATAGAACTCTTATAGAAGTGCTCAAGAGCTTCTTGAAGGATACGTCATTTCTATATCCCCAACATGCAAGTATGAAGTCTGGCTCAATAAAAATTAATCAAACCATCAATCAATCAATCAATCAATAGACGACATTAACTCAGTCTGGGGAAGAGTGAGAGATAGGTTTCCCCAAAGCATTGGCTCCCTTCCTTCCCATAAACCAGGGTATTCCCTTCCTGGTCCTGAGCTAGTATAGATTCTCTGAAGACCCCATGACCAAGACTTTCCCTATCCGTAACAAATCTTGGTCCAAGAGCAAAGAGAAATAGAAGGGAAAATAATATCTACTGAATTTTCCCAATGTCATTTAACTATTAGCTGTCACAGACTGCCCTCAACCCTTTCATCTCATCTGGGTGCCCACCTTTAGGGTAATCATGACTGTATCCTCCCCAAGTCCCCTTCTAACACCTTGTCTTTTGTCTCTGTCAGAGGCTTATGTGGGGTACCCAGTTCATTGGACAATACTTATCACAAAATAAAGAAATACTCAGTTCCCTAAAGAAGATCTTCCATTTTCTTTATATTGTGTTCTGTAATCATGATCTTATCAGCAAAGCACACCATTTCATCTAATACAAGTTTCACTGAGCCCTCGTCTTACCCCAATATCTTTAACAGTTTTCCCTTCGGCTCCCTGAATTTATGCTTGTAGTTCTTTTCATTGCCTTCAGTAAGAGAAAGAAGTTTCCTTTCCTTGTCTCGTCTTGACTGCCTCCATCCTGTGAGTCTGGCCCTACATCACAAGAGCTCTTAAATTATTCCATTAAGCATGTGATTTTTATTCAAAAGCAGACATTTACCTCTGTGGATTTGATCTGCACTCAAAAGCCAAAATGAGTGTAGTGGATTGAATTATGTCCCCCCAAAACTCCCTGAAGCTTAAATTGTGTCCCCCAAGTTTTATGTATTAGAAATTTAGCCCCCACTGTAACTGCTGAGGATGGGAAATCCTATTATGGTAATTTAAAGCTGGAGGCTTGAAGAGGTGATTGGGTTGTAGGTCCCTGCAGTAGTGAATGGATTAAAAGTGGTGGTCAGGAGCATGATTCTGAGGGCTTTAAAAGTAGAGAGAAGAGAGGCTCTCTGCTCTCTCTGCTTCCACCATCTTGCAATGTGAGACCCCTGGGTCACTGCCGCCACCACCAGATGAACTTTAGACTTCCCAGCCTCAAAAACTGTAAGCAAGAAATTTCATTTTCATTATAAACCACCCAGTTCAGCGTACTTCGTTATAAGCAACAAAAACAGACTAATATAATGAGTAACCACATCTTGTACAGAAAACAGCTGACGTGTAGCCCTGAACCTCATAAGGCAGGAAATCACACTCCCACACTGCCCCAAGGCTGCTGCACCAACCTCATCTGAAACCTTCCCCTGATGGTATCAGCCATTGCATAGCACAGCACTGCAGTGGACCACAATCTAGAATTAATAAGTATTCATGGGTTAAAAATTGTGGAATTGCAGCCAGAAGGACTATTACAAACCTTTTGGTCCAACTTAACATCCTTTAGAAGAAGAACCTGAGGGAAAGAGATTTGCTGTGGTCAGACAGCAAGCAAGCAGCAAGGTATGCTCTTGGTTGGTTTGACCCTAGCTGTGAAACCATCGTTTTAAGTAACATGTTGTGATGGTATCAGATATGCTCAGTTAACCTTTCTAGTTAGCCTGAAGAGATGAATGGAATTTTCTGGAAAGTTACAGAAACAAAAAAAGCAGTTCTAGTGTAGACAGGTGTTGGGTGGTAGTGAGGCAGTTAGGCAGAGGTTCCCTTGCTCCTGCAAGGTGCAGACTGCATTCTCATCAGAATGGAGAGACCTGGACAACACCCAGTAGGACACTGTTCGGCTTAGGAGGCCAGAAAACTCAGCCTTTGTAGGGCTGGGTGTGAGGGGTCAGGGCTGTCCAGACTTCTTGTTTCTGGAGCAAACACTGTAGATGTCAGGCACTAAGAAGAATAAGGTTGCTAGAAAGTGCATGTGAGTGTGTGTGTATCTGAATGTGTGAGCACATGTGAACACATGTGTATGTGTGTGAAAGTGTGAGTCTGCGTGTGTGGACGTGTGTGTGTTCATGTGCACCTACGCGCATGGGTTGGGGAGCTCAGAATGTGCAGAGGAAAGGAAGGAATGGACTGTGGAGAGCCCAGACAACAGATGCTGAAGCATTTGGATTGTTTTCCTATGGAAAAAAATAAATAAATAAATAACATGGCAACAAAGAAGAGCAGAAAAAGAAAACAAAATCTTCCTTAATCCTTCCAGTCATCATCCAGATGCAGATATTTTTTGCATGTTGTTGTCACAGTACACAAATCATTTTGTAATCCCTTTACTCAAGGTGATGTTATAAGCGTTTTCCACACTGATGCACTAACTAGAGACTGAGAGCACCATCATTTTCTGAATGACTCCCCAATAGTTGGACATTTCAGCTGCCTCACAGATTTTATACAATAAAGCTGTGTTGAAGGCTGGAGATTTTTCTTCTTGTGAATTATTTACTTAGGATAAATTCTCAAGAGTATAGGTCAAAGGTCATGCACTATTTGGGGCTCTTGATACATACTGTTAAAAGAGACAAACCCCAAATTGTTCCAGACAATGACACCCCTACATGCAGTGTGTGAAAGTGCCCCCTTCATTAGAACTCTTCCGTGATGAAAAACTACCATTTGGGGGACGGGGGGGCAGGGGTGGCTGGCCAGTACAGGGATCACACTTTAACCAACCAAGCTAACTGGCCAGCCTGAAAAACTACTGTTTTAATGAGACCGTAAAACTTTTATGTATAAGGACCCAGCCCAGCACCTCAAGCGAGGTTTTGCAGCACCAAATAGGTGACCAAGGGCCAATCCAAACTTGTGACAACTGAAGCTGAAACAAATTAAGGAACCAGCTTTAAGAGAAAGAATACAAAATTACCAAAATAAAATAAGGTATAAAAGTAACTTTTTCAAATGGGGAAAAAATCAAAACAAATCACAAATGTTTAAAAGCCATAAATGCAGCAAATTCACAAAATTGGAAAAAAATCATAATTTTTACTAATTAATCATTTGATACCCTCCTATAATAATTTTTTCCTACATTTTTGGCTGCATACTCATGGATCTCTTCTTTGTATAGTGACAATTTTCAGTATTAATTTCTGTAGCAGGAACAGAAAGCTAATTTAGTCTTTCCTCTGGCATGGTTGATCAAAATTTGTTTATTGCTATGAATAGGTTATGAAAGTTTCCAGCCTGGTCAGTTAGCTCAGTTGATTAGAGAGCGGTGATATAACCCTACACCAGTCAGACACCAAAATTGTATGTTTATTTATTTATTTGTTTCACCTTCACAACTCATCATTAGTAATGTTACACAGACTGTTAGAATTGTGAGATTTCAGTAAACATCAGTCAAGTTTCTTTTGTATATGAGAGCCATTCATCTTTGTAAGTCAATGCTAGCTTTATTATAAATTTAAACCAGAATGTATTTTCCTATTTGGGGAAGATCCTGTGGAGTTTACATTATATTACAGCTGCATATAGAAAACAATCTAGGCTGAGTCTGAGTCTATTTCAAACCCTGTTTCTCCACCCATACCCACATACTCCTTGCACTGCCTGCTACAGGACATGTTCACTTGGGTACAACCCCTGGCCCTACACCTGTGACAATGTGGCACTGGTGAGTCAGACTATGGCTGGTAAGAGTGTTCCTGAAAGCCATTCCTATACGGGAATAGAGAGCAATGATTTAACCCAACATGGAAGAAACCGTGAATCACACAAATGCATCTCACCAAACCCAAGCTAGATGTATCATTAAGTCAATCCCAGGTCCCAAATATACTTGTGGCCACCCCAATGCCAACTGACACAAGGGAAAATTAACAGAGGGGAAGCCAGAGTGGAAAGAGACAGTGGTCATAAACAAATTTGGATGAAAACATCTTATTTGTTCAAATTGTATAAAAACATACAACCACGTGAACACATTGCCAGGGCCCTCCCAGGGCCTTGGAAGGGGTCCGTATGAGAGAGGGCACTGGAGCCCTAAGTGTCAATCTGTTCATCTGTGCATCACCCTGAATTAATTCATACATCACTTTAATATAGTGAGAATTTTTAATTACCTTAATTGTAAAAGGGTGTTGTGTGGATGTTTTTTTGCTACATATAAGAAATTACACTGAGGAGAAAGAGACTTTGCATTCCAAATAGTTACCATTCCCCTTCTAGTGATGGCTAAGAGGAAACTGAGCCCCAACCATCACCCCTTCCTCCCCTTATTAAGCAGACAACTATGGGCGCGGGGGAGGAGAAGGAGAGGAAATTTGAAGAGTCGTTGGAATCATAAGTCATAAAACTATTTGGGAAGTTCTGGAGGTTCTTCACCCCCAATACCAAATGATGGGTAGCCCAAGACAACTATTCATAGTTACTGGGTGACTTGAAAGAAGGGGACACTAAACTAACATCTTACTCCAGATTGAATGCTTACTCAGAGTAGTGGCAACATGCTTCCATGTCTTTTGGAGCAGAGAGAAAGAGAACTGGAAAGAAATGGCAGGTGGACAGTAGAGTAGCAGGTGGCAGTTTGAATTCCTGCAATCTGGAGGGTCCAGGATGTGTGGATTTCCCAAAGAGTGGTGGGCATAATAAAAGTGGCCAGGACGGTGCCTTCTTACTGGTATGCCACTCAGAAGGGGTGGCCAGTGGATGAGGAAAGCTCAGCAATATGAAGCCCCCAAATAGACCATCAAGATGGGATCTGATGAGAGTAAAAAGAGCTCAAGTCAGGCCAGAATGGATCTCCCACATCAGGGAACTGTGCAGGTCAGAGGCCCCTTCCAAAAGGGCCTTCTGCAGGGCTCACCTGGGCCCCACAGAGGACACCATCTGAGCACCTGCTACCCAGACGACTACAATGCACCAGCCACCATCAACAGAGAAAGGACCACCAATAGTAGCACCAGTCCCCAACACAATGGAGTAAAGAGTGATCCAGAGGAGAAAGAGGAGGGAGAATAAAAGAGAAGCCCAGTCCCATCTGTCCCAGGTCCCTCACGGTGAAGCCAGGAGGAAGTAACATTAAATTCAAGCTGGTAAAGAAGTTTTCAACCAAGGCTTCGATGCCTGAGATGCCACTAAGGGACAGGAATGGGAGAGTTGTCATAGAACAGTTGAAGGCAAAGAGTAGAGATTTTTTTAAAAAAAGAATTGTCTGCATAACAAGTTCAGACTGTTCAATAAGTTATTCGTAAGCTTGAAGAATTAGCAAAAACAGATTGGGAAATCTGTTGTGTGTCAGAATCATCCTTTAAACGGGTTTCTCTGTTCTCTTCCACATCCCACAAATGTGCTGGCATGAGCTGCCCCTATTATCCTTGGTCTAATGAATTCCCCAGTTCCTGGAAAAGTGTTTCTCTCCAAATCTCTGTTTTATTAATCAGAATGATAGTCATGAAAATAATGCTTAAGAAAATGGGTGTTTTTAGCTTTTATGATAAATAAGCCTTCTGAGCATAAAGGCAAGTTTAAATTTGCAATGCTTTTTCACTTTTGAAATTCTCTTGGCCTTCTGACTCATGAGAGGCCATATATATGGCTCAATGAAACAAGCACTGAGCTAGTCATTGGTACACCTGGTTTCCAGGTCCTGTCCTGTAAGTTGTCAAGGGTAAACTTTCAACTTTCTGGATCACATCTTCCCCAGTCTCAAAGAAGGTGCATGACTTCTCCAGGGTTTCCTGGAGAGGAAGAAACAGGCCTAAGTCTCAAACCCAGGCCTTCTGGCTCCAGAAGAGTTTTGTGCATACCCCATTTTAGTGGCCATCACTGTCTTGTGTGTCTCTCTTTTTCCATTCAGTAAGCGCCAAAGGATAACAACACCATCTTTTCATATTTGCGTCCCCAGCACCTGTCAATGTCCCTGGCATTGAGTAGAAGCCCAGACAATGCTAAATGAGTATAAAAGCTGCATACTGTGCAATCAGAAACTGCATCAGTATTCCCTAAGTAACATGATCCTCACTTAACCTCCAAAACAAAAATTTAAAAGTGGAAATAGAAAAAAGCAGAAAGTAAAGCATGATGTTTCTCATGGTGTGGTTGTCTGGCGATAACAACAGTATCATTGATAAAATGTACTCATCAACATGCCACTCTGTAGCCACTTGTCACAGGGAAGGAAAAATTTGCTTTAGAACCTGGCTACAATTGGAGCTGCTTTGTGTGTTTGTTTTTTAAGGAGAAAATGATTCTTTTTCTGTTTATGAAAACACGTTGAGAGTCATCTTCAGCTATGAAAGGTGAGCCTAAATAGAAAATGAACTGCAAACACACTAAGAGGAATTTGGAGATTGTTCCCTCACAGATCAAGAGTAAAAGGCTGCAAGGTTCCGCAAGCTTTGGAGAAGAGGAAAAATGGGGACATGTCCCCCACAGAGAATGGATCCCAGCTATGCAGTAGCAATCCAGAAACTAGAAAGTAAAATGGTCAGGAGGCAGTCCCGGTGGGGATGGGGCAGCTATTCTTTCTTCTGACCTGTTTTTTAATCCCCCTCTACAATCCCCAAATCTTTAGCAAATATCATTTATATATACAGGTGTTATTTGGTGCCTTTAGGAATGCAGGAGGAGATGTTACATACTTTTGACAAAGCAAACCAAAACCAGCAGCCATTGCAGCACCTGTTGCAGGGGAATTGGCGGGTGGAATGATGCATCTACACCAGGAGCAGGAATTCAGGGTGAGAAGTGATCAAGAGAATATAAGCTCCTCCACCCCCTGACTCAGGATCCTCTGAGACTTTGGGGGAGGCTGCTGGACTCCCCAGCTATTTTCTTTGGCTGTCCTAGCAGAGATTGGTGGTACCTTCGTCCTGACTCCTGGGGAATCGGATGAAGCAGCAAACCCATACCAGTGAACACCACCCACTAACTATCAAATGCCAGCCCCTGCATTTTTTTGCCTGAAGCTTTCTCTTACCACTGCAGCTGTCTTCACCACCATTGCAGCAGGAAGGGAGAACAGGGGAATTAATGCCCACCCTTCACCTGCACCTTGGAGCAACACTCAAGCAATGACTGATGGGAGCCAGTGTATAAATACCCCAGCTCTCTCCCCCTCATAGAAGGACTAACTCTGAGCTGTGTTTTTACATTGGCTTCCAGAGATAACCCTGCTGGATGAAGCTCTGGTCACTCTTGAGGACAGCTGGCTTGATAATGCACCTTTACATGGCTGCATTCCCTTCCCTGTCTCATTACCCCACAACCCTCTTTTCATCTCCCAAATAAAGTACCTGCACTGAAATCCTCATCTCAGGATCTGCTTCTGGTAGAACCCAAACTAAGATATTACATGAAAGAGCAACCCTATAAAGCTGAAGAGCTTGGGGACATTCAGATGATACCTGGGGAATCTGATGAAGCAGCAAACCCATCTCAGACCCATGCAAGCATCAAAAAGGATTCCGTGTAACTTACGTGTTTGTGAATGTTTCCACAGTAGCGGCTCTTTAAGTGCCCAAATGCAAATCTCTTTCCACTTGCAAATGACCTTAAGCATTCTTTCTTGCTGGGTGAACCATCTGCTCTAATCCTAAAAAACCCATTCAAAGAAGCCAGATGGAGTCCATGATATTTTCATTTGTGACAATTCGACTACTGGCCAAAAGGATGGGAGAATAAGAATCGCCCAGCTTGGTCGTTTCCTGTTCTTGGGCACTTGAGAGGCTCCTCCATGCTCATCTCTGTCAACACGAAGTTGGTCCCTACAGGGAGGCCAGAAATGATGGCGGGTGGAAGGAGAATGACTTGGCTGCACCACAATTGAAGAGCTTCCTGCAGAGGGACCTGTTTGCCTTCTCGTCCTAGCCTCTCTGATTTATCTAACCATCTTTATTCTCTGCACCTTTCCAGGGCTGCCCAAGGTGATGGGGAAAGCCATTGGAATCCAGGGTGTTGGCTGGATGCATGGCAGACCTAAGCATGAGCCAACGCAGTGGGTGCTCCCGCAGCATCTGTCGGCAACCTGTCACCTGAGTACATTCACCACGAGCTTCCCCATTCCAACCTCTCCCCTGCTCCTCAGGCCTCCCCTCCCCAACTCCCCCACACGCCTCCCTTTACTGAGGAGATTGAAGCCTTCGCCACACGCTCCCTTCCACCTCAGAATTCCTCTCTGCCTTTGCAGTCTCCTCTTTCCTCCCATCTCAAAGAAGAGCCCTCTTCACAGTGCTGACCCTTCAGAAGCAGCCTCTCAATCGCTTCCTGTCCCTGACTCCTTTGTTTCTTTTGTCTCAGGCTAAATCCAAACCACTGTCTCCCATCCCTTTAGCTCTCTCACTTCCTCCACACCAGCTCTTACATCAAGACCATAGGCCCCTAGAGCTTCTGCTCGGCTGCACAGCCTTACGCTGTGTGTTCCTTATACTGCTGGAGACCATACTCAGTCCCATAACCCACTCTCTCATCACTCTCACCACTCTCTCATCAGTAACTTCTGATCCCTGCACTGGTGCCAGTTAAAGCTGGGATGAGGCCAGCGACAGAAAAATCAGGCAATTGTGCAGATCGGCATCTCTACATTTTATTCCTTACAACTTCCAGATCATATCTGTAAGCAACCAAATTAAATTCCTAAACCCAGCTGACTTTCACTACTCTCATTTCTTATCCATGGCTCCAGTGAATGTACTTTCTGAAGAACGTACTGGTTCCTTTCTCCTGGAGGGGCGTGTCTCTGAGATGGAGTTGAGGTATGCTCTGGACATGAAGGTGATTCCCATCACTCACTCACAGTCACTGCGGAGACCAAAGACTGTCAGGGAGCCGATGAACCGCAGGCATGGGCTGGTTTGTGTCCACATTTCATGCCAATAGTCTCCTCTGAAATAAATTATTGGCAAATCCATGGCCAGCTGACTTTAGTGACACTCCTACCCCCTAACATACTCAGTTTTCTAAATGATGGTGTGGAAACCTGACTGCTTCATATTTATATCGATCATTTGAATCAGAGAATTAATACATGCATGCCGTAACAATTCAAATACCATATACATATCGAAAGTAATACCAATAATCTGCCTCCCCCTCGACTCCAATCCCACTTCTTTGATATAACTTCTTATAAAGGAGGAGGAGGTATTCCACCACAGTCTTGGTATGGAGGGAGACCTTGTGCTGGTCCTGACTATTTCTGTGTTTAGTAGGTAGAAAGACTTTCGGCTTCCTTATTACCATCACTCCCAAATGTGTAGCAGGGTCACATCCCCGTGTTAAAGGGCTTATAAATAACAGCATCAGATAAAAGGGTGGTGATGTGTCTAATGAAGACTGAACAAACTCACAGGGAAAAGTAAGCTTTACAACACCACTGAGCAATTCACAAGCAATAAGCAATGTGCAATAGGCTAAGGGGTCCCTTTCATATGAAACTAAGAAATCAGTTATATGTGTCCTATCTTGGTACAGATGCTATACAGTACTCCCAGTGGAGAACTGAGAATCTGCAGATGCTGACCCAACTCCCATTCGATTCCCTGGCACTAATTCAGGCATATTCTGGGTCATCTCTTAATGACTGATGGAGAGAATTGGCTATCTTGGCCTGAGTCTAGATAAAAGGGGTAAAAAGAACACAGTCCCAGTGAGAATTCAAACCACATTTCCCCTCAGCATGCAGATCTGAGGAGAGAATTATACCACCTGTTTGGCCAGAAAAACCCTAAGCCAAAAATGTAAAGTGGTTCTAGGTTAGTAGTACTCTTACGCACCTGCTAAAAGCAAATTCAGATTCTATCTGGATAAATGTACTTTAGAACCAGGACTTCAAAATTTTTTTACAGTTGTCTTCATGATTTTCCCAATTATAAAGCATAAAACACACTAGAAAAAATGCCGTCATTAGTAAGAGACCAGAAAAATAACAAATCGCAAAATTAGAACCACAGAGACCACAAATATTAAAATTATTACATACATAGTATAAAAGAAGTATGTTTGGGAGGTAAAGGTGGGTGCCAGAATATGGTGAATGAACAAGAGATTATATTATATTATATTATATGTAAACAATGACTAGGTTGATATGAAGAAAAGAAAATGGAACTGGGGTGACTAGGTAGCTCAGTTGGTTAGAGTGTGGTGTTATAACACTACAGTCAAGGGTTTGGATCCCAGTTCACGCCAGCTGCCAAAAAAAAAAAGGAAAAAAAAATGGAATTGAAGTCAAAAAATAAAATTTAAAATTTATTGATGTTTGAACAGCAGAATAGACGCTGAAAAAAGTGGGTGAATTAGAAAATAGAAGGAAGAAATTACATAGAACACAGCATAGAAATACACAGAAATAGAAAATATGAAAATATGAAAGATACGTTGGGAGCAATGGAAGATAAAGTGAGACCTGATGTAAATTTAATCAGAGTTCCAGAAAGAGCAAAAAGAGAGAATGAGGATAGAAAATGTTTGGAGGTGTAATATCTAAGATTTTTCCAGAATTGGTAGAAGACAGTAATCCTCAGATCCAGTTAGACATTAGAAGTACCCATCTAAAGAAGAGCTTGTATCTACAGACCCAAGATTTCTACTTCGTATACCATTGAGTTCCAAAATTATAGGGACAGAAAAAGATAGGCCTCCAAATCTGCCCTTAGAGTACAGATCTGAGACTTAACACACATATGCTTATCATATGGAAGCAGTAATAATAATAGCAAAACCAGTAATAACAACAAATACATATATAGTGTTTCTTGTGTGATAGACATTGTTTCCCCATCGGCGAAATTAGGAAATAGAAGACATAACCTCTAAAACCAATCCCAGTTCAGACATTCTATAAAACTTGGAAAGGGTTGTCATCTCCATAAAACTTGAAAGATGATTCTTTGGATCAGAAGTTCTCCATGTACAAGTACTTGATGGAAATCTCAAAGACAGCTGGAATGGAAATACACCAGCCTGTTTGGACACCTGGCCCCACTCTGAAGACAGGCTATAGTTGCCTGCCCTACCTGTGGTAGGAGGATACCAGGGCCACAGTGAGCTTATAAGGTGTCTTTGTACAAGTCAGGAAAATGTAGCCTTCTGCATGAACCAACTTAAAAAAGAGATCCCTTCGTGAGAAGAAATAGGTTATCTTTCTTCTAGGTTGATGCAACCCTGCACCAGGGAAAACACCTTGGCAAGTGAAGTAAGGACTAGATTTTAGCTCTGCTGGAGAAAAACTGCACAACCTTGACAGATGCTCACCAAAGCCATTTCTTCCTTTCCCAACTTATTTGCATCTAAATGGAACCACACGACTAGTTCTCACCAATGAGGAATGAACAGGAATGACACATCACTTTCAGTCCAAAGCAGTTAAAAATAAATGTGCCTCCTCCACACACTTGCTTCTCTTTCTCTGGCAATTTGGAGGCCAAGTGTACAAGCTAGCAAACTATAGGATGGAAAAAGCCTGAATGTCTGACTCAATGCTTGAGTGGAAGCTACCCAGAAGAGCTGCCCGACCATAAACATCTACTGAGGACTTCTTATAAGCAAGAAATAAACTTTTATCATATTTGAACACTGAGATTGGGCTATAGAAACTCATGTACCTCTTATAGGCTCCTTTCCTCTTGCTGCAGAGCAAGCATCAGCAAAAAAAACTGCAGGGGATACTGTGGCTCTGTTCTCAGACCTCTGGTGAAAACTGAAAATGGGCACATTCATGGGCTCTCTGGGGCCTGGTCATTTCCTCAGCCAGGGATGGTACCAGAATACAAAAGGAGCTACTCATGCATTTTGAATGAACTCTGCCTGCCTCATCATTTTTTTCATCCTGATCTATTCAATCTTTCCAGGAATTCTAGCTCTTGGAAGCCAGAGTTCTCAGAAGCTAATTTATTGTCCAGAATGACATTATAGAAAAAGCAGGGGCTCCAAAATCAGAAAGGCCTGGAACGAATTCTGACTCAACTACCTATTAGCTATGTGGCCTTGGGCTAGTTACATAACCTCTCTGAGCTTGTTTCTTCACCTATAAGACAGGAATAGTCACTGAATCAGACAGAAACCTTTAGAATGTGAGAGGCAGAAAATCAAACTCAACTTACTAAACAAAACAAAACAAAAGGGAATTTATTGGTTATATAGCTGAACAGGTTAAGAGACAATTTCAGGTGCAGTTTGATCTGAGACTCAAGCAACATGAGTAGGATCTGTGCTCAGCTTTGTTTTCTAAGTCTCCACATGTTCCCCTCTTCTGTCCCCTCTTCCCTCTCACCTCTTGTATTAGTCCATTTCTGTTGCTTACAACAAAATACCTGGAACTGAATAATTTGTAAAGAAAACAAAATTTATTGCTTACAGTTTCAGAGGCTAGAAAGTCCAAAATCCAGGGAACACATCTGATGAGTGTCTTGGTGGTGACGACAATGACCCAGGGGTCTCACATGGCAGAAAATGGTGGAGCAGAAAGAGACTAACTTCTCATTCACTCTCCTATTTAAAGCCCTCCAAACCACACCACTATTTTTAATTCATTCACTAAAGCATGGTCCTACAATCTAATTACCTCTTCAAGGCCCTACTTTTCAATTACCATAATAGGATTTCCCACCCTCAACAGTTACAGTGGGAATTTAAGCTTCAATGAGGTTGAGGGGGCAGCCAATCTACTGCACATTTACACCTCCACACCTCCCCCACCCTGCACAGTCCCAGGCTCTGTTCTATGGCTCACAGGCTCACATCAAAAGCCTAACAGAAAAGAGAATTTGTTTCCCAACATATCTAAGTTTATTCTGATTGGACCAACTCTGGGTCACATGCCTACCCCCAAACCAATCACCATAGCCAGGGGTGTAAGACCCCATCCCTTCCACACAGAGCTCTCAGAACAAGTTATCTGTTAATTATCTATTTTATCTAGTAAACTACCCCCAAACTCAGTAGCTTAAAATAACAAACATTTATTATGTCACAGTTTCTGAAGGTTAAGAATCTGCGAGTGGCTTAGCTGGAGGTTCTGGATCAGAGTTTTTCATGAGGTTATAGTCAAGCAGTCAAGTGGAGCTGAGGTCATCTTAGGACTCTCCTGGGCTGAACGATCTGCTTCCAAACTCATCTACATGGTCATTGGCAAGCCTCAGTTCCTTTCTGATTGTTGGCCAGTGACTTCAGTTCCTCACCACACAGGCCTCTGCATAGGGCTGCTCACAACATGGCAGAGAGATAGAGACAGACAGACAAACAGACTAAGACAGCAGAGACCTAGACAGACGGAAGACACTGTATTTTATAACCAAAATTCAGAAGTTACATTCCATCACCTCTTCCATATGCTGTTGGTCACACTGACCATCCTTGGCACAATGTGGGAGGGGAGTCCACAAAAGAGTGAATATCAGGAGGTGAGGGGTCATTGGGGGCCAACTTGGAGACAGGCTAGCACACCCATCCACATGACCCTACAAGGACCAGGCCCACCAGGGTAACCAACTCACCCCTTTTGCCTAGAACTGCCCCATTTTTAAAACTGAAAATCTGCATTCTGGGAACCCCTCTGAGTCTTGAGCAAATTGGGATGGCTGATTACCCATGGGTTTGCTGATATTAGTAGGAATAAAGAGAGGTTTATCACAGGACGTTAGATATTAACTCATTCGACCTCTCACTTTCCCCGGGGGGAGACTGAGATCTACAGAGGCAAAGTGACTTGCCCAGGATCAAGCAGTGAGATGAGCAGAGCCCAGGCAAGATTCCAGGTCTCCTGCTTCCCAATCCAGTGTTTTTTTCCCAATTCCACACTTCCATGATGAGCTCTAGCTCTTCCTTGGAGAACAAGGGTATTCACAGTAGCTCAGTGGATAGCCACTTAGGAACACAGCACTTCATTTCATTTCCTTTTACACTTCAATAAAGAGAGACCATAGCCCAAACAGAAGTGGTCAGAGCCTGGGAAGGGGCACACAAAAGGTGACCACCTGTGTAACAAACAAGCAAGGCAAACTCAAAGAAGAAAGATTTGAGTCAAGCCCACCCCAATGCTCCTACTCAAATTTCTGAAAAACTTTAGGCAGATTATTTAACTTCCCTGAGCTCAGCTTCCATATCTGTAAAATGGGTATTCACCAAATGTTTCCAATTCCAGTCTTTCTGGGTCTCTTATTTCTCTGACATTCAGGTTGAATGGCTTGAGCTCCCAGACTCTCAGTTATAATAAACCCATCAGGACCCTCCCCAATATTTCCTCATATCTCTCCTTTCTCTCTATTGATTCAACAAACATTTTATTGAGCATCTACTATGTAGCAGGGACTCCTCAAGCAGTTAACAAAACAGAGAAACCCAGTGGGTGATTCACAAGTCCCTGATCTTCTTTCTGTTTTTGAGGCTACCCTAGGAAACCCAGATTTCTCAGACAGCATTATGCAGAGCAATTTGGTGTTTCCTTTTTTTTTTTTTTAAAAAAAAAAGATGACCGTTAAGGGGATCTTAACCCTTGACTTGGTGTTGTCAGCACCACACTCTCCCAAGTGAGTGAACCGGCCATCCTTATATGGGATCCGAACCCATGGCCTTGGTGTTATCAGCACCGCACTCTCCCGAGTGAGCCACAGGCCGGCCCGTGTTTCCTTTGACTTATCCCCGCTACCCAGGCTATGCTCAGGGGGCATGGTCATTCTCAACCTCATCTCCCCAAGTTGTTTCCTTAACAAAAAGTTATCACTTCTTATGAAATATGCCACTCTCCTAGAAGGCAAAAGTGAATGCAGACAGTTTTCATCTTAAATGGAAATGGATATTTCCTAATCTACTTGGGATCTTGGCAGCTCAAGTGAACTAATAGGAGGGTATGAAATCAGTGGTGAACTTTACAAAAAATACAAAGTAACTCGTGTCTACAGAGGCTTTTAGTCACTTTCCCAAAGTCTGATGTAATAATTTCCCCATGTCCTGCTTTTCTGTTCTCACCCTTTCTTAATATACTGGGCACTGTGGAGTGGGAGCCAGCCAG
Organism: Cynocephalus volans; assembly: GCF_027409185.1. Taxonomy (NCBI): domain Eukaryota; kingdom Metazoa; phylum Chordata; class Mammalia; order Dermoptera; family Cynocephalidae; genus Cynocephalus; species Cynocephalus volans. The sequence goes on from NC_084462.1 coordinate 60,358,219, forward strand.
AAAAAACTGAACCTTAAGGCACACTTCTTTGCAAGGAAGGAGGCTTGTAGGATGTGTGATCTGGGGAAGCATGACTCTTGGCCCCAGACTGGCAGTTAGTTAGGCAGTTTTGTCTCCCAAATAAAAAGAAACAAACTCTTCCAAATACTGTAGGGGCCAAAATTAATACCTGACAAAGCACAGTGGTGTTCGCTACTCCTCCGTGAGGTTGGTCGATGTCCCCAAGAGACTGGAAGGCCAACATTTCCCTTCTTCAAAGGAAGTCCTGCTTTCTGTTTGTCTTTAGCCAAATAATAGTTTCAACTGTAATTTGAAAAGGCAAAGACTAAAGGGTACTCCAGGGACTGCTTTGGCTTTGGACCTCCTTAAATACGTCTGATTTCTTTTCCCTTTGCTTAAGTAGATAGTAATATTGCCAATAAATACATCCCAGTGTGTCTTTTGCCAAAAACTGGATTAAACAGTGTTTTAATAAAAGAAAAAAGATTATATTTGGGAAAAAGAAATTTTACATTTCACGTAAAATGAGAGTCCACCAAGTGTGGAAAACTGGGCTTTAAGCCATGTGGGATGTAAAGATGCACACGGCAAAGTGACTGAGCAGTAGTTTCTGGAGGTGGAAACAGCCACACCATGGGCACATGCAGCTGGAGGATGAGCACCAGCCGAGCACGCAAATGACCCATTGCAGGTTCCAGGTAGGAAGTCAGTCCTCGAAAAGAGTCCTCGAAAGGGTTTGAAGGAAAGTGAGAAAGCCTCATATGGTGACCTTTTTCTTCAAAATACATAGTTCAATTCACTCGGATCCTGTTTAACAATGGCAACCAGGATCTAGATTGGAGCTTGTGTGTTTAATGTCCCTACCTCCCAAATCCAATCGAGATGGCAAAAGGAAATTGATTGTAATCAGGGAAATGCCATATCAGCAGTAGCAAACTGGGAAGAGTGAGCTCTTAGTAGGATCTGACCCAGGTATCATGGCCTTCTTTGAGGAATGCTGTCCTCATGTGGTTTCCACAGACAACTCCTGCCTGGCTGGCCTCTCTTCCTGTATCCTCACCCTCTTCCTGACCTCTGCATGCTGGAGAGCCACAGGACTCAGTGCTGGGACCTCTTCACCATCCACTTGTCCAGTTCTAGGGCTCTATACACAATCCATTCGTTCTCCTACAGGGAGCCCCAGCCGTGTCTTTTCAGACTACTGCAAACTCTGTTTCCATTTTCGTCCTACTACTTTCCATTCTTCATATGGCTGCTAGAGTGCTCCTTTCACAACCTAAATCAGATCATGTTACTTGTCTCCTTAAACTCAAAAAGGGCTCCCATTCAACTCTGGGTAAAAGACTCAAGTCCTTACAACAGTCTAGAGGTCCCCTCCTGACCTGACCCTGGCTATCTCTGTGACGGAATCTCTTGTCACACATCCCTCCCTCTCTCCACTCTAGCCATACTGACCTTTCTGATGTTCCTTGAACATTCCAAGCTCTCTCCTGCCTCAGGAACCTTCCACATGCTGTACCTTCTGCCTAGAACACTCTTCCGCCAGATAGTCATCCTTTACACTCCTTCATTTCCTTCTGGTCTCTGCTCAAATGTCACCTTGTCCTATTATAATAATGTCCCCTCCCTCTTCCATTCTCTATCCCTAAACCTGATTTGATTTTTTTCCATTTAACATATCCATATGTACAATTATATATATATATATATATATATATATATATATATATATATATATATGTTTGTTTGTTAGTTTGCTCTCTGCTTTTCCCTCTAGAATGTAAGTTCTGACTACTGTGTCTCCAACCCCTAGAACCATGCCTGGAAACACACTAGGTGCTCAATAAATATTTGTGCATGATCAAATAAATTAGTCAATTAATCTACATGCCGGTAACTTCAGACAATGTTTTTTTGCAAGATAGATTACAGATAGGACCAAATCAGGTTGAGCATGTGAGGAAAAAGCATCCCTAGGTTGCAAGTGAATAAAATTTGCAGTAGTCCCACAAAACACTCCCAAGCCTGGATCGGTAGGGGCTGAAGGAGAGTTTCCTTCAGAACTCTCAGCCCTCTGAACAATTGCAGGAAGCACCTGATTCTCTAGGCAGTGAAGTAACAAGACAACTGCAGTGAATGCTGAGATGTGCTCCTCAGATCCCCCTTCATGACTGAAGGACCTAGCCCCCAGCTGCTAGACTTGCTGCCAGCAGTCAGCCCCTTTTGGAAAGAGGCTCAGATGAAGACAGCCAATTTGCCCAAGGCCATACCTCCTTCTAGGGCAGCTCACATCCTTGACTGTAAGATACAAGGGTATGAGGCCCCAGATGCTCACCCTAACTTGGGATAATTCCGAAGGGTCATCTTAGCTTCAGAGGCCACTGTGGGGTTGGCTGGGGCTTCCTGAGGCTGCATCGCAGCCCAATTTTTCCCTCTGCCCATCCTGCCTCCTTCCTGTCTCTTCTAACAGCATCAATCTCAAGAGCACACCCCTATAAACTTCCTGCCTGCTGATCTCCAGCTCAGAGACTACATCCAGGAAACTTGACCTGCGAAACATTTCAGAGAAATTATTCTATGTGTAGGGTAGGCTGGAGGGGGAGAAACTGAAGGTAAGGGGACCAGGCAGTACCCTCATGTTCAACAGTGGAACAGATTTTTTTTACAAAAGGGGAAGAGATATTTATTTGTTGCATTATTGCACAGCAATTAAATAAACAAAATCTAAGTATCTAAATGGATAAATCTCACAATATGATTTTGAGTTAAGAAAAAAAGGACAGTTGCAGAATATATGCAATATGATAGGATTTCTTAATTTTTAAATAATACACAAAATAATAATATATATTGTTTCCAGGGATGTAAAATGTGACAAAAGCATAAAAACATGGACCTGAAGGGCATCCACAACCTTCATGATGGACTTTGTTCTAAGGAGAACAGGAAGGAAGTAGGGCTAAGAAAGAGTGCAAATGGGATTTCAGTAATATTTTATTTCTTACATTTAAAAAAATTTAAAGAAAATGTGGGGACTTCCGGTCAAGATGGTGGAATAAATGGTCCCCAGCGTCACTCTCTCCCACAAATCAACCAATTTACAACTATTAAAAAGGAATGACAGCCAAGCTGGAGCCACTAGAGCTCAGGGGAAGAGGAGGAGAGATCTACGGAGTGCATGAAGGCAGGAGAAGCCACGATGAGAGAAAGAAAGGACCACTCTTACCATTTTGAGCCCCGGCCACTTCTAAGCTGGCCCTGGTGAGGGCATGGAGCAGGAGTTGGCAAAAGCCACAGCTGTGCCCTTTGTATGAAGTAGCTAGAAGGCTGCAGGGGAGAAGTGAGTCTTGGTGGCCCCCAAGCCAGCAAGACCACTGACAGGGTTCCCACGGACCCACATAGGAGCAAGGAGCCACAGAAAACTGAAAAGAAGGGGCCACTCAGATGCTGCTGAGTCATTGCAAGGGACCGGTGCACGGCCCATCCCATGAGAAGTGTTTGGAGCATGGGCAGTCAGGGAGATGGGCCTACCGGGAGAACACTGGGACACAGCAGGGACAGTTGATCTGCCCTCCAATAAGTGTAGGACCACTCAGTGGAGACTGGTCAGGAATATAGAGCTGCAGGGGATACAGTTTGCTGAAAAGACTCAGGCCCAGACCAGTTTCCACATAACCCAGGTATACCTGACTTCGCAAGAACCAGAAATGCTTACAAGGTCAACCATTAAAACATGAGCTGCACAAAAAGCCTTCCCCAGGGAATCAGCAGCAAAGCAGCAATTTAGCTCAACCACAGGGTTCAAGTCCTGGTCCCACAGGAAGCTCCCCCATTTTAGAAGTAAGCAAAGGACAACAAATTAGTTGCGGTGCAGAGTATAAGTGGTGGAGGTAGCTGATAATCCAACACAGAACTGAAAGAAAACACAAAAAACCCACAGATCAGAGACAAAGTACTGATATTCACCAGCAAAAGTCTAACACCACCAAAGAACACCTATAAAACCTAGAAGGACCAGAAGCCCCTCTGGCTCCCATGTTGGGAGCCCCCACTGACATCCACATCCAGCCCAGGGACAACCACCAGGCTGCCACCAGAAGCACCCCAGGCTCCTGAGCTGGGGTGATGGGGAGCTGAGGACCTCAGCCACACACCCCCAACATCTGCATCTAGCCAAGAGATGACCACCGAGCTGCCACTTGAAGTGCCCCGGGCTCCTGGGTTGGGCCTCAGCTGCACTCCCCAGCCCATGAAGTCCACATCCAGCCAAGCCATGACCAAGCCACCATTGGAAGCCCCCTGGGCTCCCCACCCAGAATGAGGGGGATGCCATGGGCCTCAACCACTCCCCTCTTCCTCCTCCTCCCATCCTACTCCCTCCTCCTTTCTCTCTCCTCCACCCCCCAACTGCTCCGCAACAACATCTTAGAATGTAAAAATAAATGAATAAATAAATAAATTTTTTAAAATAAAGAAATAAAATGTGACAAGATGATAACTTCTATTAAATTTCAGCAGCAGAATTACATTGGTATTTGTTAAAACAGGCACTATACTTTTCTTTATTTAATTTCTTTCAAAATTATAAAAAACAGACAATTCAAACATTAAAATATACAATCACAAAATAATCAAAATACTATACAACTAAATATTTAACTAATATAAGAACAAGAAAAGAACTTCTAAGAATAAATGCAATGAAAACAAAATCACAGAAAAAAAGATCAATTTGACTTTAAAACAGCTTAAGAATGGAACAAAAAATTCTGAATTTAATAACAAATCTGCAATAAAATGACAAAGATTGATATTCATAATTCATAAGGAGCTAACTAAGAAAAATCAGCATATTTAGAAAGAACAATGGACAAACATACAAGGATAATTCATGAAAGAATAAGAATAAATACGTGTCAAAAATCACCCACTACTAATCAAAGAGATGCATATTAAAATATCTCTTCTAATCCATCAAATTGGAAAATATTTTCTTAAGATAATACAAAACTCTGGCAAGAATTGGAAAGTTGAATTAATAAAGATGAAAAGAATTTATTGAATGATTGAACCAGTTGAATCTTTCTGGAAAACAATCTGTTAGTAAGAGCCTTTAATATGTGTCCTCCTTTGCCCACTTCTAGGAATTAAGGAAAAAGTGGAGAAGTGAGTGAAGATTTATGCAAGAATACACCCTGCAATGTTACATTTAATATCAAAAAATAAGAAAGAATTAAAATCCCTAATAGGGGAATGCTTAAACAGATCATTTTATATCCACATGAAGAAATATTGTGCACCACAAAAGGTATATTTCCAAAAGATACAATAATGAGATGCAAAATTGGCATACTATAAAGTATGGGAAGCAGGATATTCAACTAGCTTCTAATTTTGTATACATATCTATATGCATAGTTTATGCTTAGAAAGCATATCTACACGAAAGAAACCAGGTTACAACATAAAATACTCTCATCCCAGGTTTTAAAAATATATATGCATAGAAAACACTGGAAGACTTATTCATTAAAATAGAAACATCATCTCTGGATTTGCGGAAATTAAAAGAGGTTCATCTTTTTTCCTTCTTTACCTAATCTATACTTTTAGAAAGTGTAGACCTGAGTTGAGGAAGGAGGAGCGCAACTTAAACAATCTCCTGAAACCCAAGACTTTACAGTGAGTGACAGGAAAGAAGTTGAGACTAAATGATGAAAGAGGTCCAGAGGTCGGGGAACCCAGCCATGACAACCTACGCCCATCCTCTTTAAAGGTCTAAGGTGGCAGCTGGAGCCATTTCTGGTTGGATGGAAGATGGCAGAAGTCAGGTCTCTGCTAAGCTGCTCCGTATTCAGAGCTGGAAGGAAGCAGCCTCCACACCCAGCCCGAGCCCTCAGCTGGAGGCTTCCTCCCGCCGTGGCTCTCCAGCCCGCCAACGATGGGACGGTTGGTCCATTGTTCCTTCTTCCTTGTTCCTTGGTCATTCTTTCTTCTTCCTTGTCTCCTGGAGCTTTGTCCATCTCCTGTTCTCCTGTCACTACCTGCTGCTTAGCTTCCTTAAATAGAGCCCACCCCTAGGCCTCTGCATGTCAAATCTACCTGATAATTCCTCTTTACCCTCTTATATTTTAAATGTTTGATCTTGGGCTCTGGAATATTATCTCACATTTCAACTCCTGCTCTTTTTGTCTATGTGTGGGTCAAAAAAAGAAAACAAGAGCTCAGCATACCTACCATTACATACCTCCAATCATAAAGACGAAAAGTAATCCATTCCTTAACTCCATGAATTTTTCTCAAGAGAACATCACAAAGGCATCATGGAAAAATAGGACGGGGACCAACTCGTCCCAGTTTGCCTGGGCTTTCCTGGTTTTAGCACAGAAAGTCCCACATCTTGGTAAGCCCTCTGTCCTGGGAAAACCGGGACAGTTGGTCACCCTGGAGAGGATCCAAAATCCTTTGGCAGTAATATAAGCCATGCTCTCTGATGCTCAGAAAGGCTCATTCATTAACTGGACAAAGGCCTGGATATCAGGGGAATTTTGAAAAAAATCTTTTTATCTGGCCGCTAGTTAAAGATTTAGTGGAAACATTGAAATATTGTCAACAGTAAATAGAACATTGGCCTCAAACTATAATTGGGACTTCACAATCTCCAAGAATCAAAGACCTCTGTGACATTCATTATATTTATTGCAGGGTTATTGTTCACTTTCTCACATTGTATCCTCTAATGAGGATTAAACTAATCATGTGCCATATCTTAGTATATTTTAACAATAACTCTGTTTCACTCATGTAGCAAGCTTCTATTTTTTTTTATGGACACTAAATTCTACAGTTAATGCTGGTTTCCTTTTTACATCGGTCGCTAAAAGCCAAAAGCCATATTTGCATTCAAACCCTCAAGTAAAACATACCCTTGTCCCCTCTTATCCTCAGAAGATACATTCCAAGACCCCAGTGGAAACCTGAAACTGTGGATAGCACCAAACCCTATACATACTATGTTTTTTACTAAACTTACACACTTATGATAAAGTTAAATTCATAAATTAGGCACAGCAAGAGACTAACAATAATAAATAATAAAATAAAACAATTATAACAATATACTGTAATAAAAAAAAAGTAGTGTGAATGTGGTCTACCTTCCTCTCTCCCTCTGCCTCAAATATGTTACTGTACTGTACCTCAGGTAACAGAAGCTATGGAAAGGGGAACTGTGGAAAAGGGGGGACTACTGTACATAGGACATATTCTGGGCAATAACTTTGCCCATAACTTTATTTCATTTTTCTTAGCCTTATTTTTCTTCTATTTTCTCACATTAGAAAAAATGTTGCATGATATTTATCCATTTATTCTACAAATATTATTGAACAGGCACTATTTCAGGTGCTAGGGATAGAACAAGTAACAAACTGAGTCTTTGCTGTTCTGGAGCCGTCACTGTAGTGAGGAAAGACAGACAAAAACAAAACAATAAATCCATTAGGTGGTGTTAAGTGCCATGAGGAAAAGTGAGGATGGAGGGTGTAGGTCTCTGTTATTATGATAATAACAATAATAATAAAGAAGAGACCCTGCATGACACTCCACTTTCCCTGAATTGGATGGACTGTCCTATAGTCAATGACGACTTCCTACCAGTAGTGGAAAACCCATGTGCCAGGAAGTGGGTCAGAGGAATCAGGCAACAGGAGAAATATCTTCCCAGATGCCCTCTAGTTAGTTAAAGGATATTTGTCAGGGTTGACACATCCACTACCCCCTCCCCAATCACATGATTCTCGATGCCACTGATGATAAATCTCAACAAATGAGCTCTGTTCTTGCCGACAGGGCTTAGATCTATGGGAATACCAAGTAAAGCAACACATGCCAAGGAGAGACAAGAAAAGTGATCAAGCCTGAATGAATTGAGCCTTGGCCAATGGTGAGGACCAGGAATGGCTGGGTCTCCATGGATGGCGATGGCTTTGAAGAGAAGCAGATTAGTTCTTTCACAATTCCTCCTGCTCACAGCATCTTGACACAACAGCCTCCTCACACACCTAGGGGATCAGCCTTCTCTACAATGGAACTCTGGAAGAATCCTTCCTTCTTCTGATACCTTGCTCTCTCAAGCGTCTACCTTAATAGCCATTTTTGTAAAAATCAAATTTTAAAAATAAATGAATAGGGAACATACTCACTAAAGCAGTGGGAGACACACTGAAATTCTAATTTGGAGAATCTGCTCTAAAATCTTCCATGACAAAGCAATGACTTAAATTCTTTAGGAATCAGAGGTGGAGGGCCAAGATAACAAAAGTGATTGCAGTTATACAACCTCTCATATCTCTCCCCTGAGAAGTAGTTCCACCTTCCATTAGTCAGGAAGCTCTTCAGATTCCCCAAACCCAATTCAAGTTGGAGAGTGAAAGTTATCGACTGAACAGCCAAATCATGCAAAAGGCAGGGATAATGCCCACTTCAGAAATTTCTGGAACCCTGAGCTCTCAATTCCTCTCGGGGCTCCCTTAGTTGGTTTCATTCCTTCAGACTCACTTTGGCGGTGGGCCATGGCTTGCATCCTTACTGCACTCTGACATTGAGAAAAGGAGGCTTCTCTCTCCTGGTTCCCAGTTGAAAAATCCCAGAAGAGGACTTCAATTGTGCCCATCTTTTCGACCAGGAGGTCAAGGGCTGTTACCATATCACAAGAAAAGAGCTAAGCAAGCAAAAGCAAAAGACGTCCACTACAATTCCCCTCCACCACAGCTCACATTTATACAGTCACTGCTCCCCAAGAATGTGGTCCCCAACTGCACTTCCTAGCTACAGTGGCCACAGAAGTATAAGGTCTGGGTTAATAAATATCCAGGATTGCTTCATCTCTGTTCCACCCTCACAGACTCAAGCATCTTTTCTCAAACCAGCACAAATCTATGCAATGGAATCATTTTTTACAAAATACTTTGTCTAGAAGCCTGGATTTTTATCTAAACAAATTGTTTTAGATTGTTACAGGAAACTAAAAGTCATTGTTGATCACTCTACAGGTCAACTTTCCTTCTCTAATTCTAGATATATTCAGGGAGCATCTTCACTATGAAAACCATTTATGATAATTTGTTGCCCCTATACTGGCTCCCACAAGCTGAGTGCTCCTTGACCTCAGAAACCACAAACTTTCAAAACTGGTGGCAAAGGGAAAAGATGAGATAATGGAGCACCATGCAGTATAAATGCTAACCCTCTCCTCTGCGCTCCGAGCTGCATGGGTGAGAGAGCAAGGAAGTTGGGTGGGGTGGGGAGAAGCCTGAGAATTCTCACTAATATTCTCCAGTTGGGAGTGAGGATGATCTAAGTGGGTGATTGTGTAGCCTGGGGAAAATGTGCAAATAAAAACCCCTTGCCAGTAGAGCCCCACCTTACCACCCCAGTAACTGGGCAGCCAGTGGAATGGGGAAAGAGGTCTAAAGGCTGCAAGAACAGTCTTCAGAGCTCAGAGCTAAGTTGGAAGATTGGAGGTCAAAGATGGGTCTCCCACCTCCCAGGAAAAAGATGCACACCCTCCTGCTTGTGGAGGGAGCTCTGAAATTGTCCAGCAAACAACATTTCAGATCAGAGTCAAGTCCAGGCCTCCAGGAAAGGCTGCACAGAAGCTCTCTGACACCTTCCCTCCCCCGCCCCCCACGCTGTACCCTTGGGCCACAGGAAGGCAGAGGACCCTGTAAGTTATTCTTAGATTGTAGCTCAGACCAGTTGGGAAGGGAAAAATTCTGGAAAAGCAAAAGAAGAAGTACCAGCAAGTACCAAGTCTCAATATTTTCACAGGTGAATTCTCCCAACCTTTCGAAGAATACCTGAAAAGAACAGCACAAAAAAGAAAACTTAGAGGAGTCACAAATTCAAATGACCTCACAAGCCAGGCATGTGACTAAGATGTATGACACTGACCAACTGAAGGTACATGAATTGCTTATTTGTGAGTGGCAGGTATTGGGGGCATTGGAGATCATGCACAGTCCAAAGCGGGCCACCACCACCCCACCCGAGACAGTCTTTTCCAAACAGTAATTCAGGTCCACTGAGCCATCATGGTTTGTCAAGAAAAGCTGTAAATCTGGATGTTTATGTTTAAAGCCCCAATTACAAAATATTGATAGGCCAAAAAAATTTGTCAGCTGACTAAATGATCACTCCACATTGACAAATTATACTTGCAAATATTGACCCAAAATTTTTTTTAAAAATCAGCAAATAAATGTTGGCAGTACATTAAAAGAATAATTAAAAATGACCAAGTATACTAGAGGATGGGAAGAGGAGGGGGGATAGGGAGAGGTTGGTTAATGGATACAGCTAGATAGGAAAATAAGTTCTAGTGGTGTTAGTAGTGCTAGGTATCTATAATTAACAATAATATGTTGCCTGTTCTCAAATGGCTAGAAGAGAGATCAACTGTTCTCATCACAAAGAAATGATAAATACTTGCCATGAGGAATATCATCATCCTGATTTGATCATCACACATTGAATACATGTATTGAAATGTAACTCTGTGTCCCATAAATATGTACAACCAATATATGTCATTAAAAAATAAATTTTAAAAAGAAAAAAATGACCAAGTGAGACCTTTTCCTAGAATAAGAAATGTAGTCCGATATTAGGAAACCTATTAACACGACATGTTATATTAACAGATCAAAGGAGAGAAAGCATAAAAATATTCCAATAGGCACATTACAAACTCCAATATGCATGCTTGACTTTTAAAACAGACAAAAATAACCCTTAGTTAAAAAGAAATGCACAAGACTTTTGAACACAAAAAATAAAACTCAACTCAAACTGTCTTAAGGAAGGTGATAAAAATAATATAGTGGCTCACATATCTCAAAAGTCAGGGTGTAGCATTGCTTCAGACCTGGCTGCAAACCAGAACATGAACAGGTCAGTCCTGAGAAGTTAGCCACGACTTATTTCTTCTTTCTGCTTCTCTTTTCATGTTGGCCTCATTCTCCCAAACTGCAGATGCTTGCTTGTAGCTAGAAAAGACAACTGCAAGAAGCTCTGCTTTAATTCATACGTAAAGTCTGGAACTACCAAAAAAAAGAAAAAAAATCTCTCCTCACAGTGTAAGCAATAGAGTTCCAAGGTGTCTTCTACTTGGCTCAGCTTGGGACACACGCACATCCCTGAACCGATCACTGCTGATGAGAAAGAATTAAGTCCTCTGGCTGGTTAGGCCTGAGTCAAATGTCACTCTAGGAGGCTGAGGATCATTCTACCCAAACTACCTGAAATGAGAGGAGAGTGGTTCCCTAAAGAAATCGATGCCAGATTAAAACATTATGTCCTCTAAGCTTACTTAACAAGAGAAGGTGTGTGGGGCGGTGCATGTGTGTGTCCACCATAGAAACATATCATTAAAAAGAGGTGTAACACAAGTATGCTCACCATAGCCATTTTTATTTTACATTGTTCTGGAAACACTACCAAATACCATTGGACCAGAGAAAGAAGAACCATAAATACCGGACAGATCAAGAGCATGTCTTTATTGTATGTTGATAAGACAATTATATAACTTGGAACCATAAGCAAATCAACCAAAAAAAGAATTCAAAACAATAAGTAATAGACTTAACAAAAGAAGTGCAATATGTGTACACTGAAAACTACAAAACACCATTGAAAAAAATTAAAGAAGACCTAAATAAATTAAAAGACATCCCATGTTTATGGATTGAAAACTTAATATTGTTAAGATGGCAATAGTCCCAAAATTGATCTATAGGTTCAATGAAATGTCTATAAAGATCTCAGATGGATGTTGCAGAAATTAACAAGCTGATCTTGATATTTATAAGAAAATGCAAGGCAAAAATAGCCAAAACAATTTTTAAAAAGAAAAGCTGGAGGACTTATATGTTTAGATTTCAAAATTTACAAAACAATAGTAAGGAAGACTGTGTGATACTGGCATAAGAAGAGACATATAGATCAGTTAAATAGAATCAAGAATTCAGAAATAAATCCCCACATTTGACGATAATTGATTTTTGATAAGGGTAGCAAGACAATTGAATGGGAACAAATGGTGCTGGGATGATTTAATATATTTATGCAAAAGAACAAAGGTGGATTCCTACCTCACACCATTCACAAAAATTAACTCAACATGGATCAAAAACCTAAGTGTAAGAGCTTAAACTATAAAACTCTTACAAGAAAGCATAGGTGTAAATCTTTGTAACATTCAGCTGGGCAACAGTTTCTTAAATATGATACCAAAAGCACAAGCAACAAAAGAAAAAATAGATAAATTGGACTTGATCAAAATTCAAAACTTGTGCTGCAAAGGACACTATCAAGAAAGTGAAAAGCCACCCAACAAAATGGGAGAAAAATGATAAAGAACGTGTATCTATAATATATAAATAACTCTTTTTTTTAAATAATATATAAGTAACTCTTAACCTCAATAATAAAATAACAAGTAACCCAATTCAGAACTGGGCAAAGGATCTGAATAAACATTTCTCCAAAGAAGATATACAAATGGCCAATAAGCACACAAAAAACCACTCAACATTATTAATCATTTGGGAAATGCAAATCACAACCACAACAAGATACCACTTCACATCCATATAATCAAAAAGACAAACAATAAAATAATGTTGGCAAGAATGTGAAGAAATTTGAACCCTCATCCATTACAGGAAGAAATACAAAATGGTGCAGCTACTTTGGAAAACAGTTTGGCAATTCCTCAAAAAGTTAAACAAAGAGTTACTGTAAGACCTAGCAATTTCACTCCTAACATAGATCCAAGAGAAACAAAAAAAGTCTGCACAAAAACATGAATATTCATAGCAACAGTAATAACCAAAAAGTGAGAACAACTGAAATTTTCTTCTACTGAAAAATGAATAGAGAAAGTGCTATATCCATACAATGGAATATTATTCAGTCATAAAGAGGAATGAAGTACTAATTCATGCTACGACATAGATGAACCTTGAAAGTATAAGAGGGTACTGCAAAAAGCTTGTGGAAAAATAGGACTGAAAGATAACACAAGTGTTTCCATGAACTTTTTGAAGTACACTTGTACTAAGTGAAAGAAGCCAGACACAAAAAGCCACATATTGTATGATCCTATCATAGGAACTGTCCAGAACAGGAAAACCCGTAGAGACAGAAAGTAGATCAGTGGTTGTCAGGACTGGGGTATGGGGAGTGCTTGAAAGGTCACTGCTAATGGGTACAGGGCTTCAATTTGGAGGGATGAAGTGTTCTGGAATTGGATAGTGGTGAGGAGTGCATAACCTTGTGAATGTCTTTTAAAAAAAAGAAGATACCACTTTCCTCCTATCAGATTAACATATTTAAAAAATGATACTATCTAGTGTTAGTGAAGACATGTTTTTTGGTTTTTTTAAAAAAGCCCTTATTGTCGGTGCAAATGTGAATTGGTACAGCATTTTTGGAGAAAAAAATGAATACATCTGTCAAATTTTTAATAATCACTCCTTTCCACCAAATGAGCATATGTTTAGAATGGTAGATTGACCATAAAAGATGAATCCAATAATAAGGCAGAGGTAAAAAGAGAAAGCTCTCTCTCTTACTTTACCCCAGAAAAGATTTTTAATATACATATTTTTATAACATATTGTTTTCTATAAAGATTCATAGCTTTCATATCTTTTTGGTAGATTGAATCTTTAATCAATGTACAGTATTCTCTTTATTCCTATCTCTTAATGTGCTTTGTCTTTAAATTACATTTTGTCTGATAAAAAAAGGGTGAATTTTATGGTACATAAACTATATCTTAATAGGAATACTAATTTAAGAATGAGGGAATTACTCGTAAAATGTGGCTACTTATAGAATTCGTATATGAAAAGTAAAGTTTTTTTATTAAAATAATAAACTATAATAGAAAAAAAATCTCCCATGTAAAAGAGCAACTAAAAAAGATGAAATACCTACTAATAAACTAGGCAGGAATAGTGCAGAACCTATTAAAGCTTTTAAAATATAAATAAATAGAAAGATTTACCATGCCCTTTGATTGAAAATTTTTGTTCTTTCTTAGAGTAATTCCTATAGTCATGAATTTCTAAATACAGTATCAAAAAGGTTATTTTGAAATTTAAGAACTAAAATTTATCTGGAAAAGTCCATCTGAAAAAATACAATATCAAAAAGGTCTTTTTGAAACTTAATGAAAACTGTATTTTATCTGTAAAAATAAAATTTATTATGCAGAATACCCAGGTAATTTCTAAAAAAGAAGAGTAATGAACTGGGAGGAAATAGAAAGAACTATCCCTAAAATATTTTATCAAGCTGTGATAATAAAAAACCTGTTATTACCAAAGAAATAGACCAGTAGAACAGAATAAAGGGCCCATAAATAAGCTTAATTACATATAGAAATTTAATTTATACTAAAGTTGATATTTCAAATCAATGTGACAACTAGAAATTAGTCAGTAAATGACATAAAGATAACTGAGTCTTTGGGGAAAAATAAGCTGAATCCCTACTTCACTCTTTATATCAATAACTGATGGATCAAAGTTTTAAACAAAAAATCGACCATAAGACTTTTAAAATAAAGAATTTATTATATTCTTGAAGTGATGATCACCTACTAAGCCCAGAGACTTAAAAAACCTGGTTAATTTCATTACGTAAAAATGTTTAGCCTTAATATAACAAAAAAATTTACGAATAAAACCAAAACATATATGACAAACGGGCAGGCAAAATATTTGAAGAACATATAAAAAAGAGGTAATTTTTTTAATGTATGAAGAATCTATACAAATCAATAAGAAAAAAACCTCATCAGTCTGATTTTAAAATGGGCAAAGGATATAAACAGAGCCTTCACATAAAAATAGATACAAATGACCAAATTAGCATATGACTATGTTCAACCTCATTCATCATTTAAAAGAAGTGAAATTGTAAAAAAATGAGATACCTTTTTTCATCTTTCAGATTGATGAGAATACAAATGATAGCAAGGGTGCGAGAACATTGGCACTCTTATCATGTCAGGTGCATAAACCGACGCAACATTTTGGAATAGCACTTCAGCAATAGCTACCAACATTTCATTCATTTGTGGAACACATGCGTCTTCCATAACTGGAAATTTACTCTATGCTGGCCAAAGATTAGCAAGATGTGTGTGCAAGAATGCTCCTTGCAATCTGTTGGTTACAGCAGAAAACAAAGCAAAAGCCAGACAAAAAAATGGAAACAACCAAACAATACTGCAGCAAGGAACAGATTAAATAACTCATGCTATATCCTCCCACCCTAATCCAGATGCCTCCAGCATCATCTCTGGCTGGAATTTTTCAGTAATGGTTCTTCATGTGTTCGCTCTTGTCCTCCCTATCTCGCCCAAGTTTGTTCCTCATTCTACATCCAGAAACATCTTTTCAAAATGCAAATCTGATTATACATGCTTCTTAATAAGCCTTCAAAGTCTTTCCACTGCTCCAAGATAAAACTCAAACTTCTTTCCATCACCTACAAGGTGCTGCCATGGTCTGGCTGACCTGCCTCTTCAGTCTTCTCTTGGGCCAAACTCCAGCCTCAGTTTTACTCCCTCATACTCACAAGGCTACCTCCACCCCAGGACCTTTGTACATGCTATTTTATCTGCTTAGAAGTTTTATTTTTTATTCTTCTATGTTTGTGTGTGTGTATGTGTGTATGAGTACGTCAAAAGTCACATATTTTTACTTTATACCTTTTTACAATTAAAAACAGCAACTAAAAGATGTTATATAAGCAATCTTAAAGCAACAATTCCATTATTCCTATTGTTTGCTTGGCCTGTCCCCAAAGCAATCACATTCCGACATGATCTTAAATTATTTTTTGACAACTAACCCTCCTTCTGCCCTTATTTACTGACCATTAATAATGAGGGTGTCTGCCCAACAAGGGCACTCCTTTCTTTTTCCATTTCCACAGAAACTAAACTCAGCTGGCAGTTGCCCCTTTGCAGGTCTTCTGGCCAATCCCACCTATGCTCAGAGCTGGGAAGCAGGGACAAATCTTGCTTTGTAATCACAGTGCCTCAGATTGAGCCTGTCCAGAGAATCTCCAATCAAACTGCAAAACATACCAGCTACTTTGTTAGCAAAGCAAATTTTGGAAAATTGTGTTATGGTTTCTTCTTGACAGTCTACCACCAGAAAAGGTGTGGAAGTTGGTACCAGATGTTACAAAACTCCTGTTTAATAATTTGGACAGCTTTTTATAATTATAAATGATATAGTTAAAGAAACATTGTAACCAGTCACCAAATTCCAGCACCATGTTGAAATGAAAAATACTTCATCTGGAACACCATTCATTCTCTACGGACCGGATTCATAAAGACTGGAGGATGGATTTTTTGTCCCTTTATGTACAACCTTAAAGCTCTCCCCTCTTCAAAGTCAGTAATTTTATTTTAAAGTTGTCTTAGTCCCTTCAGGCTGCTATAACAAAATATCCTAAACTGGTAGCTTATCAACAGCAGATATTTATTTTTCACAGTTCTGGAGGATGGGAAGTCCAAGATCAAGGTGCCAGCAGGCTCAATGCCTGGTGAGGGCCCATTCCGCATAAATGGTGTCTTCTTGCAGCATTCTTACCTGGTGGAAGGGGCGAACAAGCTCCCTTAGGTCTCTTTTGTAAGGGCGCTAATCCCACTAATCAATCCCTTAGTCACTCACAAAGGCCCCACCTCCTAATGCCATCACGTTGGGGTTAAGGTTTCAACATATGAATTTGGGGAGAAACAAACATTCAGAACACAATAAAGCCAAGCTTTAAATAAGCTATTTGTCCTAAAACGGTTTATCTTGTTCTCCACTGGGTGTTCGGGCTTATCCCTTGACAGGGACCCTTTGGCAATTCAGCCAGAGAATGAGGTTGGGGGCAAACTCTGGACTAAGATCCAGGAGAGTCCCTTGCATTTAGTAATAGAACAGCAGAATAACAGAGGTGGCACTCCCTTTAAGTCTCCTGGCCCAACCTTATGCTACAGTTGGGGAAAGAAAACCCAGAGAAGTGAAAATCTGTTTTGTTTTATTATTTTTTTTTTTGAAAGTCTGCTTATTTTTGCATTTATGAAATTCAACCTATTTGGGAATGACTTGCCCCATACCTGTCTTAGTGTTTTGTGGGTAAATTTGGGGGGACATTGGGACCCTTCTTCTGATCTCAGGATTTGGAGACAGCCAACCTTTGTCTAGAGATGGCTGCTTTGTCTGAGGCATATTGTCTGTCTGAAGTTAGCAGTTATTGCTGTGATCACTGTCTTCAGTGGTCTATGCCCAGGTGAACCTAATAAACCATCCAAAGAAAATACTTCATGGAATAAGTTGTACACAAGAAGCTTTTTTTTTTTTAACCACTCTTTTACATATTTTTATTTAGAAATATTTTTATCAGTACAATGAAACTAAATTTTAAACACTAGATGTCATTAGTTCAGATATCATTAGTTTATTCAAAAGAGACATAGAAATTATTTTACATGATGAAAGATTTCAGAACTTCAGTGGAATGGGTAGCTTCAAGGGATACCATTTCAACAGTGATTTATTTCAGTCTACATACTCTCAAAGAATGTCACCATCTCTAAATAAGACATACTCCTTGTCCTCTATAACTACTCTGGAGCCTCCATATTCTGGGAGAGGAACTTTATCTCCAACTTTCACTCTAATTGGTTGAATCTCTCCACCCTTTCCTTTAGAGCCCGAGCCCATAGCTACTACTGTTGCTTGCAATACTTTTCCTTGAGCTTTTTCTGGAAGCATAATGCCTCCTTTGGTTACAGTTTTGGCTGCACTCCTTTCAACCCATATGTGATCAAAGAGTGGAAGAAACTTTCTAAATGCTTGTCCTGCCCTGACTCCTGCCACTGCCACAGTTCGTATTCTACCCTCTCCACTGCAAAGAGAGCAAGAGATTTTATCTAATAGCCCCGTGTCTATTTTCATGAGTGTTTCTCCATGAAGAATTTACAGAGGACACCAATCCGACAAACACCATTATAGCTCCACTTTTCTGGAACACACACTTCTCAATTCTGAGATAACAAGGGTCACTGTCACAGGCTGTGGTCAGATGACAGGGGAGCCCATCCTGTACAGCTCTTCTCTGAAGGGCACCGTCAGGGAATGTGCCATGCCAGCAACCGGAGTCACCTTGGAAGCCAGGCGTTGGCCATTATCCCTGGATATGCAAACATATTCTGAATGAGGATGTCCTGATCCTGAACAAAAAAAGGTGTGTAACAGGAAATACAGGAGATGCAGGTGGAAAGAGTGGTGGAGGGGAGATTTTTTAAAGGTCTTGAATGTCTCACTAAGGAGTTTGGAGATTTATTCTGTAGGCTTTGAGAGCCATGGACAGTTTTAAAACAGGTAACTGCTTTACAAAGATTAATTTGATATGGAGTGCAGATATATTAGACTGGGGAGAAATTAGAGCTCGAGAGGCCACTTAGAAAAGACCTCTTTAGTGGAAAAAGGCTGCATAAGAGGTACTGAAGCAGAGAGTAAGAACAGGAAGAGGGACAGATACAAGACTCTTAGGGGAAAGTTAATTGCAAAACTTGGCATCAGTTGCCTTTGGGAATCACAGGAGAAAAATTATCAAAAATAGTTCCAAGAGCTTCAGAATCTACAGTGACAGCCTGATCATGGAGCCCAAAGTCTCCTGCTGTGTCCTAGATCTGACCCTGAGATCACTGAGATCACTGGGCAGTTTGTCACCTTTCTGAATGCTCTCATCTTGTTCCTGTCCCCAGGGGACACTCCACCACCACCCATCCCTAAGCTACATCATGAGACACTCTCCTCCCCTTAACGGGACTGTTCTGCTTGCCCTTCCTTGCCTCCTCTCTTCATCTGACATCAAGGGCCAAAATTAGGGTGTGGGTCTTGGGGAAAGGAATCAAGGAGTCTGTCCAGCATTTATTTAATTTTGGTTTAGACCAGAAGCACCAGGAGAGTTCTGTGGCTCACATGGGGGCCTGGGCAGCTCCCAGGGCCAGGGGGTTCACAGAAGGATTTATGTAGAAGGTCCTCACTGAAAATATTTGAAACATTCCTGCCCTTGTCCTCTTTCTACAAATCTCCCTAAAAGACTTGAAGGCTCAGTAGATGGCATAGCGAATAGCCAGTGTCGGCTAGGGAATGCCCAGTCCAAGTAACTGTGCCAGACGCCTCCCGTTGGCCCTTCTGGATGGCCCTGCCCCTGCTCCCCACCCTTTTCTGTGCTGGGGAGGCTGCCCTGTGCATGCTGTATGAACCTGCTCCCTGCCCTCTGGCTTCCTGTTGGGTGTGGCCAATGGGAAGCCCCAGCAAGAGGGAGGGATCACAGTGAGGTCAAGGCATTTGTTCTCAGGCTTCTCCCTGGGAGCTTGCCTGTAGGGATGGCGTCCCTTGACCAAAAGTCACTGCTTTTCTCAAAGCACCTTCTCTACAAGACTCTCTCCCCCAGATTCCTGGTACTGCTTCTCCCTTGTCCCTTTGAGCTATACAAGCCCCATGTGACTCACTGCTTCCCTAACCTGCACTCCTTTATAATCGCTCCCTTCATTAAATCCTCCTCAAGTTATCCGAATTTGAGTGTGCCATTAGTTTTCTATCAGGACCCTGCTTGATAAAGTATTTATGCAAAAAACACTTGGAGGGGTGTTTATTCCGGACTCTATGTAAAGAGCAAAAACATGCATTGAAAATGGTGAAGCCCGCTCCAGGGATTGAAAGCTACAGAAACCGCACGTGCATCCAGCCGTCTACACAGCCTTCTCCTTCCTAAGGAACTGATGAGAACCTGCAACCGGTGTGGTAAGAGGAGTGGTGCTGGGCTAGTCCGTGTGGTTACCTGTGTGTCCTACATCATCCCTGTCCCACAAGATCTGGGACTTCTCTTCTTGCTTTAGGGAACTTATAAACTTTTAGCCTTGGCGTTTAGTGCCTCTTCAAGTCAATTGATTCCTATGGGATCTGTATCTTTATGATTTAAACTAAATGCTGGCTTTACCACAATTTAGTAGGCTAATCGATGCTCCTGCTTGGTCTCTCCAATCTGAGCCCATCATGGATGAGGTGTGGCTGCTGCTGTTGGACACGTGGGGTGTTTTAACTGCCTTGTGATAGCGTCACCTTCTACCAGGTGAGCCTGCTGATCACCGCCACCCTCATTAACACTTCCTACGCAGCATGATTAAATATCTCTGCCTGGGGATGCTCAAAAGAAGCCCAGGGTCATACTATTGCTCCTTTGCTTCCTGCCTATTGTGATGTGGGAAGAAAGATGTTGGTCTAAATTCTCTCCAGAAGCTGGGAATTCCTGCCAGCTTTTTCTTTTAGAAACACAGGGAGTTGTACTACCTTGTAGGTGAGCACCAGGTACGCATAAGAAGTTTCTATGACAGTATTACCTAAAAATGAAGGCACCTGAATTCCAACCTGGCTTTGTGGCTGACCTGCAGCTTTTGAGAACTTATTTGCCTTTTGAGACCTCAGTATTCCCTTCTGTAAAACAGGGGCAATTGAACAAGAATGTCCCGTAACTCTTCCAGACTTAACATTAAAAGATCTAATGTGATTACTTAGGTGTGAGTACTTAGAAGGACTAGATTTTTCCCTTTTAAGATTCTTAGAGTATTCTGTCCCAGATGCTCTGACCGCTGTCCCAAGAGAGTGGAATGGACCATACGGTCAGGCAAAGTGATTTCACGGTCATTTTTCCCTGCTGACAAAATCAGTAATACAGGAGCTACTGAGAATCAGTCTCAAAGAATTTTCATAGCCCCCAACATCTGTTAATTCCTCATTGCCAAGTTGGATCTTGACTTTTAGAGAAGACTGTGACTTTCTTTACACCAGGAGTTTTTTACTCTCAAAACTGCCTATGAAATATATTCAGACAAGGGTACAAATTAGTCACAGTGACTCTGTGTTCTGCATGAGTGTTGAGAAGCCATCCCATGTGAGTCTGCCTCACAGGTTGCTGGATGTGACACAGCAAAGGGAAGAGATAAGCCCATCCTCTCGGTGCAGAAGGCACCGCATCACCGCAGGGCTGGAAGGCAAGGGCTCGCAGGACAAGGAGAGGCCAATGTGCCTCCTTCCACAGGAAATGGGTGAAGCCTGGCTCGAAATTATTACTCAGACGTTTTGTGCTGCAAAGGAAATGTCTTCTGATAGCACAAAGCTATTGGTTTCCTGTTGTGAACGGAGAGTTTCTGGCTTGCCCAAGAATGGACAGGAAGGGAAAGGGTGGTTGTCCCTTGGAAGTCCTCGTTTAATGAAAATGTCAGCTCAAGGGCTTCCAGGACACTCCAAATGGCCACAGGGGAAGTTGAAGGTTGAGGGCAGGTCACATTAGTAAGGGAGGCAGTGGGAAGAGTTCCTAGGAGTGTGGAGAGATTAGCTGTGTGACGCTTCAGCTCCACAAACATTTGTGGAGCAATTCTATGTGCTGGGCACTGTGCGATGGGTCGCGTATATCAGGTGGCTTAGGCAGCCCTCTCCTTCCAAATACAAGTCTGGCGGTAGAAACTGGTACAGAAGTAATTTCTAAGTAAGATGGAGTTATACCTGGAGGACTATAAATATATATATCACTGTGCCTTGGACCAATTTTATAACTTTTTGGCTCAGTTTCTCCTTGTTTATAAGGGTATAAAGATAAAAGTAGAATTTAAGCTTTCCAAGATAGTAGTAACAACTATTGAGCACTATGTTTCAAGTGCTTTCTACGCTTTTTCTCATCGAATCCTCACAATAAGCCTGTGATATAGGTCCTACGAGGTTTAGAAAAAATGGTAACTTACTGAAGGTTATAGTTCACATGTCTCTGAGCTGGAGTCTAGCATCCCTCTTTCCATCCTCCCCTCCATTCCAGAGTCTCCCTTTTCCAATATATTTGGGAATGGTAGGGGGTTGCTACAAGCCCTGCATCTGGTCCTGAGTCATCACCTAGGTCGGGTGTGCCCTGCTGCGTCCTGCTGCTTCTGTTAGCACTGCTGTTGGCCATCACCATCTTCCCCACTGATCCTGCCCCAGCAAGCTCAAGATTATCTATGTCCATGCAGTGTTGCTACTGTCATGCTGGCCTCCAGGAGGGTGATGGGAGAAGCCCAGTCTTCCTTTACAGATGTATCTCATAAGCCCCCACAATACCTCCTCATAAGGCTGTCTATGAGAGGCTCATTTTACTGAAGAGTTTGAGTAACTAAAGGGAATTACAACATTGAAGAAGAAATTTCCAGTGGTTCATAAAATAGGAATGTTCCCACCATCTAAAAGAACATAATCTCTCCCAAGAAATTAAAGGCTATTAGAGGGTGATGGTTTGTACACCCCACGGCCTAGGCTTGCTCCCCTCTCTCTGGGTTTACCCTTCTCTTTCCTCTTTCATGTGTCACGTCATCGTTTGATACTTGAAAGATTGTTGGCTTGTCCTATGATCTATTCTCCCTCCCTTCCCACCAGTAAGACACAGTAACCTACAGAGAAGGGCAAAGAAGGAACCTGAGGCTTTAGACCCTAACTGCTGCTGTTACTCTACCTTATGGCACAAACCCTTGCCTCTTTGTGCTTTTACACCTGTGCACTGCACCAGACTGCTGGGTGGGAAACAATCTTCTCTGTCTGATCAAAAACAAATGACACCTCTTAAATCCTTTTCTTAACCCTTGGTATACTGCATGCATGTGTTAATTCAAATATACATTAGAGTTCAAATAAGTGTTTGCCCAGGGCCAAATACTGTCCTAGGCACTAGGAATTCAGGACAGAAATTAATAGAATACTCCTGTCTTCAGGGAGGTGGTTCTCAGTCCACTGGGGACACGGTAGTCGACACTGTAGCTTGACTCGCTCTGCACGATCCCAATTCTCCTCTCCCTGGCCTCCTCTTTGGGGAGCTGAATACCTGCTTACCCTCTCATCTAGCTAGAAATGGCATGTAATAGAGTTCAGGTCAATGAAATATAAACAAAAGTCTGGTGAGGGGTGTTCTGGAAAAGCTTTTGCTATTACATGAAAAGAGAGACAGATCCAGACACAGCTTTCTTGCTTCCTGTCTGGAAGGCAGACGTGACGCAGCAGCCATCTTATGATGAAGGGTGACAAGCCAGAGATCATGGTCGGTGGAGTAATGGATAAAGTCCCTGTGTTTCTGAGGACATTGTTGAATGCATTTCCCAGCCATGAACTGCCTACTCCTGCATATCTTGTTATGAGAAAAATAACCTCCACTTGTGTCAGCCACCGTTTGTAGTCAGGGCTCTATTGCTTGAATACATTTCTAACATTGGTCTACATGAATAATAACAGCTATGTATGCAAGATATGCTGTATTAAGAGGCAAAAAATAAAAACAGTTCGAGCAAAGAGGAAGCATGCTCCCAGAAAGAGGCAGGATTTGAACAAATCTTGAGAGAGCAGCAGGCATTTTTCAGACACACAAGGGCAAGCACATTCTAGGAAGGAGGAACAGCACGTGCGAAGGCGTAGACCAGTAAGAAAGCAGCAAGAGAACTCCAGCAATTGGAGCGCAGGTTACGAGTGATGGGGAGATGGGGGTCAGAGAGAGAAATACAAGGGCAAAATCAGAAGTCAGCATAGACTTTATCTTTCGAGTAAGGGCGAAGTCCTTCAAAGCTTTAAAGCAGGAATATAAAGAGGGGTTTACAGTTTGGAGAGATGACTCTGCCAGGAGAGCACATAATGAAAGAGAGAAGATAAGGGAAAGAGTGGAGGATGCTGGGAGATTATTGGAATCTTACAGGTGAGAAATGCTGAGACCTGAATTAGGGCAATGACGACAGGGCTCAAAGGAAGGAAAGGATTTAAAAAAAAAAAAATTAGAATCGCATCTTAAATTTTATGGCACTACACACACACACACACACACACACACACAAATGAATGCATGGAAAAACTAGTGAAAATCACATAAGGTCTGTCATCTAGCTAACAGTATTGTACCAATGCCAGTGTCCTGGTTTCGATATTGTACTGAAATTAAGTAAGATGTCACTACTAGGAGAATCTAGGTGAAGGACACACAGTACTTTATGTAGTATTTTAGCAACTTCCTGTGAGTCTATAATTATTTCAAAATAAAAAGTTTAAAAGGCTTTAAAAAAAATTTTTTTGTAAGAATCAAGTCTTTTAAAACAAAACAAGTTATATAGAGAGAAACACAAGTCAAGCTGGTCTCCACAAAGCTAAATGCCAAGCAGACAATAGAGTGATGTTCACAAGGTTTTGAGAATGGATCAAAATTAAGATCTCAAGGGGGCTGGCCGGTTAGCTGATAACACCAAAGTCCAGGGTTTGATCCCTGTATTGGCCAGCTGCAAAAAAAAACCGAAAAAACAAATTAAGATCTCAAGAATGGGGAAGACACAGTTTGAAAGTCCTCAAAGTGAGCAATGAAATCATTTAAACATTCAGTTGTCGTTTGCGATTGCTTTCAATTTACTTTTAAAACATTTTGAAAAGGCAAAAATTCCTTAAAGATACATGCTGTAAGAATGAATACATACATACACACATAAATGTTGGGTTATTTTTCCTTTGCTCTTCTAACTCCTGGGCCAATTGTACTCCCTTGGGCTAGTGATCTTCATATTCCCTTTTCAAGAATAAATGTTCTTTTTGGCCTCTAACAGCAGGTCTGAGGACACCCTGACCCAGAAGTCTCATTCTCTAAGCCACCAGAGCAACAGCCTCCCTTGACCCCATTTCAGGCTTCTGAAGGATCCCACACCAGGGCTGCCAGTGGGAAATCAAGTACCCCTTTTTGCTGCTTTGTCTGGTGACTTTGCCTGCATTAACCAGTAGCCACACTGACCTTCTGGAATCTCCATGTGAACTACTGCTGATGATCCTACATGCTTTCAGTCAGCTCCAACTCTCTGGTTTCCAATCTTCTATCACTCCTAAATCTCCAGATGGGGTGAGTTTGTACCTCAGCAAGCTGGGAGAGGCGATTTATCCCACCCTGTGATTTCAGATTAGAAGGAATAATTTCAGGATAGTGCTCCCCGAACTGTATTTTACAAAATACTAGTATCCCATGAGATATTAACAGGTAGCTGAGAAAAAGTTCCACTATTAAGCTAAGACAAAGTTAAAGAGAGTTATTTTTATTGAAAATCATCTCAGAGTTTTTAATAGGCTAATACGCATTGCCAGAATTATGCCCAAAACTAATGTGGGGCAGTTTTTTTGTGAAATCCTAATTTCATTACTCAGAATTCTAGACATTTATAGAACTGTAGTTTGGGGAAATGCTGTTCGAGGGTGAGATGTCCCTAAGGAGTCACAGATCCCTTCCTCTCTCTAGAGTTTTCTTTTCCCTGCCTTATTCCCAAGCCTGTCTAGCAAAGGAAACATGGCTGTGCTCCAGGATTAAGAGTTAAGTTCCTTCTGTGTATGAGAAGGAGAAGGAAGCCACCCAGGCCCTTGACGGACTGGCAATAAGAACTCCCAGGGGAGATGCAGGAGAGAAGCCCAGGAGGAGGCAGAAAAGGGCACAGGCCCCCTTTTGCTTCACGCTGATTAAAAAAAAAAAAAAACCCTCTGTTTAGAGGTGCCTCTGCTTGCCCAGGTTATTGATATTTCAAAGCAAAGAGCAAGGTAGGTGGGAAGTAGAGAAAACTGTGGAAAGGGGGCAGGAAAGGAACACGGGGATAAATATAGTCATCTCATTGTGCTGCTCTTCTATTTCAGTCTCTCCTCTGCCTCCCTCTCCCCCCCTTGTTCTTTCTCTCTCTCTTCTCTCCTCTCTATCAATCACCCTAATGCTATTTGATTCCATTTTCTCTATTGAGGCTGTCTTTTTAAGCCCAATAAAACTTCACCTATCTCATAGTTAGGATTTGCTTTGAAACACTTTATTCAAAAAATAATAATAAAGTGTTCTTAAAAGTTGAAGTTGGGTCATGGGGTATTTTTGAAAGCTTCCATGATCGAGTTTTTTAAAAACCACACACACACACACACACACACACACACACACACACACACACACACACACACACACACACACACACACACACACACACAATGCCTCCTTTATATCACAGTGGGAACAGGCCTACCTAGCTCTTAGAGCTCTTATAGTAAGTTACAAAAGAAACCAGAATTCATAAAACAAACAAAAAAAACGAAATCCAAAGACACAGAAAGCCCAAATATGCGTGAGGACTTAACAGTAATTACAGAATTTTGAAGTTCAAAGTCCTGATGGGTCAGTGGTAAGCAACCCACAGCTCCCATCAGTGACGCTGCCTGCACAACCTCCAGACACAGCATGGAAAATAACTTCACCGTGGAGGATGAGAAACTGCCTTCTGACAGTGTTCCAAAGTCTTAGAGAAGTTCTAAGCTTGAATCATTTCAGAAGAGTAAATAAATGCTGCAAACTTACAAAAAATAGTGTAAACTTTTAGTTATTCAAGCTATTTTTAGAATTTTAGTTTTGTGAATTTGGAGCAATACATTTTTGATGGCTTTTTTTAGTCGATACTTACCAATCATTTTAAAATTAAAAAATGAATTGTTCCAAATTCACAAATTCGATAAACGTAAGTGAAATTCAAATAATTACATTTTTAAATGACCTTTTCTGTAAGGTTGTTTCATTTATACTTCTAAAGTTATTAAAGCTCAGGGCTTTGGAACACTATGTTATACATCTTAAATATGACTAGGTATTAATATAGTATTAGCATTGGGGAACTGGGAGTGGATCTTAAAGGGCTTGGAATTTTCCCAGGTCATGCCCTGGGAAGCTGCAAATGTGCCCCAAGCTTTCGGACTCTCTCTAACCTGTGTGTGTCTCTTCTCATGGCCGTCTCCCACCACCTCCACTCAAGGAATAGACTCTATCAGTGTTTGGGGGCAGGGTGGGAGCATGAGTCACCGGCAGGACACTCAAATTTCACCTGTTGCTCACCTTTCTCTCCTTGGAGCAAAGGTCTTTCTACACTCCAGTTCTGCTTGGCAGTGGTTTCCCACTCTTCCTTCCCTGCCCCATGAACTCTGTCATGTATCTGTCCTCTCCTTCCTGTGGGCAAATAAGCCTTATGGTTTTGCCTTCATGGTGGAAAAGCTACAGGGAAGGAAAAACAAGCAGACAACAATCAATCAGAGAGAAACTGGCTATTTTAAGCTAACATATTTTCCCTGTTTCTCCTCTCACACGAATATTCTCCACATCTGTGAGGACAGCCTTTCCCGTCCTCCTGTTACAGTGGTTCTGAAATTCTGCTGTCCATCCTTGTCAAGAGGGACACTTGGTACACATGCTGATTCCCAGGCCATTCTGATTCAGCAGATCTAGGGCAGCATCTAGGGTGCTCCCTGGCTGCTCGTGAGAGACTTTAACCCCTCCCCAGTCTTCTCCTCTCCTCCAACAGCTCCTCTGCCCATGGGGACCCCTGCAGCGTCATGGTGAAGAGCGCTGTCATTGGAGTCAGACAGCACAGGATTCTGATTGCAGGATCTGTATGATGATGAGCATAGACTAAAATAATCCACAGAGCACATTGATTGGCACTTGGAAAGCCCTCAATAAAAATGAGCTATTCTAATTTCCAAGTACATGCAGACTCCCAATAATATCTATTTCATTTCCCAGTTGTTTATAAGTCATCAGTTTAATAGACTCATTTCTAGAAGAGAAATGGAAAATAGATTCTTTTAGAAATGTACCAGAAGTTAAAAATTAATTCCTTATTAGAGAGGCTCCCCGGATTTCCCCTTTTCTCCTCCCTTTATTAAAAGAATTCAGAGCAACGTCAACCATTTCAAATTTCTGACTTGACCCCTCCCTTTCCCAGTGCCCTCGATTTCTGGAAGATTACTAACATTGCTTCTGCTTTCACAGCTGCACTTCCTCTCAGGACCTTGGACTTTGATTCATCTGGGCCCAAAGACTTGAATCCAATTCAAGAAGTTAGACCCTCTCTTCCTACCCCCTCACATATCTTTATTCACATATCTCCATCCAACAAATGGTCTGAGCAACAGCACCGTGCCAGTGCACTGTTAGATGCTGACAAGGCCAAGTTTGTTGTCTGACATCTTCTATACCAGTTCCCTCTGTGTGCCATTTGTTTCATCCTTTTCAGACTAAAGATCAGTCCCCTTGCTGTGGAAAATGAAAGCAAAGCAGGAGCTGAGCAGTTTTGCTTCCTCTTTGTCCCCTGGTAATTGTACATCATTTCCTGCAAGCAATGTGCCTTTCCTGCTCTTCTTCTTGATTGATGCAGAGCCTTAAAAGCCCCCTCTTATGAATTCAGCATTTTCTTCAAGCCTCTGCTCCTCCCAGTCTCTATTTCTGCATGTAGCCCTGCTTCCATATTATATACACTCATATGATCTAAATCTGCACCTCGGGGGAGCCTCTGTGAAGCCCCACTAGTGTTCTCAATGCCTCTTCCTTTCCTCTATCACAGTGCAGTACATTAGTCAGGATGAGCTAGGTTTTGCTGCAGTAACAAACACTACCTGTGGCTGAAAATAGCATCAAACAATGGTTTAATTCTTGCGTACGCAGCCAAGGATGACTCAAGCAAACAGGCTGACAAAGGCTCATCATACTATACTGCTCCACTGGAACATGTGGGCCTTCTCCATCAGTGTGGCAGAGCAAGAGAGCATTCACGGGTCTCTCACAGGCAGATAAGTGCATCAGCATGAAAGTGATATGTGTCACTTCCACTCACAGACCACTGGCCAGAATTCACCACACTTCATCTAACTGCAAGGGGGTGGGAGGAGTGAGTACTGGGAGAGAGAAGAGCAGATATGAGTGAGCACAAGAAGTTCATACCGCAGGCTGAGTCACAGTCGCACGACTCGAATTTCATTCTTCAGGCCCTCCCAGTCCGTAAGCAGTATGGGCCCTTTGAGAGCCTTGACCCCAGCATCACACCTATTTCCTGCTGACTCTCATTTTCTAAAATCTGTGTTCTAATTGCTCCCAGCCTTTCCCTTCTTTATTCCTCATCCTCGCTGGTGAGGTTCCCTGGTGACAAACTCTAGCTGACTTTAGTCATGACGTTTGAGCAACCTGAGGGAAATTTGACTTGAATAAGGCAGCCCTGTCAGGGACCATCAGAAAACAAGCATGTGGGGGCTAGAAAGCGAAGTAAAGCAGATGGCAGAGAAGTGCAGGCTCTGCTGAAAGACTGCGAGACATAAAGCAGACTGGAGGAAAGGAAAATACCTCCAAGAGCCTTGCCTAGCTGCTCCAAGCGGGGGTCCCTGCACCAGCTGCCTCTGCATCCCCTGGAAGTGCGTTAGAAATGCTGATTCTCATACCGGCCAGCCGCCATAAAAACAAAAGGAATGCTGACAGCCCCATGGGCCGGCTGGTTGGCTCAGTTGGTTAGAGCATGGCACTGGTAACACCAAGGTCTGGGGCTCCATCCCTGTGCCAGCCAGCAATCAAAGACAGAGAGAGAGAGAGAGAGAGAGAAATGCTGACTCTCAGCCCCACCCCAGACTTGCCAAGTCAGAATCTGCATTTCATTTTATTTTTTTTAATTGGTTATGAATATTCATGATACAAAGCTGATTGTCACTCCTCATGACCATGATGTGAGGGCCAGATTCATACTGGCAGCATACCTGTTACCACAAATTGCATTTGTACCCCGTGTCCCCCACCCAATTACCCCCAACCTCCCTCTCCCTCCCCCTTTCCCCCCTACTCCATTTTGTAGCCCAAGGAATGTTCTCTCCCTCTGCAAGTCCAATGCATTACTGTAGTCTTTCTTTCCTTCATTCTTTCTCTCTTAGCTCCCACATATGAGTGAGCACATGCAGTATTTATCCCTCTGTGCTTTGCTTGTTTCACTCAACATTAAGTTTCTCCAGGTTCATCCATGTTGTTGCAAATGGGAGAATTTCATTCTTTTTTATGGCAGAGTAGTATTCCATGGTATATACAGATCATAGTTTCCTTATCCAATCATCCATCGATGGACATTTAGGTTGGTTCCATGTCTTGGCTATTGTAAACAAAGCTGCGATGAATATGGGAGTGCAGGTATCCCTTCAACACAATGATTTCCATTCCTCTGGGTATATACCCAGAAGTGGGATTGCCAATTAAAAAATGGGCAAAGGAGCTGAATAGACATTTTTCAAAGGAAGACATACAAATGGCCAACAGGTACATGAAAATATGCTCAACATCACTAGTCATCAGGGAAATGCAAATTAAAACTACATTGAGATTCCACCTGGCCCCAGTTAGACTGGCTATAATCAAAAAGGTGGTGAATAACAAATGCTGGCGAGGGTGTGTAGAGAAGGGAACACTACTGCGCTGTTGGTGGAACTGTAAATTAGTACAACCACTATGGAAAACAGTATGGAGGTTTCTCAAACAACTACAAAACCTGCATTTTAAGTAGATCCCCAGAGGATTCACTTGCACAGGACAATTTGAGAAGCCTGCGTCATAGCCCTTCAGAACACACCTGCTGAGAATAAAAAGATCTTTGGAACCCAGTAAGAACTGGTGGACAGAACTCAGCAACCCGATGTCTTAAAACAGAGAGATTTTAAAGGGGGTGTGGAGACTGTGAGGGTGGGGGTGTAATATGCATATTTCAGCAGCAAAACACAATTAATTCACAACCATCTTGTTAAAATCAAAAGGGAAG
The DNA here is from genome assembly GCF_027409185.1 of Cynocephalus volans. Lineage (NCBI taxonomy): Eukaryota > Metazoa > Chordata > Mammalia > Dermoptera > Cynocephalidae > Cynocephalus > Cynocephalus volans. The sequence continues at coordinate 60,388,976 of NC_084462.1, forward strand.
ATGTTTCTGAAAAGTTTGTACCAAGTAAGGAATGGTAAATGAGGATTATTTATGTAATACCTATCATTACCAAAACAAGCTGTGCTAAATGTTATTGATGTTGAGGACTGATGATTTTAGTAAACACACAAATATTGGAATGGCTTTCCAAGGTTCACTGATATCTTCAGTCCCTTTCGTGCTCTTTTTCTGGAAGTATTAATTCTCACTGGAGGTGTTGGGCTCAACCTATCCATCTTACCTCCACTGTTGGGAGATGAAGAGATTGCAACATTTGATTTTGTCAGTTCCAAATTCCCGTTTCTTATTGCCAGCTCCCAAGCCTCCTTTCTCTGGACTGTGCTGGTGGCTCTGGTCTCCTTCATTCATTGTCCTTCTTTGCCCCCAAATTTACAGACTATTCTTCTCCCTTTCACTGGGGCTTGGTTGATTTCTAATGGCATCTGAGCTGGGGGTAACTTGGGAACAAGCCCAGATGAAAGGACAAAATGCAGATTGCTTTCATTCACAGGAAGGGCTGTTCCCTGCCCTTCAGATATGCTGGGCTTCTTTCACTTCATGGTTTGAAGAACTATTTTATATTGTCACACATACAGATATAAATACAGAGATAGACATCAATACAGATTTCCATTTGTTTATTCATGCACGGATATAGAATATCAGTTTTCCACCATGTGGACTGTAAATGTTTTTTACCACATATAAAAATCTAGCATGTCGTGAGTCAACACACCAAAAGAGGCAGGAGAGAAAAATGGAGAGAAAGGCCCTAAGCATTCAAGGCTCCCAGATTTGATTATTCCTGAAAGCCCAGCTACCCCCTGCTTTTTGACTCAGCCCCTTCTAGGAGAGCATGAGCCAGCTGCTGTTTGTACAAGCTAGTTCAAGCCAGGTCTCTGGTGCCTGGAACCAAGAGACCAAAGTCATTCTCCAAGGCCTCACCTCTCCATCCTCAGGTACCACTATTTGGAAAGACCTATAGCCTAACTATACTATGCCATAATATTGTAACAATTTAAACACAGTTGAAATAGAGGCATAGCTACCTGCATCCATATTGTGTTGAGAGTATTAGAATTTATCTATCCATAGATTAAGGGAAGAAAAACTCTGTCCCTCTCCCAATCTTATATACCTGTATTAGTCCGTTCTTGTTGCTTATAACAAAATACTTGGAACTGAGTAATTTATAAAGAAAACAAAATTTATTGCTTACAGTTTCTGAGGCTGGGAAGTCCAAAGTCCATCTGGTGGTGGCGACAGTGACCCAAAGGTCTCACATTGCAAGATGGTGGGAGCAGAGAGAGCAAGAAAGAGAGAAAGACAGACTCTCCTGTTCTTTAACCTCTCAGAAACACGCCTCTGACCACCATTTTTAATCCATTCACTACTGCATGGTCCTACAATCCAATCACCTCTTCTAGGCTCCACCTTTCAATTACCATAATAGAATTTCCCACCCTCTTAATAGTCCCAGTAGGGGCTAAGTTTGTAATACATAAAACTTGGGGAAGACAATTCAAGCTTCAATGAGTTTGGGGGGGACATAACTCAATCCACTACAATACCCAAGCAAGCACCTCAACTGTGAGTGCTGAGATTAACTGGGAAGCAGGAGAATGTGAGCTGTTCTGTATGTACATCCTATCATCTCCAGAACAATTCCATGCATGCCCTGCTGATGTCAGGCAGGAGGGAATCCCTGGAATTCTACCTCCAAATATTTCCTCTAGAAGCCTTGTGATGTGGAAGGATGCACACGTTCCATTGCTTCTGAGGATGGGCGAGTCCAGGAAAGGGAGAGAACATTTCTGGAGAATCTGCACGTGCCAGCTATGCACGTTAACATAACTGGCAATGCACTGGCTTCCATATGTTGTGGCACTGAAATAAAGGGTTACTTAAAAAAGAAAAAGCTACACATTCTGCTCTAATCATCAGTTTTTAGAGGAAGAAACCAAGGTCCAGTCAGGGGAAGTTATGTGCTCAAGGTCACCAGCTAGCAAATGGCAGAGCTAGGATTTGAACCCTGATCTGTTAGTTGCTACAGCCCCTTCTCTTCTCCTGTAGCTATGTTTCTTAAACTGTACCACACACACAAATCACCTGGGGATCTTGAGAAAATGCAGATTCTAATTCAGTAAGTCTAAACTCTACGAGGACACTGAGAACGCACATTTCTGGCAAGCTCCCAGGTGATGTCAACACTGCCAGCCTCTGGACCCACTTTGGGTGACAAGACCTTAAAGGACAACATGACCTGAAGCTAAGTTCCCTGAGAATTAGGAGAAATCTTGAGGAGGGATTTTGACTTTCACGAACCATGGAATTGGTAGAGGTCTGAGCTAATTTTGCATAGCTCATGTGGGGTAGGGGGGCCTCAAGCTAACATCTGGGCTACATAAGTATTTAGTTGTACAGAACATACTCTTAAAAAAAATTATTTTTAAGATGCAAAGAAGTCTGAAAACTCCTTTTTTGGTTTCTAGGCAAAAGCTTCTCTGGAGAAAGAAGACCTCTCCCACAGGGCCCTGTTCCTTGCAGAGCTTGTTTTGCACGGCCCAGCTCTTTGTCCCTACCAGCAACCTACAGGCCACCCCAGTTAGCCATCAGCTAGCTGTAGCAGCAACTGCCTGGGCTCCTGGCACCCCTCCCCCACTGCATGCTTTCCAAAATGTTAAAAATACAGCAATTATGTGAATTACTATGAGAGATGGAACTGTGAGAAACGGATTAGTACAACGGAGCACATGTCAAAAACCCACAGGCAAGTCCAACTTTTCAGGAAAACAAAAATTTTTTTAAATTTATGTTGCACATATTCCAGAAAGAAGGGGGGACAGAGAAACTTGGCTTAGGGATACTCCTAGCTGAGAGTCTAGGAAACCTAAAATGACTGTTGGCAGTTCTTGCTGGGACAGGGTGTGGTCCCCTCTCTGACAGCTCCAGGATGAAAGTAAATTTGAGCTGTGTCTCAAAAGTGAGTGAGATGTTGCTACAACTTTCTTTCATGATACTAAGGTCAAGCTCATCTGTAACCTATCAAGAGCTGAAGTTCTAACCCCATCTACCAACTTGTTTCATAGCTGCCACTTACAATTCAACTATCAAAACCCAGTTGCATGTTTGGCAGTGTCTCTGTAAACTGAACATGTGCGTGCCCTATGACACAGAAAGTCTACTCCTTGGTACATACCCAAGAGTCATATGTTCACATGTGCACCAAAGACACGCACAGGCATGCTCTTAGCAGCCCTATTCCTAACAGTGCTGAACTGGGAACAACTCATGTGTCTACCAACAAGAGATGAGATAAATGAGCTATGCTAGGTTTACACAGTGCAACGTCACACAGTGTTGGGAATGGATGAACTACAAGTATATGCAACAACATGGATGAATTTCACAACACACTGAATGAAAGACAAAAGTAATCTAAGGTATTAGAAGTCAGGATGGTGGTATCCTTGGCGGGAGGAGAGAGGGAAAGGAAGGGGACACAGAGGGAAGGGTATCTGCGGTGCAGGTTGTACTCAGTTTCCTGATCTGGGTGCTGGTTACATGAGTGTGTTCAAGGGATATGCTATGATTTGTGCACTTTTCATGAATATATGTTATACTGGAATTAAAAGGTTACTTAAAAAAGAAAAAGCTACACATTCCGCTCTAAATCAAAGCCTCTTTTCTGTTAATGATCTCAAAGCAGCACCTCAGAGGTGTCCGACTCCTCTTTCCCTGCCTCCGCCACAGGCCAGCCCTGCGGACTCCTCCCTGTGACTGGCGTTTGTCTCCTCCCATCCTGCTTCCCTTCCCCAGCCAGGGCCTCAGCCCCTCAGACCTGTTAGGAATGAAATCACTGCATCGCTGGACTCCCTCTTTCCTGTCTCTCCCGTCCAGCTTCTTCCAAAGTGCTTGTTGTATATAATCTCCGCTCACATCGTGATCTTCTTTTTCAAACTTTCAGTCCCCACATTACCATCAAATTGAGGTAATACCCAACTCCTCTGCATGGCACTTAGGCCACAGGTCCCTTCCAGCTTTATCCACTCCATGATCCCTGATGAGCCAATTCTCTAGCCAAACGGCTGTCTTGTCGCCACCCCTCCCATGTTTGCTGCCTGCATCCCCAAGCAGGAGAGAAAGCCCAGGCCCCTCCGTCTTGCTCATTCTTCCCAGAAAGACCAACTCAAATTTCTTTAGCCTTCCTGGTGAGACCTTGACATTAGCCTCACCCATTTCCTCTGTTCCCTGAGCTTTGACCACCGGTACTTACTTGCCAGAATCATTCAGGGTCTACTTCATGCGTATGTGCCCCTTGAAAGGAGCTAGAGAGAAAAAAAAAATGTTCTGAACTTTTTTTCACCCATACCTAGTCTCAGAACACATGCCTGTCACCATTTAATACAAAACCTCCCCGCAGACCTAGATCACTCAGACACTCAATCTGATCCTGAACTTCAAACTACACGAAAAGTAAACTTGGCAGGGAGAAAACAGCCCACTGACTACCAAAGATGACACAGCATGAGTATTTCCTCCAGCTACACAATGGAGAAACTGAGTAATAGTAGAATCCACTAAATCACAGGGACTAAGATCACAGGGGTTTTAAGGTCAGCTGAAACTCAATTACCATATTTTTCCTTCCTCTTGGGTAAAACCTCTCTGAGTAAACCCCGCTTTTTCAGAGAATCAAGGCTGGAGTCACTGCCTAGGCAGTTCCTGGCCCGCTGGCCTGGGCCGGGCGCTTCTGGGCCCTTCCCTGGGTCAGGCTGCAGGAGGATTCAAGATGAATGAGGCAATGTTGGCAGGGCGGCCGCCCAGGCAGCCAATGAAACTCGGCCCAGTTGCAGCCTGAGCGTGAAAGGAAGCAAATTAGCAAAAGCAAGCAGTAATTTGCATGCAAACAAAAGGAGTCCAAACTGTATTTCTGACCCTGCACAGTAGATCCTCCTCAGCGTGTAATTACAACAGCTGTCAAGGAGCCAGAAAAAGGCCAATGAAACAAGGTTTAAGAATGCAAGTGCTGGAGTCAAGACAATTCTGGGTCCAAATTTTGGCTCTGCCACTTATTCACTGCACGTCCTTGAACTAGTTGCTTAAAGTCTCTTAGGCTCTGATTCCTCTTCTGTAAAATGGTGACAATAATGTGCATATTTCATACAGGTGTTGTATAAAATGAGAATGTATGTAAAGTGCCTCGCACATAGCAAGGGTTCAGTAAACAGCTATTACGGTCTCTGGGCTTTGGGAAACCCCTGCCATCTCTAGTTTATTAACCCTCCATGTGCAAAACCTCCCCCACATTTTTTGCTTCCTGGCGTTTTTGCAAACTATGAAGGCCCTGTGAAAAAACTGGGTGGTAAAAGTGAAGATGTCATCAAAAGTAAGACCAGTTTAGCAGAGTTGGCCAAAGGGAGCAGATTTCCAGATGGATTTAGTCTACTCCTAAATATCTCTCCCTTCACTCTGTCTCACTATCTGAAATTCTACCAATCGATTGGGTACCTAGCATCCTCTCTTAAAAATAGAACCCCATCTCCGAAGATGAAGATTGTATATAACTCATTCACATGCTGGTGGTCAATTCACAATCTGCCACTATATGGGACTCAGGGTTTTGATTGGGAGATGGAAGATGAGGTTAATTCAGGAGCACAGATCACTCAGAGGGTTAGTGCTAGACCAGATGGGGCTTCCACTGAGAGGCTCTGAGTAGCAGCATTCTTAAAAGCATGAATTCTGAAACCATACTGCCCAGATTCAAATTCTATTTTTATCACTTACCAGTTGTGTTTTTGGGAAAGCTACTTGACCTCTCTGGGCCTCAGTTTCCTTGTCTATAAAATGGGAATGATCCTAAGGTTATCATGCAGATTAAATGAGTTAATATGTATAAGTGCTTAGAAATGTGCTTGGAACATACTAAGAGTAATATAGGTGTTAGTTATTATTAGAAAAGCCTGAGTAAAGGATCTCCTCAGTTTCAAGGAATATGATGCCAAAGACAAATTTCTCCCATTTCCAAACATGGCATTTGGCCACATCACTGTTCCTCTCCACAACCTGGCCATTTCTGTTTCCATTTTTTTTTTTTTTTTTTCTGCCAACACAGGGAAGGGCTCCTGCACTACAGCCCAGCCAAATTTGGGGGAATAAAGTTGTAGGGGGTTGCCTGATGATCCTAAGCGGCCGTTCCAATATGTTTTCCACAGATGAAATATACTTTAGGCTCCAAACTACCAGCTTTTATCAACTATTTTGTGAGTCAAGGCTTTATCTGGCTCATCCTAAAGCACCCCTACGAAAACAGGAAACTGGGAAAGTGAGCAGCGGGGAAGATGCACATTTGCGGCAGAAGAAAAAATGTTCTGGAGTCAGGGGGGTGGGGAGGGATCAGGAGGGAGGGCTGCTCCTTTATAAACACACACCTAAGATTAGAGCTCTTATTGTCACAATTGTCCTTCTAAAGAAATCCTAAAATGTCCTATTAGACCTTGACCTAGGCCTTCAGACTTGAAAGACAAGAATTTCACTTTTTTTTTTTTTTTTTTGTATTTTGGCTATGACCTCACTTTCCTGGGGGCAACACCCATAAAGCAGTTCAAGCTACTTCTGTGAGCTTCCAGTTCCCCATCTTTAAAATGGGGATAAAAACACTCACTTCCCAGAGTTTTAAACATTTTAAATGAAATAATGTATGTAATGGGTTTGGAGGTATCTCACACATTGCTGGTAATAGTTACATTGTTAGCATTACTTCCAATGCCAAATAAATTGCTCCTCATTAAAAAGCTCCTCGTTTTAAGAGCTCTTTCTTGGCCCTTCCTCGCTATAAGTATGGACCCTACTCCTTCATCACTAATTTGGTTTTTACAAAGGAGTCATCCTAGAGTCCCGGGGCAGAAATGAGCCCTGGGCCACCCCAATGCCTTCCAGAAAGTCCCCAAAGAAACTGTCCCAGATTGCTAGACATAATTAGACACCTAAAAAAGGAAAGCACGTGCTCATGCTTACCCGTACTCTTCACCTACTTAAGGGGCATTGAATGGCATCACTAGAAATGACCTGGTGCAATGACCTCATTTAGAGAAGAGGAAACGAAGGCCTAGAGATGGCAGCTTGCTCAAGATCATGCAGAGAGGAGGAGGCAAGCCCCAATTAGAACTCTTAGCCTTTGACTGCCAGACAGGGCTGGATTCTTGTTTCAGGAGTTCATGTACCACAAGACAGGCAGGGTGGTTTTGGGGAAACCACTTGTAGAGATGACAGTAATTCTCTTTCGTCTAGGATTAGAGCTATTGCTGTTTCTATCTGATTCCCCGCCTAGACTCTGAGCTACTTGAAGGCAAGAATCAATAACTCAATAGTTCAATAATTTCTCCACCAATGCCTGCTACTTACTAAATATGTTTTACTAAGTACAGAGACAGCTTCTGTACAATAACAGATAGCTTATAATAAAGGTGTTCATTTATTTCTGGAAATCTATCCAAGTCAATGATCAGAAATATGGGGCGAGAGGGGGTCATTCATAAAGATGTTCATGCAAGTACTACTTGTGACAGTGAACTATTGACAACTAACAACCAAAATGTCTGTGAGAAAATGACATTGTATTGTAGTATACCCATGCAATAGTATTGAACTATATTTTAATAACATTTTAATTAACTTAATTTTAACAAAATGGGAAAGTGTTAAGTAAAAAAAAGCAGGTTACAAAATGATTTTTTAAAACAACTAACCATGTTAAAGAATATAGATAGAAAAAAAATTCTTGGAAGGACATACACCAGAAATTGAGTGGTAATCCCTACGCAGTGGGTTACAAATATTTCTTTTCCTTAGGTTTTTTGTGTTTTTTTTTCCTGGGGGGGGGGTGGGTATCTTTTAAAATGGTCTACAGGGCTGGCCAGTTAGCTCACTGGGGAGAGCATGGTGCTTTTCATACCAAGGTCAAGTGTTCGGATTCCCATACTAGCCAGCTGCCAAAAAAAAATTGTAAAATGGTTTACAATGGGTAAGCATTTTTATGATGGAAAAAAGGTCACTATATAAGTAGCAACTGAGAAGCCACTTTTTAGAAGGGCATTTGCATCAGGTCCATAGAAGATCCTATTCTACCAGGGAGGTATCACTGAGGCAGAGAAATTTAACTGCTTCCCAAATGTGATGTGCTCCTTTATATTTCCAGCTGTCTTGCAATTAGAACTCATGACTGTTTCTGACCAATCAGCTGTGACCCATCTGTGTTAATTCTGGGCTGAATCATTAAAGAACCATAGGGTTAACTCTTTCCCTGCTGCAGGAACAGAGATCGTGCATTCCAGAGTATAGACTCCACCAGTCTGGGAACTTGAGTGACTGTGTGGATCACAGCCCTACCCTCAACCTCATACTATATTGGACATGTAGCATGAGAAATAATATTTTGTGGTTAAGTCACTAAGATTTTCAGGGTTAAATCTATTATCTAATCTAGTGGTTCTTTAACTTTGCTACTCATTACAATCACTTGGGGCCCTTTTAAGAATCCCAGTGTCCAAGTATCTCAGGTGAATCAGAATCTCTGGGGGTAGGACCCAGACGTCAGAATTTTTTAACTCCCAAGTAAATTCAATGTGTAGCCAAAGCAAGAATCACTGCCTTACTCTAGAGATTCTCAAACTGTTGTCCCAACCAACAGCATCGGCATCCCATTGGAACTTGTTAGAAGTGCAAATTTTCAGGACACATCCCAGACCTATTGATTCAGAAGCTCTGGGGGTGGGGTCTGATAACCTGTGTTGAACAAGCCGTTCAGGTAATTCTGTTGCACAATTAAGTTTGAGAACCACTGGCCTGGTCTATCCTGAATGTATATCCTCAAGCCAGTTAAGTTGAAGATAAGTTAATTAAATAAGTATGATTTTGTTATAAAAAGCTCTTCAGAAATGCTGCTTTGCTTGGATTTGCCTTTGAAAATATTTTCACATATACTTAAAAAATTATTGCACTAATTCAAACACATATTAAAGGGCAAAAATCCTAGAACTCAAAATATTCTTATGGGCAGTCAAGATTAGTGGTTCTCTGACTTTAAGATTTGTGAGTACAGCAATTTTTTTAAATGTTGGAAGCACCAAAGTAAGATTAATTATTAATTTTGCAATGCATTAATAGTTTTAAAAATTACAACTACCACCACTATTTTCATGAGATGACCTTTTAACAACAAAGACAAAGGAAGGATACAATCTCAGAATAAAGAAAAGTCCATGAAAGTACTATTAGTAACCTTACATTTCATGGTCCTCTTTTCCATTTTGCTCAGACTGGTTGTATTAGTTTGTTTCTGTTGCTTATAACACAAATACCTGAAACCCGTTAATTTGTAGAGAACCAATATTTATTGCTTACAGTTTCAGAGGCTGGGAAGTCCAAAGTCCAGAGAGCACATCTGGTGAGGGTCTTGTTGATGGGTGGTAACTCTACAGAGATGCAGGGTATCACATGACAAGAATGGCTTGGCAAGAGAGCTTCTTACATGCTCTCCTTTTAAAGTCATCAGAACCATGCCCATGATCACCATTAAACCATCAATGGATTAATCAATTCACTAGAGCATGGTCCTCACAATCTAATCATCTCACAAGGCCCCACCTTTCAATTACCATAATAGAATTTCCCATCTTCTAACACTGTCACAGTGGGGATTAAGTCTTAATGAGCTTTGGGAGGATATCCAATCCACAGCACTGGTGAAGTCTTCCTCTGGCCCTCAGCCAGCATCTTGGAACCACTGATCTGGATGACAATTAAGGCCAACTCCCTATTCCCCAGGACGTTATACAAAAAGGCTTCCAAATTGTACAAGAAGTTGAAACTTCCAAGAATTGTTGTAACCTTCAACACCAAATTGTTGTAACTCACAAATTCTATTTCTTCCCAGGTCCCAGTTCCATATAGGCCCCAAGGCTTAGCTATGTCATGTCCACAGAAGAATTCAAATATATCCCCAACCTTCACTATTGAAAAAAATAATCAGATCAAAGCATGTTGTTAACAATGTTCATAAGAAAAGCCCATTTACAGAGATAGAAGTCATGCCCAGTCTGACACCCACCCCCCACTTTCTCAGGACAAGCTCATCATTACTTTAAAGGGACAGAGAACTTCCCTCCTAGGGGACAAGTCACCAAGTATAATCTCATTCATTTTTTGTCAGTTTCAGTTATGAGTTGGACAGATTGTCTGGGAGCCAAGTATGACATCCTCCCTTTGGGGCAAGGAAAGGGAAACAAGGCCTGAAATTGATGGTCATAGACAAGATTTTGAGTATAAGGGGCAGAGAGAGAACAGTTCAGAGATTTGAAGGGTGCTAAGTCCAGATTTCTGTCCCAATGTTTTGCCCCCAAAATACTACCTCAGATTTATTCTTCTGAGCCTTGCAGCATTTGAGGGTTTCAGTGATTGCTACTGAAAAAAGCAAGTAATGTTCTAGAGCATTAGTTCTTCTTTGAGCATAGGGAGTGAATCTTATGCTTGTGTCACTGATGCCTAGCCCAGAGTAGGCTTCCAGGACCTGCCAGCTAAAAGGGCTCAAGTATATCCAGGCTGGCAGTGGACAAAGACCCTGGCATATTTAGGTGAATCCCATGATTGGAAATGAGGCACTGAGCTGAAAACAGGCTTCCCTAGGGAAATGAAAGGCAGGGTTATTCTGAGAAGGTTGAGGAGCTTGCCTTCAACTATTATAAGCTAATCTCCAGGGATTAGGATGCAGGCAACCTAGGATAAGAAACATTTGGGGATTGTTTGGGAGAGGGCTGGGAGGCCCAAAGACTGAAAGCACAGACTTCACCTCTCACAATGGCTCTTTCATACTGTGAGTTGTGATTCCTCCTTGTGCCGGGAGAATAGGACCCTAGATTGTGCCTCTGAGCTGGATGGCAAACTTTTGCATGTGCTTACAGCAGGGCCACTGACGTCATTCTTTTCTCTGAGTCCTCACAGCATTCCTTTCAAAGCTGGAAACCAGTCAGAGAAAAGGCGGGGCCATTTGGTGACCATCACACTGGGGCCCCACACCACAGCCACTCAGCTCATAACAAAAGCAAGGTTCCCAGCTGTGCCACAGCACTCCCAGCCCCATCCAGCATGCTTACGATCTATGTCACAATCGGCACCACCAGAAAGAGGACACGAGCAACTCATTTCAGTTTTCGTGGAAATCGTCAGTGGCCATTCACTGTGGTAACTTTCTACCTGCTATTACTCCATTGAAACCAGAATTTCAGCTCTAATAGTCGGAAATACTGGGCCAGGAAGGAGTGAGGGTGTGGAAGGGAAAAGTTGAATAATTAAGAAGATATAATACCTTTGTTTTAAAAACCCCTTTAATTTCAGTAAGATAACCATAATCTTATGTTTTCAGGTAGTGTCAACAATCAAATGCAAAAAGATAAAATTAATGAAACTATTGAAACAGTAGGTGCAAATTGGACATTCAGCCCAAAGGCCCAAATGCCAGTTTGCTGCAGACTCTGAGGTCTCCGAGGATTTTAGTCCCCTGCATTTCCTGGCAGCTTTGGCATAACACACCCTTTTTCTTCCCTTAGTCTTCAGCTTCTTTCCTCCATTCACAGGACTTGGCCTGGGAAGCAAAGAAGTAGGCAGAGGTTATTACTGGGCAATGCTCACCCCAGAGACCAGCTTAAGTACCCTGTTATAGCCAAAACCTGATTATGGAAAGTCATGAGTAATTTTTGTATTACAACAATTATGGGATTGAAAGCCAGGACACACTCCCTCAGTCAAGTCTCACACTGACTTCAAGAGCTCCCTGGGGAATATGGTTCTAAGTTCATTTGTGGGAACAAGACTCCGTTCCTGGGGGGGGGGGGGGTTGTTTCCAGACCCCCACTGGAATCAGCACTACCTTGAGGGCAGGGACAAGAATCACCACTAGGTTAGTGCCCAGTCCTACAGCTCACAGCCCAGAGCCCAAACTTGGCCGAGGCACCAAGGCACCAAGGCACCTAGAGCAGCTGAGGGAAGAGAGTCTGGTCCATCCAAGGCCTCTCAAATCTCCCTTTTGGAATCCAGCCAAGTCCTTGGAGGGTCTACAAAGGAGCATACATGTCAGGGCAGCCCTGTCCTGCAGCACAGGCACTTAGTCCTTGTCTTCGGACCCTAGAAGTAATCCAGGCTCAAGGGGCTACCTACTGTTTAGAGGGATGAAAAGACATTTCAAGTAGAAAGGCCAAGAAAAGCAGAAGCACAGAGATGGGAACAAGAACAGCGTGTGGGATGGCCTGAGACCGTCATGCTGAGACAGAAGCTTGGGCTGGGGATGGGGAGAGATGACGGCCATTGCCTGATAAGGGCCTGGTCCTAGTCACTATGGGGCCCAGTCCAGTGGCATGCTATCAGTACACAATAACTGTGCTGAAATGTTGAGTGCTGAAAGTTGCAGTTTGGGGTTTAGATTTGCTACGAAAGGGAAGAGGTGATGAAAGCAGGGCGGTCTGGGCTAAAGCCAGGGAGACTCATTAAGCAGCTTCGTCCAGGTGAGGGCTCAGGAGGGCCTGGACTAGGATGCTGGCAGTGCAGCCAGGGGGAAGAAACAGATGCTGAAGGTACTAGAAAGGAGAATTTGAAAGAACTTGGCAACTGACTGAAGGGAACCTAGACAAAGGGAAAGGTGAGCGAAGTCGTTTATTCATGGGGTTCTTCATCTCTAAAAGCTTGACATGACTTGTCAACACTATATTTGTTCATGCACACATGTTATTTGAGGGCCTACTATGTGTTAGGCGACTGCATTAGTCCCTGGAGATAAAAGAATGATGCTACCACCTGATGATGATCTGTACTGGGAACATGGATAAGCAGACAAAGAATGACAATACCTTGATAAGTACTAACATAGAAGTACGGGGTACTACGGGGACCCGCAGGAGAGGCTGCTCCCTGGCTGAGAAGTGGGGAGCGGGTGCAGGAGGAGAGGCAGGAAGCAGGATGAGTGGCCCAAGAGGCAACAGCTTGTGCAACAGCTCAGAGGCAAAAAGAGAGCCTGACAATGGAGGGAACCGTACATGTGCTGTTATGGGAGGAGTGCAGTTTGCAAGGAAGCTGTGGGAGACCAGACTACCTAGAAATGCCTCAGTGAGGAGTTTGGCTTTTATCCTAAAGTCAGTGAGGGAATCATCGATGTTGCAAGGGGGTGAATAACAAAGACATTTGCATTTTAGAAATCCAGGTGGTAGTTATTCAAGAAACCAGAGGCCGAGCTTCCTCAAGCATCCTTTAGGATACCAGGTTCCCGCAGCAGGTGGAAGGCCATCTGTCCACATGATTAGCTCTGCCTGAGTCTTTACAAGGGGGCTATAGGCATCCTGGGCCCTCTGCAAATGGCCTGAGAGGGACTCAGGCCAAAGGCTTAAGTACAGCTCCAGAGGAAACCCACAGAAATCATCACTTGTAAGGTTAAAAAATAAGAGTTGGGGAACATTTCACCTCAAAGGGCTGGGGAACTCCATCCTAGAAATTCATTCATTGACTGTGGCCAGCTGGCTAAGAATGCTGGGTTCTGTCAGACAGACCTTGATTCTTACTTTTATCCCCCTACTTAATAGTTTTGTGACGCTGGGCAAGTGGTTTCAATTCAGCACCTTCATCTGCAAAATGAGAACTCTACATACGTCAAAGGGTTGATTTAAGGATTGGAAGAAACAATGTAAAGAACCTAGCATATACAGTAGGAGCTCACAAATGCCAGCTATTTTCTTTCACTACACGAGCATTTATTTAGCATCCTGGTCACCTGCCAGGGATGACAGAGATGAAAATGACCCACTGATTGCCTCGGAAGGCTCACAGTCTATCAGCCAGCCCCTACTCTCTCAGTGAGACGCGTTTTCAGGTGCCCCAGCTCAGCAATCAGTGATCTTCAAAGACAGCAGGCAACCAGGCCCAAGACTCCTCTGCAGGGAAGCTGGTCCCACCAGCCCCGACCAGGGCTCTTGATCCAAGGCCAGGCCAGCAGCTTGAATGAAATGGGGGAAGCTGTTCTGCTTCCTACAAAGCAGACTCAGTCCAAGAATAGCCTTACACCTGGCATCAACACCTCCTCAAAATGAAAGAGCAAAATAGAAAATGATTCCTGGGCCCTGGAATAAAGCCCACTCTTTTAAGGCACCTGCAGCCTCTGACTGAAAGCTACCCTCCAGCTGCACAGAAAATAAATTCAATGAAATTACCACTTAAATTATATGAGGTCACCTGGCACTGAGAGTAGGAAAGACCAGTTCTGATGCCAACATCCTTCCCAGTCACCAAGATGATATATCCAATTTGATTAAATGTAGGGACTACGAAGGCCCCAAACAGCCAAAGATCTAGACTAGAGGATACTTAGGAATATTAATTTTGGCGTTTGTCCTGGTCTTTTGTAATTTGTTTTACCTTTCTATCATTTGCACTACATTCTGAGCTCATTTCCATATTCTCAATATCTATTGTTTAGTTCAGCATCCTCATCTGTACAGAGTCAGTGTTAAGAAATATCTATTACATAGGCTCCTTTGATATCAATATGTACTGTTTATACCACTTTCATCTAATCAAATTGGATGAGTTCTTATCCCAGCCAACTGAGGATTAATACATACGCTTGTACAATATAATTTCTTAAAATAGTGTTGCTTTGGTTTGTTAATAAGTAAATACATTAAGATCTATTTCTGCCACTAGGCACGTAATGGCATGAATATATATGCATATATATATATATATATAGTATATATTTATAGACAATATAAATCAATTCAATGCAATAGACAGATTCTAGAGATACCAGGTGTTTGGATAGTTGTCTCCCCAAAGCCCATGTTGAAATCTGATCCCTCCCCAATGTGGCAGTGTTGGGAGCTGTTTGGTCATGGGGGCGGATCCCTAATGAATAGATTAATACCCTCCCTGGGGCTGGGGCGGGTAGTGAGCAACTTCTCCCTCTATTAATTCCTGCGAGAGCTGGTTGTTTAAAGGACCCTGGCACTTCCCCTCCATCTCTCGTGATTCCTCTTGCCATGTGATCTCACATACTCTGGCTGCCTGCCACTTTCCACCACGAGCAGAAGCAGCCTGAGGCCCACACCATATGCAGCTGTCCCAGACTTGTGCGCCAAATAAACCTCTTTTCTTTACAAATTAAAACAAAAAAAAATCTACTGGAGACTGATGAAACATCCAGGGTGAGGCTCTCAATATCTTGACATCCCCAGGAAGCTCCAATTAATGTCCAGTGCCCTAGGCGGAGTTTGTGAACCATACTTCTCAGACACACATAAACACACCCCAAAACAATGTAGAAGGAACACTTTAGGTTAGGCAATTAGGAAGTCCTTCCAAAAATCTAAGTGAACTCCCAATGGACACTGCAGAATTCACCTCTGAAGGTATTTTTAAGATGGGAGAAACATCTAAAGTCTCACAGCCCTGAGATCTGCCAACCCATAGAAGTTCACACCATACGAAATTTCATGGACATGTGTACATGGGAAATAATCAAATAGACTCAATTTGTTTTATGTCTAAAGCTTTTTCCTTCCAGTATTTAAAGTGAATAATTCTCATGAGTAAAAGAAGGAATTGACACCCGTGTTACTAACACCATTTCTCAAATCCGAAGAGAAAATGCTCATGTGTACCTACTTACTATTCCTCTGTCACCCAAACAATAAGTACTCTGAAAGCTACCCTTCCCCAGGCCTGTCTTCTCAGTTACATAAATGTCACTCAAAAAGATGGTGTACCTGGAAAATGTCTCTATTGGAAAACAAACAGCATCTCGAATTGATTTTATTGAGGAAGACAAAGGACAGGGTTTCTAGGATTGTTTCTAACCATTAGTAGTTGTGGGATTTTGAGTAACTCCTCTTA
The DNA here is from genome assembly GCF_027409185.1 of Cynocephalus volans. Taxonomy (NCBI): domain Eukaryota; kingdom Metazoa; phylum Chordata; class Mammalia; order Dermoptera; family Cynocephalidae; genus Cynocephalus; species Cynocephalus volans. The sequence goes on from NC_084462.1 coordinate 60,404,906, forward strand.
AGGTAATATAGAAAACATGCCTAATACTGTCCCAGACACCTAGTAAATGTTTGCTAAATCAGAAATTTTTACCATCAGCCTTGCTAAACCTGACACTATTTTAGACCTAACTAATGAGTGATATAGTGTCATTATCAGCAACTTGACCCTACGTGACAATGGGCAGGCACTCCCCTATTATTAATGTGGATCTACCAGGTGTCCTAGGACTGCCCAGGATGAAGCAAAAATTCCTAGTGAAGTCAAGAATTGCCAGTGTTTCTAGAAACCTTGGTGGGCAAGAAGCTTTGGTTGGACTCCAGAAACAGAGGTACAAAGGGAGCTGGAACACTTGAGCCACCTGTCAGGATAAATCTTCAGCATTATGTCATTATCTATTCACTTTAAGATAGTTCTGCTTAAGTTATATGGTTAATCCAGGTGGAAAAACCCCCATTTAGTCCTGAATTATCACAGTCATTGTGGCTGAGTAAAACTGGATATAAAACTATCTTCATGGGACTCTCTTTAGCCACAAGCTCACCTATGCAATATCCACAAAGATTCCACTTAAACAAACAGTATAATGACAACTGCCATGGAGTAGTATGATTCTCTCATTAAAACAGCCGCAACATCAGGTGATTTATTTTTGTCAGTTCTACAGACAACTTTCCATAGTGTTCCTAATACAAAATCCCTACACACCTTAAAAATTAAATTCCAAGTGATAATTAAACTAGAATCATGCTTAAGTTTTTAGAAATATCCTTATATACATAAGCATATTATGTATATTTAATAAATAAAATGTATCTGCCCAAGTAAACTTTTGAAAAAATCTTTATAGCAAAATTCTATCTGAAAGGTGCTGAAATTACTTGCCAATTAATTTTAGAACAGGAAGCTCATGGTCATCAAAAGAAGAAAAGTTAAACAGAAAGGGTATCAGTAAGCACTAAACTGACCTGGGTTTCCTACAGTACTCTTTAATTTCTGAAGGTTTATCATCAGTCTAGTTCTCCTACAAAGTTGACTGATAATGTAGCCAAGGTGACTAAATGATGACTTTTCACTTTGTCAGTAACTGTGAGTACCGTCTAACATTTAGGCAAATTAGAACAAAGTCCAAAGCTGTTAATACTTAGGTGACACACTTGAATGCATAGCATGTTTCCCTTCCTGAAACACAGGATTTAAAAAGTTACCTCTCTGTCTACTTCAGTATAATCTGAATACATGTATGTTAGACATTTAAACAGACTTGTAAATCAAACTATAAATGATAAAGTGTAAAACCTGGAGATGGATTCATTTTTAAATTATGCTAACAAATCTTAATTAGCATTCAAACTCTTCCCTGAAGCCTGAAATGTTTGACCAATGTTGTAGTTTTAAAATGTAAGACATCTAATGTTTTAGAGAATCTGGATAGGAGGTTTGAAAGCACACATAGCACTTTAGAGCAAGACTGAGAAAACAGGGCTATGTTCATTATTTAGGCCATCCTTGAAGATTTACAATATACTGGTTGTGTCCATTTACTGGAAGGGTAAAGGTAAAGTCATTAAGGAAAACTGACTTTAACATGAAGTGTTTAAGATAATACTTTTGATGACTGTATGAAGTAGACAGAACTAGTCTGATAGCGCTCATCCCAAGGCCTTGCACTTCATGGGAATTCATTATAAATATTTGATTTAATTTTTACAACGGGAAGAGAGAGGCACAAATGTTTAGATGACATGCACAGTGAGTAATACCTGCTACCTCCCGAGATTGCGCTAAGGACCCAATTGCATAATATACGTGAATATGCTATATAAACTAAAAAGGTCTAAATAAACATAACGAATGCCTAAGTTCCCACGGTAAAGAAGAAAATCATGATTCAGTCATGGTCACCAAATTTATCTCCTAAAACTGTGCTTCTCCAATGTTAATGTGACAGAAATCACCTGGAGTGCTTGCCAAAGAGCAAGTTCTGACTGGGTAGATCCCGGTGTGGACGGGGCCAAGAGTCTGTGTATGTTCCAAGTTCCTGCGACCACCCTTGTGGGTATTAAGGCTCCAAAAGATCATCCTCACTCTTGGCGTATGGTCAGCCTTGGAGGGTATATTTCCTGAGTACACTGTAGACTTTGACTATCCTTAAAGAGAGCTTTGGAATAAGTCTGGATGCTACACTTGGTTGTAAATATAGTACTTTACAAACTCAATAGCAAAGTGCTATTTGTTGGGCAGTCAAAGAGCTAAAGGGCTGATTTTTAATTAGGTTGTCTGCTATTTCCAGTTTTCTAGAACAAGAGTCAACAACATGTAAAAATATAAAAAGCTATTTTGCTACATTATTATATGATTTTGGCTCATCTCAAAAGGGTGGTGGGAAGTGGGGGAGAACTCTGTATTTGTAAACACACACAGATGCCAAAAGGACTCTCAAAGAGTTCAAATTAACAGGAGAGACCAAATTGCCTTCTCTATCTGAAGAAAAGTTCTCACAATATCCAGGAGAAAAAAAGACACATGAGCAAGCAAGGAACTTGCAGAAATGCTGTTGCCACCTGATACAGAAGTATTCGGAGGGAATCAAAAGAAACCGGCAGACACCATAGGGCAGTTGTTGTTCCCCAACCTGGGCATGCACCCCAGTCACCTGGGCTTGATAAGACACAGCTCTGCCCCGAGAGTTGCTGAATGAATAGGCCTGAGGCAGGGCCCAGGAGAGTGATGCTGGAGGTGCCTGGACTACACTTCAAGCAGCACCGAGTCTTACACAGCAGTGTTTGAAAGCAGAGGAACCATGTTTAACTCTCACAGCTGTACCCCAGCACCCAGTACAGTGCTTGGCACACAGTTGGCCCCCAATCAATATTTGCCAAATGAACGGCCATTATAACTTTCCTTTTCAGGAACAACTTTACTACTTGCTTATGTATACTTGCTGCAGGCATCTCATAAACACATTCCTTTCAAAAAACAATGACACATGTGCCAGACACTATAGCCCTTAACCTTAAGGGACTTACACTCAAATTGACCCCAATCACAGACACTAGTATTACATTTTTCCTTATAATATCCGGACAGGTAAATCTTTGGGACTTCTGCCAACTGAGCTATCTAAACACCACCAAAGAAAAACCCTACTGAGGCAGAGGACCAAAACATTACACACACACACACACACACACACACACACACACACACACACACACACACACACACACACACACACACACACACACACACACACACACACACACACACACACACACACACACACACACACACACACACACACACACACACACACACACACACTTTAAATCAAGACAAGAATTTGGTGGGAGAGAACACAAATTATCATCTGTGTCCACACTGGAAACCCAGAGAGGGTCTCCTTAAGGACCCTTCCAGTTGCTGGAAACCTGAGGGCAGCCCAAGGAACAGCCCTGGGTGGAAATGCTGCTAAGTCTTCACGCATATCTTCACAGATTTCTCCTCTAAGTCCTTTCACACTCACTGAGCAAAGCTCAGAAGGGGCTTTGGCAGTCGCTTTTCAAATCCTCTGCCTGATCTGCATGTTACCATAGTCACATTCATTCGGAAAAACAGGTGTTTCTGTTAAAATTAGCTGTTTCAAACTGCCAAACATTTTAGATTCCTTTGCCAGTTTTAAAAAAAAAAACTGTTTGTAAAATAACCAATCAGATATAACTAATGTTTCCAGAATTATAAAGATGATAGGGGTTGGGGGAGGAAAAAGAGGAAACGCACACATGTAATTTCTGCATTTCCTAACATTAACCCAGAATAAATAATAAAGGCCAAGCTCAAAATAGCCAAAAAAAAAAAAAAAACAAAACACAGAGCTGAGCTTTTTTCTGTCTAAATCTTATGTCTGAAAGCCTGTTTTGTCCCATTTACTTGGGTAGGCTGTCACAAATAATGGGTTTTGTTCAGAGAACTTAGCCATAATGATTTCCTTTTCTCATGACCATTCAAAGGAAGAAGGGGTGTGCATTAAGCCTGAGTAAGAAAACTTGTCCTCTAAAGTCAGAATCCAAGGATTGATGTCTTAAATTAACTCTAGTGTGGTTTAATTAAAAAAAAGAATCAGGCCATTCTGATTTTATTCCTGGAACCAGTATCTGTGCTGACCTTATTAAACCCTGTTACAAGATAGGTCTCATGCTCCTTTTTAAAAATCAAGAACTATTTAAAAAACAAGTTTTTGGGCTGGCCGGTTAGCACACTTGGGAGAGTTTGGTGCTGGTAACACCAAGGTCATGGGTTCAGAGCCCCCATACTGACCAGCTGCCAAAAAAGAATAAATAAAACATAAAAAACAAGTTTAGCAACCTGGTGTATTGGAAGAAAGTTAAAATGCCAAAGACCTCTGCCCAAATCCTTTGCCTAAGCCAAGCAATGCAGACATACTGAAATACATGCACTCTTTACTCTGGCTTCTTGAGACTTACTAGAAAAAAAGTACAAGCAGAATTCAAGATACCTGCTGGGAGAAAAAACGCTGAACTTTATCTTATAGACAATGGAAAAGAAAACAGTTAAAAAACCACTTTTCTTAAAGTTTGAAACTTTTATCAGCTTCAAGAATTTTGAATATTACATTCCAAAACCTTTGGCATACAGAAACACTGAGGGCAACTATAGCTAAGAGAAAGAGAAGTTTCAAAATTAATTTGGTGACTATCTAGTTAATTTCATCCAAGTAAATAAGGAAAGCTATTTTTTTCTCTTTTTTTGGCTTGAATTGTCTTGCAAATAGCTTCTGCAAGAAATGAGTCCAGGAAAAAATTGGCAATTCTTTTTTTTTTAATCAAATACCAAATTTACAGATTTCTGGCCTTATTTTACTTTGTGTTTGTTCGTTTCAGTTTACACTTTGTGATCTGCATAGGCTAAATGAACCATGTAATTATAAACTCTATCGTTACCTGTGTAAATCTAATGAATACAAGTAAAGTAAAAACTTCTGTATGCGTACAGGATTTTCACTGGCACATGAGTTAGGAACCCCCTTTCTCCCACAAATTTTTTATGAATGTTATCCAGACTTAAAAAGTGGGGAGAAGAGTAAACATTCCCAAGGTCATTTTCTTTAAAGACTTAAAAACCTTAAATCTACCAAGTCCTAAGAGAAAAACAACTGCTCTCTTGATCGCTCTTAAAAAATGTACATACCCTACCACTTTCAGACTTTTTCAAACTCCAAACTCAAAGCAGCAAAACAGCCCTATTCTTACTCAACACAAGTTTAAAGACCTTTTCATGTTCTTGTAATAAAACATCCATTCAAGCAAGTACAACAGTCAATATGACTTTCTTCTAATTACAGCAAAAATTCTTTCTTTTCACATCTGTGGGAACTGCAAAGGTTTAAGCACAACAAATCAAGAAAAATGTAAACTGCACAAATTTAAAGCATGTATGAGCTTTTATCCATGTGGCCCACCCAGGCTTCAAGCACTGTAAATAAATTTGTTGTGCTTTTAGTGGAAAATTTTTAAAAGTTAACTAGGTTCAGCAAAACTATACATCCCACCACCACCACCAAAAAAAAAAAAAAAAAAATCCTTAAAATATCTGCAGAAAAGACAAAGTATCTCAATATAACCCCAAACATCAATCAACAAAGCATTCTTCCAACATACAATCCACCACAGCATACCTTAGACCCAGGTCACAAAAATAAGCCCTTTGCCTGCTATTATGCTGTGACTCCAGAAAGTTCTTAACACTTCCAGAATACCACTTCCTCTATTAAACGGTCTAGAACCCCTCTTTTTTCTAAAACCATGAGGATATTGTCTGAATAGACCTGTCTACATTAAAGATGCTACATACTCTCTCTTGACATATACTACCTTTACAGTTCATACAAAGATCCTTGGAGTTGGGAAGGCTGGCATACTACACAGGATTAGGAAGTGCTTTAGTCTGAAAATGACAAGCAGAATACCGAACAGACTTCAGTCAGCCTGAACCACCGCTTATTTTGATGGAAAGATGAGCTAGACAAAAAAAGATGAGACAAAGGGAACTAAACTACTTTCCAGGAGAAACTAGACTCAAGACAAGAACCCCTACTAACAGCCAGTCTGGAGCACTGTCCAATCACATTTGTGTCACCTGCCTTTAAAAATAGAATTTTTCTGGCACATAAGTCTCTTCTTGAGTTCTAGGCTGCTCAAATGCGTAATTCTTGAGGAAAAAGTAGAAAGGTTGGGAATTGGGGAATCCACCCTCTACTACTGAAGTAGCCTTTCCATAGTCCCTGTCCATACCTGACATGCAGCATGCAAAATTACAATTATTGAAATATCAACAATAATTGCAGAAAGCCATCTGAGAAACATAACATTTTAATAGATGAAATAAATACTCCAGTACATGCAAGGTAAAAACTTGACACTGGGGGAAAAATAATCACTCTATAGTGTAAATTAAAAAATAAAACACACGCTCACAGTAGCTTTCCCCCCATTTGCAAATCACATGGCCAAGTCATACTCTTTCCACACCAAGTATGCTCCCAATTCAACACGATTGCTTAAAAAAAAATAACAACATACAAAAAAGGTAGCTACATCCATGTCTAAGGAGTGAAAACTGAGGTAACCTTTCTTTTAATTATGAAAAAAAAAAAAAAATGAACCCATGACCTCCTTCCTGCCCAATTAATAATAAAATTTAGTTGAGAAATTCCGGAAGATGGGCTGGGATAGGGGTTGGCTGGATAATGCTGCAACCAGCAGATATACATCTTCCATCGCCCAGTCCCTACTGCGTTGCTGGTGGACATCTCGGCCCTCCGAGTGCGCATGTAAGGTGTGTGCATGGCCCTGCCCTTTGGAAGATTCCTCTCGAGCATTTAACATGGGGGGTAGGGGGCGGCTTCACCTATGATTTCTTTGGTATAAATGGAGAGGAGTAGAGAGTAAGTATCTTCCTTTAGTCTGGGGGTGGAAGAAGGGGTATGGGAGGGGGGTGCTAATTCACAGAATTGGAATTCACTGGCGGTAAAGTCCTGGGCGAAGACCTCTCCCTTAAAGCCTGAGATAGCAGGGTGCAGCCTTCAGACACGGCGCAGGCCGAGTTCCTCAGCCTCTCCCTGTGGTCCGACATCTTGGCGCCCCCGTCCGGGTGCTGCGCCAGATCCCTGAGGCACTGGGTCAGGAGCACGCAGGCCGACACCACGCTCATGGCGCCGCCCAGGATGGCGGTCTGCACCGCCTTGCCCTCGGCGCTCACGGCCGCCGCGCGACCCAGGAACTGCGGCTCGGTGGCGAAGCCCACCAGGGCGCTCACCGCCTGCACCAGGGGCCCGCTGAAGAGTGCGCAGCGGCTGCGGGCCAGCTCGCTGGGTGCCGCTTTCACCTCGCGCACACAGGCCAGCAGTGCCGACGCGCTCGTGCTCATGCACTTGACGCCCAGCTTGAACTGTTCACGCGAAAAGCGGTCCCGCGACTTGTCACTGGCCAGGGCGCACGCGTCCGTCAGGAACTTGAGGTTACGCGACAGGCCCTGCGACACCTCCAGCAGCAGCTGCGGCGTCATGTCGGCCAGCGGTGTGGCGCGCAGCACCGCGCAGCCCTGCTCCACCTCGTGGCGGCAGCGCGTCACGCGGTAGCGGTCCACCAGGCCCGGCTGCGCGGGCTGCGCGCCCGGCGTGGCCACGGCCGCCAGGTAGGCCGCATGGGCCGAGCATTCAGTCAGCGACACCACCAGGTCGCCCAGCTCCACCAGGCTGTCCCCCGCCTCCCCGAAGCGGCCCATGTTGAGCTGGCTCTGCACGTCGTGGGTGAGGATGGAGAGCCCCTTGGTGCGCGCTATGATGGTGTCCCGGCACTGCTCGAAGGATTCGACACCGGCACAAGAGGAGGCGGGACCCTCAAAGAGCACGGGCCGCGCCTCGCTCGACAGCAGCAGCAGGTCAGCCACCAGCTGCATCTTGCTCTTGCAGTGGTCGCAGACGGACACCAGCCTCTTCCGCGGCTGCGGGCAAGCTCCGGCGACAGCGCTCGCAGGGGCCGGAGAAGCCGCCTCGCCAGTGGGCTTCCCAGCGCTGCCGCTAGCCATCGCGCCCGGGGGGCACTGGCATGCCGCTGGGGAGCCCACTACCACCGCCGCCCCCGCGGCCGTCGCGTCTCAGCTGGCCAAGGCCGCGATCCCTTCCCCGCACCATCATGCCATCCACCGCTGCGGGCAGAGGGCACGGGGCTGCGGCGGCCGGAGCCCGGGCGGCGCGGGGCGGGCCCGAGGGCCAGGGAACGAAGGAGGCTCTAAGGGGCGCGGGGAGGGGCTGCGGCGTTCGGACTCCTAGAGGGCTTGCAGGAACCATGAACCGGGGCAGAGCAAACTCACAGTCCGCGCTCCTCGCCGCCCGGCTACCAGGAAAGTCCCTTCTGCTGGGCCGCCGCTGCCGCCTTCCTGGGCATGACCCGGCCCGGCCGCCGGGGCGGGGAAGCTGGGAGTTGTCCTTCCTTCCTTCCTTTCTTTTAAATCAAAATCCTTTCCTCGGGGAGGAGCGCGGGCGGCGGCTCCGGCTGGTTGTGCTGTCAGCCGCCGCGCTCGAGGCCACCTCGGGCTCCGCGGCGCACGTGGGCTTCAGGCGCCGTGACCCCGCCAGGTGGCACTTCCCCGCGACGGCGGTCGGAGCTGCTTCTCTGCGACGCGCGGCCGCCCCGGGCGCATCTCCTGCCTCCCGCTCTCGGGAAGCGACGGCGGCGGCAGGGCCGAGGGTGTGGCCGGCACTGTCGCGGCTCCGCCGAGTCAGAGTCGGGCGGGAGCCTGCACTGATTGCGCACAGCGGCCGCCCCGCTCGCGCTCTCGACCGCCCGCCACGCCCGGGCGTGCCGGGCGCCGCGGCGGCCCTTTCCCGCCTCGCCGGTTCACAGAGCGCGGCCCGGCGCCGCGGCGGCACGCCCTCCCAGACCGCGCGCCCGGCGGCCCGCCGGGGGCTGTCGGCGCGAGTCCATCCCGGTCGCCTGCTCTTCTCGGGCCCGCAGCGGCTGAGCTCTCCCGAGGCCCCGGGCCCCGCGCATCGGACGCCCCTGCGCGCGTCTCCCCAGCGGCAAAGCCAACTCAGAAGGTCCCCGCGGCGCTGCGGCCACCGGCCCGGGCCCCGGCTCCTGCCATTTTTGTCAACCACCAACTTCCGAGCGAGCGGGGAGAAACCGAAAGGAAGGGCGGGGGCCGAGAAGCAGAGGGGAAAACACCCGCTTCCTCTCCGCGCGCGGCTTCACCTCGGAGCGCGGCCGTGGGTGCGCCGCCGCCCGCGGGGCTGCAGGAGGCTGTCCTCTTCCCGTCCGCGCCTCGCCCCCGGGCTCGCCGCCGCCGCCTCGGCCGTAACCTCCCTGGAGCCTATAGAAATCTTTTGTGTGGCGTCACCGCCTTTCGTTTAAATCCCGCTTCCTCCTCTCGCCTTTCCTCCCGCCCCCTCCGCCGCTCCCGGATGCTTGCGCGATGCGCTGCTCCTCCCCCGGGAAGCTGGGTGGCTGCGAGACGACGCCGCCGCCCAACGCGAACGCCGCCGGCGCCGGGCTGGGGGGTCCCCGGCTTTCCCGCGGACCCCGGCCGAGAGGCGGAGGGCGTGGACCCGGGGGAAGCTTCCCCGGGCCGGGGGCTCTGCACACACCCATGGGAGATCGGGGTGCAGCCGCCATCTGGCCTTACGTAAGCTCTTAGCCAGACCCGGGGGCTCCATGCTTCCTCCCCGCCAAGGGAACAAGTCTCAAAGGTGACCTGTCTTCTGGGCTGAAGGGAGAACACTCGATCTCATCGCCTGGTGATTTGCTGGGGTCCACTCATCTCGGTTTATGGGACTTAGACCCGTTTTCCAACTGTCCCCCCGCCCTTTGTTGTGTTTGATCCTCTTCCACCGTGGGTTGCTGACGGGCTGTGCCGGGATAATGAAAAGAGAAAAGAGCACTGGGTACAGAGTCCCACGAGCCCGGCCGGAGGCTTGCCGCTTTCTCCCTTTAAATAAATATACTTTATGTAGCGAGAGCGCGGGCTTTGAACCACTTCCTGGGTCAGTCTTTCCCCAGCCATTTATGAGTTGTGTGACCTTGTGCAAGTTCTCTCTCCAAGAATTCGTTTTCTCATCTTGAAATCATACTGTGCACTGACTACTTGAGTACTTGGATCATAAATGGTGGCTGTTAGGATTATTATGAGCCTTGATCAGCACAGTTTGCTCTGTCATAACTTCTACTTTCTTCTGTGCAGTAGAATAATAGTGGCCACTGTTAAATAAGAAAGTCAACCTTTGTAGGTAAACATTAGTATCCTAGTTTTACAGATAAGGAAATTGATGGTCAGATGACTTATGTGACTACCTAAGGTTAGGAAGACAGCAGATGGCTGGGTGAGGAGCTCACCCCCACCCCAACCTCTTTGTAGTTTTACCCAGAGCTTGTTCAGGAAGTGGTTGAAACACCTGGGCTTCCTCCTAGCAAAATGCCCCACCTCTTAGTTCTGAAACAGGTCCTCTAGGTGTCCAGCGCAGCACAGGCTGGGTGTGTTGAGCCAACGGAAATGTTTGTTCCCCAGTCCCTTCCTCAGACTCCAGGTCACCTTTTTTTCAGCCAGTTGCCAGCTATAAATACTTATAACCGGGGGTGACATTGCAATTTAGGGTCCAAATGCAGTTTTGAGAGTGAACTGTGAGACGTGGTGTTACTAAATTAACCAGGAGCTACAGGTGCAAACCTTGATGGATAGGCACCTTATTTTTAACTGAAAATGAACATAGATATGTTCTAGAATCTAGATAAACCCACTTATTTTGCAAATTTGGGTCAATAAAACTGACAACTTTCCAAACAAGTAGTAATTTTGTATGGTTAATCTCTTTCATTTGTCTACAGTGCAAAAACAGTTAGATAAATCAAGCTCTTTCCATGGTAACCCAGAATAGCACTTTAGTCTTTCTTAGCTTTAGAAACTTATTAAAGGCAAGAAGTCAAACCCTTTCTTCTATGCCTAGTTTCTTCATGAAACTGCTCAGGGATCAGGGGATTTTTTTTCAAAAGCGCATGGTGTACCTGGGGTTCTATTTTCCTTCTCTTCCACATATGCAGTCTCTTTCGTCATTGTTGCTGGAAGCCTCCTACCCCAACAATGACTGTGTTACACATAGACTGTCCCACTCTATTTAATGAGATTTGGTTTAGTTTGTTTTCTTGTTCATCCCCACTTCATTTTTCAGATAGGGCAGCTCATCCTGAACTGATCCTTCCAGGTACTTCCTCTTCCTTCCTTTACATTCACTTTTACTTTCTGCCAGTATTCATTCACCCTACAAACACTGGGCACTTGCTATGTGTCAACGCCCATGGGAAATACCAAAGTAACATAATAAGTAATAGGAGGCCTCTACCTCTGAAGATTAGAGTCCAGGGAGGGCAACAGATTCACAAACAAGTAATCACAAGTTCACTTTTGGTATAGTGAGAGCACAGAGTAAAGAAACTATAGCAGAGATAGTATGGCTTACCAGATATTCCGGTTGCAGTTACACAGGGCCATGTCATTGTCCTGACCAATAAAATGGAAGTAGGAGTGCATTATAGGTTGAGGCAATGAAAAGGCAATAGGTAATTTGCTCTCTCGTATCCTGCAGCAACTATTGAGGGGACTGAGTTCTAGTTAGTGGAGCCTCCACAGGCCTGGGTGGCTGCGTGGAGCAGACTCTCTGGACCTGCGTTGGACATGTAAAGTGAGCACAAAGTAAACTTGGATTGTGTTAAGCCACTGAGATTTGAGATTTGTTTGTAGCTGAGCATATTTTAGTCTAATTTGACTAATAGTGGAGGGCTTGTTTGTGCCAGCCCCCTGGAATCACTGGAGTAAGGGCTTTTTCTTTAGAAAACTCCACCTATGACCCCTTTTAGCCCTCTTTTAAAATTAAAACAGAATCTAGCCAGTTAGCTAACTTGGGAGATTATGGTGCTGGTAACACCAAGGTCACAGGGTTCAGATCACCATACAGACCAGCCACCGAAATAAATAATAAGAGGAATATGAACCAAAGGTACTGTGCAAAATACTTGATATGCTCTTGCCTCTTAAAATTCATGTTGAAACTTAATCACCAGTGTGATAGTATTAAGAGGTGGGACCTTTAGGAGGTAATTAAATCATGAGGGTGGAGCCCTCATGAATGGGATTAGTGACTTTATTATAAAGGAGGTTTGAGGGAGCTGTTCACCCCTTCCTTTTGCCCTTCCGCCTGTGAGGACACAGCAACAAGGCCATCTATGGTCCCTCACCAGACACTGAGTCTGCTGGCACCTTGATCTTAGCCTTCTCAGCCTCAGGAACTGTGAGAAATAAATTTCTGTTATTTATAAATTACCCAGTCTAAGGTATTTTGTTACAGCAGCCCGAAGGGACTAAGAGTATTTTTCATTAAAATCAACATTGAGTGAGAGAAGAACGCTGAAAACAGGACTGAGGATTGGCTGGGGGAAGGTAAGTGGAGCACGCCAGAGGGAGCTGGGGCAGTGCAGAAAATGACCTGGCCCCTGGAGAATGCATTCTAAGTGCTGGCTCAGGGCCCACAATTAGTAGGCATTTGACAAATAAGTGAATGAGCAAGATGCAAAGAGGGAATGGATTGAACATTTGGGCAGGAAAAGTGGAACAGACAGAGGTTGGGACAGGCAGGATTGGGGAAACATCCTTGCCCTCCTCTCTTCCCTGTTTTACAAGGGTGCAGCCACCACCTCAACTTCAGGCAGATATACGAGAACAGTATGGGCATTCTGTTTTATTTTGTTTTTTTCATTGTGGTGCGATGTAATAACATTAAATGTACCATCTTAACCATTCGTAAGTATACAGCTCAGTGATATTAAGTACATTGTTGTGCAACCATCACCACTATCCATCTTCAGAAATTATTCATCTTCCCAAACTGACACTGTACCCATTAAACAACAGTTCCCCATTCTCCTCTCTGCAAGCCTCATGGAAACCGCCATTCTACATACTCTCTCCATGAATTTGGCTTTTCTAGGTACCTCATATAAGTGGAATCATGCAATATTTTTTCCTTTGTGTCTGCCTTTATTTAGTATTATGTCCCAAGGTTCATCAATATTGTAGCGTATGGCAGAATTTCCTTCCTTTTTAGGCTGAATACTAATCCATTGTAAGCACTCTAGGTTTGGATACCCAACTTTCACACTGCACCCCAGATTTTCTGAGCCAACAACCAAGCTGTGTTTGCTTTACAACGCCACTTGGTCAGTAAAGGGCAGTCTCTGCCCTCAAGTATCTTTCAGATGAGGGCCGGCCTTTGGCTCACTTGGGAGAGTGTGGTGCTGATAACACCAAGGCTACGGGTTTGGATCCCTATATAGGGATGATTGGTTAGCTCACTTGGGAGAGTGTCATGCTAACAACACCAATTTAAGGGTTAAGATCCCCTTACCGGTTATCTTTATATAGGGAGTTAAAAAAAATATATATGTATATATATATCTTTCAGATGGAGCAGTGTCCCCCTGTTTTGTTTTTGTGCTTATAGATGGGCCAATTTAGTCTCAAGCCATCTTTCTTACACATATGTAAACATCACCATTCGTTATTTCCCTTTCAATTTCTCTGCTAAAGGAGAGAAATTTATATCTGGAAAATGTGTTCTTATCCCTCCTTTCCTCTGATTTACTTGTCCCCACAGTTGGTGGATAAGAGCCTACGGTTTAGTAGGGAGCAAGGTCACTGTGTGACAGATCCCTCTCCTTACATGGCATGTCCTCTTGCTCTACAATATATTTTGTTCCCATCTAGTATGAACACCTGGGCAGGGCATCACCCTATCCACCCCATTCCCACCTTCCACTCTCCCTCCCTATGTGCTGTCTCTCTTTTCATCCAGGTATGTGAGGAAGGCTTGTGTGTAGGACTAGTTATACTTTGGCATGCACACCTTAGTATTCAAGTCCCAAGATCTGGGAGATCTGGGATTCTCTACAATCTGGTTTACCAAAGCACCTTACATGGAGGTGAAGGTTGCTTGCACAGATTAATAAATTCTTTATTCCTACCCCATTCCTCTACTGGCTTGTGGTCTTTGGATGTATTTTCTATTTTCCAGAATCCTAGAGAAGAGAAAAGATGAGTGCTAAGATTCAGGCACCCTGGTCTCCTAACACTAATCATGCCTAACCATGTATTGATATCGCTGATAGTGACTAGTGGTCAATAACTATAGATTGACTAGATTTATGGCTGCCTCACATGGAGCCTCCCTGATCCCTCAGACAGACTCAGGCATTTCTGCTCCCTTGTACCTACTGTGCTGTCTGCACAGCTTCAGTGTAGCCATTGGCATTTTGTGTTTGAAACTTGATGTAATTTTCTCCCCACAACCCTGTCATCTCTTCCAGGGCAGGGACTTAATCTATTCATCTCTTCCCCCCACCTAATGCATTGTGTGGTCATTAATAAATGTTTATGGAATTAATAAATTAATGGACTAATTCATTTGTTAAGCCCTTCTTCAAGAAAGGAATCCTTTTATTGAACCAAAATCTGGCTGCACCATTTTTACTTGGGAATAGATGGGAAGTGATAGACATTCATGAAACAACCTCAGGGGCATGGCCTGTGCATGGTCATGACTTATGTAGCTCATAGCTTTGAGATTGAAGGGTAGGCCTGAGACCTATTTGCTTAGCAAGTGTGTTCACCCCATTCTTCTTACAGCTTGTTTGGGACAGTCCAGGAAGATGATTCTTTGGAAACAGAGATTGTGAATTCTCTGAACATAACTGTACATATCTGTGCTACAAAGTACAGGTAATTTTTCAGATGATGCAGATAAAAGTTCTACTTTTTCCCTTTGGGGGATTCGGATCTCATCCCCAATTTTTCAAAGCAATTGCAGTATTGTAAATAATTTGAATTAAGTATATTATTATTGAAATTAGATTTTTTTCCTATTGGTGGAAAGAGGGGTATTGATCAACATTTTGTGAACATTTTGTGTTTATTGTCCCCTCTCTTTAAAACACAAGTCTGGTATGTTAGATGTGGAGAAAAATAGCAAATAGAGAGGAAAGATTATAATAATTCAGGGAAATCTTAGAGCTGTGTTCTGGCCAATTTTCCTCCTGCAGGTCCTGGGCTGGTGCTTTGTGGACCTTTGGGAAGATGGTTTGTGCTGCCACATGGTCCCCTGCCAACCAGAACAGGTTTATTTGTTTCTATCCTGCTTATTTAAATAATAATAAGACCAACATGGAGTGGAGGTGTATCACCATAAGTATGGCTGTTGAAAATCCTACAGTTACAGAGATTCGAGATGTATGCACAGCAGTTGGACTTAATGTGTTTCTTGAGAAAAATAAAAAGTACTCTTGAGAATGGAATCGTGATGTTCAAGGCAAAGGCAGAGTCTAGGTCCAGCTCAAACAGGAAGAGGGCACCCTTGTCTTGTACAGTTCCCCTCATGTTCGTCAATAATAGGGAAATTATACCTAAACTAAAAACAAGAACCCAAAAACCAGGAGTTGGTGACCCAAGTCTTCAGCAAGGAGAGGGAAGTAAAAACAGGAAAGGAAAGAAGTGACCTGGATGAGCATCAAGTGTGTGGTACCACTGTAAGAGAGACAGGAGAGGAGGCTTCTACTTTGTATCCAAGGGCAACAGAAGCTTTTTATTTGCATCATGTAACTGAATTGTGAATATTTGTGCTTCCTGTCTTTGTCACTGGAGTTGACAATGAAATAAATTCACATCAGAAGTTTGCACCCTACTTTGATGCAGCGTGAAAGAAAGGATAGAAAGAATTTTTTTTTTTTTTTGTCTTTCAATACAGAGTTTTTGTGGAAAAAACAGTATTTTTAAATGGACAATGGAACTGTACCATAAGTTGCTTGAAATCCTATATACGTTTGTCCTCTGTGTAAACATGTCTTGCAGATAAGAACAAGTAATAAGATTTGAAATACACATTTTGTTCACCTTTTGAGTTAATGAAATAAAATTTGAAACTGAAAAAAGAATTCAAAAATCCCACTGCTTAGAGATAACTTGTATACATGTTTGCAGCTATTTTCCTATGCATAAGTGTACATATCTCTATAACTTTAATGCCATTTTAATCGTTTAATAATACAAAATGAATATCTTTAATAGCAACAAATATACATCTGTGATCCCTCATCCTGTTTAATAATTGCATTGTTTTCCACCGTATAAGTGGACTATAGTTTGCAATCTGTAAATGGAGATTTTACAGCCTACTGTTTTTGAACATTTTTTTTTTTTTTTGTCTTTTTCGTGACTGGCACTCAGCCAGTGAGTGCACCGGCCAGTCCTATATAGGATCCGAACCTGCTGCGGAACGTCCCTGCGCTCCCAGCGCCGCACTCTCCCGAGTGCGCCACGGGCTCGGCTGTTTTTGAACATTTAGAGTGTGTATTAGTCCATTTCTGTTGCTTATAACAAAATAACTGGAACTGGATAATTTATAAAGAAAACAAAATTTATTGCTTACATTTTCATTTTTTTTTTTTTTTTTTTTTTTTAAAAGATGACCGGTAAGGGGATCTCAACCCTTGGCTTGGTGTTGTCAGCACCACGCTCAGCCAGTGAGCAAACCGGCCATCCCTATATAGGATCCGAACCCGAGGCCTTGGTGTTATCAGCACCGCACTCTACCGAGTGAGCCACGGGCCGGCCTATTGCTTACATTTTCAGAGGCTGGGAAATCCAAAGTCCAGGGAACACATCTGGTGAAAGCTTTGGTGACAGTAACATAGAGTGGTTCCCAATAAATAAATAAATAAGTGGTTCCCGTTTTCCCCTCTTATGGAGAGTGTTCTGTAGGATTGTTACAATGGGTAAATGAAGAAATACATATAAAGCGCTCGGAAGAATGCCTGCAGGTACAGTAAGTGTGCAATATTATTATCATTAGTATTATCTTCATTGTCTATTTTCAGAGTCAGTTCTTTGAAGTGGAATTGCTAGTCAGATTATGTACAATTTGGGGATTTTGAAACATTTCACCTAATTTTCATCCAGAAAACTCCACCCCCAGAAATGAATGAGAATGCTTATTTCCTGAGTCTTGCCGACAATGTATACTATCTTTATTGTTATCCTGGCCCAACTGACAGGTAAACGATTATAACCTTTTTGAATTTGCATTTTTTAGATACCTAGTGAAGTTCTGCTTTCCCCCCCCCCCCCCTTTCCATATGAATCAGCCACTTATATTTATCCTTTTAGGAATTAGGTGTTGATATCCTTTCCTGTTTTTCAGCTGGGGCATTTATCTTTGTCTCACTGATTCGTAAGATTTTTTTGTATATGCCATGTTGCAGTTTTCCTCCCAATCTATTGTTTGTGTTTTAACTTTTGTTTGGCAAACACAAGTTTTAATTGTTATGTTTAACTCTAGAGTACTGCTTTCCTGTTCAGAAGTAAAGGTAGTGACCAGGAATGGACACCTGCCTCAGGCTGGGCCAGTCACATTCTCTACTGAAAATTGGAAATTGCAATCAAAAGACCACCAGTTAGTTGCTACAGATTTTTAACAATTACAATGAATGATTCATGTATTTTTATGTAATTAAAAATATTCAAGTCAGTAAATTTAGGGGCATGTAAAACCTAGGAGGTATGCAGCACCTCTCTTCTTGCACTGGACTAAAAAGCAGCAAAAGTGAAAAATGGTAAATAGTCATTGTCTCCCCCCGCCCCTCAGCCCCATTCCCAGGCCCCTCCTCTCATATATTCCTATGATTCAGTCATTAAAGGGTTAATGCTTGAAAGGTTAATGCCCTTCAAGTCAGAGGTCTCAGTTCTGATTAACTGGTAATTGTGCCACTCCAGTTTTTCAGTATTTTGAATATCACCCCTGCCTGATTCCAAATAGTGCTAGAAACTCTTGCTTTACCCTCGTTTGTTGTGGAGTGACACAGGCCAAGATGATTCCAGGCTAGCACACTAATTAGATCTGAGATTCAATTTTACCGTCCACAGTCACTGAACCACTAAGAGGTGGGGTTTTATCAACCCCAGAGCAATGAATGGCTCTTCATTTAGGCTTTGACCACACAACCTCTTTCACTTCCGACATCTCCTCTCCTGCCCTATGCTGCACTGCCTCAGACCTGGTTCAGACTCTTATCCAATCTGAGCACTCCTGGCTCCAGACTTTTTTTTTTTTTTTTTTGCTGCTGCTGGCAGGTCTGGAGATCTGAACCCTGACCTTGGTATTATCAGCACCATGCTCTAACCAAGTGAGCTAAACAGCTAACCTAAGACTCTTTTCAATCCATTTTCCAGATGGCTCTCAGTTTAATTATTCCGTGTGCCTCACTGATTAACCCAGATGGTGCTAGGGTGGAAGAAAGACATGAAGGAAGACTGGACCTCGCTGTCCAGTACACCTGGGCTCAGATTCTTGCTCTGCTGCTGTACTAGCTATGTGACCTCAGGCAATTATGTAATTCCAAAACCAGGGTTTCCTCTATTTAAAATGGGGATATTATTATCATCATCACATCATCCCTGACCTCCTGTAATTTGCATTAAACTTACTGCATACTGTTTATCTCCTCTGCTAGCCCTAAAGCCCCAAGATCAAGGATCTTGTTATATTATTCTTTGCGTCAGTGCCTCACCTGGTTCTTGGTTAACAGTAGGTCCTTAGTAAATAAATTCCTCCGGAGTTGAATTGAATCAAGTTCCAAATACCAAAATGTTTCAAATATCAAAATGTTGAAAAAGCAATTCATCCAGATGTTTTTACATCAGTGGATTATAAGCTGAATTGATTCCCTCCTTTGATGAAAGTCAGCAGCCCTGGAACTTTTTATACAATCCCAACAATTTCTGTAAAACACTCGATGACTTTTATTCTCTATAAGTAGATACTGTGGGCCAAGAATCCCAGCACTTTTGCACCTTAACTTGGCAACTGGCAAAATGAATTACCAGGGTGACCCCTCCCAACACAGCACATGATCAGCCACAGCTGTGCATGTTTTTTTAGCATGACTGCACCAGGACACGGCTCCAAGCCACTGGGTGGGGCAATGTGCTCTGGGGAGAAAGCTTATGACATTTCCCTTATGATTTCAGAAATGAAAAGAAAAAAAACCTTTTTATTATGAGTTATTTCTGCTCGATGTCAACAGGAGACAGCATAGCATGTTTACATATAGATGCATGCATAAATATGTAGAATATCAACCACCACTACAGTGGGAGAGAATTTAAACTGCATTGGTCCTAAGGACCAATTGGTCCAAAGAAGGAAGGCAGACATTGCTAGCTAGTTGCCTAATCAATCTCCACTATATTCTTTCCCTTGATAACAGAATCCCAATTTTATTTGAGATGACAATATACAACTAGAAGACAATTGCCCAGCCTCCCTTGGAGGGCTAGGTTTCAGCCAATAAGATGTAAACAGAAAGTGTGTCGTGCAAACCTAAGTAGGCTGCTTAAAAGAAGTTGACTCCATAGAAAAATGTGCTTCTAGTTGGCCTTCCTTTCTTTCTCCTTCCTCTGGTTGAATGTCATCTTGATGGCTAGGGCTCCTATAGCCATCCTAGAACTTGTGGTGACCTTGAGGATGGAAGCCACAGGCCAGTATGATGGAGCAGGATGAGAAAGAAGCTAGGTACCAGATGACTGAGGAACCACCGTACCAGCCCTAGATGCTTAGTTTCCACCTACTTCTGTGAAAGAAGAATCAAATACGACAAAGCCTTCTATCTTATTTAGGCCACTTTTTAGAAAGTCAGGTTTCAGTTATATGCAGCCTATTAATCCATCCAAACAAGGCATGAATAAAGAGGTTTATTGCAGCTCTTTTTTGTCGTAGTAGCAGAAAAATTGGTAATATATGCCCATCAATAGGGAAATAAACTGTTGGAGTAACAATACCAAAGAACACTAACATAGAGGTAAAAAGAATGAAAGTTCTTCATGTCAAGGGCCAGCCCATGGCTCACTCAGGAGAGTGTGGTGCTGATAACACCAAGGCCATGGGTTTGGATCCTATATAGGGATGGCTGGTTAGCTCACTGGCTGAGGGTGGTGCTGACAACACTAAGTCAAGGGCTAAGATCCCCTTACCGGTCATCTTTTTAAAAAAATAAAAATAAAATATAAATAAAAGTATAGAAAATGTATGCGATATGTGATGAACTGATAACTGTGGTTAGTATGGAGTAGAATTGTGGGGTCGGAATTAAACTTTGTATAGTGTTTGAGTATTTTACAACTAAAATGAATGATTCCTGTCTTATGTAATTAAAAAGTTAAAAGAAATCAGCAGATTAGCCATTTAAAACTTATGGAATTTTAAAGCATCTCTGCCCAGAATATTTTAAAGAAACAAAAAAAGTGTGATTTAGAGTTGAAAAGGATTAGTTAGAGTCTACCATATTAAGTTGAAGTCAGAAGAAAAACCGAAGCTATTTTTAAAAGATGAAAAGTACAAAAAAAAAAGTCCCTGTGTTAGCCAGCAAAAAGAAAAAAGAAAAAAAGGAAAGAAAGAAAAAATAATGATTAAGAAAGAAAACAAAAACCTTTTCGAGTTTAGGAAATGACAGTTATGTTGAAAGCTGGTTGAATTGAATCCTCTTTAATGAGGAGGGAAGCAATGGGCCGGATCTATTTATGACCTTCTGAAAAATGCTCTACCTGCCACTAACTTCTTAACTGGCTGTTCTCAAAGGAAATTGCAGGAGACTAAGGGTAAACGTCTGACATCCTGAAATGGGCTTTCTTAGAGCTGAGGCAGCTTCCAGAATTTTCAGCTCCAATTCATTTTACAGGCGAGAAACTGAGGTTCCTGGAGGCCCTGAGGGAACTTTTGGATCTGGCCTGTGCATAAAAGTTGGCCTTTACCGGAAAATGCAAAACAGCAGTTAGGGTCAGGGCAGAAAGTCTCAGCCACACAAAGGGCGGGACCAAGATGGCGGAAGGGCGGGGCTTCCGGAAGGGGCTGGAAGAAATGGAAGGGGCGGAGCCAGGGACCCTGCGGAGGCGGGGCCGGAGGCGGGCTCGGGAGGCGGAGTCCCCGCCGGCTACGGCCGGGCGCGGGCCCAAGAAACGCGGCCAGGGGCGGGGCCCGGGCGGCGCGCAGGTCTGGTCTGCGCGGCGGCGTGGCGCTGCGCGGCGAAGATGGCGGCCTCCAGCTGGGCGCGTACGGCTGTAGTCCTGCTTTTTGCCTCTGACCTCCTGCTGCTGGTTCTGCAGCCGCCGCCTGGGGACTGCGCGACCGACGGCCCGGCCGGAACGCCCGGAGAGGCTACCCCACCTCCCCGGAAGAAGAAGAAGGATATTCGCGATTACAATGATGCGGACATGGCGCGTCTTCTGGAACAGTGGGAGGTCCGCGGCGCGCGCACACCTTCCCCGCTCTTCCCTGTCCAGGGCCCCGTTTCCACTGACCCCTTGCCTGCGCTGTGTCGGGACTCTTCTGACCCCTGTCTCGGTGTCTCCCGACTCTCTAACTTCTCTCTGCTCCTGCCACGAGTCCTTACCCACTCAGGCCACCTCCGACCCTTCTCTGACTCCGTCACGGCCTGCGGATCCCCGCCCCAGGCCTCTCATCCCCGTGGCCTCTTCCACCTGCCAGTCGTGAGTCAGCCTGCCATTATTCAGCTTTACTTTCCCTTCCGTGCCTTGGTCGCTTCTGCGTCGACCCCCCTGGTCAGTGAGACCTGCGAGTGAGGAGAAAGACATTTCCCACTCTACTGCTAAAGAGCTTTTCCTTCATCCTCCCTTCGTGAGTGGTTGGGTGGGTGAGTGGGTTGCGGTGATGATTATCTTTCGACAGTGTTATCTATCTGATAATTCTCTTGTCTTCTAAATCAGTGGGATTTCAGACTTCCCGTTTAGATATATGTCCCTGCTGGGAATTTTGTAATTTTGTGATTTAGTGGGCGGATTTATTTTATTGGGGGTTAGCGGGTAGAATAGCAAAGGCTAGTGGCTCTCTGTCATGGAACTCATAGTTTTCGTTTAAAGGAGCAGTGACTTGTTTCTGTGAAAGTAAGTTTTCTGATTTATTGCGTGGATGCACCGGAATGTGCAGTTACAGGGAGTGTGTAATAAGCTTTTAAGGTAAAATTCACTGACCAAGAACACGTTACTGCCTTTTTCCCTTCCAAAGGTGGTTGTACTGTCCTGGTTGATTTGCACAGCTGGTATAGTGGAGTCAGAATCTTTGGTTGTACTCACTGTCTAACCTTGGGCAGGTTATATCTCCTTTGTGGGCCTGTTTCCTTATCAGCAAAACGAGGAGGTTTTACTGGATGATTCCTAAGATTCTTTCCAACACTGACATTTTGTTACTTTGTGATTATGTGTTGTGGGGGAGGGGGTGAAGACTTTCAGACAGAAGCTTGAAACGCCACCTGATGCATTTTGCTAGAAGAAAACAGACGTGTTTTCATGTTTATCTGCATGTGATGGAAAAAGAGTGGGGTAGATTTGAATGTGTGCTTACCGCTAATGAAGAGGGAACCTCTTCATTGCATATCTCCCTTGCAGTCTCCCTATCTCTTTTTGGACTGTAGTAAATAAGGCGTTTTGATCTGCCAAAGTGAGACCATCTCATGAGAAATCCTACCCTGGAAATACTCAGACCCTGAGTTATATGAAGAGGGTGCTGCAGAGATGAACAAGGGATCCATCAGAAACAGTAGATAACAATAAAAATAACCATAATACAAAGAAATTGATAAGTGCTATAAAGAGAGAAAGTGCTGTGGGAATCTCAAAGGGCTTCAGGGAGGAAATGGCATTTTCGATAGGCCAAGGAAAATGTGGGGGCAGTGGCATTTTAGACAGGCTGAGGAAATGAGGGAGAAACACATGTCTAACAGAACAACTTGAACTGGGGATGAGACAGATGGGACTTGGGCAGAGTAGTGAAGATTAACAGCTTTGGCTCTGGCAGTAGACTTCGAAGCACTTAAACTTGTGAATTTGGAGTGGTAAAGAACCTCTCTGTGCCTCAGTTTCCTCATCTGCAAAATAGAGGTGTTAGTATTACCAACATCAAAGTAGTTACAAGGATTAATTGAGAAAACATGGAAAGAACCTAGAATGGTGCAACTCAATAACCATTAGCTATGTTAAATAATTTAGGTTAGCTAGAACAGACTATATATATTGAAACAAAGTAGTGGGAGTTAATGATAGGAAGGTTAGTGGGAACCAGGCCATGTGAGGCCTTCCTTGCTCCAGGGTTTGCACTTTATTTAGAAGAAAATATGCAAGTGTGATGAGTATGAAAAGTTGTATTACCCAAATAGTACAGTACTGGAATGTTTATATTTAAACATCCATAACCTTATCCCAAAACATGTTCACTTTTTCAAGGGCCCTACCATATGCAGACATAATTTTTATAGCTGAAGTCATAGCATAGGTGGAACGTTTTCTCTTCATTTTTCGTTTGATACCTCTTAAGCATTTCCCCAGGTTACTGCATTGTCTTCACACTTGAACTTTTAAATGGCTTTGGAATATTCTCTGGAGTGCAGCTCTTGGAAGTTTCTGAATGGGGAATGTCATGATCGGGCTAAACTTTAGGAAAATTAATTGGTCAGCAAAATTTAGGATGGATGTACAGGGAGAGAATCTGAAGGACCAAACAAGCATATTATCTCATTTAATTTTATCTCTTCCCGTATCAGTGAGGGAGGCACTTATCCCTGTTTTCTAGATGATGACATTGAGGCATTGAGAGGTTAAGTAACTTGCCCAAGGCCACAGAGCAAGGTAGCTGAGTTTCAAATGCTGTCACTTGACTTTAGAGCCCTTTCTTTTAACCATGTTACTATATACCACCATACACATTGTCAGTGTACATAAATAATGAAGGGCTGGCCTGTTAGCTCAGTTGGTTAGAGCATGGTGTTATAACACCAAGGTCAAGAGTTCAGATCCCCGTACTGGCCAGCCACCAAAAAATAAAGATAATGAGGAGGACCTGGATTAAGCTAGAAGCTACAGGCGTGGAATGGAAGGGAGAAATGTGAGAGATTATATGCTCTTAACAGGACTTGATAGTTGGTTCAATGTGTGAACAGGAAGATGACAGCATAGTATAGTAAAAGGACAGAGTTTTTGAATCCAGCTTTACCCCTCCATAGCTGTGTGATCCTTGTTTCACGTATCTCTAAAGCCAGATAATATCCCACTTTTCAGGAGGCCATGCAGACTAAGTGAGCTAATGACGTGAGCATCCTTCCCCAGTAACGGTGATACTCTGTGAGAAAACATACCTGTGTCTGGGTGCTTTTTTGTAGGAAGCATTCTTCTTTCCCCCAGTGGCATCCCTGAATGCATGCCCCCAGTCCTTCCCCACCAGTGCAAGAATCAGTGCTTCAATGAGACTTGCTTCAGATGTGTAGAGAGAAGATAAGAATTCCTTCTATTGTGTTTGAACTAATGCTGAGTTCCAACTGGTGTTGAACAACCAAAGGTGATATTTCATTTTAAGTATGGTAACCAGGTGTAATGGGAATTGGTAGGTTGGAGGGATTTGGAGCCAGAAATGTGGGTTTGCACTTCAGTGTTACCTTCACTGATAGCATGTGAGTAAATTGAACAAATTATCTTCTCTGAGCCTCATCCTCCTCGTATGTTAAATGGAGACCTTGTAGGATTGTTTTGATGTTTGGAGATAATATATGTAACATGCCTGGTACATAGCAACTCAGTAGGTAGCAGTTATTATCAAGGACCATAGGAGGAAGAGAAGGATTTGTAGAAAAGGGGAGCTCAGCTTTGTAGCTATTGACTTTGACAAACAGTCATGGAGAAGTGGTGAAGTCAGTTGTAAATACTGGATGGGCCTGAAGGCAGGGCTGAGACTGTGATCACTGGAGTGCCTGATTTAGCTACTCCGGTGCAAGCCCTGCCTACGGGTAAGGATGGGCTTGTTTGTGTAATAGAGAACACAGTGGAACAGTTGGTGCCTACTAGAGTGGAACTGGGCAATTGCGTACATCTAGGGTACTGTTTTTTTTCTTTCTTTTTTTCTGTAACTGAAACACACATAAAAGCATATAAAAATGGAAATTAAGGTTTCTTGAAACAATCCTTACCCATACTGTATGCACTACATTTAGTATTATTTAGTTATATTTTCATGCTGCTTGTGACTTGCTAAGTTAATTTCATGGTCATTAGTGAAATCCGTTTGAAAAATACAAATATTTTAGGGTATTGAACCAACTGGAAGTCTCGGAATGTTTTAAGGAGACCATAACAGATGTTATGGAGAAGTAGGATAGAATGAAGACAAAAACAGCCTGTAAATTGGGCAACTAGGAGCTCCTTTGTGACTTTGAGAGTGTAATTGCCATAGGATGATTGTGGTTGGAGGTGGGATTACAGGGGCTTGAGGAGGGAGCAGTGTAATAGCTTGCATGTACTCAATACTGCTTGCCTTTGTCATAAAATCCTCCAGCCCAAGCAGAACTTACATGAGCTAGGTAATTTGTCCAGGGCCACACAGCTTCAGTGGTGGCACCCAACCGAGATCCATCTGACTGCATAGCCCATGCTCCTGTCTACAGGTCACCTTGAACAGAGCTTTCAGTGCAAATTGAGGAAGAAACAGGTCAGTTGAGAGGGTGGCAGAGTTGATAAGGTTGGTGTGTTATGTGTAGTCGTATTGCTGGGGCTTGGAGATCACTAGAGTTCTGCGTTTTCATTTTATTGATGAGGAAACAGGCCTAGAGGAGTAAGGAATCTTATCCAAGGTCACACAACTGTTACGTAGAGCTGAAACAAGATCCCAGGTCTTATATGAATATGGATTCCTCTCAAGCATTGCTTTAAAATTCTTCTGTGCTCACTTTTTACCAAAAATACTTTTAGTACAGTACGTTGTTGGTGTCTTAAGCCTTGGCCCTTTAGGGATTTGTCAAGAGGATCAAATAATAATGATATACAGACTTTTTGTTTCATTTTAGGTTTTTTGGAGGGTAACAGCTTTATCAAGATATAATTCACATGCCATATACAGTTTACATTTAAAGTATACATTTCGGTGGTTTTTAGTATATTCAAAGAGTTGTACAACTATCACCACAATCAATTTTAAAATATTTTCGCCATCCCAGAAAGAAACCCTCAATCACTTATCCCCCATTTTCTCCTAATCCCCCAGCCCTAGGCAACCACTAATCTACTTTCTGTCTCAATAGATTTGTCTGCTGTGGACATTTCCTGTAAATGGAATTGTAGAATGTGTAATCCTTTGTGTCTGGCTTCTTTTATGTATGTTTTCAAGGTTCATCCATGTTGTTGCATGTATCAGTCAGTACTTCATGACTTTTTGTTGCTGGGATTAGCCATTTCTCCCGGGGTCCTGGTTCCTAGTTCCAGACCTGGTTCTTTTAAATATTTACCTATCTGTCAATCTGCATTCTATTTATTAGCTGGTATTCTACTGTTAGGAATTTATTTATTTGTTTATATCAGTATGGACCCAATGTATCTTATTTGGGGTGTTACAAGTCATTATTACTGTTTATTTTGATCAAATTATTCGAGGTTTGGCCCATGAGAGCTGCTTCAAGTTGGCTTCTGTGTCATTTTGACATGTTATGTGATTAAAATGTTCTAGACTTATCTTCTATTTCCTTGCTGTAATTAATCTTTTCTCCGAGGAACCCTAGTTATTTTAAATGTTTTTATTCATCCATCTCTCTACCTATCTATTTATCTATTAAAAATCACAAGTTTCTTCTGATGCCTCCAATTCCAGTGTCATCCATTACACAGGGTACATTCTTTTCCCTTCTGTATTTGTGACTTCCTTTCCGAAAATGAGAAACCTGGCTGTCGTTATCCTTAATGAGTTTATTAATTTGCTCAAGCCTAGAGTTTACCGAAAGTAGTTTCAGAATCGCTAGCTCATACCACTGCAAAAAGCAAACCTACTAACGAGGATTGAATATTTGTGTACAGTTCTTATTATTTAGGTGAAATGGATATATGCGAAATGCAGATTTTAAGTATAAGGTGCAATGAGTTTTGACAAATGGATATATCTGTGTCATCCACACCATTGTCAAAATATAGAATATTTCCATCACCCCAGAAAGTTCTCGTGTCCCTTCACAGTCAATCCCACCTCATATCCTGCTCCTAGAGGCAACCACTATTCTCATTTCTGTCACTCTACATTAGTTTTGCTTATTCTTGAACCTTAAATAAATGGAATTGTATAGTATATTTTATTTTGCACCTGTTGTTTGTCACTCTATATTTTTGAGATCTGTGCTTGTTTTTTATTGCTGTGTAGTATTTCATTGTATGACCATACCATCTGTAATGTGGCCATTTTCCAATCTACCATATTGGGTGGATTCTTGGAGAGTGTAAAACCTGTAGAAACCCATCACATGGGGCGCTCTGTGATTGGTAACCTGAGGTGATGGGTAGGAAGTACTGCCTGAAACTTAGACTTTATTTGGAAGTCAAGTAGAGAAAAGCCCCTGGGTTTTTCTTTTTCTGTTATAATTTGTCATAAGCCTGCACCAGATATCATATGCAGACATTTTTGCCCGTAGCAGTTGAAAAGCGAGTTTCTGATAACGGGTTAATGCTTTTTCCTCCCATCCTAATAGAAAGATGATGACATAGAAGAAGGAGATCTGCCAGAGCACAAGAGACCCCCAGCACCTGTTGACTTCTCACAGATAGACCCGGGCAAGCCTGAAAGCATATTGAAAATGACGAAAAAAGGGAAGACTCTCATGATGTTTGTCACTGTATCAGGAAACCCCACTGAGAAAGAGACGGAGGAAATCACAAGCCTGTGGCAGGGCAGTCTTTTCAATGCCAACTATGACGTCCAGAGGTAAAGCACCAACAACCTGCTGAGAAATCGTAGGCTGTACTGGGAATTTTTTTTTAAGCTATAGCAGGGTGTCCTTGGTGGCAGTACTTCACAAGGGCCCTGGGCCTTTTCTATCTAGGATTTCTTCTTTTACATTTATTTATTAGGGTGGCCGGTTAGCTTAGTTGGTTAGAGCGTGGTGTTAATAACACCAGGGTCAAGGGTTTGGATCCCCATACCGGCCAGCCAACTGCCCCCCTCAAATTTTTTTTAAATTTATTTATGTGAATTTTTTTTTTTTTTAAGTATATTTTTTTCTTTAAAGAAGAGCATTCATTATTGTTCAAAGCTAGGAAGTTTGTTCTTTGAATATCTCATTTGATCCTAAAGTTTTATTTATCTTTGTATCTTTAGCTTTTATTTCATTTGAGTAAAAAATTGTATAGCTTAGCCTCTCTGGGACAAATTAGTTACAGGCTGACAGTTTGCTTCCTTTAGAAGTTTCTGCTCAGTGGAGAATGCTTTTGTGTGTAGCTATGTTCACACATAAAGCTTGGACCATACCATTAACAGGTAACTAATTTAATGAAAGGGGCCTGGTTTTGATATTGTCCTGAGATGCAATTCTAAGAAATCTGCTTTCTCCTCCTCAACAACAGTTCTGAAATTTGGGGTCTTCAAATATCTTAATTTAGGAAATATGAAAGTAATAAAAAGAAGCAGAAGGACTACTTAGAGAATGTCTGGGCCAGCAGAATGCTTGTGTCAGCCTCTATAGACAGACACTTAACAGAGAGCAAATATATGTCTTGGCAGTGGCTGGTCTGGAAGTACCACTGGAGTGGTGGGAGCATTATAAACTGAAGGGTGGAGATGTGGTGGTGTCCCTCAGGAATGGAGTAAATGTGTCCACTGGCCATACTAGTGGTCCACTCAGACCCCATTCTGTTCCTCTTTTCTCCTTGGAGAAAGGAGGAATGAGCGAAGCTGCTTGCTGTTAACCTCCAGGGTTAGGATTTCCGTCTAGTAGCTGAATATCCTCTTAAGCTCTTCAGGGGCCTTTTATAATGACCTGTTCTAAGCCAGTGCTTTTTAGGCTTTGTCAGCAGAAGTCTTTTTTCAAACAAAACTTCAGCTGGACACTTCAGAATATAAGACGGATACAAATAGAAGCCTCCTTCTTGCCTCCCTAGCAGCAGCCCCTGAACACCTCTGTAGCATGCTAAAGAGCTGTTCCTAATGCTCTCTCTTGAGCATCCGCTTACAACACAAAGGAACATCCAGTGTCTATTTCTGTTTTGATCCGAACTGGGGTTCAGTGAGCTAGTTTTTTCAAATGTTAGATGTCAGTAGCTGCTAGGCCTTGGAAAATACACATTTTTTGTTCTGTATGCATGCATAATTTGCAGTGACCCATTTTTCTTAGCTAAGTACCACAGAATCACTGACCATTAGCACCTTCCTAGTGTATGTTAACTGTATGATTGCATCTCTCTATCAAGGTTCATTGTGGGATCAGACCGTGCTATCTTCATGCTTCGTGATGGGAGCTACGCCTGGGAGATTAAGGACTTCTTGGTCAGTCAGGACAGGTGTGCTGATGTAACTCTGGAAGGACAGGTTTACCCTGGCAAAGGAGGAGGAAGCCAAGAGAAGAATAAAACAAAGCAAGAGAAGGGTAAAAAGAAGAAGGAAGGAGATCTGAAATCTCAGGCATCTAAGGAGGACAATCGAGCTAGGAATAAAAGAGAAGACCTGTAATGGGGCAGCTGAGACTCTCTGTGGAGGAGCAGACAGGACATGGGGAACTCCTTCGTGGAGCAGGGGCAGGCCCAGAAAACTGCACACTGGATGACATTCTAGTTTCTTCTAGAAAGGGTCTGCCACATGACCAGTTTATGGTCAGTATAAGAACTGGTCATTATAAGAATTACTGTTTAAAAGTCTTCAAGTAAGAAGACAGAGGTTTTCTAGTTAATTATTGGACACTGACAAATTCATGTTTACTGTAAAATCATCTTACATGGAAACTTGACTGTGTTGCTTTTTCCCATTTAAGTTTGATGAGTCATTGGTTCTCCTGAGGTACCACTCCCTCTTCATTGCACCAGCTCTGATCAGGTGGCCTGCTGTGTCCGTGCTTGTCATTTTCTGTTAACTAAAAGGATAGCAGGTTCTAATCAGACAAGCTTTTAAAACACTTGACTTAACAGAATCATAACCTTCATGCTGCATACATTTTCATTGCTGTGAAGGTAAAACATGCTGTGGGAGCCCTGAAGGAAGCTCTGAGATCTAAATATATAACAGGAAGCCAGGATGTGGAAATCCAAAATCTATGCAGGAAATGCAGAAAACAGAAAATAATGTTATTTGGAAGTCCTGAGTATTTACTATTCTGAATTTCTTTGACTTGAATCCCACTCAGTTAAAAAGAACTCTCAATATCAGATTTTATGTGATCTGTAAAGGTGTGTAAGTAGGGAATCAGCAGAATTCATTGCAGGGTGTGGCAGAAGACTCAATAACCTCATTTACTTCTCAACATTTTCCTTTGATAAAGTGCCTAAATTTGTGGTGTTTTTGTATGGTACTAACATGAAGTGCTGTTAATGTCTGGTTTTGCTATTCATATGTTGGAGGCTACTCTGAATAAGAGTTACATTTGTATACAAGCGTCATTTTTTAAGACCTAAAATTCTTAAATTGAAAGAACCTTAATTGTGATTTTAAGAAATTAAAAATAACATATGTACATGGTAGAAAATGTCAATGTTAAAGAATGGTACAAAGTGAAAAAAGTATATATATTCCTACCCAGCTGCCAGTACCTTGTCCCAGTGGAAGTAACTGTTAACAATTTGCTTTAAAAAAAAAAAAAAAAAGTACATGTACCAGTTTATAGTGATGTGTGTTTGTTTTGGCCACTAGCATCTGTTTCTCCTTAGTTTGGTAACCACTGAAATTTCCCTCTAATGAACCACACCCTCTGCCTTCTCAGTTCTCCTTTAGATGGATATTTGCCCTCAGCCTCCCAACTTCCAGGGAAGCCTATCCCAGGTCAAGTTTGCTGGGGCTGCCTCTGGAGGGAGCGCTTCTTGTTTCTCATGTGAACTGAACCTGGGAGGATGTGAGGGTGGAGCTGCTGCAGACTCTTGCCCCTGGAGACGAGAGCTGTGGTGGGGAGAGAGCGCCACACCCTGGTGGTGGTGGTGGTGTCTGTGTCCCTGAATCCAGCCACATCTGAAACAAGCCCTGTCCCTAGGTTTTTTCTGTTTTTACTTAGGGCGATTTGTTGGATTTCTGTCATGTGTAGCCATAATGGTCCAGTATACAGCAATTGTCTTGATTAGATAACTTTTAATTAAACAAAAGGGAGCAGAGGCTTCACACTGCCCTGTACCTCATGTTTCCACTTAGAAGCCTTTTCCATATCAGCATGTACAGATCTAGCTCATGGCTTCCTTTGTAGTGTCCACCACTTCAGCCAGCATTTATTGAGCACCTCTTATGTACCAGGTACAAAAAGGTGCCAGGGACAGTGTAGATTTAGCCCCAGCTATTATGAAACTCAGTGATTTGGTGGGAGAAAGACAAATACTAATGACATCCAGAGTAAAATGGCACCTGTTGGAAGTATGAAAGAAGTACAGAGTATTAAGAGGCAGGGCAGGGGGTGGGCTGAATCTTAGAATGTTGGGATGGTCAGAGAGACCCCCTCCCAATCCCGCCCTGTTCACCCTGCAGGTGGAGGAAAGAAGCATGGAGTAATACAGGCAAAGGAAATTGTCCATGCAAAGGCCCTGTGGCTGGAAGTAGCAGAGGGGAGGGGCTGCAGGAAGGCCAGTGAGGAGGTTGGGGCACAGTGCAGAACGGGGCTCCAGAGGTAAGGGATGTATGGGGTCTTATAGCAATTCGGAAAGCCCTAAAGGATTTTAAGCTGCAGGGAGTTGACTATGAAAGACAATCCAATTTGCTCTGGCTGCTTGGAAGAATTGATTGGAAGGGGGCACCACTGGGTGTGAGACATGAGTTGCAAGGGCATTTCAGGCCCAGATTAGCAGGGTGTTGGTGAGGTTTGAACCTGCACAGTCCCTACTGATGGACACTGAAGTTTTTAGTTTTTTCTAGTGTATTCAATGCTGTAATGGATGTTTTTGTCCAAATTATTTTGGTGAGCTTTTGTTTATGTCTGAAGGGTAAATTCCCAGCAATGGAATTGTTAAACAAATTTAACATTTTGGTCTGTATTGCCAAATTGGTATTCCAAGTAGTTTTCTCAGCTTACCCTTGACAGCAGTAGATCTTGTATCCTTGCCAGCACTGGTCATTATACTTGCCAATTTAATAGATTTAAAAATCATATCAATTGGCTACCCTTAAGCCACTGTACTGGAGAGGCCATGGGCAGTTCATGGAGAGAGAGATCCCTAGGGAGCCCCACCTGTACCTGTCCCAGCTAAGAATCTTCCCAGCCCAGGCACAGACATGTGAGTGAGTGAGATTTAAATGTTCCCAGCCCCAGCCTTCAAGCCACCCCCGTGGATTCTGAGGGGAGCAGAGATGAACTGTTCCTCAAAGCTTTGCCCAGGGCAGATTCACGAGCAGGAAGAATGTTGTGTTTTTAATGAGTTGTCTTCATTTCTTTTCATATTTGTTTTAATGTCTTGTAAACTAATAAATTTGGATGATATCTTTTCATGATCAACTATGAAACATGAAAACTTGATTAGATCTACACATCCTTCCATCTTCCTTCCTCCTCAGGCCTTCTGGTTTTTGATGGTTACGTTGTAGTTTTTAGTACTTCTGGTGGTTTCGTTTATAATATTAAACCTTTTTTTCTCTTACATTAAACTGACTTAGTATGTATTAACCACTAGAAAGGGGGAAAGAATTTACAAACTTTTCCTGTGTCCCTGATTATTGTTTAACAGTGTTATTTGTACACTGACATGATGTATAATGTCCACCTTCTGTAACCGTTGTGTCAACCTTCATGCTTGAATGATAGTGTGGGATGACATTTCTGGGCCTTGCTTTTTTCCTCATACTTTATATACACTGCTCCATTGCAGAGGTCTGAGACCACCCTATCTTTCCCCTTAGAAGTGACTGCTTTTTCTTTCAGATTGCCTGGATTCTTCCTTATTCTTAACATTCAGTAATTTTGCTTAAAAAGTCTTAGTGTTGATTTTTCTGAATCTTTTTTTTTTTAAATCCTAGAACATGGTGTGTTGTTTTCAACTGCAGATTCTGCTTTTTTGAAAATTGATTTTGGAAAAATTTATCTACTGTTATTAACTTATTTTTAGCTTTGTGTTGTTATTTTGGGCACCAATATTTTTATTTTTTCTTTTTAACTTTTTAAAAATTTTATTACCATATTCATCATTACAAATCGTAATTATCCTTTATGCCCCTTATCCAATTTCTCCCCTCTCCCCTTCTACTCCCCCCTCTAATAACCGTAGATTTGTTCTCTCCATCTGATAGATTAACTGTTCCTCTGTTGGTTTGTGGCCTATATGATCTGTCCAGTACTGAGACAGGTGTGAGCAAGTCCTCCCCTATTATCCTAAAGCAGATGCTTCTTTTATTACTCTGGAGTGTGCTTTGTGGAGAGATGACCTCTTTTTTTTGGTCTCCACTGGTGCCTCTCCTGTGTCAATGAAGTTGAGAATCTGGAGTGCCATATGCATGGTGGCTATGACCTGCTATAGAGACTATCTGCTTTTGCAGCAGCCACGGCAATTGCAGTGGCAATGGAGGGCTATCCATGTGAAAATGGTGTTTTTGGTGTGCTCTTTACCAGGTTGCAGCTGGGTTTAGGTTCCCGGCTCGGCTCCATACCTCAGGACCCTGGTGGGGCCTCGGGGTGGTGGCGGTAGCTTGCCTAGTTGCAGCTGGGTTTGGCTTCCCCTGGCTCCATGCCTCATTCTAAAATGTTGCGAAGCAGTTGGGGGGAGAAGGAGAAAGGAAGAGGGGGCAGAGATATAGGATGGGAAGAGGAGGAAAGAGGGGGAGTGTGATCCAGGCCTGTGGGGACCCCCCCCTCATTCCAGGGGGCTTCCAGTGGTGGCTGGGTTGTCGCTGGGCTGGGTACATATGTCAGGGGGGTGTGGCTGAAGCCCTCAGCCCCCCACTGCCTCAGCTTGGGATCCTCGGGTGCTTTATTTGGCAGCTTGGTGGTTGTCACTGGGCTGGTTGTGGATGTTGGTGGTGCCATGACTGAGGCCATCAGCCCCCCACTGCCCCAGCTTGGGAGTCTGGGGCACTTCATTTGGCAGCTTGGTGGTCATCTCTGGGCTGGTTGCAGAAGTCAGGGGGCATGGCTGAGACCCTTGGCCCTCCCCACTCCCTGGCTTGGGATCCCAGGGGTCTTCTGTTCCTTCAAGGTGTTATAGGTGTTCTTTGGTGGTGTTAGACCTTCATTAGATAATATCAGACTTTGGTCTGTGGATATTTTTTTTCTTCTAGTTTTGTGTTGGATTATTTGCTGTTCCTACGTCTTAAACTCTGCACTAGAACTAATTTGTTGTCCTTTGCTTACTTCTAAAATAGAGAAACTAACTGTGGGGACCAGCACTTGAGCTCTTTGGGTGAGCTAAATTGCTGCTTTGCTGCTGATTCTCTGGGGAAAGCTTTTTGTGTAGCTCAGGTTTTGATTGTTGACCTTGTATGTACTTCTGGGTCTTGTGAGGTCTGGTACACCTGGGTTGTGTGGAAACTCTGGTCTGGGCCTAAGTCTTTTCAGCAAAATACACTCCCTGCCGTTCTATATTCCTGACCAGTCTCCACTGAGTGGTCCTGTACTGATTGGAGGGCAGATCAGCTGTCCATGCTGTGCCCCAGTGTTCCTCCGGTGGGCCCATCTCCCCCACTGCCCGCACTTCAAACATTTCCCATGGGACAGGCCATGCTCCAGTCCCTTGCCATGACTCACCAGCCTCTGAGTGGCTCCTTTTTAAAGTTGTATGTGGCACCTCACTCCTATGTGGGTCTAAAGGAACCCTGTTACTGGTCTTGTTGGCCTGGGGTCCACCAAGGCCCTCTTCTCCCCTGCCATCACCAAGTAATTTTATATGAAGGGCTCAGCTGTGGCTTTTGCCAGCTCCTGCTCTGTGCACTCACCAGCTCTGGCCTTGTAGCAGCCAGGACTTGAAATGATGTGAGCAATCCTTTCTTTCTCTCATTGTGGCCTCTCATGCCTTCAGGAACTCTGTAGGTCTCTCCTCCTCTTCTCCTGAGCTCTAGCGGCCCCAGCTTGGCTGTTGTTGCTTTTTAATAGTTGTAAATTGGTTGATTTGTGGAAGAGAGTGACACTGGGGACCATCTATTGTGCCATCTTGACTGGAACCCAACTTTTTTCTTAGCTCTGAAATGAGTGATTTTTTTGAATCTCATTCAGTTTTTATCTCATCTTTGAGCTGCTTTTATTAAAATTCATTTTTAAGTTCTATAATTCAGAAAAAATCCAAATGGAGAATCTCCACCTTGGGTAATATTTTTTCCCAGAATAAAATATTTATCTTTGTATGCCATATTTTTTTGTTATTGTATTCTAATTCCAAAATGTGTGGATAGATGCCACCTCTGTTTTTTTCCCTCTCCTGTTAGTGCTTAGTAGACACAGACTTCTCCAGATCTTGTCCTACACAAACATTTTAGGTGGATGCTCCCTGATTCCCTTTCCTCCCATCTGAGCATCTGTGCTTGCCTGGGAGTTGCAACTTAAGGGCTGAATACTGCTTTCTCTCAGCTTACCTATAACTGAACAGGAAAGGGAGAGGGGCTCTGGCAGGGCTGTGTGTGGCAAGCTGTTTTCATTTGACCAAGTTTCCTTTTGGACCATTGTCTCTGAGTATTATAGCCAAATAGCTGTCATCACAGCAGAAACAGAATTTTAGCATTGTGAGGTAATGAGGTTTCCATGTTTCTGAATGGTCGTTACAGTCAACATTTTAGTAGCTGTGTAATATTCCCATCCTTTTACTTCACAGATTGAGGTAGTGGAGAAAGTAGGGCTAGGCCATGGTTCCAGGCATGGCTCTGTTACTTACAAGTGCATGAGTCTAACCTCTATCTTCTGTCTCACTATCCCTTTCTAGGAGCAGCTGCTCCCTCTCAAGGCTCTGGCTGCCCTGTTTGCATGAGTGACCCACCCCCACTCTTCCACCCACCCTCCCTGAATGGTCATGGTCTTTTGGACCAGAGGTGGGCACCTGATCCAGAGGCACCATACACCAGGTTGGCCAGTCAGATCCTCTCTCAGCCATAGACTGCATGATTTGACATTTGAGTTATTGATAGTGGAGCAGCTTGAGTGAAGGTTCAGGAACTTCTGTTGGTGAAGTTTCTAGACTTACCCTGGGTTTCTGACCTCCCTGGGCCTTGGTTATTCAGGGTGTCCTTGGATTCTGAGAGCATTGGATCCTCATAAAAAACTTTTCAGTAGGACTGGCTTGAAGAGGTTTCTGCAGTCGGTCTGATCCTTCCACTCTAACTTTTCCTGTTCTCTGTTTATCCATGTATAAGAGGGGATGAAACGAAGCACATAAATTCCCAAGCCCTGTGTTCTCTGTCTCTTTCTACACTGTTGGATATTTGAGTTCTTTTTAGTTACTCACAATTATCAATAACAGCAGGGTTTTTTCCTCATTTAAGATTAGTTTTTTAGGGTCTATCAAGACTACTGGAAGAAAGGATGTGTTCTTAATATACGTTGCCATTTTATTTCCAAAAGGATTATATCAATTTGCACTGTATCCAGCAATATGTGAGCAGACCCATCAATTCTACCAAACACTGACCATAATTGGCATCATTTTAACGCATTTGTTGTTACATAGGTAGAGGGTAAAGTGGCTGAGTAAGCATTAGACTGTAAATCTAAAAAATTTATTGGTCACCTACATGCCAGGCATAGTTCAACAGGTATAAAATGTTAATTTAATTTGCATGCCTTTATTAGTGACGTTTCATGTTCTCTATGCTTACTAAAGATCAGTTCCTCCTGTGAAAATTATTCATTCTTATCTTTTGCCTCTTAATCTTGGTCTTTGTTTAAAAAAATTTTGCACTGGACACTGGTTAAAAATGGCAAGTAAGACTTTATTCAAGACTTTATTTCTTCTATTGTAATGAGGGAAAGAAATTTAACTCAATTCTGAATATAGCAGACAGTTGGGGATTTATAGCCAAAGAACAGAGTGAGGAGGTCAGTGTATGCAAAATTACTAAAAGGAATTTGATTGGATATCAAGGGTAGGGGGAGTCTTATTAACCTGCTTAAGATTGTTACTAAAACTGGGCTTATCAGGCCAAGGTCAAAGCCTTGTTGAGAAGAAGGCTCAGAGGATCCTCATCAAAGTTTACAAGAAGGGGTTGTAGTGGATTGGATTATGTCCACCCAAAATTCACTGAAGCTTGAATTGTGTCCTCCAAGTTTTATGTTTTAGAAGCTTGGTCCCCATTGTGACTGTTAAGAGAGTGGGAAATCCTATTATGGTAATTGAAAGGTGGAGCCTTGAAGATGTGATTGGATTGTAGGACCCTGCTTTAGTGAGTAGGTTAAAACTGGTGGTCAAGGGCGTGGTTCTGAGGGCTTTAAAAGGAGAGGAGAGACTGTCACTCTCTCTGCCCTTTCTCTGCTCTCTCTGCTCTGTCTTTTTTGCAATGTGATACCCTGCCATCACTGAAGTCACCACCTAAGAAAGCCTTCACCAGATGTGTTCCCTGGACTTTGGACTTCCTAGCCTCCGAAACCAAGCAATAAATTTCATTTTCTTATAAATCACCCAGTTCCGTGTATTTTGTTATAAGCAACAGAAACAGACTAATACAGGGATCTTTGTCATCATCAGTGCTTTGCAATATGTGCGCTGTTTATTGAACATAGAAATTAACCTTTGATTGTAAAATCTGATAACAAAATGTTTTCCAGTGGAGAGGCTATGAGATATCATGTCAACCAGGTTGGGTGAGGCCGGGGCTTGGAGTTTTGAGGCCTTTACATTAGACAGAGATCGAAGTCTTCACTTAGACTTGCAGCAGGAATCCTTTAGGATGGAAGTTGACAAAGATTCTCTCCTTGGCCAAACTCTAGTCAGGCTCCTTAGGCCTCACCTTCAGCATTTGTCCTTGTGGGCTTGTGTCACCCAGCATTAGCAGGAATCCTGTTAAGTCAGTTTGCCAAGAAGCCCCCACTCTTGATATATGATCACCCTCAATACGTAATCACCCTCCACCCCCCGCCCCCCAGGTGATGTCTGATCACCCTGGCCTGCCTTCAGCAAGAATCTATTAGGTCTCTTTAGCTAGAATCCCCCTTTCCCCTGATGTTTCCTCTTGGTAATTTTCCATCCACTGACCCCCATCCTGTTCCATGGCTATAAATTCCCACTTGTCTGTGCTGTATTTGGAATTGAACTCACTTCTGTACTGTGGTCTCTTTTCCCCTATTGCAATAGTTCCTAATTAAAATCTGTTTTTACTGCATTAACTATTGTCAGGCTCTGGTTTTCTTTGTCAAAGTCAAAGAGGAAGAGTCCCAAAGAACAGGAGTGGCCGAGGTGGCTATGCAGTTCAGTGGGGGCAGGGGAGCAGAGGAGGAAGATGATGATGATTACAAAAACCAACATGTTTTAGATTTTAGATTTACACACATTTCCCGTTATCCACAGCATGTGAGCCTCACACCCGCCCTGCAGGGGTTGTTGGTAGCTCCAGTTTGCGGCCGAGAGGGAAGAAGAGACTTGCCCATGATCACACAGCCAGCGAGTGTTTGCCTCCTTCATAAGACCCCTATCAAGCGAAGTAAAATTGTTTGTTCTCTCTACCTTACAGTCCAGAAACCCAAAGCACAGCATGGGAAAGTGATTGGCCAAAACCCGTCCCAAAGTGAACACTCTAAACTGATTGTCTTCTAAGGGAAAGTTAATTTCAAAAATAATGAATGTACCCATTAGGGGGCAGCAGAGACCGGCCCTGCCTCGTGGCTTAACACCTCACACTGCTCCTATTTGCCCGTGATCAGTCCGTGAGAATTCTTCAGCTATTATTTTAATTAACAGATTGCTCAATCTGTGCTTGCAAAATATCTGTGAAAATCTGCATACACCTCTCTCTCTGAATTTCTCTTTGAATCCTAAGGGATCAGCTGATCCATGTGTACTGTTCTAACATATGTTAATTTACTTCCTCCTCAAAGCAATCCTGTACGGTAGATACTATGTTATCATTCCCATTTTGCACACAAGGAAACTAAGGCACAAAGAGGTTAAGCATTTTTCCCAAGGTCACTCTGCAAGGAAGTGACAAAGTCAGGATTTGAGCTCAAGACAGTCGGGCTCTGGAGTCTGCCAGCCACCATGATCTACCTCGGAAGAGACGCTCCTGTTCTCTGGACATCTCTACAGACCCTCGTGCCTGTTGGTACGAGCACTC
Source organism: Cynocephalus volans (assembly GCF_027409185.1). Taxonomy (NCBI): domain Eukaryota; kingdom Metazoa; phylum Chordata; class Mammalia; order Dermoptera; family Cynocephalidae; genus Cynocephalus; species Cynocephalus volans. Next base: position 60,444,213 of record NC_084462.1, read on the forward strand.
CCCAAGTAAGTACTGAACGCCAGTAGGTTCCAGGAATTGTGCATGTGATGGGGCTAAAGGTGAATGAGGCAGGCTAGGTCCCTGCCCTCCTGGTGTTTACAGGTTGAGAATTAAAAGATCCTCGATGTCATTTACCGTTTATCGTGCCTACTGTCCACAGGCTCTTTATATACTTACCTAACCTTGCACATGTTTCTACTGTGTGCAGGTCTGTACATAGTTTACTTCATTTACTCTCCATAACCCACAAGGCTGATGTTAGCATGTACTGTGAGGCCCACTGAGCACAGTTCCGGACTGGACTGCCCAGCTTTGCATCCTGTTAGCTGTATCATCTCGGGCAAGTTATTTAAACGCCTCACCTAAACCTATTGGGTGCTAATAGAAGTTCCCACCTCAGAGAAGTGTTGTGAGCATTAGAAGAGCAAATCCTTGTGAAGCACTTAACACAGCACTTGACTCATGTTACCTGTGATCGTTTCTCTTGTGTGTTTTGTGTTTCAGATGAGTAAAGAGCAGCTGACAGGGGCTAAGCCCCTTGCCCGAGGGCACAGCAAGGAAGAGGCAGAGTGGCATCCTGACCCGGGCATGCTGCTCTGGTGGCAGTGCTCTTTTCGTGTGGCACACTCTAAGGGAGGGCCTAGGATGGAAGTCTGCATGGGCCACAGAGATTGTTCCAGAAGGAGAATGACCACTGCCTGTGCATCAGCAGGATGGCTTCCTTCAAAGCAGGAACATCTGCTGTTCCCACCACCTGGGTGTTCTACTCTAGAATACCTGCATAGCTGAGGCCTTTACACTTAGGTAAGACGGTCTTGCCCTGAAAGACCAGGGACAGAGGTGCCAGAGTCCAGGATGGGCTGCAGGACTGCAGGCTGACCATGCTGCTTTCTGGGGCAAGAAAATCCCTGGTGGGCACATTTCAGGAGGTCCCACACAAGTGTCACAAGCCAGAAAGTCGAGCTCCCTTTCCACTTGGTTCAGCATCTATGGAAATCTGAGTTTGCAGCCAGGGCCGCTTCGTGAACTCTCCATGGATCTTGTTGAATCGACTCATTCTGGACTCTGGTCAGACTCTGGATCTGAGCAGCTCAACTTGCAGAAGTTTTAAATCTTAGAGCACAGTCCCTGGCAAATCCAGAGCAATTTTGTTTTTCCTACAGAGAAGTCGGCTGAAGTTTCCGAGGTGAAGTTTCAGAGCTGGGCAGCGAGAAGGGCGGCAGGGGGTGGAATGTCAGGAATGCCCAGGGACATCTGGTCTGCTTTGCATCTGCTCCTCTGGGCCGCCTGCATTCTTCCTGTGGGGAGTGAGGGCTTTAGCATGGGGGCCAGAGACACCAAGGCCTCTTTGATCCTTGCCTCCCTCCTCAGCCCCAAGCTGGATGACTTTGAGTGCCATACTTGATGTCCCTGGGCCTCACCTCTTCTATAAACAGGGGTGACAAAGTCCCTGCCAGGCCTGGAATTTACATACCAGGGTCTGGAAGAAACAGAACAAGAGGGACCCTTGTTCCAATGCAAAGGAGGTCCCTGACTCCCCTGATAGAACCTTTCTTACAAATTCCTTGAGATCTTTGCTCCTCCACAAGAACTCCTCGAGGGTAAGTATCCAGTTTTTAACATTTGGGCTTAAACTTTTGATTTTAAATCAACGTATGCCCTGGGCCAGAACCTATCACCTCTCTCGGCCTAAGTTAGAACAGGCCAGCATTTCCCAAAGGAATATAAACAAGGGAACCACTAACTAGAAGGAGTTTGCCATTTCAAGCCAGTTCTTTGGGCTTTTGAGTGCAGAACCAGGAGGTGGGGAAGAGGTGCAAAGGCTCCAGGGCAGACAGACGGCAGGGAGTGGGAGAAGAGGGTCTGAATCAAATAAACACAGATGAATGCACAATGGCAACTGTGAGAAGTGATAGCAAGCTTGTAACAGAGGGACTTTCCTAGGGAGGCCAGAGAAAAACTTCCTGGAGCAGGTGACCACTAGGCTGAGATTGGAATGGGCATGAGTGATGAGTGGACATAGACAGAGCCTGGCGAGGCTGAGGACATGGCGCAGCAAGAGGGACGGGAGCTTGGCCTCAGGTGGAGGTGGTAGAACTGCAGGGGTACATGTGTACGTGCACGTGCATGTGTGCGTGCATGTGTGCATGCAAGTGTGTGTGTGTGAACGTTCCTAGTGCGGGGAATGCTGGGCCAGTTGAGCTCTGGGTTTTTTAGTCCGTAGTATTCTGTGACTTCCAGAACCCGCAGGGTTTCTGCAGCTGACTCCGCAAGTGAGTAGTTTGTTTTTACAAACCCTTTGTAAATATTATTTCAATGAGGTATAATGGTTCATCAAATGAGACCATAATTTATTTAGTCATTCCCGTGTAGTTGAACATTTAGGTTCTTTGAACTGTCAAAGGATTATAAATAATGCCACAATGAACATCTTTATGCCGAAGCTTTATTTCCTTGGACTAAATTCCCAGATAAGTAATTAGTAAGTCAAAGAAAATGACTTTTTAAGGTTCTCGATTCATAATGCTGCATACTTTCTAAAATGGTTATTTCTAATTTTCAAAACCTTTTTATTGTGGAGATATTTTAAATGTACACATAAAAACTAGAGTGAATGGTATAATGAATCAACATTCCTTATCACCAAGCTTTAATAATCATCAACATTTCAACAATTATTTTTAATCTTTATTTTGGGAAGGAGGATATACCTCAATTTATTTAAGCAATGTCTGCTGGTTGACTACTTAGGTTGTTTCAAAATTTTCATTATCATATAAGATGCTTCATTGAGTATCCTTGTCACAAGTCCTTGTGTTTTCCTGTGGCTCTTTTCTTTAGGATAAATTCTTGGATAGAATTTTGGAGCCAAAGTCTGCACACTTTTTGAAATCATTTTAACATGATACCAAATTGTCTTATAGGAAAGTTGTACCAGATTATTCTTCTAACATCATTGTCTGAGAGTGTCCATTTCTTCTTGTCTTTTATCATTCTTTTAAATAATTGCCACTTTAACAGGTGAATAATAGCATTTCACTGTAGTTTCAATTCATATCTTACAATTACCAACCAGGTTGAATTTTTAAATATACCTTTGTCATTTATATTTTTTCTTATGTAAATTAGCCCCTTTCTGTTTTTCTTTTGGTGTTTTCCTTTCTTTTGTTTTTTTCCTTTCGGCTTTGTGAGAGCTTCTCATATATAATGTATCAGTAGAGTCCCAGCAGGCAGCAGATGGCATATTAAGGAGCATTTAATGGTGGAACCATTTGCAAATTGTGTGCATAATGTTTAGGGATTCCAGCAAGGACTAGTGAGTAACCCTGGGCTTACAAAAGTAGGGAGCAGTCAGCACCCCTAGGCCTGGTGACACTGGCACCAGGGGAAAGAGCAGTTACTGGGGCCAAGACAGATAACTGTATAGAGATGGCCCTTAACTGAAGCTTTGGTCTTCCTCAGAGGGACACATCCAGCCCACACAGACCCAGCAAGGAGGCAGGCAGTGAAATTAATTCCCTATCCCAGCACTTTTCTTCTGCTTTTCCATCTCTTGAAGGTGCCTCCAATTGGCCAAAACCAACAGGGAGCCAGAGGGAAGGAACTACTAATGGACTTACACCAGCCTCTGGGCACTACATGGAGTGGGAGATGCAGAATCCATGTGGGGCCAACCAGAAGATGAGCAGACACCCAAAGGTATTCGTTTCTCATCTGCAATATATACGAGGGGTCTTCAGAAATTCATGAAAAGATTCATATTATCTCTTAAGTCAATTTTCCACAAACTTTTTAAAGTACCCTTGTATTTTAAATTCCTTTCCTAGCTGGCCAGTTAGCACATTGGTTAGAGTGCAGCCTTGTAACACCAAGGTTGTGGGTTCAGATCCCCATACTGGCCAGCCACCAAGAAAAAAAAAAAAGAATCATAAACTCATTTTCTCAGCTTATTTGCTTTCAATAATATTTAGAATTTTAAATTTTAATAGATTTATGTAGTCATACCAACCAATCTTGATGATTTTTACCTTTGGTGTTTTGTTTAGGAAAGCATTCCCCATCCCCAACATTGTGTCATTATTCAACCAAATAGAGTGTTTTCCCTCTAGAATATGAAGGGAAAACAATCTATTTAAAAGACTCAAATAATCAGAATTCTATTTTAGCAGCTTAATTCTTTCCAGAGGAGGATAAATCCTTGTACTCCTCCCTTCCACCTCATGGAATGGGTTGATTGAATGAGCTGATCTTGTAAGGTACAAACGAGGAAAGAGATTTATATTTTTCCAAATGTTTTCTTCACACTCTCTCTGTTGACTCAGCCTCCTGCCGGTGATGAGCTAGCTAGTACCAGCTTGTGAAAACCAGTTGTTAAATAGACAGGAATTTTGTAAGCTGGCTGCTAAACCATTGTAGCCTGAAATTGGCCACGATGGGAGAATTTACACTATGAGCATCGGCAAATGCTACAAATCGGGGCTTTCCCCAGTCCCCCCTCACCCCAGTCCAGGTTACCTGCACACCGCTGCTCTTACCCCCTTCTTTTTGAGCACCTGCAGGAGAGAACAGGGGGCATGGACTATTCTTTTCTCTTCTTCCACCTTCCTTTCCCACATCTCTTCTGCCATCGTTCCCTACTCTTGCTGGCTCCTACAAGGTTGGGGCACAGAGAAAGGCACTGGAAGAAGAGGGGTAAAAAATCTCCAATAATATGTGTCGTAAACTGTCCTTGAGTGCCTTGTGTTATGGCAGGTGTCCAAATGTTGGCTCTTTGGCATGGGATGTGTTTTGGGATTATTCTAAGATACCCTCTTACCTATTTTGATCTGAGCCATACATTTTCCAGTTGAATACTGGTGAATCGTCTTCCTCCTTCAGTTCTTGCCTTTGGAGGCACCCTATAGCCTCTTTCTGCCAAGAATTCCTTCACCTGAGCAGCCAGCCTTTTGGGATAGGGTATCTTCAAACTAGCTCACATGGGGGCTGCACTAACCCCCACATCATGCGCTTGGCTCGCAAGAAACCTTGTGCATCCTGGTCCAGCCAAAAGGTGGAAGTGCATTTACCCAGAGGCTGCACTTCATTTTCCCGGGCACTGTAGGCAGCTCCAGATGAGAGGCACCTTCTGCTTCTACCCTCCAAATGGCAGGCATGTGTGACATTCTCCAGAGAACTCTCACAGCCAGCCCTGATAGCAGCTGGGTGGCCTGTGAGTTTGGAGGGGCTCAGCAAGCATCCAGCTGAGAAGTAAAATGTCAGTTTCTTCTTTCTGCAAATACCCCCAATCTCTCCAAAAGAGATTCTCTTGGAGCCTCTCCCTTGGCTTAGGGGGATGTACCCCTTGAAACAGAGAAAACTCCTCAGGATGTTCTACTCTTTTGAATTTCCTTCAGGGAATCTCCCCTCCAATAAATCTTTAGCCATCTCTTCCTTAGTCGGGAGGTGGGCTATGGAGTCCAGTATAACCACCTCTTACCAAGGCCTTCAGGGATGAGTCTAACAGCTCTTCCCCAGAACATGGGGGTAATTGTCATCTATTGTCCTCAACATGTCCCATTCCATATTCTGACACATTGAGGTCCTTGGAAAAGACAATACTGCTTACAACTTGACCACATTTAAGAGAGACTACAATTGCAAGACCTCTGCAGATTCTTTATCCTGCTCAAGGGTATAACCCAGAGAACACAGTTTTTTGCTTAGCACAGTACCTTGATGAATTTTTGATTGTGAAAAGAAATGCCTGGGGCCAAATTTTTTATTGGGAGCGAGCAACAATGCTACACATGATAAGGTGAGGAGAATTCTGATGTTCCAGCAGCCTGACCTGGGAATTTACATAAGGTATATGTGTCAGGGGATGATGACTAATGTTCTATTTTAAGTTGTTGCTATGCCAAACTCCCAAATCTTCAGCAAATTCTGCTACAAATAGCTTGCTTGTGTTCCTGTAATTTGGAGAAATCAAGGAGAGAGGCTGTCTGTAATGGTTAATTTTATGTGTCAACTTGACTGAGCCACAGGGTGCCCAGTCATTTGGTCAAACATTATTCTGGGTGTGTCTGTGAGGGTGTTTCTGGATGAAATTAACTTTTGAATAGATAGACTGAGTAAAGCAGATTGCCCTCCTTAATGAGGGTGGGCCTTATCCAACTGGTTGAACGCCTTTATAGAACAAAAAAAGCTGAGTAAGAGAGAATTCCTTTTGCCTGACTACTCTTGAGCTGGGACATTGATTTCTTCCCACTTTTGGACTTGAACTGAAACATTGGCTCTTCCTGGGTCTCAAGTCTGCTGGCCTTTGGATGGTAGCTATACCATCAGCTGGCCTGGGTCTCCAGCTTGCCAACTGTAGATCTTAGAACTTGTCAGTCTGCATAACAGCATGAGCCAATTCCTTATAATAGATCAGTCTCTGTGAGTGTGTGTGTTGTATGTGTTGTCCGTCCTATTGGTTCTGCTTTCCTTGAGAACTCTGACTAATCATGTTTCACATTAGGTCACTGTGGGGTGGAAAGAAAGAACAGCTACGTCAGGTGAGATAAAGGAGGTGGAGAAGTGAAGCTAGCAGTGTGTAGGAGAAGTGCAAGGTCACGGACTTATTTGCATGTGTGTTGTGTGTGTATATTTTGGCAGTGAGTAGGGGTTGCTGAATTTCTGCCTATCGTGGGAGCTTAAGCAGGTTCACTTAAACATTAAGAGAGAAAAGGTGATCTCCAAAAGCTGGCAACACTCAAACAGCCAATGTTTATAGTAATAAGCCTGCTGGCAGCAAATAACTTTTTTTTTTTTAATTGAATCTGAGGGTCTTTGATTTTTAGCAAGAAAGCTTAAGTTGTTTATGTACTGTTGTTGCTGTAATGGTTGGACTCCCCTCTGATAGCTCATTACCCACATGCCGTGGGGGTCGTTTCTATGTTTTCTTGTCATAACCTTCTATTCTCTTTACACAGACTGTATTTTGTTTGCTTTTATCTTCTGCAGTGGTTTGGAAGGGGATGTCTCATTTTAAGTGGTATTAATTATCATCATTAGTTTTTGTTTTCATTCTTTTTGGTTGGTAAGGGGATCTGAATCCTTGATCCTGGTGTTACCAGCACCACGCTCTAACCAAGTGAGCTAACCGGCCTGCCCTTGTGTCCATTCTTAAACCTATAATTACAAATCTATCAATGTCCAGAACAACAGAAGGCATTTTCCTCCCACAAGCACAGATGAGGAATTTAACTTACCTTCCCCTCTGCCCACTTGCTTCTTACACCTGTGCTCGTTATTATGTTTTGGGTGTAGAAAACCCACCTCTCACTTGTGAATAACATCAGTCAGCTATCTCAAAATTGCCCTTGGCTTTGCATCCAATTCTGTGTTTATATTTATAAAACTTATTTCATATCTTGGAGATTTCAGGGTTTGCTGCCAGCTTTCTTTTTTCTGTTCTTGAATTCTAAATTGTATTTCTTCTGTCTGATTTGAGAATACCTGGGCGTAATTTTTCCAGGTGGAACACCCACATGCTACTCTTTCTAAGCACTTGTATATTAGAGAATTATTTTCCTTTGCTCTCACATTAAATAATACCTAAGTCTTAACTTTTCTGTAGACGTATTCCTTATCTTCAAGAATTTGCGTGGGGGCAGCAGAGGGAAGGGGAAGTTGCTTGCAGTCGAGGAGACCAAACGGACGCTTCTGATTCTTAGCCTAGAGCTCTCTCTCTCCACCACACTTCTTCACATCATGCTTGGGCAGCCCTTCATAAAATTCATTCTGAACCTGCTTCCTAGACTCTTGCTGGACTCTTAAAGCCACACTTCTCAAACTTGACTGTGCACACAGCCACCCTGGGTCTCTTAAAATGCAGAGTCTGATTCAGCAGATCTGGGAGGGCCTGAGATTCTGCATTTTTAGCCAGCTCCGGGTGATACTGATGTTGATGCTGATGCTCTTGGTCCACAGACCCCACTCTGAGCAGCAGGCTTTAGAGCTTTCAAAGCACCCTCGCGAATGTTCTTTATTCTGTTTGATGCTGCTCATTTTCTGTAGGGGAGGGCAGGGCCTAGAACAGTGGTCCCCTCCCTTCCTCAATCTCCTCTCCCCTATCACCTCCCATCACACCTCCCCTCTCCCCGTTTTACCCCTAACCCAGCCCTGAGGACCTGAGGGTCCTGCCAGGTACCTGTGGACTTGTCCCTCCCTGAAGGGAGGAGCCCATCCACAGCACACATCCTACTCTTGTCCCTGACATTGGGGTTCCCTAGCACCCAGGGAAAGGGAACTGGGGTGGAGTGCAGTGGTGGAGGTGGGAGGGGGGACTTCATTCAACATACTGAGCACACGTTTACGGAGAGTGCCTCTGCTGGCTGTGGGAAAATCAGATGGCCTGTGCTCTGCAGGCCACAGGCTGGTGGAAGGGGTGAGGGATGGGGTGAGGGCCGGGTGCATAGTGTCAAGGCACCAGGCCCTGGGTCCTGGGGGGGACAGGAAGGTACCATGAGGCCAGGTGTGAGTCAGAGGAGGCTTTGTGTGGGGCTAGGCCTTAGAGAGTGAGTGGTCATAAGCCACATTGGGAAAAAAGAGGGAAGGTGTGCCAGGTGGAGGGAACAGGTCACATGTGAGGCTGTGGGGACACTAAGATCCTTAGACCTGTGGGAGGCGACAGAGCTCTGTGCGCCTGGGGCCCAGCTGGGGACGGGGAAGGAGTGAAGATGAAGCTGGGAACACAGGCCCACGCCCCTCAGGGACTGTCTATGTACCCTTCTGAGGCTGTCCGATGGACGTGGGGACAAAATTCCCCAAACTCCTGCATTCAGCTTCATGCCATTGCATTTTAAGCAGATGTTCTTAAATCTGACTTTACCTACCTCTCAAGGCCACCTCAAGCTCTCTCTCAGTGAACCCCCATCTCTTGTCCCTTAGTCTGTGGGAAGAACCCCCACCACCACTTTGGCATCTCTCTATGCCTTTGCCTCCAGGCTTTGTCACCTTATTCCCTTTGCCAGGAATGTTCTTCTGGCTCTTCACTAGGTTTGTGCCTGCTCATTCTGCAAAACGTCCTCTGCCTCTCTTTTCTGACCTCTGTCCCCTCCCAGGCTGGTCAGGCAAAGCATATCAGCTTGCCTGTTTCCCTGTGGATGGGGACTGGATGGGCTCACCTGGTCACCTAACACTTCGTACTGTGACTACCTGTGGGCGTCTGGTGGCTATTGCAGGAACAAATGTTGAAGGACCCTACAGTGTCCACCCCTCTCTCCACTCTGGTCTGCCTGTTCTTCTTTTGCTTTGCATCTGGCTGGGTGCAGCATCCCAGGGCCCAGCCATCTCTTCCCAGTCCTCCACAGATACCTTTCCTATGGCACCCACTGACCCAATGGGCTGTGTGCTTATTCAAGCAGCAACACTTCTGGCTGAGAAGTCACTAGTGACCAGACCGCCCCCAATCATCAAATCCAGTGGTCCTTAAAACCTGCCGTTTGGCCTGACCCACCTTCCTACTTCCCTCCTGTGACTGCTCCCTGATTTGTGCCCGGGTGTCCTCGAGCCCACACCCCTGGTCCTGACCTTGCCCAGGCTGTGCTTCTTATGAAAAGTCCCTTCCCCCACCCATCCTTGACTCCCAATCTGACTCCTGTTCCCCTTCCACTCATCAATCTTGCCTTACCACCCCAGGGGATAGTAACTCCTCCCTGTTCTCAGCACTCTGCCACAGCACTCGCTGGTGTGTAATTAGGTGTCCTCCATGGAGATCATTCTTTGTGCATGGTACCTGGCATGGAGCAGATGTGCAAAAGTACTTGTTGAGTGAGTGTACAAATGCAATCTCTTCCCCCAGGTAAAATTTCCTGAAAGTAGAGGCCATGTATTCTCCACCACATGGCCAACATATTATGCCCAAATCTGGTTTGGCGGATGTATCTGTTTACTGACAGCTTGACACCACCAACATTGTACCAGCCCCTTTAAATGGATTGTGCACACACACACACACACACACACACATTAGGGGCATAAATTTTTAAAAAGCCCAGTGTATAAGCTCAAGAGCTTCCTGGAAATTATCAAGAGAACTTTCTGTGATAATGGTAATGTTTTATATCTGCGCTCTCCAATATTGTAGCCACTAGATACACATGGCTATTGAGCACTTGAAATGTGACCAGTGCAACTGAGGAACTGAATTTTTAAATGTATTTAATTTAAACTAATTTAAAGACATTTTTCTCAGAAATGGAAAAAACTATCCAGACATTTATATGGAACAATAAAAGACCACGCATAGCCAAAGCAATGCTGAGCAAAAAAAATAAAGCTGGAGGCATAACACTACCTGACTTTAAACTATACTACAAAGCTATAATAACCAAAACAGTATGGTACTGGCATAAAAACAGACACACTGACCAATGGAATAGAATAGAGAATCCAGAAATCAACCCACACACTTACTTCCATCTGATCTTTGACAAAGGCACCAAGCCTATTCACTGGGGAAGGGACTGCCTCTTCAGCAAATGGTGCTGGGATAACTGGATATCCATAAGCAGGAGAATGAAACTAGATCCATACCTCTCACCGTATACTAAAATCAACTCAAAATGGATTAAGGATTTAAATATACACCCTGAAACAATAAAACTTCTTAAAGAAAACATAGGAGAAACACTTCAGTAAACAGGACTGGACACAGACTTCATGAATACGACCCCAAAAGCACAGGCAACCAAAGGAAAAATAAACAAATGGGATTATATCAAACTAAAAAGCTTCTGCACAGCAAAAGAAACAATTAACAGAGTTAAAAGACAACCAACAGAGTGGGAGAAAATATTTGCAAAATATACATCTGACAAAGGATTAATATCCAGAATATATAAGGAACTCAAACAACTTTACAAGAAGAAAACAAGCAACCCAATTAAAAAATGGGCAAAAGAGCTAAATAGGCATTTCTGTAAGGAAGATATACAAATGGCCAACAGACATATGAAAAAATGCTCAACATCACTCAGCATCCGGGAAATGCAAATCAAAACCACATTGAGATACCATCTAACCCCAGTTAGGATGGCTAAAATCCAAAAGACTCTGAACGATAAATGCTGGCGATGTTGCAGAGAAAAAGGAACTCTCATACATTGTTGGTGGGACTGCAAAATGATGCAGCCTCTATGGAAAATGGTGTGGAGGTTCCTCAAACAATTGCAGATAGATCTACCATACGACCCAGCTATCCCACTGTTGGGAATATACCCAGAGGAATGGAAATCATCAAGTCGAAGGTATACCTGTTCCCCAATGTTCATCGCAGCACTCTTTACAATAGCCAAGAGTTGGAACCAGCCCAAATGTCCATCATCAGATGAGTGGATACGGAAAATGTGGTACATCTACACAATGGAATACTACTCAGCTATAAAAACGAATGAAATACTGCCATTTGCAACAACATGGATGGACCTTGAGAGAATTATATTAAGTGAAACAAGTCAGGCACAGAAAGAGAAATACCACATGTTCTCACTTATTGGTGGGAGCTAAAAATTAATATATAAATTCACACACACACACACACACACACACACACACACACACACACAGACAAAACCTGGGGGCGGGGAAGAAGATATAACAACCACAATTACTTGAAGTTGATACGACAAGCAAACAGAAAGAACATTGTTGGGGGGGAGGGGGGGAGGGAAGAGGGAGGGCGGTTTTGGTGATGGGGAGCAATAATCAGCCACAATGTATATTGACAAAAGAAAATTTAAAAATAAATAAATAAATAAATAAAATAAAATAATAATAATAATTTAAACTAATTTAAATGTAAGTAGCCACTGTGGCTAGTGGCTGTGCTACTGGATGGTGCAGATTGAGACTACTCCCAGTCTATCCTGTTCTGACCTCTGCCCTTACTCTTTCCTCTCCAGACCCCCAGCCCTCCACCTCTGCCCAGGTGTGCCCTCTACCTGCTTCTGCCCCTCTTGTCTGCAGCTTGATGTGAACCTATTTTTCCACGTCAACCTTTATGCTCTCCTCAGACATTGTATTTGGCCTCTGACCCAACGTGCCTATGAGGAAGAGACAGCTCTGCTTCTAGTCCACACCCTGACAGCCCCGATAGCGCCTGGTTCCCCATTGAGGAGAGGGTGGAACTGACAGCCTACTGATGGCTTAGGAACATGGAGGATGCAGCATGTTCTGGACATGCCCAGCCACATGAATGACATCTTCTCTGTCATTGGACCATTTCCACCTGCTCTTGTGGGTACCCCCTTTGGGGCCGGGGCAAGATAGGATTTTGACATATGAATTTCTTGGGAATAAGGCCATGGAAATAAAAGAGGCAGACTCACTGGATGCCTTCATCCATCTTATTTTCCTTAGAAAACTGATTTACAATGAGGCCCCCTTTAATGGAAAACGAAACAGGCAGGTGAGACAATGACATCTTTTGTATGTTTATTATGGTACAGCGAGATTTTCCAAACCAGAGCTGAGTTCTTCTGCTCCCAGTATACTCCTTCCAGGCAGTCCAAAGGACATCCCCAAACATGATATTTAAGACAATTCTTCATTTCTCTAACAGTTACTTTTCGAAGTGCATACATAATAAATAAATAGAAAATATATCTTTGTTCATGGTGACACCTACAAGAAATGTTTACATACAAAACACACTATACATCTAACTCCCGAAAAAGAACCAGCTATTTCGGCAACAGTAAAAAGACAAGCATTTCAGAGGAGCATTGTTTTCCTTAAAGGCCTAACTCGCTTTAACGCTTACAAACAGAAACAACAAGAATGATTTTCTAAGCAAAAGGAGAATTCGCGCTACCAAGAAAATGTGTAGACACTGACTCTTGGAGAATGGTTTAGGAAAGAAAGTTTTGTGTACAGATCCTGTACTGTTAAATATATGTACAACTCTGAGAACTTTCAAATAGACACTATTTTTTTTAAATGAACTAAGCCAAAGACAGTCAACATTCCTGGCCACCTGAAAGTGATCACACCCTAAGTGGTTCACAGTGTGAGACCCTTGCATGAAAAGAGTTGGAAAACTCAAAACTGTAGACAAGAAGGACATGAGGTCATTTTAACTCTCCTCCCCATCACCACCACTCCTCCCCTTGGCAGAGGTCCTTCCTGTGATTTTAGCCTTTGAAGTGGCCGTGTCCTAAGAGGCAGAGTCCTGTTGCCACCTCCCAGCAGCTGAAAGACCAGGGTGGTGGGAAAGACCTCTCTGGCAGTAAGCTCAACTTGGGGAGCGGACTTGAGGATCGAGTCTCATGTGTGCAGCTGGGCAGAGGGGGCCAAGCAAGCCCTCTTTGAAGGAAAGAGTTTGTGGTTGGGGCAGGAAAGGGGACACATGCGGTTCATGATGAGACCCAGGGAGAACCTGGTACCTCATGAGAGACCAGAAACTACAGATAGGAGTTTTCCCTCTTTCAGGATCTCTCCTTGCTCTCTCCAGGGGAGACAAGGGAGAGAGCAGAATATTAAGCATAGCTGAGAGGGCCTGGGTGGACCCAGCAGCTCTTCAGACCTCCAAGATCAGCCCCAGTGGCTCATGAGAAATACTCCAGCGTGCCCTGACACCATCTGCTGGGCCGCACTGCAGAGCTGCAGAAACAGGTAGCACCAGTGGAATGGCCGCAGCTGCTGTGCACCCCGGGCATGGTCTGGCAGGTGGTGTGAACCAGATGAAGGCTGCAGGGACCGCCTGAACCAGGAGGAGGTGGGTTTGTGTGCGCAGAGGAGCAGGAGGGAGAGAGTCATTGGCTAATTGTCCTACTCTGATCATTTCCTTTCCTTCGAGGGGACCTGACCTCATGTCCAGAAGCTGCTCCAGGGGTGCCTGGGCACCCCGGGACACTTGTGGAGGCAGTGCCATGTGCACCAAGGGCTGGGGGCGCGGAGCCCTGCCCTGGCCATGTGCTTGGGGTCTCGCTTTCCCCATCTGTAATAGGCAGGCTTTGGACTAGGTCCTTTTCAGCTCTGAAATCCTGGCTCACTGAAAGCAAGCATGCTTGGGTCTCCTGGAGTGCTTTTCTGCTCAGTTCCCTGGATGAACAGCAAATGGGGCCCCACACAGCTCACGTCTGCAGACTCGACTCCACCCTCTCCCAGAGTCTCAGGTGGGCTGGCTGGGGGGCCACATTCCTCAGTGCTCTGGGCATGATAAGCCCAGCCCAGCCCTCCCTTCTGAGCATGCTTCTCCATCATGAGTGAGCCAGAGAGTCAAGGGCAAAAGGAGACCCTGCAGTCACCCAGCTTGGGCAGATGGTGGCAGGAAGGGCTTGACCTCTGAACCAGAGGCTGCCTCATTGCTTTCTACCAAAATGTCTCCCACCCTTCATTCCTGCAAGCGTCGTTGCCACCTCCTGTGAGAAGCCTTCCTGACCCACTTGGGCACACAGGATCTCTCCCTCCTCTGTACTGGCATTGGTCTCTGTCCTACCTCTGCCTGGCATCAAAGTGCACGTGGCCCTGACTGCCCACCCCCCAGATGGCAGGCCCTTCACACCAGGCATTAGTCCACCTCTCCATCCAGTGTGCACCAGGCACCCAGCATCATGGGTGCTTGCTGAAAAGAATGCTGTCAACCACTGCTGGGTTCCAGGGACAATGTGAAAAGCTGCAGACTTCTGGAATCTTAGAACTGAAAGGCCTTTAACAGCCACCTAGTCCAAGTCCCAACCTGCCACTCAAAGTCTCTTGAAAGGTGGGACACCTCCAGAGGCAGGGCTTGCCTCTTCCCCAAGGGTGGCTGGTTCCATCTTGGTGAGCTCTGTCTACACACCAGCTCCTAATCCCATGAAGATTGGTTCTTGCTTATAGGAATAAAGATCTCCTTAAAGCCAGGACCCTAATTTCTGTGGGAGACCATAGGGACCTGTGAGTAACCCAGCCCCCTAGGCTAGCCCTAGCCAGGTCAGGGCTCCTGCCAAAATGGACCTCTACTGCCAGCACAATCCAGGTCTCCCTATGTGGTCCCCACACCCCCACTGAAGAGGCACAGATAAGAGAGAAGCACCCAAGAGGCTGCAGGAAAGAGAAGTTTCCAGCATCAGCCAACACCGCCCCGGGGGCTGCAGGTAGATATTTGAGTAGGGGCAGGTGGCAGCACCAGGGATCTCTGATATCCTTCCTTTGGCCCATCAGGGCTGATGCACGGCCTTCCCGGGCAGCTGCTGGACAGGGGCTGGGGAGACCAGCAATCCTGCCCTGGTCCACTGCCAAGAGTCCACCGTCACAGTCCACTGTGGGTGGCACCGTGGTGGCAGCTGTCCTCACAGCTTCTTCTTTCTCACCACAGGGATGGGCACAACTTGGAAGATTTTGGCATTGTGGTCCTCGGTGTCCAGAGTCACCCAGGTAGGCCGGAAGCTGCCTTTGAAGCCAACAAATACCATTTTCTCTGAAAAGCAATTATGAGTCACATGAGCAAAAATCCTATGAGAGAATGGTGACACCTCACCCCTTTCCAGGGTGCCCTGTCACCATTCCCCTGCTCCCACCAGTTACCCCCCGGCCACACTGGATGGGGTCCCCCTGGGAAGAGCTCCGTGCCCAGCTACTGGTGGTACCTGACATCTGCATGGGGCATGCAGGGTCTTATCTGAGCCTCGCGGTCACCTAGGCAGGGTGGTGGCTCTGCTTTCCACAGGACAGCCATACACCATAGGAAGTGGAGAGGGCTAGGAGCGGGGAGACTTCCCAGGAACCCTGCCCACCTTCGAGCTGACTCTATGATCTAGTCCCCGCCCCTTTCTGAAGCCCAGTGTTCCCTCCTGTCAAACAATGGCATTTGTCTGTAAGATCTCTTCCTCAGCTCTATCATTCTGTGGCTTTAGAAGCAGGTTCTAAGAAGTGAAGGAATTTGTCCAAGAGCAGGGAGTACATGCTGCAGCCCAGGTTAGAGCTTGAGATCCCTGAACCCCACACAGCTATTTCTGTCTTACAGTTCAGAGCGTAACCATCCAAAGGGCACAGGAATCCATGTCTGCACTCAGGAATGTCCCCCCTGGCAGACAGCACAGAGTTACCCTCACTGGGCAAGTGCCACTCAACTTACGTCCCCTTACATACACCAGCTTAATTTAAAAGACAGAGGCCCAAAAATGATTCCAGGACTGGGCTGGAAAAGATGCTTCTCTTTTCCTTGTGTTCTTTGGCTGGTTTGAAGGGCTTTTGTTATTGCCAGTTTTTGTCTGGTTGCTGCCTGGGATAAACATTCCACGTGATGAGCTGCTGGTTTTGATGTCTTTCATGGTCAGGATGGCAGAATAGCTAAGAACCCTGGCTTTGGATTAGGAAGATTCAAATCCTTAATAAGTGTCTTAACCATCTAATTCTCTAGTTTCCTCATCTCAAATGGGAATAATAGTTAGTAGCTGTTGCACAGGTTATTAATGAGCATGTGAGATCTTTGTAACCTGTTCAGCGAGGTACAAGGCTAAACACTGAGTGGTAATGGCAGTGATCATTATCACTGGTATCTGTAGAGCTGCTCCTCCTCCCCTCCCCACCTCCTCAAGGACTCTGAACACGGTCTGTGATGATGGTAATGAGTGTCATGCCGACATTTCTGTCCTGGCTGGATTCTTCCAGCACAGCCTGCACTAGGGAAATCTGTATGAGGCTTCATCACAGAAGAGCTACGTGACCTTGGACAAACTCTGGGTTTGAATTTTCTCCTTCTCTACCTAGCTCAGAGGAATAAGCAAGAGTTTTGCAAACTGCAAAATGATGTTGGGCATCAGCTGGCATGTTGAGGAAGATGTAGGGCTCCTGGCCAGTCTGAATAGCAGGAACTGGGTAGGGAGTCAGACAAAGCCACCCTCTGATGATACTTTTGTTGACCAAAGGGCCACTTGCTGAGCAGATGGGTGAACAGCTCTAGCACTTTTATTTCAGTGTCTGGTCACAAGTTAAAATAAAACTGCTGCAGTGTAGGTATGGTGGGTAGGTGGCGTTTTGCACATTCATTCCAGCAGACCACCAGTTGTATTGAGGATTTTGAGGCTGTACTCAAGTTTAGTGGGAAAGAGTGTTCTGGACTCATCAAGGGATAACAGCAACCTCCATGCCAGGCATTTGCCTTCTCTGGTTTCATGGTCAACTTAAACCCCAGTCCAAACCCTTACCTTTCAATTTGAGACCTTTGTCTGCCCCAAGTTTTTCCAGCACTCTGGTCCACGGTCCTCTGGAGATGTATCTTCCCTTTGATGCCATGAGAACTATGGAACTGAGCGAGAAGGAACTGATTAGAGGTCTAGAAGGAGAGGGCAAATCAGAGCATGTGAGGAGGGATGTTGGATAGTGCACAGCAGGACTTGGGTTAGCAGCTCCCAGAGGCCTGAGCAGGGATCTGGGAAAGGGCAGCCTCTGCTGCATGCTGAGCTGACGGACTCTTTCCATGTGGTGACGAACATCCTGAGCACCCCTCCCACACATCTGGCCATAGTTGTGCCCGTGGCCTTCTCTGAGCCTAGACTCGGCTCACTGCTTTCACATGTCTGTCCCCACGCAGGACAGAGTACATAGAGCACACCATCTGGGAACCACACCTACGCCAGGGCTGGGCACACAGTAGGACTTCAGTATGCATTCCTTCATTCGAATGTTCTCAACCCTGTTTGGATAGAACCAGCTAGAAATACGGCAATGTAGAAAGCCAGAACAGAGGGAAGGAAGCAAGCAGGGGAAGAAGGGAGGCAAGGGGAGGAAGAGGGGAGGTGACGGCAGGAGGAGGGGAGCATCTGTCAAATTATAAAGCCATCAGGAGCTCCCTGGGGTACTGGAGTCTCAGGAGCCAGCTGCATTGTCATCACCTGGGAGCTCATTAGAACTGCAGACTCGACCCACAGCAGGCCTTCTGAATCAGAATCTGCGTTTTAACAAGGTCTCCAGGTGATTGTGTGCACATTAATGGTTGAGAAGCCCTGTGCTAGAAGATTTCTCCTGCAGCCCATGTTTCCTGCAGTGTCTTCTGATGGTCATAGGCTTGGTCATCCTCCTCTGAGCTGCAGAAAGAGCATGGCCAGGTCTGAGAACTTTCTGGAAGAACATCATGTAGTTATCATGTGCTCAGGCTGACCTGTTATGTTCATGTCTCCTCCCTCTCTGGTCAGGCAAGACAGGGTTACTACCTCCATTTTGCACATGGGGAGATGGAAGCAAATAGTTACAAGTATCTGACAGGACCTGCCAGAGAGGAGGTATGCTTGGAGCCATGTGTGTGCCCAGCCTTGCAGAAATCCAACTTGGGGTCAAGGAGTATCTCCTTCCCACCTTGGGTTGTATTCAGACCGAAGTGCAGAGAACACAGCCTTCATGGTGGCAGACACGGCATGCTGGCCCAGACAGGAGGAAGTGAGCGCCTCCCTTGGGAATGGAAACTGGGGCAGAAGCTCAGTGGGGCTTCCAGTTCACTTCTCAAGGGATCTCCATAACCACAGACCACAGTCCAGACATGGGAAAACTGTATAAGATTCTGGAACCTGTTGTTACCCCCCACTTGTGTCCCACTGGGAGCAGCAGGAAAGCTCTTACCATGCAAAGGGCTTGTGTGCAATAGGACAAGTGGGAGGGAGCTGGGAGCTGTCTCGGGCTCTTCAGGAAGGCTGCAGAGGGAGGCCCAAGGGATTGGTGGGGCGAGACTATTAAGGACAGAGCCTTTGGATTCAGGCTCTGTTCCCAGGAAGATGTTTTCCCACTGTGCCATTTCAGAATGAAAGCTAAAGGCCCTTTGGCTGAGCCTAGCCTTCCTGCTGGGGAGGACTGAAACCAGATTCGTGCCCTCTAGCCAGGGATCTGGGTTAGTTCACAGGAGTGGGACAGGGAGATGGGGCTTCTTGGATCACCACGGCCTCCTGACGGTGCCTGGAAGCTCGCCTGCCCATGTTAGGTGTCCCTCTTTGCCTGGTATGCGATCCTTATGGCCTCTAAGTCCCTGCACCAACCAGTACATAGTCTCCCATGGGGTGACAATTCCCAGAAGCCATCCTTGATGTTTTTGGTGTGAGCAGCTGCCCTCTTCTTTCCCTAGGACCCTGGGGTCAGTGGTGGCCCTGTGGATGGGGCAGGAAGGGTAGGCAGGACCTGCTTGGCTCCATTCCCAGTTGCTTTCCAGGAGATCACAGAGGAGTCTGGTGGTACCCCATTCCTGCCTGGGTGCCCAGTGCTAGCCCAGTGAGGGCTTCCCCAGGAGAGGTGCACTAGGGCTGCTGCATGGGCTGACAGGAGCCTCCCCAATTGTTGTAAACACAGCAACTCTACATCTGAGTTTTTGATTCCATGCTTCTGCATCCTGTTTCATTTCAAGAAAAAATACTCTGGCCAAGAAAGGCATGAAAATTACTGATGTCTAGATGATAAATATATTTTTCCCAAATTGGTAAATTGCATCCTTCCATATGAGTCTGCACATGAAAAATATAATGTTAAAGAAGCACCTGATGGGGGAATGAAGGTGGGACTAAATGTGGTTAAGCAGAATCTCACATGGTGTCCAGTTCATGCTGTGCCTCTTAGCATCTGGGAAGTACATTTGTTTTCATTCAATAACTGTTTACTCTGCGTCAGGTGCCACATTAAGCACGTAGACTTTCCACCAAGTGTGGCTCCTGAGTGAATTCTATACCCATTTAAGTAGCCAGGTACTATGCTGGAAATGCAAAAGTGAATTAGATGTGGTCCCAACATCAAGTGCACATCCTTGATGGGACAAAAAATGTGTCCACCAGTCCTATTGTGAGTAGTGCTTTAGTAGAGGTGAAACTTTCTTGTTGACTTGGAAGCGACCTCACTAAGGAGGTGAATGTATGTTAGACTTGGAAGGTGGTAGAGAGTTGCTAAGGAGAGGACACAGGTGATCCATGCATTTAAGATGTTCAAGCCAGCAGCCAGGATGGAAGATGGATTTGAGCTGGGGAGATTGGCAGAGCGAGGCCCATTAGGAGACTATGCCAGTGGTGTTGGTGACAGACAGGGAAGGCCTGGATGGAGCAGCAGCAGAGGACCCTGTGGAGGAAGCTGGCAAGTATAGTTGACAGGCTGTGGTGACAGCGTGGGGGAATGACAGAAAGAGAAGATGCAGCATGATGTCCAGACTCTGGTCTGACTCTCTGGATGGATGATGACAACTTAACCCAAATAGGGAAAACAAGAGCAACTGCTGGTGTGGGAAATTTAAAAAATAAAAATAAAAAAGGATGAGAATTGAGTTTTATGCGAGACGTAAAGTAGCAGTTGGATAGGAATGTCTGGTGCTTAGGAAAGAGATCTGGGCTGGAACACTCAGAAGCCACCAGCATTTGGATCGCACTGAAGGTGTGGGAGGGGATGAGGTCATGCCAGAGAGTGTGGAGATGGGGCAGAAGGCCAGGGCAGCCTCCCCATCTGTGATGGGGCAGTCCCGTCAGCCTCAGCTGACCTACATTCACAACAGCCCTGGCTCCAACAGCACAGTCAAGCCATGGACGTTTCCTGATCCCGCACCCAGGAATTGTGGGCAGACTGTAGAGACTCCCTGAGTTTTCCCAGCCTGGTCTGTGAAGAAGGCCTCAGTGAGAGGAAGGGGGCCCAAGTCCAGGACTCTGCTGTGCCCACGGTCAGTTGCAGAGGCAGAGGCACAAACTTACTTGTCAGGGATGGCCACCACATAACTGAAGAGCTGCCACGGGATGCCCTGCAGAATGGAATTCCTGAAGCTGGTGTGGCTCACCACGTGCCCTCGGCTCCCGTCAATCACCACCACCTGGATGCCATCTTCTGAGCTAGGGTACTTCCTCCCATCCACCTGCAGAGCCAAAGCAACACAGGTGTGAGGCAGGGTCCTGAAGGCAGCTGGGGCCCGAGGTTCTCCTGCCTGAGCAGTTCCCAGGCAGATGCTAAAGACAGAGGTTGCCTGTGCAGCTGTTAAAAGCATAAAACCCACTTAATTCAATTCCTTGTACCCTCGGTAGTGGGTTGAATAGTGGCCTCCAGAAGATATGTCCAACTGGAACCTGTGAAAGTGACCCAATTTTGAATAGGATCTTTGCAGAAGTAATTAAAAGATCTCGGGATGAAATCATCCGGGATTTTTAGGGTGGGCCCTAAATCCAAAGATAGGTGCCTTTATAAAAGAAAGGCAGAGGGAGATGTGGGACTCAGACACACAGGAGAGAAGCTCACGTGAAGACAGAGGCAGACACTGGAGTGATGTGTCTGAAAGCCAAGGAACGCCAGAGATTGCCAGCAGCCACCAGAAGCTACAAGGGGCCTGGAACAGATCTTCCCTCAGAGCCTCCAGAAGGAACCAACCCTGCCCGCACCTTGATTTTGGACTTCTGGCCTTTAGAACCATGAGAGGATACATTTCTGTTGTTTGGAGCTACGAGTTTGTAGTAATGTGTTACAACAGCTCCAGGAAACCACCTGTCAATGAGCAAGCCAGGACCCTGCAGGGCCAGAGACGCTTACTTGAATATAAGCAATGTCACTGCGGAGGTGGAAGAAGTGCTGCCTGGAACTTTCCATCTTCACCTCCAAGAAGTGGTCCTTTGTCTTCTGGAAAACAAACAAGCCCGCCGTGGAGGTTAGGTTTGGGTGGTCCCTTCACTTCCCCGTCCCCCCGTCACAGGAAACGGGTTGTGGAGCTGAGCTGCTGTCGAGAGAGGAGCCTAATTGGGCCTGGGCCCGACTGAAGGCCAAAGGGCACCAGCCACTCACCAGCTGAGAACCAAAGAGCTTCTTGGGCATGGGCACGTCCACGACTGCCCTCTCGGCGAACTTGGGGTAGGCTGTGGCTGAGCAGTCGCTGATGCCTGCATTCTTTGGGATCAGAGCTTTAATCTTGATTCTCTCACAGCCTTTCACAGAGCAGAAGGCAAACTTCTCTCTCTCGTTCTGAGCTTTCAGCTTCAGGAACAACAGCCTGCACACAGGGAGCGTCACTGGGCATGTTGCTTTGGCATTCGCAACCTCCTCCCCACCCCCCACAGCCCCGGCATTTAGTATGTGCTGGTCACTGTGGTTACACCCAGTAGGCCTTACAAAACGGAGCCATGTCTACCAGAGGGTTATGTGTAGTTGGAGAAATAAAAAACAAACGCATCAAACAAAAAGCCATTACTAAGGCTCATATTCTGAGCGTGTTCTATATGCCATGCCACGCACATACCATAAATCGACATCATTTATTCCTCAAACACTCCTGTCAGTAGGTACTATTATCATCCTGACCTTCCATGGCTCAGAGAAGTGAAGTGACTCACCTAGGACCAAGCACGTGGGAAGTGACAGCTGGGATTTTCCATCCCATCACTGTGCCTGTGAGGAAATGCTGTCAATCTTCCTAACTGTACTTCTCTCCAAACCATAATATATTCCAAGAATTATTTTATGATTTATTCAGAATAGTAATTATTATTGTGAAGGGGGCTGACTCAGAGTTACAGGGAATTGGATTATGAGGGAGCCATGGTACTAACTTGGGATTTATTTTCATTGCTCTTTTAGCTCAGAAAAATACCTTCAAGCTGAGTCCCACATCTGACACATTAGGAGCGAGGGAAGGGGTTCTCGAGCACAGACTCCTCTCTGAGAGCTGATCCTACACTGAGCCCAGCTGACCCAGGGAGCTGTGACCCCCACACACCCACCACACAGATGATGGGACCAGGGCACATGCTGGGCTCACAAGAGAGGCCATTTATTGGCTACCAAGTAGATTCTCCCTCTCACAGATTAGAACTAAGACACCCAGCGAGTCTTGTCAACTACTAGTTGGTGCTCAAACAAAAAGGCCACCTGGAGTCGGGGCTGGCACAACTATTATGTCCCATGTGCCTGCTGAGGAACCGAGAGGGGAAGGCAGCCCACAGCAAGAAGTTGACATAGAGGTCAAGCACGCGTGTGTATGTGTGTGTATGGACGTGTGTGTGTATGCACGTGCGTGTGTATGTGTGTGCATGGATGTGTGTGTGTGTGCACGTGCGTGTGTATGTGTGTGTATGTGTGTGTGCGTGTGTGAGTGTGAGGAGGGCTTTGCTGTTTCTGGACCACTGCCCATGAGGTCAGTTGGGTTTTTATTTCTTGCAGATGCCTTGGTTTCCTCTCAGTACACCTCCATTTATTTGAGCTCACTAGAGTGGCTTTATGTTTCAAGCCATCCACACCAACTTCATGTTTCTTGCATCAAGCGTTCACTGAATAAATTAGAAGTGGACCTGTGCAGAGGTCTCAAGCTCATGGCTGAGAGAAGAGCATCCACCTCCCCACCCCGCGCCCTGCATCCCACGCTCCGCACGCTGAGGAAGCTGGGGTGGTGGATGGGCGCCCCCTTGAGACAGCTTAGGAGGAAGGCCATTCCGTGCAGCCCCTGGTCACACTGCCACTGGGGGCTCCCAGACATGGTTGGAAACCACTCCAGAGGGGACCAAGATGCAGAAGTGGGATTGGCCCTAGGGCTTCTGCACAAGACTTAACAGTATTCAGGTTTCCTTGTTGCCATAATGTATCAGATTACTTAAACTGCGAGGGACCTAAAAGACCATCTGGCCCACACCCCTGATTTTATAGATAGCAGCTGCCTTCCAGTAATCCTGACCTGCAACTTGGATGTGTCAGAGTCGGCTGAACTGCCCTGGTGCCAGGTAAACCTAGGCTCAAATCCTGGCTGTAACCAGGTAATGTTTCATAGTAGTGTTACTGATGGCCATATACCTTAAATACTACACTTATAATTAGGTGGCATCTGGCAAACTCAGCTATCCAGAACACAGTTAAAATCACTGGAATGTTTTTTTTAACCTTGAAAAATTCAGAGATGATTCAGAGTTTATATGTTTCACACTGTGGGACCCCCTCACTTTTAGCCTATGTATTTTGTATTTTACCCCTAATTATAGCAAGCTGGTTATCAAGTGTTCAGCCCACAGTAGATTAGAAGATAGCCACTGAAGGCAGGTGCTCTGAACCTGAGTAAGATATAACAAATTTATTAGGCAGAAGGATTAAACTCAGACCTAGGAATTCAAAAACCTCAAGAGTCTGGAGCCCTTCTCCACAGGAAACAAACATCCTACAAGCCCCTAAGGGTGTCACTGAATTAAAGCACAACATAATCAATAGGCATAATGATAAATAAACTTAAGCTACCAGAAAAAGTTGAATTATGCAGCAAAATCTGCTTAAAGGTGACCAGGGGACAAATCACAGATTTTAAAAACTTTTAATCAAACAGATTCCACTTGTTTAGTGGCAGTTTCCATTTGAAAATTTTATGTCTTTGGAACGTCCTATTTGCCATGATCCTAAAAGAAGAAGAAAATAAGCA
Organism: Cynocephalus volans; assembly: GCF_027409185.1. Classification (NCBI taxonomy): domain Eukaryota; kingdom Metazoa; phylum Chordata; class Mammalia; order Dermoptera; family Cynocephalidae; genus Cynocephalus; species Cynocephalus volans. Next base: position 60,468,544 of record NC_084462.1, read on the forward strand.
TGGACGGTGTTACAGGGTCTTTACCTTATTTTTTTAATCATTATAATTTATACCGGTGTGTGGGGAATATTAATTCCTCCTACTCTAGTTTTCATATGGAAGGATTTTTCTAAATACTCCTCCTGAACTCTGCCTTGCGCTCTTGTCCACTTCTTCCCAGTGGGGGCCAGTGACTCATCTGACATGGGTTTGGGGAATGCAGCTCAGCCCACAGAGAGCGGGCATTCTGGTCTGCCCTTCCTTGCCCTAGGTTTGGGGGCTGGGCTCTATGTGGGGAACCTGTGATTGCTCGGTGCTGCCTAGGGCTGAGGAGTAAAATTGGGGATGGTACTGGGAAGCTCTGTTCTCCAACAGCTCCATCATCAATCAAACTATAGTTTCCTATCCACCTGCCATCTTGTCTGCCCCACAATTTGGTTTAGAACTTGTGCGGGCAGGAAAAGGGTTGTTATTTATTGCCCCAACACCAACATTTTACTTAATGCTTTTGATTTTCACATTTTAATTTTCTCTTCATAAAACTGATACAGCCACACCCCACACCCCTCTTTCAAGAAAAGAAAGAGCATCTATTATCTATTTCTTTATCATTTATTTCGATATAAGAATAGAAAAATGGCCGTAAAATGATCTTTAGCCCTTACTTCTCAGAGGGTTTGCTATCAACAGCTTCATCTCTTTGGAGGTGTGTTGGCATTCTTAAGATATTAGACTAAATTTCTTTTTAGGGGAGAGGACAGTCTCGAAGAACAGATTCTTTAATTCCATTACATCGCTATTGAATAAAACCTAACGCAATTCAGCAAAAGGGCAAGGGCTTGGGATTCAGATAGGTCTAGGGTCAAATTCAGCTGTACCAAGTTTGTCCTGTGGTCTCTGAGCAAGTCACTCTTATTTTCTCTGTGCCTTCTTTGCCCATCTATAAATTAGAGCTAGTATCATCTGCTCGAACAGTGTTGTTGTGAGGATTCGAGATAGTGTACCATGTTTTTTGGATTCCAAGATTTACTGCCTTCACTTTTTTCCTTAAAGTGCATATAGGTATATGCCCTATAATCCACATGTACATTTAATAGTGTTTTTTTTTTTTTTTTTTCCTTTCAAAGCTTAACAACCTTAAATGTCATTAGGGCATGGTACAATCAACCTTAGAATCAAAGAGCCTATGAAAATGTCCTGCATTAATTGTCACTGACTACATGGTCATTCCTGGGATTAATGGAAAGACCAGGGGAACAAAATGAGGTCGAGCCACTTTTCTGCAGCCACGTGGGAGCCTCCTCACCCCGAGTCCTCATCCCAGTAGTAGTGGCTCCTGCCAGGATAGCTCTGCTCCACTTTGTCCATCTGCAAGGTCCTCACGAAGGTGCCCGTCTTGGATGTTTGCTTCAGCAGGCGATTGTGAACATCCGAGAGGATGGAGAAGGTGGTGCCTCGTGGGTAGCAGAGCCCCACTCGGATCCAGTCACCCCTAGAACCAGACGAAGGGTCAGGTTACAAGCAAGGATGTATGGGCCACAGGGCCTTCAGGGAACACCTCATAGACAGACCAAAGAATTCTCCACCAAATGGCACCTCCATTTTTGAATGGGGAATTTTGAAAGAACACTTGCTATTGGTCATGACTGAGTTGCATACTGTACAAGGAGAGAAGAAAGACAGCAGCTGCAGTGAGCAAGGAGGATCACCAGGATGGGTCATCTCAGGGGCCTACGCTGGGCGTTCTCCACATGAACTTGGGCTGGGAAAAAGCCGCTCTTTCAACTGGACTGTGGTTAGAGAGCACAGGCTGTGAAGGACCTGGGTTCAGCCCCTTCCCGGTCCCGCATGGTCGTAGGGCCCTTTTCATCTCTTTAAGTCCCATTTTCCACATCTGATAAAAGTCTATCTCACAGGAATACGGTGACAAGTAAATAATGCACATCGGGAATATTTGAACATATATACAGGAAGCCCTATCCAGATGCCTTCAGCAGAGCCTGTTTCCTTCTCTGTGAAATGGTGACAGTAATACCCAGATATTTTTTGCCATTTATCGAATAGTTGGTAATGCCAGGTCCTGGGCGAAATGCTGTCATCCATCATCTCAGTCAATCCTCACTGCGCTCCTGTGAGGGAATTCTATGCCCATCTCAAAGATGGAGGAACTGAGGCTATAAGAGGTTAGATGCCCTGCCCAAAGTCACCCATGCCCAAAGTGGGGGCTCAGTGTGTCCTCTGATTCTTAACTCCTGGGTGATGTCAGGACCACAAAAGCTAGCCTGTGAGTGGCAAGCCCAGGACTTTGCAACAAGACATTGTTATCACCTCTGTCTTGAGCTCAGCCAGAGCAGCTGTCCCCAGGTCACACTGTGCCTGGCCAGGCTCCCACTCACTTGTTGAAGTTGATGAGCCAGATGGCAAGCTCGGCGGGGGCTGTCTGGTCCCAGTGGATGGTGTAGCCCTTCTGCAGAGTAATGACTGGCTGGTACTGCTGGTAATGGGTGCTCCTGGTGAGGGCTCCCTCCAGAAAGAGAGGGTGGCTGGGGAAATCGTTCTTGATGATCTTCATTCGCAGGTTACTGGTCTTGTAGGCCTGAATGTACATCTTTCAAAACCCAAAAAGGAAACATAATGAGGCTATAACAAGGGATTATTCCAAGAGTGTCTGGTTAACATCTGATTACAGACCACACTTTCACAGGCACTTTCTCTTTACACAGCCCTTTTAGAAGGCTTGATGAAAGGCCAAATAAGGGGACATCTCTTTCTGCTGGTGGATGCAGCCCAAGCCATACTGTGCAAGCCAGCTAATGCTTCCTGTGCCTCTTCAAAAACGTGCTCTGTTGAGGAGCCACCAGTGGAAACTTAAGAGGCGTTTTCTTGATAGTCAGATGGCAAGTTTTGGAAAAGAGAGAGAGATGGAAGGAGAAGGAAGGGAGAGAGAGGGAGAGAGAACTTTTATAATTCTACCACAAATGCAACTCGCCTTTAATCGACAGGTGCTCTGCCTGCATTTGAGAGCATGCCGGGTGTGTTGCCCCAGTTCTCCCCTGGCTCTCTGTGTCTGCCCTTGTGTCAGTCCATGTGGATGTCAGTGCACGCTGGAAGGATGAATGGTGTCTCATTTCAGAGAAACAATTGAAAGCGAGACCGTCAGCCACTGAATCCCAGGGACCAAAGAGCCCAGATGCTTTAGTCCAGCCTTGGTTTAAAACAGTGTGTTCTGTTTTAGGGCACATCCCATATTCATAAGGTGGCATCCGTGCGGCTGTGACCAAGATAGAGCATCACACCAGTGTGCAATGACACTGTGCCTTTGGAAGGAAGGGGCTATCTTCTACTACAGTTTTATCACATATAAGATGGAAAGAGAAACTTCAACCCCACCCATCTTCTGGAGTTGTCATGAGCATCAAAAGGTAAAGGTATATTAAAGCATTTTGTAAGCTGTAAAGGGAGGAGATTATTAATGATAACTAACCCATAGCTAGTTATGGTAACCTGGCAAGCTCCAGTAATTAGCCCTTTTCTATACAAGACAAGCAATGCATCAGAAAGCAAGGGTGGAGAAGGGAAATAAAGGCTCTGCCTGGGATACCTAGTCCTGAGCAGTGGTGCTGGATAGTGCTGAGAGTCTGTTTGCAGGCTTGGGTTTCATCATTTTCCAATTATTCAGGGCATGACTCCCACCCATCAGCTCCCTTCTGCCTCCATTTCCCTTATCTTCCTTAGACCATCACGTCAACCACTCACTCCCATTAGCATCTTGGCCCTTGCCCTGTCAACACATGCAGCAGAAGCCTCACGCTGGATCATCCCACAGGTCTACCTCCTCTCCCAGGGCTCTGGAGCAGAGCTGAAAAAATCCCACAGCCTGGGAGAGAGAGGCCTCTTCAAACACACCGTCTCCAATCTCCAGTGGGTTTTCAGCACTGCCAGGTGCTCCTTCTACACGTCTCTGGTCAACATTTTCCACTCTACAGCCGCTCTTCCAAACCTTTATCACTCTCTGCAGGCCCTCCTCAGGCCCACTCCCCAAATTCTCAGCACATGACCTCACCTTCTGCTGCAGAAAAAAACACCCTCAGCTTCCTGCCCCCTCCCTTGTCTTCCTCGGGTCCCCCCTCCTACTCAATGCCAGCCCCTCCTACCTCCCCCAGCACCTGCTCCCCCAGCTGCACCCTGCACCCACCTGCCCCCATGGCCCTGTTTCTCTCAGCCTGGCATTGGCCCCTCTCCATCTCTCCTCCAACTCCACACCACCATTTATTTTCCAACACCCTGATTGTTGATTTCCACAGTGGTGATAATAATTTCTGCCTAGTAGGACACTTATGGGGACAACTTCATTCATTCAAGTTTCCTTCCCCCTCTGGGGCCACCCAGCTCACAGGGCTTCCCTCCTAATCTGACAATTCTTCATCTACTCAGGCCTCTCTCTCCTTATTCATTTATTCGTTAGTCATTCACCCTAATAACAGCAGTGACAATAATACAGTAATGGCTAACTAATATTGTCAGTTTGCCATGTTCCATGCACTGTCTACGCCTGCACTGTCCCATACAGAAGCTGTTGGCCACATGTGGCCACTGAGCACTGGAAATGTGGCCAGTGTGGCTCAAGACCTGAATTTTTTTTTTTTTTTTTTTTGTGACCAGTAAGGGGATCGTAACCCTTGGCTTGGTGTTGCCCGCACCGCGCTCAGCCAGTGAGCGCACCAGCCATCCCTATATAGGATCCAAACCCGCGGCGGGAGCGCCGCTACACTCCCAGCGCCACGCTCTCCCGAGTGAGCCATGGGGTCGGCCCTCAAGACCTGAATTTTTAATTTTACTTTAATGAATTTAAATTTAAATGTCAAAAAAAAAAGCAGTGTAAAATATTTTTTTCCATTAAGTCAACGTTATTTTTCTGTAGGGCTTTGTTGAAAATCAGCATCCCAACTGAGTGGCCTGTAAATGTAAAATATACACTGGATTTTGAATACTTAGGAAAAAAAATGTAAAGTGTCTCATTAATGATTTTTTTTGTATTGATTACATGTTGAGATGATAGTAATTTGAGAATAGGAGTTATTATTATATTAAATTAAATTATATTAAAATATTATTCAAATTAATTTCTCCTATTTCTTTTTACTTCTCCACATGGCTACGAGAAGATTTAAGAACACATGTGTGGCTTGCATTATTTTTTGTTGGATAGAGCTGGTGAAGCATTTTGCATGTATTACCTAAAGACATCCCAAAATCTCATTAAGGAGATTCAGCTATTATCCCAATTTTACAGATGAAGAGACTGAGGCTCCAAGAGTGTAAGTAACTTGCTCAAGTTCACGTAGTTAGTAAATGTTGGAGCCTGTCTTGAATCCAAGCATTTGACCCAGAAGGTTCTTTTTTCTTTTTTTTTTTTAAAGATGACTGGTAAGGGGATCTTAACCCTTGACTTGGTGTTGTCAGCACCACGCTCTCCCAAGTGAGCTACGGGCCAGCCCAGGGGGTTCTTTTTTCTAAGCATTCTGCTTACAAAGTGTTTTGACTTTGTGAAAATCCTATTGGGTAAATGAAAAAAATAAAAAGAAAGAAAAAAGAAATATGTACTTCTTTCTGGCCCAACTCAGAGCTGGGCATTCAGTAGGCGCTCACTGAACGCTTGTCACATGAGTGAGAGGGTGAGTGACCAGCCCCAGGGAGGCGTCCCCACCTGTGCATAGCGCCCACTGCAGATAGCCCCTCTCCAGTCTGGAACATTGATGCAGTCTGGGTGCCGGACCAGCCAGTTGTCATCCTTGGTGAGGTAGGAGCCAGGGTACTCAGACACAGAGCCATCAATGTCGTGGAACACGGACGTCTTATCCCCATCCATGTCTAGCTGGTTGAACCAGGGCCCAGGCTCTCCAAAGAACACTCTGGAAGTAATCTAAACAGAGCCCGGGAAAGTTAGGTTGGGCCAGAAGGTGAAAGGAAACTGCAGCCGTCATCAGACCAGGGCGAAGTTTCCGATTTCCGCTGACATTACAAACCAGCCAAACCAAAGATGCTCTCGGGCACCATAGGAAACCACACGGCTGACCTCTCAGATGGGGCCAGAAAAACAGTCAAAGGTTCGCCGTGCCTCAACTCCCAGACCCAGCACATAATTCTGGCCTCTGCTCACTGTTGGCTGCTGAGAGTGACTTTGGAGACTGCTGTGATACACAGGCTTAGACTGCAGAGATAGGAATGAGGAGGGGGGACTGAGGAGTGTGAGCATGTGTGTGTGTGTGTGTGTGTGTGTGTGTGCACGCGTGCGTGTGTGTGTGTGTATGAGCAAGAGGTGGTGCATGTATGAGAAAAGGTGTACACACACACATACACACACACACACACACACACACACACACACACGTAGGGAGGCCTACATGTGTGAGAGAGAGTGTGGAGTGTGCTGTGTTTCAGGAAGACCATCTTGCAGCACGAACCCTTAGAGATTTCTGTAACTGACTCGTTCAGGCCCCCAGTGGCCTGCGTGAAGAAATTAAGTAATGTTAGCTTCACATCCTTTCCCTCAGCCTGCCAGTAACCAGGCAGACGGGCAAAAGGCGGGAGCAGGGAGGAAGGGTGGGGGAGGGAAAGGTCTGGGAATCCATGACCCAAAGAAACTGCACCAGGAGGTCTGGACCCACCTGATCTCACAGGGCAGCCCTTTCTCCTGACTTCCCACCCTCAGCTGCTCTTTTATTGGCTCTGTCTGCGGCCAGGAGGCAGGCCCCTGTTTATATTCTATGTTCAGGGAGAGATTAAACAGATCATCTTCAGCAAAGACTTCTCTTGGAAACTGCAGGGTTTGTTAGATTATTTGTGCCAACTCAGGTGGCCCGGTCAAAGTTGGGTATGTCAACGCCAAGACCCATGGAGGAACAGCCTCAGAAGCTTGAGTCCAGCGTAAGGTTCCTACTGAGGCTCAGTGGGCTTTGAGCAGGGCGAGGGCAAGCAGGCATTTACCCAGACTTGACCTGTGGGGCAACCTAGGCTTGTACTTTTCCAGTTTGGGTGCAGAGCCAACTGGGACACAGCCCAGTCTACTTGGAGGAGGCTTTTCAACCCCTGCGGCAATGGCAACAGCTCAAACTCCAGGCCCTGGGGGACTTGTGAATCACCATCCAAAGTCTGGGTTTGCCGGGAGTCTGCCCTGGGGCCTCACTCACCGGGACGTCCTCAAAGGCAATGTTGGTCACGTTGTTATGGGGGCAGCTCTGCCAGGCGTTGTTCAGGCGGAAGGCCAGGGCACTGGTGTGCCGGCCCTCCAGGGCCGCAAACTTTCGGAAAGTGCAGTTCTGAATGTTGATGGGGCCATCATAGAACTGAATTCCTCTAATCGGAAAATTCCTATGGAGTTAAGGAAGTCAGATGTCAGTCCGAACGCCGTATGGTTTGCCCCTTCTGAGGTGGCTGGTAACAGAGACTTTCTGGGTAAAGCCATTCCTGATCCCACCTGCACAAACTCTCCCACCCCAGATCATTATTATTCATTCATTAACTCACTAAGAAAGCATGCATGAACACAGTGTCAATCAATGATTGCAGGATGAATGATTGGATGGAGCTATGAATAAAAGAATAGCTATCTAGTTGCGGATTTGGGGGACGGTCCTCTACTCAAATGTTCCCCCCAATTTTTCCATCATACAAAGAGTCATTGGGTACATACTGTAAGTGCTATTGAAGAGTGCCAATATTATGTCCCTTGGGAAGACAGAGCTGTTAGTCATTATCGCCTTAGTTTTAGTTGCTGTAACAATTTAATCTGATTAAGACCCAGATGAGTTTCTCCCCTGTGAGTAGGTCTTTCAATGGGCAGTGTGCTGGGTTTGGGAAATGGGGGAAAAGAAGGACACAGAATGGAAGGTGATAAAAATGTGGTAAACACAACTGCAATGCGACTTTTCGAGCATCCCTACAAGAGAGGGCAGGTTCCGCTGGGAATGTAAGACTGTGGACCGACAGGGGACCCCAAGAGGGCCCTAACACCCAGACAGCAGGGGAGAGGAGGTGAGAAGAGGCAACAGGCATGGACATGGAAGCAGGCGGGGCTGCAGAAGAACTGGTGACTTGGAAATGTTGCCTTAGCCTAGCAGGGGATAGTTTGCTCAGAGACGCTTCTCCCATTTTGCCTTGGACTCCTGAGCAGGGCACGGGTAGCAAGCGAGGGGCTGGCTGGGCTTCCTGGTGGGCTTTCTCAGTCCTGGCCCCAAATCTGGGCTTGCTCATTCTCTAAGCCCAACACATATGGTGTCTCTACACCTCTGGCGCCTCTCTCTCCACAGCAAACATAAGGTAGACAGGATAGAAAGAGGGAAAAGCAAGCAGAAAAGGGACCTGTCCATGAGGAGAGGCCATACCCCAGCTGTCCCCAGTCTTTGACCCTGACTCCCCTCCATCCCAATATGGTTCCTTGAGGAAGTTCCTAGTTACACCTGTCTGAGCAATATGGCTTCAGTGGACACCAAAGACTCCTTGCATTTCCATATTTTTATATTTATAACTGGTTAACATCACTGCCTAGAATCCCAATTCCATGGGGTAGCTCTATGCATTTTTCCAATTATGGTATTTTAGGGACAGCCCTTTTTTACTAGCTCTATGCTTAAATATTACTATGCTTAAATCATGTGCTTACTTTACCTTCAGACCCTAGCCCAGTTCTGCAAGTGATGAATCAACCATGATTAGTACTACACAGTCCTGGGTTCCTGCTTTCAAATGCAGTTTGAAGAACATGCCTAAGTCTCAGAGAGCTGTTAAGCAGCTGTAAACAAGATCACCTCTGGAAGTCATCAGAACATTCTGGCCCTGGGAGGTTGGTAACCCTCTACAAAGAAATCCCAAATATGCAGACCCAAAGTTGCTCATAAAAATGATAGAAAGGACTGCTGTGTCACTTAGGTTAGATGGAAGCAAGGGCTTCTCAACAGTGCGTGCCAAAGGAGACCATGATTCTTGGGTTGGAAGTTTTAGGTCTATGTATATTTTGTGTCCTGACTCTAGTGGCAGGAATTTTATTTTCCTAGAGAAAGAGAAAAATGTTCAAGGAGGCAAGAAGAGCTGATCTTATCATTCAGAGAACAGGAAGCACCATGCTGCTTGCGGCTCTGAGCCTTGCTCTCTGGCTTGAACGCACATTTCAGCATAAACACCAGCAGAAGGGAAGAGGCTTTCTCACCACTGACCAGGAAATTGACTGAGTCCATTTACTCTGTTAGCTCACTAATTCTCCAAGTCACTCGCTCCCTTGTCCAACCACCTTGGTTATCATCCAACCTTCATTTAACCTCCTCAAGCAACAGAGCCCACAACACCTCAGGACAGTCCTGCCACTCTGTTGGTGAGCAAATCTGACTGTTAGAAAAATCTTTCCTGCACTAAATCAATTCCAACCCTCAGGGCCATGTAGAATGAGTTTTGTCGCCTATGCACATGGAAGTCCTGAGTATGTGACAACATTTCCTATGTTGTCCTCCCAAAGATGACCCCATCTCCTGGTGGAAGATCCCATTCTGCATGTGACATGGCTTAGGGTTCTGTCACCCTCCTGGTCATTCTCCTTTAAGTGTGCTTTGGCCTTCCTCTCGCACTGTCCTATCCTCAGAAGTGGATAAAATACTCCAAATGAGTGTGCCATCAGAGAATGGGACTCGTGGACCCTGCTCCTGGACACCAAATTCCCGTTAGCGTAGACCAGGACCACACTGTGCATTTTGATGGCCATCTCACCCTACTGACTCATATTCAACACTATTTTTTGATATCTCTCTCCCGACTCCAGATTTTACCCCAAAGTTGATAGGCTCAATTGCTTTGGTGATTTCTGTGTTGGCAGAGGACAGAGAGTTCATAGCCTGTAGGAAGAAATCACCCACTACCTTCTTTCCTTCCACTGCTGCCACTTAGGGTAAGCCACACAGGACAGGAAGCTACCATGGTCGCAAACCTACTGGCCTATAGGGAGGGTCCTTCCACTGTGGTCCAAGCCGCCCGGGCCCCAGATCCTATTGTCCATCATTTCCGTCCCCACGTTGCCACTCTCGCCAACAAACAAGCTGTTCTTTATCTCCTGCTTGGAGCCATCATCATATGGGAAGGTTCCACCACTGTAGAGAGAAGATGTTTGACATGAGATGTGTAGAGACGTGTCCCACAGAAGGTCAAGCACAATGACAGCTGCTCTTACCTGGCCAGGGTCAGGCCAATGCCATTGTCAGCAAACCTGGGGACAAGAGCAGACAGTCAGAGCATGCTCTGGTTTCATATTCAGTGATGTTGCAGAGGGAAGGACCCTCTCCTGCCCCTGGAGTCAAACTGTGGACACTGTTTGGGAAGGAGTCTTTATATAAGCAGAGGCTTTGCTGAGGGAATGGGGACCCTTCCATTCTGCACAGTAGGGAATATTGTAGGTCCTCTCGCATTCAGTCTCTGACTTCAGAGAGAAACAGTGACCTAGTGGCCCTCAGCATTTGAAGACACGTTGCATTAGCAGCATGCAGACTGGGGTTGTGGGCTGCCCTCCCCAGCCCACCAGCATCTGTGTTTCCAGGGCTCAGTGGGAGGCTGGAGCCAACTTCACTGATGCACTCTCAGGATGAGCACTGGATAAACGTGGGGTATGTGGATGCCATTCCATTGTCCCTGTGCCATCCTAACTACTGTTCCAGCCCTAGCAAGAAGCACAGGTTTCCCAGAAGTTTGGCAGATGCTGGCCCTGAGAAGGGCAGGAAGTAATTTCAGGATTGCACTGTGGCCAGCTCATCAGCTCCCTTTTGCCTCTGCCGTTTTTAAGAACCGGGATGAGCACACTGCTGGAGAGAGTCTGGTTGTGAGTGACAGGGAACCACACAGAATCTGAGCCAAGCCAGGGGTCTGTGCTACCACAGACACTAGGGCCAAATGTGGTGGCCGCCTGCACTCCCTCCACCCCGGGAGCAGGTGTACCTGTTCTCCATGCCTCTGCTCCCTCCACCCGTCCTGCACACCCTGCTAGGCTCATCTCCTCAAAGCACCATTCTCAACATTCACCCTCTGCTTCCTAAATCTCCAGCGGCTTGGTATCATCCATGAACCCAAGCCCAAGTCCTTACCCTCGCACTGGAGGCCCTGGGGCTCTGCTCCTGATGCACCAGGCTGGTCCTGGTCACCTGCACGCACTCTAGTTCCTGGCGTGTTTTTGTACCCTGCTCACTGTTTCAGGACTCTGCTCTTTCCCCTTTTTTCTGAAGCCCACCCAGTTCAAATCAATCATTCAAGGCTCATCTATCTAGGGCATCGTGCATCCAGTTCTTTTCCAAAGCTGCCTGATTCTTGTCTCCCAGATCCCTTCGTGGCTTTTCCTCATCGTTGCTATTCCCCAGTGCTCTGCCCATTCTCCACCGTGTCCCCGGGAACCTCACGGAGACACAGCTTCCATCCCCACTGATCTGCTGATGGCTCTAAAGTCAGTCACTCTTCCTCTGCCTGCCCTTCCACTTTTTGTGGAAATTTTGGGACATTTCCACTGAATGTTTCACAAGCATCTCAAATTCAACCTGTCTAGAACAATATGAGGGTACTTCAAAAAGTTCATGGAAAGATTCTTATTATCTTTTAATTAAATTTTTCCACGAATTTCTTGAAGTACCCTCGCACAATTAACTTCAATCCAAGCCTGTTCACTATCCCGACATCTCTGTTACAGCTGAGCTCTCACTGTCTGTAATTCTCTCTCATCTGGACTGATGTGGTAGTATGTCAGCTGGCTTTCCCACCTCCAGGAGTGCCCCTTCCTGTCCCTGCCTGCACCCCGTGGTGACCAGAGTGATCTTTCTGAAATGGACACACTGGCCAAATGCTTAAAGTCCTTGAAGGGACCCCATCTTCTCTCAGCCACACCAACCTTGTCCACTCATGGGACTACAGACTTGGCACCAGCCAGATTCTGGTCTACCTTGGAATGAGTTTGGTGAAAGACAGAAAATACAGGGGGTCTTCACAATTTTTCTTACTGCCCCAAGTCTGGCATTTAGGGACCTAAACTCCAAAATGACCAACAAACCAGAACTAAGAAATGTGCTGAGCTTAGAACATTACAGGGAATTTTAGCAATGATTCCATCTAGTTTCGCTCCCACCCAGGGCTTCCACTGCCTTCTGGACAGTATCCCTCTCAAGTGTCACTGGGCCTCAGCTCTAGGGATGAGCCGCCTGGCAGCTTATCCCAGGGACTCATATCTCATATTGCAGGAAAGCTCTTCCTTCTACTGAACTGAAATCTGCCCAGTGCCTATAACTTCTGCTCTCCAGAGCCAATCAGAACAAGCCTGACCCCGCTTCCCCTAAATGCCCTCCAGAAATTCAGAATATGCTCTCTTTTTCTCTTCTTCTCAAAACAAGTGACTTCTCTTTTTCTATGCAAAACGAAGGCCCCTCTGTTTCTACCAACAAAGTTTCCTTCGCATGTCCCAGTCTGTGTCTGTCTCTCACTGTCTTCCCGGGGCTCCATCCCAAGTCAGTCTCTCCCCAGGCCTCTGCTTTTCTGAGCAGCCTTTCTCTTTCTCTCTCTGTCCATTCTGCATCCCTGTTTTCCTCCTCACACACTTTTCACTCCCTCTTCTTCCCTTTCACCTTTATTTCTCCTTTAATTGGTCACAGTAAAATGGGGAAATATGTTTGTTTCCCACATAGAATTTCTGATCTCCCATTTCTAACACAAAAGGCAGACAGGAGAATATTTCACAATACTCCTTGAAAACAAATCCCAGCTCAGCTGCCTGTCCCTCTGCTCCTGGTCCAGTGTGGGTTGGTGGCTCTGCATAGGGACCTGATATTAGAACTCAGTGTTCCTTGCCTTTTTCATTTGGGCCTTGGAGACCGACAAACTGGATCTTCTGGTCTCAGCTCAATCACTTAACTAGATGTGCGACCTTGGGAAATTCACTAAACGGAGCTTCAGTTTACTATCTCTAAAATGGAGGCAATAATTGATATCATTGAGAAGCATGGTAAGAAAGAAATGCAACCAAGGCTTGGCACACAGTAGGGCCTAGAATGTTCTGGATTCCTTCTTCTTCCCTGTCCCCATGTACTCAAGAAAGCCAAGTCATGGCTATTTGGAGGCAAATCATGACCTACAGCACCTGACACTGTGTTCTACAGCCTCTATGCTATTTTCAGATGGTTTTCATTTATTTATTTATTTGTTTGTTTATTTATTTATTTATTTATTTATTTATTATTTTGCTACCGCCTGCTGCCACTCTATGCTGTGCCTGGGTGGGAGACCAAAGGCCAAACATCAGACTGTCCTGTTGCCTCTCTCTGCCTTGCTCTCCTCTCCTCTGCCCACTTTGTGCCAGCACCACACGTGGCTCTGACTCACCGGCAGCTGTCCAGCCACACATCCCCGCCACGCAGCCAGGCCCCATGGTCCTGGTTCTTGTAGGCAGTAAAGTGCCTGATGATGGCTGGCTCCCGGGGCTTCAGCGGGTCAGCATCCTGGTGAGGGCTGTATCTGGAACACACCATGGGAGGGTACAAGTGGTGGGGTTGGGGGACACCTGTACTGACTCCTTTCTAGGCTCTGGAAACTTCTTTCTACTCACTGTGCCCCAGAAGGCAAGAAAACAGAAACCCATTAGCATTTGGAATAAACTTTCTGAGCTATTGCAGAATCAGTAGGTCTTTACTCCAGGGCCCAACCCTGTGCAGCTTCAGACATGTCATTTCTGTTCATCAGCAGCACTAAAGGGCCCTCCCCAAAGAGGAGTCAAAGCACGGGGGAAAGTTCAGACAGTGCATCCCAAACCGGGCACGCACTGCAGTCCATGTAGCTTGGAATGAGAGGCTGGTATATCCAGCTCTTCCACTAACTGACAGGTAACCTGAACCAGTGCCTTTTTCGGCCTGTCTTAGCTACCAAATGAAGTATTGAGCCTGGACGCTCATCAATGCCTGGTCCAGCCGAAGTATTCTGTGGACGCTATCATGTGACTAGTGTTCTTCACTTTTGATGGGGACTGAGCAACTTGGCCTCTTTAAAGGGTACTGGTTTTGCTAATTACCTTGAGGTTTTGACAACACCTTTGAAAAGCAGCCCCTGGCCTTCGGCTGAGCTCCAGATTTATTTATAGGCATAACCGCATGTTCCTTGCCATTAAATTGATGGTGAAATTCTTCTTTTCTCTTTGCCTTTTTATCCCAGCCCAAACTGCTGTGCCCCTGGCCATTCCTATTGACCTACCAGGTATTGGCTTTGCTGAGGGATCTGGAAACCTTGAGGCATTTCTGTCTCCCTTTGGCTACTGGGGCCTGAATCCTAATTCAGACTTTGCCCTGCTCAGATTTTTCACCACGGTACCCCTAGCAACCAGCTCAATGCCCAGCACATAGAAAGTGCTCAACAGAATAAATGACTGAATGAGTGGGAGAAAGGAGCTGGATAGAGAGGTCACCATGGTGTGTATGTCTTCCCAAGGGTTGGTTACCTGGCAGAGATGATAGAGAGGAAGGGTCGCTTGTCCTTGGCAGTGGCCTCGGTGGTTTTGACTCCATTGTCTATGATCATGCCAGCCTGGGGAGAAGAGACATTCAGGGACATATTAGCTTCTACTGCAGGCCACAGGCATCTTCTCACTGCCAGCCTCACTGCATACTCCTGAACACTGCAGTAAAACCAGCTTTGTCTCTGGCTGCATTAATGGAATTAGAGGGTCTGAAGCAAGGGAGGTGAAGAACCTGCCTTATTCTGCATTGCTCAGACAATATCTGGAATAAGGTGTCCTCTCTGAAACACAGATGAGGAAACTGAGGTCTGGAGAGGTTAAGTATCTTGTCCAAGGTCACAGAGCTAAGTCCGCATGCAGGCTCCACACTGCTTTAGAAATTTGTTAGCCCAGGCCCCAAATCAAGGACAACAGGTGTACATTCTTGGGAAATTTGTCTACAATGATTTGAAGAGAATGATGAACTTCAGGTCGTCTCTACCTTGGGCGGGGGTCAGTGACCTCTCAGCCTTGGCTGGGCTCCTGCCTGACTTGAGGAGGGAACCTGGCTTTCTTATTTGGCTGCAAAGGTGTCCACTTTGTCAGCCATGGGGTGGGTGGGAATCAAGGCAGCTGAATGATGCTGCCCAGGGAGGCCACCATTCAGTCTTCCTTCATTCTGGATGCCTTCAGCCTCTTATGAATGCTCAGACTCGGATTTCTCTTCTCTAGATAATTGGAGGACACTCTGGCTAACTCATTCTTCAGCTGACTTATAATTAAGCAGTAGCTACGTGAGTCAGATGATGTGGAGTTAGACTCCAAGCTCTACTCTTACGAACTATGACTTTGGGTAAGTCCCTTCCCCTCTTTAGCCTCAGTCATATCATCTGCAAAATGGGTTAATAGCACCTATTTCACAGGATGGCTGTGAGAACTACATAGAATACCCAGCTGCAGACTCCTGGAACAGGACTCTCACACTGTGGGTGTGCAGTCACGGCCTACTGGGCATGAACACCGAGGATGGGGTCTCCTCTTTTGCTCAGACAATCGAATCAGTCCAGTCAGGGGTTCCTCTTTGCTCCCATCCCTCTCACCCCACCTCAGAGGGTGAAATCTTCAACTGTTCTCAGGGCTCCCCCTCCACCTGCACCCACGAGCACTTGCCCGCCTCCCTGCTGGAGACCATCCTCTCACATAGATGCCTCCTCTTTCCAGCCTCTCTCAACCTTCCGGGCCCTATGTGGCCCACCTCCCCTGCTCAGGGGCAGGCTTCTCAAGGCAGGTGGGGAGGTTCTCAACAAGTAACCAATGCATTCTTTCCTCTGTTCCCTGCCCTCCAACAATGACACAGCCTCTGCACCCGCCTCTGTATGGAGACATTGCTCTGAGATCGTGGCAGCCTCTGAAATGCCCTGCCTGATGCCCTGCACTGATCCTCCTCTGCCCAGGTGATGCTGTTGCCCTGCACACCTCTGCACCCTGCCCATGGAATGGTCATCTTAGTTTCCGGAACATGACACTGCCCAGACTCTCCTCCTCTCTGCCCCCACTGATCATTCCTCCTCCCTGGCCCCCATTCCCCACCCCACCTCCTAGGTGTAAGCACAGGTCTACAGTGAGATGGAATCTCTTCTTTTTGGTCTTCTTCTTGGTTGAGCCTTTTTCAACCTTTTCTTGACCCTGAATATATTCATTCCCCTCTGGGGCTTCATCTGTACCATTAGGGATGGGACCAGAATAGCAGCCTTGGCATTTGCGGGTCTGTCCGTGCACCGCTCCAGTGTCCTCAAGACCATCTCTGCCCCCAGAGCAGCCCTGGTCTCAGCCTCAGTGCAGGCTGCTGTACTGAGATCTGTCAACTTGGTACCTCTCTCCCTTTCCCCAGCCCTTGCTTAGCACTGGACACACAGCAGGTGCTTAGGAAATGTTGATGAGTGAGTGGAGATGACTGAAGAATTCCTCATTTCCCACCTGCCTACTTAGCCCTGCATAGATGGAGCAACCCATTTTCCAGGAAGCAGAACAAGAGGGATGCCAGTGCTACTTCCACCTTCCTTCAGAACCGTGTCCTGGTTTTCTTTAGCTTATGGATCAGGCCTAACTTTTATAGTTGATACTGCACACATCTGCACTCAGTGAATTGCAAAATCAAATTCAGGAGCTCAGCTCAGGGCCACCGGGAGGAGAAGCCCTCCTCCAATCAGCCCGAGTGAAGGCACATCTGGCTCCTTGTGGCTCCAGCCAGATGCTAGTGGATGCTGCCTCAGGAACTACCAAAGGAGATTCTTGTGAGGAATGGGCAGTGGCCTGGGAGGCCTTGGAAGGCTGCTTCGTTTTCCTGGAGACCAACGTTAGGAATGTGGTTGCTCTCGGCTGCAGCTCTGCAGCACTGGGAAGGGAGACCAGAAGTCTGGGAAGACTTACCCGGTAGTTGGAGTGTGCTCGGTTGTTATGGAATTTTCCCAGTGGAATGTGCTCTGAATAACCTGGGGAGTACATTCCCACTGAGGGGCCCGTTGGTACATGGTGAAAAATGAACCAAAATCCAGTTTCCTGTTGGGGAAGAGCACAAAGGAAAGCCACAGAATTCAGCACCAGTGAGCTCCTGGTCAGAGTGACCAAGTTGCCCACACTGGGGGTGGGTCTAATATCATCACCCGAACAGGCCCTCGCCGCCCACCTCATGCACACCTCCAACGTGGTCCACTTCTCAAAGGGAAGCAGCAAAAAGCTTGAGGCAAATGTAATCTTTGGGGCCTCTCTGACAGTTAAAACCCTATTATATAGGGTCCTAATCTATTGGTCATGAGCTCTGGACTGCTGGGTTTCACTCACTGCATGGGGCAAACTCCTCCCAGTGCATAGTGGGAGGATTTCTAGAATGTTCTTAGCTTTTCCCTTTCATTCTGCAGATACAGAGGCCAGAGCCCAAAGAGAGCACCTAACTGAGTCAGGGTCAGGGTCCCACAGAAGGCCAGCAACATGGAGGGTGGGCAAGAGCAAGGCTGTGTAGATAGAATGCAGTGTAGACAGAAAGCAGTGCTCACATCCCATCCACCACGTCCCAGCTGTGTGTGTTGTGGGCACATCAGCCCTCCCTGGCTTAGTTGCCTACCCTCTCAGATGCGGATAATAACAGTACCTACGTCACAGGGCTGATACAAGAACCAACTCATGCTAGCTCCCAACACTGACGTGCCAGGCACCGCTCTAAGCAAAAATAATTTCATTCTAATGAGTTGTTATACGTAGAGTGCTTTGTACTCACTATGAAGTGCCAGAGATGTCACTTAAAACCGAGTCCACAGGACTCCCCTGCCCCATCTGTTTTTCCTCCTCACTCCAGCTGGCCTGCCCTGATGGATAACTGGACTCAGGGCTCAGGACACACATGTTTCAAGGGTGGCCCCAGCTGCCTCCCATGCCCAGCCCCCACGCTTACTTTCTGCCAAAGCAGGGATCTTCCTGCTCACCTCGGATCCCGCAGCGGCGCAGTTGATGAGGTTGTTGTTGGGGTTGGCCATCCAGAAGGTGGACACAGCACTGCAGAGAGGGGACAGATTGAATGGTGTCACATAAGGGCCACCAGTGCTCATTCTGCTGCATGGTGGGCCCACGCCGGGCACTCCAATATTGGTTTGAAGAGTGTCTTAGAGAGTTGAGAAATGACTGATTTGTCAATCTGAAACACAGTTTTCTCGTTAAAGTGTGGTGGGTTTGAGCACTTAAAATGTTTGAAAATTGAAGGGGGCACAGCTCTTTAAGGTTGGAGGAGTTTGTGATTGGCTCTAAAATAAACATAAGTCAGAAGAACCCAGGAAAGTAGCCATTTCTAAGAGAGAAACCCTGGACCCAGAAGGTTGGCTGCACAGTAAGCTCTGTCTCTGTCTCTCTCTCTCATGTCTAGAAAAAGATCGGTGTGGCTTGGGTCTACGTGTACACAGTATGGGGACCAAGGTGACAGCCGCTTCCTCCCACCAAAGAACACTGCGTGGTATGAGAAGCCCCCAGATGAGAGCATGCTTCTCTTTGGGCAAGAACGATGTGCACGGGGCAAGCTGAGAAGGGAGAGGACACACTCCTGCCTTCTCTCTGGGAAGCTGTGAGCAGCAGGCAGTGAAAGGCTGTGAAACCCCAGTTGCTCGAAGCCATGAAGTGCAGAAATCAGGTGCTGAACTGAGCAGCTGAGGCCTCCCAGGTGCCACCCCCCACCTCCACACCCTCCCAGCACAGTCCTCCCAGAGTGTTGCATGGGCGTGGAGGGGACCAAACTCCTCCTCCCGATGCAGGCGGGAGGGGAGATGCCTACTTGCAGTCCTGCCTGGGCTTGGGGATGTAGCCCGGATAGGAGTCCTCTGTGATCATTTTGCACATCTTGCTGTCACGGTCGGAGGGGAGGAGCGTTCCAGATTTGACAAGGAGCCCAAGACAGTGGTCAAAAGTGTTGCGTTCTTCTGGCCCATCTTCCGTGAAGAAGCAGTGGCCCAAAGAGTTATAGCCCACAACGTCTTTGATCTGCAGGGGTCAGGACAGGGATGTTTCACCGACCATCCAATTGTTCGTGTGCTCATTCATTCACTCAATAACTATGAGATAGTATCAGCCCTACACCAGGACCTGTGAGGAGCACTGGGGGTTTGGAAATGAGCCTGACACAAGTGTTGGGCCTGGGGAGGGAAGATTAGGGGGGTGGAATGGGGATTTTTAAAGTCCCTTCCAGATGAAGGTGTGTGGAGGGGGGTGAGGCTCCATGGGGTGGGAAAAGGAACAAATGTCCTAAGTGAGAAGTGTGGGTCCATGTGGGCCTACCCTGATGGAGGACACAGCTGAGCACACAGCCTGCAAGGACTGACTGTGGGGGGATTCCACAGAGGAGCTGGTTCTGAGTGAGGGTGGTTGGGAGAGCTTCGCCTGGGAGGCAGCATCTGAGCCAGGCCAGGTGGGCTCTCACTAAGACCCATATTGACACTCCTCATGGTGCCCTCCCATGAACCCAGGCCAGCCTTTTAGCCCATGCTTCACATCAAGCCCCATTTGCAACCCCTGGGCTGAGAACCAGAAAGGGTTGCAAACTCCAGCTCCTCCACTTCCTTCTTGGAATCACAGAGTCGGTGGCAGAAGCAGAAAGAACATTTGAATAGACACTGAGAGACCAGGTATGCAGTCTCAGCAGCGTGTCCAGCAAGCACAGGGATGTTAGGCAAGTCTCCCATCTTCTCTTCAATCACTTTTCCCAACCACAAATGAAGGACTTGAACTTCATGATCTCTGAGATCCCTTCTGGGTCTGAGTCCCTGAACTCATCAGCCTCAGAACTCAAAGGTCCTCAGAGGTCCTCTAGCCTGGGCCCCACCTCCCTGTCCAGTGCAAGGCTCTGTTCACAGCAACCCTGACAAACAGGCATCCTCTGCTGCTCAAACACCCCCTGAGACGAGAAACCCACTTCCTCATGAGGTGGCCTGCTCCACAGTGGGGCAGTGGTGGGAAATACTCATCCTCACTTATCTCGACTGAGATCTTCCATTCTTCATCCCACCCCTGGTGCTGAGTGCTCCACGACATCATCCAACAAGGGAGGTCCTGCTTCCTTCTGACATCAATTCAACTCACACCTATTAAGTGCCTATCACTGTGCCAGGTGCTGGAAAATCCATATACCATCCAAAAACAACTTCCCCCTCCACACTGTTAACCTTTCAAGGGGTTGTCCTGTCCTATTTAGCAGCATCCCTAGCTTCCCCCACTAGACACCGTAGAACTCTCTCAGTTGTGACAACCAAAAATGTCTCCAGACTTTCGTTGCTAAATGGTCCATTGGGAGGGGTGGGACAAAATTGTCCTCATTGAGAAGCACCAGTTTGGGTCAACATCCCAATTCTCTCCAGAGTCTTTCATGTGACCAGTTGCCTACTCCCCAAGCAGCCATCCTTTGAAAGCATCCTTGTACCAGGCTCCTTCATGACCCAGCACTGGACTGGCCTCTTACTCCTTTCAATAATACTGAAATCTTACACAATCCTCTAATAGATATTTTTAGAGGTGAGGAAATTGAGACTCTTAGAAGTTAAGTGATGAGTCCAAGGTCACACAACCCATATGTGCAAAGTCATGGCTGGAACCTTGATTTTCTAACTGTGTCCATTCATGCCATAAGGCAGGATCCAGGCATACAAGTCATCCTGTTCCAGGCAACTTCTCCATTCTTCTCTTGAACAGCATCCCTCCCTTAATCTTTGTTAAGAGGCAAGGGCATGATTGTGAATCCTATTCACTCCTTCAATAAGTATTTCCATCAATACCAAGGTCATCTAATGGGACTGCTTCCTTTTCCTCTAGTGAGCCATGAAAGTTTGCTATAAATAGTCTGGAAAGACAAACATGGCAGAAAAGACAAGGAAACATGGGCTGCTTGAGCTGGCAGAGACATCCGAGATCAAGTTCAGTGCCTTCACTTTACAGAGGAGGACACTGACGTCCAGAGAAGGGACATGGAGTGTCCCAGGGCACTCAGTGATTTCATGGTGGAGACCTGCTCAGACCCACGTCTCCTGCTTCCTACCCACAACTCTTTTTAAATCCTACACACTCATTTGCCCCACAGTCGGGATCACACTTCGGGAAGCCCTTCTCTGAATCCAAGTGAATCATGGGGTAGGTACATTCTTATTCTAAGAAATGCTTGAGGAATTCCCTCCCAGACCTTTGAGATGTGCCATGGAGATGGAAGAAAAATAACTACTGTTTATTGGGTATCAAATATTTTACAAGTTATTTCATTTAAACCTTATCACAACTGTTATTCTATAGATGACACTGAAACTTAGAAAGTTGCCCAGAGTCACTCCTCTTGCAAGGACAGAACTGGGACTTGATTTCCCATCTGTCTGATTCCATAATTTGTGTGCTAATCAAGACTTAACAGTGCCCTAAAGAAAGAAAGAAAAAAACCCTCTCACCCTGGGTTACACGTCTTTCTTCTCATTAGGAGGGGGGATGGTGAAATGACATATACAGGGAAGGGAGAAGCATGATAAGGTGGAAGAAAGCCCTAGGCTGGGAGTAGAAGACACAAGTTCAAGTCTTCACTCAGCCACAAACTTGCTGTGTGACTTGCCTGAGTGTCCCTTGTGTCATAAGGTCCCTTCTAAATTCCCTTCCAGCTCTAACATTCTAGGTTATTTCTCCTTAGAACATTTCCCAGATCTAAATATTTAAACTGTGATGTAGCTTGAGATGATTGATAGATAGAAAGATAGATAACAGATAGAAAGAAGACGGATAAACAGACACACACATACATATAGACTGACAAGTGGCCACCCAGTCCCTGTGTGTGCTACCGGAAGTGTTGTGGAAGCTCCTTGCCACTCTCCTGCACAAATTGTACTTTTCCCTTTGTTCTTCTGGATATCTTCTTCCCTGCTGATGGCTGGCAGTCATGAAAATTCCTGAAAGCTGTTTTACGTCTTCAACTATTGTTAAGTGTGTTCTAGGCACGAGATTGTGAAGGAAAAAATTCCTGGGCTCTGCCTGATGATTGAAGACCCAGGAACAGCCATATGGACTGCTTCAATTAGGGTGACCATTTTGTTTAGATTATCATCTGAACCCAGGCATTTTTTGAGAGTGAAAGGGGTGCTATTAGTAATTAAGCTGGAGCGACAGGTCTAAAATGAAACTGTTTTGTGCAAATTAGGATATATGGTCACCCCAGTTGTAATGACTTCTACCGTCAACCTGTATACAGCAAGAAAAAGAAATTGCTGTTTACAACAAATAAATACAAACAGAAATCAACTATCCAGTGATCCCTTAGTATCCATGGGGGTTTGGTTCCAGGACCCCCCCACAGATATCAAAATCCACAGATGCTAGTCTCTGATATGAAATGGTGTAGGATCTTCATATAACCTACACACATCCTCCTGTATACTTTAAATTGTCTCTAGATTACTAATAATACCTAATACAATGTAAATAATTGTCATACTATATCGTTCAGGGAATAATGACAAGGAAAAAGTCTGTACATGTCCAGTACAGACGAAATTTTTTTCCCTGCATATTTTCAATCCACGGCTGCAGAACACACAGATATGGAAGGCCGGCTGGTGAGTATGACAGAAGTCATATCAGTGAGAAATTCGTCAGATACAGTCATGTTAAAACGAAGACTGATTTCCAAGCTTTTGCCATTATCAAAAACAATTTTTTGAACTGCTGAAGAAAAGATTGCCTTGGAGTAGGGTAGTGGGTCATTTCTTTTGTATAGTGTCTTAATGAGTTTTTGAATATGCAAATAGAAGCAGGGGAAGGAAACAGAGAATCCTATGACTCTGCCTAATAAGGAAAGAAATGAGTTTCTAAGGCAGCCAGGAGAGGTGGGAAGGGGGATGGGAGAACCAGGAGGAGAAGAACTGAACAACCTGGTTGGGGGAGGGAAGGTCATAGCCTGAGGGAGGGCATTTGCTCTATAGAGGGACTGTGACCCCGCTTTTTACTGGGGATTTCTGTGTTGCACTCCATTCCCCCTCTCCATCTCCTACCCCAATCTACCAGTAAAAGCCCTGGGCCAATGAAGTTTTGGGGGAAATCAAGACCTAGAGTCTGGGTTCCACATTTGGGCTCATGTGGAAGGGAGAGATAAGGAATAAGACTGAGAAGAAACTGGAAAAGAGGGACAACCAGGAAAAACAGAAGCCTCTCTCACTTTCCCACCATCTGTGCACGGGGGCTCCAGCCATCTTTAGTAGAATGCCAAAGGAAGGGTGTGTGCCTGAGGCTGGAGGGCTTGGGGACCAACTGTGGTCCTTGTGGATGGCACCCCCAGAGTTGTGCAGGGTGCAACCTGTGTGGCCACACGTGGCAGCCTGTTGGGGACACTGTGGTTTCAAGCATCTGGTTGCTATTGGAGGCATTTATGTCAAAGATGATACATTTTGAGCAGTGCACAAGTTGGGAAAGAAGAAAAGGACATGTTTTCTCCCGTACACTCCTTCCTGTGCCTTGAAGAAGGAAGAGAGGAGGAAACAATCAGAACCCATATTGGAGTCTCTTCTACCTTCCACAGAAGTACTGGAATGGATTCCAGGAGGGAACGGGAAGGCAATTCCCCCACCCCAACCCCACCCTGTGTCCTGACTCAGAGCTCGGAAACACACATTAAGACACAGTGTGAGCCCGTCTTACACACACACACACACACACACACCTGGGGCTTCACCCCACATCTGCCAGTATACTGGAGCTGTGGTGCTAAGCACTGCTTTTCAAGAAGGACACCACTGACGATGTCAGAATCATGAGAGGCATTTCTCAAACTCTGCTCTTTAGAACACTTACAAAAGTTGTGTGAAATAAAGGCTCTGTGGTTAAATGAGTTCAGGCATCACCATGATAATCAAAGTTAAGCATGTATTTTTACTGCAAGCCTTTACTATGCTAGCACGCATCATGAATTTCCAAAACAGGGAGGGAGGACATGTATGCGGTGCTTGCCAAAGTCATTTAACTACCACTCTTGTTTTCTGGGGATACCTGCTACTATCTCATGGAACCAGTAATGTTTACACAGAACACAGATATAGAGGCACATCATGATCACAGTATTTAATATCATGGCCGAGTATGTCACATACATTATCTGGTCAATCTTCCTTAAAACCCTTTGAAGTGGGTTCTATCATTTCTCACTATACACAGGAGGAAACTGAGGCTCCGAAAGCTTCCATCAGTCCCCAGGGCCACCCTGGTGGATTAGGACACAGGTCTCTGTGACTCTATGCTCTTTCACCTCAATGTACTACGGATGCCTGCAATAACTGCTACATTGAAAATGAGTAAAGAGTTGGGCTGGCCAGTTGCTCACTTGGATAGAGTGTGGTGCGGATAACGCCAAGGTCCAGGGTTCGATCCCTGTACTGGCCAGCTGTCAAAAGACAGAGTAAGGAGTTTGATGAGGTGGAAGTAGAGAGCAGTGGGCTGTTGAGCTCAGTGGTGATGTCTGAGGTGACACTGTTGAGAGCTATCACCAACACTCAGAGAGTGCGGAAGTTGAGAAGTTCATATTTTTGTTAGGACAAAACTTACTTAAGGGGAGAAGCAGAGTTGGTGGAAATGTCAAGTTCAGAGCACCCTGTGCAAAACCTGGGGGTGAAGAAAGAGAAGGAAAGGCAGTTGCCCAAGGGCAGCAGAAATGAGGGAAGCTGTTCTCCAAACACGGGAGATCCCAGCGCGTGGCCAAGGGCAGTGGGGAGGGAGAAGCCCACGTGTGAGGGGCTCCTGGGACCCCAGGGACCGGCTCAGAGTCAGGCATTAAGGCACCTCTCAGCTCTGCCACAACCAGGAGCCCTTTGTTCTCATAAGCCAGTGTCTGCCCCTCTGGGATCTCATCCACTTCCAGATCGGGGATGGTGTTAGGAAAAGGCTTCCCGGTGCTGCCGAGTGGCCTCTGCATTCCAAACCAGAATAGCCTTTGTATTTGGCCTCCTTCCGTCCTGTCAGCTAAAAACATCTTTCCAAACACAGTAGCCGTTGGTAAATCCTTCAAGCCGAAACAAAGGAAGCAAACGTAAAAACTGAGAGAGTGCAGCTCCTGAGGCAGCATTTCTGAATGTGGACTCCGGCCCAGCAGTGGAGCATTTCATTTACAGGGTGAGGTGCCAGTCCATTGAACCCCACCCCTGTCCAGGGCTGTGGTTCTCGGGGAAGAGCCCTGGAGCACACCCCATCACCCTGCTGCCCGATTGGCTCAGATAGTTAGAGCCTGCACTTCATCTAGATTCTAAGCCATGGCAACTTGCTTTCAGCCGCACAAGGCTGCAGACTTCAAATCCTAACCCACCAGCCTGGCCACTAAGCACAGCCCTGAGCTGAGTGAGGTTGGAGCCCTACGTGGCCACCAGGCAAGGCTGTAGCTGGCACCTTGTCTACCTGGTGTCCGGATGGCACCAAGGCAACCAATGGATGCTCCCTCCCAGTTTGGCAGTTGGCAGCCTGGGAAGCCAGACCAGAGGAGGGCCTTTGTAGGCAGGGTGGCAAGTGTCTTCTGGGTCCAAGAAGTTACCCAAAGCTCTGGCTCCAAGAGTTTACTGTGGGTGCAACTGACCTGTCTGGCTGCTCCAGATAAGCCAGCTCCATGGGCTGTCCCTCACCTGCTGCCTTCCCTCCTGCCCCACGCACCTCTCAGTCGCCCTGCCCATCTTCATTAACTCAGACTCCAGGCTGGAGGCCTATGCTGGCTCTCCCAGCCTCTCCCTGTCTGCATCCTTGCCAAGATGCTGCTCTCATGCTGCCTCATGGTGCCCCGCCCTCAGCACCTCCTGCCCCACTGCCCCCTAGGTGAGCCCATTCCCACAGCTGAGACCTGGGCTCATGCTCCAGGAAGGTTTGCTATTTCAAAGACAGCCAAAAGCAGCTCACACACACTTTCAAAAAAAACAACCCTGAGAAGTAGCCATCATGGCCTCCATAGCACATAGGAGGAAACTGAAGACCTGACTGATGAAACAGGTGGCTTGCGGTCACACAGCAAGGACAGCCACACGTGCACACTCTGGGGGGTGGGGGCGGGGGGATGACTGCTCTGAGACTCAGAACTGCTTCCACTCAAACCAGCCCAGATCTGTAATTATAAGCTTCCAGTAATCTTAATATCTTTCTCTTTAGTGAAGTTGAGTGTAGGTGATTTTAAGCTAGATTTAGGGACAAAACTTTAGTATAAATGCTTGGAGCAAGTTAAGCTCCTAAGACTCAGTTGGGCCCATTACCTTTCTTAACCAATTCTTTCCATCAGGTATTCTGACCTTAATGACCAACCTGAGTGAGAATGCCTATGACCACATTCATGCATTTATTCTGCAGATTGCATGAGGGTACAAGGCAGACCTGATGCCAGGCACCGGGCTCCACACTTCCCACGTCCTCTGCCCACTCAATCCTGGAAACAACCACACGGGATAGGTAGTGTTAGGCCCACCCCATTCCCCCATTTTACAGAAGAGGAAACAGAGGCATGAAAAGGTAAAATGACTGGCCCAATATCCTTCAGCTACTAGGTGGCAGGACCCAGACTGAAACCCAGGGCATTTATTTGGCTCCAGAGCCAAGCTCAGTGTTCCACTGCATCCTGGCATTCTGAATTTATTGTAAATCCTGTTGCTGTCTTCAGCTTCAGCTAGAAAACATTCTCCTTTGCTTCTTTCTTGATTCAGAAAAAATATCCTACCTCTTCCAGCACCTGCTCCAGCACAGCCCTACTCCCCCCTGCTAGGGAGGACTGGCCCTGGTGTGTGGCCCGCACCTCCAGGTGAACTGGGCAGGCAGGGCCTCAGGTTTCCCTCATGGCACTTGCATCTATCTCATTGATCTTTACAATAGCCCTATGTATTTAGTGTTATTTTCTCACTTGACTGAGGAGGACACTGAGGTTCAGAGAGGTTAAGCAATTTATCCACAGTCTCACAGCTCAAAACCTACAGATCAAGCACATGAAACCAGGTCCTCCTAGACTGGGCTCCAAAGCCCTTGCTCTCTTCTCTAAATCTAAACTCAATGGGAAGTTTTAAATGAGAGCATTTAAAACACAGAGACAACAGGCATTCCTTTACAGTAGAAGAGCACACTGAATAGAACTGAAAGTGGCCTTACCAGTGACATGGTGACAGCAGTCCTCATCTTCCCATCACCACACACCTGGTGGTGAGGGTCATTCTATTTGATTTAAAGCAGGGGTTATCAACTTAATGCCCATAGGTGCCAGCAGGCAATGAGATGAGCAGCAGCAGCCTGGGGGATTTACAGTAACAGAATAGGCAGTGGTGGGCTGGGCCAGTGTGCACAGGAAAGCACGCACCAGCCACACAGGGGCAGCTGCGACTCTGCTCCATCCACTGTCACCATGCAGGAAGGCGAGTTCAGTGCTGCCAACTCATCCTACTCTTCCAGAGCAGTCAGGAATCCAGATTTTTATGTGGAATCTCTTATATTTAAGTGATGGAAAGTAATTCAAATGTTTCTTTAAACACCATCTAAGCCAAACAAAACACATCTGGCTGCTGGATTCAGCTTGCAGGGTGACATCCAGCTTTAACGTTTATGGAAGTTATAAGTTTAGTTCATTTAAAGAAAGTTCTATTTAGTGTAAAATGATCAATGTAACGTAAAAAGTCATCAAATGTTTCTCTAAACACTGTGTACACCAAACAAAACACATCTGGCTGCTGGATTCAGCTCGCAGGGTGCTATTTTGTGATGTTCAGTTTTAAACTTTATAGAGGATATACATTTAGATCACTTAGAGAAAGGTCAATTTAGTGTAAAAATTATCTGTGAAAATCAAGACAAGTCTCCACCACATATGCCAGTTTGCTAGTGAAGGTATTTCTCCCAGCAGAACTTGCTTGAAGGAACACTTGGTTCAACAGAAGAAAAGTTTTTATTGCTGCCACTGCCTCAGATCTGTCAAGCAGATGCCACAGCCCAGAGTCTTGGCATGATTCCTCTTGTCTGCAGTTAGCAGACCCATCATGCTGCGTGGCCACAAAACGATTCCCGGATTTCACATTATTCCAATGAGGAATGGCAGGAACTGGACTCCCAGCAACCAATGCAAACTAATTACTTGCCCATTTCTGTAGCTTAGTGCCTTCAGTGAAGACACACCCCTATTTTCTCCTTCCTGTTTGGCTGATTCCCTGCTCTTTGTTAATTTCTTTCTAAAGTCTGAGCTAAGGCTGGTTCAACCCGCAATGGCCTCGAACTATGTCTAGATCCAAACACCTTCCCAGTGCCAGCCATCCCTGGGCCCATCCCTATACCTGCCCCAGGAAGGAGGCACTTACCAATAGTCCATTGGAGCCGTGGACAGTGACACAGCGAGAGAACGTGTGGTGGATGGAGAGGTCCCTGATGTAGGTGGGTGGGTCGTAGCCTCCTTTTTCGTCCACATTGCCGGCCAGATGGAAGTGAATTGGGTACTGACCCACCAGCTGCTGCCCCATGTACTTCAGCTCCACGCCCTCCAGGTGGGCTGCCTTAAACCCCAGTGCAAACTGGGAGAGGAGAGCCAAGAGTCAGAAGGAGCCCAGGAGGGGCTTCCTGACCTCCCTGGCTGGTGCCCACATTCTGAGAATGCAGGCATCGTCCACAAAGGGCTTCGTCAGTCCTGCCCAGGCACTCAGTAAATCAAAGATATTCTCTGCATACATGTTGGGATGCCTGACCCTCCTCACACTGAGGTGCTACTAATGACAGAGGGGCATTGCCAGGTAATGGAGTTCAGGAGGTCTGTGTAACAGCTGCAGCTTGCTTTGACCCCCCTTTCCTGCCTCCTAAGCCACTGAGTGTTATGAGGAAGGGATAACCCTGAGACAAGCTGGGGAGGGGCTGGCAAAAAGCATGCCCTAGGGGTGCTGGGAATCCATGCTACGGAGGACCATGGGGATGATGGGACCTACGCCATCATCCACTCTCTGAGACCCTCTCCTGGTGGTGGGAATGGGACACTGACTCTGAAATCTTCAGAATTCATGCTTGGGCAGCCTGGGTGAGTGGTGGGTGCTCTACCCACTCAGTTCTCAGTACACCTGACCCACTCCCAGCACACCCAAGGGAACCACTTGAGCACACAGAATGCCTGCCCTGAAGGGGCACACCATGAAAGCACAGTCTGAAAAGGATTCCTGTCAAAAGTTGGGCTCAGCTGACTTCTATTGGAGAGGGATGATTTTGACATGCTAATGATTCCTTCCAAAAATAGGTGTCACCAGGAACGCCAGCTCCAGTAGTGGCCGCCTGGAGTGCTGTGTTGAGAATGGTTCCGAAGCCTAGTCTGGCTCAGGGGGAAAGAGTACCCTGATTGCCCAGGGATCACCCTCAGGATTGCAAAGGGGGCTGCAGCCGCTTGTGTCGTTTAGTCTTGTGCTTTTTCTGCTTTAGTCTCACTGAGTTTCTCAATGGAAGACAGTACCACCACCCCCGCCCTCACCCCCTCCCCAGGAAAACAACTGGAAATACATAGAAGTGTTTTTGGTGGTGACAGTGACTGAGGAGCACTGCTAGTATCTAATGAGCAGGGGCCAGGGATGCCTGGAATCCTACAATATGGACCTGCATGACAAGGAATTATCTCAGCTAAAATGCCAGTAGGGTCCCCACTGTGAGCTCTGTAAGGTTCACTCTGTCAGTCTCTCCAGGTGGATTACCAAGAAAGCTTATCCTGAAAGCACATGATTTTAGCTTCAAGAGAACCATCTTCACAAAACCTCAAGATAATATTATGCTATCAGCTTTGACTTATGTCACTGAAACCAATGAACACACGAAGAATTTTGGGGTGTCTTATGTTATTCATTATGCCAGGTAAAGGCACTTTGCATGAAGATGCAAATGAAATTCCTACTTGAGCTTAATATCAGGAAAATGCCAGCTCCAATGATCTAGTATCACTTTTCTTTATTAGCAGTGAGAATCCTGCAGCTCAGTACATCACCTCTTTGCCTTGACTCTACCAGAAACTCATGGGGAACTTTAATGCTACAACTTCTAATTCCTCCCCGTTTATTTATTTATTTTTATTTGTATTTTAGTGGATCTATTGTAAGCATGACTTTCTGTGAGTTAAATGCTAGTTCTCTGAGGAAGTGATGAGGGATAAATAATGAAGACAGAGAATGCAGGTGATGATGAAGCGGGGAGCACCGTGTGACATGTACCAAGTGGCTGGGAGCACAGAGCCATTCCCAAGTTGGCTCCAGCATCCCTGTGGTTCCCAAGTATTGGCAGGTGGAACTGAATGTCAGTGGATAATACATAAGACTTCTCTAACTTCCAGAAGACTTTTCCCTTGATCCTACCTCCTGTTCCCCCATTCCCTTCCCTACCAAGACTCCCCACCCATAGCTGGGATCTTGGGAATTCTCCTGGTTGGGGTGACAGCCGGAGCCGAGCAGACCCATACCTTGATGTGGCCCCCAAAGGTGTCAAAGTCAAAGAAGTTGCAGATGTGTTTGCTGTAGGGGTAGCAACTGTCCTCCATCTGCCCCATCACCACGATGTTCCGGCTCAGGAGCCCGACCTCAGCCCGCATGTCCACGCCGTCTATCTCCTCCCCGATGTGCAGGTACATCGGCTTCCCTAGGATGGAAACAGGGAAGGTGGGAAATAGAAGATACTGTGTGCCCCACGTTCTGGGCCCCTGCCAGGTTCTCCCACAACTGCTGCTCACTCATCACCTTGCCCCATGCACATGGGGGTCCCCACGGCCCCCAGTTCCATTTTATAGAAGAATGAAGCCAGGGAGGTGAACCCACGTGCCTGGGTGTAGAGTTGGAATTCATGGTATACATGCTTAGGTCTGAAGCCCGTAGTAGAAATGGCTAATTGTCCCCTCCTGTTTGCCCCCTCTTCTGCTTTTCAATGCTGGACTTTCCTGCATTTTAGCCAGATGCGTGGCCACCCCAGGAACTGTGTTCCCAGCCTCCCTGCGGGGAGGATGTGAGCAGAAGTGGGCTGCCCCTCCTCTGGCTCATTCCCCGGGGCTGGAATGTAGGCTGTGCTGCCAGCCTCACCCTGCAGATGAGAACCAAGCCCCAGAGGGCAGCTCAACCAGACAGAAGAAACCTGGTCTCTGGATGACCCCCAGAGCTCACGCCCTGGACTGCCTACCAGCTGGGATTCTTAAGAAGATAATACAAACCCTTTCTCTCTTTAAACCCCTGCTTTAGAGCAGTGCAAATCCATATTCTGTTAAAGCAGACAAGTCCCTATTTTGCCTTTCTCAACATCATGTAGAGTGTGTACTGATAGCCTGGCGCTCTAGAAAGAGCCAGATTGGAGTTTCAGTGCCCACCATGGTGGCCGGGCTCTGGCTGCCTCAGTGGTACCATGTGGAACAGTGGAGAAGAGCCTGGACCTCACTCTGTACTGACCTCATCGCGACCTCCTTCCCTTGGGCCACTAACCCCTCTGCCCACCTTTTCCATATCCTTAAGGCCCTTGACCCCAATTGCTCACCTCTTCCGGTAGCTTCATTTCTTCCCTCATTTAGTTGCACTCCTTAAAAATCCAACAAACAAAAGACCTTTTTTCCAACTCTGCTGTTCCTCCTAGCCAACGTAAGTCTCTTTCCCACTGTGAACTTGTAGCTCTGTACCTACCCCACGCCCCACCCTGTTTTCTCTCCAACCCTCTCCCTCTCACCCCTTCACCCGATCTCTTGCCAAATGCACTTATCTTTCCCTTCCAGACTCCATTTGTACAGAAAATGCACCTTAACAAAGGTGCAGATGACAAGAGTTCAAACTTTGAAACTGTCTTTGATTTACAGCCCCAAATTCTGCCTCCACCACAATCCCGAATTCTTTCCTGGATAAAGCAATCTTAGCCTAGCTCTAGACCTGGCTCATCACTGAAACTGCTGACCTGGCTCATAGACACTGTCTCTTCCATTTGAGGATGCGATCACAGAGAGCGGCAATCCCCCTGTGGACTCCAGCCTGGACCACGCCACCTACACCACTTGGCTTTCACTGCGACCTTGACTTGAGCAACCGCGCACTTACCTCAGCCCCCAGAGACCACCAGCGCCCTCATGTGAAGGCTGCGGTTATAATTAGCTCTCAGCAGCACCCGCTGCAGTGACCTTGCCCTGCTTTCTCATCCACAAGAAGAGCTGACCCCTACTTGCCCCCTCACCCAGGACACATCCCGTGAACATGCAGCATTTCCAAAGATGTTTACTGTTTTGGAATTCTGCAGACTCAGTGAGATGGTGGTTTCTTTGAAGTATCTTAGTTCAATATGAAAACTGGTGCACGGCAAATCTAAGAAAATATCTCCTTTGGAGTTGGTGTTAGTTTCCTTTCACTGCTGTAACAAATTTCCATAAACTTAAAACAGCACAAATGTATTCTCTTACAGTCCTAGAGGTCAGAAGTCTGAAATGAGTCACATGGGGCTGAAATGAAGGTGTTGGCAGGGCTTGTTCCTTGAGGAGGCTCCAGAGGAGAATCTGCTCCTGGCCTTTTTCAGAGTCTTGTGGCTGCCTGTGTGCCGTGGCTTCTGAGCACTTCCTCATCTTCAAAGCACATGACTCCAGCCTCTGTTCCAGTCATCGCGTTTCTCTCCTCTGGCCTTCTACGTCCCTCTTAGAAGGGGTAATCCAGGGTAATCTCCCATCTCTAGAGCCTTAGTTCAGTCACACCTGCAAAGTCCCTTTTGCCATGTAAGGCAACATTCACAGGCACTCAGGATTAGAACATGGACATATTTGGGGCCATTATTCAGCCTCCCACAGAGTCCTTCTTTAAACAAGTCTTAGGCATTAAAAACATTAACTTCACAAACAGTGTATTGACTATAACACACTCTCATCCCCTGAGATGTCTGATGCAGAAGGCCTGTGCCCTGCCAAAAAGGGGTCAGGAGCAGGCGCCATGTGTGGGGGCTGCCGGGCCTTCGGTGCCATCCAGCGTTCTGACATCAACCAGAGGAGAGAATTTGAAACAAGTCAACTCTGCAGAGTGGTAGGGCCCCTGCCTCCAGTGCGCCCCACTGCACCTTCTGATTTGGGCCACAAGGCCATGCATCTCTAAAGTTTTAAGGTCCAGAAGCAGGGTCCCCTCTGACCACCCATCTTCGTCCATCCCTGGTTCTGTGGCCTTCACAAGCACATCAGTTCTGGGGCCTTCCCAGGTGTGGGGGCAGAGTCTTTCCCACACAGAGCTTGGCACTGGCTTCAGAGTGAGCACTGGCTCGAGGGGGCCAGAGAGAAGGCTGCGCCTGGAGCACTTCTGATAGCCGATGAGTACAGAGCCTCTTGAGCCCAGAGAAGGATATATGAAGGACATATTAAAAATTGATTATAATCACATCTAATTATGGAGAATCAGATACAGAAGGGCTTTCTGCAGTCACTCAAGCTGTCTTTCTGATTTCCCATTTCAGTAAGTGGATGGTCCGGTGCTGCTCAGGGCTTGAGCCAAGGTCTGCAGGTGAGGCGGGAGGAGAATGGGGCCCATGACCGGCACTGGGGGCTCTTTCTCCTAGCCACCAGATTGGGGATCTGTGGCTGAGTGAGCGCTGGGAGCCTGGTCCTTTCCCAAGAAAGCTGCCCTCTGCATAATGCTTCCATCCTGTGACTGAGGACCGTGCCCCATGAAGCGTGAGACCTGTCTTTTCAGAACCTCTTTACTCTCCACATACCCTTGATTCTGACTGTGAGGGTTGAACGATATCTTCTTATCTCCAGTTAGAGGTCCTCTCTGGCGACAGTGTGGGAGTGTGCTGCCCTGATCTCTTTTCAAGAGAGCCCACTGCAAGGACAGTAGTGAGCAGATGGCCTGCAGTGGCCGCACCTTCAGGACCCACCTGTGTTTTCTCCAAGGTCATGCTCTTCTTGTGCTCTGCCCAGTGACTGAGCATGGCACAGGTGCTAGAGTCAGGCCATTCCTGCCCCATGCGAGACTCCCTTAATGGGCAGTCTTTGCCCCAGAGCTCCCCAGTGGCCTGCCTGAGCTTTCTTGGGGCTGCACTGCAGATTGGGGCTCTTTCCACCTAGTCATCCTTCCTAGCCTCTCCTCTTTCACAGGCACCAGACCTGCATCATGGTCTGCAGGCTCCCCCACCTTCTCCTGCTCCCTCTCTCCTTGATCCTTCTCACATATTCCCGCAATAAGTCTCTTACATGTCTAATTCTGTCTGGGCACATCTTTGCCTGTCAGTGGAAGATTTTAGGGATCAATACGAAGACCCTGTGCTTCTCTGCCTTTCCTAGTCTCTTAAGCTACCCCAGTTTAATATGCTCCTTGCAGATAAATAGGTCAGTAAAGAGTGACCCTTCTTTTCACAGCATCTTTCCTGTAGGACTTTCAGGATCATGGCCTTCCAGGCCCTGTGCCTCCAGTCACGCTGGATCCGGAACTTCTTTTCTTTTTAATGGGCAGCTTTACTGGCAATGCCCAGGAAAACTCCCAAAGACTTTTTCAACCAAGCAAGGCCACCTTGGACTGTGTGTGGGGTGCAGAGGAAGAACTGACCACCAGTGTCCTAGAGCTGGCCAGGAACTGGCCAAAGCAAGTGACGGGGAGCCCAGGGATGGCTCCTGAGAGCACAGCACACAGCCAATTTCCCAAAGGGAAGACCCCCAAAGGGGTGAGCATGTTGAGGGCACAGGCCACACAGACAGCAACAGGCTGAGTGCTGCCAGCCACGGACATGGCAAAGGGGCATCCCATGCAGCTCTGAGGAGCTCAGCTCCCTGCCTACCAGCCTAAAGGACTGATGCAGTAAAACCTCAACTCCCTGTGGGATCATCCCCCATCTCTCCTTCATGTCTTCTTCTGCTCCAGCCAGACCAGACCACCATTCTTCTTGGAACATGCCTTTGCTATTTTACATCTCAGAGTTTTCATCAGCGCAGCTCCCTCTCCCTGAGACAGCCTTTCTCCAACTGTCCAAGGAGCAAATTGCTTTGTCCTTCAAGATCCAGTGCCAGTGTTTCCTTCTCAGTGAAATCCTCCCTCCTCCCTGACCATGCTCAGTGCCAGCCTTTCCTTCTCGGTGTTCCCACCACACTCGGCATAGCCAGGAAACTAGGCCAAATCTCCCCATCGCCAAGCCTCCCCATCTCCGAGCCTCCCCGGTCTTCCAGCCATCACTTACAGTGCACCTGATGCTCTGGGGGCTTCTCTCAAAATGTCAGCATCCCCTTAAAACATGGTGTCCAGGCAGGACACTGCCAGAGGCTTCTGCTCCTGTGAGTGGCCAGAGGGCCTTGCTTGGGGATCCAGTCGTGAGCACGCCTGGAGGGGTAGGCTAGTCGGAGAGGATTGTGGCTCTGGAGCCAGGCTGCATGGGTCAGACCCTGATGTGGCTCATAGCTATGAGTCCCTGAGCATGTTATTTAAGCTCCTGGAAACTTGGTCTCTTCCTCTATAAAATGGAGATAATAATAGCACATATCTCAAAAGGTAGCTCTGACTATTAAATGAGTTAGTCCATGGAGCATACTCAAAACAGCCCCAGGCACATGGTAGGAGGCCACTATAACAGAAATGACACATGCAGCTGTCACCGGCATTGTCCCCAAGTTAAGGCTGGAACCCAGGGCTCCCACCACTAGCTTCATGCTTCTAATGACAGAAGTTGGCAGACAGCAGATTTGGCAACTTTCCTTGTCCCGTGGGGAAACCCAGTCAGGGTGTAGGTGTGACTTTCAGGTAGATGGAGAGACTGTGTTTATCAGACTCCCGTGAGCCAAGTAAGCATAAGTTGGACTGAGAGCTGCAGGAATATTCCAGTCACACACTCCTCCCTGGGCTACAGACCTCCCTATCAATACCTTTACAAAACTACTGCTGTCAGCTGCAGCAGTCAGTTTATCTGTCCTGCTGCTACATTCACAGGCCACTCCCAGGCTGTTATCCCAGGGAAGCTGTGTGCCCAGCTCCCCCGGGTCCCATCCTGTCTGCAGAATTGTTCCACCCGGCCTCCACCCCTCCCTTCCTTCTTGTAGCACAGATACACAAAGGCCAACCAGGGAAAAGTAGTCATGGCCAAGTCAGATTTGTCCCATATCATCCAGAAGAATGTGAGCACCCTGGGCAAACAGGGAGAAGGCCTGGGGAGCAGAGGGGCTCTGAGTAGTTGCCCCACATGGAGGTTCACACACTGACCTTAACTAGAGTTTACCCTGCAGGGGCCCAGTTCCACGACCCTCCACCAGCCCTCTCTGTGGGACAGGCACACTACTAGGTATCCTGGTGTCAAGAGAAGAATGAACATCAAGGGTCCTTCAATGGTAGAAACAGGTGCATGTACTTGTAGCTCAGATTGAGCAGGACCCAGTGAGTCTGGGGGAGGGGGATGGGGATCGCCCTTCTCAGACCAGCGGGTGAGAGGACAGTCCCAGACAGCTCAGGCTGGAGGTCCCAGAGAGGCAGATTTAAACCACAAAGCTCCCAGGTTTGCCCTGAAATCATTTTTTGGGTGGAGATGCTGGAAACAGGGGCCTTCATAAAGGAAGGTTGATGCAGCATGCATAAACTTGAAGCCAGATAGCTCTGAGTTTGAATCTTGACTCAGATGTTGACTTGCTTAGTCTATGTCAGTGCCACCCACTAGAACTTTCTGCAGTGATGGAAATGCTCTATTCTGTGTTGTCCAATATGGTAGCCACTAGCCACATGTGGCAACTGAGCACTTGAAACCCAGCTACTATGACTGAGGAATGGAATTTTAAGTTTTATTGCATTGTAATTAAATTTAAATAGCCACATGTGCTGGTGCCCACCACATTAGAAAGCATGAGTCTAGACATTTAATTTCCATGAAACTTGGCTTTCTTATGTGTGTCATGAAGAAAACAGTAGCCCCTATAGAATGAACAAGGTGTTTTATGTAAAATACTTGGAGTGTCATAGGAAACAATACATGTTAATTCTAATTAGTGGTAGGAATATTTAAAGGTGTTTACAGGCAAAGTAGGAAGGTGGCAATGAAAATGAGGCAGGGAATCGAGGGGCTTTTTCCAACCGCCACGTCGGGAGGTGTTGGGAATCACACTGGTTGGCAAAAATTTGAAAATTTTTTTTTAGATGATTGACACATTTCCATTACTTTGTTACCTCCATCTGTTTCCCATCAGGAAATCCTTAAAATGCAAAAAGTCTTATTTACTGGAATTTGGGGGCAATAAGAAAGGAGGACCCAAGAAGGATGTTTCCCTCTCTGCAGCCACCTGGGGAGCAGGACCCTAAGAGGTAGCGGAGTTGAGGAAAAGAGAGGAGCAGGTGGAGTCCTTGCTCCATGCCAGTGGTGGGGCTGGAGAGACAGAGAATGGGCTTGGGGCTGAATAGGAGAAATGTGAGCCTCTCCAGGACAGACAGGCATGCGCGCACATGCATACACAGACATATACCTTTACCTGGGGCTTTTCTGATGCTCCTTATCAGGAACTGCTGTTTTCACAGGGGCCCCAGAGCTTCTGAGCTGAGTAAAGTGGATAGTTCACTCTGAGCCTGACTTTAAGGGAGGGGGAGGTAGGTTGGGGGTGGGGCTGGTGGAGAAACGGGTGCAGGCAGTGCTAAACCAAGGCAGTCCGGAGGGTCTTAAGGGGAGTCCAGCATCTTCTCCACCTATCCTTTCTTCCCTTGGTCCTCAGAGCCTGGAGCAACCCCATCTTGTTCTCCGCCCAGCCTGGAGGGTCCTCCAGAAGCAGCTGGCCCTGCTGGCCACATACAGTCTAGAGGAACTCTCCAGCGTGAACACCCAGACCACACCTCAGGGGGAGCCAGACACGCTCTGACATCGCACAGGTCCCGTGGCACCTACAGCCACCTTGTCAGGACCTGCCGAAACTGAGATCTCCCCCAGGCCTTGGGGTGCTCAACTATGCTCCTCTCTGGCAGTACTTCTCACCCCTAGTTAGCTTCTACTCTTTCTCCAGCTCCCAGCTCAATCATTAATTCCTCTGAGAAGCCTGCCTGCTCTGACTTTGCCCAATCCCCCTTTTCTTTGTTCCCAATACCTGCCATATTCTGCTTTTCTAGAGTTATTACAGTTGGAATTTTATTTTTATTGGAATGCTTCTTCAATGGATATCTCTTAGCCCTGCTGGACTGCAGGCTCCCCGAGGACAGAGAACACGTCTATCTTGCTCACTGTGGCAGCCCAAAGCCTGGAAACCATATGCCCTCTTGAGCTGCTTGTTGGATGAATGACAACATGCTCCTTCCCACCTCCCCGGTGCCCTTGCAGGACGCGTGGACGCCTGCCCCACCCGGGGTGGAGGAAGGGTGCGGCATGCACACTCACAGAATTGGCATCTGCGCCTTGAGGCATCAAGACATGCTGAAAAATAACTGCAGGCTGTGACACACCTCACATGTTGGTTAATAGTAATTATAGAAATAGTTTTCTTCCCTCTCCTACAACCCTCTCTACCTCCATAGCCCAAAAGAGCAGAACTGATAAGCTGTAAAATATATAAGGTTCAACCACTGGCTGCCAGCCGTACCCCTTCTTTCTTCCCATCTTTAAGCTTGGTTGTGAAATTATTGCACCTAATATTAAGAATAATAGCAGCTTGCTTTGATTGAGCACTTACTGTGTGCCAGACACTATTTTAAGTATCTCGCCTATACGAAGTCCTGTAATCCTCACATGAAGTAGTTATGATCATTATCTCCATTTTACAGATGAGGAAACTGAAGCAAAGCGAGGCTACATAATTTTGTAAGGTCACACAGCTAATAACTGTCATTCCTGGAATTTGAATCCCTTCTGCCTGGTTCCAGAGCCTGTGCTCTTCATGCTATTCTGCCTCTACCAAAAACAAAACGCCTTCTTCAAAATGTCCTCAGAGAATGTGACCAATAGCATGTCCTCATCTAGTATCACGAGTCAAATTGCAAATAGCCACATACAGAGCATCTTTGCATAAAGCTGCTTCCAGAGGTGCCACTCACATTGCTGTGTGGTAGCCTTCATATAGGAACTCCTGGGACAAATTCCTCAGTAGCTCAGAGCTAAGAGAAGGCTGTGCCTCTTGGCCTTCTGGTCTCCTTCTTTTTATTGGATAATGATAAGT
Organism: Cynocephalus volans; assembly: GCF_027409185.1. Lineage (NCBI taxonomy): Eukaryota > Metazoa > Chordata > Mammalia > Dermoptera > Cynocephalidae > Cynocephalus > Cynocephalus volans. The sequence continues at coordinate 60,507,609 of NC_084462.1, forward strand.
AATTTGTGAAGTTTCTTTCTCTGCTCTTGCTTCCAGGAAGCTCAGAGAAAAATTTTACAGTCTAGGTCAGTAACTTTTGCTAACCTGTTTCCTCTTCTTTTACTGAACTTATTCTCCTTCCGTCAGTCTTTTATTACTTAAACGTGTGTTTTTCATTCTGTTTTTCTTTCCTGGTGGTCAGATTTACTTGGACATGTGTTTGTGGTAAGATACCCCAAAACCTTTTTCAAAGAATGTAGAGGGTCAAGCACTATTATTTAAAAAGGCAGATTCTGTTACCTTGTCAAGGAACAAATGTCTAGTCATCTCAGCATCCACCCACAGGCTGTTGCCTCCTTCCCTCTCTCTAACCACACTCACCAAATTACCATCTCCCAGAACACATTTACAGCCTTCCCTTTGCAGGTTCTGAGTTCCGAGGTTGGTGCCCTGTCTCAGCCTCATGACCTCTAGGGCTTGCCTCCCCCAAGAACGAGGTAAGGGGATTGGACTCAATCATTGTTTCTCCCCTGTTTAATCTTTGTTTCCCAAAATTCTTTCTCAAACATATCCCAACCAGCCAAGATGATTGTTGTGAATTTTATTTTCTGTAGTTTTATTTCTAAAATAATAGATACTTTCAATATACTGGATATGTGTTCTCAATCCATAGTCTTCCTCCCACCCCAAATTCTAATACTTCTCCAGGAACTGTGGTCCTGTAGCATCTGACATTTTTAATGCCCAGTATCAATTCCCCTTTCCTCTGGTAACACATCCCAATTTTCCTTTAGGGAACGATTCTTTCTCCATTTGATGCAGTCTGAGAAGGACTGTCAATGGCTCCTGCTCACTCTTCGCCAAAGGATGAGCACACAAGCCACCAGCCCAATCAGATGTTCTCTCCCTAGCAGGTGACTTTTGAGCACTATGTCCCAGGGACTAAGCATGTTCTTAAAGATGGCGATGCCTAAGGATGCTGGCCATTAGTCCCTGCCACCCAGATCCCCGAGGCTGCCCTGTTCCTTGTCCTTTTGTAGCTAGGTTGTTCAGCTTCTACTTCAGCTCTCTAAGTTGAGTAGTCTTTCAGTCAATTCCTTTTTTGCTTAAGATAGTCAAGATGGATCCTGTTGCTTACAATCAATGAACACTAATTGATACATAACTCCTTCCACTTAGAATAATTGACCTGGATTATATTTGACATCTCTTTTTATCTTCCACAATCTGTGATTCCAGTAATCTCACATAACATAAATAACAGGGTGTCTAAGTCAAGATGTTGGAGAAAAAAAGGAAAATCCCAAAGCTATAGAAAAAAGATATTTAAAATTTTGTGGTAGATTAAATTATCATCTAACAAATATTCACACCCTCTCCTCAATCTTGATGAGAGAAGTATGGTTCCCCCCTTTTGTGCTGAGCCTGATCATGTGATCCCTGGGATGTGGGTGTGAAAGGGAGCCAATTCTGAGCCTGGGCCTTAAGAGTCCTGTGTTTCACCACCGTAAAAGTATCCAACCTCCCCTTTGAGAGGAACATGTCCTGAGCAGAATGAGAACCATATGGAGCTGGCCTGAACCCAACTTTCAGCCTGGAGCCAGGCTCAGTATAGAGAAAGTGAACCTTAGACAACCTACAGACACATGAGTACAAAATAAATGTTGGCTGTGAGATTTTAAGTTATTTTTGTTATGCAGCATTATTAAGGCCTTATCTGACTGATACAGATTTGTTGTGATTTCAGTTTACTTTGAACCTAACAATTTTCAGATTCATCCAGCCTGGAGAGGGGTCAGTGAAAGTCCTACCTGCCACTTTGACCTGATTGGAGGCACAGGCTTTGCAGGGGAGCACCTGGAACTCTTCTGCCTGATACATGGAGTAATCAGTGCTGGCCACAACCAGGGTATCTCCAGGCTTCCATGACTGTACATTGTCCTCCAGATTCAGGATGGTGCTGTTCACGTTGGTGTCAATGGTGACTGTGAGTTTGGGCCTCACTATAACCCAAAACAGGAAAGACTGAGATAGAGCCCTGTGCTCTTAGCAAACTTTTGGCTACCCACCTCTGCTTCCCTTCCTCTCCCTAAATAGGTAAATGTCAGGTTTGCCTATCCAAAATCCAAATCACTGGGCTCACTCCATCCCAGTCCTGGTACAGGTTTTTGAAGTCAACAAAAGCCCTACCAGAAAAGACTCATTCATTAGCTTTGGGCAGGGAAATTTTCCACTAACTTCTTAGCTGGAGTTCAATGTGACTGCCTCACCACACCCTCTTTGCTCAAGATGTCAAACAAATATAGTTTCTCTCAACTATTATTTACAGTAGCCATAGACGTCTCCCCTCAAAGAACTCCCATCCCTAATGACTGCCTTCCGGAGATGGCCAAGTGCGTCCGAGAACAAACCGACCATTTCCAATCCCTTCTAATGAGCACCTTGGGAACTGGACTTAAAATAAAAGCACCCAAAGGGGCCAAGAGCTGCGTGTCCGTGCAGGGAGGGCTGTAGAGAGGTCAGCTCTGTCCATCGGCACCCTGATTTCCTTGGACCAGGCCCTTCCCCTTCCTGAAAGGCTTATGGGCAGGGTGGGGCTCTTCTGTCTCCTGCCAACTCACAGGACCCTCCCATGGCCCCTGTCACAAAAGTGCTCTCCACCAGGAACTCGGGCCAGAGCACTGTGTCATTGAGATGCCCAGAGGCTGACCCAGCCATCCATACTCACAACACATAGCTGCCAGCTCAAGGAACAGAGCCATGGTTGCATTTCTGCCCCTGACAAGGAGCTGCTTACCAGGCTTCCCACAGAGGAATCGCACACGGTAGCTCTGACAGGCTCGGCCCCGGTCGTAGCACGCAAACCTATAATCCTGGCCTTTTTTGTAGACAACCTCGGTGCTGAGGTTAACTCCATCCACTGTAGTGGCCTGGGAATGGCACAGAAATTACAGGGCAAAGTCATTCTTTTATAAAGAAGGAAGGTGATGATTGCTGTTCTAAATATATACTCACAAGTCTAAAATTGTCCGTGCTGCAAAACGATTTAGAATGGCCTGAGATTATCATCCCAACAATTGCCCCATTAGTTTTGCCATGAGAAAGACAGCATGAGGTCTCAGAATGGATAAATGCTTTGCCTGGGGTCCTACACTACTCAATAGACAAACAGGTGATGTACTGCTCATCACTGGTGAGCGTTTTATGGAGCATCTACTTCCTCTTTCAAGACCTGGGCTGGCTACTTCTTACAGTTTGTACTGCCACCACCAACACCATGATCAGTGGCCAACATTTATTGAGGACTTGCTATGTTAATCCACTGGTGCCCAAACATGATTCCACATTATGTGGGGAGTCTTTTAAAAATATTCGTGCCATAGCTCTATCCTTAGGGTCTCAGGTTTGATCATATCCGGAGTACAGCCTGGGCATCTGAACTTTTACAAGCTCCCCAGGTGATTCTAATAGTAAAGTTTGAGAACCACTCTTTAGTGGCAGAGCTAAGTGTTTACTTATATTATCACATTTTATCTTTACAGCAAAATGATTGATGTTGTCGTTTGTTTTACAGAGAAGAAAACTGACATTCAAAGAGGTTGAGTAACTTGCCCAGGGTCATTTCAAAGCCAATAAGTGGCAGAGCTGAAACTTGAACCCAGACTTTTCTAACTACAAAGCTTCTAAGCCCCTCCCAGCCCTGCCCTCAGGCTCTCACTGCTAGAAAAGACAGAACATTAGTCCTTTGTTCAAATGTCTGCCTCCTCCCTCTGCATCGCGGGCTCAGGGTGGGCAAGGAGCAGGGTTTTACCCTTCTCCCTGTCCCCAGAATCCAGCCTAGGGCCTGGCACAGAGTGGGTCTCAGTGGATAGGAGCTGACAGGCAAACAGCCACAAGGCCAGGTAGAGAATTTAAGGAGCTGGTTCACAGGCGAGCATGATCCCTGACAGCTGGTGCTCATCCCAGAGCCAGGGTGTGTCTGCATGAAGACTGTGACTGTCATTCAGAGACATGCAATTGGAGCAAGGGCTGCAGCTGTTGTCATCTCTGGCACAGAGACCACAGGGACCAGGACTGGAGAAATAAAGAAGGAAAGTATAGCCAGTCAAAAAAAAAAAGGAGACTTTTTAGGAAACACTGTTTTGAACCCAGCAGGTCCGTTGTCTTTGGCTTGAAAGGAGAGCCATGTAGATGTGAGCTCAGCCACAGTTAAAATTCAGCCCTTTCCTGACGCAACACACTCACACATGTTACTTCGGGTGGTCTCTGCAGCAGCCAGTGAGGCAGGGGCTGCAAACTCACTCTTAGAGGCAAAGGCTCCCCCTCAGAGGGGTTCAGAGGCAAGCTCAAGGTCGTTTGACTGTCAAGCTCAGCTCCTTGGACCTCCTAATGTTTTCCCCTGAAGCTAGCATGTTCTCCAGTAGGAAAACCCATAATACTGAGAACTGAACCCAAAAACATCATCAAATGAAGCTAGATATTACTCAAGGTATAGTGTTGATAATAATTTCAAGAGAACATCCACTCAATTCTGAAGCTTTTCTTTTTTTCCTTCTTCTAACCTGAAGAATGACCTCAGTTTTGGATAAAAAGAGTGAAAAGGGATCTAACACTGTTCAGTGAAACAAATCTTCACTGTAAATAGATGTAATTTCATTGTTATTCATGCTTATAATAATAATAAAATAATTAACAATATTACCATAACTAATAATCAATTGAAATAATTTTAAATAATAGGTTTACAGGGCACTCACCATAGTTCAGACACTGCACGTATTATTGCATTAAACCCACAAAACATGAGGAAACAATTATTATCCCCAATTTTGCAAGTGAGGAAACTGAGGCACCGAATTAAGGAACTTGACTGAAAACTAAGGCCAGGACTGGTAGTGAGGCACCAGGGGTACAAAATTTAAGGTGGCACTCACTGTCAGGGTCATGGAAGTGCAGAGCTGGCACCTGACAGGAAGTGCTGCCTTAAATTTTGCACCATGAACACCTCACTCATTAATATGCCAAAGCTCACAAGCAGCAGAGCTGTGATCTCTCTGGAAACTCAGATCTCTCCAGCTTCAAAATACACTTTCCTAACCACCAAGGCAAACTCCAACCACTGTGCCAGCTGCTGTCAGGAATGCAAAGGCCTGCCAATCCAGTAGGTCCCGCTGGCCTTGAAGGGTGGGTGGGTTTTAAGAGAGAAGGTGGGAGGTAGGGATTTTTCAGCCGAGGAGAACTGAAAGAAGGGCAAAGACATGGAAACGGTGTGCTTTTGTTTTCGTGTTTTTGGAAAAGGTTTCTTTGAGGTCTACAGTGCCAGTCTCACTGCTTCCTCTCTGTCCCCAACCTGTGTCCTACAATCCTGTCTAGGTCTCAAATGTCGTTGACACTCTCTCCCTCACAAGATATGAGTGCAGAGGAAGTGGCCCAGGCAGAGAGTCACTGTGTGTAAGACATGGAGCCAGGCACTGGGGGCAGGCACAGCCATGAAGGGGAGGTGACAGGAGCCAGGTGATCACAGCACACTGTGATTTCCTGCAGTGGCAAAAGTAGCATGTGCAAAGTGCAGTTTCATTTCATTCTGTCCCACAGGTTAAACAACTGATGCGCTTGACACCCTTACAAAGAGCATGAAATCCTGCTCCTCTCACCTCCTGTGAGTGCAGAACAAGACTGGCCTTGCTTTTCCCGGAAAAAGCCAGGAGCATATTCTACATCAGCATCTTTTAACTTTTATGAATATAAAGAGGTGCTCTAGCTAAGTATGGGGGCCACTATTGATTGGTGGTGAGAAGGAGGGGTACACGACATTTCCAGGTGGCAGCACTTTCTCCTTTTTTCTAGAGATAAAGGTTAGAATTCACCTTTGGAGGCACATGACTTTTATTTTTATAGATGATGATCACCTCAACGGGCCTTGATTTTGCCCAGAAAAAGCCAAGGTCTTATTCTGGAATTGGGAGTTTTTAACTAATGAGGGGCTACCATGCTCAGCAAAATATTTCCAAAGAATGCTCTCACTGTAGAAAGACTGACCCAAGCCTCAGGGTAAGGGAAGAAAGCTGTTGTTGGGTCTTTTATTTTTCTCTGGACCTCAAATAGTTGAGAACTTGAACTCAGGGAATTCATCGTCAACGATAGTCCTTTTGTTGGAAGGAAACTAGCCCTGCAATAAAATAGACTGGTGGTTATAGAGTGTGGGGTGGGGTTTCCAGGGAGGGTCTCGGCTTTTGAAGCTCTCAGCCTTGGTTTAACTGTGCTTTGGGACATTCTGAGGAGGGCTTGTTTCCCTGCTGGGAGCACAGTAAATAGAAGAGTGGGGAAAAGCCTAAGGAAAGCTGTTTTACTGGCACAGAGAGGTGGTCTTCCTATCAACAGTGGTCTGGAGCCAGACAGTTGGCAGAGCAAACACCGGGAGAGATTTGTAGACCATGTAAGCATTCCTTGAGGATTTCCAGAAATATTTGGAGAGGGAAGGCTGGTAAAGGACTAGACTTTCTGTGGTCAAGTGAACTGGAGGGATAAGATTATGGCTATTTCCGAATTAAAGTTCAGGGTTGCAAGAGAAAATTAAAATTAAATCTGGGAAGTATATGCTTTGGGGGAGTCAGTGCTTTTTGATTCAGTTGGACCCAAAACAAGTCTGCAACTTGCAACTTAATCTGGGTAAATCCTTCTCAATAACAGCGAAGCCATGTGAAGGGAAGAGCCTTAGCCAAATAATGAGAAAGGATTCATCGGCCTTTGCTAAGTGTAAAACGGAGCGCCCTTCCTTGGATAAGCAGTCTCTCCTACAGTGCCAGGCGGAGGGCGACAGTGCTGCCCAGGACAGTGCTGTGGGGTGAAAACACAGTCAGACGACCTGGGGCTCAAAGTTAGGTGATCTGGGAGAAAGTGTTGTACAAATACCAGTCACTGTTTTTATTGGCTGAAAGAGGATAAAATGAGTAGGTGTGGTCTTTCTCAGATGACTTCTAATTCTATATCAAATCTTGTTTTGGAACAAGTCTGAGCATAAGGAAATGAACCCCATTTACTTGGCTTATGTCTCTCACATCTCCTGCTGTCCGTGGAGCCCAGCGTCCCAGCAGCTGAGCTGGTGAACTGTGAGGCCTGTGTATGTACCCAGCACCTTCTTTATGGAGCCAGCAGAGAAAGGTGAGGTCCCCTTTGGATAGAACTAACTACAAGTGAACGTCCTGAGCACACACTGTCCATTCTACGAGTGCTGGTTTTTATTCAGCTCATGGAGAACAAGGCGGAGGGTGTGTTCTCTATCTGGGCTGGGCTTGGCCTGGACCCCAAATCTTAGCTGGATCCTGTAGTCCTAAAGGAAATCAACTGAGAAGTGAGGCTGGGCAGGCCAAGCCTATCCCTGAGACAGGGACACCCTCAGTCATGACTCAAGGAGCAAGTGAAAGAGAAGCAGGACCCAGGAGAGGATTTGAGTCCTAGCTGTTGGGCAGATAACTAGCCTCGATGTTAGTCGCTAAAATGGAATGGTACTCTCTGGCTTACCTGCCTGGCCATGAGAATCACAGCACCCAAAGACAAGAAAGTTTGTGATTTATGGAGTCTTCTCCCAAATAAAACCTTTTAAATTATTTGATTGCTTTAAGTTTGGTACCTGTATATCAATGGGACGGTTGCAGATTTTTCCTGGGTAAGCTGCCCAGAGGTCTGAAATCTTCTCCCCACCTTTAGTCTGAGATACTTTATCATGGTCAAACCATTCTGTCCATTCCACATCTAGGCAGAAAGCAAAGAGCATAGTCAGGAAGTGGTCTGTGAGGACAAGTCACATTCACTGTAGTCCCCAAGCACCCTTGTCACAGCAGGAGTTGAATATTATCTGTCCATGGTTGCACCAGGCTGGGGAGTGCATGCGTGGCTCTTAAACAATCTGTCAACTCTACCACCTTTTGATGAAAAACACCTCTTATTGAGTTTCTTATTTTATAAAAGCATTATAAGTTCTTTGTTATTGCAAAAGTAAATGAACAAAAAGGAGAAAAATAAAATTCATTCTTAAACTCATGATCCAAGGATTGCCCCTAAGATTGCCACTTTCTGTAACCCCTGCATGTGGGCTATTTGAAGGTAGAGTGCTACTCCTGTCTGTGCTTCCTGTTCAGTGCCATTGCCTGGCACCCAAAAGGTATTTCACGAACTTCACTAAAAGCCATGGACCCCTAAACAGGGAGAAAACTTGTTGGGCTATTCGCCAGTGCAACTTGATTAATTAAAGACAGAGTTCACTTGCAAATTTCTAGTTGACTCTGCAATAGTTAAGCGGTCCTACTGGTCCGAAAGAAAAATCCTTGTTCTACAAAACAGTGATTCCTAGCCTTTTATTCCTCTTTTAGGTTTTGTCAAGTTGTCTCAAGCTCCTCACCTTGAACCCACTCACTGGACGAAGAAACATTGAAATACTCGCCGTGCTCTGACTGGAACAATTTGTATACCCGGGCAGCAGCGGAGCCAAGGTGTCCTGTCAGAGAGACCAGACACTTTAGTAATCGAACAGACCCTCAAACTCAAAAGGTTATGATTCCAAGGCAGAGAAAACCCCAAACACAAGTGGATCTGGAGCTATTTCTTTAAAAATTTTTTAAAGTTAAAAAAAAATCAGGCCATTTCTTTCACTTGTCACCCATCCTTTTGTTTCAGTTTTGGAATTTTAGTTGCAGCACTCCAACAAATCCAGATTTTGGAGCCCCGTCATTTCTTTCTTTTTTTTTTTTTTTTAAAGATGACCAGTAATGGGATCTTAACCCTTGACTTGGTGCTGTCAGCACCACGCTCTCCCAAGTGAGCTAACCGGCCATCCCTATAATAGGGATCTGAACCCGTGGCCTTGGTGTTATCAGCACCACACTCTCCCAAGTGAGCCACAGGCCGGCCCCTCCATCATTTCTCATGACCTGAATTCCTTCCTGGGGTTAGAAGGAGCAATGCCTCCCACAACTTCATGGGGCCGAGGAGGCTCTCCCTGTGTGCTAAAGGCCCCTGCGAAGTGTCTCTGTAGCTCAGACTATTACCCCAGTGGGCTCTGTCCCAGTTCTTATCTTTTCTATGCCATGTCTATGTTTTAGATTAAGTCACTGGAGACTACTTTGAAAACGTAAATAGTATCTCCAGGGATTGACCTTTGGTTGGTATCGACTTTTGCCACCTTCCTGTAACATGGCCAGTTCAGGGGCTGGTCACCCAACTGGGTGTTGGAAGATGAGAAGCCATGCTCTGAGAGAAGGGGGTCATTCAGAAGGACGCCCAGCCTGTCACCAACAACTTATTACCGTGATATTCTATATGGTCTTCAACCGAAGAAGAGGGATTTCCTTTCACAGTTAGAAAACTCCAAGGGTGTCTGAAAAAAACAGCAAAAGACAGGGTCCTTCACACATCCAAGCCTGCACAGGGGGCAGAGTCGCAACAGCAGCGAGTGGACGAGCAGCCGTCCCTGCTGCGTGGGGAGGTCCGTTCACTTGCTGGGCTTCTCTCCTCTGCAAGGGCAGGAGCCTCTCTCTGCGAGCACCCAGCTAGCCTTCCTCACCGCCCGGCCTGCCTGCTGTGTGCTTATCACTGGCCTCTTTGCTTCATTCTGGCGGGAGACAGGGTATGAATCATAAATCTACAAACCAGCCAGCAGACCTGCTGTACCACCCCTGCCAAGCTCAGTTACATCCATAGGAAAACATGTTCCAAGACAGAAAGGTCACTTCTCTCATGCCCCGCTGCCCTAGAGCTGAGCTCAAGGAAAATGCCAGAAGCTAATGTGGCTGACAACCCCAGCAACCTGCCTTGGGCCTTGGGAAAAAAAGAAATATCTCTTCCTCTTCATGGGGAGGGAAGAAGAAAAAGGTTTAAGATTTTGAAAAATTGTACGCTCGTCTTGTCTGCATTTAAGCATGCACTGCTACAGGGCAGGAAGGATTTCTCACCTGTTTTTGTCTTCCCCATAAGGCCTAATGCAGTGATGGGGTCCAGGACATGCTACCCCCAAACACGGCACCTTGGCATGTTGGATACATTCAGCTCAAGGAATTTGAGAAACGGCAGGAAGTGTTTTCTGACCTTCCTCTGAAACAGGTCACTGGGATCCTCGTGTGAGAGGTGCCCTCCCTGTTCCTGAAGGAAAGGGGCATCCTTATCTCCAAAGACAGAAGGACAGACAGAGGAATTGAAGAGCCTTGCTAAGTCTCCCCCAGTTCACTACTCAACTCACACCTTTTGTCCTGCCACATTTTCCTACGACTCTCCGCTCTACATCAAAACCCAGCAAAAAGACACTTAGGTCTAATTGCTTCTTCGGAACTTCATGTCCTTATAAAGGTGCCCATGTACTGTAAAACTTATTATATTAAATAAATCTGTGTGCTTCTCCCTTGCTTTGTCTTTTGTTAAAGGCACTCCAGCTAAGAACTTAGAAGAGGGGAAGGAAAGATATTTTTCCTCCCCTACAGTAGTCTCTCTCTTATTATACTAGTTGATTCTGATGCTAAATAGCTCTTATTATTTCAGTTTTGATCTCTCACTTGGAAAGTAAGTCATTATTGAATGGTGTGTCCCTGAGGTTGGGGATTTGACTATGTCACTCTCTTGCTTAAAATCCTTCAGTGGGTCCTCATTGCCCTTTGGGTAAAAACCAAGCTCCTTGGTACAGAGCCAGAGGCCCTCCTGTGCCCCTCGTCCTCTCACAGGTACCACTGCTACCTGGACTTGCCCGCTCCTTCAGCAGGGCACGCTTTCAGCTGGGCCTCCGAACCTGCTAGTGTCTGTGCAGGGAACCTGCTTGGTCTCATCCTCCCCTGTAAGTCTGCACTAAACTCCACTCGCCCACTCTCGTGCTCTCTTGTACCCCACCATCAATCCCCGTTAATGCTGCCTTCCCACGAGAGTGCAAAGCACACCTGGTCCAGCCTCGTGCCCCCAGCCAATATCTGTTCAGTAACCATTGCCTGAATGAGTGAACAATTATTGACTTCAGATGCTTTATTGCTCAAAGTGTGTCTCTATGAAAATGAGAGGTAAAAATGTAATTCCTGCGTACCTATCTCCTTTATCTGTATGAATTTCCATGGTGAGCCCCCATCCTTCCCATGGCTCTTGTTTATAAGGAGAGAATAGCTGGTAACATTCACTGAATGCTTATTCCGTGCCAGACATGATGACAAATATTTCGCTCATATTATTACATTTAATCCTTCCAATGGTCCTTTACAATAGCTCCTGATATATCCCATTTTACAGATGCAGGAACCATGCAAAGAAAGAATGAGTCACTTGCCTATAGTCACATTTCACAGCAGGTGCAGTCCAGACTCGAATTCAGTGCCATTGGATATCAGATCTTGGGTCCTAAGCCATTCCCTTCTTTTGCTGAGGCCCAAAGTAGTCCCCTCATGGTTCTATCTCTCATTCTAAATTAATAAACTGGCCTTTTGGTTTATAAAGCAATAAAATGGAATGCACTTGGCACTTGCTAACAAAGAAGCCTTACCATGCCAAGATATCATTATTATCTTAGCTGTTTGAGTTTCCAACTTGAGTCTCCCTTCCAGAAGAAGCAGCCCTTGGGCTATCAGAGAATGAACCCTGGAACCTGGAGACCCATCCCTAACCCAAGGAATCTCTACCCAGTCAGTAAAATTGCTCTGAGCCCAGAAAAGGCTCTGGCCTGCCGACCTTGTCCCTGATCTGGGTAGCTGAACAGAGGGACATCACAATCTCCAAACAGCCATGGGACAGATAACCTTGACTTTCCACAGAGCTGAGATCTGATTCAACATGATAAACGATGTGGTTACTGTGGGGCAACAGCTTCCTCTTGGTGCTAATGTGTGTGAACGCCCATGTCAGGCATGATGCTACAATCTGAAGCAAACAAAACACACACTTGAACATGCCAGAGGGCCCCTTCTCCTTGGGCGTTTGGCTTGGGCACAGACATTTTGCAAAATCTCTAAAAACTATTGTCTGCCATTCCCAAGGCATGACATGACCCCTTTGTCAAAGAAAGGGAAAATGAACATTAGCTGCACATCTGCGGCATGGCTTTTACATATGGCTGTTGCTCAAATAACAGTTTGTATGTGGTTGACTGAATGAATGAGTTCATATAAACAAAGAACTTTTTTGTTTTAAGAGTGGACTATCCTTGTAAGAAAAACTAGGCTTCCTTTAAGAACAAGCCCCAAATATGTCCAATGCAGATGGACAATGTGCCTGCAACCCTCTAGGTCATCATTTAGGGTGACGTGGCTGTGGGGAAAAGAGAAGGAAAGGTAAATTCTGGGTGGGATGGGGTTGTTTTAGCGCCTAGAGCCTGATGGAGGTGAAAGTGATGGGCAGTACCTAAATCCAAGGTGTAGGAAGTGTTTGCTGCCCAATTTGGTCATCGCCTTCCGGGCCATGTCATCCAGGTTTCGAGAACCTTCATCATTCACTGCAACAGAAAGTATCCTGCCATTGGGCACCGAGTTCAAATACTGGACCAGACGTTCACTCTCTTTCTTGGATCTATAGGTGTCAAACCTGAAAAGGACAGACAGACGGGATTTGAAAAGTCTTGACAGCAGCCAAAAAACAGAGATCTGAGTACGTGTCTGTGTTGCAACAATGAACATGCTATCCAAAGATTCTAAGGGCTGTGATTTTTAGATGATGAAGCCTTTTATTTTTTTAGAGTAAATAAGTTTAAATATTTTGCATACTGTTCAATGATATCCAAGAAGAAGGATAATGACCGTAATGATCATTCATTGGATAAAATGCCAAAAATATGATTGCAGCAGTGGAGACTTCAAGCTCCAGGACACTGAGCATGTCATGCACTTGGGGTCCAGGCCTTTTGATGTTTCCCTTCCATCCTGGAGGCAGTGGCTCATGCCTCTTGCAAGAACCTGACTTTAGGAGATGGTTCTGACAGCTAGAGCATCAGGAATTTATATCTCTAATCCAGACTGAAAGAACTCCTCCAAAATTCTTAGAAATGACATGGAAACTACCCCAATCACTTCTTCCATCCCTGGAGCAGTCCTTATAACAATACATCTTAGAATCATTAAAACATAATCTCTGATTTGCATAGTAGCAGTAATACAACACTTGGTCATTGTAAATGCGTTTTTTTTCTTATTTACTTTTTAAAAAGTTATTTTACTTTATTGTGGTAGGAACACTCACTGTGAGATCTACCCTTTTAACAAATTTTTAAGAGTACAATATAATATTGTTGTACAATGTTATACAGCAGATCTCTTATTATAGCAAGAACCAGTAATCTCAAAGTTGACAAAGATAACCCACCCTCACACACACAAAATATCCGTAAAATGTAGATTCCAAAAACCAAAATCTATACCACTGGTGAGAAGAATTTACAAAGGAAAGACACAATTTTGTAACCATCCCCACTCTTCCCCACATATGTATAAAGATGTCATGCAATTACAGTGGAAATTCCAAAAGAATGTGTCTTGGAACTTACGCAAAATAGTTCTAACATGAACCTAGAGAAACAAGGCAACGTGAACAGCCAAGGCAGCTTGGAAAAAGAAAAACAGTGGTGGTACGGGTGGTGGCTGGATATGTGCTCTTGAGTTCTTAAACTTGTTTTCAACCATTTGCGTAACCTGGTCCAACCCCACCTAGCTGCTCAGCGTCCACGGCCCCTCCCCAGGAATTGTCTGCTGCAAGCCTGCAATTCTTCTCAGTGCCTGAGACCACACCACACACCCACCCCTGTCTTCACTCATTCATCTCCACCTTTTCTCTGCCTACTCAAATCCCTACTGCCTTTCAAGAGCTGACCTAGGTTGTTTTGTTTTGTTTTGTTTGTTTTGTTTTGTTTGTTTTGTTTTGTTTTTGGCAGCTGGCCGGAACAGGCCAACCTAGGTTTCTACTCCTCCAGATAACCTTCTCTGGTTGCTTTAGCCTGCATGTGTGCGTGTGTGTGTGTATGCGTGTGTGTGTTAGTATCTTTACACATTCAGCTGTCAGATCCCTGAAGTTTCCGATACTTTAAGCAAAAGAGATTTGGAGCAAGCAGCTCCCAATGTGTAGTGTCCACAGCATCTGTCCAGACAACTTCCATTAACCACTTCAATAATGAATTACACTTAAAGTTGGATAGCCGCAAGCAACCATGCTGTACTTATTTAAGAGGCAGCACCAAGGAACCACCACACCAGTGAGGGACTGTCCTCTCTTGCATGAAAGCAGGGGCTCTCTGACATACTTTGTGTCGGTCACGCTCATCTGGCTTCAATTGTTACCTGTCGGCTAGGCTTGCTCAGCCCCAGGCCAAGGCCTGTCACCAGGGAACCTGGGCAGACAATGCAGAAGTTAAGGGTCCAGGCAGATCCGGGTTTGAATCCCACCTCCAGCACTTACCAACCTTGTGACTGAGCACATTTAGCCCTGCTGAGCCTCAATGTTTTCACTGGAATAATGTGGATAATAACAGAACCTGACTCACAGAATTTTTATGAAGATTAAAGTACATATGGTTAAAGTGATGAACCCAGTGTTTTGCACAGAGAAAGATCAGTGACTGTATTATTGTTACTAACATTCACCAGAGGGCAAGGTTTGGCTGTCCTGCAAACACCAGCAAGTGCTTCAGCTCTGACTCCACCTTTCCCTCCACCACAGCTGGTTCCCAGCTGCCTTCATGTCCACGCTCAGGCCTTGTGCCCCATTCCTGAGGAGTTCCACGTCTCCCTTCCCCAGCATCACCAGCATAGTTCTGGCTTGGCTTGTCTACCCCAGCTGTATTTCTCCCTCTGAGCACCTGAAACAGCCTCTGAAGGGCCAGGATGAAGGCCCCCGGGGACTTGAGGGGCAGGTCCAGACTGTGCAGAATCTGCCAGCTTATACCAGCATCAGGGAAGAGTGTGAGAGGAGAGGGGGTGGGAGACCTGCCCACTCTGCCTTCCAAATGTCTCTCAAGTTCATCCACCTCTGTCGCCGCTGCTTCCCCCTGAGTCCTCGCCACCATCATCTCCTCCTGACTACCTCCACCGCCTCCACTTTTGCCTTCCACAATCAATCCATTCTCCTCACAGCAGCCAGAGTGCTCTTGTAAATTAGATCATGCCCTTCTTAAACTCCTTGAGTGTCTTCACACCCACTTAGAATAAAATCCACCTCCTTACTGGTGGCCTTGAAGGTCCCTGCCTATAACTCCAACATTATCACATGCAACTCTGCCATCACTTATGCTCCTCCCTCTCCGGTGGCCTCCTGTCCTTTGAGAATGTCACATCCTTTCTCACCACTGGCCCTTTGCACTTGCTGCTCTCTGTCTTGAACACTTTCCCTGACTCATCCTCGTCCCGCATTTCTCAGCATGGGTGCTGCTTCCTTCCACTGACCTTCCTCAACCACCCCATCCAAAGTGGTCTTCCCTAGTTACTCTCTACCATTTTACTGTCTTTTTCCTCCTTATTTGATTATGACAGTCTCAAACAATATGTGTATGTGTGTGTGCATGCTTGTTCCTGTTACACCCAGCTTCACTGGGCAAATGGCTGGGGAGGGAGAGAGGTGACCCCCTGAGGGCAGGGATTCCCAGCTGTTCCATCCACTGCTGAACTCCCAGAGCCTAGAGCAGCACCGGCCAGGGCACAGGCTCCGTAAGTGTATGTGGAATGAATGAGTATATGTTTAAGTGAAGGCAAACCTACCTGTCAGAATGGATGACTGTGCCTGATTTGGGGTCGATGACATGAACAATGACTCCACGGTGACCCCAGCTCCTTTCAAAAAAATAGCCTCCCTCCTGCATGCCACCTGGGTGAAGGGTTTTGTTCAGAAATGTCCAGGAGAGCTTTTTCTGTCCATGCAACTCCAGGGTGCCCCCTCTGCCGACTCCAATGTACTTCAAGCCGTAGTAAGGGTCTGGCTGAACAGTTTCATCAGCCCTGCAAGAAAAAAGGGCTCCTCAAAGTTGGCCAACACATCTCCCTACTAGATGCTGAACCCACAGGGGACCCAGGAGTCACTGCTCCCTGATTCCCACTGTGGCTACCCTAGAGCCAGTCACACTTTTGGTGATTGCATAAGGTCAGTCAAAATAGCCTTAGCAACCCAATCTTTCCAAACCAGACCAAAATGAGGCCCCAAAGGCCAAGCAGAAGTACTTATCATCAGTTTACATGTTGGCACTTCTTTTCAGTTCTAAGTATTTTACATTTTTATCCATATCAGATGAGGAATCACCTGAACATGTACTGCATACCCTTGAGTATTCCTGGCTATCACTCTTAGAACTCTCAATTGCTAAAGAGGGAACACGGCCAGAGGCAAATACCACATGGAATTTTCCTGAATCTAGTCCATCTAAACCCATTAAGTAAACATTCGCAGAGCCTCCCTGAACCATGATGTGATTGGAAGGTGGTTGCAAGGCGGGTAGACGCTTCTGTAACACAAGTGTGCCTCCCAGACCATGATAAATAAAACGCCTTGTGTACTTCTCCAGCTCACCCAAATCACCATGTCTGTCTTATTCATGATCACAATCCGGCAACACAGAATGACTAAAGTCTTGGTGTCTTGCCTCTCTCTTTCCTTTGGAAAGCCTCCTACCCATCATATCCAAGAGTAGCATTAACCCACAGGAATGGTCAACCCACCTTCCATACAAGATGATGCTAAAATTGCCCTGGAAAGGGCAGAGGGCACTCCCAGCATGCATCTCTCCTCCATTGTCAATCAGGATGTGCCGGGTTCGCAAAACAATTGGCTCATTGTGGTCTTTAATGACTAGTTTGCCTGAAGAAGTAGAAATGGGGTGAGGTTTAAGAACATGACTGTTAAGGACAAGGTTATAGCAAAACCAAGGGCACACCCTGTAAGCTCCCCATCTCAACCAGGCAGGCACAAAGGCATGTCTTCCAAACACTTTTATGCTCATTGTGCTCACAAGTAGTTACTTTCCTCTTCTTTCCACTTTGCAATGTGGAAATAATGCCCGTCCGGTTTACTGCCATCACTGAATGCACAGCACTCAATAACCAAGCATCTAAAGGTAAGATAAGCAGAACTGCTTACAGCACCAATAAGGAGCTTCCTCTACAAACGCTCCCTTCACTAAGATTGGACAAGCTCTGCCAAGCCATTCCTAAGGGCTGGGAGTCGATGGCTGTCTCAAACAACCAGATGCTCTGACTTGAACTGACAGTATGTGACATGTGTTCTGTCCGTCTAAAGTCATGGCAGCCTGCAACCCATCTGCCAGGCTCTGTCTGGTGGAGGGAAGAGGAGGTATGGGGTGGAGATTGGCTTACCTCCCTCTGAGATGTGGATGGAGTGGACTGTGGCAGAAGAGGTGAGCAGCAGTGTCCTGCCCTGGCTGATGTACACATGGTGGTCTTGGTCATGGCCAGGGTTCCAGGACTGCAGCTCAGGGCTCTGGTCAGGGCACCCAGTGGCCACTGTCAAAGACAGAGAAATGTCACTGCTCCCATCTACCAGCCTCACCAAGCAAGAATTGCTACAGACCACAAGGGGGGCTGTGGCACAAGGCAAGGCCCCTGCCTCTTCTCTATTAGAGCTAAAAGCACAACCTTAGAGAACAGAGAGACCCCCCTAAACCCTGAGGGAACCCTGGGGTCCAGTCCCATGTCTTTCACACCATTTATAAAATGAAGGGTTGACCAGATGACTAGTCAGGACATTCTAAGAGTTGAAGCTATGTAGTGGTTTACTCAGGTTATTTGAGTCCCAAGACATTCTGTCTTCTAGAAAACAGTGTTTGAAAAATTTACAAAACTCTTTCTCCATCTGCATGAGAATTTGGCTTTTGGTTAATTTTCTAGCTCTGTTCCCCTGGAAACTGGAGAAAGACAGCGTTATGTAAACTATGTTACTTAGCAACATTTCTTATAACAAAAGTGACTCCTGATTGGTACATGGCATCTAAACTGGAAGGAATTATAGTTTATATTTCTACCTAGTGGAGATGTCATGCTGTAGGCTTCCCTGAATACAGTGAGTCTTGTAAGTGGACATTTTGCAGGAACCCTGAAAATTACATCTATGGAGTTTCTGTAAGAGATACTGACTTCAGTGGGGCATGAGGCTTCTAAGCCAGAGCAGTTCCCACACTTGTCCAATGACAGTCTTACTTCCTCTCACCTGAGCTGTCACCTGGGGAACTAAAGAGAATAACCTCTGGATGGCTGTGATGGGTGCTGCCAGGACTACTCCCGTGGAAGAGAAACACTTGACGCTGCTCTGATGGCCGTCCGGGTTTCCTGTCCTATGTCTTCCAAGTGAGACTGACGCCAAGCACGGTGTATGTATGGTTGCCTCGTGTGCCTGAATGTTTCATTGAACCCAGAAAGGTCCCAGGGTGGGTGTTGTGAGGCGCTTCTCCCTGACCTCAGCACAAGCACAGGGAGGAGTCTGTTTCCCTGTGGCTAACCCGGCTCTATCCAGCAGCGTATCATGGCAGGGTGGAGGGAAAAGGACTGTCACAGTCTCAGAAACTGGAAGAATCTCTGTGGACAGCAAGGAAGAACCCAGAGGAAAAGAGGTGAGAAGAGGCCATGGGCAAAGCCAGATGAGAATGGCTTGGCTCAGAGAACAAGCCCCAGTGACTAGAAGGTTATGAAGTATGAAACTGTAGATTTCAAAATCACCTGGGGTGGGCGTAGGGAGGGGGTAAGCCCATGGCAGGGTAAGATTTCAGATGGCAAAGGCCCTGGGGTGGGTACTGGAAGGACTGGAGGCCAGCTCCACACTCAGGCCCAGAAGAAGGGGGCCTGAGAGAGGCTGAGTCTCTCGAGCAAAGTGGATTCCACACACCTCGACCACAGCATGGGACTGGGCCCCCGGAGAGACTCTGGCTTCACTGTAATTACTAGCACGTCAGTTCTAACTGTTACTTGATGTTCATTCATTTATCTCTAGAGTAGGAGTGTCTGTCCCATATTTATACATCTCAGGGAGAACCAGAAGGGAGTTGCCCCTTTATTTACACTTCACAGCACAGATATGGACCCCTAAGCCACCACTGAGTCGTCCTTTTCACCCACCTGAAGGCAGCGACACTTCTCTGCGAAGTCTGGTGCAGGCTCTCAGTGGGTATTTGCAGAGCCTCATTCCCCATCCTCTCCTCCCCAGCTGCACGACTACCCTCTGCTAGGCTCCATCTGCCCCTCTGTCAGCCCTAACCCAGGCTTTGGATCTCTTCCATTAGGAAGAGAATTTCACATTGCTTGGAGTTTCACCGAAGCAGCCCTTCCAGCTTCTGTAAACCCCGAGAGGCTCCAGTAGTGGCGATCTGATGAAAAAATGTGGGGCTTGCTCATCAGTGGACTTTGCGTTTTGATGTAACAGCAGAGTCACGAGAGAGCCACCAGGACGGGCTGGGGTGTGGGCTCAGTGTGTACTGAGCAGTCAAGGGTGGTTCTGAGGACTGGGCTCTGGAGCCCATCCCTGGGTTTGTCTCCAGACGGGGTCAAGTGTTTGACTGGCTTTCAGCAGAGGCCAGTCAGAGGCCCTGGGCTGCCTCCCACCTAGGCATGGATGTGAGTGTCTGTCTTGGAGGTGACTCCCCAGGCATGTGGGAAATATATGTGGTCAACTGGGGAGTCCAGTCGTCCAGGCAAGGAGCCATGAGCATGCTGGAAATGAAACTTTCCAACTCCACTGGACAAAGCCTGCAGGTCTCACAAACCACATCTGCCAGGATAATCCTGACTGCCCTGTCTACTCTCAAGTGTATGAATTTGCATCAGACTTTGCATCCAAATTTGGGGGTGGTCAGTCTGACCCTGGAGGCTCTCCTGACATTAGGAACACAAATCCCAGCTCTCCAGAAGCTCCGAGCCTTTAGCTAAAGCACAGCAGTTACAAGATTGGCTTCAGGTGGACACTCTCTCATTGGAGGTGGGCATTTTGCTCTCAGTGAAGCCAGTGTCAGTGGATTTTTCATTTGTATGGGTCAGTGAGTGGCTGAAATATCACGATGGCAATCACCCTTACTTTCCCAGGAAGGGCCACACGATGCAGGATTGAGAGGGAAGGCAGCCCTAACCCACTTGGAGCATGAAGGGCAAGGGTTGGCTTCTCATCTCTCTGATGTCAGAGAAAAGCACAGACCAGAGAAGGGGACACCAAGGACAGGAGGATTTCGGTCCTTGGGAAAAGCCAGAGCCCTGCTCTAGAGTCTCAAGTAGCTTAGAAAAACCAAAGGTAGTTTGCAGCCTGCGGCCAAAGATATAAGGTCCTTTATTTTTATTGCAGAAAAGCTCTTTGGAGCCCTTCAGAGGAGCCGCATGACGACTTGGGGCTCTTATTGTCGAAAAGCATCAAACTCAGTGAATAGTGATAGTATTAAAAAAAATAGCTATCAGTGGTGATGCTAGTATTATTAAACTCCTGTTCAAAATTTAAAAATTGTTCCCTGTCTCTCCCATCTTCTATCCTAATTTGATTGCTGTTTCCCATACCCTAGGCAAACTTGCTTTGTGCTTCTGGATGTTAATCAAAATCACTTAAAGAAAAAGTTGACATCAAGAGAGAAAAATAGATCTAAGCTAAAAAGTGCTTTAATGTACCCAGATCTGATGACACCGAAGCAGGAATGTTGAGATCAGGTGGCCCAGAGGTGTGAATTTGGCTCTCAGATATGACAGTTTTGTTTTTCCTGGCTCCAAGAGTAGTTTTTATCATTTGAATTAGTTACTAACATTTAAAAACTATGAAGCTTTTACATAAAAATATAGATTTCTGACTTCTCTTAAAAATTCAGAAGATCCTGCAACAGGGCACCCACGTTCCCACATGGCAGCAGTTGGCCAGAACTGAGAAGTAAATGTCCCTGTAGAAGGGACTCCACTCTCCAGGAGACCCCAGTCACTACCTGGCCAGCTTCATTCTTCTATGTCAGATGCCTGGCTCCTGTAGACACTGAGTTTGCAAGCCCAGATTCTAGTCCAACCCTTTCATTTTATGGATGATGAAACTGAAGCCCAGGATGAGACTTGCCTGGGATTAAGGAGTTTAGTAAGCACAGGCCAGTACCCTGCCCCCCGACCCTACCCCATGGCTCCCTCCCCTGACCCCTGCCTCCTGCAGCCTTGCTTCAGGGAAGGGCTGTGCCTTCCTCGCTGAGATGTGGAGGTCCAACTGCTTGGCAGTGGCTCACCTGTGGATGCAGCCCAAGGGAAGAGGGCTAGGATGAGCCAGCTGAATGTCAGCAAGGTCTTGAAGGAGAAGTCATGCCTCCTGGCAGCTGCCATCCTGGCAGAGTGCTCCCTGAAACAGAAGCACACCAGAGTCAGACATTCAGCCTTGGTGGGCTCGTCAGTTTGCACAGTAGACATGGAGACAGATAGAGCCACATACACACACAGAGGCAGGGGACGGGGCACACTCCAGATGGCCTGGTTCAGCGTCCTCACTAGCAGCTTCCTCAGCCACCAACACTCAAGGCTGGGCAGATCTGGACACGCAAACCCTACCATTGTCCTGCAGCTCAGAGACCAAGTGACGGATGAAATTTCATCCCTGGAGACCAAGCTCCCTCCTCTCCAGGATGAAGCTTTTTTCTTAAGTTAAAAAACAGAGAACAAAATGCACCCACTAAACATGAGCTAGGGATTAGATGCCACCAAATTGCTATGCAATCTCAGCTAATTTGTTTAACTTCTCTGGATCTCAATTTCCTAATCTTTAAAATGAGGTTGTGGACTGGCTGATTTCTAACCTTTATGTTATCAATCTATGCTTCTAAAACTGGTTTTGGATAATAATATTGAAAGCCCAAATATAGATGCCTACATATTATAAACCCTCTTCATATAACCTGTCCAAAAGGAAGGTAGGGCAAAGATAGCTAATTGTCCCTCAGTATCCATTTTCTCCTCCTTTCTCAGTAACAGAACCCCACGTTTTTATCTGGGCACATGGCTGTCTTGAATAAAAACTATGTTTCTCAGTCTCCCTTGCATTAGACATGACCTTGGAATTAAGTTCTGGTGAATACAGCAGAATATATAGAGTGTGAATTTCCAAAAATGCCCTTAAGGAAAGGGCAGGAAGACTTTCCTCCCTCCTCCCTCCTTCCTGTTGGCTGGAATGTGGATATGATGGCTGGATCTTCAGCAGCTATCTTGGGCCATGTAGTGGGAGCTATACAAAGCAAATAGAAAGAAAGAACTTAGGTCCTGACCCTGTATAGAACCAGCATTGTCCTGGATGATGGATTTGTTTTTATGTGAGAGAGAATTTGAACTTCTGTCTTACTTTCTCCACTGTTTTTTTTTATTATTATTTCTTCTTCTTCTTTTACTCATACATAAGGTGAATATGGAAATCTATGTAGATAAACCTCAAGACAGGAACTTTTAAAATACGATGTGAGATTTCCCTTTCAAAATATAATGCCATTTGGAGAAATGTCTTTGTGTTCAAGTCCTGTGTGGCACACACAGAAAGCTTAGACTGGGCTTTGGGAGTGGCCAGCTCCAGCTTCTATGCCATCTTCCCATCCCTCCCCTGAATATGACTGTAGTCATGCCCAGAAACAAACAGATATTCTCCTGCACTGCAAAAGGGGCCAAAATCTCTCTCACTTGACACAGGGTCCTCCCTTCAAACCAGTTCAGCAACAAATCCGATCACTCCTGACCTTTCAGTTCAAAGTGAAGCTCTTTGTGTGAGCTCAGTGAGCTGGGGCAGGCAGTAGGAGTCTGAAAGGAGCACTGGGCCCTCTGCCTGGTCCCTCCCACACAGGTGTGCTTGGGAGGCTGGGGAGGGATGAAGCAATGCTCCCAGAATCAATGCTGTGGTGTCCTCTTAACAGGCCCCCTGCTTGTCCCAGGCCTGATCTGCCGAGAACAACAGGGCCCATTCTAGTCGTCACTTTGGCCAGAGTGCTGAAGTCATGCATCACAGCCTCTGGGAATGGCACCTTTCCCATGGCCCCCAAAGGAGGAGTGCCTGATTTCATGCTCTTTGCAATAGAAAGGAGGGGACACCAGGGACCGGAGAGCTTCGTGGTCCTCAGGGGAAAGCCAGAGCCTGGCTCTCAAGTCTCAAGCAATTTAGAAAACCCAAAGTTAGTGTGCTGTCTGCTGCCAAAGAGTCCCAAATCGTTATGGGACTCCTCTGAAGAGCACCTGGACCTGAGGCCATGGGCCAGCACCTTCACTTGGAAAAGGAATATGACAGACAGCAAGGTTGGAGGAGGCAGAGGTTGGAAGGCAGTCTGCATGGGGACACCCCTCTTGCCCTAATTTAACCCTCGTCGGGACATTTCCTTCCTTGGGCCCCAGACTTCCCATGTACAGAGTGGGAAGGTTGATGACATGGACATTGAAGCTCTGACATATTCTGATTATATCACAGGTTATTTCAAAGACCAAGAAAAAAAATCACTTTCTGGATGGATGTAAAACAATTTCCCTTCCACTCGGAGGAAATATTGCAGAAACCCCTTCTTCCTAGCATGAGTGAGACCTTCTGCTCTGTCACAGAGTCAGCTGTCTGAGACAGAGGAGGCAGAGACATCCCCCTGCCCACAGTGGCGACCTCCACATTGCCGAGTAAGTGTCGTCTGTGCTTTCTTGCCCGTGAGTGGCTTCCAGCGCCTAAGTACAGACATCCCAAGACACATGCTGTTGAAGTGAATCCTGAAAGACTCCCAAATTTCACTTGGGAATTCTTCACCAAGGAAGGACAACTTCCTCCACTGGCCACTAAAATCTTTCTGGCAACAGGAATTGGGATTGGGCTTCTGGGCTGGCAGGTGGTGTGGAAGCAGCTCCCGGCTGCTGCGGGCCTCAGAAGAGCGCACGCAGCTAACGAAGCTCGAGTCTCCGCAGGAAGCGTGGCTGGAGGCTGGCTGAGCGTGCCCTGGCTGGGGTAGGGGGCGCTCAGAGATCAGCCTTGGTGGCCTGAGCCAGCTTGTGCCTTAAAGCGTGTAGTGAACTCCTTTGGCAGAGTCTGTGTGGAAGAGAATGCAGACACCCTTTTCCCAAGGCCAGCCCTTGGGGACGCTCCACAAGTCTTCACAACAGCAAGTGAACATTTTCCAGAAGCCTGGTGCTCCCCAGCCCAGCTGCTCGGTCCCATGCATGCCCAGCCTCACAGGGCCAAGGAGACACAGGAGCACCGGCAGGACGGGAGGCGATGTCTGCTAGCGTCTGTTCTTTGTCACTGCCGTCACTCCCAGGCGCCTGGGTCTCAGCTGTCCCTTCGGGTGGCCCCAGCCACAGCTGCCCTGGAGTCCAGAGCTGCCACCTGCAGAGCAAGATGGGGGAGAGATGCAGAGTGTTATAAGAGCCTCCAGAGAGACCCCAGAGCAGCAGCCCCATGGCGCCCCCCGCAGGTGGGGAGAGGGTTCCCGCTGCCTGGAGAGGCTGCAGAAGCTGCGATTTTCTTTAGGGATTATCTGGAGAAAAGAGGAAGGAGGAAGGAGAAAGGGTCAGTTTAAATGGTGAGGCAGGAGGTGAGATGAGACTGGAAGGGTGATCCAGAAGCTCTTTCTTGGGATGACAGAGCAGAGGGACAGCCATCACTCTCCCTGTCAGACCTGCAGGAAGGTGATTCCCACTTCAGGCTAAACACAGGCAAGGCACAGCTCAGCGACAGCAGGACAGTGTGGTGGCCAGGAGCACGGACTCCAGAGTCTTAAGTCCCAGCCGCGCAGCTCACATTGGAATAATCATCTGACCCTTTTTAATTTATAAAACTGGAATGACGCACCCTAAATGCCAGGGTCATTTTGAGAATCAATACACCGTGCCTGACACACGGTCGGTGCTCGGGCGCTGGGAGTTGCTGATATCAAGGACACTCAGTGGCCTAAGGGAAGAGTCTGGGAGATGGGATCTGACAACCTGGGCTTGAGTTCTAACTCTGGCTCTGACCAGCTGGGTAACCTTAGGCAGGTCATTCAACCTCTGTTTGCCTTAGTCTTCTCATCGTTAAAATGGGACTAATACTACTACTCATAACCAGGAGTTATTGTTGTGAGGGTCACCCGAGATACGCTAGCTCAAAAAATGTCAGCTCATATATCCCTGGTCCCTGGATTAGGTCCTGTAGGAGGTACAGGGGGAAATCAGATGTGAATTCTGCCTCTCGAGTGTCTTACTGGCGAGAGGACAGAGAAATGAGCACACGGCCATTGTACTGCACATGGGAAGCTGCTGTCTTCCTGGGCAAAGGACAAGTCCCAACCCTGGGGAGGCCCCACAACCCTGAGTTCCATCCCCCACCAGTCCTTTCTCAGAGGGGCTGCCATTAGCACAGTCTCCTTAACAGGAAGTGTGGGACTGCTGTGCCAGGGACCCCAGGGACAGGGGCCCCACCTGCCTTCTCCAAGAGCAGCACTTAGAAGAACCTCTTCCTCTGTAAATCGGAGCATCTCCCAAGGTTCTCCATGAAACATACTTCTGGCATGGGCTACTTCTTCCCTTTGAAAACACACCTGCCCAGACCTCTCTCATTGTTGCAAAAACCAAAAACCCCAGAGGCATTCCAGAACCTGGTCTCTTCTCCAAAAACTGGGCTTCTAACAGGGATACACAGAGCAAGGTCATGTGATGACAGGGGCAATGACTGGAGGGATGTAGCTACAAGCCAAGGAATGTCAAGAGTTGCCAGGAGCTTCTAGAAACTAGAAGAGGCAAGGAAGAGTCCTTCCTAAGAGTCTCCAGAGAGAGCATGGCCCTGCTGACAACTTGATTTTGGACTTCTAGTCTCCAGACCTGTAAGAGAATAAATTTCTCTTGTTTAAGCCAAAACAAAAAACTGTGCTTCTCATTCCTAAAGATAAAGCAACTTGCAATGTGGTCTCAGGCCCACAGGACGCAGACGCTGATAGGAATGTGACGGCTATTCCAGCCAGCACTTCAAGGTGTACATCAATCACCTGAGGAACTTGTTAAAATTCTGATTCTGATTCTGCAGCTCTGGGGTAGGGCCTGATTCTGCATTTCTAACCAATTCCCAGGTGAGGCTGCTGCTGCTGGTTGGGGGACCACACTTTGAGCTGCAAGGATCCAGCTCAACCTACCCTCCCCATTCTACAGATACACAAACTGAGGCCCACAGAGCAGAAAAGAGTTGCTCACAGATCAGGAGCAAGTCAGTGGAAACACGGACCAGTATCTAACATAGGAAACTCTGTCTGACCCCAAAGTATGGGACGTATGTCACCTTCTCTGGCATCCTGCTTGCTTGGGAAGAAGGGGGAAAGAGGAGAAGACTGGGCCCATCCATTTCTGCTCTGTTTCAATTGAGGCACCACTTTAAGTCATAGTCTGGATAGTAAACACATGCCTCAGGTGCCCTATATATATCCATAGAGTCTTCAATTATCTTATTCCCACAAGCACTTCCTTTGATTTGGGAAATTCCCACAGGGGAGCCACCTGCAGAGCAGAAAAGGAGAGATGCAGCAGTTCGTGTGATACCAGAAACTTACCATCACGGACTTGCCCCATCCCCAAGCAAATTAGAGCAAATCCTGTCTGAACCTGCTGTGCCAACAAGCCCAAGTCCCCCATCACACCACCAAATCACCTATGGGGTCTAATGGCTTCAAAGCCTTTGCCACGAGCAGCTGGGAGAGAGGCAGCTCTGAAATCATTCTTGCCTCCTCTCCATTCAACATACGTGGTCTTGGCACTCCATGGGTGGGCACTGTGCTGGTGCTGGGGAAAAGGAAGGTAAGGTCCCTGCCCTCAAGGATACCCCAGTCCCATCACCCTATGCAACAGGCACCAAAATGTAAATGCTGAGCATGACCCTCTCGGCACAGCAGGTATTTCCTAATGAAGACTCAACTCTTAATTACTCACTTAACGTTAAACACAGGAGTAAATGATAGAGCCAGAATGATATATCTAACTTTCCTTGTTTTGTAGAGTTATGCTGTCTAGTACAGTAGCCACTAGTCACATGCAATTATATAAATTCAAATATAGTTAAAATGAGGTAAAATTAAAAATTCACTTCCTCGGTCACATTATGCACATTTCAAGTGCTCCATAGGCTATTGGCTACCATGTTGGGTGGCACAGATCTAGAACATTTCCATCATCGCAGAAACTTCTATTGGACAGCTCTGGTTTTGAGCCTCAGTACTCAAATTGTGGGTTAGAAGATCCAAGCTAGAGCTACAAATCAGTACAGAGCAATGGCTCTCATGGTGGTGTTCCTGGAGCAGAGCATTGGCACCACTGTTAGATTCCCAGACCCACTGGAGACCTGCTGACCCATGGAATCAGACACTCTGGCAGCGGGGCCCAGCAATCTGTTTGAACAAGTTGTCCAGGTGATCCTGATGTGCCCTTAAGTTTGAGAACCTCTAGTTCAGAGTTAATTCAATTCAAAAGAGACACTTGTCAACCATCAATTAAGGGTGAACCTCATGAATATTTGACAGTGTATTGACTATGTGCTAAGCATTCAAGCTGTGCCACAAGATAGATCCAAATTTAAGTCTCAGATCTGCCACTTAAGTTACGTGTGAACTTGGCCAGTTATTTAACAATCTAAGCCTCAGTTTTGTCAGCCGTAAAGTGGGGGCATAATAGTAGTGCCTTATCAGGCTCTTGGACGGGGTGAGATGACACATGCACAGCGTTGCACAGTGACACTCCATGGATAGTTTATCATCATCATCCAAGTCTGCCTCCTGTTCGGTGCCTGATACAGCCAATCATCTGCCTGCCTTAACGGGATTTTCGGGGAGCCTCTTTCACTGCATTCCTGTTGAGAGATACATCTGAATAGGAGATACTTTCTCAAAAGCTTGTCACAAAGGATTTTATGCAGGAAACTCATGCCCATGGGGCAATATGTTTATGGGCTGGGGGAAAAAACGCAAATGTGACCTAATGGGAGCCCCATGCTGAGCTCTGAGCAAAGGTTCTGTCTGGATAATGTGAAGTGTGGCAGACGCACCAGGCCGGAGTCCCGGGCCCTGACCTAGTAAGCCTTCTTATTGCAAAGAGTGGGGGGGGAGGGGACAGGGGACAGGGGGCAGAAGGAGGTCATTTCTGCTCTTTTCTGCTCCACGGCTGGGTTCATTGTTTTGTTCCAGGAGGGCTTGGCTTGTCCATCACATTGGAGCAAACTGGAGCTCCCAAAAGAAGAGAGGAGAGAGATTAAAAGAGAAAAGATGACCTTATTTACCCATCCCAGTCTTAAATCACCACCCTTCTGGGGGATTCCAGGGATGAAGAAACTCACCTGCTGGACAAGGGGGCCTGTTGGGAAGGCAGTGAAGGGGGTGATAGAAAACATGGCTCCAGGGAGCAGAGGTGTCCTTGGTCCCAGACTGTTGCTCTAACCTCCTGCCCCTGAAGGCCTGGCTTGTATTCTGCTGTCTGCCTCTTCAACTTAGATGTCCTCTCCTCTCACCACCATCTTCCTGCCGCCACCCTCAACCTTTTGCAATTTATCATTGGTTTCAATATTCAATTTCTACTCCCCCAAGGAGTCTCCCTGGCCCTAAAGTCTCGACCAATTGCTTCGTCCTCTGCACACACAGCTGATGGATGAAACCCTTCTTTAAACTTCTCTCATTCTGTCATTGGAGTTCCTGAGTCTCCCACACTGGGCTGCAGGCTCCTTGAGGGCACGGATTCTGCAAACACATTTTTCTTTCCCCACAGACCTCAGCTCAGTGTCTCGGCACGCAGTGGCCACCCAGTCAACATTGGACGATGAGTGAATAATGTTGCCAAATGATTGCTGAATGAACTTGTCTATGTGCCTGCTCTGCAACTTTGGATTCTTTGTCCAGTACTCTCTATGAAAACAGGTGGGCATATTTTGAAGCAGAAATTGGAGACATTTAAATAAGCACATATATATTTTTTAAATTATAACTCATTTTTTGTTGTTATTACTTTCCTTGCTCTCCACTAAGGAAGACAGAGTATCTTCTCTGTTAATGTCCCAGAATCATGAAGCAAGAGAGGGAGTCAAGTTACTGACACAGGTGCTTCCTCCACAGGCTCCCCAAGTCCAAGGCCAGTCTGGCTCTACTACCATCCAAGGTGACTGGAGGCTGCAGCGAGGAGAAGTCCTAGCCTCTCCTGCCAACCCCAGCACTCTCTGGAGACGACACTGCATACTATAAAAGGTAACCCAAGTGTCCTTGTGTACCTGCCCCTTAGTCCCCAGGCATTGCATGCCTGACACCTCCAAGACTCACTTATTCACATAGGTAGTCCAGTCCCTTGCATGGTTTCTTTTTCCCTCCAGGTATTTTTGAGACCCTCCATGGTTGCCAGCACACATCCTGTTTCTGCTCATGCTGCAAATGCACTGGGATTTCACAGCCACAGCCTCTTGTTGCACCCAGTCTGCCTCTTCAGGACTTAGCTGAACCCCATCTCTGCCTCTGCCAGCTGAGCCGCAGCCTCCTTGTGCTGCCACTATTTGGTGCATAGAGCACCGGAGATTCCCTGCAAGGGAGCTGCCTCTCACGTCACTGCAAAAGCTGTGCATCTCCTCTGTGTGGAGAGGGAGAGTCCATGTGAGGTTACATGTCCCACAGCCAGGGGACCTGGCTCCCGGGGTATTAAAAATGCTAACAGAGAACTTCTTTCTGTGCACATAGGTCCTGACAATGCTCACTGCAAAGGTAGCTGGGTCAACCTCTACCCTAAACCTCCCCTCACTGTTCCTCCAGCCCCAACGTTGAATCTGCATGGCACACGATGGCTTCTTCTATTAAGGGATTCGTCTCTCAGGAGCCTCGTTGTTCTTCCTCACATTGCAGCTGTCTGGCCTTCCCAGTCCATCAGATGGATCTATAAACAAGTGAGCCTCATCTGGAAAGGCAGCTCAAGTTCCACCAGCCCAAAGCAGGCTCCTCAAGGTCCTTATAAATCAGTGCATGCTAACAGGTATGTGGGGGCAGGAGCTGCCACCTGACTCCAAAGACAAGTTGACCTGGGCCCCAACTCTGGCTTCTCCAGGCATCATCTTCAGAAGATGCAGCAGCCCTGCTGGCTGGCTCCCCTTGGGGCAGGGAAAGCCTTCAGGGGGGTGCAGGGGGAGCCCAGGAGGCTGCCAGGCTATGGGACTTTTATTCTTAGCATCCTGGACAGGCGCGGTGTGGCCTGGCTCCCCAGAACGAGAGCAAAAAGGTCAGACAATGCCAAGAGCAGCCAGATCACAGAGTTCAGAGACCTCACACATAAGGTAAGCCTTTCCCGGGACTCTGAGTCAGAACTTAGATGTGTAGCCTAAGTGGGATCACCAGGCTACACATCTTCCCAGCTGGTTGTGTGCCCTTTACTGGCTCGGTAAGTGATTATAGCAATAAACACTTCATCAATTGTGTTTTTTAACTGAAAATACTAGCATCAGCAGTTGGCTTGGCATTTCTCCTGGCCTGAAGTTGCCCTGTGTGTGCCCACTTACTTCTAAGGCACAAGAAAGATTTCTGCCAATTGCTCCCTGTCCTCTCCCCATCACCTCCTACCAGAGCCAAGACCCACATTACTCTTCACCAGGGTTATTTTGATGGTTCCCTACAACCCATTCTCCCCACCGAGGGCTTCCTGGCCCAATGCGGGAAGAGACGCTCATAGTCCCACAAAGAGCTTTATTTCAAATAGGGTGAACTCAGCGCTAAATGAGAGTAGGGAGGGTACCTCAGGGGCCAAGGATCCACAGACAGGAGCAGAGTGCGGGGTCCAGTTCATGAAGCACCTTCAGTGCAAAGTTAAGGGGTTTGGACTTTGTCCTGAAAGCTTGGAGGAACCAAAGGGAACTAGTCAATGTGTGCTTTATAAAGACACCGCTGGCAGGGACAGGGAGGAGGGATGGGAGGGAAATGGGAGCACAGCCTGGAGGTGTCTGCCAGAGTTTGGTTAATGCCACACATATTTATTATTAGTGTCCACTGCATGATGCTTCCAGGCACTGGGAAGAGACCCTGCCCAAGATTAGGTTAGAGCTTACAGTCTAGTTGCAGGTGAAAAGGGCTGGAGGAGGATGAACAGGAACGAATGAGCAGGAAAGTGTATCCTACATGTGTCTGATCGTATGAAGAGCCACGGAGAAGAATCAAGCAGGAAAGAGGTAGAAGAGCTGTGACCCTGGGAGGAAGTTCACAGGGAAGGGGACATTTGAGCAGAGACCTGAAGAAAGGGACACGGCGAAAAAAGGGGGTGCTGTGGGAATATCCAGGTAGAGGGGACACTCCAGGGAAGGTGTGGGGGAGCCAAGCAGCGTGGTTGGAGGGTGGGAGCACAGCTGGGGGAGAGCGGATGAGCCGTGAATACCAGGTGGCTGTAACTGGGGTGGGAGCAAGGTGGGGGTGGGGAAGGAAAGGAGGGCTGAGTGGAGTGCTGCAGGCAGGGCATACTACAGACGCGTGCTTTTGCCTTGGTGGGGCCACTCGGCCCCAGGCTGCATCGATTCCCCAGTCGGGTGAGGCTGGCATTGAAAACATCCCCACTGAGGGCCGGCCCGTGGCTCACTCGGGAGAGTGTAGTGCTGATTCGGATCCTATACAGGGATGGCCCGTGGCTCACTTGGGAGAGCATGGTGCTGACAACACCAAGTCAAGGGTTAAGATCCCCTTACTGGTCATCTTTTAAAAAAAAAGAAAAGAAAACACCCCCACTGGATGGCATTTGCTGTGGTGTGTGCTGGTTGAAATGAGCTGTATGACAAGCCTTGTGTCATCCCGTTCTACCCACACTGACAACTGTGCTTCTAGAGTGACACCTCCAGGCATTGTGAGCAGATTATCCTGGACTGCATGGACCTAACTCACGACTGTCATAAAGATCCTAGTGCCCAGTGGGAAGACAGGTAATGAGACAGGTCTAGTGTAAGAAAATAATCTAAGTGATTCATTTTCAGAAATGGCTTATCCGAGGGTGTGTCATTGAGACGGTAATTAGTTACTAGCCCCTTTTGTTTTCTGCATTCCCTGGTGTTTCTCCTTTCACAGAGCCTAAGTGGGCCTTTTTTGTGCGCTTGTCCTGAGCCCCCAAACAAAGGAACTCCTTTCAAGGGCGTAATAAATTTTAGGCATCATTCGGGAAGATTGTGCATCCCATAATACGCAGCCAATGAGGAAGTGGGGGAAGGGACTTGTGCACTAGGGAATAAGTTGCTCGATGTAAACATTTCGTGTGTGCCTGCCCTTCAGACACCCAATTTTGCAAGACTGCCATTAAAGTCTCACTTTGCTGTACCTCGTGTCTCTGTGTCCATCCTTTGACCTTGGACAGGTGAGGGTATTTCTCACATCTAGGAAGTCTGGATTCTGGCTGAGTGAGCCACACAGAACACCCTGCAAGTGAGAGAGATTCTCAAAACCATAAGGTCCTGGACGACGTCAGCTGTCGTTAGAGTGGTGCTATGTGTGGTCGTGTTCAGTCTGCTCAAATTGTTTCTGTGTGATAGAGGAATTGTTCTAAAGCACCCATTTTCTGAATTAAAGGAAGGAAAGGGAAGTGGAGCACCGGAGAGACTCACCCCAGAGGCCCTGAAGGCAGGTAGAGCTGACAGCCAGAGCTGGAAAGGTCTAGAGGAGTGTGTGTGTGTGTGCATGCGTGTGTGTCAAAGAGAGAGAGAGAGAGAGAGAATGTGTTTGAAAGGGAGAGAGAAAGTATGCATGACAGAGATTGTGTGGAAGTGTGTGTCAGAGAGACTGTGTGTGAGAGACAGAATGTGTGTTAGAAAGAGAGAGATTCCTCTGCAGAGCTTGGCAAGCATGCAGCTCACACCTCCACCCCCCAGGGTCCCAATTTCCAGGGTCTGGAACAGGACCCAGGTCCTCATTTGTATGCCTGCCAGACACCCTGGATGATTCTGATGCAGGGAGTGCCCTATGAAAGGGAAAAAGTGTTTCCTCTACACCAACCAAAGGAAAAAATTCTGTTTTCCCTCTACTACACCAATACTTCTGGTCACCAAACACATGGGGGTTTTCACACCAAGCAGTTCTCAAGTTCTCCGTGCACAGCAACTGAGTGTCCTAGAATTCAATTCAATTCTGATACTGTCTACCTGGAGCTATGCAGACCCTGCAGGGGTTGAGACCTGTGTTTAGACTCAGGATAGGCCCATCATTGCATCATGTGGGCTGTGGACTAGAGGCCTCCTCACACTTGAAACAAGGGCCTGGTAGGGGCAGAGGCTGGACCCAGACAGAGATATATTCCCCTGGGCACAGCGGGAGAGTTGGGACAGGTGGGGCATCACGTGCAGCAAGACGCCTCCTGCTCCCAAGACTCGGTGTCTTCAGGAGAGGCGAGGTCCTGACATGGGATTAGAACAAAAGGTGATGAATCTGAACTAGCCTTAATGACTGGCGGGAGATTGCACTATACACAAAATACACAAGGCAGACGGAGAACTGGGTGGGGGCAGGACAAGGAGAATTCCAGGAAGGGCAGACCTAGGCCATGGACCTTCGGAGCCCACAGTGGATGTGTGTGGGGTTTGCTTGCTGCTTTCACTCCCTTTCCTGCACCCGGCACCTGGGTCTTCCTTTGACAGCCATCTCTCCCTTCCTCTCAGTCCATGTGGTTCAAGCGAGGCTGACCCACCTACCTTGGCTCCCAAGGCAGACATGACCCAGCCTGGCCAGTGAGTAGATCCATTCCCCTGGCTGCTGTGATTGGCTCAGTCATGATCACACGAACCAAGACAAAGAGAAAAGGGTGTTGGCTGGAACTGTTGGGAAAGCTGGTTCTCATTCCTTTGTGGTTGGCAAGCCTGGAGTTGCCAGGACCATCTTTGCCTCTGTATTGAGCGAGCGGCCTGAGAATGAAGCTCGTGCAGAGGAATGCAGAGCCTAGAGATGGAGAGAGACAATACTCGGGCACCCAGATCCAACTATGCCCGCAGCTAGTGCTATCCCTGGACTTTAATTACATGAGCCAATAAAGTTCCTTTTTTGTTTCAGCCAATTTGAGTTGTGTTTTTGACATTTACTATGGAAATAATCCTAACTAATAAGGATCCAAAGGGGGAAGGCATGAAGGCTAGTTTATTACAAGACTTTTGCTCTCATGAAGATAATCAGTTAATCAGTGGGGCTTCGTGTTACTTTATAAGGGGCCCCCTCTCCAGCCTCATCTCACACCAGTCTCTTCTCCTGCCACATTGGCCTCTTGGTCATTTCCTAGAAAATGCCAAGCGCATTTCTGCCCCAGGGCCTTTTCACGTGCTTTTTCTACTGCCTAGAATGCTTCCCCCCACTCCACCCACCCTCAGGTCTCAGTTTAAAGTCCCATTCTTGGCAAGGCTTTTTTTCATACTCCCTTCCCATCTGAAGACAGTCCTCTCTGTCAGTCTTTTGTAGCGTCCTGGTTGCTTTCTTCCCTTGACAGTTTACAATCATATATTACTTGTGAGTTTGCTTACCTCTGTAGGCTTCATGAGGAGAGGGATTGTGGCCATTGATAGCGCTACTAAGTATGGTCCAGGGACCAGCAGCATCGGCATAACCAGAGAGCTTGTTAGAAATGAGGGTCTTGGCCCAGGCCACTGACTGGCAGTCCTCAGTGACTGATGTGCACATTGAAGTTTGTGAACTTCAACTTCTAAGAAACCTCCCTGTGCTCTAATACACCTCTGGCCTAATCTTTCCCCCGTGAGAGGACTCAGAGTGGCTGCTTCCATGCATCTCTTTCCCTTCTCTTCCTTTCTGCCAGTAGCCTTTGCATTAACCAGGAGGGCCGCCAAACACGTGACAGAGGGGATAGGCCGTGAGAAGGTCCTCAAAGAGCCAGGGGGCTTACATGAGAGTCCTAAGCAGCCCACGAGGGAGCCCCTTGGGCTTGGATATAACAAGAAGGCAATTTGCTGGCACCTGCTGCGTCTGGAAGCTGGGCTGGAATGTCATAAGGCAGGCCCTGGCAGCAGTTCAGAGAGTGCAGCCTTCCTCCCAGGCTCCTGTTCTCAGGCTCACACAAACCCAGGAAGGGCAGAGACAGGGAATGTTTGCACAGCAGATAGACTTTCTCCACTCCTCCCTCTGCCTGGCCAGAGAGGAGTCGAAAGAGCACTCTTGATTGTGGTTCAAGTGTGGGCCAGAGTCCTCCTTTGATCTGAGAGGCTTGTCTTTTCCTGGGTTATTTATTTGTAGAAATCCCTCTGGTATCCCACTACTTCAAATACACCTACAGGAAGCCAGGTCAGGTGGGGTTCTAACGCCTAGGCCTGTTTTACTGCCCTGGGTGCCACCGGCTCATTGTGCTGGATCAGTTACCTGATGCTTGCACGCAGGCATGATACACAGCCCTGTGCTGTGGAACAAAAGCCCATGGTCTTTGGAAGAAAATAGGCTCTGATAAAGGTCATGGAAAGGAGCAGCTAGAAAGCAGGAATTCTGGGTTCTAGTCCTGGGAGACCTTGCGCAAGGCTCCTCTGGGCCTCAGTTTTCTCTCTTTAAAGCAAGACCCTGGGAAACATGTATTTTCCTGCTTACTCAGGGCCACAAGAGCAGTGACAGAGAGAAGGACGGTGCCTGCCTGCAGAAGTTTACCTCCCAGTCCTGAGTTCTGCGACCCCTGACTCACCACTAGGGGACCCCCAGACTCCACATAATTGTGTTCCCCACCAACCCAACATTTTACTATGAACATTTTCAAACATACATCCAAGTTGAACGAATTTCACAGTGAGCACTAACATACCCACACCCCAACCTAGCTGCTCCCAGTGACATTCTGCTATATTTGCTTTATTATGTATCTATCTGTCTATTCCTCTCTCTATCCGTCCAGAATCAATCTTATTTTTTGGATTCATTTCAAAGTAAGTTGAAGACACCAGCACACTTCCTGTGAAATACTTCAGCATGCATATTATTAGACTTCAATATTCACTTGATTTTTTTTTTTAATCTTTTGAGGTAAAATTTACATGTAATGGAACACACAAACCTTAAGTGGTATATATACTTGTCGAGTTTTGACAAATGCATATGCCTGTGTACCCCAAGCCCCTGTGAAGGTTTAGAACATTGTCATGACCCCAGAAAGTTCCCTCATGCCCTTTTCCAGTTAATTCCCCCAGAAGAGGCAATCACTCTTTCAGTGAAGAAATATCAGAACATACTGTAGATTAGTTTTGCTTGTTTTAGAACTTCATATAAATGGAATTATCCAGTACATAGTCTTTTGTATAAGGCTCTGTTCACTCAGCGTGTTTCTGAGACTCATTCATATTGTTGTGTGTATCAGTGGTTCATTTCTCATAACTGCTGAGTAGTAACCATTTGCCATTTGTATGAATCCTCCACACGACAGAACTGCTTTAGTATTACCACTCTAGGGAACTTCGAACAAACTGGGATTTGGGAGCAAAAGAGGCGGCACAACTTTGCCACCAAAATGCAGCTAGGCAAAGCAGTGCTTGCTGCTATCCTCAAACCTGACAAGACGCTGTGGAGGCAGGTGTCCTTGGTTCAAATCCCAGCTCCACCATTTACCAGTTGTGCAAAATCAGGCAAGTCCCGGTACCTCTCTCTTCTCCAGCTTCATCATCCAAAAGACGCTGGTGAGAACAGGACCTCCCGCACATGCCACTGTGGGGAAAGATGAGGGACGGCGCAAGAGCGATGGGCAGAGCACCGGCACACAGTAAGTGCTCAGTCAGTCAGTGTTGCTGTATGCCGGCAAGGAGGAGTTCTGGCTTTTAAAAGAAATGAGCTTAAACCCCACATGTGCCGCTTAGTGGCTCTGTGCATATGGAAGATTTCCATAGGTTCTTTTTAAAATGGGGTGGCTTCATAATAGTTTATGATATTGTCTTGGGGGTTTATTTTTCCTCTTCTTGTTTTTCTCCTTTCCCTCCTCACAACCTCCCTTCAAATTTTTAGGCTGATTCTCTTCCAGCCCGTAAGGGTATTAGTATCTTCCACCTAATTAGGGTTTCAAGAGAATTCTAAGAGATAATGTATACAAAGTGCTATGGAAAGCACCTGGTATGCACGAAGCTCTATAAAAGTCTCCTTCCGTGCTCTCCAAAAAGGCAGAGCAGTGACTTGATTCATGTTGGCTGAAGACAGACATGGATGCTCAGCGGAGTACCTTTGAGTGAGTCTTGCCCTGAGAAGTCAGGACGCCAGGAACACAGGTCAGCCTCGGGCTCCCTGCCCGACAGATGCTGTTAAAAGTGGAATTCAAGGGGAGTGACTGCAAAGTGCCTGGAGCATCTCCCAGGCCCTCAGCCCGGCCCCCTGGGGGCTGCAACCCACGCTTGGTTCACAGCCAGGAGGAGCCAGCCAGCAGCAAGCAGTGCCCCCGCCTCAGGCTCTGGCCGCACTTGCTGAGCTGAGCTGTGGCCAGGATGCTGGCCTGGGTTCAGCCCGGGTCAGCTATGTTGTCTAAGATCTTCCAGAGGCTTCGGTTGGAAAAAGTTATCCCTTGCTTTTCACTGTAAAATGGAAGAGAGTGGTCCTGGCTGAGAGAGGAGGTGGCACCCCTGGCTGGCTCACCGAGGGCCTGTAGAGACACAGGGAATGGTGCATGTTGAGATCCGAACCCAGATTTTCCTGACTCCAGCTTCTTCTTGCTTCTGACTGTCAGTTTGCTTCTGGGTATTAAATCTGGAAATTGTGCTTCTAGCACCCTGGTGCATGGAGGGATCTTAAAAACCATGGAGCCCATGACTTGCCCAAGGTCCCACAGTGAAGACTCAAAGCAAGGTCCCAATTCAACTCAACAAGTCATGTGTCACATAGGTTGCACAACATGAAATTGTTGATATTCAACTGTTTTGATCTACACAAATGACAGTTCCCTATGGCTCAACCTATACATTTATTCTGCCCTTCTTATGTACACACCATTGTCCTTGAGTCTGGGAGGTGGGGCAGAGGCATGGAGAAGAGGAAACAATGCCTACTCTCAGAGCTTCTACTGGCCTTTGTAATCTAATCTCTCTGTTTCCATCTCTTTCCCAAGTCATCCTACTCTTACTATGAGACCCATGCCATTTGAATTGGATCAATTACCTTCGCAGGGCTTCGAAGACCCCCATATTCTAAGCCTTCCCAAATCTCCACCTTGAGCCAAGATCTCCACGATGTTCAAGACCCTCTGTGGCCCACCCTTTCACAGGATGGGCTTCCTGGAGCCACATATGCTCAATGGGACTCCTTCCCGACTCACAGGCCAAACAGATTGGACCAGCCAGTATGCTGATTACTTTTCTCCTGGTTCCAGTCCTTTCTTGTGTCTGTCTTTATTTCCGCCTCTGATTCTAGGAGACACCACCTGTGTCCTTATAATAAAGCAAACCCCACACTTTTTTATTTTTTCATTTGGCTAAACGTAGCTCAATTTGGTACCTATTACTTGCAACCAAAAGAGTGTTCATTCTTTAGCCCCTAAAGGGGCAATCGGACTTTTCTCTCCTATGGTCTTAAAGGGGCATTGGAACTTTCACATACAATGAACACAGTTTTCTGCAAAGATTTCTACCCTGTTTTCATTGTCTCTCCTTGGTGGCTCCAGTCCCATCTCTGGCAGCCAGGACTTTGTAAGAACAGAGGACGTGATTCCCCTGACTCACTCAGTATCCCACGGCCGGACAGGAGTGAGCTGCACAGGCTTGAAGGGCTCATGAAGACAGTACATGTGGGCGTGGGCCATCGGTGGCATTTTGTCTCCTGCTACCCAGTCACACACTAAGAGCTGCTCTCGCGTGTTTACAATTCACTCCACGTTGGAACAAAGCCAAGCTGAAAAATCAAATAAACACCGTCCAGACACTTAACCACGCACACACTTTGCCTTCCTCCTCCCCCAGGATGGAAATGAGATAGGCGCCACCTTGTCTGGCTCTTCTCCAGGTATTGCCATTTTAAAGGGGGAAAAGGGAGGGGTGAGAAGATCCCTCTGAGTATGTTGTGACGTGAAAGCAGAGGTGTAATACCCTTCTTTGAATGGGGACAAAGATTTTTAAAAACATGTTTCAGCATAAAAGACAATGATGCCAGAGGAAATGTTGGCAAGCTGGATCAGGATGTTTTCCATGCCATAAGAACTAACTGCTGTCGTCAGTATGAAATGAATGCCATGACTGCTGCTAGTTATTATTTGTGTCTCTCTGATTACAACAAACAAACGAACAAAAAACATTGAAAGTAGCCACTGATCCCTAAAAGCTTCAGATTCTGATTCAAATGACAAACATCGAGAGCCTTCTGTGTGCCAGGCACTGGGCTACTCACTACCTGGTTTAACTCTCACCACATCCCACAGGTAAAGTGTTTCATCCAAACTCACATCACCAGTGAGCGATACATCTGTTCCACGTCCAAACGATCAGACTCTCAAGCCACTGCGTTTTCTCTGACGGCTCTAGTATTCTAAGGAACTCACAGTTCTGTTACAGGACAGCGGCTGACTCTCAAAGTGCCCACAAACTGCCTCTTCCTTGTGCTGCCCACGAACTCATCCCGTCCACCTGGAAGTTCTGCCTGTGACCCCTCCTCCTCCTCATCTCTCCAGTCACTGTGCTAGTGCAGGACTTCCATGTCCTGGACGTTCGGTGGCCTCCTGACCGGTCTACTGGTCTCCGGTCTCTTTCTCCTTCTGATCTGTGACCTCCATCGCTACTAGAATAGTCTTTCTCAGAGGCAGATCTTGTATTTTTCACTCTTTCAAAACCCTTGATGCCATATAAGGCCCCTCAAGAAGTAGCCCCTTGATACCTACCCAACTTCATCTCTTGCCACTCCCTGTCCCCCAACCCTCTTCTAACTTACACTCCAGCCACCCTAGACCACCAGAAGACCCCTGCCCACCCTATGCCACATGTGCACTCATAGTCTGTACCTCTCCTCCCATTGCTGTTTCTTCCTGGAAGGCTCTTCTCCCGACCATTCATCAAGTGCAATGAAAGTCATCTCTTCCCCAGAGCCTTTAATGGATTCCCAAGAGGAATCAATCACTGCCTTCTTCCTCATTTCCCATCTCTATTCAGCACTTGTTTACTATTATTATTATTATTATTATTATTATTATTATTATTATTATTATTATTATTATAGAACTTTATTGCATGTATCTCCCATGCCAGAATGTGGACACTGGAAGGCAGGGAACCTTACTTTCTTCCCCTCTGTATCACTGGTCCAGGATCTGGCAAAGAATACGGATTCAGTAGATGCTCTTCAGAGGAATAACAGAATTGATGCACCAACAGATCAATGAAAAAGTGACTCATGTTAACTCCAAAAAGAACCTCACCTAGGAAGGGATTACATTAGTCAGCCAATTGCTGGCCCATCTCACTGTCTCCTTTTCCTGCTGTGTTTGCACCTGGTCCTGCTGTGGAGGGGCAGTTGACCCCAAGATTATCTGCCCATCTCCCCCCTTCTAGGACTTTCCCTCCCTCTCCCACCACTGCAGGGACTCCCATGTGAGTTAGCACCACCCAGGCACTGGCTGCAGCTGACTGGTCCACAGATGAGCACCTGACCCAAGCCAGACCAATGAGCCACTGGCCTGGGGTTTTGGACTTGGGCTGGACAGTTTGAAGACCACCTTGTTTCTATGGTGGAAGTTGTTCCACAGCGGGTGGCAGCCCTGCCAGCTCCCTGCTGCCCATCAGCACTGGAGCCCTGCTTCCTGTTGTTTCTGTCGGTCTTTCAGTCCTGGGATTCTCTGAGCCCTCACTGTGTTCTTTTGGCTTACGTTACTTTGAGTTGGCTTCTATCACTGCCAGCCCCAGAGCCCTGACAAGCAAGGAGGTCAGCAGACAGGCCTGGAGGATTAGCCTGGTCATAGCTGGGGCATTGCTCCACAGCCCAGCTGCTGTGAGCAGGGGCTCCTTCCCCTCCCACCTCGTCCCCTCAACTCTAATAGTCAGCAAAGTCCCTTACAACATGGCTTCTCTTCACCTCCCCCCACACCCCCCCAGGACCTGCCTTCTTGCAGAAGTGAATAAAGAAGCTGCCACCCCTCTCTTCTATTCATGCCCCAAATCACCTCTCTGGCCAACTCCTGCCAAAGATACCCCTGCACTGCCCACCCCATCATCCCCCTGACCCTGACATGGTCTGTGCTCTGCTCACCACTTTCCTGGATGACTACAGCTTCCCCCTCTCTCTCTAGCCCATCTTGTCAGCCAAATCTTTCCAAACTCATATTCATTACATCCAGGTCTTGCTCAAAAGCCACAGATGCTGCCCTTCCCCCACCACCATGGCCTGCTAGCTTTTGATGGCTTAGCAGAGGGTGGCCCTTACCTAATTCATCACACCTCCTGCCAATGAGTCTTCAGCATGTGTCAGACCCAGTGGGCTGCACACTGTCACCCAGGTAATCCTTGAGCATTTCTGCCTCTGTCTTTGCTCGCTCAGTTTCCCCTGCCTAGAATCTCTTCCCACTTATTCAAATATTTTGCTTCCTTTGGCATAGTCCCATTCAGCTTCATTTTGAGAACTTCCCCGATAAGCCCCATTGACAGCTCATGTCCCTGTTAATGTTCTGGCTCACTCTTGCTTGCTCTCCCTGTCTCTCTCTGTTGCTGGCTCCACTTAACCACATGCAACTTTCAAATTAAGAGAAACCCCACGTGTCCTTCATGATCCTCCCATCCACCTCATCCATCTGGTGCAGAAGTAAACTGAGGCTGGGACTGGGGCAGTGACTGGCCCAAGAGCTCTTAGGTCACTGGCGCAGCTGGTAACCAATCCTGTTGTGGGAAGGGATGAACAGGAGGGAGTAGACCAGGATGACTCAGGGGTCTGTGGCTGGGGTGGAGGGTGGGCTCCTTGCCAAGAGAGTGCTGAGCAGATTTCTCAGCTGGCTGGAAGTCCCTGCTGAATTTGAAATGCTGTCATTTGCCCAAGTGTAGCTGTGCAGTGGGCAGTTGTGTGGGTGAGTCCAGAGATCAGGAGAGAGGTGTGGGCAGTAGACATGGTGTAAAGAGGTCCCTGAAGCCATGGTGGGGGTGTGTGTGTTTTTGTGTATGAACTCCTCAGGGGACACACTGACTGTAAGGAGGTTGAGGCCTGAGCCCTGGGAGCACAGAAAAGATTCAGCTGGGTTGACCCTGCAAAGTCCACTTGGTTCCCTCACAGGGGGCTGCATCCCGCACTGCAGGGCTGGCCCTTCTCTCAGAAGTTGAGGAAAACTCCTTCTGGGCGGCAGCTTCCTGCACCCCTTCCTTCCACCTGGGAGCCCCTTCCCATCCGTGGGTAGGCTACACCCTTGGGCTCAGCAAAGCCGTCAGAGTGTGTGAAGTCCCCGCCTGGCATATGTGTGCCCCGGTCCAGCTGCCAGCACCTGGCTGCCAGCCAGGCCCACCACCTGCTCAGTCAGGTGCCCCACCTTTCACACCACCAGCAGCTGCCCACACGGCCTCTGCTCCCACGGGCTCCAGGCTGCTCAGACTCCCCGAGGAATCACCCTCGCTGGGAACATCCAGAGGTGGTTTCCTTCCTCTCCTGCTGATATTTATTGGAGAATAGCCCCAAGAGAGATTCTCATAAATAGGGTGATGTGACCTGAACTTCATCTCTCTTACAAATGCCAGCCACCGCGTGAGTCCAAGCCAAGGAGAAAAGGCCCCACGGGCCTAGGCCTTGGCATGTTGAGGCTCTGCCTTTCCCCACCAGCTGTTCCGGAGCCAACAGGTCTGTAAATGTGTTACAAGGTGTCGAGAGGGTTGTCTGAGGCCAGCCCAGCGTGTCAGAGCACAGGCAGGAACAGCTGAGGGGCGGCTGGCCAGGAGCCAAACCACTCGTCAGCCCCTTTCCCAGAACCATGGAGCACGAGTGGCTTCTCTATAGGAAAAATGTTAGTTGGATGCCAGAAGTAGAGGAACCCACGCAGCTTGTGGAGTCCAGAGCAAGAAGCCTCCATCGTCAGAGGCCTTCCCAGACCTTGCAGTGTCCTGCAGGGCTCCTTCTAGTTGCGTTTTTTTTTTTTCCTCCCCAGGCTTTCCGGTAAATTATTCATTTTCTGTTTTATCTGGGCCATCCCTGCCACGTTTGGATGCAGGGCTCTGTGGCCCGCTCTGGGGGACAAAGTCTCCTCTGTCCCTGCAGGAGGTATTGGAGGTATAGACGCACATGCTGTGGTGCGTTGCAGCACCACCGTCTCATGGAAAGTCCTGGAAGGAGACCCAGGAAGAGCTGTGCATCTCTGCAGCGCGCTGTTTCACACCTGCTGCTCCTGGTCCCTCCTAGCTGGGCAGGTAGGCTGGTTTGCATCTGCTACCTGGCCAGTGGTCATCCCCCACCCTGCAGCACCTTTCTGCTCTTTAACATTCTGAACAAGCCCACGGTTTTGCCAGCTGGGAGAAGATAGTCTCAGCATAGGTCTTCTGAGCCCATGGAGTGAGGACCTGTCTCCTTGGCAGCCTGGCTGGCCACTGCCTGAGGTGACCAGATCATCACACAGGCACAAACTGCAGCTGACTATCAAAGGCATCTTGCTGGAGTAGATGAAATACCTGAAATATCTAATTCTGAGAGACATATTCCCAGGTCGCACGGCAGTGAAGGATGTGATCACCACTCTTGGTCCACCAGCTCCAGATCCTCAGCTCGCTCTCTCTCTTCACAACATGGTCCTGAGTTGCTGCGGGAGCTGCTTCAAGAGTCCAGGCTCCACCCCATCCTTGCAAGCCCTTTGGTGGCTCATGTCTCCTTTGTGGATGGAATTTTTATTCCTATGGAGCCAAAAGTTCTCTTGTCACTAGGTCCCAAAGGCTGCATAAGAACCGCCTAGAGAATTTCGAAAATGCACAAGTTCTTGAGCCCTTTCCTGGAGATCTTGATTCTGTACATTCAGGGATAGGACCCAGGACTTGACCTTTTTTAAATGCTTTTGGGGCCTCCGGTGCACAGCCAGCAAGTGGAAACCACTGACTGTAGCCCCCAAGTCTTTTCACCAGAACAAGAGTGATTCTCAGGCTTTAATACCTGTGGCTGAGCTGCTGAACCAAGACATAGGGCTTCATACTCAGGCTTAGGCAGTGTCCTTTTCATCTGAGCCACCTGTGATCTTTCAAATCTGGAGCTTGTCACTCAAATCCTTCCCCTGCCAGAGGCATCTGAATCTTCGGCAGGTAGGCCTTTCTCACTTTTATCCAAGTCTGAGAAAACAGATAAGTTGGTTTCTAAGCTGCTGCTGTCCCCAAGCAGTGACTTTGCCCAATGCCCTGCTGAAGCCCAGCCTGGGCAGTATCATGCAGGAAGGGGCTGTGGGTAAACACACACTCTCTGGAGCAAGCCTGCCTGTGCAGGTGTCCAGCCCTGCCAGACTCCTCAGCCAAGTCACTTTGCCTCTCGGAGCCTGTTTCCTCCTCTGGAAAATGCAGATAGTAACAGCACCTTCCCTCAGGGTTATCGTGAAGTTAAATGAGATAGTACATTTGAAGCACTAAGCTCATTGCCTGACCCATAGTACCTGCTCAATAAATGTTAGTTTGTGTGTCAGTTGTTGCCATTACAGCATATGCTGCATCTGTTG
Organism: Cynocephalus volans; assembly: GCF_027409185.1. Lineage (NCBI taxonomy): Eukaryota > Metazoa > Chordata > Mammalia > Dermoptera > Cynocephalidae > Cynocephalus > Cynocephalus volans. The sequence continues at coordinate 60,552,050 of NC_084462.1, forward strand.
GTCTCAAAATTCATGAACACCACCACCCCAAAGAGAAGACAAGCTTGGACACATCCTTCTTGAATATCAGTTGCATTGCCCAGGTGCCGAGCAGATAGATAGCTGCTCCAGAGGCCTCTGACCTGCAGCTGTGATTTGTGTAGGAGAAAGAACTACATTCAGAGGTAAAGCACAGGCCAGGTTTCAATCTGAGTGTTCCTTCAATCCTTGCTGGTAAGAATGTAAAATGGTGTAGCTGTTTGGAAAACAGTCTGACAGCTTCTCAAACAGTTAATCAGAAAGTTACCATATGATCCAGCAATTCCACTGCTAGGTATATAACCAAGGGAAATGAAAACATTTGTCCACACAAAAACTTGCATATGAAAGTTCATAGCAACATTATTCGGAACAGCCAAAAAGTAGAAAAAACCCAAATGTCCACCAACAAATGAAAGATAAACAAATGTGGTATGACATGCAATGGAATATTGTTCAGCCGTAAAAAGGAATGAAGTACTGTTACATGCTACCACATGGATGAACCTGAAAACATGCTAAATGAAAGAAGCCACACACAAAAGACTATGTATTGTATGATTTCATTTATACAAAATCTTCAGAACAGGCAAATCCATATAGACAGAGAGTAGCTTAGTGGTTGTCAGGGACTGAGGGGAGGGGAGATAGGAGAGTGACTGTTAATTGGGATAATAAAATGTTCTAAAAATAGATAGTGGTGCTGATGATGGCTGCACAATGCTGTGAATATACTAAAAACTACTTAATTGTACACTAAAAGAATGAATTTTCTATGTAAATTATTTTATATGTAAATTATACATAAAGCTGTCAAAAAAAAATCCAGTCACTGTCACTTATTCTCCATGTGCCCGTAGATAAATCACTTAGCCTCTCTTTGTCTTAATGTTTCTATCTGTAAAGTGGGAATGGGAATGCCGTGAGGACTAAATTAAAGAGAGCTTGCAAATCATGTGACACCCCATGAGCACTCAGTACACACTAGTAACCATTGTTATTATCAGTCACTGTCATCACCCTAGAAAGCCAGGCTCTGCCTAGGTGGTTTACGTGCAGCATCATAATCCTCTCAACAGCACAGCTTGGTGAATAATTTTGTGTCTATTTATAGGAGAGAACGTGATGCTCAGAAAGACGCTCACAGTTCCGCACCTAGGAAGTAGCTGAATCAAGATTCAAATTGTGATTTGTCTCACTCCAAAGGCTATCATCCATTCATTCATGTATTCATTCAACAAGTATTTTACAGAGTGCCTACTATATGCCAGCATGGGGCCAGACACTGGGGAATCAATGTTCAGCAAAACAGCTGTGTTCCCCGTCTTCTTGCATTTACAGTCTACTGGAGGTGGCCAACATTAATCAAATAGTCACCGAAACAGTGCATAATCACAAACAATATAATAAGTTATATTAAGTGTAGATACAGAATGCTATGAGAGAGTATAACAGAAGGCGTAGATTTCAGCTGGGGAGTGGGTGGGGAAGGCCTGTCTCAGGATATTCGGAGATTTGCAGGATGAGTGTGACTTACCCAGGGGAACTAAAGGGGAGAGTGCTCTGGTTGGCTGAGTGGCTATAAGTGAACACAGAAAGGCATGTCCCATACCAACCTACATACATGAGTTTATGGGGGATGGGGGGAGGCATCCAGTTCCATACCAGAAACTCTATGGGACTGATACTGCAAAAGGGTTAGACAAAATCTGTCCCATGACTGTCCTTCCTTCTGCCACTAGGTCTGACCCAAAGCGAAACAATTTGAATGGGGATTTGGACTGGCAGGGTAGGTAAAGGAAGCATCCATCCCTCAGCCTGGAGGAAGAGAGGTTTCGGGGTGGGGGTGGGTGTAGCAGAGGTCATGCTCACTGAGGCCAGAGTCAGACTGTGGGGGAGGCAGGGCGGAACAGTGCACCAGGGGTCCTCACCCAGATCTGCATGGTAGAGCAGGAGGGGCAGGTCTTGGTGTTGCAATTTGTCAAGCAAGTATTTGCACAAGATTCTAGGGTCTCCGCCTTCTCTCATTTTCTCTGGTCTCATCCAGCCTCACCTGGTGACTCAGTCTAGCTCACCAACAGGGCTTTCTGCGTCAGTTATGGCCTACCTTCCCCATCACAGGCCATGGCCAAGATCACCATGGAAATGTTGAAGGCTGGAATGCATGCTGTCCTGGACCCCACTAAACCAAAATCAGTTCATGGAAACATCACACTCTAACACATGTCTTCCCTGGACAAAACCCAGAGAACAAAAGGCCAGAGAAGGAGACCAGAGAACCAGACAAAGAGGGAGTGACAACCAGCATTTCCCACATTTCCGCAATTAGGTGCCACTGACAGTTTTTTAAATGCCATCATTATATTCCACCTGTATTGTCTGTACTGTATGTAGCACAGTATTTGCTTATTACATTTCTTAAAAGTATTCCTCTTCAAATAATAGCTTCATCCCCCAACAACTAATTGCCATATCACTGGTTACACATAAGTTACACATAAGTTACACATTAGTTTAAAATCGTTTCCCAAATCATTCACCTTTAGGGCAGTCTGCACTAGCTGATTTGGAGGTCCTTTTACCACTTAAAGAATAAGCAGGAATTGGACGAGGCACGTTCTGGTTCTGGGGCTCTGAGCTCTGCCTGTAGCACCCTGGCGCTGGGGCTGTGCCCTGCTGTCCTCACCAAGGCCAACCCAGCCTGGCTCCACTGCTGCCCCTGCCCCCGGCCGCAACCTGTGCTGCATTTCTAGAGTGGCCTCAGGAGGTTTTCAGCACCTCTGATATCTGGGTGTGGCTGCATCATTTGTGCTATGCTCTGTCACCAGTGCATTCCCTGGGAATGGCAGGCCCTTCATGGGGGGTGGGGACACAGGAAGTGGGGGGCTCACCCATTCAGGCCAGGTCCCAGCCCACTGTGGAGCAGCTGGACAGGTGCAACTGGCATAAAAGAGCCTCGACTGAAAGGAGTAGAAGTTCCCCTTTGGGCTGCCACAGTCCCATGAGTCTTCCTGGGGATGGTTTTCAGGAACACACTCCCACCACAGAGGAAATGGCTACCCCAAAAAGCCCAAAGCAGAAGAGCGGGGCAAAGCAGGCACCTGGCTAAATTTGGAAGAAGGTCTGGCAGCTGTTTCCACCCCCTCCTGCCCCTTCATCCTGGCATTTGGCTTATTTTAATGGCCTTTGCTGCTGGCTCGAGCTTTACCAGCTATTTTCCCCGGGATGCATTAGGCAAGGGCACAGGCTGGCTGGGGGCGCAGGCGGAGAGGCCCAGGGGCAGCTGCAGCCCATCCCAGGAAGGGGAGGGCACAGCGGGGGTGGGGGTCACGTGAGCAGGAACTCCACGCCCACTGACCAGCTGCTCCTGAAGCTGCGTGCGGTGCCAGGGAGGCTGGCTCCAGGCAGTGTGGACCCGCCTGAGTGATTGCTGGGTGGTAGCCTCAGTGCATGCCTTCTGGGGAGGTGAGGGTGTAAGGCCAGCCTCCCCAGGAGCAGGCCCCGGGAGAGTTAATGATATGGGACTGGGTTGAAGCGAGACCCACACTGGGCTGCATTCTCACTGGCTCTGTCGCCAATTCACCGGGAGGCCTTGGGCAATGTCTGGTTCCTCCCTGCCTCAGTTTCCCCTTCTGTAAAATAAAGGGAGCTCTCATACATTCCCAGGTGCCAAGCAGGGGCAGTGTATGCAGTGGAATCAGAGCCACATGAAGGCAGGTATTCTTGACTGATAAATTCAAAGCACCCAGACCATGCCAGCCTCATAGTAGGTGCTGAGCAAATGCTAGTCGAATGAATACATGAGTAAGTAGGTAAGAAGATGGGCTCTTGAGCCAGACTAGCTCTACTCGCTGGCTGTGTGACCTTGGACCAGCTAGTTACCTAACATTTCTGACCCTCAAAATGTTCACCTGCAAAATGGGGATAACTGTGGGATCTACGCTCATAGGGTTGCTGTGAAGATTAAATAATGACACATCTGACGTGTCTGGCACATTTACAGGGCGGTTCCACCTGCATGTCCTGCTAGCATTTCAAAGGCCGCCTCGTACAGTCTAGCTCGTCACCTCTCACTGCAAAACTTCTCTGCTGCTCTTGCTCTCGTTTGGTGGCATTGCCATCCAACCAATCATCTAAATAGAAGCTGGGGGCTCCTCCCAGCTCTTCCCCTCCCTTCAGCCCTGGCACCTCTGTACACACAACGTCTTTCCCACCCTCCCTCTTTGGGTCTCATGCATCCGCCTCTTCCCCGTTCCCACTACCATGGTCCTGTCCTCTCTCGCACCACACCCCAGCATCACCGGGATGTCTTCCCACTCCAGGCTCTGCCACCACCCTGGGCTTCCTTCACCCTCAACCTGTTGCCATCATCTCGCTGCCTCCCTCACTGGCTATCGGCCCCTTGAAAGCAAGCAGCAAGTCTCTGCTCAATAAATGCTTGTTGCCTGATGAGTCAGCAAGCACAGGAGACCAGACAAAAGGTCCCGGTGGGTGGAGGGAAGCCACATAGGAGGAGGAGAAGAGGAAGGCAGTGGGGCTGAGAAGCTCCTCCATGCATAATTTATTACCTTTTAATCCACCCTGATTTTGTTTAAAAGAGAATAAGGTAAAGATGAAAAGGATCTGCATCTATAAAACACACACAGATGGTACTCAACTTGTTTCTGTTCCAAGAATGTGTTTATAAGGTGGTTGTTGAGAACCTGGCACTGCAGCTTCTGATAGAAACTCGACTCAACAAGAGTCTCAGATCAATGACAACTGTTGATCAGCTCTTCATATGTACCAGCACTGTGCTGGGCACCTTCCATGCATCTTTGTATGTAATCCCTGCCAGGAAGGAATTGTTATCTGCATTTTATAGGTGAAGGAACAGAGTTGCAGGAAGTTTGAGTAACTGTCTCCAGGTCATACGGATAGTCGGGGAAGGAATTGTGAATTGAATCCAGGTCTGTCTGATACCTGAGCTCACGGTCCCTCCTCGCTGCATGCTATGTTGCTGTTAATTCTCACCAATATGGCCAACTGCTCTGATTGGTCAGCCATCAGCCTCCAGCCTCGTCATTGGCCAACACCTCCTAGGGGGAGGGCTCTCGTGACTACCAAGGACCTATGAGGGGAAAGCCATGGACAGAGAAGGGAAGGAAGAAAGAAGAAAAACCCTCCTCGTGGAATTCCCTGTGGCTGAATCAGCAGAATAAGGTCAGGCCAAGAGCAACTGAAAATGCCTGGAAGAGAAACAGGGTCCAAATTTTGGAAGTGAAGTCATTCCCCTCTTCCCCTGCCCCAATATCTGCACCAACACAGCGGACGAGAACCAAAAAGAATTGCAGCAGTTTCCACATTTTCTGGGGATTGAGGGAAGGATTATGCCATGCCCTTCTTCCCTGTGGACTTTGGGGCCCCTCCTTGAATATTTTCTGCACCCCCACCCCATCACTGGCATGGAGGTGCTTTGCTTAGGTGGCCCTTGAAGTCTGAAAGCTGAAAGCAGAGGTCAATAACTGGCTGCCTAGGTACGAAGTCTGGCCTGCAGATGTTTATGAGTTCAGCCTACATAGTGTTTTTAAGAATTTTAAAAATTGAGAAATTTCACACAAATATCTGCATTGCCAGCTTTGCTGGAAAATCCAAAGATCTGGCAACCCAGGTCCAAATTCCCACATGGCAACCATCAGCTGGAGCTAAGTCACAGCTGTCCCCTTCAGCTAGGGTAATGCCTCTCCCGTCATAGGACAGATGAGAAGGGAGGGAGGGGACTCTCAAGCCTGGCCATGGCCCAGGTTCTGGGACAGCAGCCTGGCTGTTTCCGAAGGCTGCGTCTTCCTGCACTTGTGGCTGGTGAGGATAGAGAACAGTTTTGTCAGCTGATGAAGTTGAGGGATGGTGGCCACACAGTGGGGAGCCTGGCAGCCTTCAAGTCTGCCTATTTCTGGACCGCCAGGCTCAGTCCACTCCAGGAAGCCTGCTGGTATTTCTAATGTAACATGAAACACTTCTGGCTTCCTGGCCTGGACCCCTGAGGGCTCCCTGTCAGGCAGCTGTTGCCCCCACCCCCCAGGCTGGTCTGTCCAGGGCACCTGGGCAAACACTTGGGCACTGCAGGGCTGCCCACGCCTCCCGCTGGCGGCACCCAGTGTCCTCAGCAGTGTGGCCCATGCAACCCCGGTGCTGAGGACTGTTTACTTCCTCAGATGGTGCTGTAGGAGCCAGGCCTGCTGATGGCAGGGAGGCCATTTCAGAACCACGAGGCAGATTTTTCATTCCAACTTCAAGGAGCTTCCAGAAAACCCAATCAAACATTTGCAAACGGCTACTTTGCCACAGTTCTCAAGGCAGTGCCAAGGAGACAGGACTAGCCAGCAGGCCAGCAGGGTCCCCGTGGGGAGGAGTGTCCTGGCGGGCAGGGCTGGCATGCAGGGCCTATGGGTGGACCTCCCCACCCTCCACTCACCGAGCCCAATGCAAGAGGATGGGTCACCTCTGCTTCTGCTCTGTTGTGACTCCCTCTCCTCTATCACATTTCCAAATCACACATGCCCTGCAAGGTCGCTGGGAATACTGGCCCTCCAAGGTTTTTTAGGAGTCATTATCTGACCCCTTTGGAAGCTCCTCTGAACTTGGAACCCCCTTTCCACTTTCCACCTCCTACCAGCATTGGGTGCTTATGGTTTTCTTTTCACTGCCAGCCCGGTGTGCCCTTCAGAGGGGGGGATTCAAAAGGACCCAGCTTCAAGTCCTCACCCCACCTTTCCCAGCTGGGTGACCTTGGACTAGTCACTTGCCCACTGTTTACAGTTCTGTTTCCTCTGCTATAAAATGGGGTTAACAGTACCTCCCTGGCAAGGGTGCCATGAGGATGAGGGAAGAAAACGTGTGATATGTCTAGCACTGTCCTGGATCACAACTGGGGCTGCAAAAATACTGAACAAATGACAAGCCAGAAGGAAGCACTGCCCGAGCAGGTGAGTTGCCACATGTCCAGCCCTGGGCTGGCTGCTGCACACAGCCCACAGGGAGGCAGGCAGATGACAGGAGTGGACCTTGTTAGGGTGCCCGCCCTGCCTGCAAGGGGCTCTCTTGAGGAGCATCCGGAACACCCCAGGTAGCCACGAAGGCAAACAGCGTGTTCCTCCTGCACAGCAGCCCGACTCCTTGCCGAACGCCCACCCTTCTGCCGGCGGGGGAGGCCGGGAGGTCTGGCTTTCTGCAGGGCCCGGCGGGGCACGGATGCTAAGAGACACAGGGGCCTCCGACTCCGCAAAGGACCCTCAGGTGCTCAGGTCCTCGGGCTCCGCACCTCCCCTCCCCCACTTGGGACAAGCTTCCCTTGTTTGCCTCCCTAATTCATTCTTAAGTCTGGCCTTCAGCGAAGCCACAAATCAAACACACACACGCACACACACTCTCACTCACACATGGCCTTGACTCCACAGCCTTGGCTCCTGCAGGGGCTGCATTTGGACAGAGGGTTCCTGTGCTCTGGAATGTGGGTCCTGCTAACGGAGGAGAAATGGCACTCGGGTCCCTGGGCAGGGATGTCTGTCACTTCGCTGAGCGTGGCTGCCACCCCATCAGCTGCTTCTCTTTCCTCCTCAGCCCAGAACACCTCGATCCCAGCCCCAGTCTTGCTGCCTCTGTTTCCTGCCCGCTCCGAGAACTCAGCTGCAAAGCAAGACACCTCAGGGTGGCCTCGGCTCCTGAGTGCTGGATGCCTGGTGACTCAAACCCGCCACACCTCAGCACCAAACATGCACAGAGCACTTTGGCTGCCTGGGGAGAGCAGGTCAGGAGGCAGGGAGCACATGTTTTGGAGTCAGGCAGGGCCAGGGTCAAACATTTACTCTGCCCTTCCTAGAGGAGTCATTCAAAGCAAATTACCCAATCTATCTGAACCTCAGTGTGCTCCTCTATAAAATGGGAATGCCTTTCTTATACATCTGAAGAGATAAGGTGGAGCTACTCAGTGAATTTTAAAGAGCTGTATAAGCACTGGTGACCACCAAATCAGGACACTGGGTTAGGTGTCGGGAACATAAAGTTAAATCACACAGGGGATTCAGCCCTCAAGGACCTCCTAGTGAGGCAGATGAGAACCAGAGAAACGTGGAGGAAAGAGAACTTCTTAGAGGGTCCAGATGATGTGCCCTGGGAGTTCCATCCAACTCAGCACATCTGGGCAGCAAAGGGAGGTGGCATTGTACCAGGCCTTGAACAAAGGTCAGGGTTTGGACAAGCAGAGAGTCTGGGGCAGGGAACAGGATGCAGACACCTGGAGGTGCACTAGCACAGAGCACACACGGGGAGGGAGAGAGGGGAAGAATGGGAAATGAGTTTGTAGACGTCAGTGGGAGAAAGAAGAGTGTTCTCACCTAACACAGGTGAACCAAGTTGTCGTGCCCAGGTGGAAAGCACAGAGCAGGACAACGAGAGACCCCAGTTTATGCAAGGGAGGTTTTCTGGGTTCAAGGAGAAACCTCCAGGTGGGGTGAAGTTGCATTAGCAGCTCTCAGTGTCTGTACCATGAGCTCAGCCAGGGCAACTTTTCTCCCAACAGCTGGCATCTTGAATGAAATGAAATGAGCACTAATAAAGTCCCAAAATAAATGCAAAGATGCTTGGAATATCTGGGCACTTACTCTTGAATGGAGTCAGATGGAGAAGAAGGAAAACATTATCTGATGTTATCTGGCACAGGAGTTCCAGCAAACCAGTGGCAGCTCCTTGGGGGCAACCTGGCACAGTGGCTAGAATGCTGGCATTCAATCTAAGTTTGGACTGTATGATACTGGGCAACCCATAGTTTCCTCGGCTCCAGCGGCCTGTCAGGGCTGTTGTGACGACAGACACGAGCTGATGCCTGTGCAGTGTTCTGTGCCAGTCTGGCATTCTTTTAGGTCTTGCCATTTGGAAGACTTCTTCCAGAGGAGCCTAGGAAACCCTCTGCTTACCTGATTCTAGACGATACCTCCCATCGTTTACATGCCTCCCGTCTCACTAAATTCATTCCATTTGCACAGCCATCTGTCTGTCTGCAGGCATGGAATCTGGTATGGCGACACTCTCCCCAATCTGGGCATCTCAGACTGCCTGGTTAAAAGCTCTGTTGTTTCTACGTAGCAAATGCTCCTGGGCAGCAACAAATTCCTGAGGAGGGCCTGGACCCACTCTGGGGTTTTAGCAAGCTCACCTGCTTCTCAGCCTTGGGGACTCAGCTGTCCCTTAGGCACATTCAGCTGATGATTACAGATAGAATGGGACTGAGGGGTCTGTCCCCAAGGAGGGGAGAGTGATTCCTGGGCCAGCTCTGGTGGTTGGGAGGTGTGAGTAGAAAGAGATTGAAAATAACCTTTCTAGAATAGGGCTCAGAAATTCTAGGCTTTCTTTGCTTGGTCCTCACAACACTGTCCTATTATTCTGACTTGTTATAAAATATCACTTACAAGTTCCTACTGCCAAGGTCTTGAAAACTTCAGGGTCTTTATTTGCTGAATACCCTGTTGGTTGGAAAATGAAACTCTGGGCATGAAATTTGACACCAAACCAAATTTCTCTGCATTATAGCAGATAGGCCTTTGGATTTGATGGGGGTAAAGGGTAAGGCTGGCAAAGAATCCAGAAGGGAAAAAAAAGAAAAAAGAAGGATCTGGCAGGGATGGACACTATGGAAGAAGGAACTATAGAAAACAGACATGTTTGAGGAAGGTTTTCAAGCTGTATTTTTATGGAGTATCATCAAACTCTCCTTTCCCATGAAAACTTCAGTAAAATATCTGCCGTACTCACTCATGCTTTTGGTGCAAGTAGACAAAAAACAGAGACAAACCCCAGGGACAGCTAGGCCTTGGCAAAAGCAATTTGCTTTAAATCACTACCTTAATTTCCCTTCAGAGGAAGGCATTTTTCTGCCCTTCAGAACACTGCCCTCCCCCGCTCGTTACTAACACCAGCCCTGAAAAGATGCCTTTTCTCTCTTGAAGAGAGAGACAGAGCTCAAGGTCAAGCAAAGCTCGGCATGCTTAACTCTCCAGTCTGGGAAACAGAAGCCTATACCAGCATCGTGGGGCCAGGAAAATCTACTAGCAGTGGAGAGGGTGGAGAAATTTTCCGAGCTTTTTTTTTTTTTGGTTTAAAAAGAAAAATAGAGAAAAACTTAATACGAAAAATTACTTCCCTCTCCTCTCTAAATTTACCAAGTTTGAACCTCTTTTTATGAGCAAACCAAGTTACACATGACCTATTTTGATGTTTCCCAACCAACAAAGGGACTTAACATTTCAAAAGGACACTTAAAAATAAACGTAGATATTTCCATTTTCACCTAAATTTTATTTATTTATTTTTTAAAAAATCCATGGTTCAAGTTGGGGCAAGGCTCTGATCTGTCCAGACAATCTGTGGCCAACAGTGAGGCTGAGGGGAACAGACTATGGGAGAAGGGAGACCGTGGATGACCACAATGCCACCCTACAAGGTCCCTATAGGAGACACACTTCCGAAATCCCAGGTGCCCACAAATCCTAGAAACACAGGTGAACATACACAATGTCTTGAAGGACATCACCAATCTGCAAAAAAATAAAATATTATTCGTAAAAAATATTATCTGCTTCCAGACTTTATGGACACCCTGTAGATTTATACTATCAAACAATGGACTGGCAGATTCCACGTCTGAGACAAACTGGTCCCATCTGTGGGCCAGGAAAGCACAGACTGGAGGGTGAAGGGTGGCCGTGCAGGGCCCCAACCTAGCACCCAGTCTCAGGACATTGCAAATGTCACTGGTGAGCAAATACTGATTGAGCTCCTACCCTGTCTTGTGCCTGGGCTAGGCGTTGGTGGGAGTGGTGTTCCTCCTTCCCTGCCTAGAAACTCCTAATCATTCAAGGCTCAGCACTGGCACCACATTCTCCATGATGCCTTCCCTGACATCTCCCACCCCAGCCCCTAATTCTGGGTCCATCGTCTAAAGTCCCTCCCCTGTGCCTGCCTGTACCACCAGGTGTGCCACGTGTACTAGGATTAAGTACTTGTGAGTCCCTTGAGGGCAGGGTGCATGATCTAGTCTTCTCTGTAACCCAGGAGCCCAGCACAGGGATTAACATCTCGAAGACCTCAGGATATCACTGGTGAAGAAGCAATGCATGAATGTTTGTCAGCATGGGCCCATCCCATGCTCTACTGCAGGAGGTGGGCTAGAGCATAAGCAACCCCTATACAGACTGAAAAACACAAGGATGACTGGTTTGTCAAGAATGCTAAAGAGACAGAGAGGAAGAGGAGACTCACCCAGCCTGGGGGTGGGGGTGCTCAAGAAATGCTGGATCTGGGCCTTGAAATACAGGTGGGATTTCACCAGGGATTCACCTGGGACAAAGGATATTCCAGGCACAGGGAACAGTAGGAGCAAAAGCATGGTGAATCAGAGGAACTTGGAGTAGCTTCACAGGGCCAGAAGAAAGGATATGTAAGATGGAAAGAGAGAGGGGAGGAGACAGGCTGGAGATGGATTGCTAAACCCACCAAATGCTAGGCTAAGAAATTTGGCTAGCATGCTGTCGCTTGCTCTCTCTCTCTCTCTCTCTCTCTCTCTCTCTCTCTCTGTGTGTGTGTGTGTGTGCAATAAGTACTCAGTATATTTTTAGTCCAAGAAACACAATCTTTTATTTTTATTATTTTTTTTTTTTGTCTTTTTATGACCGGCCGTACCGCGCTCAGCCAGTGAGCACACCGGCCATCCCTATATAAGATCCGAACCCGCGGCGGGAGCGCTGCTGCGCTCCCAGCGCCGCACTCTCCCGAGTGCGCCACAGGGTCGGCCCAAAACACAATCTTTTAAAAATGCAAACAGATCCCTATTTTGAAAAATAACAACACATGATTAATATAAGAAGCTACCACATGCTCTTTTTTTTTTTTTTAACATTTTATCTGAGAAGGAAATTTTAAAAGGCCTAAATAATAGAGAGATACACTATCTTCATTAATTGAAAGACTCATTATGGTAAATATTTGTTCTTTCCAAATTAATAGGGAGAATCCCAATTAAAACTTCAGAGTGTTTTCTTAATGGAAACTGACAAGTGATTCTAGAAATTGTATAAAAATGCTAAGGTTAAAGAACAACAAAGACAATCTTGAAGCACAGTGTGGGAGGCCTGGATCTTCTGGGAATATGGCAGACTAGAGGTGCCCAGGGCATGTTTCCCCCCACAGAAGAAAATCAAAATGGGCCCACCACTACTGCTGCTGCAGTAATAAAAAGGATGAACTCTTCAATAACTGGTGCTGGGCGAACTGGACATCCATATGTAGAAGAATGAAACTAGACCATATTTCTCACCATATGCCAAAATCAACTCAAAATGGATTAAAGACTTAAACATAAGACCTGAAGTACAAAACTCCTAAAAGAAAACATAGGGGAAACACTTCAAGAAGTAGGACGGGACAAAGACTTTATGAATACGATACTAAAAGCACAGGCAACAAAAGGAAAAATAAACAAATGGGATTATATTGAACTAAAAAGCTTCTGCACAGCCAAAGAAACAAATAACTACGTGAAAAGACAACCTACAGAGTGGGAGAAAATATTTGCAAGCTAAGTATCTGACAAAGGATTAATATCCAGAATATACAAGGAACTCAAACAATTCAACAGTAAAAAACCAAATAATCCAATTTAAAAATGGGCTAAGGAGCTGAATAGGAATTTGTCAAAGGAAGATGTATAAATGGCCAACATACACATGAAAAAATGCTCGACATCACTCAGCATCAGGGAAATGCAAATCAAAACCACACTGAGATATCATCTCACCCCAGTTAGACGGGCTATTATCAAAAAGACAGAGAATAACAAATGCTGGCGAGGATGCGGAGAAAGGGGAACCCTCCTGCACTGTTGGTGGGACTGTAGACTGGTGCAGCCTTTATGGAAAATAGTATGGATGTTCCTCAAACAACTACAGATAGAGCTACAGGTAGAACCATACAATCTAGCAATTCCATTGCTGGGTATATACCCAGAGGGAGAGAAATCATCACGTTGAAGGGATACCTGCATCCTCATGTTTATAGCAGCTCCATTTACAGAAGCCAAGAGTTGGAACCAGCCTAAATGTCCTTCCTCGGATGACTGCATAAGGAAAATGTGGTATATATACACAGTGGAATACTACTCTGTCGAAAAACAAAAAAACAAAATTCTGCCATTTGCAGCAACATGGATAAACTTAGAGAAAAATCATGTTAGGTGTATTAGCCAGGCACAGAAAGAGAAATACCCCATGTCCTCACTCATAAGTGGGAGCTAAAAAATAAACAAATTTTAAAAAGAAAGAAAGGTACAACAATCACAATAATACGTTGAATTTTCAAAAGGAGAAAACAGAATTGAGGTTACCAGAGGTGGGAAAGAGGGAGGGGAGGGTAGTAATAGAGGCATCGGTAATGGGCCAGGAGAAAAAATTACACTGTATAATACTGGATATACTAGTTGTCTTGATTTGAGCATCCCATAGTGCACACAGGTAATAATATTCAACTCTGTACCCCACAGATATGTACAATCAACTATGTTACAATAAAAAAAAAAAAGTTAAAAAAAATCCAAACAAAGTGGGAGGCCTTACTCTACTGGATATCAATACATTATAAAGCTAAGTCATGAAGACAGTGTAGTATTGTTGCAAGGATAGATCAGTGGACCAATGAAACAGAACAGAGAGACCTAAAACAGCCCCATGCGTTATCGACACCTGGAGTCCGACAACAGTGGCACCACAGGGCGATGATGAAAGAATGGCCTTTTCAGTAAAGTTGCTAAAGTCAGTTGGACAGCCATATTTTCACCAGGTATAAAGTCAGTCCCAATGTGGATTGTAGATCTAAATGTGAAAGACAAAACAATAAAGCCTCCAGAAGAAAATGTAGGATAGACAAAGTCATCTAAAATAGGAATGAAAAAGGACTAATTTTTTTTAAAAAAGATTAGTAACTGGACTTCATTAAGAACTTCTGTTCATCAAAAACACCTTTAAGAGCATGAAAAGGCATGCTGCAGAGAGAGATAAGATATTTGCAAAATATATAACTGATGAAGGGCTCCTATCCAGGATACACGAAGGACTCTTCTAAGTCAGTGCTTCTCAACTGGGGGTGATTTGGGCCTGTCCCCCTCCCCCTGGGGACATTTGGCCTCATCTGGAGACATTTTTGGAGACAACTGGAGGTGGGGCTGTGCTACTGGCATCTAGTGGGTTGAAGTCAGGGATGCTGCTAAGTACCCTACAATGCACAGAACAGCCCTCACGACAAAGAATGATCCGACCCAAAGTAGCAGAGACTAAGAAACCCTGCTCTAAACAGATCAGGAAGAAAAAAAAAACGAATTTGTGAGAAATAACAAATGTTGCTGTTCTTTAAAATCACTAGTTTTGGAAAAGTTTGTTAGACTTTAATAAATACCTGGAAGACCTGTATTTTAATGCGAACTTCCCAGATTTTTAAATTACTGCATGGGCTGAACAAAACAAGGGCAGGCTGGATCTGACCCACGGGCTGCCACTCTGATAGCGGACACAGCAAGCAACTGCCTCAGTCTTCAGAAAGTGCCGAGCACTGGCATGGATGAGCACCCCACCCAGACCCCCCAAAACTTAGATCTGATCTAACTCAAATGCAGAGCGTGCCATCATTTGAGACATCAAAGTGAGAGCAGTTACTGAATTCTGCTGATTTGTAAGTCTACAGTTTTGACCAACTTTGGGACCAAACAAACCACAAGAAATTCCACCAGTTGGAACTAGCAATGCCCTGCGGTCTGTCTCTCTAACACACACACATACACATACACACACAGAGTGTAATTTTTGTTTGTTTGGGAGGCTGGCCAGTATGGGGATCTGAACCCTTGACCTTGGTGTTATCAGTACCACACTCTACCAAGTGACCTAACCAGCCAGCCCCATACGCATGGTTTATTTTAAACCAAAGCTTCAGAAACCTGAAGTAGTTTCTGATATGGTAACTTACAGGCAACAAAGATCAAAAAGTGAATTATTTGTGATCATGAGTGTAATACTATAAGTTCATACTCATTGAAATACTGCTAAATATGGAAAGAAAAATTTTTCAAGCCAGATTTTGGAAAACAAAAACAGGCTGACTTGGAAGGGTGCTCCCTACATGGTGTACGCCAGGCATTCTAGAGCTGCTTCTGCAAACACATTCTTGTCCTTTATGGCCAGAGCAGGCGATGCTTAAAACAGGATCCATCTGAATGACAGTAGAGAAGGGTTTGCAGCAACAGGTTCTTTCTATCTCTGTCTCTCCCTCCCTGTTGCTCCTGTCCTAAATCCACCTTTCCCCAGGAGCTCCATTTGTACATGGAGCAGCAGCGGGAAGGCTGGGGAGAAGGAATTTGGCACTAACACCTTTGAAGGAGTCCTGTGGCCAGCAGCTGCACCAGAGACCCTCTGAGAGGTGGGACAACAGGCCATGATTTGTGGTTGGCTTGAGGCCACCTGACCTTCACGTCCATGCTTTCCCAGCATGAAACCCTCTGGACATCCAGAACTGCAGGTAAGGAGAGAGAGTGGGAATGCCCACTGGGGACACAGACACTCCAGCCTGGGCTTTGAGTGGGCAGTGTGTGGGGGCTCACAGGTGCCCTGCATTCACTATCTCTATGCAGGACCCCAGTTCAGAGAGGCTGGTCTTTCCCTACCCTCTGACTGCTGCTTGATTCTGGAAGTTGCATGATGAGCCCAGGCCACAGCTGCCTCATCCCAGAGATCCTGGGTCGACACCCACACACCTGTCCCCTTACGTAGCTCTAACCTACACTGCTATGCCCACCAGGAGACTAGTGAGATCAATAGCTTGGGGAATGCTGTTGCCTGGTGAAGCCACAGTGCTTCCAGTGACAGGCCACCTTGGACACTGCCGGAAAGGCATCCTTGCAGGCTCTCTGTCCTCTCCCACACCCCAGCTGCTCCATGCTTTTTCTAAGCCTCTCCTATGGGCCTTCCAGAGCTCCTATTCTATAATTTACTACTTTACCTAAACTTCAACACCTTCACAGCAAGTTCTCTCTGCCTTCTACCAGCCCCAAACCCAGTTCTTTCCCAAGCCTCCAAAGGCCACCTGTTTCCCACACCTCCCAGATCTCTGAGTTGGAAGGTGGTCCATTGTCCTCTATGCCACAGGCTCTTAACAGTACCTAATCTCCCTGCATTGTAGCTGCCTCTTGATCTACTTCCCCTACACATGAGGGGTCAGTTCGGGGCCCAGCACATGGTTACTATACACACAAAATACATAAAATATCAAATAAACATTGAATGACTTAATAAATACAAGGCATATAGTATTGCCCCCATTTTACAGATGAGGAAACTGAGCTTCAGAGAAGTTAACAGATGGGCCTAGTCACACAACTGGCAGGTAGCAGAACCACAGCTTGAACCATGCCACCTACATCTCCACATCTTGCTATTTGACAGCATTGCTCAGCCCAGAGGGTCCCTATGAGACAACAAAGCTAAAAAACAAAGATGATTTTGTTTCCAATTCATACAAAGACTTCTAAAGAGCTCACAGGAAGGGAGAAATAAAATGGAGGAAATCTGAAAAAAACTGAAGACATTTATCCAGAAGGCAATTCCACGGGGCTTATTTCAAGTCCAAGTTGTCCTTGAGGTAGGAGAGAGGGGAACAGAGGTTGGTCCCCTTAGGCTCCAGGGCCCCCAGGACTGGCCTTAGCCATGGGTAGAACAGGCATGTCAGAGAAATCATAGTTCTAGAACCGAGATAATCTCAGGGATGCCCCGGTCCTGGCTCTTCCTGCCCTGTGGGCTCAGCCTGACACTGTAAGAGACAACTGTCTGTACAGGCTACCTGGAATCATGCTTGTCGTTACGGGTTAGTGCTTTACTCTGATTACAGTAATTACTGCAAAACGTCAAATTGTGTTTTGTTGCCAACAGATGAATATGAAAAAAACTAAGTTACAAAATATTGAGCAAATGACTAATAGAAATGTTGAACAAAGGAAGTTTACTGGCAGATGTAACCGGTGAGCAGCCATCAGCCCAAACGAGGAAACCTGGCCCATGAAGGATTGTGAGATAAGCAGGTTTTTGTGCAGATCCCCTCAGAACACGAACACTGGGTTAGAAGTGGCCGAAACACCTGAAGCAGTGGTCTGGTTGCCTGTTGGAAGGATACACACACTCACAGACACACACACACCTACGCACATGCACACACATACACACCCCTCCCCTCTGCAGTGCTGTATCAAGATGTGTCAATTCCCTAGAGACTCTCAACACAAGATGACAACCTGGAGATTTCTGAAATGAGATTTATGTACAATAGGATGTGGGGAAATTGCATAAATGAATATAGAGGGCTACCAGCCTTCCCATACTCCCTACAAAAACCCGACACTCCTTGGAGGTGTTTGGTCAACCCACAGAAATCTCTGCCTCTGCTGTGTGCTACCCCACAGCGGGCCTTCCAGGTACATCTGTCCGGGGACTGGAGCCTGTGCAGGAAGCCCCTGCTCTAACAACCTCTTGACAGTATCCCAGTACTAGTAGATGAGAGCAGAGTGGCTCTGGTTGAAAGGGGGCAGAGAACAGCTTGCTATCTTCTTTCCTCAAATGACCTGAGAAACCTCTCTGTAAATCCTAGGGTTCCACGGAACACAGTTTGAGAACAACTGGTCTAAGTGTGCCAAACATGGTGAGGTGGTCCAAAAGGATGAAAATCACCAATGACTTGAAAGAAGAACCACAATGGAGTAATGAAGGTAGAAGTGAGAGAGCAGGAACCGCTGAGGGACGGGGTGATGGAATTGGGGGGGGCAGATACCAGCATCTCATTCCCAGGTGCCTCAGCTGAGAAACAGCAGCAGCTGCAGGAGGAACAGCATAACACGAGGGTGTGCAGGTATCAGTAGCCCAGGAGAGGGGAGGGAGGGGGACAAGGGCCCAGGTGGGAAGGACAAGCCCTCTGAGACTTGAGAGGCCAGGAATATGGGTGGTGACAGTAATTTCAAGGTGGGAGTTGAAGGCACTCAGGCCAGTGGCTCAGGCCTCCATCAGGAGGGCAGAGAAGGCCGGAGGAGCTGTGGGGTGTGCTCGAGAATCCCTCTGGGATCAGAAAACGCAGCCCCTGCTGTGGGTCACCAGCATGGGCTCCTAGTGGCTTTTCTCTACTTTGATTCATAAACCACTTTCTGTAGAAGGAGAAGAGAAAGAGACCATTGTTGCCAGTTACAGATGAGCAATCCAGATCCCAGGCTGAAAGCCCAGTCTCCAGATTTCCGCCCGGTTCCTGGCTCACATAGATTCAACTGCCATTGAAGCATGGAAGCCGTTTTCAAGTCTACAAAAGACCACTCCAACAGGGGCCTTCTCATTCGTCTGGCCAGTTCCAAAGACTTGGTTTTAATTACAGTACCTGCAATACAGACTGGGAAAACAAGGGGAAGAAAATGGTCCCCTGTCATCTCAAAGCTACGTGACGTTCTCAGCAGGTTCGATTCAGCTATGCCCTGCTTTTAGAAAACCCCATGTGTGAAATTCATAAATAGTCAGGATGTATATACATTTACATCATCAGAAAAATATTCACTATCCAAAAAGTACTCACTTTACAAATGATTAGCCATAGGATTGCTCCAAAGAATAATGTCCAGTGTTCAAAATGCATCTTTCAAATCATGTTCAACCATCAAATGATTCAAATTGTTTATAGTATTATTATTTTGCATAATGTGATATTTGAAGCAGACTTTTCACCTCCAGACTGTGGAACTGCTGTCCTGGTACTCAGTATTCTTTAAGAAGTCTTAGGGTAAACCAAGCACTTTTCTTTGTAAAAAATTACTTTTGGGTCACCCCGCCCCCGCCCACAACCAGGCAAGCAATGGAGCATGCCCAGGGTCCTGAGGCCACCACCCACCCCCTCCACAAGAACATCTTAGTGTGCTTTTATTAGCCACATGTGTTGCTTTGGGGTATGTGACTTGTCTGCTCATGACCTTCACCAAATTTCTGTTGAGATTTTTCTTTCATTTTTAAGAGTTCTTTATGCATTAAGGATGCTTTTAGAAAAGCTCTTTTTTTTTAACCCTTTGATAATGGCTTTTTCCTTCATGCCTCACATTCAAAGATTCCCACTGGACCTATCTGGCTAGGATTCTGACAGAGATGATGTGGGTCTCTGTTTAGATCTTTCAGAAACAGGGAAGGGGAGATGGGGACAATTTAGATTTATTGTAGAAATGCCAGATTTGTCAACTGACAGTGAATTAATTTTGCCAGCTTAGAGATTCAGTAGGTTTGAGGGGATGGAAGAAGATTTTCACTCCAGTCTCCTCTCCACAATATCTTCCAAAATTTCCCTAAGTAGCAGGTACATGAATCATCCTTCCCTGATTCTCAGTAGCAAAGTAATATGTTTCCTACTATAAATTGTTTGGCTGTTTCCATGAGATTTTCCTCGGAGGGGAGGGGTTGTTTAAGTTCTGTTCAGATCACTGTTTTTGGACTGAAAACTATCAGGCTATACTTTAGTCTGTTTACAAGCCAGTTTCCCTTCTGCCACTATTCACTTCCATGGGGACCACCTTAGGAGAGAGGTATCTTCATTCTCATTCTCTCTCTATCTCTCTCTCTCTCTCTCTCTGTCTCTCGCTCTCTCTCTCTCTCTCTCTCTCTCTCTCTCACACACACACACACACACACACACACACACACACACACACACACACACACACACCCCTCAGGTACAGAGACCTGAGTTAATCATGTGCTTCAGGCAATGAAACACAGTCATCACTGGGGCCATGTCTCTCTGTCCCTCTATCCCCAGGTCAGACCTGACCCACTGCAGAGCATAGTAACAGTTTGTCTAGTGGATGAAAGGACAGAATGGAAGTAGCCCAGAAGAGTGGAAGGGCAGGGACTGTGACCTCAAAAAGATTAAGCCCATCCTTAATCTTTCTTCCTACCGTAGGACTTGGGACAAGTTTTATAACCTCCAGGGAGGCCTCAATCTCCTCATCTACAAAATGTTCTTCCTGAAGTCATTAAGGGGGCTAAATGAGAATGTTAGGTTAAGCAGTAAGTGGAAACTCAAGCCCATCAGGGAACAGGTTGATAAGAAATGAAGGAAGGGGGGCCGAGCCCGTGGCGCACTTGGTAGAGTGCTGCGCTGGGAGCGTGGCGACGCTCCCGCCGCGGGTTCGGATCCTATATAGGACTGACCGGTGCACTCACTGGCTGAGTGCTGGTCACGAAAAAACGACAAAAAAAAAAAGAAAAAAAAAAAAAAAAAAAAAAAAGAAATGAAGGAAGGGACCGGGTGACAGACAATAAGGAGTGGCAGGTACTTTGGCCAACTGGAGAGCACCCCGAAGAGTGAATACCACATTTAAAGGCATTCGAATTATAATACAAAGTCCAAATGCATCACTTCTATAGGCCAAATTTTGCCTATGACTATGACCTCTGCCCCTCAGTCTGGCACATACTATGCCCTAAGTATAAAAGCTGAAGGTGAATGCTCTATGATTGGAGGCCTGTGTAATCTAGAAGTGCAGAGACTACGGCTCAAGTTCAGGTCTTAGGTTCTCTGCCAGACTCACCCACCAGTAATGAGTTGCTGCATAAAGCCACAACATAGTTTGCACAATGATAACCCAGGAAAACCCACAAAAATGTTTAAATGACATTTACGGTGCTCACCAGGCTACACTAAAACAGCCCTCTGCCCATCCTAAGGCAAGACATGGAAGCGCCACAGAATCCACGTTCACAAAAGATTACTCTGTACCAGGAAGTCTGCAAGGAGAATAGGAGCAAAGAGTGACATGCAGAAATAGGCCCAAGCAGACAACAAAAATGCCCACCTGGCACTTGACAGCAAATGAATTCTGTAAATAATGCAAAATTGGTAGCATCTGGAGAAAATACATTATTATGTAAAATATAAGGACTTTGAAGACAAGATCATATATAATTTTAATTCCCTTGCCATGCATAAGGCAGCCTAAGCACATGGAAGGTGTTTGGTTTTCACTAAATGAATGGAAGTGATTGGAAGGGTTTGCTGGAAAGAAGGGAAGATGAAAAGACATGCAGACAGTGAAGTGCCCGAGTAACCATGTGAGCAGTCACAGGGGGAAAGTCTAAAAGGTGAGTCTGCCCATCATGCAAGCAGGGAGGAAGGCCAGGTTGCCACGGTCTGTTGCTTCATCTCAGATGTCTCCCCTGCCTGGACAATACAGACACGAATGTACCCTCAGGCCACCTGCGACAGTCACAGGATGGTGGAGCAGTGGCATGGCTTCAGGGATGACTATCTGCAGATCTCAGGTGGGGGGAAAGCCGAGGAGTCCTGCATGCATCCCGCCACTCTTCCTCTGACATGGGCAACACCTGAGCAGTCTGAGCAGCCGCAAAGCCGGTGGCTTGGCTCAGAGTGAGATGGTGGATGGAGACCTCACTCCTCTAACTTTTGTTCTCTTCCCAGACGCTAATGAGAAGGAGCGATGGCCTCGCCTCCCTGCTGGAACCTCAGCCATGTATGCTGTGGCTTGGCCAGTGCTCAACGTTTGGAGTGGTTTAAAGAGCAGGTCAGTCAGGGGCCTTCCCAGCCCAGCCCTGTCCTGGAAATTCTTATTAACATTTCCAAAAATAAGAGGAGAAAATAATACCTGCTTCACTGAGGGTGGGAGGAAGGGCTTGGGCTTTGCAGTTAGGAATTTTAGATTTTTATCCTGGTTCAGGTATTTCCCAGTGTATGTCTTTAGGCATGTCACTTAGCCTCCCAGAGCCACAGTTTCCTCATTTGTGAATTGAAGGCAATGCCACCATAGGTTTGTTGTGAGAGTTATTAAATGAGGTTTTACACACATGCACGCACACACACATCACAGTGATACAGGACCCACTTTGTACACAGTAAACATTCAGTAATTGTCTTCATGTATAGCCGCAACAGGAGGGAGTGTTCAGTCCTTTAGACATGCCAAGTCTGCGGGTGCATCAGCCAGCCCCTGACTGCGCTGTGCTGTGCTGTGCTGTGCTGTGCTGGAGGCTTGGAGTCTGCACGTGGGGGTTAGATCTCAGCTCTGCTGCACCTCGGTTCCCAGTCTGTGAGACGGGGACACATCACAGGTGGATGTGAGAGTTCCCACATCTGGCCTACTGGTTGTATACGTGGTAGATGTTCACGAAGGGTCCATTGCCTTTTTCTTGTATCCACCATTTCTGCCTCTGGAGGCTACTTCATCTTGACTTCAGACCAAATACACAGCTCACTGAACGTTCTTCTCACCTCCCTCTCTGTCTTAAAAATTAGTAGACCTGTTGAGATTTACCCACACCTGGCTTTGTTGGAACCTCTCATCAGGGTTGAGATGGGAAAATGGGGCCTCTTCACATCTAGTCTCAGGGGTGGAGACCCCAAGGAAGGGCATGGGTGGTGTGAGGATTATAGAGGAGGACAGGGGACTGAACCTCCAAAGCCTGGGAGATGGAGGGGACCACTTGGAGATCTGGTCTGGGGCTGAGAAGTCCCTGCAGGGGCCACGTTAGGAGGCCTCTGTGATTGCCAGCAGGACCCCAAGTCCCCATTCCTGAGTAATTCTGGCCCTGGGATACCAGGGCAGATCCCCCTCACTGATGGTATCATCTCCAAAGGCCTCACATGGGTAGACACTTTGCTCCTGGCCACTCTCTGGGGAGTCCAACTGTGTCTGAAGCTGGGTGTCATCTATGGAATGATTTGTACTGAACTTGAGGGGAATTAACACATACAAATGTCTGTAAAAAACACACAGGCCGACACTCTCCTGGGAGTAAACAGAAGCATACTCTCACTTCAACAAGAAACTCAAACAAACCATTTCCCCAGTTCCCTTCCTGGAATCCTGTTCTCCTTCATTCAAACCATGGTGTGAGAAAGGACTGTGGTTTGTTGCTGTTGTTGTTGTTTTAATGTGCAAGACAGCTGAGGCCTGGGAAGGTCTAGCAATTTTCTCAGGACCACACTGTCATTCAGTAGCGCATCCAAGACTGGGTTCTGGCCCCCTGACTCCCAGCCCCATGTCCTCACTTGGGTTGACTCTTTCCCAAACTTGGCTCTCATTCCTGACCATCTGTCTGAGAAGCTCAAGAGTGAGGTATCCTATGTGGAAGCAGATGGAAGTCAGTCAAGGCATATAAACCAAATGGCACCACTTTGGGGGGAGGGATACACTCAAACTGGAAATATCCTCATTTTATGCCACAAACAATATGAGAGGAGGAAATAAAACCAAACCATTAGCCAAGCAGCTGTGCTGGGTTCTACAAAAACAGCCCCCTCATAATGTGCATTGTCACTAGGCAAGCAACTGTGTTCAATGTGGCATTGACACTGCTAAAGGCAGATCAGAGTTCTGTCCTTCCTGTGGAAAATTGAGGAGAAAGACAGAGGCTTATGAAAACAGAGTCCATGTGAGAACCAGACGGTGGGAGCTTAAAGGGAGGCTCACAATACTCACGCCAAGGGGAATTTGGCCCCCATTTGAGAGACCTGATGCCTGGCATCATCTGGGTTTGGCTTGGAAAAGGCTGAAGCTGTGACTGCACACAGGAGAAGACCATCAAAACACCATGAGATCATTACAAACATCAATCACCCTCGCTTCCTGCAAAGCCTCTGAGGTGGTGGCCCCAAGGGGCAGGCAGCAGGGAGGCTTGAGCATTCGGACAGAAAACTGCACTTTGAGGGCCTGCAGAGAGCTAGGCTCAGGGCTCAGCACTGGGACTAAAGGAAAGCACATTTCCTGAAGACCCCCTTGGAGCTGTGTACACGGAGCATCTGTTAAAGCCAAGTGGATATACAATGGCTTCAAGGACTATGGGGTCCTAGGAGAGATTTGGACAAGCTGGCACACTTCCATTGATTCTCAACCTGAGGATGAAATGATCCAATCACTGGACCAGAGTCTAAAGGTGCAACAACCAGGAGGAAAAGTAAACTGGCTATGTCACTCTCCATGTGCCCAGTGGCAAAATGCAGCTTCCAATATGGTGGTCTCTAGAAAGATCAAGAGCTTCCAAGAGCTCCTGACATGAATCCCTTCCTAATCCCAAGGGGAGGGACAAAGGACTACCTGGAGACTATCCTGAGAGTCCCTTTCAAGGATTTGCAACCAGAGCTGTGCCCTGAGGTAGTCCTCCATCTCCTCTCATCCCCAATTCTGTTCCCTGGCCCATAGGCACGTCAAAGTAGCCCATGAGAGGAAATTCCATGGAGAAGAAAGAGACCCAAAGGGATGTAAGTGCCCCTCTCCTCCCCAAAAGACCTCATCCTCACTCCCTCGCACTCCCGCACCTCACACCCTGATTAAGCAGCAGTTCTTCAGCCTCTTTTCTTGGATAAAACCTCTCTACTTATTTCTCATAGACCTCTTGAATCTGCCCCCCTATTTTGGGTCCCTGTTATTTTTATACAGTTGATGGCAAAAGATTCCAAACTGATGTCCCTGCCCTTATCTACCTTCTTCCACCCAATCCACGTGACTGCCAGAATCACCTTCTTAAAATGCTATTGGATTCACACCTGTCTCCTTTTAACCTCTTTCCATGGCTCTTGGTTATATATGGATCATAACTTCTTAGCATGACTCTTTATAACTTGACCACTGCTTATCTTTCTGGTCACTGGCAGCACTGGTAGATGAAACCACTGGGAATAAAACAGGAATTAAAGGTTCTAAATGCAATAAGCCAGTGGAGGATAGCGTCTGCTGTGCTGCATGCACCCTCACTGCTCTGAACCATCCCTGTCTTCACGCTGTACTGTCAGAGGCTGTTGCCCTGTGAGGTTATGTGTTCGATGGAAATAGGGAATGGGTGAAGTTGATCTCTAAATTCTGAGCAACCAGCACAGAACCTGGTATTCAAATAGTTCCTTTCCAACTACTACCATCTCGAAGGTTTTACATCTATGTGATGAAGTCCAGATTTAACTATTTTGAAGCACCTATTGTGTTCCAAACTCCATATTGCACACTTTCATGTCTTTAGTTTCTTTAATCCTTACCACAACCTTGTGAACTAGATAATAGTAAAAATAGTAATTTCCAAAATTTTTGCATATTTATTATAAGCCAGAAATTGTCCTAAGTGCTCTCATGGTTGTATTCATTTACTATGTACAATAGCTCTATGGGTTAAGTACTATTGTCATCTTTATTGCAGAGGTGAGAAAACTGAGGTTTGAAAAGCATGAGGAACTTGACTAAAGTTA
The DNA here is from genome assembly GCF_027409185.1 of Cynocephalus volans. Taxonomy (NCBI): domain Eukaryota; kingdom Metazoa; phylum Chordata; class Mammalia; order Dermoptera; family Cynocephalidae; genus Cynocephalus; species Cynocephalus volans. The sequence goes on from NC_084462.1 coordinate 60,577,397, forward strand.
ACTAGTTCTCAAATCCCTGGAAATCAAATCCAGACCCCATAGCTTCTGTAGTCTGTGCTCTTAACAATTATCATCACCCCATTTTACAGATAAGGAAATTGACACTCAGAAAGTTTAGGGAGTTGTTCAGGATCACATAGCTAGTAAGGGCCAAGCCAGCCTTCCTGACTCTGTGATCTACCACTACTCCCTGTGTCTGGTTGCCGTGGATTAATGTCCCCCCAGAACTTAGTCTCCACTCTGACAGAGGGTGGGAAATCCTACTAATTGAAAGGTGGGGCCTAAAAGAGGTGATTGGACTAGACTAGGACCATGCCATAGTGAATAGATTAATAATGGTGGTCAAGGGCATGGTTGTAAGGGCTTTAAAAGGAGAGCATGCAAGTCTCTCTCTTTTTCTCTCTCTGCTCCACCATTTTATGCCATGTGAGACCCCTGCATTGCTGTAAAGCTACCACCAAAGAGGATCCTCACAAGATGTGTTCTTTGGACTTTGGACTTCCCAGCCTCTGAAACTGTAGCAATAAATTTCACTTTCTTACACATTACCCAGTTCCAGGTATTTTGTTATAGGCAACAGAAAATGGACTACTACAGAAAATTGGGACCAGAGAAGTGGGGTGTTGCTTATAACAATTACTTGAAAATGTGGAAGTGGCTTTGGAACTGGGTGTTGAGGAGAAACTGGAAGAATTTGGAGGAGTAGGCTAAAAAAAGCCTAGCTGCTGGTGGGAGTTTAGAAGACAAGAAAACCAGGGAAACTTAGGAGCTTCTCAGAAACTAGTTAAATGGTGGTGACCAGAATGCTCTCAGAAATATGGACTATAAAGACCATTCTAAAAAGGTCTCAAATGTAAATAAGTAAGGGACTTATTGGAAACTGGGGCAAAGACCACCCTTGCTATGAACTGGCAAGGAACTTGGCTGCATTCTGTTCAAGGCCAAAAGTTTTATGGAATGTGGAATTTCAAGGTGCTGACCCATGGTATTTAGTGGAAGAAATTTCTAAGCAGCAAAGCATTCAGGAAGCTGCATGGCTACTTGCAACAATATACTAAGTTATAGCGGAAAAAGCATGAGGTAAAGCCAGAATTTATAATTCAAAAGGAAGCAGAGGGCAAAAAATTGGAAAATTTTCAGCCTGGCCACAAAAGCAAGGGTGTAGCCCAGCGACACTTTACTAAGGCTATTAGCACAAAAGAAAGGGATTACAAAGAGAAGGGACAAAAGACCCTGGAGGCATTTCATAGATTTTGTAGGCTGCATCTTCCATTACAGGCCCAGAGGCCTAGGGAGACAGAATGGTCTCCAGGAACAGGCTCAAGGCACCCTCCACAGGCTCGCTGCCCAGGGCCACCTCGGGATGCTGCTTGCCACACCAACACCCCAGCTGCTTTGGCTCCTCCATCTGTAGCTTAATTGGCCCCAGCTGTGTCTGTACCTGCAGCTTTGGAAAATACAAGCCGGAAGCCTTGGTGGCATCCAAGGGTTTAAAATTTTCAGGCTCACAGAACGCCAGAGCTGTAGAGGATTGGGAGCCTCCACCCCAATTTCAAAGGAGGTATGGAAAAGCCTGGGGGCCCAGGAAGTGATCTGTCATGGGGCAGATTCACCACAGAGCCTTCGCTAGAGCAATGCCAAGAAGAAATGTGGGGTTGGAGTTGCAGCAGAAAAACCCCACCAAATCTATGCCTAGTGGAACTGTGGGAGCAGGACCGCCATGGAGACTCCAGACTTGTAGAGCTACCAGCATGCAACACCAGCCTGTGAGAGCTAAAGCATCACCAAAGACCAGGAAAGCCATAGAAGTGGAGTTGCCTGAGGACTTGGGAACCCAGCCCCCATAGAAGCATGCAGAAGGCATCCAACATGAAGTCAAGGTACATGATTCACCAGCTTTGAGATTTAATGCCTGCCCTGCTGGGTTTCAGACTTGTTTAGGGCCTGTTACCCCTTTCTTTTGGACCATTTCTCCCTTTTGGAATGGGAATATATATCCTGTGCTTGTCCTACCATTGTGTCTTGGAAGTAGATAACTTGTTTTGATTTCACAGATGGGACTTTGAACTTTGAACTTTTGAGTTGAAACAAGTTAAGACTTTGGGGCTACAGGGATGAAATGAATGTATTTGTATATGAAAAGGACAGGAATTTGAGGGGCCAGGGGTGGAATGCTGTGGATTGATGTCCACCCAAAACTTAGTCCCTAGTGAGACAGTGTAAAGAGCCTAGTAAATCCTATTATGGTAATTGAAAGGTGGGTCCTTGAAGAGGTGATTAGATTGTAGGACCATGTAGTAGTGAATGCATTAATAATTGTGGTCAAGGGTGTGGTTCTGAGGGCTTTAAAAGGACAGCACATGAGAGTCTCTCTCTCTCTGCTCCACCATTTTCTGCCATGCCCCAGCATTGCTATAAAGCCACAACCAAGAAGACCCTCACCAGATGTGTTCCCTGGACTTTGGACTTCCCAGCCTCTGTAACTGTAAGCAATAAATATTGTTTCCTTATACACTACTCAGTTCCAGGTATTTTGTTATAAGCAACAGAAACAGACTAATACACTGGTGATCCTAACTGTGGTTTCAGTTGGTTGAAGAAAGAAACTTGACCCATTGAAAACCAGTTTTCTAAGATAAGAAGACCCCAGGAAAGCATAAGAATCTGTGAATATAAAGGATTCACTGTATTACCATCCCTTGGGATATGTATGCAGGCCAAAGGAATATTGGGCTCTGCCTGAATACTTTTGGCAGTTGGGAAGACATGTGACTCATGGTATTTATAAGGAACAGGCTGCTCACTTTCCTCTGACCAGTCTGGTAGCAGCACCACCATGGAATACCACTCACTGCCCCAGAGAATTCCAGATTAAATAGAGGAAAGTCAATCATGGAAAAGAAACACAGAGAGAGAGAAAAAAAAGGCGGCATGTTTTTGCACAGTCCTATAGAACTCTGGGAAGGCCCAGACCAGAGCAGGAGCTGTGTCCTTAGGTGAGAATGAAGGATTGGCAATGGGCAAGAGAAAGGCTGGATTAAGGATCATTCTCCTACCATCATCATGCTGAACAGTTTGGTATGACCTTAATTCAATTCTCAGGCTACCTGCAGAAGCCCAGGGGTTTCAGACAGACTTTCCTTTGAGTCCTGACTCTTCCTAATGTGGCCAAATAACCAAGTCATTCAGTTTCCCCGTCCACAAAATAGGGTTATCAAGATCTGTGTCTCAAGGATTGCAGTGAAGATCAGTGAGATAATGTACAAGAAGTACCTGGCAGAGGCCTAATCCATAGTAAGCACTCAATAAATGTCACTCCATTCCCTTCCCCTCCTGCTAAGAGAAGATCCTTCCTCTCCCCTTAAAACAATAAAATATGCTGAAAATAATCTAGCCCATCATTCTAAATGATTAACGTCCCCATGTTCTGTTCATGAATGCTGTAGAGATTAAAGAGGGCAGATACAGGACATGCTGTCAGTGGCCTTGGTGAAAATAAATTTAAAGAGTTGTAGCAATGTTCCCATTCCAGGTCACATCCTGTCATGACCAAGACATAAATGGGTAGGACAAAGATCCCAGATGAAAAGCAACTTCTGAACCACAGCCACTGGCCCCCAATTAAAGCAAACATAAGCAAGCTAAACCCAGCAAGACATCTGGGACATCCCTAAAAGTGAGCATCCCTCTAGGCAGGACCCAACCCTGCCACAGGTGGAATCAACTTTCTGGCTTGTGAGGCTGCAGATTTCAAGTCCTGTGCCTCTCCATGGCTTCCTGAGATCCTAACCACACAGTGACAGCCATGGCATCTAAGCAAGAAGGGAAGTGGGTGAGGCCAGTTTAAGAATTATATAATCCTCCATTTTTAAAATAGAAGTGGGTATTTTTGGAAAGAACTGGCTGAGTGAGTTATTTAACAGCCTTTCTGGATAGCCAGTCGGAACTAAGAAAATGGTGTTCTCACTGGGTCTCTTGAAAGGTGTTACCTGGTGCAGCCAAAGAGGAATGAAGACGCCCCGGCGGGGTTGAAGCAGTACAGAAAAGCACTTTAAGCTGGGACAACACAGACATAGTCTGATCCCTTGTGAACTATGGGCTGGCTCTGCAATGCACCCTGGGAGGAAAGGAGTTTAGGAGCCATTCCCCAGGATGGATCTCTGTAGGCAAATCCCTCCATCAGCTACTGTGAAGCCCTCTGAGGGACACAATTGATCCAGGATGACAAAGGCCTGGCAATTGCCCCCACTCCCCACATCTTGTTCCCATGTTAGACATTAATAATCAATCACAGCTCTCTTTCTCTTTGAGCCCAAGACCCAATCCTTTTCTCAAGTCTTCCAGAAGCCACCACCAATTAATGGGAGTTGGCCTGAGATGAGATTTCCTCATCCTCTCTGCAAGAGCTAGTGAGCAGCACACTGGCTTCAGTCTGGATCCCTCCTATATCATGGGGTTGACCCTTTGAAATAGAAGACATATTCTTTTTTGCTATTGTTGTTTTGTTTTGTTTTGGCATCTGGCCGGTACGGGAATCCAAACCCTTAACCTTGGCGTTGTAACATCATGTTCTAACCAACTAAGCCAAAATAGTCTGACATTAGATGAATGCTCCCTGCAGCTTAGAGTTCAGGATTTTTGTTGTGATCCAAACACAGCTGGTTGAAGAGTGGAAACATTCTTATTTTTTGGAGCAAATAATGAGTACTTTCAAGTGCACAACACTTTCCCGTGCCCAAATTAAAAGTGTCCACAAATACTCTGACCCCTTCCTCCTGTTGGCCCATGGTAGGTTCCCACTTCTCCTGTCCCCTTTGATGTTACACATGGCCATGTGACATAATTTGGCCAATGACGTGTGAGCAGAAGTGACATATATCACACGTGTGAAGTGTTAAGAGACAGTATACGATCCACCTTCCTCCTCCCTGGTGATTGTCATAGTACCTACTGAGACATGGCTTCCACCAGCCTGGGGCCTTGAGTGACTGTGACGAGCGGTAGCTCCTTGCTGACCCATGATGGACGTGAACATAAGTGAGAAATGAATCTTCTTTTGAATTAGGCTGCTAATGTTTGAGGGTTGCTTGTTCCTGCAGCACAGCTTTGCTTATCCTGACTTTTACAGAACACTTTCAACCAGTCATTCCATCAGATCCTCTCAACAACCTTGTGGAATAGGGAAAATGCTATTATCCGCATTCTACAAATCAGAAAAATAATGCCCAGAGAGGTTAGGTAATTAAAGCATATGTAAACCTTCTACTTCAACTGACCAACTACCTAATACATAAAAGGGAATTTATATGCTCTGACCACACAATTTTCACAAGAGATGGAGCATGTAAGCAAGTCATAGATCTCACTGAAAAATTAACTATTAGATATCATTTGAAAATTGACCCAGCAGTATCAAAATTATTTCCAAGATGACCAAACACAATCATTTATGAATAAAGCTACAGTTTATCACTACAGCATCCTAAATGAAGGATCTCACTCATCTCTGCAACAGTCACCTGGATCTCCACACACAGCCCACATCCACCCATATCTCCATATCCACCCACCCCTGCATTTTCCCATAATCCTCTCTGCTTCTGCTCACACATTATTTATAGAAACTCTGTTCTCTTGTAAGCACTATCCAATCATTTAAACCACTTTCTCCCTACTCTGCTGTCTCAATATAGATACTACATGTTCCGGGGCAGTCTGCCCCCACCGCCCTCCACATCCCCAGCTCAAGCTACATATAATCATAATAATTATTTTAGCCAATATGTTGTAATTTTAGCTCCTTCCTCCTTCAACATGGTTTTTAATTTCTATTTCTACATAAACAACCTTATTGTAAACTCTTTACTGTCAGCCAATTCCATTCTTTTCCAGAAGGAGGCAGAGTATATATCACAAACATAAAAATATAATAACAGATTTCTGTTTACCCTCTCCAGGCATCTAAATAATATCCCTGTGATGAAGTCGTGGGGAGAGGGAAACATCTCTCCCACTGTTTGTAGTTAGTATCCTAGAGCAAGGATGCACCGCAGGCTACTAATCACAAATATTAATTGGCCACCTGGTTTGTGCCCATTGCTGGGCTTGGAGCTGTGCAGATACAGACAGGGGCATGATATTCTCCCTGTGCCCGACGCCACTCCCAATGCCCTGTCCTAAGACCCATCCACACCCCTCTTCGCACAATCATACACGAGAAGAGTTTCAATCCAGGTAACGGGGTAAGGTTAGAGTATTGAAGGAGATCACAAGGTTTCAGTGAAGGCCCTGAAGGACTCCAGGAAAAAGAAAATTCTGAGATCTGGAGTGGTCAAGGACAGCTTCCCAGGGGAGATGCTTGACCCGGGCCAGGCAGTCTGGCTTATTTGTGGGAGGACCGGCCCAGGTGGAGCAGAAACAAGGGTGGGAGCACGGAGGTGATAAGACCATAAGGTCGGCATAGACACCTGCCTCAAGGAGGCCTGGGGTAGAAAACACACAGGGCTTAAGAGAAATGCCCACTCAAACCACTCTCCTGCTTCCTTTAAGGACACGTTTCTTTCATTTTGGACCTCTCTCCTCCTTGGAAAACTGTCCGTGGTATCTAGCCCAGCGTGGCTTCACCACCATCGAATGGTGATACGGAGAGAGGAGATGTTCAGGGCGAAGGGTTCCTGCTGAGATGAGAAAGTATGCAAGGATTCTTCTCTTTTTCTCTCCTCTTACCTTCATCACATGCAATTCTTTGGGATTACATGTACATACTTTGCAATGAAATCCACACGCAGCCATCACAGCTTTTTAAAAAGAATAGCACTGACTTTTCACTGCAAAATAGCACTGCAAAAGGGCTTCTTTTAGAAAGTCATAGTCTCTCTTAGCTCACTTGGATTTTTAAGCATAAATTTCAATCTGGAGGAATATTGGAAGAGGGCACCGGCAATGGACTCATCCCAGGAAAAGTATTTATTCTTGCCTCTCCTCAGCCAAGGAAAGTTTCTATGCTGGAAAAAGCACCTCACCATCCATTGAGCTGTATGGCAAAGATTATAAATAGAAATAAAGAAGTCATTCTGACATGTTTATCATCTTGCCTTTAACTCCCGGAGCTCCCAGAGCAGAAAAGATCTGGATCTTTTCCCTCCTGCTTGGAAAAAATTGTATTTCTTTAAGTTTCCAAATAATATCCCACTAATAAAACATGGTCTTTTTTATTTTGTAAGCACAGATTCAGACTCTTCGATGAGAGGGTATTTAGTCTAACTCCTCATTCTGTAACTAAGAAACAAAGGAGAAGGAAGGAGGGAAGGAAGGAAGGAAGGAAGGAAGGATGGAAGGAAAGAAAGAAAGGAGGAGGGAGAGAGGGAATTCACTGAATATATACTATATACTAGGCATTGAGCTGTCCATTTTCCACGTTACCTCATTTAATCCCCAAAGCCAAACCATCTGGAAAGTATTTGGGGCCTTATTTTCATGAACAAAGAATTAGAGATACAGGAAGTAAATGATTTTCCCAATGTCACACACCTATGTGGGGGCAGCGCAAGAACTAGAAGGAAACTTCTTGACATGTGGTCTCAGTTCTAAAGTCTGGCATATTGAGTTCTTTAAGGCCAGCTTCAGTAAACAGTGTTCTTGGCTGGCTTCAAGATTTTGTCTTTACCCCCACTCTCTGCCCAGGGCTGTGGCATAACCCAAAGAGTCCAGGAGGGGACAGTCTACAGGAGGGGACAGTGTCCAGCTCTGTCCCACAGCTTCGTTCACCTGGTCTTTACCACAGTCCTGGTAGGCAGCAAGGCAGGTCATATCATACCCATTTACAAGTGGAGAAACCTAATTGCAGAGAGGCTAAGGGAGATGCCCTTCGTCACGAAGTTAGTGAGTGGTAGAGGTAGGATAAGAGCCCAGTTCTCCCACGCATTCTGTCCAGGGATTTTTCTACTGTGCCACACATAGGCTATATATGGTGGGGTTCCCCTTACATGGGGCAGGAAGGGGGGCAGATTTCCCCAAACAAGTGAATCGCTAATGTGATCTCACTGGAAAGGTCCACTCAGAGTTCAGGAAAAGGATTAGGGGCACTTTCCACTTGCATTGACCACCTGGCGGTCATCAAAGAAAGAGTCCGCAGCATGCGTAGTCAGACCTCACTGCTGAGCAAGTGCCCGTATTCCAGAATTCAGCCACCAGCATTGCCCTCCCCTCATGCACCTGATTCTGTCATTCTCTTAAAAACCTTTGCATGATATATGGGCAAGATCATGCTGTTAGACACCTAACACCTGCCCTAGGATTCTCATGGAAATGATCAATGGCTATGAAAACAGGTGCGAGAATAAGGGGAGGATACCAGGAACATGCTGGGAACACCAGGGAGTTTCTGCTCAGTATGGCACAGGCTGGGCCAGATGAATAAAGACTTGGATGGGAAACTAGAGATTCTCCCTCCTGAGGAAGAACATCGCTGGGGAGTAAGATGAGGCTGTTCCAGGCAAACCCACCGATGTGCTCTAAGGGGGTGAGGCGAAGGGGGCCATGACACAACTGAGGGACAGATTTACAGACTCCATCTACCCCTGAGGATCTGTGGACTGAGAGGCCCTAGGTGCTGAAGCCATGCAACAACTGGAAAACGGATACATGCTGTAGGCACCCAAAAGCAAGGGGACAGCCATCAGAGACTGTGCCTAAGAAGGAGAGCAGGCCAAACCAAAAGCAGGATACAAAAATGTGGTCCATTAGAACAGGGGCCCCATGCAGAGAGAGAATTTGCTTGTGCAGACCGCACCCGGCTGCCTCCCACATCCTGCAGCAGTGGAGTCCCTGAAAGCCCCAACGCTCAGCAGAGGCACAAGAGGCTATGGCTCACCGCTCTCGTTCAGGCCTAGATAAACCTCCCATCATTTAAAAGCGAATATAAAAACAATTTGAAAGGAGTCTATGAAAAACTCTGTGGTCATAAAAGATTAATATCCCACCAGAGGCCAGAAACAAGAATAAGATGAACAAAGTTATCTAACTTACAATCTCAACAAATTTTAAGAGTGCATTGGCTCTGTGAAGTAAAAAGCCAAAGATGAGGTCATGAGGCAACAGCAAAGTCAAGGTAGATACTGAAAAGCAGAGATAAGGGGACACTGTGAGGGTCAGATGAAGTGAGAAGAGCAAGAGCAGAACTGAAATCTGCACCAGGAGGAGAAAATAACACAGTTAACGTTGCAGGACATAACAATCTGGAGGAAGTGTTGAGTTCTCTCTCAGAACCATACATTTTCCAGGTCTGTGGCTTTGTCGTGCTGTTTCTTCTGGCTAAGGTACCCTCCCCATCTTCAAAGGTCAAAGCCTACCTGTTCTTTGAGGTCCATCTGAATCAGACCCTCTGTGGGCGATGACATCTTCTAAGGCACCCACATGTTCTGCCTTGAGGTTTAGAGAGTAGAGACAGAAAAGACCTCTAAGGGGTAGTGACATTGAGCTGGGTCTTGAAGGATGAGTAGGAATTTGTCAGTGACATAGGGAGCTTGAAGAGGACTTTTCAAGGCAAAGGAATAAATGACCAATGTGTCACCCTGGCTGGGGCACAGAGAGAGAATTGCTGGAGACCAGCCTGAGTTGGAGACAGTGGCAAGCCATGGTTTGCTCTGATTGTCATGCCAAAGAGTTTGAACTTCATCCTGCTATGGATGGGAGAGAGTGTCTTGGCTTTGATCAATAACCCTTTGCTGCTACCAGGTGTGTAGCCAAGTGCTGGAGATACCCCAGTTGAATGACACCTGCTCTTCCGCTCTTGAGAAGCCCAGAGGCTAGTGGGTTTTAAGTGAGGGAAAAATAATCAAATTCACCTTTCAGAAAGAGATTTGGTGACTGATATAAATCTTAATTCTTACTTGTACAACATCACAATTATTTTGATGAGCATAATTCAGAGTTCTGGCTCTGAAATCATCTGCCTGGGTTCAAATTTGGACTGTTCCACTTGCTGTGTGATCTTGAGGAAATTATTTCACCTTTATGGTGCTTCAAGTTCTTACTCTTAAAACAGTACTACTGTTCCTTTCACAAATGATACTGATGATGATGATGACGACAGCAGTTAATATTCATTGAACACTTACTATGTGCCAAGCACTGTTCTAAGCATATCTGCATTAACTCATTTAATCCTCACTACAGCCCTTTGAAGGAAATGCTATTATTGCTCCCATTTTATCAACCCCTCTGCAACACAGAAGTGACCAGCTCCTGGTCACAGAGGGGTTGAGTAACTTGCTCAAGGCCAAGTGGGGATAGTTATTATTAGCTCTTATTTTACTCTTCATATTCTCCTTTCATTTCCAAGAGACAAATGCACTAGTAGAATTAAAATTAATCATGTGTTACAAAGGGAAAAACCTTGGCAGTGACGTTAAACACAGGGTTCTTTTGAAGCCTATTCTGCTTAATTTCAGCATGAGTCTGGTGTAGAGATATGTATGCCAACCCAGTGTCTTCAGTGAAGCCATTATTGGCATCTGAAACATCCCCTTTCAACAGGGCACATTAACCTTTCAAGACAAAGTGCTAACTGCCTAGTCTATGCTAAGTGTTTGTTAACAACCCTTTCATTACAGTGTTTTCTCAGCCTAATAAATTAGACTTAATGACTTGCTTTCCTGCTGCATTTAAAAAAAAAAGACATAACTACATGTTTTTTATAAACATGTTTAGCCATAAATCTGGTTATGCGATCAGTGAGCCAATTCTGACTGTGGAAAATATGAGAATTCTTCCAATACAACTTAATATCAAGAATCCCGAGGAATAACTGTAATAACATCAAGGACAAATGCAGCTGAGTGTTACTATGGTTCATGCTTTGCACTTCACGTGTATGAGTTCAAATAATCCTCTCAACAAGTCTACAAGCAGGTGTTATTAGACCCATTATACAGGTGAGAAATCTGAGGCTCAGCAAAGATAAGTAACTCATACAAGGCTATGCAATTGATTGACGGCAGAGCTAGGATTTGAATCCAGGTCTGTCTCCAAAGTCCATGTTCTCTTAAACCAGCTTGTAATACAAATAGGAGGGTAAGAGGAGTTTATGGAAATGACCTTGAAACCTCTAACTGAAATGGCCTCAGATGGACATGAAGAGAAAGGCATTTAAGTGTTCCCCAGATGCTGGCCACCAAGATAACCATAACATCGCAGAACAATATGTTCATGAGGAGTTTGCCAAAGTTGGCTACAAACAACTGGGGTTAAAACAGGACATGGAGTCACAGTGAAGATCATGCTGACTGTGGGCTCCCAGGCACAACGACGGAAATTCTCCTGCACTCAAAGTAGCTGGTCAGATTATGCCAGAGGAATCAAAGTATTTGTGGACCATGTTTAAATCAGGCCTACAGAGATTATGATGTAAGATGAGATACTAAGCACTGTCAATTCAGCAAGGTTGCCTCCGGCAGGTCTCGACCTTCCATGTCTTCATTCACTTGGCCATGTGCAGAAGAGAGTAAAACCAGTGCCATTGATCTGGCCCTCAGGACTGTGCTTGTGACTCCTGCAGTGCAACAGTCACCCTGGGAGAACGTCACCCCCATAGAGAAGGAGAGAGACCACAGCCCCAGCTCCAGGCTGGGTGCAGCTGGTTTTCACTCAGGGATTGACAGCTGTGCATCCTCCAAGGGCCAGTTTATGTGTTCTTTCCTGACTTTCTGAGACATTTTCTGCCTCCTTTGGGCTTCTAAACCACCTGATGCATTCTTCTATTATAGGATTTCTCATGTCGTATCCTAAGTGTCTATTTACTTTTCTGTCCCACTTCCCCACTAGAGTATAAATAGGCTAGGGCAAGAAGATTTATCCTAGTATCCTGGTGCCTACTACAAGGCCTAGCATATAGTTAGTGTTCAAAACAGGTTTATTAAATCAATAAGAAAGATAGTGTCTGGGTGATAGGTAGATTGACTTACAGATAGGCAAAAAAATGGATGGAAGCTTGAGCAGGCAAATGGATGGGAGAAGCATAATTGAATGTATTATTGGATGGACAGGATGGTGGATGGAAGGTTAGATGGATGAATGGGCATGAGGGTAGATGGATGTATAGATGGATGCATGGATCTATGGATGGATGGATGGATGGATGGATGGATGGAGGGGTGGGTGGGTGGGTGGGTGCATGGATGGATGGGTGGGTGGAACAGATGGATATATTGTGGGTGATTTGGTAGATGGAGGGACTACTGAGTGAATAGATGGATAGACAAGGAGCAAATAAGTTCTCAAGAAGTTCTCAAGTCGCTGAGCCATTTTAAGTACAAGTTTAAAGAGTACAGATGACTCAAAAAGAAAATAGAAAGTTGTTCTTCGGGAGAGTCCAAATCTAATCTTATCCAAATCAAAAGGGGAAAATAGTTTTGAGCTATATTTGTAAGACTACTTTGGCTTTATAAGACATTAAGACTGGTCTCAACAATGTCACAATGTTCTACAACCATATTAAGAAAAAAACAATTTATCAATTGCATGGTAGGCAGAACTCTAAGATCCCCCCACCAAGATTCCCAGCACTTAATATACGCACACCTGCTCCCAGGTACTCACTCAAACACTGCTGTGAAGGGATTTTGCAGATGTGATTAAGGTCCCAAATCAGTTGACTTTAATACAAGAAGATTATTCAGATGAGTTTGACTTAATCACATGAGCCCTTTAAAAGCAGAAAGTATGCTCTGGCTAGTTGCAGAAAAAGAGATTAGATATTCAAAGCACAAACAGGGTTTAATGTGCCATTGTTGGCTTGAAGATGGAGTGGGGCCACATGTCAAGAAGGACAGGTGTCTTCTATTTGCTGAGAGGTGCCCCTCACTGACAACAAACAAAGAAATGGGGACTTCAGTCCTACAAACTTTAAGAAAAAGTGAATTCGGCCAAGCACAAGAGAGGGGTTGGAAGCAGATTTTTCCCCAGAGCCTCCAGGCAAGAACTGACCCTGGCCAACATCTTGATTTCAGCCTCATGATACCCTGAGTAGGGAGCTCATCAATCTGTGCCAGGCTTCTGACCGAAAGAATTGTGACCTAGTAAGTGGGTGTTCTTTTAAGCTGCTAAGTGTTATGCAGTAATATTAAATTAATACATCAATTTCCCCCAGAACAATTCCATAAAGGAAATTCATTCTTGATATAAACTAATTGATTGAGAAAGTATTTAACAGCAACATTCTTTCTCAGATTAATTCAAATGCTGACTTCCCAATATGGACATTTTTCCCATGTAAAAGGATAAATACTCTTTTGCAAGATTTTAAATAGCTACTACTGCATTATACGGAGGCACAGTATTGACTCAATCTTTTCCTACTGCTCGGCATTTGGGAGGTTTCCAATTTTTCTCTGTTATAAACATCACTGTTACAAAAAGTCTTATAAGTGTATTTGTTGTGCTCTTTCCTAATAAAGTCTTTAAGATAAGGCCCCAGAAGTGAAATTGCTGCTTTAATCTGTTGCCCATTTTTAAAGCTTTCAATACAACTGATACTTCCACCTGCATTATATGAGACTTAAAATCCTTGCACCTGGCCTCAAGCAGGTAATTTAAGGAACAGCAACAGCTTACTTTTACATGTTAATTCTGTAGTGTTCACATTTATCATCTCGTCCCTGATCAATGGCATTTCTTTATATTCCTTTGCATTTTGGGACAGCAGCATATGTTGTTAATCAATTACATCACTGACAATTTTCAGCAAAATCAGTTCTACTCTCTAATTTTTTTAAAATTCTGGTTTAAATCATCCTAGCCTATTACTAACTTCCCTACATGGAATTTTTAGCTTTCCCATATATTTCATTTCAATCTACTATCTCTTATTTCACAATTCAAAAGAATTGTTTTCTTTTATTGCACAGAGTTCAAAGCAAATGCTACCAAAAATTCACTTCTATTTCCTGTAGCAATTTTTTGTATTGTCTTTTTCTACCTCCTCAATGTTATGGTTATTTCCTTCTTTCCTATTGCATAACATTTTCATGGTTCTGTTTTGAATTTATTCATCTTTTTTGTTTGTTTGTTTTGTTTTGTTTTATTGATCGTAAGGGGATCACATTCCCCAGAACCGTGTTGTCTGCACCACGCTCGGCCAGTGAGTGCACCGGCCATCCCTATACAGGATCCGAACCCATGGCCTCGGTGCCACCAGTGCCGCACTCTCCCGAGTGAGCCACAGGGCCGGCCCTGAATTTATTCATCTTTGATGATACCACTCTATCCTGGCTTGTTATCTTTCACGACTGTGGTATAGTATAGATGGATGCTCTGAATCCCATCGCTGGCTCCATGGGTGCTATTAGGGTCCTGCCTGCAGCACTGAAGCTGGGAGGGAGGCTGGCTGATGCAAGTTTATGTCCCCAGTTCACTGATGGCCACCTATGTGGGGGCAATGGAGGCAGCAGGACTGTAGTTAATGTCCTCCCTTTCCTGCTGTTAGGGGCTCGGTGCTGGAAGGCTATGGATTACAGACCCCACCATCAGGCCTGCCTCTGGGGTCAATGGGCATCTGTGTGCCACTCACCATCCCTAATATGCCACATACCAAACAAGCCGTGGTGATCTTAGATGACTTACTTCTCCCTTTTGAGCCTTAGTTAACTCATCTATAAAATAAAGGTAAAAGTACCTAGTCTTGTCTACTGACTTCAAAGGGTTAATGAGAGTGATATAAGATGGGTGTCAAAGACTTAAAAATTGCTCATAAATCCCAAGTTAAGTATTATATCGTAAAGTGGAGTTCAGCAAGGGAGAAAAGACATGGAGAGGGAAGATCAAATGGACACTGCCCCAACTCATCCTCAATAGTCTGACAGCAGGAGCCCGGGGACAGGGTGCTCTCCACCTAGGGAGTGCCTCTGCAGAGTACACTTGCCTACTAACACCCTGGGACACAATCTCAGCAACATATCAGCCATCCCAGAGGTGAGGTCATCCCTCCTATAACCAGATCGTCACACATGTCAATGCAACAGCAAAGCACTGACAGAAACACAGTAAGAGAATGTGTTAAATGAAGGCCACAGTGTTGGGGATAGGAACTTTCTAGCCATTTGATAGGCTCAGTGTCTTTAAGACAGCCTTTAGCAATGACATCTTAGTGTCCCTAAACAGTTGATTCAGTGACTCCCCTGGTTACAATACAATGAACACTCTTGTCCTGACATCCAAGGCCTCCAAAATGTGGGTCCAATCTACCTTTCCAGACTTATCCTCCCTCTCTTTCCTTATAAACATCCTCCCCTCCATTCTTTCATCTATCCTCTTCTAATCTTGAATGTCCCCTTCTCTACTCTCTGCAATCTGTATTGCACCCATCCTTTGTCCAGGGCCACCTCTTCTTTAAGCCTGTCCTGAGCAAGTCCAGCCCACAATTTAGCTCTCTCATCAAAACTCACAGGACCTTTTGCTTCTGACTTTCATTGGGCATTGGTCATCAATCAACTCCCATGTGCTATTTCTTGTGTTGCCTTGTGTTGTAAACTGAGGCTTTTCTATTTTAAACAAACACGTGAAGACTTAGACATCCAGATGGCCAATATCTCACCCAGCACACCTTCTGGAGGGACTAGGAGCTTATTCTAATGTCATTCCTGAGGCCTTCAAAGCCTGCAGCACATTCTCAAGACTATTCTTAAAGGTGGCAAATATTTATTCTTCTTAGGACTTAATTTCTGGAAATGGCCAGAGGTCACTTGAAAAGAAAACTGGAAAACAGACAATAAACCAGTATAACACTATGAAAAAGGGGTGGTAAACTGTAAAGGTTAGGGATTAATTTTCTTCTGGAGCTTATAGTCCAGTTTAGAAAGCAGTTCCAAAGAACTTTTCAGTCTCCCGAGCAGTTGTCCAAGGAAGCATTTATAGTTAATTTTACCACTACCCTTTTCCCGTCCTCTCTGCTAGATATATGAAAAAGCTAGAACTCCAGAAATAACTTAGTGAATAAATAATCAAATGGACAATTTCCTGGTTTCTGAAAGAAAATCGTTCTCTCGGGCCATTCCAAATTGCACGAAGACATTTCTCCTCTATGAGCACTCACCATGGGCTTCCCCCAGAAGAATATTTTTCTAAATCAGGGTCCAGAGACCCCATGGACTTAGTCTCAAGGGCTCTGTGATATAAGCATATTCTGGATCAACTGGATAAGCACCTTATAATAAAAGAAGTGCTGCACATAATTTCAGTGCCCACATTTATTAGTGAATACCTGGGATCAAGTCAAGGTCAAATAATGTCTAGGTGCCCTCTAAAAAGTTTTCACAGTAATTTTATAAGTCATAGAAGAACTGAGTTATCACATGACATAACAATCTCCCCCCAAAAAATGTTTTATAGGATATTCTGGTTGCTAATAGATGCACTGTTCAGACTTTGTCTTTGCCTGTACCAACGTTCAATTGCTCATTAGCAGTAAGTAAACATACAATAAAAAATACTCCATTAACCAGCTAGATATTAGAAAATTTCCTTTTACAGCAACCAGCTTAATAAAAAAAATTGATTAGTGGCTCAAAATGAGTCTGGTGTTAAGAGTAGGGAAAAATGATACATGGTGACTCAAACAACGGTCCTTTATACACAAAATCAAATAAATCAAGACACTAATAAGTGAAACATAAAACAGAGAGATAAAACTTTTTCCTGTTAAGCCCAACATCAAAGATTTAGATTTGGCATATTGCATTCATGTTGACAATTTGAATTTCATTCTTGTTAGAGTTTTGTTTGCATATCATTTGTAAATTTGTTTTAGATTTATAGTAGTATAAGAACTATAACCTGAAGGAATTTAAACTTAGTTTTATGTTTGTACATATTTAAATAATGTAACAGTAAAAGTAATTTAAGTCAACACTGGACATCCTTGGGAATGTTTCCCTTGAAAAGAGTCTGCATGTTACTCAGGTGAGAGCCACACTGCTCCTAAGCTTACTAACCACACCGTAACCACCAAAGGCAAGACAGACACCTGGCTGGCAAATGCATTATTTAAACACCTAACTCAGTGCTGGGTCAGGGCCCCGGCACGGGAACAGCCTGACTCAGCAAGCGATTTAAATCTGAAAAGAAGTTCTGCTTGTTTGCATGTCTGCTTTGTAAATATTGTCCTGGACTGGGCAGGAAGGGGCAGGTTTTAAAAATACCCATAATCATCTTCTTCTGTGTATTCCTTTTGCTTTGGACCTGACTCACAGAATGCGAACAGACTTCAGCAGCCTTGTCAGGTAATGAAGCAGACCAGTTTCTCCAGGGCTGATGTGATCTCTAAGCCAGCCGCTGATTTTATCAGCGTACAAAGCTTGTTCGTTGGGCTGTTCAGGCATAAATCTGCCTCTCCTGCTTTCATGTGGTTATGGAAGCTGGGGGAAGGATGGGTGTTGATAAAGGAATCAGGGTCCACGTGCCAGCTAAATGCACGACGGGGAAGATGCGCAACTCCAGGACAGCCGCAATGGATCTCCATGCTCCCAGCCTTGGCTCTTTTTCAGGCCTGGCTACCTCCTATGACACACATGAGTTAAAGCCTTTCCAACAATGATGAATGCAACAACCAAAAATCCTTCCTACGTGGCCTTCTGGCTTGTCACCTGGTTTCGGTACTATGACAAGATCTCTGTCCCACTTGCTATCAACCAGAGACCTGAGCTCAAGCAGCAGATTTGCTGTGTGTCTGTGGAACAGGTGCTAAATCTCATCCTCTTTTTTCTCATCTAGATAATCCAGATAGAAAGAACCAACCTCACAGAGCTGTTGAAAGGTCTAAATGAACAGCGAATGCCAGTGCTCTTCACGGCGCCTGGCCATCATCATTATCACCTTCACCACCTCATCTCCTAGTCCAGGGAACTTCCCATTGCAGTATTTTGCTTTTTATAAGATACTTTTTTGTTTTTGTTTTTTTAAAAGAATAAATCTAAAATTAAACTTTCTTGGTTTGGCATCTCCTAATCCACTGCCTAAAACTTCGGGTCAACTTGAGCCAAATACCTCCACACATCTATTAGGAGAAAAGCACTCCTGCTTGGCCATTTCATGACCACGTGGAGTCATCCACAAAAGTGTGCATGATCATTTGGGGGAGAGATGCTGTCCCAGTGACCTCCTTGTATATGGGTGGACAGAATCCAGCCATCCCATGGCCCCAGGGTGGACCTGTACAACTCTGGGGGTCACCCATGAAGTCAAGTCTAGTTTGCACCCACCATCTTTTGGGACTATCCCATCTCTGCACTGGGCAAGGAAGGTGAGGCAGTAACTTCTGGCCTCTTTATGTGAGGAAATACAGAGTGGGAACTCAGAGCAGGAGCTGTTCACCACTGAGCTGAGGAACCTCCCTCTTATGTAGGGCTCTGGGAAATATCAATAGAGAACAATGGTGTCTAGAAACCAGATTCTGCACAAGAAGGTCTGTACCCAGTGCAGTTGCAAAAAGGTTCACTCCTGCATTAGTGCCTTTGCAGAGCAGCAAACCTACATCATTTCCTTGCTTCAAGCGCCTCTGCTCAATGCAGGGCAGTCAGGAGCACCTCTGCTAGTCTCCTCACCCTGGTCAGGCCCAGCAAGGTGCACAGCCACCGTGTTGGTACAAGGACCACATGCAAAATGTCCCTGTCTTTTCTTCAACAATAGCAAGAGCTGCAATTTTTTAAGATCTTTTGTGCCAGCAACAGTGCTCAGCACTTTACATGCATTAGCTCATTTAGCCTTCATGGTAACCGAAAAGGTAGTGACTGTGATAGGACCCCATTTTACAGTGACAAAACTAAGGCAATAAAAGGCTAAGAAACTTGTCAACAACCACAAAACCAGTCAGCGGCTGAGCCAGGATATGAATCTGTGTCTGATTCCGGAGTCCAAGGCTCTAGGCCTCCTCCCTGTGCTTCCTCCTTTCCCAGCACCTGTTCTGGGCCTGCTGGCTACTCCCAACCCCATTGCCAATAGGAAGAAAAGGGACTGATGAAGAGAAAAGATCCAACCCAGCAGATGTTGCTAATGCTCTTAGCAGCTCCAGAAAATGTCTGAATCAAGGTCATGACCAGGAAGAGCTGGGGTTCTCCACGGATTTCATTATCCTGCCCCTGGTGCCCTTCCTGCCAGGACCATCTAGGACTCAGAGTTGAATGGTATGTTGGCTCTCCACAGAAAGATGGAGATTCCCAGCAAAGTTTCATAGTGGAGAAGACACACCTCCTTATCCACGAGGTACTGTTCAAGGTAAAATCAAGGAGGGAGGGAAGAAAACACCTGAGTCTCCATAAGCCCAATCTGTGAAACAGGGTTGACCCTTTCTTATCATTCATATATTGAGGACTTCAAGGCCTGTTAAATTAGTAACATTTTCAAAGCCAAAATTATTCTAAGGAGAGAAATATTTACCTGCTGGCAGCGAGCCCAGGTCCACTGTGAGAAACATCCCAGAGGGTAAACAGAGGCAGGACCTGGCAGCCTCGTAGGTGCCTTTGTGAGCATCTGGAAAAGGCACCTCCTCTGAGCTTATGCAGCCCCAAGAGCACACAGTATGGTGAGCTGGCAGGGCCTTTGTGCTGAGAAAGGCTCCCCTTCCTCAGGGCAGACACAGCCTCCTGCCAGGGCACCGGCCTGGTGAGCAGAGTGGGAGAAGAATCTCAGCTCTCATTGCCCCCTGTTCCAGCACCTCTTTGCAGTTCACAAACTCCAGCAGCTAGTAGGGACTGAATGTTTGGATCCTCCCCAAATTCATTTGTTGAAATCTTCACCCCCAAGGTGATGGTATTAGAAGGTGTGGTCTTTGGGAGGAACTTAGATCATAAAGGTGGAGCCCTTACAAAATGGGATTAGTGCCCTTATAGAAGGATCCCAGAGCTCTCTCTCTCTCTCTACACCATGTGGGGATATGACCGAAGAGGGCAGGCAGCAACCCAGAACACAGCCCTCACCAAAACCCAACTATGCTGGCACCTTGACCTCAGACTTTCAGCCTTGAGAATGTGAGAAATAAATGTCTGCTCTTTATAAGCCACCCAGTCTACGGTACTTTGTCATAGTAGCCTGAACAGACTGAGACAGTGGCTCTGATAGAAGCTTCCAGTTCATCGCCACCATTTCTTTACAAACCAAGGGCTGTTCACACCATTGTAGAGATAAGAAAACTCAGACCTTGGGAAGTTAAGCTGCCAGTCCAAGTTCACTCAGCAAGCCAGGGGAGAAATCTTGAATCTATGACCTCTGATTTCAAAGCCATTGCTCTCTAGACTACATCCCAAGATGGGCATGTGAACATGAGACAAACCTCCCAGGACATGTACCCAACCGGATTTACTGCAGTCATCTAAAGATGCAGAGAAAAGCAGCAGGAACTGACACAGAATTGCAGGAAAGTGATGTCATTGCTCTCGCCAGCCCACGCCCCATGGTCATTATTTTAAAAGCGATGAGACCATCCATTAAAACTGTCGTTGGAGCCCTGCCCCTGTCAACATCCGGGTGTGTGGGCAGGGCCTGAGACAGATCCTCTGGGGGCTGCATTGCTGACACTGTGGGTAAGGGCTGGAGCCTTGGCTGGTGGGGCCCGCCCACGCCCTGCTGAAGGCAGAGGCAGAGGCATCAGGAAGGGGGCAAGGGGCAACAGGGCTTCCTTTGGGCTTTGGCCCCTGCCCCGCAGCCATGGATGGCTTAAGCCAGCCTACAGGACATGCAGCCAAGATTGTGTGCTACATGCCTCCTTCCCCCCTCAGGGTCCCCTCCCTCTTGGGGAGTCCCACTCTCAAGGTGCCAACCCTACCTTGTTACTGCACTCAGAGGATGGATGGCCAACACATCCCAAGGAGGGCAACTTAGGTGCCAGCTGAGATTAATGCAAGCACCAGGGCACGTTGGCAGAACTAGGACTCAGATAAATGAATGATGCAATGTGACACCATATAAGTACATCCAAGTGCAATAATATGACAGAGTAAGTATTTCTATCTAAGGCGGGTATAGAGGATGATCACAAAAATCAATCAGCCTTTCTCCTCAATCTTTCCTCCTCTCTCCAGATCCATGTCCTTTGCAATGTGACTTTGCAGCTTCTCCCATCAAAAGATTGAATCTAAATCTCCTCCCCTTGAATATGAACTGGCCTTGCTTTGGCCAAAAGTATGCAGTGGAAGTGCTGGTGTGCCCTTGAATTTTGAGATCCAGGCCTCAAGAGGCCATGCCAGCTTTCCCTCTCTCACAGAACCATATCAGTCACCTTGAGAACAAACCCAGGCTAGTCTGCTGGATGATGGGAGGCACGTGGTCCAGTCACCCTCACCACCCCCCAAAAGGCACCCAGCCAACACCAAACATGTAAGTGAGGCCATCCTAGCCCCGCCAGCCTCCAGCTGTCCTACCAACTAAACGTAGGCCCAGGAGCAAGCCGAGATCAGCCAGTCCTGTCCAGATCAGCAGAAGCAGCTGGCTGACCCACAGAACAATAATACATGGTTGTTGTTTTAAGACAGTGGCTTGGGGGTGCTTCGTTACACAGCAATAGCTTACCGCTGTGTCAGAGAAGATCTTCACTGAGGAGGGGACGCCTGGACAGAGTCAAGAAGAATGAACTGTAGTTCGTTGGATGATTGAGCAGAGAAAACAGCGTTTGCAACAGCAAGATGGTAAAAAGCAGCATTGTATCATCAGGACCATAACAAGTCCTGGGATGTTGCCAGAGTCTAAAATGAAAGGGAGAAGCAGCTGTACAAGAAGCTGGAGAGGAAGACACAGCCCAGCCATGGCAGGCCCTATGCACAAGCTGAGCTGTGTCCCCAGTTGTTCCCAAGCCTCTGGGCCAACAGCTTCACTGTATAACAGGTTTTTGGAAAGGTATCAGAAGGGGTAAACTCAATGTTTTTGTCCCTACTCCAAGTACTGAAATATTTCAAATATGACCAGCAACAGTGGAAACGCCAATTACCTTGCAAATCTATTTAGAATGTGAATTTCTTCTCCAACCTCGATATAAAGCAAGGTGTTTGAAAATATGGTTTGTAAAGACCCCTCAAGAGCATGACTATGACACATATTTGATGAAAAATAAAGCCTGCAGTTAAAAGAAGTCCCAAAGCAAACAATGAAAGTCAAGGTTTTCCCAGGATTTTATTAAAGGGAAATACCAGCAGTTTAACAGGAGTTACCTTGACCAATATTAAGAAACTGAGTTGTGAGAAGATGTGGAAAAGCCAGTCACGTTCATTGATTATTCATTCATTCATCCCACAAAGGCAGCAGACCTTTACTCTGTGGGATGCTGCAGTAGGCTCTAGGGCTCTATAAATAAGACATGAGCCCTGCTATTGGCACCGCCAGGCAGAGGGGAGGGTGAACACACAACCATTCCCCACCATGCAACTCACGTGGTCTGTAATAATGGAGGTGCTCTGGGAACCCAGAGGACAAGGAGGTGACCTCAGCTACCTCTTCGATCATGTAGGCTACTAACAAATTTCTTTATAGTATTTGTGAATAAAAATCTTGCAAAAACTCCCATTTCATGGGATAGACTGCCCATGACGCTCAGAATTATGACATCACTCCAGACCAGGCCTTCCCTATTCTGGGCCACACTGGGAGCCCAATGTGTGGTGTCTCTCAGGCCTTGACTCCCTGAGAGAAATGCAGATGAGGCCCCTGGGGAAGAGCTATCGAGCGCCTCTCCCAACCACCTCTGCACAGGGACTGCCTGGATCTAGTGCTCACAAGGTGGCTAGCAGCCCAGTGTGCCACTGGCCTAATCCTCTCTTGGCTGAATCCTTAGAGCAGAACCATGCCTCTGTGGGGCCTCCAGGCCTGGTCTGCTGAGATGGAATCTCTGAAGTTTGCCCAGATGGTCAGATCAAATGTCTGGCTGCATTCCTGCCATGCTGGCCTTATCACATTCCTGTCACCTTCCGCATGGGTAATGGGATCAAATGAGCTTTTACTGGCAGTACAAATCAACGGATAAAGGAAAGATTGTTCAATAAAGTTGTGCTTGGATAACAGATTAGTAAATTGAAGAGAAAAGTGAGAGTCTCTCTTTGCATCATGAACTGAAGCAAATTCCAGACAGGTCAAAGAGCTTAAAAATCAGTCCACAGGACTCTACACCACCAGACTCTAGAATTGTATATTGATAAGAAAAATCACAATGTAAATGATCAACAGATTGGACTGCATGAAAATACTTCACATATTTTGCAAAATAACCAAAAAGAAGGAACGGGACAGAGAACTGAAGAAATATGTAAGGAGATCAGGTATGCTGATAAGAAAAATATGACTTATCCCATCAATAGGTATATGATCTAAACAGACAATTCCAAAAGGAAACAAAAACAACTAGTAAACAAACTCATGGAATGGTCCTCAACCTCATCAGTCATAGAGAAATACAAACTTAGTCAGCTATGATTTTTCACCTATTAAAATGATTCTTAAATTTTCAATAGTATCAAATGTTAGTGAAAATAGCACTGTTATACACAACTAGTAAGTGTTAATTTGAATTAATCTTTGAAGGTCATATGAATACAGAACATAAAAATGTCCATACACCTTGACCCACTTAATTCTACTTCCAGGAATCTTTCCTCAATCAGCCAAAATTTGGGAAAAGAAATATATACAAAATGGTCATTTTTTATTTTCAACAGTAAAACTTTAGAAAAGATTTAATGTCCTTTGCTGGCAATTAAATAATGATTTTGAAAACTGAGGCAAAAACTTAGAGTGCTTTTGTAAAAGTATATCACCATCATATAAAAATTCACAGTAATAATACTAGAAAAATATTCACTGAAATTCTTACAGTAGCTATCTTAAGAGGTAGCGTTATGATATATATTTTTTCTCTTTGGTACTTTCCAAATGATAAAGAAATATAATTCTTGCATTAGTCCATCTCTGTTGCCTATAACAAAATACATGGAACTGGGTGATTTGTAAGAAAACAAAATTTATTGCTCACAGTTTCTGAGGCTGGGAAGTCCGAAGTCCAGGGAACACATCCGGTGAGAGCTTTGTTGGTGAGTAGTGACTCTTCACAGCAAAGTAAGGTGGCACACATGGCAGAATGGCTGAGTAGAGAGACTAACCTTCTCGTTCAGTATCCTTTTAAAGCCACCAGAACCACTCCCCTTATTCCAAGAATGGATCAATCCATTCATGAGGGTACAGTCCTCACAATCTAATCACCTCTTCAAGACCCCACCTTTCAATTACTATAATAGGATTTCCTACCCTCAACAGTTACAGTGAGGATTAAGCTTCAATGAATTTGGGAGGGACATTCAATACAGCATTCTACCCCTGCCCACCCCCCAAACTTATGTCCTTTTCACATACAAACACATTCATTTCGTCCCCAAAGTCTTAACTTGTCCCACCTGAAAAGCCTATCTGTGAAATCAAAACAAGTTATCTACTTCCAAGTTACAATGGTGGGACAAACATAGGGTACATATTCCCATTCAAAAAGGTAGAAATAGGCCAAAAGAAAAGGGTAACAGATCCTAAACAAGTCTGAAACCCAGCAGGGCAGGCATTAAATCTCAAAGCTGGTGAATCGTGTATTTGGTGTTCTCTGCTCACTGGTGTGGGGTTTGGGTCCCCAAGTCCTTGGGCAGCTCCACTTCTAAGGCTTTTCTGGTCTGCAGCAATGCTTCAACTCTACCAGGCTGGCATTGCACACTGGTAGCTCCATAATTCTGGGGTCTCCAAGGCAGTCCTGTTCTGACGGCTCCACTAGGCATGGTGCTGATGGGGTTTCTCTGCTGCAACTCTGACCTCACATTTCTGCTCAGCATCGCTCTAGCAAAAGTCCTATGCAATGACTCCACCCCTGCAACAGATTTCTTCTAGGGGCCCCAGGCTTTTCCTTACACCCTTTGAAATCAGGGTGGAGGCTCCCAATCCTCCACAGCTCTGGCATTCTGTGAGCCTGCAAATTTAACACAGCGTGGATGCAGCCAAGGCTTCCGGCTGGTATCTTTCAAATCTATGGGTCTAGCCACAACTGGGGCCAATTTAGCCACAGATGGAACAGCCAAAGCAGCTGGGGTGGTAGTGTGGGGAGCCGCATCCCGAGTAGCCCTGGGCAGTGAGCCCATGGAGGGCACCTCAAGCCTGTTTCCAGAGGCCATTCTGTTTCCCTAGACCCGGGCCTGTAGTGGAAAACGCAGCCTCCAAGATCTACGAAATGCCATCAAGGTCTTTTTTCCCTTCTCTTGATAATCCCTTTCTTCTCTACTAATCTGCTTAGTAAACCGTCGCTGGGCTGTACCACTGAATTTTTGTGCTGAAAATGCTCTCTTCTTCTCTACCACTTGGCCAGGCTGCAAAATTTCCAAATCTTTACACTTTGCTTCCCTTTTAACTATAAATTCTGGCTTTATGTCATGCCTTTTCTGCCATAACTCAGCATAGGATGTTGCAAGTAACCATGCAGCTTCCTGAATGTTTTGCTGCTGCTTAGAAATTTCTCCCACCAAATACCCTGGGTCAGCACCTTGAAATTCCACATTCCATAAAACTTTGGGGCATGAACAGAATGCAGCCAAGTTCCTTGCCAGTTTATAAAAAGGGTAATGTTTGCCCCAGTTTCCAGTAAGTCCCTTCTCATTTACACATGAGGTCTCCTCAGTATGGCCTTTACTGTCTATATTTCTATCAGCATTCCACTCACCACCATGTAACCAGTCTCTAAAAAGCTCCAAACTTTCCCTGGTTTTCTTGTCTTCTAAACTCCCACCAGTAGCTAGGCTTTTTCTAGTCCACTCCATCAGATTCTTCCACCTTCTCCTCAACATCCAGGTGCAAAGCTGCTTTCACGTTTTCAAGTATGTGTTATAAGCAACACCCCACTTCCCTGGTTCCAATTGTCTGTATTAGTCTGTTTCTGTTGCTTATAACAAAATACCTGGAACTGGGTGATTTGTAAGAAAAGAAAGTTTATTGCCTACTGTTTCAGAGGCTGGGAAGTCCAAAGTCCAGGGAACACATCTGGTGAGAGCTTTGTTGGTGAGTTATGGCTCTTCACAGCAAAGCAGGATGTCGCACATGGCAAAATGGCCAAACAGAGAGAGAGACTAACCTCCTTATTCACTATCCTTTTAAAGCCACCAGAACCACTCCCCTTATTCCAGGAATGTATCAATCCATTTATGAGGGTACAGTCCTCACATTAGATTGTCTAATCACCTCTTCAAAGCCCCAACTTTCAATTACCATAATGGGATTTCCTACCCTCAACAGTTACAGTGGGGATTAAGCTTCAGTGAGTTTGGGAAGGATATTCAATCTACTGCAGTTATATGGTCAAATTACTTACATAATGGAAAAATATGTTATATGTATATATACATGCAACATGTATGTTCTTTTTTAAAAAGTAATAAAATGCCACCCTTGACCACTTCAACTCCTAGTTATTGCTCCTTCCTCTAAAAGCCTGAGAACAAGGTTGATTAATACAGCACTAGAGAGTAACTCCAAACATTTGTGGATGAATGAATGAATGAATGATCATTTCCTTTCTATACTGGGGCCTAACGCACTGAAGACTGTCTGGACTGTCTTAGTATAGGTTACGTTCTTCTGTAGTAATAAAGAACCCCCAAATTGTAGCATTTCTTTCTTGCCTAATCCACATGCCCTTCAGGGGTGGATAGAGGACTCTGTGCTGTCATGTGCACTTCAGGACTCGGGTTGACCCCTCATCCAGAACACTGCCGGTTGCCATAGCAGACAAAAGAGGAAATAGAGAATCATGTGTTAGTTTTTATATGCTTCTTGGAGAAGTGACACATATCGCTCCTGTTTCTTGACCACAGTGAACTTCAAAAGTGTGGAATGTATAATCCTCCCCATGCCCAGAAGGAGAGGGACTGGATGTTGGTGAACGGTAATAATTATTTTTACTTTTCATGCATACATGTCTCTCAAGGAGACTGTGAGCTCCCAGAGGGGCAGACTGGGCCTTGCACATCTTTGTGCCTCTGCACTCTCCCCACCACACACACCATCATTGCCCATACCTGGCAAAGCACCAGCACACTGTAGGTACTGCCCGTGGCATTGAATAGTGGTAGAGGTGGCACAATCTCATTATATTCAAATAGGAATTGTACTCTATTTATAATCTGGAATGATCTGCAATCATCTCCATTTCTCTCTCCACTTCTGACAGCCATGGGTTAATGCCCACAATTCCCTTCAGCAGTTCCGGCCAGTTTCATCAAGCTAGTGCCATTAAGAGCCAATGGAATCTTTTCAGGCCTTGCCTTATAAGAATTCTTTGAGCATCTCTCATCCCAAAGCCTCATCCCTCACCACATTTGTCTTCATCCATGCACCCAGCCATACTGAACTGCTCATATCTCCTTTAATATACCAGGTTATCTGATCTCCCTTTTCCCAAAGTGCCCTTCTCTGATCAACAGACAAATTCTTACTATACTTTGTAAGATTCAAATGAAGGATTAATTCCCCCAAGAATAACAGAGTTCTCCCACTTGTCTGCTCCCTCTGTCCCTTAGACAGAGGACATGGGGCATAGATTATATTATTCTCATTTGCTTACATGACCACATCCACACCCACAACCACTCCCCCACACCACCAATTGTAAGGTAGAAGTATAAATTACTGGGTTTTGTACTCTCCGTGTCTGGTATAGAGCAGTTGATTAATAAATGTTTGTTGACTAAATGGTCTAAGCAACTGCAATATCTCGTTGTTTTATTGATCCACCCGGCAGTGGCTCAGAGCTTTTAAGACCCTATGTCTTTTTCAGTAAACAGGTCAGACTGATAAATGCATCGGTGGCTTATCACCCACATAAGTGGGACACAGAGCATGCACCAAGTGCCCTGTGATAAGAGCATTTCATCCAGAATACTTTTAGACTGCTCATTCATTTCCTGGCAGTCTCCTTCTGAGTACATCTTGGGTTTCAAGTTCTCAATCCAAGCCATCCAGGATGAAAAATGGACGTGCTGAGGAAGTACATTAGTGGCACTGGATTTTATCACACTCCTATCCATTTACAAAGCACTCTATGGTTCTGAGTGTAATCAACAAGAGAAGCTAATACAAATCTGTGTTTAAAATCCTTGCTAAATTCTGTGTAAACATTGTTTAAGGAGTTTGTTGTGGAAAAAGGCATCTTTTTATGGAAACTTTTTGATACAAAGTATATATCATTGCAATAACAAATTACAAAATAGATCAGAAGCAATTTTGTTTCTTATCATCATTTAGAGATAATAACTAAAAATTCCACAGCATTTAAAAGTAATTGATTTTTGAAGAGCAACAAATAATGCTTTTGAATAACGCTGTTGAAAAGCTGCAAGGTTTCTTGCTTGGTCATGCCCCTCATGTTCTGGTATACAATCTCCAGCCCAAACCTTCTCCAGTCTTCCCGACATCCACCCAGGTGCTCAACCCCCAAACCTGGGAGTTTTCCTAAACACTTCCCTCTCTCACACCTTATGTTCAACCCACCGTTCAGTTCTGTCCACTGTGTCTCCTAAACACTGGTTGGATCCATCCACCTCTCTCCTTCTTCCTGCCACCGCTCCCACACGCCACCACTGTGCTTAGCCCAGCACCACAGCCTCCCCCACCCTCATCCCATTGCACTTGTGCTAACCATTGCCTGTCACTCTCACCCACATACCCACATGAAGTCTTCTGGGAGCAGCCACAGGGATCCTCTTAAAACCAAAAATTAGACAATGTAGCTCCCTGCTTAAAACCATTTAATGTCTTCTCATTGCATTTAGGATGAAGTTCAGAGTCTTGCACATGTTGAAAGATGCCATACAATCCCCCCCACCCTGCCTTACCCTCCAGTCTTGCCCTGCACCTTGCTTCATCTTCCCTGCCCCCAACAAATCGGCCTGTCTCAGCTCTCCATCTCTGGCCTCTCCACGTCCTCTCTGCCTGGGACATTCTTGCCCCCACTCTTGGTCTTTCCAACTGCTACTCACCAACCTTCTAGGTTTTGCCTACATTTTGCTTCTCCAAAGAGGCTTTCCCTCCCCATACTCCCGCTTCTACCTCCAGCAGCCGCCTGCATCAGATCTCACTATTTTCTCTCCTGGTACCTTTTAACTTTTCTCCGTATCACTGATCATATACATGTGTATGTGTTGCTATTTCTTCTTATCTGTCTCTCCTTCTAGGCCTGTGCTGTCCCACTAGCCACCCATGGCTATCAAGCACTGAAAGCATAACTAGTCTGAGTTGAAATGTGGAAAATACACACCAATTTTGAAGACTTGGTATGAAAAGAATGTAATGTACCTCAATACTTTCTATACTAATCACCTGTTTAAATGACTTTGTTTTGGATGTATTAGGTTAAAATAAAGTATATTATTAACATTGATTCCACCTGTTTCTTTTTACTTTGTTTAGTGGGGCTGCTAGGAAACTTAGAATTCCTACATGGCTCGCATTGTACATCTGTTGGACAGCACTGCTCTAGATTGCAATCTCCATGAAGGCACTCAGCTCATTTTGTCCACTTTTGCATCCCCAGAGCTTAGCAGCCTCTGCAATATTACTAGTTGACTTCAGTACTTTGTTAACTGAATAAACAAAGGACTGAATAAGTCAGGCAAGCAAAGGAAAAACTTCTGATTGAAAAAACGGTCCAATGGATACTGTGAGTTTGTAAACTGGCTCTTATTTTTTGTGAGGGAGCAGGAGGGAGAAATTTCTGATTAGGGACTATTTGGAACAATGAGCTATGGCCCTCTCTAGAAGCCAGGCAGGACTACTAGGGCATCTGTGGTTAAACCAGAGAAAAGCCACAGACAACAGAAAAGCAAAGATAAACTGCCAAAGTGCCTTTGATCCCAAGTCTTCCCACTATTTAAATCCTTCAGACCAGAAATGCACTTGGTGGCACTTTGATCCAGAAATAAAATGATAAAGATAATGAAGATAACTTGACATGAGCATTCTACTCAAGCTCAAAGGTAACACTAGTGTTTAAAAAAAATGCCACTGCCACAGGGCCCACCTGGGGTCATGAGGTATGGAGCTAGAGACCAACCCCTCCTCCTGCATCCAGGCAAGGAGCACACTGAAAACACCACTTTCCTGTGGGTGGCCCACAAAAGCCACGGCTGCTGCAAAAGCAACTAGATGCCACAACCACCGTGCAGATGGCCCTCCAGCCACTTGAGTGCATTGACACAAGGAGAGTCACCAGCAGAGACCAAAGAAAAGAAGAGGATGTCTCGCACCACAAATCCCATTCCAGAGTGACAGAAGAAGCATCTGCTCTATGATAATATTGGGGGACCTGCTCACACCTCTCAGCATTGGACCAATCATCTAGGCAACAAATCAACAGAGTAACCATTACTATTTCAGAAGGAGAGAAGAAATCTAGAGTTATCAGAGGTGGGAGGGGGAAGTGAGAGGGGGATAGGGAGAGACTGGATAAGGGGCATAAAGAATAAATACAATTTGTAATAATATATATGCTAATAACACTGATTTGATCAACATATGTCAATGTTGAACCCCCAAAATATGTATAATAAATTATGATTCAATAAAAAAATTAATTAAATGAAAAAAATAAAAATTAAATTAAATTAATTTTTTTAAAAAAAACCTGTAATTAGTATCCATTAAGGATTTGTGCAGAGATGCCCAATTGCACTTGGTGTCTGTTTTTCATTATATTCCACTCATCAATATTTAGCCCAGAGTTTCCACAACATAGGTCCCACAGCACACAAGTCTCACAAGGTCCTCTGTGAAAGCAGAAAGGGAGTTCATGAGAAAAACACGTTTGGAAGTGCTGTGTGCTACACCCCTTCCTGGGGGCTCATGACACACCCTGGTTTATAAAGTCATTGAGGAGACCTTGGATAGTGAGAACTAGTCAACTCTGTTTAACCCAGTTTGTTCCAGACTTGTTTGACCTCAGAATATCTAGTAATAGCTCAAAGAACTAGTGCCCCTGAGAAATGCATTTTAGGAAATGCTCATCTAAGCTTAGTTTTCAAAACCACAATTAGTGATAAATTGTTCTAATCTTGTGGGTTGTCCTACCTGTGGGAAACCCAGCTGTGATAACCAGAGTTTCACTGTTCAGTGATAACAGCTGCCCTTTACTTTGGGTAAGAGATGAACACCTACTGCAGAAGCATCGAGAGGGACTGTTGCTGATGCAGATAGTTATCCGTAATGACGAGTAAATAGGAATGTTGAGGGTGTCAGCCTTACCCGCTCAAACCAATCATGTGCCTCTTGATGCCTCCCAGTTTTGGAGAGCAGCAGCGAGAAAGGAGTCAGGTTACAGAGCCAAACTGGGCCAGGAGTTCAAGGGCTTCAGATTTCACTTTCACATGGACCTGCTGTGACCCACGTAGCTCTCAAAAACTGTGGCCCCACATGCTTGCTCTCAGGGTGACATTCTGAGCCAGAGCAGAGATTCTAGAAAATCTGCTTTTGACCTTTTATACTGAATTTTCATCCAAAGTCAGAAATTGTCAAATTCCTTTCTCTCCTTCCTACCAACAGCCTTGAGGTACAGCATTGTGGTTCAAGGTTCTGGAGTGAGATGACTTGTTCTGGAAGCCCAGTTATGCCATTTGCTAGCTGTGTGACCTTGGCAAGTGACACAACTACTCAGTTTCCTCATCTGTAAAAGGGAGATAGACTAGAAACGGTACGCACCTTACAGGGCTGTTGTGAGGTTTATGTGAGTGAATATATATGAAAGCGCTTTTTATAAAAGCGAATGTAAATGGCCAATCCCAGGAAATGTTAGTGAGTCGCTCTTCTTTCAGGATAGCATTCATTCACAAACACGTGCTAGGCATCAACTCGCTCTGGAGACACAATAGTGGGCAAGGTGGACCAGTTCCTGTTCTCATGGGGAGCTGAGCTTGGCATATTCCATACCAAGGCAACAATCTTTTCCTCTGCAAGGGACCTCTGGAGCACATGCCTGGACCATTCACATAGTGGCTCTAGGACCAAGTTACTACCCATAATTTGCCAAAGGTTTAAGGTTTGTAAACCGCTACCCCCTCCCACCGAAGTCACAGCACTGCCCTCTCCACTTATTGTGTCTGCTAATCCAATCCGGTGTGTGAGCAAATAGAAGAGACATGCCATTTTGTATACCCAGTATGTACCAGGTCACAACTCTAAGAAGCATGCCATGTATTATTTCACGTAGTACTCCGAATAATATACAATCATCCCATTTAAGAGAATAGATAAGCAACTAAGGCACAGAGAAGTGAAGTAACTTATCCAAAGTCACACAGCTAACCAGTGGAGGAGGCAGATCTATAATGAGGTCTGTTTGGCTCCAAAGCTCATGCCCCTTGCCAGTTCCTGACACCAGCTCTAACATTCTATAACCCGGGGAAAACACGAAAGAGCCTGCCAACTGATGGGGAGGAAATATGGAGAACAATTCTTTGCAGCCAATAAAACCTAAGGGAGCCCTTTCTGAAATACTTCATGTTCCTTTCTGTTTGTCTAGTTAGAACCATCTTGGAAATACTGGAGTGCTGATCTTAATGTATTTCTGTCGAATGGCACAACCCAGGCCTTGGTGACTTCTCCCTGCTCTGACCACTTGATGGGCACTCTTAGATCTGCTTTAAGACAAAATACATTTCCAGGCATGAGAGTGGCACTTAGAATATTTTT
Organism: Cynocephalus volans; assembly: GCF_027409185.1. Taxonomy (NCBI): domain Eukaryota; kingdom Metazoa; phylum Chordata; class Mammalia; order Dermoptera; family Cynocephalidae; genus Cynocephalus; species Cynocephalus volans. The sequence goes on from NC_084462.1 coordinate 60,610,124, forward strand.
TGGATAGATTTAGTTCACCAAAGTCACCTGGATGTCTAATTACAACGACAGTGCAGAGGAAAGTTGAAAACTACGGAAGGCCACCCCGGGGCATCTGCAGACCAGACAGCATTCAGAGTATCCAACCCCTCCAGTTAAGTTTTTCCAAAATTTGAGCTGGACCACCATCCTTCCTGTGACTCTTCCATCTTTTCCAAAGGTGACTCTCCCAGGAAAATTTTGTCCCTGTATCCCACTTTCCTTCTACCACCTCTTCTGTAGATCAAACAAGGCAGTTGGAAATTTGCCCAAGAATTTATGAAAAATTATGAAAAAAAATTTTTTTAATCAGCACAGAGACCATAGAATGAACACTTTTCACCCCAGCCCTGAGACTGGATACAGGAAACAGGGATTCATCCTTCCAAGGGATATTGAGAGACGAGGACTTGGAATTGTGAGTCACAGAAAATTTTCCTCAAAGGATTAGAACTGTAACTGCAGAGGGAACAGACCTCATGGTGGCAGTGACCTGGGCCACAAGATCCCTGAAATGTTTCTGATTTAATGTCCTCCCTGTTCCCTTCTGTGCCCTGTTGCCTTGGTCCCAATAATTCTTTCTGGGCACTGCAGTTTTCCTTATTTCTGAGGGGCCATTGCCGAGCCCTAGCACTTCATTCTCCACTAAGCTAAGGTGAGAAGTGGGATTCTAGAATGGACTTTCTGCCAAAAACACCACCCTCGGGAGGGAGGAACACAAGCTGAACCCAAGCCACCTGCCACCAGCAATGATGGTCTAAAGCCACCTACTGATCACACACTTCCCCTGTCAAAGTCACTTGGGTTAAAAGTTGAACTCCCTGACCCAGCGTTTAAGGACCATCAGCATCTGACCCACTTTTATAATCTGGTTTCTAGACACAGGAAACTCCTAGACCTTCTCTAAACATCTGTTCTCTGGATTCTCTGCATTTAGTTCAGGCTATTCCTTCCTCCTTACCCTGCCTTCTCTAGCCTGCAAATTGTGCTCTCCTTCAAAGCTGATCAAGTATCACTTTCTCCATGGTGCCTTGTCTCCTTCTCCAGCAGAGCTGCTCCTCATCTCTCTCTCTGTAGTGCTTCCTATCGTTCTGCTCACACCTCTCTTACAGCATAGATTGTAGGAAGCTGAATGTCTGTCTGTCTCCCCAGCTACGGAGTTTCTCCATTGCAGGGAGATGCAATGGAGCCATGCCTGGATCCCAGGTGTCTAGAAAGAATTGGTGAATCACCAGGGAGTGCATCTGGGTTGCGACTACTCTCAAATCCCTTTGCTATGAATTATGATACTCCCCTAAGCATGTTTTGTCAAAATTTAAGAATCAAGCAGTCATTATTAAAAGCATGGGCTTTTGGACTCACACAGACGTAGGTCCCAGTTCCAACTGCACCACCTCGAGCCGAGTGACCTCAGGTAAGAATGTAGTCTCACTCAGCGTTCTCCATCTGCAAAATGGAATGATGGCTTCCTCAGAGTTGCTGGGAGGATTAAATGGGCTGATGCATGTGAAGTTTTTTGCAGGGTCTGAACGTTGCTAAGTGTTAGATAAATATTGGACATTAATAATAATGATGGGAATAACCACAGGAGTCCAGTCCTCTGAGAAGGTGACTGGCAGGCTCTAGTTTCATTCAATTCCCAGAGCCAAATACACTAGAGCCAGCATCAAATTTATTCCCACTGAGAAATGTGTCTGCTTGGGGGACTAAGGCTTAGATGCATGCTCATTCATTTGTATATTTAATCAATATTTTAGAGCTGGCCCTTGGCAGTAAAACAGAACATGAAAGGGTTTCTGCCTTTGAGCCAAGTAGGACTTGGTCCCTGAAAGAGTGAAGGGCTCTTCATTATACTGGGATGTGTCAGTACAGGCCATCTCCATGCTGAGGGAAACCACAGCCTCCTGCACCACATTCCCCAGAATGGCCACCAAAGGGCCCTGCATGAGCTGAAGACACACCATTCAAATTGTGACTCTCCCCTTCTCTGTTCTCCTTGTCTCAGAGAGGTGATGTCCTCAAACAACCTCAGCAGAGCAGGAGTTCAAGTTCATGCTGACAAAGCAAGATTCAATAGAAGCATCATCTTTTTTGTATGTTAAAAATAGCTTCTTATTTAAAGTAACTGTATATGGGGATGTTAAAGAAAGAATGAACTTCACTATATGGTCATTGTCAGAAAATCACAGGATATGCTTATGTGTTACCATTTGTAACAACATTACCCAATGATTTTAAAATTTAAAACAGATTTAAACTCTCTCAGACACATGGAAAGCTCGTGCATAGACACAACCCACAATTATGTAGTCAGAGGAATCTCCAAGCCTCTTCAAAGCTGTGAACCAAACAGACACCATCGAGATTGCCATGCTTTTTTATTTTTACAAACTCATTTAAGCAAGAAGAAATCCTTGCGTATGGAAGTCCTCAAGCCAAAATCCTACAACTGCATTCTCTTTCACTACCAGAAACTGAACTGAGAAATCTGATGAACTAAAGTGGCTTCTTAAAAGTCACAGCCTTAGTAACATTATCAACTCAGCGGAGTTTGCAAAACATTCTTCTGTGGAATACCACAATTCCTTCCCCCTCCACAAAGGAAGATGAGCAGGGAGAAAAGGAAGCAGCTTCAGATTGTGAGTCTGAAGAGGACTCAGGCTCTTTTCCACTCTCCCTAAGGTGCCACACCCCAAATTCAAATCAGCAGAGGCCAGAGGGTGCCTTTCGCATCACAGACAACTTGTTTGCCTTGTCTCTGGTGCTCAGCTCTGTGTAGGAGACCACAGCAGACCCAACATGGACTGTAAGGACTTTGACCTTCTAACCAGAATGAGCCTTCATCAAGGGGGATGTTAACCACAGTTGCAATGAGGGCGAGGCCTTGGATGCAGAATTGAAGAGGGCACCAAAAAACTCAGTCATCAATATAAACAGCATTGTGATGCAACATTTTAAAATTAAAATGTATGTAAAAAAATCCGTGATGAACAAAATATCAATATTCTAAATAAAGACAGGGTCAGTGTGACTGATTTTTGCTTTTGCCTCCAGTGCCTGCATTTCCTAACATCTAGTAAAAGGCTGCACGATCGTTTGGCTGTGAGCACAGGGCTCAGCTGCGAGCTCCAGTTATAGGGAAGAGAGAGAGTGAGGCACACTCATGGCTTAGCAATGTTGGTGAAAAACAACCTTTTGCTGAGTAACATGGAAATGGATCTGAAACATATGGATTAAATTCCTCTGAAAATAAACACGGTTTTTAAAGGGAAGGAAAGGAAAAGTACTTAGCCACTCTGTTTGAGGTTTTCCTGAACCCAAACCTTTGGAAAATTAGCATAAGGGTGAATTACTCAGTGCCTGTAACAGTCAGCTTTGATGTAGGCTTGTCATAAACCGCCAATTTCTTTTAAAAAAATATTTAGTAGTTTGCCCAAACCTGCTCCTCTATGTACTCCTCTTGGGGCTCTTTCCTACTATTCTTTATAAGAAGGGGAACAGCTTTGCAGACCCACAGGGGCCTGGGAGGCTCTGGAGACCTGGGTCTCTGGAGGACTCCTGAAGGAGCCTTCAGGGGGTTTGAGGAGCCCCAGTTGGGAATAAGTGCCCCCACCACACAGCATGGACAAATGTCCTCTGAAGACAAGTGGGTGATGCCTTGGACTCGGAGCCACACAGAGCCTGTGGGTGCCACCCTGTACTACCTTTGTAACCTTGGGCATCACTGTCCTCATCTCCCACCTGTGACACTACTGCCGCTGAGGAAGGTGGAGGGAAGGAGGCCCTCTGCATGGTGAGAGCGCAGGCAGCAGCCCGTGCATTAAGGTCAGCAGCTCAGGTTCACCACTGGCCGGCCCCACACACGGGTCCATGGGATTTAGGAAACCAGTGTCTGTGGTCACCTGCATCAAGAGGTCAGGGTGACACAGGAGCCAATCCAAGTCCAGCCCTGAGGGAAAACCAAGAAAATAGGGAGAAGGTGAATCCCCATGGCTTAGGGGTCACTCTTCAGTTCAGGGTGTTCCAGATGCTGTGGCGATGGGGGCTGATGAAAAGGCCTCTGGACAGGAGGCTGCAGGCTCCCCAGAGAGCAAAGTTTCTGGTCATCTGCCAACCCTGCAGCCTTCCCCACACTGCCAGGTGCCTATCCTGGAGGGAAACCCCTCTGCCAGGAGCCCTCCCCTCTGCTGGACTTCTCCACATACCCACTAGGGTTCGTCCAGAGACGGAGGTGTTTTCTAAATTCTTCAGACTGAACAAGTCCTACTTCATCATCTTAAATAATTCATATGATTATGCTTTTCGAGATGGCTCCAGGCCCAGAAGGGGCTCTTTAGATCACTTTCTAAGGACTGGAACTACATATCAGTGAGGAGCGAGCTCCCTTCGGGCATGGTCCCACTCAGGGCATCAGTTTCCTCCTTCAGGAGAGTTTTGCAGGAGGCACGCAGGAGCCGGCGCTGTGGACTGGAGCCTCCCGTTCACTTGGGCCTCGCCAGCAGAGCACTTTCATTCTTACTCATCTGGCTCCTCCCCCTCTGCAAACTCCACTTTCAAAAACATCCTGCATTCAAATTTGGCTATTTTACTTTGGTGAAAAAGGATACAAGATCCTGAATAGAATCTGTTGAGTTTTATAACCTGGAAATAAACTTACTTTTTCACCAGCTCTTATAGCATCTGAGAAATCTTGGGAGATTTCACAAGACTGATTGATAAGGTTGAAAATAAAAGCCCTATTTTGGCAAGAAGCTCACAGGAATACTTGCCTCCTTCCACACTCAGCTACAACTTGAGTTTTCTGGACCAGCACCTGCCAAATAGTCTTTCTCACTGGTGGTCTGTATACCCCATGTTTGTTAGTTTATCACACATAGGAAAATTCTGGTTTTATTTCACTGAAAAATGTTGACACAAAAAAACAGCAAGACATTCATATAAAAAGACACAGCAAAATAAAACACAATAAAACTAAGATAATACTATTAGCAAGACTGCCAAAAGCAAAATGAGATGGTCAAACTGTGCTCTTAGGAACCCAAAGAGCCCTGTGGAATCCTTTGGGGGCCTCAAGACAAAAATCCAGCCCCCAACCCCAACCACAGCCACTTTTTAACTGGTTTGTAAACTGGATTTTCTAAGATTTTATTGGGAAAAAAAAAATCTTAAAGTAATTTTTAAACCACTGGTCTAGGAGATGAAAGGCCGCCCAGAGACCTGTAGCTGTTCAGAAGAACTCTCCCTTCTGCCTGGTGTGGCCTAAAGTCTGGACAGGTAAGGGAGCTTAAGCACCTGAGACAGGTAAGGAGCTTCATGCACCTGAGAGGTTCCAGGAGGTGAGAGGTTTGGGCCTGTCTGTGTTTCTAGAGCTTTCCCCTTGCCCTTCTCTCTGTGTGGGATGCCTTCTAAACTTTACTCTCCACATACCACTTTGCTTCATCTGAAAATTCCTGAAAACTCCTGTTAATCCTTCCAGACTCGCTGCATGCTCCCTTCTCAGTGAAGCTTCCTGGTCTCCCCTGGCTGAGTTAATGGCCTCGTTTGTTTCCCCAGCAGGTCCCCTGACCTCCACTCCTCCTGACCAATCTGTCCTAGGCCCCTGTCCTACTGTATGGCAGCAACATCTGACTTAAATGTCTGTCCCCAAATTAGACAGTTAGCTCCTTGAGGACAGGGACCACGTATTCAACTTTGCCTCCCCGGTGGCTAATTCAGGGCCTGCCATGTAGAAGATGATCAAAAACTTAGTTTACTTTCTGCTCCTGAATGTGGTGGTGGATGACAGAACCTAACTACATACCTGTGTCTTGGGCTGCCCAGAATGCATCTGTGAGGACCAGCTCATCCTCACAGGAATGCCACAGGGAAAGGGATTGAGGAAGATAGTTGAGCTTTAAATTTCATTTTCAGTTTCAAAAAAAAAGTTGTGATTTTTTAGAGACAATAAAAGTTGTTTAAGTGTAAACATGCACTCTTAGTGTCTGGGACCAGAGTTAGATGAAATTCCCCAAGTGATCTCTTAATACCACCAAAATTACATTCAAAGGCCTCTGCCAGGCAAAGATAAATTACCATTTGCACAATGGTCTTGCACTTAAAAGTAACTTGGTTCAGAGAGCTTTGGAAAATTTATTATGACAGGAAAAAGCGGAAACTTAAAGGGATTCAAGATATTTAGTCTGCTGATAAGATGGCTTAGGAGCGACAATAATTATCTCCAAGAATTTGAAGGGTCATGATAAGGTCATTAGGAGGGCACAGGCCGGCTGGGTTCCATCTACTTGGAAACTGACTTAAATTACACCAAAAAGAGTTAGAGTCAGAATAGCAGAAAGTTAGCAATCATGTAGGCCCTCACAACTGGAAGGGAGCTCCGTGGACTGGCAGCAGCACCTGGGAGCCTGTTAGAAATGGGGACATTCAGAACCCGCCTCAGATCTGCCAAATCAGAACTTGCACTTTAACAAGCACCCCTGCAATTCATCTACATATTCAAATTGAAGAATCACTGGTCTGACCTAACCCCTTCATTTTACAGATCAAGAAACAGAAGACTAGAGAAGCGAGGGCAACTGCCCAAGTCTGACAGGGAGTCCAGGTAGGAAGCAGAGTCACGATGGCCACCACCTTCATTTAATCCACTCTAATGGTTCCCATCTCTCCTGACTGGCAGAGCCACGGAAAAGGATGCCTGTGTCCTATCCTTTTTTTTGGCAGCTGACCAGCACGGGGATCTGAACCCTTGATGTTTGTGTTGTCAGCACCATGCTCTCCCAAGTGAGCTAACTGGCCAGCACCCCTGTGTCCTATTCACCCACTGCACTGTCCTCAGACATTTGGGCTGGGTCCATGCCTTGCAGCCATAAGGTCTCAGGCTAACAGCATAAACTTTTTACCTTGCAGAGAGCCACACAAAGCAGCAGGCTCCTGGGAAAGCCTGCAACCCTCCTGCCCCCTGTGAAGTCTAGAAACAGGAGAGACAGCAGTTGACATATGCACTTTCCATTCCAGAATGACCAACCTCCAGACATGCCTTCTCTGTAACAACAAATGCCTGATGGCTAAGCTAGTCTACCGACAACTTAAAGATAGAAACTCATAGGGTTGTCAAATGCTGCTGTCTGGTCAAAGGACTTTAAACTCAAGTTGAATCTAAACCTATGATATGGCTGCCCTTGCAAAGATAATGCATCAGCAATCTTCCAATGCAAGGAGCCAAGATGTCCAGGCTGGAGAGAGAAAGCCTTGCTCTGAATGGGCACCTGTGCGCGGAGGCCTGCCTACCTGTACTCCCAAAAGCTCATGCACCTGCAGGGGTGGGAAGGGAAGGACCAATTTGGATTCCTGGAGCCAAGCTGAGCCCAGGGACAGGCCCTGGAAAATAACAGGGGCAGGGATGAGCTCCTCTCCTTCTGGATGGGCATGTGTGTTTCCTGGCACTGAGGGAACTGGCAGACCGCAAATATATATTTGATGACATTTCGCTGCAATCAGCATCCCCTCTGGAGAACCAAGCTTGAACAAAGCTGGCACCAGAGCAGACAGAGAAAAAAAAGAAAGGACTGGGGAACCTACCAAAGAGGCTAGGATGGCCCCTAAATGGGGAAAAGAGGTGCAGATACTAATAAAAGTCACCATGATAGCCACCATCCTGCCCAAATTTGCAAAGTTTCCATGTGACAGGCTTTTGGGAAAGGAGGCCCAGGCTCAGCTGAGCAGCTGGCAAAACAGTAGAAAAGAACTCGGCACTGAGAAGTGTTCCCCAGCACCTATTGCCTCTCCCAACCTCCCACCAACCTGACCAGATACAAGAGAGTAAGAAAGTGAGTATTCATTGTTCAAAGGAAACTGCAACCTACATATAATGGTCAAAACCAAGCAATATGGAGACAGCTGATGCATCCTTTGATGGGATCAAACATCTGGGTATTTGCCATCATGTGGAAAGAGGTATGTAGCCCAGACTTTTCAAAGTTATGTGATCTTGTGGATGCAATCCACAAACATAACTTTGTTTCCTTTTAGGAACCCAGCCTACATGCTTGCATTTCTCCTTTGAGCTATAACTACAAATGCAAAATGCATTTAATCTATCAAATTGTATCGCTCTGCCAATACCACAGAAGGTACTTAAAGGGGTCACTTACACAGCAGGTTTCAAAGGAGGTTGATGAGAGTAACTGTATTCACCTCTCTCATCCTGCTGGCCTTCCCCGCTGAATGCCACTCTTGCCATTTGATCTGTCTGTCCCGGGGACATTGCTGCCACAGACAGAATGCCACAGGACTGATGAAGAGCTCCTTCTACCACTCGAGACAGTGAGGGGACACTGGCCCTGCACTCCAAGGGTGTTCTGAAGTTCAATCATTTTCTTACCAGAAGGCCATGTGTATGCTGAAAACTGGAATCTGCATGAGAGTTCACAGAAGAGAGCCAGGACTTCAAGGTCAGCCAGAGGTTCATGTCCACCTGCTCCATTCATATCATCAGTGGAAGAAAGTCCCAGAAAGACTGCCAGCATCTGCAGCCTGCATCCTTTAGCTCCACTGCTTTCAGATAATGGAAGCTAAGATGCCTTCTGATCTATTAAGGAGGGGAAAAAAGAAGAAAAATCTAACTACCAGAATGTGAAACTGACAGAAATACAAATGTGTGCATGCAAACATGCACACATACACACACACTTTGGGGTGAAAAAATCTAACCAGAAGACTGGGTATTTTACAACTCCACTACCCAGAATTCTGTGGCATGCCATGTATTAGTGATTTCTACCAGACACCCCCAAATGTAGAGGTGGAGGAGACTTTCCAATACAGCTGGGGCCAAATACCAGTAAGTGCCTAGTGCTCTGGACAGAGACAGTGTCTTTGTCAGGATCTCACATCTAAGAAGGGTCAGACATGGAGGAAAGTGCCTCATGCATGGCAATGACCTCTCAGTGGTCTCCTAGACCAGGTTGTACCCCAGTACAGCTAACCCTCACTTCCTCCTGCAGTCATCCAGAAATGCAGCCTTCGAGGCCATTTCCCATCAATATCCAAGAGTGTTTCACCCCCAGCAAGACAACAAGGCCCCTTAGAAGATCTTGCGTTCTTGTGAGAGAAAGATCAGAAAGAATTGATCATCTGAACTGGAAGGCTGTGATAATATTTTGAAAATAACCTACTCAGGGCTGGCCAGTTAGCTCAGTTGGTTAGAGCGCGATGTTATAACACCATGATTGACTGTTCAGATCCCTGAGTCGGCCAGACACCAAAAAAAAAGATTGGCTTACTCTTATCTTTCCTCCAAGTGGTATAGCTGGGAAAAATAGTTGACTGATTTGTCTCACATAAAAATTCTTCCCTTTATCTTTAAATAAGATTTTTTTTAGCATTGTGATCAATTTTAGCACTTTCGTCAATTCCATCAACAAGTTCCCAAATGTGAAAATAAAGTGGAGATGGAGTCCCCGTTAAACAGTTACTGGGTTAGGAGAAAGGGCAGAGGGCTGATGAACATAATTCAAAAGAAAGGCACAACTGTCTCTTAAATATACCTGTAGTTGCTACCACTTGAAGAGATTTTTCTGTGCTCACCGCTGGATTAAATGCTTACCTTGTGCCAATTAATTCTCATGGCAACCCTTCAAGGTAGATTGAATATCCCCAGCTTACAGACAAGGAAAAAGTCACAAAGAGTTTAAGTGACTTTCCTGAAGTCACAGATGCTATCTCAAAACTAAAAAGAGGTGCTTGACTGATTTTACTCTCATGGCCTTCATCAGTCACAAACAGAACAGACCTTGTGAGCTTCTTGCAATTTTAAAATAAAGAAAGATACACACTTCTGTATAGGTGGCAATGACAAAAGAAGAGCCCCATCCGGTATCATTTCTTACCAGAGAAGGAAGATGGTTAATTTGGTGCCCAGATTAACTCCTACAGGTTTTCCCAGCCTGTTAACCAAGTAACCAACTTGAAAAATTATCTACTGGGCTAAAGAGGAGCCTTTGGAAGTTGTTTTAAGAGTGTCATGCATTTTGGAGGAAACAATTAGGATCAGGAAACAGTATAGTTGTTTTGCAAATGCATCCAAACACATTCTCTGTACGTTTTTTCTATTTGATTTCTTCTCCATTCTGTAACTGTGAAACTAATATATCCTCCCAATAGCATAATTACTAAATAATTTAATAAAACGAAATACATGACCCTATGTCCTACACAGAAAGCATCTTGAGCTGGGTCCCTAATTATGTCTGGCATTATTTCGCTACACCGGTCAAATTGTTAAGGGTCACATATTTATAAGACCTCCGAGGGATCCCCTGGTGTCATAGAAAAGCCAAGGAAGCCCCGAATGACACGGAGAGGTCCTGTACAGAGTCAGCTGCAAACGCGGCTAGGACCGGGCCACAAACCTCAGCTTCCTGAGGGATAAATAGGCTGCGTCCTGAGTGGTTGGTGCCGCCGTGGGACAGAATACCAAGGGCCCCCTCAGACTATCAGTCCCCTTCCACCTCCCCAGCGCCCCAACGCCCTGGGGCTGGGAAGAAAGTGCGTGACTTCCCCGGAGACCCAGGGCCAAAGACCCCGAGTGCAGGAAGTGGCTGGGAGCTGTCCATGGTGGCGCCGCGCCTGGGCACGCAGAGCCGCCGGCTCCTCGCCCCTGGGCGCGCTCGAGATCACTCTCCAGACCGCAGGGATGGAAAGACGCGCTCCCGGGCTTACCATCTCCGGCATGGGGCTGCAGCCAGGCACTGGCTCACACATCAAAAGGCTAGTTTTAAAACGGAGTTCTCACCTGTGGGCACTGTTGGCTGCTCGGAGCAGGATTCAGGACCTCAAACTCGGCTGCTGGCGGCGCGCCTGGGACGGCCGTAGTGTCCGACCCTTGGGAAACGGCGGCGGACGCTGAGAGCGAGTCTGCTGCAGAGGACCCAGGAGCACCGCGCTCCTTCTCAGGAGCACATTCATCCCGCGGGGTCCATTCCAGAATGTCACTGGTCCTCTTTCCCAGAGCGGCGAGCTAGAGACCTGGCCACGGTCCTGGCCTGAGCTCTGCCAGGACCCTACCTTACTTCCCAACCCAATGCCAGCGTTCCTTGCCAGGGACCACCAAACCTTCTTCCAGCGATGCCAGCTTTGGGATTTCAGTTTGCATACCAACAGGAGCCCTCGAGGTACTCTAACATCCGATTGTCTCCTCGCTGCCCCGCGCCAGCGCGTCGCTGGGTGCCTAGCGCTGTCCCCGGAGGCAGCGGGAGGCGGAGGCGGAAACCAGAAGGAAGACGGTGCTGAGACAGGAGCAGCAGGGCGCAGACCTGTTGCTAGGTGCACGCCCACTGGTGCACAGTGTGAGCCGCTGCCTGTCGGCTGGGCTCCGAGACCGGGCCTCGGAGTAGCCCTCTTTGGCGAGACACTGTCCCGGGCGCAAGTGTCCCCGTGCCATTCAGAAGGAGGAAAAATCTACGGAAAGCAAGGATCCCCCCCCCCCCCTCCCCGCGGTGGATGCTCTCCGGGGACGCCAGTGTGCCCCCTCCCCCGCACCTGCCGTTTGAAAAGGATCACAAGACCTCAAAGAAATGCCACACAGGACAGTGCAGGGACGCGTGCCCATCAACAGACGCATGGACAGACAGACAGAGGCGGACCGCACAGCACAGGGTGGACAGACAAACAGAAGCCGATGGCTGGTAACGTTTTCCAGCGGGAGCCCCGTTCTTCCCTCCGCTCCGAGGCTCGGGTCGTCCGCGCAGCCCTGGCGTCCCCGGCCCGGCCCTCTTACCTCCGGGTCGGTGGTCGAGACAGTGCCACGCCTCGAGGGCCAGGAGCGCAGCGGCCTCGGGGCGTCTGGTGGCTGCCGGCCAGGCGCCGCGGTCTCCTGGGACGTGGTCAAGCGGTATGGGAGCCCGTCTGAGAAATCGGGGTACCAAGTCCGGCCGCGCTCAGCCGCGCCGTCTCCTCGCGCCCGGCAGCTGACGCCCCCCGAGGCGCTGGCGCTCTCCAGGCTCCGCTCGGTCGCCCCGCGCTGGGCTCTGCTCGCTCCGCGGCCGCCAGCCTGAGCGGCGGCTTTTATAGCCACTTTTATAGACTGACTCCTCCCCCGCGGAGCCCCTGACGCCCGCGCGGCACCGAAGCTCCCCCCACTTGCCCCTCGATGTGGCTCCCTCCCCCCTTGCCGAAGTGGGGCGGGGGCCCTGCGCCCCGGCCGGACCCGGGCGGGCTCTGGCGGCCGCGCTGGGAGACGCAGACCCGAGCCCGCGGAGCCCGGGCGCGCGGAGTCCCGCCCGCCGCAGCCAGGTGAGGGCGCTGGAGCCCAGCGCTCGGCGCAGCGGCCGCCGCGGGCCGACAGGAGCGCGTCCCCGGGCCTCCTCGGAGCGACCAGGGTCGTCGGTGCGCGGGCGCCCAGTGGCTGTGCCGGAGGAGAAGCGAAAGGCCTGCTTCTGCCGCGGAATCAGGTTTCGGGCTAAGTTTCAGAATCTTTTTCTTTTTGTAAATCAGCAGACAAAAGGGGGCCTTAGAGATTTTGGTATCTCTTTGGCCTAGCAGTTCCTCCGAGAATTTTTTTTTTTTTTTTAATGTGTGGGCTTTCAGTCAGAGACCCTTGGTTTGAAACTGGATTCAGACATGCCGATTATGTGACCGTGGACAAGAATCTTAACCTCTCTGGGCCTCAGTTCCTTCTTTAGGAAAAGGGGTTCTATGATGCTTCCTCATAGGACGGGGGGAATACTCAAATGAGGTCAGGAAAATACAGTTACCAAGCACATAGTAGGTCCTCAGTAAGTTAGAATCCTTCCGGTATGGGCAGGAGGACTCTGTGCCTCTTTAACTAGACCTCTAGTTAAAGTTTTTGAGGGTCAAAGCAAGAGGTACAACTGTCTAGCTATTACTGTACCCTTGGAAACAGTACTAATGGAAAGAGCCCATAACGGGCCGCAGGGCATCTGGAATCTCCTCTTACCTCCGACACTAACTTACTGTGCGACCCAGCGCCAGCTCCTTCCTTTCTCTGGATCTGTTTTGTTTTTTAACTGTAAAATGAGGGCTTTGATAACAGTTCTCCGTTCCTTCCACTTTTTGGCGCTTATGGCCCAGCCCCCTCACCTGGTTAGCTGAAGTCTTCCTAGAATGTTCATTTCTTTCTTGCTTCCACACGCAGCACATGCTATAGCTCCAGGAATCTGGGCTTTGGGGTCAGGGTATCATCAAGAAGCTGCAGAAGTCTGTGTCAATGTCCTCTGGGCTGGGGCAGAAGCATTTGGCTGGCTGGCTAAACCAGAGAAGCCCCACACTCCACCTCTAGGACTTTTCCAGAAAGCTGGACTTGACCCTTCCTAGGGATGGTTATCAGGATTCTCAGCCCTTTCTTGACTTCTCGGAAAGTAATAAGCTGGGTCCTATGGCTAACTATTCCTCCCCTCCCCCAGCCTTTCCTTAGCAGAAAAATAAAATGGAACCTACCCAAGTGCCCCCCTCCTTCATCCTCATACCATGATTCCTGGTTCTTTTCCTTTCTTACGGAGCCCCCAGGCACCAGGACCCACAAACATTTCTGCATGTGGCCAGAGGGTGGGGCAGGGGGAGCTGCTGAGCATTTGGCCTAAATGGAGAGGAGTCGGCTTTGAATAGCCTTGCTTGGAGCTGTCAGAGGGCACATGGGATTTTCCCCTTCTCATCAGCAGAGAGTGCATTTGAGGCCTGCGAGGTGTCAGTGGAGCTAGGCATCTCTCTGTTGAGAGGCCGGCTCTACAGATATCTGAGAGATGAGGTGGTAAAGGGAGAATCTTGTGTAAGGATGGGCCCTGAGAAGTACTTAGTCACGTTTTCTCAAAGCACGCAAATGCCCAGCACATTCCTCTGGTATCCAGTTTTCTTTATCACAGACCAATGCCCAGGGGAAAATAGCAATGCTGATGAATTACAAACAGGCTCCACACGTCTAAAACCAGATTCTCCAGTCAGATCTCCATTCAGCACTTCCATTCAGCACTTGGTGATGGACGGGGTGTGCCAGATAATTCTTATTGGATGAATACTGGCAATCTTACCCTGGTGGATTTACTACCCATGCTTCCCTAAATCAAAGTCTTGCTCTTACAAATGCAGAGACAGGAGCTGATCAAGAAAGGCTGTGTTGGTTTTCTGGTTCTTGCCAGAACCCCCCAGCAGAGAGTCTCCAGAGAGAGGGGAAATGCTCGTCAGTGATGTGACCTGCCACCCAGAAGGCCTGCCCTTCCTCCATTCTTTGCATTTACCTCCAGCCCAGCTTTCTCGGGTGGGATGCAACCCCCTCAACTTCATCCTTGTGTAGTAGAAAGCACTGCCTGCTCACTGTACCACAGGCTGCCCAAGCCTCCCATTTCCAGTCTGCTGGCAGGATTCCACATCTGCTCCTTAAAGCAAGGGTTGCCACACTCCACCTGCTGACCAGCAAGCCCCCTGCCCTACAGCAAGTAGCCTACCCGTGTGGCATTTTAAATGCTGGCCACACTGTGGCTCCCTGTTCCAAGCCCCCGGACCTGGTTTTCCGAGGAAAATCTGTGGGGTGAGGCAGCTAGAAGAAATGGGAAGCAGGATGTAGCAAGGGTAGCGTGTGAATGGGCAGTGGGCTTCTGGGTTTCCAGCAGACTTGCAAAAAACAAAACCTCCGGCATCCCAACCCTAAGAGGCTCATAAAGAGCTTATTTAAATTCCACCAACAGGGGTCGCCCTTGGACACCAAGCCTGATGCTGGCGTCAGAAAAGGGAAATTCCCGGGCTTGGGCCCTGGGGCCAGATTTCCAGTACTCAGAGATGTTCCTTGGTTACTGTTTGTCGGCTGTAAATGAGGCTGCCCAGCAGAGGAGAGGAGTCCTCAGTCTTGTTGGTGAGTGGTCTGTGCTGGAATTTGGTGCGGGAAGTCCTAGGACCCTGGCCAACTGCTCAGGAATTCTAGGAGTGGATTCCTACATCTTCTTCAAACTCATCACCATGTTATAACACCGATGTCAATCAAGGGTTTGGATCCCCGTGCCAGCCACAAACAAGCAAACTCATCACCACTATAGAGGAAAAACTCTTCTTTCCTGTGTTTTTTATATCTAAAATATATGTAAACTTCTGTGTGTGTGCAATGTTTTCATATCATTTATTTCTTTTTCCTAATGGCAAAAATCATGTGTTCCCTGCAAAAAAAAAAAAAAAAAAAAAACTTCGAAAATCTAGAAAATGAGCAAAGGAGAAAAGAAATCACCTAATATCAAACATGATATATATACATTACAAAAAGCTTGAAAAATATAGAAAAGCACAAAGGGAAAAAAATCACATCTATTCAAAGAGCATCTCTGTTAATTTCAGTGTATAGTTAAGCATTTTTCCATGTATAAGTTACATGTATAGATGACAATAAATACATAAATATATGTAAGTATTCCATAAATGGTTCAGCAGTTAGCTCAAAATTCTTCCCTTCAGATTGCATATGCTGGGAAGGCAGGGGCTTGGCTTGTCTCTCAAGTTTACTGATCTACCTATAGTAGCTCCTATAGCATCCAACATAGAGTTGGCATCTAGTAGGTATTTACATTACAAGTGAATGAATACATGAATGAGCATTTCTTATAAAAGTAACATATATACAGTGGAAAAGAAGAACCAAGTGGTTTGATAACATTTAAAAACATGCTCAACTTTGCACAGAAATGAGGAAATGCAAATTAACACTACAGTGAAATGCCTATTAGATTAGCAAAAATCCAAAAGTTTGATACCACATTTGTTGGCACTGATGAAAGCTGTACAACCGCTCAGTTGATACAACCTGTGAGGGCAGTTTGACAAGATTTATGAAAATGTACATAACGTTTGGCTCAGCAATTCCATTTCCAGGAGTTTTTCCCACAGATATAATGTGTCAAATGATTAACACCAGGTTATACCTTGCAGCCCTAGTAGTAGGGCTAATTAAACAAATTATGTTACATTCATACAATGGAGTACTATGCAGCTGTTTAAAAAAGAATAAGAATAAATTTCATATAATAAAATAAAAAATTAAAGTGTACGGCAAAGCATATAGCATACTACCATTTGTGCAAAGGGGGAGGGGAGGAAAAATACCATATATCCACATTTATTTTGTGATGCATAAGAAATTATCTAAAATGATACATAGGAAGTTAATACTCTTTGCTACTATTGATAGTTTTGGTGGGGGAGTGGAGAGATTGAAGGCAGGGGTGGGAGGCTGACTTTTCTTTGGGTACTGTTTTATGCTATGTTCTGAGTCAAGTGAATTTATTACCTAGTTAAAAATTTAATGTTTAAATGCCAAAACTTATATCATGTATAATAATAAGCCTGTTTTTTCACTTAGTAATATATCATAAACATTTCCCAAGTCTTAAATCTCTTTCATCGTTATTTTAAAGTAGCATGCCGCTTCCTAACACAGACAAAATTTACATGATCTATACCCTATTATACTCGTTTCAGCATGTTGAATAAGGCTGTGATTTTGAATATCTTTGCACTTCTCTCATTATTTCTTTGGGATTAATTCAGGTGTGCACCTCCTTAAGGTCAAGTTACACTCCAGAAAAGTTGGACCAATCTTCACTCTCACAATCAATATATGAGAGGGCCTACTAGTTCCTTGTATTTTCTCTAACACTTGGAATTCTTCTTTTGTTTGTTTTTAAACTCTTTGCCAATTTGGTAGGAAAACATTATATTTCATTGGAGTTTTAGTTTTGTTTGATTTTATTACCAGCACAGTTAAATCCTTCCATTCAACATTTATAGTTCTTCCTTTGAAAATTGCTTCGTCGTGGAAGAGAAAGAATATATCATGGGTCGATCACCCCAAACACTTGTGAGCTTAGTAGACACTAGCAGAGAATTGCTGCAACAGGGGGTATAGATGACCTTGATGTTAGACAGTCTCTTGGCATGTCAAAGAAGCATTAAAAATAAATTATAGCCAGGGTTTTTCTTCCAAAGCAGATGTCAGGACATGATCCTCCTCTACTCACCCTCTAATTTACTTCTCACGCAGAGAAAAATCCAGAGGCATTCCCATGGCCTGTGCGACCCTACGTGATGGGCCACCCACTGAGGCTCCAATCATGGTCATTATCTGTCTTGTTCATTCAGTGTAGCCACCTTTGCCTTCTTGTGGTTTCTTTAACATACCAAGTGCATTCCAGCCCGTGGCTCTTTGTACTTGCTGTTCCTTCTGCCTCTAATGCCCTTCCCAGTACCCCCCTCCAGATGTCTGCATGACCACCCCCCACTTCATTCAAGTGTCTGCTCAAAAATCACTTGCTTGGAAAGGTCTTTCCTACCTTCCCTGTACACAGGGTCCCTGTCACCATCACTCTTTAATCCATCCCCTTACCCTGAGTTATTTTCCTTTTATCTTCCCTTTTATTTGTTCCTTGTCTGTTGTCCCAATGCCACGGAAATGAAAGTGCCAACAGATCAAAACTATAGTCTTTCTATTAACTGATGAGTTCCTGGTACCTAGAATAGTAGGCATTCCATAAATATTTGTTGACTGATTGAATAACTTTTGATTACTCAAAGAGGGGCTGGCACAGGGCTGCCATGTTACAGCAGGACAGTAATGATGCCACTCAAGATGTTTCATTATTTTATGCAGAAGAGGAGACAACTAATAATCCAAAAAAAAAAAAAAAACCCAAATCAGACATCCAGTGGCATCATTTTTCCATTTATTTTTTTGAGTCAGTGCAATTGTAGTCTATCTGCTCTGAATTGCTCAGCAGCAGCTTTATTTTCTGCCTGGTGACAATTACCTTGTTGTTGTCACATGACTTTTGGACTGTAAAGGTAGACTAATGGTTGGCCTACATTGGTGGAATCATATTGATGAAGTTGGAAAGAGACTTTGGGTGTCTGAGTCTTGGAAGGGACCTCTCAAGAGAATAAAAGTGTTTCAGAGCCTAAATCAAGACTCTTTGGGTTAGCACTCGTGTCTGTCCAGTGCTGTGGGTGACACTTGCCTTTATCGTTCCCTTCTCCTTCAGAGTGAAGTACTTGGCGTTGTTACCATGGGTGTGGTGCTACAAGGCACCAACCTACATGGGTATATCAGGTGTAAAGGGGGCAACAGAAAGTGTTTAACCGGACAAAGGCACCAAGCCTATTCACTGGGGAAGGGACTGCCTCTTCAGCAAATGGTGCTGGGATAACTGGATATCCATATGCAGGAGAATGAAACTAGATCCATACCTCTCACCGTATACTAAAATCAACTCAAAATGGATTAAGGATTTAAATATACACCCTGAAACAATAAAACTTCTTAAAGAAAACATAGGAGAAACACTTCAGGAAATAGGACTGGGCACAGACTTCATGAATACGACCCCAAAAGCACGGGCAACCAAAGGAAAAATAAACAAATGGAATTATATCAAACTAAAAAGCTTCTGCACAGCAAAAGAAACAATTAAAAGAGTTAAAAGACAACCAACAGAGTGGGAGAAAATATTTGCAAAATATACATCTGACAAAGGATTAATATCCAGAATATATAAGGAACTCAAACAACTTTACAAGAAGAAAACAAGCAACCCAATTAAAAAATGGGCAAAAGAGCTAAGTAGGCATTTCTATAAGGAAGATAAACAAATGGCCAACAGACATATGAAAAAATGCTCAACATCACTCAGCATCCGGGAAATGCAAATCAAAACCACATTGAGATACCATCTAACCCCAGTTAGGATGGCTAAAATCCAAAAGACTATGAATGATAAATGCTGGCGAGGCTGCGGAGAAAAAGGAACTCTCATACATTGTTGGTGGGACTGCAAAATGGTGCAGCCTCTATGGAAAATGGTATGGAGGTTCCTCAAACAATTGCAGATAGATCTACCATACGACCCAGCTATCCCACTGTTGGGAATATACCCAGAGGAATGGAAATCATCAAGTCGAAGGTATACCTGTTCCCCAATGTTTATCGCAGCACTCTTTACAATAGCCAAGAGTTGGAACCAGCCCAAATGCCCATCAGATGAGTGGATACGGAAAATGTGGTACATCTACACAATGGAATACTACTCAGCTATAAAAACGAATGAAATACTGCCATTTGCAACAACATGGATGGACCTCGAGAGAATTATATTAAGTGAAACAAGTCAGGCACAGAAAGAGAAATACCACATGTTCTCACTTATTGGTGGGAGCTAAAAATTAATATATAAATTCACACACACAAAACCGGGGGGGGGGGGAAGAAGATATAACAACCACAATTACTTGAAGTTGATACAACAAGCAAACAGAAAGGACATTGTTGGGGGGGAGGGGGGAAGGGAGAAGGGAGGGAGGTTTTGGTGATGGGGAGCAATAATCAACCACAATGTATATCGAGAAAATAAAATTTAAAAAAAATAAAATAAAATAAAATAAAAAATAAAAAATAAAAAAAAGAGAATAAGGTATCTTAAAAAAAAAAAAAAGAAGAAAGTGTTTAACCGGCGTGGCTACCTCATATCTTGGAAAGCAGTTTTCAAGACAAAACATTGGGGAGGATCATACTTCCTGAATAGGGAGAGAAAGCTTATGTGTTCTATTACCTTAGGAAACAGCCGAAGAGATTCTTGACTGAACCTTTTAGAGCTCAGTCCATGTTGCAAAGCGAAGTGTTGGGTTTGTTTTTCCACTTAAAAATTTTATTTAAAAAAAAGAAAAGTAGTTTCATATTCAGTTGTTTTTTTTTCCCTAGTAGGTTGGGGCAAGAAAGTATGGTGTCACAAGAAACATTGTCAAAATTCGTGTTATGCTGCACGTGTATATGCACATAGTCGTGCAATATCAATATATCCCAAATTAATGAAAGTTTTGTGTTCATTTACATATGTAATGGAGACCTTTGCATTTTGATCCGTAGACCAGAGGGGGATGTTCTTAGTCTATCTCAAAATGCTATGTGTTCATGTATTATTTCTATAGCTTATTTTCAAAAGTGAGTTTTGGATTCGTGCATAAGCTAGAAATAATTGTTCATTTTTAATACATGGTGAAAATGTTTTTCTTTGACATATGCAAGCAAGAAAAAACCAAATTCGGGCCAGTGTTAAGTAGTTTCTAAATTTTTGCTTATTTTTGTTTGTAACAAGTTGTTTACTTAAGGCCCAATTAATATAAATAGTTTATGTTTAAGGGATGCCCAGAGATGGACGCTGTTCTATTTCTTTTACGGAAAGGAGAGCCAGATTTTACTCTGGAACTTCCTGGAAGCTCCTCAGTGGTCCTTGGGCTAATAAAATCTATCTTTTACCATGAAAAGAATATCATTCTTATGTCATAATAAGAATAATCATTTAAATAGTTGGTATAATAAATGCCTGACAGTCATTTTATCTGATGAATATTTTTTTCTTTTTTGCTATAAGAGGGATACTGTAAATCATGAATTCATATTAATGATATTTCTTCAAGCAAAGCAATATATATAACTGTAAACTAAACCAGTTTGTAAACAATTGTGGGCATCTGTAAATTCTGTTGTAGTTACTGGAAACTTGTCATAGTCTTTTAATCAGCAGATTATGTTGTGAATATATTTATACATTGTTAAAATTTTTTAAAGACATTTTGTTTAGTTGAATAATATCTTTATTGGAGTGATAGCTGTGAAAGTGCATAACTTTGTATTTGTATAAAACTCCACTGTTTACAAAGCAAAAAAATTTGTTTTGATTACTTAACTATAGCATCACTGAAACACATTATAACCATTTATAGAAGGTAGATACAGTAAACACAATGTATCTTGGATATTTAGATGTTTCGGATCTTTCTCTAAAAATCAACTAATTCATTTTCATTTCTATAATGCTGTTGGGAGCCACGGTGTGTTTAGTTTGCAGACGCATGTTTGCATTTCAGGAAAATTTGGGCAGTGCTCAAAAGAGAGCTCCTCATTTCTTTTTGCATGGCAAACACGAAGCCACCCTTCAAGACCCCACTCAAATGTCACTGTCACTGGGAAACCTTTTCTGATCTCCCTGAGTTCTCATGAAAGCTTGTACTGAATTCAATCACAGAATCCTTGCAGTGTGTGTGTGCATGCATGTGCATGAGTGTGTGTGTGCGTGCGTGTGTGCGTGTCTTTCTCCATCTCTCCACCTTGAGCTGTGACCATTGGAACATAAAGTTGCATCTTACCCATCACTCTGTCCTGAGATTAGCACAATGATGACCTGAGTAGATGCATAAAAAAATAAACAACATTTCTCCACTATGATTCATGCAATGCTCCCAAAGAGAAACTCCTGGCATGAAAAATAAAATATAGGTAAAATGCTGTTTATACACCATGTCATTCCTAGGCAACCAAACAGATTTGCTGAAACCATTGGCTAGAACACATATATCTCATATTTCAATGATAACATCATAAGCATAATCATTATTTTTTTTATGCCATGAAACCCTTTGCCTTCTTTTACTTTTCAAAGCATAGAAAGTACACCAGCATGGGAATGAGCTGGGCTTAAGCTGTCACTGGGTCAATCTTGCTCTTGGGTAATTGCCTTCCCTGGATTGCCTAAAATGAATCAAAAGTATAAAAATGAAAGGGCTGGGCTAGTTTGGGTGTCACAGACTGTTGGCCTGTAGGCTGCAGGGCTGCAGGTGTGCTTGGTTGGGCCCACGTGGTGTGTGTATGTGTCATAACAATGTGACTTCCTCTCCAGGTCACTACATCTCTTCAGCATTGCTGTGGAATATACTATAAAGCATATGTACTTCACAGAGCCTGGTTTTCCAAAGCCTTGCAGTTTTAAATATTGACCTTGCAAGGGCAGGAAATTTTCCTCAAGCTATAAGTCTCTGGTGTACGATAAGGATTGTGGCACAGCAGGCTGCTGGCTCAAAGACAGACTAGTTACTGATTGTTATGTAAAGATACTGAGAAATTGCTATAAGAGGGAATGTTTGCTAAGATCAAGTTTGTGTTGATAAGACCACTTAATTGCCTTACTGGAATGTCATCTGGCTTGTTTCACTGAAAGGTACCAGCCTATATTGTTAAACTATAACCCCACCTTTGCTCTCTTCCTGTAACTTCCTGGTCTGGAAAATAAATGCAGGAAGAGAACCCCAATTTGGCGTTAATTTCCCAAGGAAGGGATGCCTCTTGTTTGAGCATCCCCAAGGGAAGTTAACCACTTCCGGGCTTCTCATTGCTCAGAAGAGATGGGCTTTGAGTAATCCTTTGCATCTCCATCACCCAGGGGAAGTGGGGTGACAAATCTGTGGGGGGCAAAGCAACACAAAGCAACAAAATGGTGCCCTGTGTGAGGATGTTCTCCACGGATTGGAGACTGACCTGCCAAGCATTAGAGAAAAATAGGATGTCCAATTCTTCCCGGCAAGGGAGTCCCTAATAAGGGAGATGAAACACACCCTGGTTAGGTAATCACAGGTGGCTTTCGATTAGCGACTGCAAGCCTGCGGCAGGTCAAAGTTAGGTCTTTTCAACCCCAGAGACATTTTTTCGTTTTCTTTACTTTTAAAATATGGATAATTCATTAACAAAAGGGGAGACTGAACATACATTACAACTCCAATGTCTCCTTAAAGCAGCAGGCTGTAAGTAACTGAATGGCAGCCTGTAAAACTGTTAGTGGATATTAAACAACCATGTCCTTGATACCTCAAGGAAGGGAGCCTTAACATAAAAATTTGGGAACAAATTGGTCACTGGTTAATCATGCACTGGGTCTCGTTAAGGCTTCCCACCTAACAACTAGGAATCTATGTCAAGTCGCTCTGAGACCTATCCAAGACCTTAACAAAAAACTAAGACGTTTATGTCACCAAAAAAGGATAAAACTTAATCTTTGCCAGTGACTAAGAAAACTTTAAATTGGACAATCTAAAGTAAAGGAAGTTAATATTTCTTTACAGTGTTGGTAACATTTGAGCATGCTTTTCTTTCTTATCTGCACAATGCTTCTCTCCTCTCTTAAAAGCAGTAGTTCTTTTCTTGACTGCATGTACTACTCTTTTTCTCTGAAGACTCTGGAGTTTTATAAAGAAAAGCAGCCATGGTGCCACCCAGACCCCTTTTGGGTCTACTGCTCTTCTCCTAAAAACCTCAAGAGTCAAATGGTTTCATCTCTGACTGGTGTCTCAGCTCTTGAGCTCAGTAACCCATTTGAGAAACAAAAACTAACCTAAACTCTACCTGTTTAACTAGATGGTCTCAAATTTTCTGGCATCCACTTTGTTATCTTAAACAGACTTCTAAATTCTCTTCTGGTCTCATCTATGTATTTCTTCACAAAATTCCATGGTAGAATTCTATGCTATATTCTTAAAGGAAGAAAATCTTCTCTGCATCTTCTTGAAAAGGTTTGCATACTTTGCTTTACAATGTAAATTTGTTATCTTGCTTTCTTTAAGGCAAGGCGAGGCATCACCAATAAGTCTTTTGAAGAAACGCAATCTAAACCTGACTGTCCTTTTCATTAGTGAGCTTTTTTTACACCTTGAACAAAACCTATAAGATCCTTGTTTGTTCTTGTTAGTTATGTCTGCATATATGCATGTGTAAGCTGTATGTTATGTCTATACGTTCATGTCTGTTTGTGTAATTGTGTTATGTACAAGGTACCAAATTGGCTTATAATTAATGTACACTCATTAAATAAATAAGTATACTTTTCAAGTTCACGTGACTTAAATCTTCTATAGTTTTGATAAATATATTTTCAAAATTTGATTCAAACCCTTTACCTAAATTTGTCTCTAGGTCAATATGTCTCCTTGTTATCTCAGCTCTGCCTCCAGGCCATGCTGGGAGAAGCAATATCTTTTAGACATAGACAGTGAATACTACCCTCCGCCTCTCTGGCTTCCACTTGGCTCCAAATGCCACGTGGAAACCTGGGACCTGAAATGGCTAGTGAAAAGAAACCTATGCCAGATATCGCATAGGCCCTAGTTAGCATTAACTGATAAGGTTATAGATCTAATACACCAAGTTTTTGGCTGGGAAAACATAAATATGTACTTGGTAAAAATAGCTAAAACTCAAACGGGGCTTTGTATAATTTGCTCTGATAAATGGATGCCTATTTACTAACTTGAATGTATAAAAATGTTCTTATCAACACACATTGTTGCCTGGGTTTACTAATCAAACAGAATTACTAAAGGTCTTTTCACTTAACTGCTCTTGATGCAAAGTTGTAAAAGGTTTTCTTTGTCCCTTAGATAACTGGTTTAAAAAACTTATTTCATGATAAGTTCTTGTGCTCTCTGCCCTTAAAACCCTTTGTCACTTTGGTTTTATTTTTTATAACAATTTGTGATCTTATTCAACTAAGTGTTTTAAGCCTTTTGTTATTTAACACAGCTTTCCAACATGAAATTCTGAAAGTTTAAAATAACTTTGAGAAATTCCAAGGGCCCTGGAGTTTCTCAAAGGATATATAAAAGATGTATCAAAACGAATTGGCTTATTTAATAAATTAGACTATATGGGAAAGCATTGTCAGTACTGAAGGTGTTATGGATATGTGTTCCAAAATCATGTAAGGTTCTTAAATATCTGTGTCTTGATACAAATGCTACCGGCCATAACCTTGGTTTAATTATAATTTTTAAATGTTATGTCTTCAAATATTTCATAAGAAAAAACTCTGATAGGTACAGTTTCCGACAAACTTTGAGTTCATAGCTTTAAACTGAAGTTCCAAAATTCTAATTAAAAAAACTGATGGGTTTGTGAAATTGTTCACTGAGGTCAAAACAACAAAAGTTAATTGGTGAACTAATTTAAAAGAATTATAGGTTTTTACAATTTCCTTATTTTAAAACACTGCTGGTTCTCCTAATGTTTCCCAAATGTAAGAAAACTCTCCCTCTCTCTCAAGCTATCTATAACTAACAACAGCTTGGTAAAATGTCATTTAAAACAGAGATAAAAGCATTTGTTTTCTCCCTATTTGGTTCCTCCCCAAATTTAGTAACTTGAAGTATCCTTATGATTATTATGGCAATGTGGCTATTTTTATAAGTTCAATGAAAATTAACGCTCTCTCTCTTTATAACAGGATATAATTTAAAACTTTAGATATAGGATAGCATGTGTCGTTTCCAAGCTCTGACCTCTCTTTTATGTGGCTGTAAATTTGGGCAAACTGCGGCTTCACCCTGCTGTTTGTCTTCCCCCCCCGCCCCCCCCCACCCCCCCCCACCCCCCCCACCCCCCCCCCACCCCCGTCCCCCACCCCGCATTGTGGGACAGACAGATCTTCACCTGGGAAACAGTCTTCCCAGCAACGTGGGACAGGTCACTGAAAGAAAGTGAGCTGAGATGCTACTTTCAATCACCACCTGGGAAAGAGCCTTCCCAACACTGAGAGATTTATGCAAAAAAAAGTAAGACCTTTTCAATCAAAATATTGATCATCAGTGCTTTCATGAGGAATGCCTTGATCATAAAGGGGGAAATAATGTCTTCTCTACAAAAGCCGTTCTCTAAATTTTCCTGGCCTTAAAGAGGGTTTTTGCAACTTGGGTGAGACATCCTGTTCTTAAGCAAAAAACTTGCAATTGATCAAAAATTTTACAAAAGACTATATGCTCTGAAAGCAGTAATGTCCTGGACAGGTAAACTAATAATAACAAACTCTCTGAACTCAGAATCAACTATTTTACAGAGCAGAATCCCATTCCAGAGTTTCAATTGGTAATTACACCCAATTCACAGCACCTGGAGTGATGCAGCTGCAGCCGCCCTGAGAGACAATGACATCAGCAGTCCTCACCTGAAGTAAATTAAAGGGACTTGCCATGCTAAATGATACCAACTTCGCTTTAAATGCTTTTGTCTTAACTGTGCCAACCTGATCTATAGCTTTTGCTTTTCTTTTAAATAAATAAAACGGGGGAGATGTGGGATATACTATAAAGCATATGTACTTCACAGGGCCTGGTTTTCCAAAGCCTTGCAGTTTTAAATATTGACCTTGCAAGGGCAGGAAATTTTTCTCAAGCTATAAGTCTCTGGTGTACGATAAGGATTGTGGCACAGCAGGCTGCTGGCTCAAAGACAGACTAGTTACTGATTGTTATGTAAAGGTACTGAGAAATTGCTATAAGAGGGAATGTTTGCTAAGATCAAGCTTGTGTTGATAAGAGCACTTAATTACCTTACTGGAATGTCATCTGGCTTGTTTCACTGAAAGGTACCAGCCTATATTGTTAAACTATAACCCCACCTTTGCGCTCTTCCTGTAACTTCCTGGTCTGGAAAATAAATGCAGGAAGAGAACCCCAATGTGGCATTAATTTCCCAAGGAAGGGATGCCTCTTGCTTGAGTGTCCCCAAGGGAAGTTAACCACTTCCGGGCCTCTCATTGCTCAGAAGAGATGGGCTTTGAGTAATCCTTTGCATCTCCGTCACCCAGGGAAAGTGGGGTGACAAATCTGTGGGGGGGCAAAGCAATGCAAAGCAACTCATTGCTGCACACCTGGCACCTCATGCATTTACAATGCCCATCCACCCCTGTAGATGTCAGAGGGGTAACCTCTGGACTGAATCCCACTTTTTGCATGAAGTGTTGGAGGAAGAGATCACTACTCTATATGTTAAGCTAAGCTATGGGAGAGTAGAACGCAGCAAACTTGATCTCAGATAGAGCTTTTGGCAAGTTCAGGACTTAGGGGTTGGCAGACTCTTAGCAGTGCGAGTTTTTAGGGATTAGAAGACCTTTAGGAAGCATGGTCACTAGAGGGAGGCTGTTGCTATTGGCTGGTCTTCAGAAGCATGTATACTGAGGGAAGGAATTTGTCACTGAAGGACTGGGACAGCTTTAAAACTGGTTCTCCTGGTTACCTGTGACCAAAGAAGAGTGAGTCTTTTCCTTTCTAGAAACTATTTCTACAGACTATTTCTAGAACTATTGTCAGTAGAATTCCTTCTTTATTTAGATGTCAAAAAATCCACCTCACATTTTAACATGAATCAGATCAAATCTCCAGGAAGACTTGTTAAAACAGATCACTGGGCTCCATCCCCAGGGTTTCTGATTCAGCAGGTCTGGAATGGGTGCCAAGAGTCAGCATTTCTAGCAGTTCCCAGATGCTGCTGGTCTAGGGACCCCACTCTGAGACCCATTAGTCTAGCATGGTAGTATTTGTGTTCAATTATTTGTTGGTTATGAAAATATTTAACACAATGAGATATTAGTGAATCCAAGAATGCTGTAAAATGAACTTGCGGAATGGCTTATTAATCACTGCCATATCTATACACATTTGAAAGTAATGGTAAATACACAGGTGAAACATAATATTTATTTCATCTACAGATAATGGTTAGAAGATACAAATTCCAGGACATATTGCAGAAATTCTATCTCCTCCTTCCCCTCCTCTTCCTTTTCCCATCTTCCCCTTCAGAATTTGTGGCCCACCCCATGTTGGGGAGTCCCAAACCAGATGTCTTCCAAGGAATCTCCCAGTTTTGTGATTCTATGTCTGTGGCAGGTCTTGATTCAGCACATGAACTCCTCTGGTCAATTTATAAGCCACTTCAATAAGCTGATATAATCTGAATACAGGAGGCAACGAGTTTACAGAACAATGGGTAAAAGGTGGGTATGTGTGGGTGTGGGTGTGAGAGAGAGAGAGAGAGACACTCACTTTAGAAATTCCCGTTCATGTAATAAAGAAAAATCTAAGTGCTAGACGGTGACAGGTTATTCTGGCTATTTTACTTATTTTATTGATTATACATATTCATGGATCATGGACCTGACCGTCAACACTTATGCCCAAGATGTGGTGATCAGATCATTACTATCAGCATGCCCATCCTCTCAGATTGCAATTATTCCACGTGTCCATCACCAAACCTTCCCCTCATGCCCAACCCCCATCCCCCCACCAGGGCAACCCTAGATCTGTTCTCTCCCTCTGCAAGTCCAATGCACCACTGTGGTCTTTCCTTCCTTCTTTCTCTCTTAGCTCCCACTTATGAGTGAGGACATGCGGTATTTTTGCTTCTGTGCCTGGATTATTTCACGTTCTGGTTCTTTTAAGATAAACCATTTTGCCGAAGAGACATTTGCTGTCCTCATGACGAAAGCCGCATGCTCGTAAGTTTGTACTGCTACATTCTGAGGTAAGACCACACGTTGTAAATGTGTGGAAGAGAAATGAAAACATTTTCTGTGTTTCTGAAGATAAACAATTTTTACAAAGAAAATTCTTACTGAAAAAAAAATTAAACCCCCAGGGATACTATTATACACAAAAGCCATTGCTATTCATGATTCAGGGCCTAGAATACATAAGATTCAGTACATGTTGAGTGAATGATGACATTTTCCCATACTGTACATTTCCAAGAGGCTTTTTATTAATGCGTTAATGTGGAAAATCTTTTCAGTAGAGAATAAAATGTTCTATTTCTCCAGATGATAATAGCTAGTATTTATTGAGAGCTCAGTATGTTCCAGGCTCATATAATCTTCACATTAATATTATGAGGTAAATACTAGATCAACCTCATTTTACAGACAATGAAAGTGAGGCATGGAGAGGTTAAATGGCATCCCGATGACACACAGCTGGTGGCTGGGAGGAGCCGAAATTCAAGCTCAGGTGAACAGACTTCACAGATGCACATGGAACCACTATGGCCTGAGTCTCTCAATGGCCTAAAGATTTGATGTCCTTAACCTCTTTCTCAGTGTGTTTCTTATTTCCTTCATAGTGCACATTGCAGATTAATTTCTTTATTTGTTCTCTTGTGTCTTGTCTATTTCCTCTTCTAGAAAATAAGCTCCCAGAGGACAGGAGCTTTGCCCGTCCACTACTACATCCCCAGAACCAGAGTGAAAACATTAAAGTCATAAACGTTTTTCGAATGAATGAATGAATGAGTGCTTTCTACATCAGTCAGCTTGATAAATGAGATCTTGGTAAAAGAATGTGTATTATTTTTTATTGGCCATTAATTGTGCACCAAATGGTCTTGTTTTTAAGGAAACGGCCACATAAGACTTGCACTGAAAGGGACCAAGGTCATCTTTAAGGTGGCCGCGTGTGGTGCAGAGAGCAAGGGCATATCTGGTTGGGATTCTCTGCAGAATCCCCAGGCAGCACAGGGCATCACATGGCAGGACAGCTGAGTGTGTCCTCTCCTTATAAAGCCACTAGTCTACTCCCATGATACTCTATTAACCCACTAACCCATTAATCCATGAATGGATTAATCCATTTGTGAGAGCAGAGCCCTCATGATCCCATCACCTCTCAAAGGCCCCACCCTTCAAATATCCTATTGGGGATTAAGCTTCAACAAGAGATTTGGAGGGGACAAACATTCAAACCATAGCATACACCTATATGAATTAACAAGGATAAATCTAAAAGGTATAATGTTGAGTAAAAGAAGAAAGCAAATAAAGAATATGGTTATATGGTTACATTTATATGAAATCTCAAAGAGCAGATTACATACACATATATACATACATGTACATATATCACACACATACATGTGCTATGTATGTATGTACACATCCATACATATATATATCACATATTGTTACTATATTTATAAAGTAAGGGAATGACTAAGGAAATTCAGGATAGTGGTTACTCTGGAATGCGGTAGGAAAGAAAATGTGATTGGGAGAAAATAGCGGGAAAGTGGGTTTCTAAGGTCCTGGCAATATTCTTTCTTAGGTTAAATAGTGGGAATATGGGTTTTCATTTTTTTCCCCATAAACTGTAAAAATATGTTTTTTATTTAATCCTTCAGATAAAATTTTAAATTAAAGAAAGGAAGTTTAATTAAAAGAATATTTCTTAAAGGGCATCTTCCATATAACTTCTTCTGGGCCCCTTCTTACATTTAACTTACACATCACCAGACATCGCTCTCTTCTGAGCTGGCTCTCCTGGCGCTTGCTGAGAGATCAGGGTAGAGCCACCAGTGTCTTTTATTCCAGAGACCCTGGTCTACTCCAGTTCCCATCTTGGAATGTGCTGGGTGGGCTTAGGAACTACACGTGCCTCACAGGCTCATATGGGGGTAGCCTGGAAGCCTGAAGAAAGGAAGTGTGGGGTGAATTCAAATAAGAGACAGGATTTGTGCAGGTCTGGAAGCCCTGGGCCCATCTCTACCCACACCCAGATGGAGCCAGACAGGGCCAGGTGAGAACAAGCTGGGACCAGCCAAATGAGGTAAATCATTCAGCAGCAGAGTAATGATTAAGTAAAAATGCACCGAGGGCACTTACAGGGTGAACTGTTGGGTAAGACAGTTTTCAAAGTGTCTGTTTTTTTCTAACCCAGAGCTTGGCCATCCATTTGACGAGTGGGTCCCATCCCTCATTACCTCCTGCGAGGCATTTCTACTTACAGAATTTCATCTGATCCTTTCCTAACCGCGTGGCAGATGTTACTACCACTTTAGGGATAAGGAACAGGCCCTGAGCAGTTAAGGGATTTGCTCAAAGTCACCATGGCACAGAAACCCACAGCCTGCTGCCCCTGCACCCAGACCCCTTCCACCCTCACCCTCTTTGGGGCCTGTACACGTTTCTGCACTCAACTCAGGTGCATCCAGAGACCCCCTTCTTATGTACAGAGCTCTCCCTGGGTTTGCCTGCAGGATAAATTCAAGCTCCCTAACTTCCCATTATCTGTACTCACAGTTCTCAGAATCCAAAAATATTGGTTTTAATAGAGCCTGTAAATAACATCTAGTTCTGTGTTCAGTCTTTCAAAATCATTGACACCTGCTGAAACTGTGGACCTTCTCCCCAGAAAAATGCCTATAGTACAAACATCCAAAATATGGCATGCCATTTCAAAGTGGTCACAGATCCCCAGACTACTGTTAAGAATTGCAGACCAAGGGTGGCAGTTCCTCAAAAAATTAAGCATATAATCACTATATGATCCAGGAATTCCACCTCTGGGTTTATACCCAAAGAATTGAAAGTAGGGTCTCAAACAAATATTTGTACACCCATGTTCAGAGCAGCACTATTTGTAATAGCCATAAGGTGGAAACCACCTAAAAATGTCCATCGACAGATGAATAGATAAAGAAAATGTGGTATACACATACAATGAAAAGTTATTCAGCCTTAAGAAGGAATGTAATCCTGTCACATGCTACAACATGAATGAACCTTGAGTTGATTGAACGTTATACTAAGTGAAATAAGCTAGACACAAACAGAAAAATATTGTATGATTCCACTTACATGTGATATCTAGTCAAAATCAGAGACAGAAAGTGCTGGTTGCCAGGGGCTGGGCGAGGGGGAAATGGGGAGTTGGTGTTTGATGGGTACAGAGTTTCAGCTTGGGAAGATGAGAAAGTTCTGGAGATGGATGGTAGTGATAGTTGCATAACAGTGTGAATGTACTTAATGCCACCGAACTGTGCACCTAAAAATGGTTAAAATGGTAAATTTTATGTTATGCATGTTTTGTCCAAAAGAAAAGAATTGCATATGGAATGAACCCCTTACTTCGCATATAAGGATGCTGAAGACCAGGCCAGGCCTCCTTGTTGCAGGGCTGCTCGCCCGGCCCTCTAGGCTAGGCAAGCTCTGGACAAGTTCCTAAGGGAATGACTGTGTCTCCTGCTGAAATCCTAGTGCACAAGGCCACAGGGAGAGGTGCGTCAGAGATGCACAGGACGGGGTACAATGTTTACATGAACGTCATATATTGGCTTTGTAGCCTTCATATGCAGTTACCCAGGATGACCTGTTCTCTAGTAAAAGCTGCATTTGGGAATGAGATTGTGGCATCCAATGGTGTTTCAGAACAAATTATGGTGACGATAGATCTTACCGATACCATTTCATAACTACAGTACATGAATCTGGAAGGATGGGTTTGGATTTGGACTTTCCTCTTTGTAGAGGTTTATTGAAGATACAATTAAACCTCATCAACCAAAATGTACCTCTGTTAACATTTTGGTCCATAGCCATCTGTTTGTCCGAGGTTGAGTGTGTGCAGGAGGAGTGAGGGTAGGGAGGAGAATCATAGCACATGAGCTATTTGGTAACCAGTTTTATCATACAACATGCATCATGAAAATCTTTTCATGTCACTAAATATTATTCTATAGCATCAACTATGATGGCTGCCGAGTAATTCATTGTATAGACATAGTAACTAAATCCCTATTGCAGGAAACAGATTATGAGTTTTTACTATTACCAAGAGTACAGCAGTGATTGTCCCATACATGTCTATCTCATCTTCTTATAAATCCTAGAAGCCAATGGATAAATGGCTGAACATTGTTAGGATTTTGATTCAGAGTGTACTTTAGGAAGTCTGTATCTATTCAATGTGTGAAGTTATCAGTGTAATTCTAAAGTGCCCATTCATCCGCTCTCACCACCAAAGATTATACTATAAATGTGTATACCAACTTTACAATTTAAAATTATAATTTAATTTTTATAATTAAAATTTTCACTATTTAAATCTATATTTGATGTGTTCATTTCATTATTTGATTAGACCTATGTGATTCTTACAATTTTTGAAGTCTCTTCATATCCTGTGCTTTTATACAGTGTGCCTCCTCTTGATTACTGTGTATTTTTACATTGTCTCACATATTTTATGTTATCCCCATGTCATTAGAGTGCTATTTTTTTTTTTTTTTTTTTTTTTGTCTTTTTTTTTTCGTGACCGGCACTCAGCCAGTGAGTGCACCGGCCATTCCTATATAGGATCCGAACCCGCGGCGGGAGCGTCGCCGCGCTCCCAGCGCCGCACCCTCCCGAGTGCGCCACGGGCTCGGCCCAGAGTGCTATTTTTTTAATGTGAAAATTTTATATTTTTAATAAACCAAGTCTAGAAATGTATTCCTTTGTGGTTTCGATATTAATTTTGTCACCAATCATTTTATTAATTTCCCTTATTAATTCTAAATTATTGTTCAATTGCTTCTCTTGGGTGTTACTGCATGAGAAATGGACCTCTTTTTTTTTGTTTGTTTGTCTTAAGACATGGCTAGAACTTGTGAAATTATGTTAGCCACAAAGGAATATTAGTGATGGTATAATTATTATTAATTACATTAATAACTGCTGTGAGCAGAGGAGTACAGAATACTGAGGCAGTGCTTTGGAGGAGCATTAACCTAGAGTTGGGGGTCAGGCAAGACTTTTTAGACTCTAAAATGTGAAAGGACTGAGGCTTTTGTCATGACACTTCACACCTGGAAATCTTTAGATTTGATAATGTATGTATGTACATCCACCTTTCTCATCTTCGAGTACCCTGGCTAGTCTTGGCTCTCTGCTCTTCCATACAAATGTCAGAATCACCTTGTCAGGGTCCACAAAAGAACTTGGGATTTTTATTGGTATTTTTAAAAGTGAGTCTTCTTATCCATATATACATAAACAAGGTATTTCTCTAATTTAGGTCTTCTTTAATGTCTTTCAAAAAGACTTCATTATTTTCTCCAGAATGTCTTGTATATAATGTGGTAGATTATTCTCGGGTGCTCAATGTTTATAATGCTACTGTAAATGGTATTTTTTTTTTATGGCTTTTAAAAACATTTTTACTGATTTATAGAAATAAGGTTGATTTTTGTACATTGATTTTGTGTCTAACAACAACCTTAACTCTTATAAAACCTAACAATTTGTATGTATCTTCAGGTTTTCTACAATC
The DNA here is from genome assembly GCF_027409185.1 of Cynocephalus volans. Taxonomy (NCBI): domain Eukaryota; kingdom Metazoa; phylum Chordata; class Mammalia; order Dermoptera; family Cynocephalidae; genus Cynocephalus; species Cynocephalus volans. Next base: position 60,643,853 of record NC_084462.1, read on the forward strand.
ATAATCTGAGAATATTTCCCATTTCTCTTTTAAAATTTTATTAAGGTATAATTTACATATCATAAAATCTACCCATTTTAAATGTACATTTGAATGATTTTTGGTAAGTTTATTAAGTTATGCAACCATTGTAGTAATTGTTTTAGAACATATTCAGCTTTCTTTTCCATGTCTTATACCTTTTTCATTTGACTCTACTGCACTTGCTAGAATCGTTTGTGTAATTTTGAACAGAGAGAGGGTGGTGAATATTACTGCTAATTCCTAAAGTGGAAGGTTTCCTATGTTTTACCTCTTGGTATAAGCCTTATTTTTTATTTTGTTTTGTTTGAGATAATCCCTCCCTATAGAAGTTTCCTTGTATTCCTAGTTTGATAAGAGTTTTATGTTTTAATCTCGAATGAGACATTGGAATTCCATCAAATGTTTTCTCTGTGTCTAGTGAGATGATCATACGAATTTCCCTTAAATGAAGGCAATTTCTAATTATACTCCCTGCCTTGGAGGGTGCTCTGGGTTTTGTTTACTGCCCCCTGAGCTCCAACAGACTGGAAAATCAACGCTCAGGTTAACCTGGTCCAGCACATTTCTTCTAATTGAAAACTGGCTTCAATACTTTTCTTCCCTGTCTGTTCTCATCTTTGCATTTGGCCTACATAATTGTTATTTTCTTGTCATGTATCTGTGTAAGGTTTGTCCCATTTTGTTCCGTGGTGTTAGTTGTTCTCACTGAGAGAGTTGGTCCACAACCCAAGTTCATTACAGAGTGTGGTTCATATACTACTATTGTGAATGGATTTTTTTTGTCCGTGACATTTTCTAACTAGTTATTACCAATAAATTGGGTGGTAATTGATTTTCATACATTCAGTCTGTCACCATTTTATTAATCTCCCTTATTAATTCTAAATCATTATTCAATTGCTTCTCTTGGGTGTTACTACATGAGATATGCATCTCATTCTTTTTTCTTTTCTTTTAATACATGGTTAATTTCAATTGCTCTTTTTCTGGTCTGGTGGCCAAAGGGCTGAAAAGACTCATGGAACACAAGTGATTCAGGCTTCCCAAAGAAACAGGAACTGTTCTCCCTCCTAGACAGGTTAAGGTTACAATGCGATTGCCTTCACTCATTTTGTTTTGTAGCCAGAATTCACTGCATACTCTTAGATAGGACCTGAATTTTACTGCTGTATGTTTTATATATCGGCTTCTACCCAAAGTAATCTTAGGTCTTTTATAGAACAAAAGCATGTACCTTGAGAAAGGATGTGAAGTTTGTAAGCCCCAAGGGTTTCTTCTTAAGTCATGACAAAATATGGTTTTCTTATTCACTATCTTCTTTGATGGAGAGATGAAGGAACAAACTGCACAAGCCCACACATTCTGATCCATGCATCCTTTATTCCATGACCAACCACTGTGCTGCATCCAAACAACAGAACACAAACTGGCAACCAACCGCAATCCAGTTGTACAACGATCTGAGGCTCACAGTACATTTAAGGCTTTTAAATTTGAAAAAAAAAATAATAATAATAATTAAAACCAAAGAACCCCCGGACCCAAACCCCCAACCAATACAAGTAGTGTAGCAATTTTAAGCATCTTACATTTCTGATGCTTATTTGGCGCAACTCCAGTGTCAAAACCCAAATAACTCCTAAACAAAAAAGATTAGTTTAGTGAAATTTTAATTACATAAATTCTTCAAAGCATAAACTTGAAATTTTTGTCTTGGAAATGTTATAAAACTTTTTAATAGCAAAACATAGGAATAAAAACATATTAACAAAATGTATTCAATCATTTACATTACAAACAAGGAATCTGTAGTTCATTGTAATAGCCTGACAAAAGAAAAACTACCCATTAAGAATCTATGCACAATGTAATTGCAAATATGTACAGTACTTTAAAAAAGCCTACAAGGAGGACTTTATAGAAGGAAAGTCGGCTAGGCTCTTTGTTAGACCAACCAATCAAAATATTAAAACTCTGTTGGCCAGTAATAAATTTACACTTAAAAAACCCCCAGTTTCCTTTTGTTTAAGAATATTCCAGTTATATTTATATGGTTACAGTTGATGAAGCTGCTTATGATAGTTCCAGTAAATTACCCTTCAATTCATTTGTTTGGGGAAAGATCAGAATGTTAACAAAAATTAATAAAGGAATTTTCACCACCACAGTTTTCCAGTTACACTATCACAGCTTCACAAATGGACTGAACCCATGGATCCAGTGGCTGAAAGAGAGCTGCATGTCAAATACTGAGAACATTAGTGAAGACAAGGTTGAGTCCTGCATGGATAAATCAGAAGTGATGGATGAGGCTGAGAAACTTGTGAGCACACTTAATATCGCACTAGAAAACTGTCCCCACATTCAGCTCTCATTCGCATTCCTGCAAAGCGATGAAGCTGGGAATCACGACTGTTCAATTTAACATGTTGTGTGAATTAGTAGAATCACCTCTAGATACAAAAGACTGAGATTTCATCAGCTCTTTGATTAGAACACCCTAAAGGTTGGGCACTTCTTCATGGTTATAAAGTCATTACAGCTATCCAGTTAAAGCATGTGCAAAACAGAGGACTCTGCTGTTCACAGTAAATGAGGTAAAATCAAGTGGTCGTCTTCAGGAATTAGGAAGTTCATGAGATATGAACTGTTTTAGTCTTTCTAGGTATTGTGCATAAAGCTCTATGTCATTATGCCCAGCCCCTTCCACCCAGAGGGGCTCCACGGCTCGCGGACAGCGCTCGTACATCGCTAGGCCATGGGAGAAATCGATGACCTCATCCTCTGTACCATGAATTACCAACACAGGAGAGGTGACTTTAGATATCTTGTCAATGCTGCAAAACAAAAGGGGTGGGGAGCAAAAAAAGGACTCCTTTAGTTACATTCACATATAATATACATCACACTTAATGATAAGCGAATCAACACCCACAGGAAAGGATATTAATACTGCGTCACTGTTTTTTCTTTCTTTCTTTTTTTTTTTTTAATTAAAGACTATTTTTTATAGCAGTTTTAGGTCCACAGCAAAACTGAGAGGGAGGCATAGATATTTATTTCTCATATACCCACTGCCCAATACATGCATGGCCTCCCCCATTATCAATATTTTCCACCAGAGTAGTACATTTGTTACAGTTGACGAACCTACACATCATGATGGTTTGGCTATTTTCCCCCGCTATTTTTTCTAGTAATTCATTTTTTCTTAAATAAATTTTTCATTTTGGAATAATTCAGTATATGTTTTGCAGGTGGAAAGTGCTGATGACAGTATTATAGGAAATCTGTAGGTATTAGGATACTGACATGTACATGGAAAATTCTAGGGACAGGTAGTACAGGAGCACAGTTTTCTCATTACCTGATACCACAAGATAATGACAATGTGAATGATGTATTTTAAGTGGTTGTCTGTTTGTTTTTCTTGAGTAACAAATGCATGAAAAAGTAACTGCTTCACCAAGATCAGATCATTGGTCTATGTGAAGTCACAAATGTTTTCCCTCTTGGTTGCTGCAACCTGTTGGATGTTCATGGAGAAGATCAACTCTGTTATGGCTCTGTACGTATCTTTGCTTCTCCCTCTGCTTATATCTCTTCCACAGTTGAGGCTGGGTATGTTCTTTCAAAGAAATAGCCATGACTTTGCATAAATATACTTTTAAAAATGAACTGTCCTAAACTGTTGAGCGTTCTTTCTGCCTTTTGAGGAGGAAACTCTTGGGGGAGAGTCCCATCTATCTGCACAAGCATTTAGCTTGTTCAGATATCTGCATTTTATAAATGCTTCCTATTAAGAAAGCATTTTTTTAAGTCACTGCTTGTACCAGGTAATTTTTGCTGGGGACAGGAAAGGGTGCGGTCTTTTGGTGGGCGTGGGGTGGTAGGTATTTTTTGTTGATGCTTTATGTGCAGGTCTGTTCTGAGGCAATAACAATAAGTTGCTGTGAAAACAGCATGTGTTGCTGCCTTTGTAACTGCATGGAAACTTTTCACATCGGTTTTTCTCTAGGTTAATACAAAAATGTGTAAACTGGCAGATGCAAATGTAATATTTTTAATAGTTCATGACATTAAGTTATTAAAAATAAAATGTAATTAATGCTATATAATTCTAGAATTAGCCTTGTTTTACAAATCTTTAAAATACATTTTAGAAATCAGAGTTGATATGCTTAACTATCTTTTGAGTAATAAAAGCTTTCTTAAAGTCAAACAAAAAAAAAAAAAAAAAAAAAAAAATGCTTCCTATTAAGCAGGAAAGCTACAAAGATAACAATACAGTTCCTATATACTCCTAATGCACTTCCTAACATCATACATTAAGGTTAACATCATATGTAACCATGGTATATATGTCAAAACTAAGAAACCAATGCCAGTACATTACTATTAACTAAAGATCGATGTCAGTAAATTACTATTAACTAAATTCGAGACTTTATTTGGATTTCACTAGTTTTTCAACTAATGTCTTTTTTCTGTTCCAGGGGCCAATCAAGAATGCCACATTGCATTTAGCCATTGTGTTTTTGTTAAAGTATTTTATTAAAAACAGAACTCCTAAAAGCATCAGTAACTAATATTTTTGTTATAGTCCTACTTTTTGAAAGAGGATATTTTTTTTTTAAATAAACAGGCCAGAAATTAACATATCTGAATGAATGTCTCTTTGCGAAGTTGGACACTTAATCCACCACCACTTAAGTTTTCAGAACTCTTTTTCAAGAGCTACCTTCAGAATTGATTAACAAGATACAAACCCCATTTCATAAAAGCTAATGGCTCATTTTTGGATAAAAATTGCACTACTTAGCTATTTGACTCTGAAAGACTTCTGATTGTTTACAAAAATCAAATCTACTCTCAAAAGAATATTTGAGGATCTTCAAAATAATGTGCTTCAGGCTCTGAAAGCGTATCCCAAACAGTAACTCAAAGACTTTAAGCATTTGTTGGGCTGGGTATGTATGTGACTTCTCCGATGGGGCAACAGTCATTTAACCTCCAAATAAATCGAAAGAAACAAATCTCTTTCCAGTCTGTCCTCCTCCCAAAGGCCCTCTTATAATTGACTTCTCTTTCCATATTTGATCCTAGTCAAAGTTACAAAAGGATACAAAATGGTATTATTTGTGGGAATCTTTTTGTTAAAAGTAGCAGCTAACGTTTATTAAACATTTACCATAGCTGGGTGCTTTGCACTTAACATATAAAATCTTGTTTAATCCTCAATGAAACGCAACAAGAAAGAAATGACCAGCTCTGTTTTATCAAGGAGGGAATTGAAGCTCAGAAAGATTATTAAATAGCAGGCATGAGGTTGTGGAGATAACAAAGAGCTCTAACATCAATTACGCATCCCAAAGATCTACAACCACTGCCACAGAGACTTTATTAACAGCTCATGAAGCTGCTGACCACTTCAAGACATTCCAGAAAGATTGCAAAACCTCATCAGTCATGTAATTTGCAAAGATCAGAGCCACTGTGGCAGTATTCAATTTTGCAGATTAGTAATCTTACTTGGAAACCCACTTCTCCCCTATATTTAATTTTAAGTAAATTCCTTTAAGAGAGTTCAATTACACTCAATTAAAAAGACATTTACTTAGCAGTTATGATGGACCTTACATTATGCTCCATGCTGCACAATTTAAGAGAATCTCTACTGCCTGGAGAGTATATTTGAAGTTAATGCCATTGTCTGATCATAATGTAAAGGAGGTTAAAAAAAAAAAAAAGGATTACAAATGAAATAATAATCAGAACTCCTTTTATTTTTTATTTTTTTAATATTAAAAGGAAATGTAAAAGTATCTTCCTTTAAGGAAAGGAACACAGAGATGCTCCTTCCATTTGGTAGCGATGGACATTGAAAAAAAACATTCACCAATTCTATTAATGAGGAAAGTCAATGCAACCATTAATGATCTGAAAACTATCATATTAATAATGTACAATACTGAATAAGGAATGGTCTCTCTGCTGTGTCCAATCACCAACCTTAATTAAGCAAATTACTTAACCTCTCTAAGCCTCAGTTTCCTAATCTGTAAAATGAGTATAGTAACCGGACCAACTTCTTAAGGCTGTTGTGAATGAAGATTAAGGATTGTACATTAATGAAATGTACAACCTGTCGTCTGGTGCATTAGACAAACTCAGCATAAGATTAGTTGTTAATTTGTTAATTAATAAGTTGGAATTAGTTGTCATGGCTGTATTTTAAGGTATATGCTAATTTAAGAGCCAGGAAAAAACCTACTTGTTTCGTTGCCAGGGTAACTCCTGGCATGGCTTCCCATAAACATGCTAAATATCTGTCTTCTCAGAAACTGGCCTCTCATTACCAATTCAGCACAAATAAGGCCACACTTGAGACGCACATTAGCCCTACTTAGCATTCCCAGCCATGCTGCTAGAAATGTGCAGTGCAACTTTCCCATGAAGCTAAATCTCACTGAATCCTGGTATAAACTGCACAGAACTAAAGTTCACCCAGGGTGCTAACAGAAGGTTTCTTCCTGTGAAACAAGACAGTCTGTGTAACAGATGTTTATGTAACCAAATGATGTTCTTTTTTATTTTTCCCCAGCAATAGCAGAATGACAGCAATTAATGGGTGAATCAAAATCCTGAAACTGTACATTCTTTCTGCTGAGGCTTTCTCTATAAAATGGCAATGTGAGCTGGCCAGGGCTTTTGTAACAATCTCAGGCTGCTTTAGCAATGTACTGTGGGAAAAGTTCAGAGGGCAAAGACTTAATATGTTTATTAAAAATACTTTCCTCATCTTAGGGTAAAAAGAAAAAAAAAAGTAAAAACGCCCAAACAGAGGTATTCAAGAAACCAATGTGCTCATTGCTTTTATAGTTTCAGCACATTTTTCTTCCTTCTCTTAGTGAGAACTAAACAGCAGGGGTTAGGTTGGCAGCTGCTCTGCCGCCTCTAGCAGGCTGGAAGGAGGGTTCCCAGGCTGGCAGTGGGCTCTGGTTCTTCTGCCTCCCATGATGGATGCAGACAGCTTTGCAGGGGACAATGTCTTCTGGTTAAAGTGGGAGATGGGTTATTCACTTATACTGTCCCATGGCCAGTTACCAAAGATCAAAACCTGGCTCGTCATGTAACTCACTTTACCTTTTTTATTCTATTTACAAAGATTAACTGAGTATGGCACCTTTTCCCTTACCTGTACTGGCTCAAAAATAAAGAGAAATTCCAGAACTGTGCTTGCTGGTAGTTTTTATCTGAGCTAGACAACTGCTACTTGCCTCCTCACACATTCTGCACATAGCTTTCTGTGACATGGAACTCTTACACTGCATGTAGCTATTTTTGATTCAACAATGCATGTCCCTCTGAGTGAATGAACAGACATTGAACTGTAAGTTCCTCTAGGATATGCGGGTGCTTTCTTTTTTAACCTGCATAGTACAGCTGAATCAATTAATCCCAGGTATCATGGCACTCAAGGTCCTTATACATCATCTGGAAGATTTTCACAAATGAGTCAGGCCCGGGAGGATAAAGTCTCTGGATGTGTATGTATCATATTGCCCACATCCCTATGGCGCTCAGCAGGGTCTGACTTATGGCTGCATTTAATAAATATTAATTAGTGGCAGTGTCACTAATATATATTAGTGTATCACATTAATACAGTTCATGGCAGCATCAGATCTGAACTCAGATCACTGGCCAACTTAGCACATGCTGTACAGCACTGAACTTACCTGGGGAAAGCATCAAAGCAGTATGTTTTCCTGGTATCTGGAAAAGCCACACGCAGACCAGACATCAGAGGGGAATGGAGAATGACCGCTGCGCACTCATACCGTGAGGCCAAGTCCACTGTGGGGACAGTCCCGATGCTCTGACCATAGAGGATAATGTTCTCAGGACTTACGCCATATCTGGAGAAATCAGAGGTTGCATGCCATTAGCTCATGTATGAAGTGAGAGTGAGAGTGAGTGAGTGAGAGAGAGTGGGGGGGGGGCAATAATATCTTAAACCCACAAAACTCCCACATCTACCAGCTTAAAACCATATCATTTAACTTGTAGGATTTAGCTTAAAATGAATGTGAACTTGACAAAAACAAATGTTAGGTGCCTATTTCAGTACTAAGTGACTAAGATTCTGTCTTCCACAACATTTTGCAAAAATAATGAACATGACATATTTTTCTGGCTAATTAATTAAATATGTGCATTATAAATTTCACTGAAGTATCGACACAGTCCTCTCACTTCCTATTATTCCCTCTTTATATTTTCTTTGATAATCACAGATGCATTACTGAAGTAAAAACAAAAGCAGGTTTGGTAAACTGTAATATATTATTAAGACCTCTTCAAGTGAAATTTTTAATGATATGAAAGATACTAACATTTATCAGAAAAAGGTTTACTGGGAGACAATGAATTTGAAGACAACTGTATTTTCTTTAGCCTATTGTTGGGCTAAACCCTTCTGAGTCTTTCAATCCATCAATGGTCTCTGATTCGTTCTCTTCCAGTTCTTAGCTGGGTAAACGACTGTGGAATACGAGCTAATCCCAGCTTCCACTGCAGGTGGTTGTCCCTAGAGAACTAAGGCCTGGCCAACCGGATGTGAGCCGAAGTGACATGAGCTAACTGATCCCTGCATTAAAGGAACAGTGTGCTCTTCTTTTCCCTTCTCCCTTCCATTGGTGGGAAGTAGCCCATGCAGAGCCATGCAGAAGAAGGCAGCACCCTAGATATGGTGGTGGAACAACATAGAAGGAGCCCAGGAAAGCAGATGCTCTCTTATTAACCTACAAAGGAAATCCACAATATGTAAAGAGTTCTTAGAAATGAAGACAACTAGGCAAAAGAAATGACATAGCACAGAAGAAGACATATATGCTCAACACACAAACACACACACAAAGTGATGCTCAATCTTGTTAGTACATGAAGATGCAAATTAAATCCATGAGTCATTATTTTATACCCTAGAGAGGGACAAAAATGAAAAAGTCAGATAATGTCAAGAGATGGCAAGAACATGGAAAAGTGAAACTCTGTTAACATTGCTGTAGGAATACAAATTGATACAAGTACTTGGGTAAGCCATTTGACCTTATCTGGTAAAGCTGAAGCCTGTGAACTAGCAGTTACACTTTTTGGAACAAATACCTACTGTGGCTTACAGGGCAGTATGAAATGCTTCCTGACAACAGCCTTCAATGAACAGAATACCAACCCATAGCTGAGGGGGATGGCAAGATTTCAATCTATCTCCCCCCGCTCCATGAAACTCCACAGGAAAATGTGGGCTCTTAAGAGGACTTCGGGCAAGGAGTGGCTACTTCCAGCAGGCAAGCACTGGGATGTGCTTTTACAGAGCCAACATCTGGGCTCATCAGCCATGAAGGGTACAGGATCTGAACTCATGTAGATAGAAAGGGCTTTCTACTGGAGAAGCAAAACATGCCCACAAGGCAGCAGAACGAAAGCACAGGGCTGGGATAGAGCCCAGAGCAGCTCAGTGGGGCTGCTGAGCCCAAGCAGAGCTGGGATGTCAGCAGGGATGGGGCTGGGAGAGCTTGAATAGGAAGCTAAAGGGTTAGAGCCTGTCCTAGAGAAGGTGAGGGGGCACTGGAGTGTCCAAGGGCAAGGTGAGAGGAGCAGAGTTTGAGAAGATTCATCTTTAGGGACATGCAGGAGAGATGACAGATGCATGGAAAGGAAGCAGGGAGATCAGGTAAGGGACTCTTCAGACTCCTAAAGGGAAGAGGAATCAAAGATTATAAAAGATTAAAAAACAGGATCTACTCTCTATTTCTAAAGTGAAGTATCTGTGTGGCCCTGGGACCCGACACCATCTAATAAAACTGTGTTATGTAAGAGTGTCCCAAGACACAGGTTTTGCCTGGTGTTCTTGTCTGGGTTTTCATTTCCTTTGGAAGAACAGGTCATTAAAAAAGTTGGGCAAAAGGAGTTTTGGTGGTGAGATGTGAGGAAGGAATTCATGCAGCAGCATCCTGTGCCCAAAATCCTTATGTGAGAGGCATGGATTTTAAAGTCCTCACTGAAGACTAAATGGCAAGCAGTGTCAGAAAGGAACACTGCTTCGTGATCAGCACGCCAGAGCACAGGACATTACCCCAGGGAGGTCCCCAACTGCAACTGCCACCAAGCTCCTTCCTTAATGGACTGGGAGGGTAGTCTCAGCAGGAGTTTTTAATCTAGAGTTCAGGTACCCTTTGGGGGAGAACGTAAATAATATTAGGGGTCTCTTCCTCCCTCACAATATTCGTCAGATTTTCAAAGTGGTCTACAACCCCAAAAAGCATAAGGGCCACTGGATCCTGCACTGGGGGAGTCAGCAGACACCTGGAGAGAAGAGAGTCCCCAATTTCCACATTGAGGGTGGAGGCTCTTTCCAAAACTGCCACTCCTGTGGCAGGCAGTAAATTTTGCTATCAATTATTTAAAAAATTATAAATCAAAGAAAATATAAGGAGGGGGAAATGAAAATTGAAGGCAGTTAATGAATGAAGGACAGAAGATTAAGAGATGATTAATGGCATCAGACTAACACCTACCTTCACTGATCCAATCTGAAGAACTGTGAGAGTTACATGGGATAACACAGCATGGTCACAAGGAAGTGGTGATTTCCCTTTTTATTACTATAGTCAAACAAAGTTTTCGAAATCCTGACTCTGCCTTCCACTTTACACACCACGAGACTTTACGAGCTTGGGCTTACACTGAATAAGGCTAGAAATGAGCACAGGCCCAAGAGGCACAGCCTGCCAGATAGGGCAGAGGGGACTGCTGTGGTTACTCACACATGCAGCTTTTTCTGTTCTGAGCATCCTGAACCAGTCCATCCTCAGAGATCAGAATCTCCTTAGGCCTTACAGAGAATCTGGGGACTATCTCACCTGGGACCGTCAACTCTTAGTGTTCCATTCATGGGCACCAGGACACACCCAGTACCAGTCTCTACAAATTCTACATTTGATTCCAGCAGACTCGTATCCTTCATGATAACCAATGCTTTGCAACTCAGAGTTTTCACAGGCAAACCTCCCCAGGTAAAACACAAAAAGCACTAGCCACAAAGGAAAATACTGACAAACTGTAACACGTTCAAATGAAGAAGTTCTGGTCATCAGAGGACACCACTGATAAAGTGAAAGTGTGAGTCACCAAGTGGGAAAAGGCACCTGCCACATGTATTACTGTCAAAGGTCTCATATAAAAAACAGGTAAAGAACTGCCACAAATCAATAAGACAAACAACCAAACATGAAAAATGGACATTTACAAAATGGGCATTTCATAAGAAATCAAATGGCGAAGAAAGAAGAGAGGGAGGGAGGGAGGAGGAAGGAAAGCATAGTTAGCAACTGAAGTCATGGGGTTGAGTGAAATCATCTGGAGAGAAAATGCAGGAAGACTACAGCTTGGGGAAGGTGAGCCAGTGAAGGGGACCAAGCTCGTGTGGGGCAGGGATGGGAGGAGCAACCCCGAGTGACTCAGTGTCTCAGCGGCCAAGAAACGGATTTCAAGAAGAAAGCCATCGATCTCACTGTAAAACACAGAGGAGAAGTTGAACTGGATGAGAAGCAAAAGGTGGTGGGTTAGGGACTTCGGGCTGAGTAGGTGGGAAGTGGAGGTGAGAGATGCGGAGGTAGCTTACTGCACGAAGCACTGATGGAGATGGGACTTTCTTAGAATCAGGGACTTGGACATGTGTGTAGCACTGAGAGAAGAAAGACTGAAATTCTATGGAGATGGGGGAGGGGATTCTTAAAGTTCTGGGAGGATTGGGAATGCGGGGCTCAAGTGGAAGGTTAGCCCTGATGCGATGAAGCAGCAATTCTCCCAAAAATGCCAGGGAGGTAAAATGGGCATGGAAGTAGAACGGCCAGACCTACAACCGCAGAGGCCTGGCCTCCAGCCTTGCGGTCACCCTGCAGTGTCTGCCTGTGTACTGGGACAACACACTTTTGAAAGACAGCCTGAGGGACTGAAAGCACTTAAGACACACTGTGTGCAGGCCTCCGCTGCTACTTCTCCTGTCCCCCTGCATCTTGCCCACAGAGGTGATGCTTGCTAGGAGGAATCGCTTTTGGTCTTTTGCCATTGTGATGCTCCTCCCTAAAAATAGCAAATCATAATTAAAATTGCAAAAAAAAAAAATCCTGCATGAACATGTCTTCCACTTTACCTATATTGTTTCTGGCTGCTACGAAGCTACTGTCTTGTTCCAAATTGGTAGGGTTTAACTTCTTTTTTGTTTCAGAATAAAGGTTTTGGACTTTGGGACTGTTCATGTTTTTTAGAAAATACTTTTTTTCACTTGATCCTGCTATCTTTTATTTTTAAGCTATGATCTTAAAATGCCCTATTTTTACACCAAACCGGGCAGCCCTTACACAAATTTAGAAAGTATTCACTCTCTCCCCTGCCCCCATCTTTTAATTTAATTTGAGAACTAAAGGCACCTTAGGATTGGGTCCAACCTGATCAATATCAATCAGCGTTTAGTTTGAAGAATCCATAAACCCACTGGATCAGAATTTGTAAGTGTGAATTTACACTTAAAAAATAAATAGTAATAACTTCCCAAGTAATTCAGATACTTATTACAGAACATTGGTATAGGTCACCAGTCTTCTACTTTGATGGGAAAAAAAAATCTCAGTGGTACGGTGAAAACAACACACTTTATCATCCTCATCTGCAAAAGAAGGGTGTTGGAATAGAGGCCTCTTACAATCCTACTAACAATCTTTGATACTTTTCAAAGGATTACCTGTCTCCCTACCCCATCTCTACACCTCCCCAGCTCCTCATTTGTTGTCAGACAGCATAGTAAAGACAGGAGAAAGCAGAGAAAAAGTCCCTAATGCAGTACTGACAAATCTGAACATTTGACTAGCACGGTACAGTTTTCCAAGCCCTTGTGAAATTATGAACACTAGCAGTTAGCAGCATGCTTATTGGCTCCATGCAAAAAGGATCAGCAATACTGCTTCCTTTTTTTCCCCTTCAACAAATCACTTCTCAACAATGAAAAGAAATTATGAATAAAAAATTTGAAAGAAGAAAAATTACTCAGTCTCACCACGTAAAGATAATCATTATTACCATTTCCATATATTGCTTTCAAGTTCCTTTTCCATATATAGATTTTTATTTAAGGAACATAATTGTGACCCTATTTCTGTAGGCTGCTTTTTGTTGAACATTTTAACATGAGTTTTCCCCATATTAACTCTTTATGACACATAATTTTTAATGGCCTCATATTTCCTTATAGGGTTTATTTTTAGCACAAAATCTACTGTGAGTTATTAACAGTTTTGTGAAGGCTGATTCTATATCTGAAGTATCTGGTAAACTTTAAAAATATTTGCGTGAAATATAACAGCATATGGATAAATTCACAAAACACAAATGTCCAGCTTAATGACTTGTTAAGGGAACACTCGTGAGACATAAACTGTATCCAGCATTCTACAAACATCCTCAAATGACATGCTTCTTCCCCATTAAAATCCCTTCCCCTGTCTTTAATCACTATCCTGACTTTTAGGGATTCACTTCCTTGCTCTTCTTTATAGGTTCACTATCCAATTAAATTATCCCTAAAGCTTAATTTTGGCGGGTTTAAGTTTCCTGTAAATGGTGCCATATAGTGTGTGTTCTGTTGTGTCTGCCTCTTTTCACAGCATGTCTTCAAGACGTACTGGTGGTGGTGTGTGGTACTCTACGACAGCCACAGCGCAGTTTATCCACTCTGCTGTCAATATACCTTAAGGTTGTCTTGAACTGTGTCTTGTATATATTTCTGGTACATATATAAGCACTTATTTCTGTGAATAAACCTTGGAGTAGAACTTCTAGGTCCCTGGGTATGTGTTAATATATTTTCAGTTTTTCTTAATATTGCTAAGCTTTTTTCAAAGTGGTTCTGTCAACTTACACCTCCACCAGCAGTGAATGAGCTTTCCTGTGGTTCACATCTTTGCCAACACCTGGTGTCAGACTTTTAAATTTTGTCAGTCTGTTGATTGTTTAGAGTTTCACAACATGATTGTAATTTGCATTTTCTTTTTTTTTTTGGCAGCTGGCCTGTAAGGGGATACGAACCCTTGAGCCCAACTGAGCTAATTGGCCAGCCCTGCATTTCCCTTTTTACTAATGAAGTTGATCATCATATCTATTCCCTCAAATTCCTCCCAGGCCATATTCTGATTCCCTATGTCTCTGTACCTAAGCACAGTCCATCACTGTTAACCCTTAGTTATTATAATCCCCAGAATCCTTTCACCTCTTGACTATCCTATTTTTGCCAATCCCCAGCCCTGGGTCTGAACTTAGGTAAGATGATTTGTGAGAGGAGGAGACAGGGAGGCAGGCCACAGATACTTAAAGTCTTCTCCTCCCACCACTGAAACCACATTCCTTCCAAATGGCCAGAGCAGCAGGTACACAGCCTACAAAATAGAATCCATGATATTTCTGATCAGAGTCACCTACACAGTCTTGGGACATGCCTTTCTTCCCTCTAAGGAACTCAAGATGTAGCTCAGGAGAAAAGATACCCACATGACAGCAACAGGCAGGGCGGTGCCGCCAGTGGAAGGCCAGCAGGGAGAAGTCACAGAAAAAGTAATGAGGTCAGCAGAAACTCCAGGTCTGGGTAAGTGGCAAGATTAAGGCTGCTGGACAGAGTATGAGTATCACGGGGTTGGTTAGACAGCAGAATCAGGAAGTCTGCATGTGTGGGAAGCATAGGGCAAGAAGACAAAACAAATAAAAACAAGCCCAACCTCAGACTGGGTGGCAGGGATCAGGAAGTCACACAGGGAGCTTGTACAGCCAAAGGTCAGGACCCACAGAGTGTCTGCAGAGTAGGTACATGGCACTGGTGGTTTAAAAAGAAGAAAATGCCTTTTAGAAAGGAAAAGATTTGAGTTAGGGAAAAGAACTCAGGTGGCAGCCCACCTGTAAATTCACAGGAATACTCAAATGACATAGAGTGAAGGGGCAAAAACAGTGGGTTCTGATAAAAACACAAAGAAAAACTCATAAAGGAGGGCAGTAATGAGGCACACTAAATGCAGCCAGAAGAAAGGGAGCTCACAGGGAGGCTGCAGGCCGGGGGGTCAGGGAAGACCTCGCCACCTCCAAAGCCATGGGGTGCAGAAAGGAGCATTTCCACACCAGGGAAAGGTGCACGGCAGCTGCTGGCATTGGCTCTGAGGCCTTCTGACAACACTCCCTTGCTCCCCAGCATCGCGTGGCCAGCTTCACTTGCACCTCTCTGCACACTCTTCTTCTGTCTCCTTTGCTCACTCCTCTTCCTTTTCCCATGCTGGAAGAAGATGCCCCTCACAGCTCAGTCCTCACCCTTCCCTATCTTCAAATTTATTTCCTTGTAGAACTCATCCAATGCCAGCATCTAGTGCCATGGCTGACGTACAGTGGTTGTGCAATAAATACTTGTTAAATGAATAAATGGGTGGCTGGGGTTTCTGAAATGTGTTTATTCTCTCCTGCACCTCACCTTAACCCCAGGCCCCTTCCTTTCTGTTGCTGTTTCTTCCTGAACACCCCAGCCCTGCACACTCAACACCTCCCAAACTGACGCTTCTTGGTCGCTCCCCAATCTTTCCACTTCCACCAGTCACCACACCCTTTGTGTCCTGGGCTTGAGTTTTTCACCCTTTCCTCCCCTTTTTCCCTCATATACTCTTAGTCACTAAGTCCCACCATTTAAGCTGCTCTCCAGACCCATCCCTTTTCTGACACCACTTCTGTTGAGCTGTGGTTGGCTGCCTCTGGCAGCATCTGGTGGTCAGACAATTAGGACCTGCCGGTCAGGGCAGTATGCCCAATGATGAACATCTCTACCACTGGTGCCCACGGTCTGTTCCCAGAGGTCTTTCCAGAATCCTTACTATCGCTGCCTCTACCTCCCTCTCCATGATGCTCAGACATTCCAGTGGTCCTTGACTGCTCAAGCTACCAATCTGTTCTGTCCTACCCTTTTGGTTTCTGTCTATCTTTTTACAGCTGATGAGAAGACAGGTGTTACCTAGCTCCTGACTCCTGACCTGGTTTCAACCCACCGCCTCACTCTGACTCATGCTAACGTCATGCACTCTGCCACCTCACCAGCTTCCTCCCCGGCTTCTCCCTTCCTCCCAGGAAAGAACCTGGGAATCCCCTATGCCTGATCCATGCCCATGCCTGACCTCCCCTCTTCTCTCCCAGACCTGCCTTCCTCTGTTTCCTGCTCTGTGAACGGCCACACTCATGTCACTCCCACCCCAATACATTCTGTATATCCCCATTACACGTATCTTCCTTGGGGAAAAAAACAAAAAAAAGTTTGTTACATTGCTAATCAAACCATTAAGCAAATCACTATCTTAAGAAAAAAGTCGATGTCCTCGGATCAACCTCCATAATCTGGTCCCACCTGACTATTCCAACCATTTCTTTTCACTCTAAGTGACCCTTCTCAGGTTAGATTCTTCACTGGCTCATAAACACCCTCTTCCTAGAATATTCTCTCTCCTCTTCATTACCTACAAAAATCTGCAATCCCTTAGGTCCATTCTAGTCCTACTACCTTCAATCACTTTTCCTAACTCCTCCAGACTATACACAGTATTTTCTTTCCTGAGCCATTCACTTGGGTGCTTGCTGATATGAGGGTATGTGGTATTAACCACTTTGTGGCATGCCCTACACTGCCAAAGGGGTTGAAAGCTTCACAAAAGTAGGTAAAACTGTATGTTCCTTTGGGGAATTTAGCAATACCAAAGCTGAGGGATCAGTGAACTTGAAGGCACCCCCTGCTTTGAACGAAATGTGATTCTAGCCAAACGCTGTTTGTGAACAAATTAAAACTAAATTTCAGGGCTGGCTGGTTAGCTCAGTTGGTTAGAGTACAGTGTTATAACACCAAGGTCAATGGTTCAGATCCCCATACCAGACTTTCCCACACCCCCCCCAAAAAAACCACAACTAAATTCCACACATAGTCATCATTCTAATGGATCTATAACCCACTCAAGGTTTAAACCTTCGTGGGGATCTAGATAGGAATAGAATCTCTTGTTTACAAGCTAGCAATAATGAAGACCACAATTCTATTCAGTAAGCACATAAGCATTAATGTTTTTAGACATGATGTAAGATTGCCTTAAAACACAGCACAAGGAATCAAAGTCTCCCCGTGGCTCGCTGTAAACATGGCCAGTGGCTCACTTGGGAGAGTGTGGTGCTGATAACACAAAGGACACGGGTTCAGATCCTTATATAGGGATGGCTGGTTAGCTCACTTCAGAGAGCATGGTGCTGACAACACCAAGTCAAGTGTTAGGATCCCCTTACCGGTCATCTTTCAAAATAAAAAAAAACACAGCAAAAGGAATCAAAGTCTCCCCATTTTTGCTGGGGGGAAGCCATGACCCTGAATAATTACTCTCTGTAAGAGGCAGTGGATGTGTATAGTAATCCCTTTGGATCCTACAAGTTCTGCTCTCAACCTCTCCAAAAGTCTGCCCTCTTTTTACAGACACAAGCTACTCCACCAAGCACAGGTTGAGAATCACAAATTTAGGTTTCAATGTCCACTTGGCATACAGGACATGCCCCCAGGAGCACTCTGCAGCCAAGGGCCTGGCGGCTGTCTCAGCAGCAAGAGGGAGAGTTGAGGTGGGACATGCCCACAATGGAGTCTGGGAATGCAAAGGAGATGGTGTTCCATGGGAATGATCACTTATAAGGTTAAGATCTGTTTGTTTTTGTTTCAGTGTAAGGCTTTCTTTTCTTTCTACAACCATGTACGAGCTCAGCCTCCCTGAGACAGACACACCGCATCCTGTTTAAGTTAATGGGCCTTGACTTTGTCCTTTGTCAAGAGCTTTCTCATTTATCTCCATAAGAAGCACACTTGGCATAGTTCCGCTGACTTTGAAGTCAACATTTTAAATATTTCAGAGCCAGAATTCCTAGTGGAAATACCTTAAGACATAGGACAAAGATAAATATACAAGGTAACATGAATGTTAATTGAAGGACGAGGTCTGAGGATACTGAGAAACCCTAATAAGCTTTAAAGCAGAGCCTCAGAGCAAAAGGATCCACTAAGCAAGGGAAGCAGGTGAGTAAATACAACCTGCCAAACACACAGACAGCCACAGGGAATGCTTTTGCCTTCAGGCTATACATGGTAAACCAATCTTTTACTTTCTGTAGCCAAAGCTTAACAAATATGTGCTTTATATTTTAATTACCAGAAAGAGAAAAAACAAAAACAAAAAACACCAATCACCTAAAACATGCTTATTTTCCCTTTCTTAAAATACTTTTGTATTTAGAAATTAGGTTTAGAAAATTTTTCAGTGTTATACTAATCAAAGGTTCACAGATTTCTACTGGTTGTTAATTCCACTAGTAAAAGCAAAGAAAACACATATTAAAGTATCTGATGCACTGGCACTTTCTGAGAAAATTTTAAATTGTAAAGCTTAGTAATGTCGGCTATATATTTGTTTCCTTTTTTCCTAATTTTTAACTAATTTGGTTAAAAGGGACATTTGTAAACAAGATCATTATAACTTCTGGAGTTTTAAAAACCTGGTCACAGTCAAGGTATTCTCTCAACACTGGTTATAAGATAAAACACACCAAATATAACTATAAAAGTAGCCTCATTCACTTCAAATAGCACTGAACATATGGGGGGAAAATCGTGTCCTCTTTAGTTCCATGTCTTTGGGAAAATAAAGAAGGAAATGAGATTCAAACCAAGAAATATCACTACAACGAAGTATGAATTTAGGCAAAGTGAATGGTAAGTTTATCAAAGAACAGAGAAGAGAACGATCGAAATGGGGACTGGGAAGTGAGGAAAAGCTTCCTGCAGAAGGTAGAGCTCAAAGCCAATCTCAAAGGATGGGAGATTTGAAAACATCCAGAGAAAGGCAATGGCGGCAGGAAGGAGAGCAGCCCAGGAATGTGGGACCGAGCCTGGCCTGGCTGCAGTGTGGGTTTTACATTAGGAAGCAGCAGAAGGTATAGAAAGGGGGAGGAGGCAGAGCACGAAGGGTTTGTGAAAGTGCACAGGATCCCGAGCACGTGGAGACCGCCTGCGATCCTGGCTGTGGGAAAGAAGACAGCGGCAGCTGAAGCATTTTGTGGAAGACCGAGTTGCTCACATCAGATGTGTGTATAGCAGGCAGGGGTGGGGAAAGGAGAGGTTGAAAGATAATTCTCCAGGTATGTGTTGAGAAAATAGGCACAAATTGGGAAGTTGGGAAGGAGATGACTGGTGGTTAGAATATCATTTGTTTCATTCGGAATTAAGTTCAGTTTGGGAATATACCAAGTTTCAGGGAACTGTGGACCACCCTAAGCAGGGCATATAAAAGTCAACCTCTTGGGATTAATGATAAGGGAAAATCTTCCTGAAATTGTTTTGCTGTCTATGCTAGAAACACCAGCCCCTGAGCTCTCATTCAATCTCCTGCCAGAGTAGAGAGTAAGCTGAGAGGCTAGAAGCAGCAGCCTGGGGGCACCTGTCCAGGTGAGGAACAGTAGGTGTACAGCTAATGGCAGAGGCTTTGGAAAGGACCAAAGGGCCAGGTCCCCATAAGAGATGACAATAATAATGCACAGAATAACAGGACACCCTAGGAAAACATAACTTACAAGAAGGCTTGGTATGGTGAAATACATGCCAATCAATGTAGCCTTTCTTAAAGCTATTCATTTACTGTAAAACATATCAAGACGTGTTAACTAATTTTTGTAAAGCAGCATCCAGCCTTGTGTGAGACACTTCATTCTATCCTAGATGTTTGAATTTCCTTCCAAACGGTGGTTCAGGGAAGGGCTCTCTGTGCCAGGTCTAAACCTACCTTCAAAACAACTTTATTCTTTATGACATTCAGGACTGTTCTCTATTCGTACAATACTTTCTCTCTGTCAAAGCAAAAATAAACAGAACCTGACACGATGACAATTTTAATTTTTAAAAAATCATCTTTCAGATGAAAAGTTATAGGCCTAAAGAACATAAAATTAACTCCCTTCAGATCTACAATTAAAATAAAATCACTGCCTTGAACTTATCTGAGTATAATTATGCATTAAATTGTTCTAATGATAACTGAGATTCTTTTGGCATTCTATAATTATCTAACATGTTGGAAAAGCCAAAAAATGCCAACCCCCCTCTACAGCTACACAAATACCTGTTTAATGGTTAGAATACCACCTACCCTACAGGGCTTTGGAGAGGATACACGAGCTGGCTTGCGTAAAACGTCTAGCATAGGCATCAGACAAGGAAAGATACTCAATAAATGTCACTTCTGTCGACATCAAATACAGATAAACACAGACACTCAACCAAAGTAGAACCTTAAAAAAAAAAAAAAAACCCTCACTATTCCACCTCCAAGAAATCCAGCTAAAAGGTACTGAATTCATGAAATCTCTACGATGGGAAAAACCTTTAAAAATCAAATTTAATTACCCACTTGATTGCCAAGGCTGAAAGTTGTTTCTTAGAACTAGAAACTCAAGTATCCAATTTCTAATTCTTTTATCTCATTGTAAGTTAAGTTCTTACAAGAGCTGTAGCAGATGAGACACAAGACAGCTGGTGAGTTTGCCTGCTTGATGCTGACTTGAAAATGACCATGGGCCTGAGACTGCAGCACTACGAAATCACTTTAGTTCCTGCACTAAAACAGCTGAGATGTCCACCAGGAAATTCTTGGATGGTGCCATACTGGGGACACAGAATATCTGTGACCTGCTCTGTCTGAAGCATCCTTATACCTCCCAGTCCTTGAACTCTAGGTGTGAACACATGTCCAGGCCTGGCCAGTGAGAGTACTTGATCCCCGTGGCCAGGGTGGCTGCTTCAGGGATAAGCGCAGAACCCCAGCCTGGTCAATCTGAGCCCTCCCCCAGGATGTCTGCACCTTCTGCTGAGCTTGGGGCACCATGCAGAAAGAGCCTCCTTGAGAATTAGTACAGAGAAGAAAGCAAAGCTGCGAGCGAGTGTGCCTGAGTCTTGATGCCATTGCTGGAGGCCCTGCATCCACCGTGCTTGACCTCAGTGGAGCCTGAATTGCTCTCTCTTGAAGCTGGACTAAAACTGGACTTTGGTAAGCATGTGGTCTAAACCATGTGGAGGTCTGGGACAGGGGAGGGAAGGTGGAGATTTGCAAAGTAGAGCAGGAGGAAGAGTAGGCTTTGGACTCAGAAAACTCTAGGTCTGAATCCCAGCTCTGCCTTGCACCTGCAGTACTGTTTCCTCAGCCACAAAGGGGTATAAGTCATCTTGCCTCCTGCAATTGCAGTGAGAATCAAATGAGGTGATGGGTGAAACTGCCGGGCACAGGGCAGGCCAGCCTTCATTCTCTCTCCCTCATGCAGCCCCCACCCCCTCCTCTCACCCCTCCTAGGCCACATTCCTGCTTCCATGTGCAGAATGCAGCATGGGTGAGACTGAGTGTGGGCCCCGGACACCACCAGACAACACCTACACTGAAACCAGGATGCTGGCCCGCTGACTCCATCAGTGGGGGCTCAGCACTGCCCACCCTTACTGTTCACTCCCTTAAGTGTGTTCTGAGAACATTCCCAATGGAAGGGTGTTAAACAGACACTCTCCATTGGACAGAGCCAATGAAGAAGCTCCTTAGCCCCTCTTTGGTGGCATTTTCAGTTCTGTTCTCCTGGGCCTAATCCCCTCCTTATGCCTGTCTTATGTTCTTTTTTCCTTGTGTTCCCTACTTTTTATTCTGCTACCAGAACCTTCCATTTCTCCCTTCATCTTTCTTAAAAGCAGTATCAATTATGGAGATATCTCAAACCACAGCAAAGGGATGAAAAGGCCCTTATTGATCAGATAGATGGACCACTTTATTTTACAGATAAGAAAACTAAAGCTTTGAGAGAGGTTACTGACTTAACCCAGAATTGTAATTACCAAGACAGTTGCTGCTATAAGTACATTGGAGCTCCGGAATATGGACTAAATGGGAGAAGAACCACGAATCCTATGAATTACAACCAAGCTGGCAGAAATATCCCTGGATTGAGGTGGGTAAGCACAGCTTCCAAATCAGGCACAGCTGTCTATCCTGCCTCTGCTGTTGACAAGTTTCAGGCATGTTTTTCTGCTCCAGGTTTTCACTCTGTCATGTATAAAACGGGGCTCCGGCCTAACAAAGCTGGTGTGTAGCTGCCCCATCAGGTTGGTTATTCCCACCCCACCCCCAACCCCACTTTAACTCACAGCAACTTGGAACAAGTACGTCTAGAACATCAACCTGAGTAGATGTAAATGCTTTAAAAGTGAACATTGCATTTAGAGGGGACAGAATTTCAGTTCGGGAGGATGAAGTTCTGGAGACGGAGTGTGGTGATGGCTGCACAACAACGTGAATGTACTTAATACCAAAGAACTGTACATACATTTTAAAAATGGTCAAAATGGTAAATTTAGTGTTAGGTACATTTTACCATAGTAAAGAAGAAAACAAAAAGTGAAGATTCCTCTTCAATCTAACACTAATCATTTCCTTATTGGATAGTACAAAGGAAAATTTCAATGAATTCTAAATGAGATTTTACTCTTAGAGCAAAAGCAAACAGTAAATAAAACAGCAATAAAAGTGAAAATTGTCTTCTATTGTAAAATCTTTAAAATCTAAGGACATTAAAATTTACCAGTAACGTAAAGATGTACATGTCACTAATGTGTTCTTTTACAAATCTGATAGAATATCCTACTCATGGTATTTCTCAGAGGGGAGGCAGAAGGTTCAGGACGTTTGTTGGCGATAACAAAGCTGGGATCTTATAACAACTCTTTTTAAACGTAACTATGACCTCCTATTGTGAAAATCTTTCCATTACCTCTCCTCTTTGCCTGGATTTTTAAAAAAGCACAACAAAGGAAAACCACTCCTTGATAAAGCACAACAATTCTACCATCCTATTTGTCTTTTGGAAATAAAAGGATTCCCTCAGAAACATGACAAAAGGAAGCCAGCACAGTAACGTGGAAACATACGCAGAAGTTTTTCTCTTGGCAGTATCTTTCTTTTGAATAAAACTGTAACAGAACTCCAATTTCTATATTTAAACACTCAAGGGCAGCTGTTAAAGATGTCGGCTGCATTCTAAAATATCACCCCTACCCGTCCATCAAGGACATGGAATTTGGAATTATATGTGCCAGATCCAATCTCCACGGCCTCCAAATAGCAGACGGGGACTGCATGACTCAGAGGCCCTACCCCATGGAGTCTTCCATTTCCTTTTTTAAGTCAGTCTAAAATAGGCCTCGAGGTAACTTCAACATTATATTTTAATTAAAATACTATGCAGCATATAAACATAATAAAGCAAATCCTAAATCCTTACTTATCATGAACAGGAAGCCTTTATTAGCCACCGAGAACATCGTGTACCATGACATTAATAATTCAGGATACCCTGAATTATTAGCCACATTCCATTCCACATACTTCACTGTAACCAGTTACAATATCCTCATAACCCAGTGTTTGGAGTAAAATTTAATAACCAGAGACAGCAGTGGAAACACCAGATTTGGTTTCTTTTGCAGGCAGCACTAGCCCATGATATCCTATGCTCTGGTGTTAGGGATTCACAAGATTTTTCCCCTGCAAGTCCACATTTCAATCCATGCTCTTGACCTCTGTACCTTATACTTACACTGTTGTGGTAATGGCTTTTCTTTGGCAGGACATAAAACACTGTGTCTCCTATTTTAAAACATTTCAGAAATGGAGAGACCTCATACAAGTTGCATGCCAACGATGTCTGAAATAGCTACAGAGCAGACCCAAGTTTCCATTCTGAAATGAAACTGTTTTGTCATTGAAAAAACTTCAGACTATAACAACATCTAGATGTATTTGTCATACACGCTGAAGAGCCTGGGGAAAGAGTTCTCCATCCCCATCCACCCAGTAGGAATACAGGGAGGGTGGGGCAGGCCAGGCCCCCAGCAGTGGATTCCATGAGCTTTGTGGGACAGAGGACTTCAGGACCCACAATAAGTCCCTGGATGCTGGGATTAAGATGTTCAAACAAAAGAAAGGGACAAAAGAGCACGGTAGCGTCAGACATGGTTAGGGGTATTTCTAATTCAGACAATGCTCCTGGGGATCTGCTGCTGAACCTATCTTCCTGTGTTCTGATCATACAAAATTTATCTCCCTCCTTTGAGCAAGGCTTACCTACATCCTCCATAGTTCTGCTCCTAGGTGCTCACTTTGATTCTTTTTTGTCCCAGCTTTTAACATGACTCCAGGAGTCACTCCATTCCAAAACAGCTTCCCTGGCTGGGTTCCCTCCTCTTTCTAAAACCCACTGGACCTCAGACAGTCCCAATCTCTAAAATTCTATCCAAGATGCCAGTGGGTACTCGAACATATTAAACTTTCGAATTCCTTTCCTCAGCCCTGGAATGTTCCTACATTATTATTTCTAATACATCTTATTTCCTGTTGACAGTTTATCATGGTTTTTGAGTTCCCGTCAAAGCAAAGCAATTCGGAAAAGGAGAGTATTTTACTGCACAACTTTAAAGGTAGTCAAGAACTGTTTTTTTCACCCAACTTAAGAGCAATCATAATGATATGAAACCTTCTATAAATTATTTAACAATGCTTTTTCCATAATAAAGCTCCATTTGTATGCATTTTTATCTTGAAAAAGCATATTTTCACTCCCTTCTATAATGTTCTAATATTCCTCAGATGGGGGGCGCGACATGAAATATGGCCAAAATGTTTTGGTTTTTTTTGAAAATGTTGAGTTTATTAAGATTACATATTCATTAATTGGCACAAAGTAAAATTTATGAGCAAGATTTTATGTGTTCAGATGGTGAATACTTGAAGGGAGTATTAGTCATAGTAGAGCTTTCTTTGTTACATACATACATGACTGGGTCCCCTTTGTGAGGCCTCCCAGGAACCGGAGATAGAGACAGGGAGAATTAATTCCTCAAACAGTTACTGAGCACCCTCCACGTGCCATTAGGACCTCAAGCTGAGGATCTGATAATGAACAAGAAAGACTTGGTCTTTGCCTTCGTGGGGCTTACAGGCCAATGCTCTGATTATGAATTCTATTTTCACTCTAAAATAAGAATGCCCAGTTTTAAGGTCTTGCTGATTTGTTTCATATGGCTGACACTCATGTGCCTCATTAACTCCTGAGATGGATACAGACTTTGGAAGATCTGTGCTTTTAGATCATTTGATTATTTGGGAGGAGATGCCATTTTATCTTCTTAAAACAGTCACAATTTTATTCAGACACTGGAAGACCCTGAAGTTTCATCATTTACCTGTTCTCATGGACTTGGAGGTACTCAAGAAAGCAAGGTCAAGGACCCTGATTGCCCACAAATCTCTAATCCTGACTCTAATGCCCCATAAACATGTCTGTAGGTATTGACCATGTGGGGAGCATTAGCGCTGAGGTGATTTACCTGTCTTTAGATTTCTTATCTGTCAAGTGACAAGAATGGATTAGGTGGGACCTGCCTCCTCCAGCAGCTCTCACAGCTGAAGTCACTGTCATTTTCCCCTGCAGGCACAGCCCTACTAGGCCATGGAGCAGGCTCCATCAGCCCCAACCACAAGTGTTTTCCTCAGGGAGGACTGGGGTCTCATTTGCTTGTGAATAACAGCCCTGACTTTTAGAGGGCTCCTTGGATATCAAGAACCAATATGGTATGCATGTGCGTGTGCATGCGTGTGTGTGGGGTAACAGTCTTTGACAGCAGGGGCTTGCTCTTGTTCATCATTACAAGGTACTTGGTACACAGCAGAATAAACTGTGGTCATGATGTGCTTTACATGTCTCTAATCCCAACAACAACCACAGACTAGGAAGCTAAGGTTTCTGCCAGTTAGGTGAACTGCCCTAGGCCATGAGGCTAGCAGGCAGCAGAGTCTGGCTCTGAACCCAGGTCAGATGCCTGCCTCCAAAGTTAAGCCGCCAACAATGGTGGAGGGAGAGGGGTAGCAGCAGCCACGGTGTGCTGTGGGTGGCCAGGTAAAGTTAGGATGTCACCTGACCCCTTCCCCTAACACCACACTCACATTTTAAATGACAAACCATCCGAACCTTACTGGGAAACCCCAGAATTCATGGTGCAGTGGCGATCAAGCCAAAGAGCAGCACACATGTAATGAGACTGGCCACTGCCTCCCTCACAGAGCCCCTGCATGTGACTCCACAAATAACTTATTCTGGACCATCATTCTTACATGCGCTCCTTCCTTTCCTCCCCCTTTCTCTCACTAGTCCTTTCCCAGTAATTTCAGGGAAATCGGCTTTATTTTCAAAGTCTGGTAATATTCTAATTTTAAAAGAATGCTAGGAGGGGTCAAGATGGCAGAGTAGTCGTTCCTGGTGTCGCTCTCTCCCCCCCACAGGGCGACCAATTTGCAGCTTTTGAGGAGCAGCGACAGAGGACCTGAAATCTGTGCTGGAATGGACAGGAGCTGCCTGCTGTGGAACCCCAGTTCAGGGTGCTCCCCATTTTGTAGAGAGACTTTAGAGCTTTTGGGCCCACACGCCCTGAGCCTGCTGGCCAGAGAAAGCAGGCAGGACTTCCAGGGTAGGCTGTCCCTTCTCTGTGAATGAACTGAGAGGCAGGGGTTCCCAAGCCCTGAGCCAGACGAGCTGGTGAAGGCTGACAGGGCGGGAATTTCGGCCCAGGCCATCCCGTCTCCATGAGTGACCTGAGAGGCAAGGGCTCACAAGCCCCGAGCCTGACAAGCCGGTGAGGGTGGGTGTGGCAGGACTTCCGCCCTTGGCCATCTGTCTCCGTGAGCGACTTGAGAGACTCTGGACTCCCACCCCACCCGACCAGTCAGTGAAGGCAGGTGGGTGGGACTTCCGGTCTAGGTTAGTTTCTGTTGTCCAGAAGCAGCAGACCCTTCAGGATCCAAGCCAGACATCAAGGTGAAATGAGTGAACTGTGATACCCCCGGCTACAATGACAAAACACCAAAGGAAAGAAACCAGAAATATGAAAAATCAAGAAAGTACATCACCACCAAAGGAAATTAATAACTTACAAGTGCTAGATCCTATAGAACAGGAAGTCTTTGAGATAACAGACAAGGAATTTAGAGTAACTATTCTGAGGAAACTAAATGAGATTCAAGAAAACTCAGTGAAACAACACAATGAAATGAGAAAAAACATACAGGATCTGAAAGAAGAAATGTACAAAGAAATCAATACCTTGAAAAAGAATGTAGCTGAGCTTGTGGAGCTGAAGGATTCATTCAATGAAATAAAAAATACAACAGAGACTTTAACCAGCAGACTTGAACAAGCAGAAGAGAGAATTTCTGACCTCAAAGACAGGCTGTCTCAATTATCACAGACAGACCAGAAAAAAGAAAAAAGAATTTAAAAAATTGAAGAAAATTTAAGAGAGACAACTGACAACCTTAAGTGTTCAAATATCCGAATCATGGGTATTCCAGAAGGGGAGGAAAAAGGAAATGGCATTGAAAACATACTCAATGAGATAATAGCAGAAAACTTCCCAGGTATAGGGAAAGTCACAGATCCCCGGATTCAGGAAGACCAAAGATCACCAAACACATTCAACCCGAAAAGGTCCTCTCCAAGACATGTGGTAATCAAACTGACAAAAATCAAAGACACACAGAGAATCTTAAAAGCTGCAAAAGAGAAGCAGCAAGTCACTTATAAGAGAGCCCCAATCAGAATAACATCAGACTTTTCATCAGAATCTCTAAAACCCAGAAAAGAATGGGATGATATATTCAAAACACTAAAGGATGAAAATTGCCAACCAAGAACACTTTACCCAGCAAGGCTATCCTTCTGAAATGAAAGACAAATAGTATATTTCTCAGACAGACAAAAACTGTGGGAGTTCACTACCACATGACCAGCCCTACAAGAAATTCTCAAGGAAGTACTGGGTTTGATACCACAAAAACAACCATCACTACCGTGAATACACAAGAAAGAACGATACCTACAAGCAAAACAAAAATGCTAACAAAGAGAAAAAAACTAGTTTATCTATCACCCCAAGAAACCAACAAATATAGAAGACAAACAGAAAATTTGAAAGAAAGGAACAAAAAATACTTAAGACATCTAAACAAAAATCAGTATGATGCTAGCAGTAAATTGACATCTTTGAATAATAACTCCGAATGTAAAGGGACTAAATTCCCCATTCAAAAGACACAGACTGACTAATTGGATTAAAAAGATGGACCCAACAATATGCTGTCTCCAAGAAACTCACTTGACCTGTAAAGACACACACAGACTAAGAGTGAAAGAATGGAAAAAGATATATCATGCAAGTAGAAATGAAAAACGAGCTGGAGTAGCTATTCTTATATCAGGTAAAATAGACTTTAAAGCAAAAACCATTAAAAGAGATAAAGTTGGCCAATAAATAATGATGAAAGGATCTATCCATCAAGAAGACATAACAATCATAAATATATATGAACCTAATGTCAGAGCAGCCAGATTTACAAAGCAAACACTATTAGATCTAAAGAAAGAAATAGACACTTACACCATAATAGTGGGGGACCTGAACACCCCACTCTCATCATTGGACAGATCACCTAGGCAAAAAATCCACAGAGAAACACAAGATCTAAACAATACTTTAGACCAACTGGATTTGGCAGATATCTACAGAACATTCCACCCAACAACCTCAGAATATTCATTCTTCTCATCAGAACATGGAACATTCTCCAGGATAGACCACATGTTAGGTCACAAAGCAAGTCTTAACAAATTCAAAAAATTTTTAATTATTCCATGTATTTTTTCTGATCACAATAGATTAAAATTAGAAATCAAGAATAAACAAAACTCCGAAAACTATACAAACTCATGGAAATTAAACAACATTCTATTTAATGACATGTGGGTCCAAGAAAAAATAAAACAGGATATCAAAAAATTTCTTGAAACTAATGAAAATAACGACACATCATACCAAAACCTGTGGGATACTGCAAAAGCAGTTTTAAGGGGGAAATTTATTGCATTAAATGCTTACTTCAGAAGAATGGAAAGATGGCAAATAAATAACCTAACACTTCACCTTAAAGATCTAGAAAAACAAGAACAATGCAAACCTAAAGTTAGTAGATGGAAAGAATTAAGATCAGAGCATAACTAAATAAAACAGAAACATGAAGAACAACACAAAAGATCAATGAAACAAAAAGTTGGTTCTTTGAATTTTGAGAAGATTAATAAAATTGACAAACCTTTAGCAAGACTAACTATGAGACGAGAGAAGACCCAAATAACAAAAATTAGAAACAAAAAAGGTGACATTAAAACTGACACCTCAGAAATACAAGGAATCATTAGAGACTACTATAAACATCTACATGCCAACAAATTTGAAAATCTGGAGGAAATGGATAAATTTCAGGATGCATACAAATTATCAAAACTGAGCCAAGAAGGTATAGAAAATCTGAACAGACCAATAACAATAAAAGAGATTGAAGCTGTTATCAGAAGGCTGCCAACAAAGAAAAGCCCAGGACCAGATGAGTTCACTGCAGAGTTCTACCAAATCTTCAAAGAGGAACTGATACCAATTCTCTACAAACTGTTCCAAAAGATTGAAACAGATGCCATTCTCTCAAACTCATTCAGTGAGGCAAATATCACTCTGAAACCAAAACCAGACAAAGATCCTCAAAAATAGAAAACTACAGGCTAATATCCTTGATGAATATAGATGCAAAAATCCTCAATAAAATACTAGCTAACAGAATACAGCAACACATACACAAAATTATACACCATGATCATGTGGGATTTATCCCAGAGATGCAAGGTTGGTTCAACATATGCAAATCAATAAATGTGATACAACATGTTAATAAAAGCAAAGACAAAAACCACATGATCATCTCTACTGATGCTGAAAAAGCATTTGACAAGATTCAACATCCTTTCATGATAAAGACTCTTTACAAGGTAGGCACAGACGGAAAGTATCTCAACATAATTAAAGCCATATACGATAAGCCCACTGCCAATATCATCCTGAACAGGGAAGAGCTGAAAGCTTTTCCCTTAAAAACAGGAACTAGACAAGGATGCCCACTCTCACCACTCCTATTCAACATAGTGTTGGAAGTACTAGCCAGAGCAGTCAGAGAAGAGAAGGAAATAAAGGGCATCCAGACTGGAAAGGAGGAAGTCAAGCTGCCCCTTTTTGCAGATGATATGATCCTATATATTGAACAGCCTAAAGCTTCTATAAAAAAACTCCTAGAGTTGATAAACGATTTCAGCAAAGTTACAGGATACAAAATCAACACACAAAAATCAGTAGCATTTCTGTACTCCACCAGTGAACATGCACAAAAAGAAATCAAGAAAGCCCGTTTACAATAGCCACCAAAAAAATAAAATATTTAGGAATAAAGCTGACCAAGCATGTGAAAAATCTCTACAAAGAGAACTACAAACCACTGTTGAGAGAAATTAAAGAGGACACAAGAAGATGGAAAGATAGCCCATGCTCTTGGATTTGAAGAATTAACATTGTGAAAATGCCCATATTACCCAAAGTGATCTACAGTTTCAATGCAGTCCCCATCAAAATTCCAATGGCATTTTTCTGAGATGGAAAAAGCTATCCAGACATCTATATGAAACAACAAAAGACCACGCATAGCCAAAGCAATCCTGAGCAAAAAAAAAAAAAAGCTGGAGGCATAACACTACCTGACTTTAAACTATATTACAGAGCTATAATAATCAAAACAGCATGGTACTGGCATAAAAACAGACACACGGATCAATGGAACAGAATAGAGAACCCAGAAATTAACCCATATGCCTATAGCCATCTGATTTTTGACAAAGGCAGCAAGTCTACATACTGGGGAAGAGACTGCCTTTTCAACAAATGGTGCTGGGAAAACTAGATAATCAAAAGTAGGAGAATGAAACTAGACCCATATCTTTCACCATATACCAAAATCAACTCAAAATGGATTAAAGAATTAAATATACACCCTGAAACAATAAAACTCCTTAAAGAAAACATAGGGGAAACACTCCAGGAAATAGGAGTGCGTATAGAATACATGAATAGGACCCAAAAAACACAGGCAACTAAAGGTAAAATAAACAAATGATATTATATCAAACTAAAAAGCTTCTGCACAGCAAAAGAAACAATCAACAGAGTGAAAAAACAATCAATAGAGTGGGAGAAAATATTTGCTAAATATACATCTGACAAAGGATTAATATACAGAATATACAAGGAATTCAAACAACTTTATAACAAAAAAACAAATAACCCATTTAAAAAATGGGCAAAAGAGCTGAACAGACATTTCTCAAAGGAAGATATATGAATGGCCAACAGACACATGTAAAAGTGCTCAATATCACTCAGCATCTGGGAAATACAAACCAAAACCACACTGAGATACCATCTCACTCTAGTTAGGATAGCTAACATCCAAAAGACTGAGAATCATAAGTGCTGGAGAGGTTGCAGAGAAAAAGGAACTCTTATCCACTGTTAGTGGGGCTGCAAAATGCTGCAGCCTTTATGGAAAATGATATGGAGGTTCCTCAAACAATGACAGGCAGATCTACCATATGACCCAGCAATCCCACTGCTGGGAATACTCCCAAAGGAATGGAAATCATCATGTTGAAGGGATACCTGTACTCCAATGTTCATTGCAGCTGTATATACAATAGCCAAGAGCTGGAACCAGCCCAAATGTCTATCATCTGATGAGTGGATAAGGAAACTGTGGTATATCTACACAATGGAATACTATCTGCTATAAAAAAGAATGAAATACTACCATTTGCAAAACATGGATGGACTTAAGAGAAAATTATATTAAATGAAACAAGTTAGGCACAGAAAGAGAAATACCACATGTTCTCACTTATTTGTGGGAGCTAAAACTTAATAAATAAACACAAAAACAAATAAAGGGTGGGGGGAAGAAGACAGAATAACCACAAAAATTCCTTGAACTATTTAAGCCAAGTGCACAGATTTGATGTGTGTGGGGGGGCGGGGGGGCAGTAGGAGGTGGAGTGGAACAGGTAAAGGGGCATGAAAATCAAGTACAATGTATTTTGAGAAGTAAAATTAAATTAAAAAATAATGAATAAATAAATAAATAAATAAAAGAATGCTATGCTATGACATTGACCATTAGTCAAAGGATCAAGAATGGCTCAAAAGAATGTGTACTGTGCAAACCTTCTAGGATAGAAAGGCTAGCTAATGCACAGAGAACATTCTTTATCAAGGGTACAGTAGAGCTATGAGGTGCCACCTGCCAAATGACCAGATAGTTTGAATTTCCCACCTTAAATTTCTCAAGTAACAAGATACTATAACATGCCCTCCATTGGCTAATGGACCAAAATCTCTACTTAAGTGCACTGAACTTCTGAGGCACACTAAACGGTTCAGATCTCTTACTGCATGGGAGAAGAAATGACTTAAGGTTTAGTTGTTCAAGGACTTGAAAAGGGCATCCAGGCCCGGTCTCCTTAAGAGTTCATCATACCTACTAGAATACTTTCAAACAAGTTAATCACATGTATGTGTGCGTGTGTACATAAATATATAAACGTGTGTTTTTTGTTGTTGTTGTTTGTTTGTTTGTTTTTCCCTTTAAGTTAAATGTTTCTTTTTCACTCTGTCTTAGGCTACAAGATAGGAACAGGGCTACATATGACCTCTGACAAAAGTTATTTCCCAGTACCAAGCAACCTCAGACACACTGAAGGAACAATCAGAGGAAAATCACTAGATATGCGAAAAGATTCTATAAAGTTTAAAAAGAAACCAATCTCAAGAATCAAAGTAAAGGGAAGCTATAAAACATTCCTTGACCACAATGCAAATAATAAGAACAACATCAGGGAAAGAAGCAATTAACCAAGAAAGGAAGGAACATGCTTGAAATTAAGGAAAATAAGTAAAGAAGAAACTTTTCTAAACAACTCCTGAATCAAGAGGAAATCAAAACCACAATGATAGCCTACGTAAAAAATAATGATGAGAACACCAGGTATGGAGAGGTGATACAAAATAACCAAAGCTATAATAATACTTAACTAGAATATGAAATTCAGAGCTTAAGAATATGCAGATACCCATTTCTGCAAAACACCCAGAGCAGGAATTCTTAACCATTCCATTTTTGCAACAGCCCATCACTCTTAGAGAATGTCTAAGGAAGAGACTTAATCTCTATTCTAAGGATTTAACTCCTAGAAACTGCAGAGAAAAATTTTCTGTATATGCGAGTTGTGTTTGGGCAAGTTTCGGTTAATCAGGCGTTATTTGTTTTCGTATACCCCGTTAGACTAGAATCTGATACCCAGAAGGCCCGCACACCTCTGAATGACACTATCCAACAGACCAAGTAGCGCTGGTGAGGCACACCCCTCTGTGCCTTTGTGCCTTTCCCGTGCAATTCCTTGAATGTTTGACTCTAGCTATTCTGCAAGAAACTAGAGTATATGAACATAATAACAGTGGTTATAGAACTAAGATAACAAGGAAATACAACTTGTTGCAGGATTTAAAAGACCAATGATAGGACATGTAATAAAAACTGGCAAAGTAAAGGAATGTTACTCTATCCTACCCCACTGAAACCCACCACAAATAGAAAGAATCCAAGAAAGAGCCAGGAGAAGAAAACTCCATCCTTGATAAAACTAGGAATAGGGAGGAGGAGAAGGAAGAGGAGGATGCAGGAAGAGAAAGAGAAAGAGAATGGGGGGAGAAGACAGACTGCAGGGCACGTTAGAGTGGGGGCATCTCTTAACCCCACAGACCCCGAAGCTTGAGCACAACTCTACCCAGCACAGATCATAGAACAGGGAGCAGCAGGTCACTATAGGAGGCATTTTTAAGCCTCATTTGTGGCTCCATTTTATGTTTTCAGCTTTGTTTCTATTTTTCCTTTACTGTTATTTATCATTCTATACAGGATATAAATCAATCATCAATGAAAAATCAATGCATAGTATAATACACAACTTCCACAATGATGACCCTGAGTCATTAGTAAATGATTACATTGCTTATTTTTTGCTCAGGAAGGAAAAGAAGTACATAAGATATTTTAGACATAGTTCATCACAAAATGTTGGGAGTTTGGTGCTGTTAAGGATATATACCAGGCTACTATGAAATGCTGCTGTCTAGAACCAGACTGGGGCTGGGGGGGAGGGTGGCGCCTCCCCTCTCAACTCTGAGTGTCTGGTCCTCCGCACAGTGCCTCAAATGCCTCCCAAGGGAATGGAACCCCTGAGAGTCCCAGACAATGGGAACTTTAACCCCATGTAAATATTATGACATGGTGCAGTGAAATGAGAAGGTTACTCAAAATGTCTACCTGGCTTGGAAAATGCCATTCTGTAACCTTCTGGCCAACAGTTGGTTGGAGATGAAGGTTTACCTGCTCCCCTGCTTTTACCCTCTACCTGAACGTCTTTCCCATCAGTTGCTGGCTTCTCTTCCTAATCAGGCCAGTAGGAGGCTCCTCTGTACCTACAGGCCACGCTGGAGGGGAGGCAGCAAACACATGGTGCTGTCCCATCAGGAGATCCCCAGCTCACATTGTTTCTAATGGTCTACACAGCAGAAGCCATTTCTGGCTCTTACATTTTGCCTCCTCCAAGAGCATCTGTTTCAAACTCTGCAGCTGCTGGGTGTATGAGTCCATTTCTGTTGCTTAGAACAGAAGACTTGAAAGTGGGTGATTTGTAAAGGAACAACATTTATTTCTTACAGTTTGGAGGCTGGGAAGTCCAAGGTCCAGGGAATACATCTTGGTAGGAACTCTTGATAGGGCCCCCTGGTGACTAAGGTGTCACATGGCAAGAATGAGCTGAGCAAGAGAACTGATTTTCTCACTCACTCTCCTCATAAAGCCATCAGAACCACACGCTTTGCTCCATGAATGTATCAATCCACTCACAAGGGCACAGTCCTCACAATCACCTCTCAAAGGCCCCACCTTTCAAATACCATAATTGGATTTGCCACTCTCACAACACTCTTATGATGGGGGTTAAGTTTCTAATACATGAACTTTTGGGGGACACATTTAACCCACAGCAAGAGGGAAAGGCCAAAACTTAGGCGCCAGGGAGACTGAGGTGAGGACCAGCGTGGGCACTTGTGCTACATGCGACAGTGGGTGAATGGCTCAGCCCCTTTCCTCCTGTGTGATAGGGAGTGCCCGGTCCCTACCCAGAGAGACGTGGCTGTGAGGACGAATGAGAGAAAACAAAGTGCCTCCCACAAGCCCTGGCTCATCGTGAGTGCTTCACAGACAGCAAGCACCTCCCTGTACAGCTTGCACCCTTCTTTCCCTCTGCAGGGTTGCTCCAAGCAGCCGGGGACAGAATAGTTCAAGCTGCTGCCTTTTGTTTTTTATTTAAACACACTTAGTGCATAGCACATAGAATACTTCTTAACATTTTATTTTGGATATCATTTTAAATTAATTCTGCTCAAAGGTTCAAGCACCGTCAAGGCGACAGTCTACGCTAACGGGTGAACCGTCAGTTCACCTCAGCTATGGCAGGACCAGGGCCACTGTGGACTGACGGATTAGGAAGGACCCTTGCCACCAACAACACAGAGCAGCAGGCACCCCTCCCATGCTGATTCCATGTGCCCCAGGAAATCTTTGGTGATGTGGCTTTCTTTGAATTTCACCTATACAGAGACGTGTTCATAACAATGCAAACTTCTGGATTACTTAATACTTTTCATTGTAAGTTAACAAAGTATCTCTTGAAAGTCATTCAGTGTGCACTGGCTGAGTCTGGTCAACTGTGGAACACTGATAAGATGGAGTTTTGGAATCTCCAACACCACCCATAGTAAATTCCCTCTTGGACTATGGCAATTCAACAAGATAAAATGAGCACAGGCCCTAACAACCTGATCTAGTCAGTTCCTTCACTTTTAGACATCAAGTGAAACTGACTTGCCTGTCAGCATTAACAGAATTACGTGAGTCTCACCCTTGGAGAGGTTCACCTGCAAATGTGCAGGCCATGTTCGAGGCAATTCTTGGGGTGCCAGTCACAGGCTGAGAAGTCAGCAGTGACCCCGGGGGTCATGTAATGGGGTGCCCTGACCACCAGCACATGTAACAGCCCTGGCAGCTCACAATGAAACACACAGGTTTACAAAACCATAATTAGAGAATCCTTTGTAGTCCATTGATGGACAAAAAGATACAGAAAATGTGCATATACTTACAATGGAACGCTATTCAGCCTTTAGAAAGAAGGAAATCCTGTCATTAGCGACAATATGGTTGGTTCCAGAGGACATTATGCCAAGTGAAATAAGCCAGACACAGAAAGACAAAACCACATGATCTCACTTATATGTGGAATCTAAAATAGGCAAACACATAAAAGCGGAGAGCAGAATGGTGGTTTCCAGGAGCTGCAGGGAGAGGGAGATGGGGAGATGCTGGTCAAAGAGTACAAAATTTCAGTTGTGCAAAGTAAATAAGATCTGGAGGTCATCTACTGTACAATACTGCATTGTACACTACAAACTTGCTAAAACGGAAGATCTTACATAAAGTGTTCTTGCCACAAAAGGAAAAAAAGGGTGTGGGTGGGTGGGAGGAAACTTTTGGAGTGACAGATAAGCTTAGGGCATTGATAGTGATGACAGTTTGACAGTTTCACAGGTGTAAACTTCAAACACATCAAGGTGTACACATTAAATATCTGTCACTTTTTCTATGTCAATCATACCTCAATAAAACAGCTTCAAAAAAAAAAAAAAAAAAAAAAAGATTCCTTTGGCTTCTAGTTCAAAATGATGACCTGACAATATCTACTCATTTCCCAACCAACACAAAGCCCACTGAAAAAGAAGCATGAAAATTCAGAAAGGAATAAACCTCCAATAGCAGAGATTAGGAATATCAGGCAAAACCAAAAGACAAAAGATTTCAATACATTTCCAGGTGGCAGAAGGTGTATGAAAATGTGCTGATGGATAAAACGGAGGGGAGAAAGTTGTCCAGAATATGCTACAAGAGTGGCTGCAGGGAAGGTGGGAGCTACCTCAATCCCAGAGAGGCTTTTGGCTCAAAATTAACATGCGACTAAAAATAGGTAAGTTATAGGAAATCTGAATAAGGAATTATACATACCCACCCTTCTCCCCAACACAGAGAATAAAGCCCTCTGGGGTGAGCTAAGACTTCTAATTGGTGCTATCAAGTAAAGACATCTTCATTCAGGCACTGGGGGCCTCCTTCCACCCAGAAACAAAGTCTGCCAGGTAATGAGGCTGCCCATGTATGGAAGCCCCTGGACAGCTTACCTCTCAGGCAAGAGGGCTAGTGAGAAACACCTGCTCACATCACATGGCAGGAACCCAACCTGGTTACACAATCTTTCCCTCTTCAGTGTGAACTGAGAACCAAAAATGGTGGTGATGATGGTGATGGTGATGATGATGATGCAGATGATGACAGCTAGCATTTACTGAGCATTTGCTATTTGCCTGGCACAATACTAAAAACATAACATGTACTGACTAATTTAATCCTCAACACCTCTAGCAGGTAGATACCATTATTATTTAAGAATTTTACAACTAGGAAACTGCAAAGCCAAGATTCGGCCCAAATCTGAGCCAGTGACCAAACTTCTTCAGAACTAAGCTAAACTACCAATATATAAGGAAAGCTAGTGGCATGAAAGACCAAATATGCACCTCAGAGTACACAGACAAGCAAGGGACCAGCACTTTGAACTTAAAAATGAACTATAATGTACTCACGGATACATCCTTAAAACAAGAACAGCATACTATGAAAAAGGGAAGTCAAAGGCTAAATAAAATACAACATTTAACTCAGAGGCTGGAAAATAAAGAGACCTCCCAGAAAGTCAAACAAACCAGACAAAGAGATAAAGAGTATGAGAGACAAAGGAAAATCCAGGAGGTCACTGTAACAGAAGTCATAATAAGAGAACTAAGAAAATGGAAGAAAAGACTTTTTCGAAGAAAATCTCTCAGACCAAAGGATCTAAGTCTTCAGTTGGTAAGGGTCCCCATTAAGTGTCCAATATAACCAATTAATAATAATTTTAAAAATCTCCCCCTTGGGATATATTCCTGTAAAATTTCAGAACACCAAGAATAAAAAATAGATCCTAAAGGCTTCCTTAGAAGGAAAAAACAGACCATCTATGAAGAAACAAAAATCAGTTCAGCATCAGGCTCTGCATCTCAGGTGCTGGGAAGCCCCACGTCCACAGGACAATGCCTTCTATATTCTCAGGGTGCTGATCTTCAGCCAGAAATGGACCCAGAAAGTGGTTTCTAGAAAGTTTACCTCCTACATTTCCATTCCTTTGATGATATTGAGAACTTACTCTAACAAAACTAGAAAGAAAACCACAGAATCCAAGAAACAGTGGCCCATCCAAGAAGGGCAATGAAGAAAAGAACCCAGATGACCACTGAGTCACGGGGAGGGAAGCGTAATCTCACATGGAAGAGAGCAGGTAACACCAGAAGATCAGGGAGGACTCCATGCAAAAGACAGAATGACGAAGGAAACATCTCAGCATATGATGAAAGCCCATTATCCTTTCTAAAAAGAAAAAGAAAAGGTGATCACAAAATCTAGGAAAAGCAAAACGCAGTACAAAGAAACCATGACTCAAAGAAAAAACTATGTAGCTGTGTTTTGGGGCCATTGTTGGAGTGCACATTTGCACAAATCCAGAAAGATCTGGAAACAGTGACCTTTGAGTAGTTCAAGCTGTCTGGAAGCCCTGAAATTGTATCTATCTGTAGAGATAAAAATGTTATTCTAGCATATCACATGTCCCAACAGTAACACTATTCATGGATTCTCTTAACTTACAGATTCAAATGAGAAGAAACCCAATGGAAAAGTCACTTGGGATTACCAGACAGAATGCAAATGTTTACAATCTTGACACTGTAGTAGTAAAAGGTGAACTGTCATCAAGGAGCTAGGGGTGGAGGAAGGTGAATAGAGTTGAGATACTCACGAAAGTGAACTGATCAAGAAATAAAGTTAAGTACATTACTTAAAATCACAAAGGCTGCCAAGAAGCAAAAAGTAGCAGAAGGAAGTCAGCAGAATTAGATAACTAAGAAAAATCCTCATGTTTCTTAGCAGAAAGTCAATAAGTAACTTACTAAAGTTGCTCCTGGGTACTGGGAGTCAGGAGGAAGGGGGGCGACAGTTGCTTTTCATCATCATCTTTTCATTTTGACCTGTTATTGTATGCATATTGTAAGTAAAAATGTTAAACTCATTCATTAAAATGTTACCTCTCATGTCACTTATTACTAAACTCTTTCTCTCTGGCATGTTAGCATATCTTGGTACCTAATGATATATCCTACTGTATTTATCGAAGCATATTCTCTTCCAATGGCACTCTTCCTTTAAAAAATGAGGGGTGTAGTTACTACTCCATATTTTGCTAGTCATAACCATATGATGAAATGAGATGCAGGCATTATTCAGACTGATTCACAAAGTTATTATCTCTCTCCTCTGCTTTATTCTGCCCTTCACACATCAACTATGTCTCTTCAGTGCAGCAAAATGACGCCATGGTATTGGAATGAAGCCGCAGTCCTCCAAGTCACCAGATGCTAATGTGCAGTAATTACATTTAAGAATCTGATCTACAAATCAAGACTGAATATTAATAAGGTCAGTGGCAAGGAGATATTGATGAGCAAAGCATGGGCTTAAAATCACAAGAAGAAACAGTACAGATAAACATTTTTAAAATCTTCAAAGCCGGTTTTAAACAATTTAATGAAAAATTAAGTTGTAAGCTAGAGATCTGATTTGGCAATAGCTCATGTTAGGGGAAAAAACTAAGGAGAGGGTTTATAATTAATCAAAAGCTTTAAATGAGGCAAAAGTCTAATGGGGCTGTTTTTAAAAAGCTTACACAGGAAATGCTAGACTACAGAACCGTCCTACTTCCCTAATCTAAACAACCTTCCTGACGACCCAAGTGGACTTCTGCATTACATGACAATGATGCTACTGGCTAGTAGGGCAGTTAGGCCAGCAGGAGCAGCCTGATTCAGCAGAGCTTGTGAAGTATTTGGATACTTTATTACAAGCATTTTAGAACTCTGTCTTGGAGCATCCAAATCCACTGAGGAACTCAGGCAAGGAGAGAGCGCTGGGCTCCTACTCTGGTTCAATCCTAATTGCTTTGAAGAAAAAGGGTTCCATTGCCAAATAAGGGTTTTTAAACCACTGTTAAAAGCTTTTTGCTCTAATTTTACAAAAGGAGTGGAAAATGGAAAAAATGAAAGTGCTAAAATTAATAATAAGCACAAGACTGAATATGGTTGAAGCAAAGATGAAATGTATTAGATATACCAAAGCTTTCTCTCTTTTTTTTTTTTTTGCCTCCATCAAATTATGCTCATCAGCCTTTGGCCAATACAGTGTATGTTCAACTATAAAAAGGAAAAAAGAACACTTAAAGAATATGTATAAAAAGCTAGAAATAAATGTCATTTTTAAAACTATCTAAAAAGCAAGAAATAATTAGGACTTTTTCTTTTTAATTATCTCTCAATGCATGAAATCTTCCCTATAACAGGTAAGTCTACCATTCTTCTTGATCCAATATTTTTAGGAATGCATATGTATGACAGTTCATCCTCAGGCCTCATTACCTTGAGAGCTGAGGCCATAGCAGGAAAAGTTCCATTGCACACCGCTTGGTCAATTCACACCTGAAGTACTGTTAACTGCAGGCCTGTCTGAGAAGTGCTGTTAAACAAGGATGTGTTCACAGAGGAGGACCAGAATGGTGAAGAATCTGGAAACACTTCATACAAAGAATGGTCAAAAGAACTGAGGATATTTAGCCTGCAAAAGAGACGATTAAGAGAAGAATTTAAGACAGCCAACATGTTCTGAGTCTCTACTTCCACGTTCATATTCATATGAGGAAATAAAATATGAATGAGTTACCACCTTTGCCCTCCTGGAGCTTACATGATAGCAGTTTCCAAATATTTGTCACGATGTTAAGTGGCATGACAACCAAGAACTTGGACAAAGGAGAGAAACTTAAAAGAGAAAGTTGAACTTAACAGAAGAAAAATTGTTCTTCTTAGAAGAATTCAACTGTTGATATTCAGATATTAATTTAGTTATTCATTTAAACAGCATTTATCGAGACTGAATGACTATCAATAATCAAGGAATTATTGGCAAAGATAAATTCGGGATTCAGGTGGTTAGCCACCCGGGGACTGGAGGGAGTTGGCAGGGGGGAAGGGGAGCAGGACAAGAACCATATGGTTGGAAGTAAATTATTATCATTTCCCTAGCTTTTATCTAGGGTAAAGGATTTGGGATACCAACACAAAAGCTAAACAAACATAAATTGATAGCAGACTGTGAAAATATATCAAGAATCTAAGATTATGACCAATGAAATTTCGCAATTAACTAATTTTTTTTTTAAAGGAAGCAATTCTTGAATCAAATATGAGTTAGACTAAATGAGTGGACCCTAGACTTTGAGGTTAAATATACTTGCCAAACTGCCCTTTCTGTACCCCCTCCAATAAAACAGGGAAATCATTTAGGTTGTCACATAAAATATTTTTAAAGACTATTTTAATAACAAAAAGCAGAAGAGGCAAAAATCTCAGTATATTGGACCTATAGAATACATTTGGTTTTAAGAAGCCACCAGTGTCTTTATTTTTCCTACTTTGCTGTGAATGAGTGAACGTCTGCCTGTACCATGCACTGGCATTAGGAATCCACCAGATTACTTCAACTCCAATGTCCCTTCCAAGGATCATCTAACTGTATATTGTAATTGTTTCCCTAGCAGTAAAAGGGCGAAAAACTTAAAATCCAGTGATAAATATCATGGACTTTACCAGAAACAGCACAGTTAACCAGAGAAATGACCATGCCCCTTAATATCTCTGGGTATAATTCAAGAAGACTAAACTTTGAAGGTTTCCTTCATTAACGACATCTTACACCAGAGATCCATTCTGCCAAGAAACCTATAGATGCTCTGGATATAGATGTTCTAGCTCCTCTATTGCCAGAGCCCTTTCACTTTATGGTTAAAGAGATCCTCTTGCTTTCTAGAAATCACCTACAGACTGGTCAGAACCCATGATGCAGAGAGGTTTCCAGCACGGCATAGGACTTGTCTTACTTGCTGTCTCCGTGGTCTGGAGAGAGAAGCATGTCAGGAGCCTAGTTTGGGATTAGGTCAATAAACCCTTCTGAGAACTGCCGAGTACCAGTCTCCTGAGTAGCTGGTTATGATAAAAATCCTAAAAACCTGGTATGTATGACTCCAGAAAGCCTCTTGCCATGATAATTCAAGTTCTTTAGTTATCCCCCAATGTTAGGCACATCGCTGAGGCTCCATAAACACAACAGACTGATTTTTGAAAGATTTTTGACTTCTTATTTTAAAAAATCCAATTCATTAGGAAAAACTTGTCCTTGCTTAAATATCAGGAATAAAACATTGCTCCAGATTATTCAAAATATGTTATCATGGCTCTCAAAACCAATTACAGGAATGTCAATAAATATGAGAATTAAAACTCAATTGCCCTAAAGCAAGAAAAAGAAGGTCAAGTATGGAAAGACTACAAGAGTACTTCAAAAAGTTCATGGAAAGATTTGGATTATCTTCCAATTTCATTTTTCCATGAACTTCTGAAGTACTGTCATACAATGCTGAACCATTCAGACACAGCTGCTTTATTTATGGACTGACAAAAGCATTAGAAAGCAAATTACAAAAGTGGCTACTAATATCAACAAATTTACTGATGCAGCTGATACAATGGAAACATTAAAAAGTCAAAAGAAATAGG
Organism: Cynocephalus volans; assembly: GCF_027409185.1. Taxonomy (NCBI): domain Eukaryota; kingdom Metazoa; phylum Chordata; class Mammalia; order Dermoptera; family Cynocephalidae; genus Cynocephalus; species Cynocephalus volans. The sequence continues at coordinate 60,686,961 of NC_084462.1, forward strand.
TTGAAAGCTGGAAATCACTAGTTAACAGGCATGTGGGCTGAGATAAATCATTTACTCTTCCTAAGCTTCCAACTCATCAAGTGGACGTAACAGTATGTGTCCTACCTTCACCACAGAACTGTCCTCAGGAACAAAGTGCGAGCACATGTGAAAGTGCTATGAAGACTACGACCCCATTTAGAAATAGACTGCATTGCTATTTTTCAAATCTTTGAAGGCTATCAGGCTATCTATCTCTACAAACTCACTCATTTCTTCCCCTCCTTCCTTTCAGTTTTTTAAAAATTTGTTTTACCAAACTTACATGTAAGCACTTTGCAAACACTCTCTCACTCTCTCATTTACCCTACTGTCATTTCCCCATTTCACAGAAGAGGAAACTGAAGCATAGATCAAACAGCCAGGCAGGTGGTCTGGCTCTGCTGTCCTTGCTCTTAACCTCTGCACCACGAGGCTCACCTAAAGTTATCAACGTTTCTGTTTACTAATCCTCAGCCATCTTCATCTCATCAGAATCTACAATACAAATGGTAAAGCAGTAAGAACCTCCCAATCCAAGTGTTAAAAAGGAACCCAAGTGGCTATCTCACCAGAAAAGAATAATTTTTCTTCCTTTCATTTGATTTCCAACAATTCAGGAGACATTTTATGCCTTCAGAATACAGTTAGACTACAATACAGAATTCCAAGGGGGAAAGTCGCTCCAAGGGTATTCAAAGTCATCTTTTCAAATGCAAATTGAATTTTTTTTTTGTACTGTAGAAGATTGTACCTAGCATCTAACTCAGCATCAGACACACATCAGGCACTCTATTTGTTGAAAGACTGAAATTTCTAAACATTTTAATTTATTATCATGCTCAGATCCTATAATTCTCAGAAAAGAAAATCCAAAAACATTAAGTAACAATATTAATCAAGAGCACTACTATGTAAACTTTTAATAATGCATCCTTTTGCACAAAAATGAGAGCATGTGCTCCTGGATTTGTGTTTCGAAACTATATAAAATCTTAAGGACATTGAAAACAAAAAACAGACATTGAAAATTGATAAATAACAAGCAGAAATATAAGTTCTGATATTTTCTTTCTGTACCCCAGTGTACAGTCTTGAGCATCTCCCAGGATGCTCAGCTCCCATCACCTGGGAGACCACTGATGTAGTGAATTTCTGATTTTAGAACAGTTCACGCTCAGGCTGCCTGGGTTCAAATTCTAGCTTGCCTTTTAACTCAGGGTGACCCAGGGTAAGTCATCCACCTTTCCTGGTCTTCAGTTTCCACATCTGTGAAATGGAGACCACAACAGTCCCTGCCTCAAAGATGTGACGATGATTAAAATTATGGAATGTGTGAAATGGGCTTAACACAAAACAGACATTCCATGAATGCTGGCCAAACCACAACTGGCATCTAATGCAAACCTCCTGTTTTATAAATGGAGTCAATGAGGCCCAAAGACTATCCAAGCTTACACCTCAATGGCTGACCGGAAGCCACAGGTCTTCTAGCTCAGGACTAGTGCTCTGTGTACCGCATCCACTAATTCTAAGTAAACGCAACACCCCACTGAAGTGCCCTACCTGTCTACCTTCACAAGGATGATGCTGAAAAAAAAAAGGGCTTTGATAACTGTTTGGTATTAAGTCTATTTACTATCTCCCTTTGCTCTATGCTCATATTGCAATCCACCCTCCAATAACGGTAAGGCGTGTTACCACAGCTTGGTTCTGAGGCTGGCCTCATCACTCTGCCTGCATACAGGTATGGATGGCAAGAAGATACTGCTGGGAGGTGAGACAGCTATGATTTGTGCATTTCAAAGCATGTTCATTTTTCCTTTAAAAAACCAGACATATACAAAGTACTAATAATAGAATAGGGGTGGAGTGTGAGTGGAGCCGTGGATGCTACGAGACTGGTAAAATGTTAATAACTGTTGAAGGTAGATGACAGCACCACAGGGTTTATTTTTATATTTTCTTTGCTTTGTACATAACTGGAGATTTCTCCATAACAAAGTTTAGTTTTGTAATAAACACTACAGCAAAAGAAAAAAAGATAGTGAGTGCACAGCTCTCATGGATCTGAGGAAATGAAGCCAATACATGGGCAGTCATGAAACTACAGACAACATTTTTTAATTCTGCATTCTTTTCATTGTCAACTGGCAATTGCAAGTATATGCACGTTCCTCAATAATAACAATCACAAGAACTTTTTCCAAGTATTATAAAAACATGCTAGAATGAGATGGCTGTTAAGACACATACTGAGGACCTTGGGTATTTCACTGGGAGTAGCTGGACTTGTATGCACTGCTCACCCACATAAGACAAGAAAGACAAACATCCCCCTTCTCCTGTAAGTGCTCCTGTCACCCTTCTTGGACCTCACCCACACACAGGTGAGGTTTTCCTTAAGAAAACAAGCTTTGTTTTCCATAAGGAGGGCCAGGCCTCCAAAGGATCGGATGGTGAGTCCTTATCACCCCTTTGACCTCCCCTCAGCTGGGTCACATGTTCACACCCAACCCTAGAGAAAAGACCTCATCATGGAGCTGGGACTGCAAACTCTACCTGACTGAAACCTCCATTCCCAGAATAAAAGGAGATTAAGACTCAAATCTTGACCTTGAAAAGAAGGAGCACAATACAAACATCACCTTTCAGTGATTCTATCCAGTCGTCCACCTGACACTTGAGGGCCTTCTACACTCTGGGTGAGCCTAAGAAGAATCAGATACTGTCTCCGTTCTCAAGGAGATCACATTCTTACAGAGGAGTCAGAAACAGGCATAACCAACCCAAGCACCAGGTGATAAGAACTAGAACAGAGGTAAAATCAGAGTTATGCAAGCAGAGAAAGGGAAGTCCACCTTGTTGGCAACACTTTGTATGGGAGACAGTGAACAAGCACAGAAGGGATTCTGAACAGCTCTGACAGCCAGAGAAGGGCATTCCAGGTAAAGAGCACAAAAAAGTCAAGGCATTTTTTCTTTCATAAATACACAGGCAGCAGTCTTTCATTCTGCAGCACTTTTCACAAAAAGAAATGATGGAAGAGACAACTCCTAAGAGATTTAGACTCCAACTATTTGGGGTGTTAATTAATTAACTTTGCAGTTCTTTAGTACATGTGAAGGTAAGAGGATAACTCAAAAATAATAAATGAACAGATTTAGGAGATCCAGGTGCCTGCAAAATTGCCCAAGAAATTCTTGTCCCATTTTCAGTTCAGAGAGGAAATAAAGGAAGACAGGCAGGAGGCATTATGCAAATTAAAAGTGTAATCTTCCCCGTACTCAATTCTGTAAAAGTAGTCATTTTTTTCTCACGTTATATATATCAAGAAAGGCTGGTCCACATTGAGTCAGTATGAGTGTTTTTCAAAAATAATCAAGTGGAAGCCAGGAAGCACACAGTAATGAAGGACCTCTAGCAAAACTGCCATGCACAGGAGAACTGGGAACTCACACGTGAGCTGCATGGGCTGCTACAGCCAGCATGGAGCGATCCTGCTGCCCTCCGGGGTGCCCGAAGATCACAAGGGAAACCAGGCACAGAGAGTGACCAAAGAGGCACAACCCAGGAAAGCAGAACAACTTGACACCATGGTGCTCTCTCCCAGTGAGGGAGTCACTCAGTGATTCACATGAGCGTCTGATCCTCCAACACAGCGGGGCTCTTTCAGCGGCCTGGTGGAAACTCTGGTCAAAGATGCCATGGAACCAGATGAATGCACTGAACAGAGCTCATACAGATTGACCTTGGCAAGGGTAGGGGACAGAGGCAGGTCTATTCCAGGTGAAACTGCCAATTCTTTCAGAAGTGTTTTGGTTTAATTGCTTTCCTTCTTTGTTTTTTGTTTGTTTGTTTATATAAAACTGATGTTTATTTTCCATCAGCCTTCTCTCCATTGTGCTTAAGAGCCTCCTTTCCACTGTGTGTGGAAGAGCAGCTTAAGATCACTCAGTGGTTGTTTCTACCCATTCAACGGCCTGAGCAGCCTTCAGTAGGGACCTGCTGAATAGGCCCAGAGGGCATCTGTGTGCCTTCAGACCAGCCTGCGACCTCAGGTGGAGCAGCAGTAAACTTAAGAGCTGCAGCAGTCCCTTCACCCTGCAATTCCTCCTTGGTCACAGCTTTTTCCGCAGAGGCCTACTCTTCCCTGTTTAATCTCTTCAGGACCTCTGCAGAAGTAGAGATCAGGCCTGACCACCCACGGGGGTTCATGGGAGATGGTGCCACGTATGCACAGCACTTCTTGGCCACATCCACCACCTTAGAGCCACTGAGTGAGCTCCCCTGTCACATGCAATGGCTACATCCACATAGTGCAGAAGAGAATCTGTGTTACACAGAGCAGTGGCAGGCAGGTTAACACAAGATGCCTCTGTGAGAGGCTGGGGGTCAGCCCTAGGATCAGTAACCACCAGAAGACACAGCTCCCAGAAGGCAGCCTGTCTGATTAGTGAAGGTTTCAGAAGTGAAGCGGCCAGCAATAGGAGCGGCTCCAGTGGCAGCAGAAAACCTCAGCACAGCCCGCTGGCCAGTATTTCTGGAGGATATGACACTGACATCAGCAGAGTTTTCAATGGCAATGATGGCACGAGCTGCCAGCAAAAGCTTCTCCCAGGTCCTCTTCAGATTTATGATGTGGATGCCGTCACTATTCCTTTTGTAGACGTTCCATTTGGAAGTCAAGGTTGTGGCACCTAAGTGGGTCCATGCTGCAAGAAATTTGAAAGCACCCTCTTCCTTCATTTGCTGAATATTGAGGGCTCCAAGTACTGTCAAAGGTTCCTTTTAAGTTATGATGGGAATCCAGAACAAGCCATACAGACCCCTCTCTAGGTAGAACAGAAAGCACTTTTCCTTCTTTGACGAGACGATATTCTGTTGCTTACTCTACACCTCCACTTAAAGATTAGATGAGCATCTCAGACTCAATGAATCCAAAGCCATATGCCCGATCCATGCCCCGCCCCCAAATCCTGAGCCCCTCACAGCTCTCCCCATCTCAATGCATAGCAGCAACTCTGTTTCCTCTTGCTCAAGTCAAAATCCTTATCGTTTTCACTCCTCTTCCCCACTCTGCATCAGCCAATACTGTTGGTTCTACCTTTAAAATACATCCAAAATCTGAGCACTTCTCAGCACCTCTGCCACTACCACTCTGGTCCAAGCCACCATCATCTCTCACCTAAAATACTGCAGTCGAATCCTAATGGGTCTCCTCCCTTCTTCCCGTGGCACACCACTCCCTCCGATTTATCATCAACACAATACAGAGTGATCCCTTTTGAAACTCAAGTCAAATCATGTCACTTTTCTACCCAAAGCCTTCCAATGGCTCCCATTTCATGCTGCACAAGCCAAAGTTTTTGCAATGGTCTGTAAGGCTCTAAATGAGCCCTCTCCCCACCCCACCCCCCACCCATTACTCAGTCCTCAACTCATACTATTCTATTCTCCTGTCTTCTGTACCCGCTTACTTGCCCTGCTCCAGCCACCCTGGCTTCTTCGATGGTCTGTGAATCCGCCAACCATTCCTACACAAAGCTATCCCCTCACTGCTTTGGGCCAGGTGTCGTTATCTGGATGATGCATGCCCTCATCACCCTTTTATAATTGCAACCCACACACCCACTCTCTAATACTCCCATCACCTTGTCCTGTTCTCTGTTTCTTTCTAGCACTTATCATATTCCAATAAACTATCACTTACATAATTATTACTATTACTGTTTTTCATCAGCACTTGTGGATGGAAGCTTCACCAAAACAGGGATTTTTGTTTGTTCTGTTCTGGAAGACTCCCGGTCCATAGTGGGCACTTAATATGTTTATTAAATGAGCAGATCAAACAGGATATGAGGTGAGTCAGAAAGGGGTATTTCAGAACTCACAATCTTGGAAGTGGAGCATTCCATACGGCCACAGGTGTGCACTGTGGGGTGGTGGAGAAGGAGAATCATGGGAGAGGCCTGGAGCAGGGAGGCAGGCCTGCTGACAGGCTCTCAACATCCTAGAACAGTTAAGCTGCACAGGACCATAGCAGAAGGTAGAGTGAGAAAGAAAACCATGATCCACATGTGTAAATCTTTGAGGAGTACACAACCTGGAGATCAACAGCTACCAGTGGCTTTAAAAAGAGATCTATATGATATATTTACATGTATAATATATACATATATGAGGGGTCATCAAAAAGTTCATGGAAAGATTCATATTATCTTTTAATTACATTTTCCCACAAACTTTTTGAAGTACCTCCTATTTATAAAAGTATACCTGTATTTACTTCAAAATAAAATTTGAAAACTCTTGGTATAATATGGACTACAAGCTGCACAATGAATATTAATGCTCCAGGCAAAGGAGAATCACAGCAAGTTCTAAGGAGGTGATAATATACAACCATGAGTCACTATGTGGGGTCCTCCAACTGCCTCTCTCCACAACTTCCATGTCACAGTGTTTCTAAAATATAGACCACCACCCTTCGCACCAGGCCTGCTGGTTTTAAAATGGTGTAATCTGGGACTGCGCCAGACCTACCCTATCAGTCTTTGAGGATGGAGTCCAGCCCGTTTTAACAAAGCCCCGCAAGTAATTCTTACACTAAAGTGCGTGAACTATACGATCACCAACTCATTCTTTCATTTACTCAACAAATATTCGATGAGCACTCATTATGTGCCAGGCTGTACTGTTCCAGGGGCCGGAGATGAAACAGAGAGCAAAGCTGACCAGGCAGATGGAAGTTTACCCAGTTGCTGGGTAATCCACATGGAGGAGAATGTGAAGCAGGGGCAATGGGATAGCATAGTAATTCAGATACGAGTTATCAAGGGCCTGGATTAAGATAAAAAGGAAACAGATAAGAAACACATTCAAAGGAAAAATGATAGAACCTGTGGCTGACCAGATATTCAGATGAAGGACCAAGAGAACTCCCCAGCTTGAAGCCCAGATAAAGGGAAAAGAGGGAGACATGGTGGGAACAATGAAGAGCTGGGCTACCACACACTGAATCCCAGGTGTGGCAGGACGGCCCAGCAGGCACAGCGGGAAGCAGCTGGACCTTCGGACTGCAAACCCCCACTGAACTTCAGGGATGGAGACAGAGATGGGGATGCTCTCTGCAGCTCGATGACAGCCCAAGCTATCTTAATCCCTTTCTTGCAACTATATTTTTAGTTTAATGTATTCTTAATCTCGCTTTCTAGGGTTTCCTCAAAGTTTTTAGTGGGAAAAATTAATTCATTCCAATGAAATATATAATGGCATATTCATTTTTTAACTTACTTATTTTATCCAGCCTAAGTATATAATATAAAATAAGCTTAGGAGTGATGAACATGTGAACCGTCTTTTCCTAATATGTATATTAAAATTAAAATAGTATGAGTTTTACAAATTATAAGGACAACAGTGATAATTAAACATCACAGCAACCAAAACTGGAAAAGCTGAAATATCCTTGAGTTATTTATGACAATAGGGATAAATCGAATTAAGTTAAACCAGTATGCAAATGTCTTGTTCTGACACCACAGACTTGCAGTCAATATAATTACCTTTGCAGAGGGTTTAGTTATGTCCATGACAATCATTAAAAGCAGTCTGGGGCTAAGCTGAAATTCTCATTTGGTTATCAGCCATAATAACAGAAGCTTTAGCTAGCAGTTACACTTGCCCTCTGTAAAGTCATTCTTTGTGGCTGTATTCTAAACACAGGCTTGCTTCACATTTTTTTCTCCCAAACTAACTGCCCAGATTCATGGTAACCATTTAAAAATGTAAAGTGAAGGAGCAAACTAATAATTAGTACTAGGAGTTCTTTCTGCCTCTTTTTCCTTTGAAAATTTAAGCAGCACTTCGTTAACAAGTAATCTTGAGGTTGGACTCTTCTCAGTGGTTCAGCAAGTTAACTGATAAACAACAGTTAACCATTAGTCTGGGCACTGAATTCGAATGACTAGACTTCCTGAAAGCAGGTTTCCAATTTCACCACAGTGCCATGGTCCTTCAACACTCTGAAGTGAATCAATAATGTGGCAAGTTATCAATGAGCCCCATTACACAGAGCCTTGAAAACGCCACAGAAATCCGAAGCACAAAGCATTACAGTAGCATTTTTATTTTAGAGGGAGGCATGCAATTTAAGTCCCTCTGCCAACTCGAGGAAGAGGGAAAGATACCTCTCTCTACTGAATGTCGTCTCATCATCAGTGAAGAGCAACCAGAAAGTCCTGAATAGTGCAGATGAGACAGGGTTTTTCACCTTCTGGTTCTTGCCATTCCTGTCTCAGTGCTCAAAGACATCTCTGGTTCCTGCCCAGCTCCAAAGAGCTAAGTCTGGAAATAACAAAGGAGAGGGAGCAAAGGAGGAGTGGTTTGCAAAGCAATTGCAGGTGTTGGATTACAGGTAAGATTTCCTCTCCTTTAAAGACCTCCTGTGGGGATATAAACACCTTGGTAGATGAACTGCTATCAGATTTAAAATATTAAATGCATACCGTTCCCCAATGCTCTTGAGCCACAAGTAACAAATCCTCTTTCCCCCTGGCTGCAAATAAAACTAAAACATCTTTACTGTTCCTCTACATCCACACCCACTGAGCTAGGCTTGACCTGGTTATTCCTACCTACAGAGAATGGGGAAAGAAGACATTTCTTTAACACTCCTTCTGGTCTAAGCATCTGGTTTTCAGCATGATCTGAGCATTTAATTACAGCTCTAACAATTTTGTCAATAATCTTAGGCAACAATAACATCCCATTTGCTCTAGCACCTGACATGACGTGGTTTTGGCTATTATTATTATTGTATCATTGTCATTATATTATTTTAACTGAAGCTTGAAAAGGTTAGAAAACTTGCCTGCAGTCAAGCAGATAATAAGTGACACAGGCGAGACCTACACCCAGGTCTGTTTAACTCAAATCTGCCCCTTAACCACAAAAAACATCAGATAGCTCAGAACTGCAAGGAACATTCCTCCCTAGGTTACCCTTGAGACAACCTTGCCTGTGTTACTCTGACATAAGAGCCAGAAACCATCCAGCTGTAAATCACCTCATTGAAGAAATAACCCATTAAATCATTTCACGTGGCGGGGTGGGGTTGTCTCTAACCCGACTCTCACGAGTCACACAGAAGTCCGCTGGCATGGGGCAAAGTCTGGGCCTCTTCCTCTCCTGCCTCTTTTCTCCCTCCTTTTTCACCCACACCTGGTCCCACCAGGGGTTCAGAATTTCATCCACACCACAGACCCCTTCTCACCAGCGCCCCCTTGCCTCACAGTGGCCGGTGCGACATCTGTAGGGCAGGAGAAAGGAGAAGCAGAAGGGAAGAGACCTATTTTTCTACAGCATTCCACTTCCAGGCTGACAAAAGATACCCACACACGTGGCCACAAAAAGGCAATGATGTCACTGCTCCATTGACCTGGTTTAAGAGATTAACTGTGGTCTGCTCTCCAAGGTCGATGCTCTCTTGTTGAGTGAACTCCGTGTCACACACAGGGGCTGAGTAAAGCGAGGAGACGGTACCATGCACCCCTCCGCCACCACGGAGGAGCAGGAGCATGCCTTGCCAGTGCAGGAGTCTGGCCGCGCGTGCCCCACACAGAGCCCCCTTCTCTAGGGACTGCCCCCTCCTGTTGTCCCCATAGAGGTGGCCATGTGTCTTTACACTGCTTTAGCACCAGCTGTCGCTAGCTCGGGGGCATGAAGGAGGCAGCTGGGTGGCAGAAGGGTGATGTGCCAAGACCATGACCAGGGGAAAGGCTGGTCTGCAGAAAGCATAATGGGCCAGGCCCACAGAGAGAAGGGGACGTGGGGAGCCCCGCCAGCCTGCACGCAGGAAGCTGATTCTGGGGGATCTCACAAATATGAATGTGGCAATATCTTTTCAACCAGTGATTGATTTACTCTAGTGGGCTCCTGGCCACCAAAGATCTTTGACTAAAACTATCCACAGTAGTCCCCCTCTTATCGGCGGTTTTGTTTTCTGCAGTTTCAGTTACTCATGATACAATACAGTGAGATATTTTGAGACAGAGGCCACATTCACTTAATTTTATTACAGTATATTGTTAGATTTTATTATTAGTTATTGTTGTTAATCTCTTACTGTGCGTAATTTATAAATGAAATTTTATCATAGGTATGTATGTATAGGAAGAAACAGTACATATATGAGGGTGCTTCAAAAAGTTTATGGAAAAATTGAATTAGAAGATAATACAAATCCTTTATGAACTTTTTGAAGACCCCGATATAGGGCTTGGTACTATTTGCATCTCAGGCATGCACTGGGGGTCTTAGAACACATCCCCCACAGATAATGGGATGTAAAAAACCTCTCACATTCTACTTTTCTTCAACTCTTAACCAAATATAATTGGGGCTGATCTTTGTACACTGGCTTTTTGGACGTGTCTAAACTACTGTATCTCAACTCTGGCTGCATGTACACACACTCACGCATATACTCATATATAGATCACAAAGTTTTAATAAATCTACCTAGGAAATTCTAAAGTATAGAATTTAATAAATAAAATAAAGCCAGGGTTGAGATCCACTGTACCAGACTGAATCCACTTAGTTTCCCAGTGTAGTCAAGAAAAACAAATTCAAAACATTAGGTGCTTTCCCTGAAAATCACAAGAGACTTACAGAAGGCACCTCAGAGGCCATGTAGTTGGGTCACAGTACGTTGTTCCATGTTTTAACACAATGAAATGTGAAGCCCAAAAGAGTGAAAGGACTTGTTCAGGGTGACTGCTATGGTTTGAATATTTGTCCCCTCAAAACTCATGTTGAAATTTATAAATTACCCAGTCTCAGGTATTCTGCTATAGCAGCACTAATGGACTAAGACAGTGACACACAGAATTACTGGGAGTGCTGGAGTTAGAACTAATTTCCCTAGTCCACAAGGTTTTGTCTTTGTCTAACTTCTGTAAATCGCATCTTTTACACAAAACTGGGAACCCTGTTATTTAAAGCATTCTGTTATCCAAATAATTATCTCCTAAGTGTATCTGTATTGAGATTTTGTATTCCTGTACAAAGCCTTCTTGGAGTGAGCAGATTTATAGTTTAAACACAAGTCTAAGCAAAATCCAGTAGAGAGGGTAAAACTGCCAGCAAAATGAACACTGCAATTCCTAAAGCCAGATTGTGGAGTTCTAAGTGAGACAGAATAGAGAAGTTACTGAATTTGGAGAGATGGTGTGGAATAGAAGCAGTAGCAGAAGGTAGGGAGCCAACTTCAAGGTAAGCCCTAAGTAACTACAGTGTGATTTAAATGGCTTCTGCAGGAAAAAAAAAAAAAAAAAATGATACTCTTCCACCAACATGCCATGGCACCACTTGAGTTTTACGACTGAATTTTAGTTAAAAATGAATCATTAAGCGTAACCTAAATAAAAGCAAATATGCTTGGAAGAGAACACATTGAGTTATTGCCCACTAACAGAAAATAAAATGGTGTGTCATATCTTTTGCAACTGGATCGCTGGAGAAAAGTAAGGTCCCGCAAAATAGAAGCATGGCTAAGTAAGTTTTGGTGGGATGAAGGTGAGAGCTCAGATTCTAGTACTGCTAAAGAGAGAAAGCCTGCACAGCCAGCCATGGCAAGAGAGCCCGGAGGAAGGAAGAGGAGGCACCAGAGAGAAGGGCTCTACGTGAACCCCCAAAACACACTTGGCCTACTTCAGAGTTTCAACAGGTCTGATCTTCACAGTTGCGTTCTTCCTAATGGGATATTCTCATGTTGGCCACCTTGAATTGCAAGCCAACATTCTACAACCTTTCTAGAAACATCATTGTGCTTTCACCTTACATCAAACAATCTTCATAACACATTGTCTTTCCTGTCCCTAATCTGTCAAGCTCAGGTAGAAATCATAGGTTTTCTTCCCTTAATGGCACCATAGTATTCGCTCTGAGAAAACTGAAAACAAAGGAGTTAGGTTACTAACATCAACATGCTCAGGAAAGTAACTGTTTTGCTACTCCCAGGAGAATTCCACCCTGAAAGTGGTAACTGAACACTATTCACAACCAACAGAAGGTGCTTTTCAAGGATGCTGCTACTGGAGGGTATGCCACCACAGCCTTGCTGTGACATAGATTTTCCAATTATGGATCCTATGAATCACAGATACAAAAGTTATAAAGCAGCAAAACATGGCTACCTTTTCAAAATGCCCTTAAAATTTATTCCATACTTTCACAACAAAAAAAATCGGTCTGGGATTATTAATACTCCAAGAGTACCTGGTGCGTGTCTGGCACAAGCACAGCACCCATCAATGTGTGTTTAATGGTTAATGTTTGTTGGTCAAATGAGTGAATGAATGAGATACTGTCTTTTTTAATTTGTCTTCTGCACCTAGGCACTGAAAGTCTCTTATCTACCTTCCTCTCTCTGAATTTGCCTTCTCTGTGTCAATGTTTCACTGTCTATGTCACCAAATGCCCCTCTCCACAGTCTTTGTCACCAAACATCAAACAGAAGGACCAAAGATGACTTCTGTTTACAGCATTGGTAAACACTGATAGCAAATCGAATCACAAATGCTCCAACTCCCTTGATTCTCCAGATTAAAATGTTTCAGATAAAATACTCTCTGCCTACTTTATACCTCATTCTTTGAGTTGTTTGTTTGGGTTTATACTTTCAAATCTGCTTGATTCACTTCCTCTTGAATCACAGTCCCACTTCTGCATAGCCTAAAACTGCTCAGGTCTAAGAGGATCCTCTTGAAGGATATGTGTTGAGGCTGAATCTGTCTACTCCCACCTTAACCAACAGGCAGCCTTTACTTTCCCAACTCATTACACTAGGCTCCAATAAGGCGACCCTGATTTTCACAGTATCCTTTTCACAAGTACTTCTAAGTGATTCCAATTTATTCCCTCAATTGCTTGTATTCACACTATATAAATGTTCTTTTATAATGGAATCCTCACTAAGATAAGTCATGAGTCTATTTATGAGGGTGAAGCCCTTGTGGCCTAATCACCTCTTAATATTGTTTCTATGGCAATTAAATTTCAACACGAGTCTTGGAGGGGACAAACCTGCCAATGTAAATAAAACATGTACTCATCTTGGAGCACTCCATCATGCTTAGGTTCTCAGTGTCCTATGCCAGTTTACTTCTTCCATGATGAGTCCACACTCTTCTTGGCACCTTCACACCCTACCTCTCGTCTACACCCTTTTCAAGAATTCTTCAAATGCTTAACATAATCATATATTGGTCAAATGGCAATGAGCACCTTTCTTGCTCCAAATTTGCTTCCTCCGGAAACCCTTACTCTAGATTCTTTGTGCACCTTAATACTCATCATTTGAGAGGATTCACTGCCTTTATCCAAGCATGTGGGGTCTGCACACTTGGTAGTATTTATGTTTGAAGTCCTCCATTAAAGGCTGGGAAGCTCAATATAGCATGCACAGGAGCTGGAACAGACAGGTAATGGGTAACGGATAAAGAGAAAAAAGGGAGGGTTATTGTTACTCTTCCATTCAATATAGACACTTCAGTGTCACAAGAACAACAATATAATGCATATTAACTGGATCAGACCTCAAGCCAATACATCTGAACCCTTTTTTGTATGTGGTCATACCCACAAATATTAAACCCTGAAAGTAAAATAAGATCCAACTCTTTGTAAGAATCCAACTTAGGAAAAATTGAATTCATCCCATTTATTTAGGGGGTATCCATGATGAGCAAATCATTAAACAAATATTTTATAAGTATCTATTATTTTAAGACACTCTGCCAGCTGTTGGGAATAGAGAAGACATAGACTCCCTGCCCTCAAGGATCTTTCGATTTAGTGGGAGTACAGTTAGATAATAGGACATACCAACACTGTGATAAGTACAATCCTGAGGCACAGAGAACGTGAAGGGTCCCCTAACCCGATTAGGATCCAGTCAGGATAGCGCATTCCCAGCATAGGAGAAGGGCATATACAAAGGCCAGGTGTGGGCATGAGGAAGGAGGGCAAGGCACTGGGCCTGGTGCTCTGGGGGCTGCACAGCACTGACACACACACCTTACAGACCTCCTGGGGGAACACTCTGCAGAGACAAAGCCAATTGAGACCATGGCAAGCTCTCCAACCAGCGTCCTGAGCAGCGTGGTTAACCGGGTCAGGAAAGAGACAGAACCCCAAAGACGACATGGAGGTTGGAGAGTGGAAGAGAGGATCTGACCCAGCCACAGAAGAATGGTTACACAGGGTGGAAGATGCTCCCCACCACAGCAATGACCTGAACGGAGCAGTAAATGGACAGAGAATAGGCATGTTCCAGGGTGAGTAGAGAGAACAGAAGAACCATCTAGAACAGTGAGAAAGGGAAGGTGGTTAAGGCACTGATTAGCTTTGGAATCAGGTAACGCCTGTATTAGTAGAATAACCAAGGCACATGAATGCACTTCTTGAAAAATCTTATAAACATGACTACATGGTTCAATGGAAAGAATACTCGCCATTGTCAAGAGATGGACTGCTGGTTTGCTGTGAGATTACCATTCCACCTAATGAGGTGGGTGGAAAGATGCAGTGTTCACACAGGAGCTGAGAAATAAATTTAGCAGTTCACAACCATCATTCTTTTTCTTCTTTTTTAAAAGAAATAAGACGACATATTTTTCTGTGTGCACTGGCTATAGAAAAAAATATTGTTTTGTGAAACACTTGCTTCAGATATGTAGACACAGATATGTGTGTGTTTGATCAAGGTGTAAAATGTGTTTCTTACTGTGGGTAAACAAGTCAAACAAGTTCAAAAAGCACAGGACAAGAGGATTTGTAAGATTTCTTCAAATTCTAGGATTCTCACCTAGGCTTTAAATTCTAACCTATTTTAGAGGTTAATAAATCAATTTAGATATGAATTCTGGCACAAAATTAAACAAACTACAGGCAAAATTTAGATAGATCAGATAATTCAAAATTTAACATTGTCCAAAACAATACCCCTTAATTCAATTCAATTTGACAAAAGTCTCCAGGAAATAACTATGCCTCACATATGTTGCAATACAGACACACCTGCATTCAGGGCAAAGTTCTAGCCTTATGAAGGGCTTTCACTTTAAGACAGATTCATAGGCAGAGGAACAATGTTCTACACAAATTTTTATTTAAAACCTACTCAGTAAGGTAGGATTTTTATGTTTCACTTTAAAAAGGTCTAATGCCAACCTTATTTTTAATACCTTTACCAACAGCAAATCCTAGCAACCTATTGATTGTATGTGACACATACTTCTGAAACCCTTTACTGGAACAGGTGGCTCTTAACTACTTGTGGATTCTGACCCAATACATCCACATATGATTCATTCCCCTCCGCCTATGCCATTTTCAAAAAGCTATCATCCAAATAAGGACAACACCTTCAGGACTTCAGAAGCACACGGACAAGCAACATACATTAAATACTAAGTACCTGCCTGTTGGACAAGTCGTTTTCCCAGACAGACAAGGGGTAATTTATGAACATATGCATGAACACGAGTGGAAACAAAAATCATTAATGTTGGCGATGTGCAAGAGCTGAACAATCAGGTTTGGTTTTAGATTTTAAAAAACGACTTGTATATGAGTCCATAGGGACAGTAGTACCAGTTGAACTTATTCTGGGGACTCTCTCATTTGAAGAAATCCAGACTCCATATGGACATGACCTCAGGTGTTTTCACCATCACTGCTATAAGGTAGGTGGGAAAGGTCAGTTATCAAAGCTGGAGCACAAATAGCTAACCTGAGTTGCCCACTTACTAGACTTTTGTCTGTTTGTTTTACCAGGTCTAACCACTAAAGCATCCCCCCTCCCCCTCCCCGTTTATGCTTGGCATGTGAAAGGCCCTCAATAAATACTTTCCAGTTCTTCTATGAATGTTAATTCAAGGTCAAGAGAATTCCCAAACTCTGTAAAATTGAAACACATCCTGGGCTGTTACTGAGGATCTGTGGAAGGTGCCAGACCAACAGCCACCGATTAACTTTCTGCCCGCACAGTGCCAGCTACTCTGTCCCACCAGAGAAAAGCTCCTCATACCTCTAGTTGTCATCAAGGCTACCCAGACAATGCCTCGCGGGCACTTTACAATCGGAACGACTTTTAGAGGTCATCCCATCTCACCCCCTGATTTTACAGGGACTGAAACTAAGGTAGAGCCTCATGTGTCTCGCCCAAGGTCACCAGCCTGAGGCCCGTCAGTCTCTGGTGGCCAGCTCATACGAACTAAACACGAGCCAAGTTGCCTCTTTCTGCCCGGTACTTAAGCACCCCACGCTGCCACTTGCGGTGACCAGAGCCACAAAAGACCCAGCTGGTGAACCTGTGGCACCCAGGCGTGCCAAAGTAGGCAAAATCCTCCGAGTCTGAGCTCTCCAGGAACGTGAGGGCTGGCAGGGTTTTCGGAGAAGGTGGGAGTAGGCCAAGGATGGAGAAGAAAAGAGAATCCCCAACGCCCACAGCTCGGGAGGAGGGGACCCTCTCCCCGCAAGCCTCCCCAGAGGCCCCGAAGGGACCCCCACCCCACCTCCCCCCAGCGGCAAGCCGGGCCTGGCGACCCCCGCCGGGCTCACCGTGTGCGCAGCGCCTGCCACGCGGCGTCGATGTCGGCGTAGAGGTTCTTCTCAGAGGGCTTGCCCGAGCTGACGCCGTAGCCCGAGTAGTCGTAGGAGAAGATGTTGCAGTTGATGCGCGAGCCGAGGCCGATGTAGAAGCTGCACATCTGGCCCAGGTCCACGGCGTTCCCGTGCGAGAAGAGCAGCGTGTAGCGGCTGGAGGGCGCGCAGCGCACGAACATGCAGCCCAGCCGGTTGTCCCGGGCAGTGCGCGAGAAGAAGACCTCGACGGCGTCCAGCTCGCGCTGCGAGTACTGCCAGTCGGCGCGCTCGCTCAGGTGCAGGCTGCACGCGCCGGGCCCCGCGCCCGAGCCCTCCTCGGGCTGCTGCGGCGCCGGCTGGGCCGCGGCGGTGGCGGCGGTGGCGGCAGCCGGAGCCGGGGCCGGGGCGGGCGCGCCGGGGCCGCGCTGCTCGGGCGCCAGCACCGTGTAGGTGGGCTCGGGCGGCAGGAAGGCCAGCTTGGCGGCGATGCGGCTCGGGCAGGGCGGGCAGCAGAAGAGCCAGCACAGCTCGCCCAGCGAGAAGCCGTTCATCCTGGGGCCTGGCTCGGGCATCGGGGCGGCCTGGAGCCCGCCGCCGGCGGCCCGGCTGGCTGGCTGGCTGGCCCGGGGAAGAGGGACGGCGGGCGGGCGGGCACGCGGCGAGGGAGCGGGCGAGCGAGCGCGGGAGGGCGGCTGCAGCCCGCCGCCCGGCGGCAGGAGGAGGCGGAGGCGGAGGAGGGCAGGAGGCGGGGCCCGGCCGGCGGGCGCGGCGCTTCGAGCCTGGGCGGGTCAGCGACGGCCCCCGGGTTCGGGCGAGGCGCCGGCGGCCGGGGCCCGCGCGCGCCACACAAAGCCGGCGGCGGCGGCCATGGCCGGCTCGTGTGCGCCGCCCCGCTCCCGCACGCCCGCCGCCACTTCCGGGTTACCGCGCGCGGCGCCCCCACCCGGACACGGCGCCGGGCCGGGCGGCTGGGGCGGGGCTGCCCGGCTGCCTCTCCTCGGCTGCCGGTGTGAGCGCGCGGGCACCTTGCCCGGCCTGGGCAGCGCGTCCTCCTCGTGCCGGGGCCGACGGGGAGTCTGCAGGCCGGACAGCTGGGCCGCTCCCCAGAGGGGACCGTGGAGGGGCGCGGGTATCCTCCCGGGGTGGACTGTTCCCCTCGCTCCGGTCCCCCTGGTATCCCCTCCCCAAACCCGTTTCTGTTATGGATGGAGATTCTTGGGAATCTACTGATAAGAAAACTAGTGGGTGGAAGAGTTGGAATGAACCCGAAATGTCTGGCTCTTGATGTCTATGCAATTTTCTGAACTGCCCCGGTACCGTAAGGTCTCAGCACCAGAAGTACTGGTGTGGGACAGGCCGGTCAACTGTGTATTTCCCTGTTACAAGAGACTTTCTGCAACCTAACAACAGTTTTACCTTTCTAGGGGCATGATTTGACCTTGAGTGCATCCCTGTATCTATAAGAGTCACCTATTATAACAGGGCGCACTGTATTTAGCAGTAAACCATGTTAAGGTTGTCATTTCTAGTCCCACGTGTGGTAGATTTTCTCCTGGTAACTAGGTACTAAGAGTCCTGTACAGTGTTCTTTTCTTTAGAATTGTTTGTGGTCCAGGATTTTTAAGTAAGTTTAATCATGAAAGATTTCTTATAATGATTCAAATCCACTGTAATCTTGGCAGTCACCTTAAAATGTTTTTTTTTTTTTTTTTTAATTCTCAGCCCTTTGAAACTGTTTATGCTCTGGTGCCAATCTCAGAGCCTTCTATACTTTTTTCCCTCCTGATTTGGCAGCTGAATTCCCTTTCAGGAATTGACGGGAGATACTCTTCCTGCACTGCCAACAGGGCAGCTACAGACTCAGAAGTTGGCAGAATCACCACTCTGGACCTGTTTGAACTCACAGATGCCCCAAGAAGAATTTTAACTTTTGTTGTGGCTTTTACAGATGGAGTATTTTGACCACCTTCATCTAAATGAATTTGCTTATACGGGTTTAGATAACTTTCCAGGTCTGGTTTTAAAAGTCCATTTCTTCACTAAAACAATTTTCAGATATTTTTGAACTATCCAAACTTGGTTTGAGAAAACCTGGTCACAAAGACTGTTCCGACTATAGATTTGAAATCTGTTTTAAAGTTATTCACATTGGGTGAAACAGTTTACCTAAAGCCAGATTTTAGCAGCACAGGATTGGGTTTCCTTTTCTAAAAAAAAGTTATAACTTGCTACATATTGGTATACTTTGCTTGTACACTTGTTTCTTGTATTCAACATATCTGTAATGTTTTCATGGTCACAGCATCCACTTGTTAGGTGATAGAGCTAGAAAAGATGGGTAAGACAATCTCTGCTGGCAAGTACCTCACAATCTAAATAGGGCATCAGCAGAAGATTTAGAACAGTTTTTTTATGTGCCATTAAAAAAAAAAAATCAGCTCATAAAAGCTAAGAAGATGGTCTTGAATTCTGATTCAGCGGTGGTATTTCCGTGGGGAGCTAAGGTCATAGCTGAGTGTGTTACTCCCTCATCTAATTTCGAACAAGAGTAGGACTTTGGGAAGTGAGATGAAAGTGCCTAACACGCCCCTCAGTCAATCTTTTTCAAATACCACTCCTCTCACCTGTCTTTTGATAAGAGTTGAATAGCATGTAGTTCATAAAAGGGGGATCTGATGAGCGTCTCAAGTTCATGTCTTCTGTGCTGCCGATGGGAAAGACAGCTTATATATTGCACTGGTCTGGCGGCAGTATTAAAATTGTTAGGAAAATTACAAAGTCAGGTATTTATTTATTTATTTATTTATACCCTGTCTTATTTCACAATAATGATAAATAAATAAGCAAATAAAAGCCTGGCTTTTATGTTCGTCCTGTTAGAAGGCTCTATAGAGTGGACTGAAAGTGCACTTATTCCCTGGGAAAGTATATTGATTCAGATTTGTGTGTGTGGGAAAGCAAAATATTTAGGCCCCAAAATATATTTCTTTGACATTTCAAGACGGCTAATTCAGTAAGACTGGAAAAACAAGACTAGCTAGAAGTCTGTTTTTGTGTGTGTGAAGGAAATTTACATCTGTATGTGCAAACAGCCAGGCTACCTCTGAGGCGCCCCTCCTTTGGCTACTGTCTATTCTTTCTGAGGGCAGCTGGTGAGATTACCTGAAGTATTTTCACTTACATACAAGATGTCTCTACTTAACTTTAACTTCTGACTTCCTTCTTCCCCCAGAACTTCAGAGAAACCTGGTCTCAGGCCATTGTTCTGGGGCTTGTACTCCCCCCACCGTCTCTCTCTCTTACCAACACTGGTACTTAAGCTTTTGTACCCCCACTGGAAATTGGGACATTACTCTCATGATTCCTCTGTGCTTTTCCCCCTTCCCAGCACATCAAATAATGAAATTTGTTATGCCTTTTCTTCATCTTAATCTAAATTTGTCAGTGATTTTTATTAATGAAACTTCAGGGGAGAAAAGGACGTTTTCCCTTGGTATCTACATGTGAATATTAAATTGAGACCCCAAAGTTACATGCCGTAGAGCATAGCTACCAAGCTTTTCTCACCTCATGCCACATAGAGCCAGTGGTACAGTTTCTGTGGCCCACTGAGATGGAAAGCTGTGCTGCTCAGGGCTAAGGGGTTCAGTATTTCAGCACATTTCTACCACACGCACCATGAATGTGTCAGTGTGCCTTTGGCATATTGGTTGGGAAACTTGAACATACAGCACGGAAAGAATAAGTTCCCTTACAAAATGTGATGGTCAGGGATTCCTGGCTGTCTTGGACCTTTGAGAATTTCTAAGTCATTCCTATTATTTAAGTAAAGAAAGGTCTAACTTTGAGTTTAGGTCACTTATCGTGAGTCAACCATTGAGTGAACCTGGGGAATGTAAAGGTGGCTAAGACACAGCCCTTCCTGTCCCCAACAAGTTCATTGTATGATCTGCTGCTTGGAATAACTCTATCCTGCTAAACCAGCCAGGATTGATGAACCAAACAATATTCCAGCCATCCTGCAACAATGAGGGTGAATTTCACAGCTAAAGATGGTTGTGCGGAAAGATAGCGTCTAGATCCTCCATGGCATTGTTGAATAGCTGCTCTGGTCTGTCTTCATCTAGACTTCTTGTTATGTGAAAAAACTAAGCCTTTTTATGTCATTGTATTTGGCTTTTTGTTACCTGTAGCCTAATGCAACATTAACTGATTCAGGAATCAGAAGAAGATCTCACATTGTTCTTAACCGCTTTCTCAATAGGGACAAAGAGTATTTTGTCGATCTATAGTGGAACAGTTATGCCTAAATCCTGCTTGTTCCCTTATTTAAAAAAAAAAAAAATTAGTATCACTAAAGATGGGATAGATTTTCTGAGATATCTATTAAACTAACACATATGAAATGTGAAGAAATGAAAAGCTTATAATTTTGAAAATAGGGGAAATAATAATTTGAGGCTATTCCTAGGGATCTATGCTGGCATTAATTAAGGTAAGGAGCCTGCCATTCAACTAAAAGCTTTTGGAGGTAATATATCTTTCCCCAGAACCTTTTTCAGCCTGAGGGCTCTTATCCAAAGTGTTGTAAATGAGGTCACTTGAACCCAGCTGGGGAGGGCTGGTAGATCCACTTTAAAATGCTGAAAAAACACTAAAACACTGCAGAGATAAGGATTGAAAGAAATAAAACATCAACCACCCACAGAAATGTGTTTTCACAGTTCCTGTAATGGAGGTCATTCCATGGATGAATATGTCCTCAGACCCGCATTTCTGACTAGTCTCATCCTATCACCTATTCATAGATTCTTAACAGGGGGCCCAGAGTTTCTGAAACTGATCACAGAATTTGAAGTTAGTGAGCTACTAGAGGATGAGAACTGTGTCCATCTTGGTTTTCTCTGTGTAATCAACACCAAACATTATGTCCTAGCACATGATAGGAACTCAAAACATGGTATTCAATTGATTGGAATTAATTTCTGTTAATTTATAATCATTTGTTTAAATGTGCAAAGATGTAATAGTTAGATTGTGTTTAATTATATAAGTAAATTTTTACCTAAGTAATTTTTTAAAATGGAAAATGGAAAGGAACAGCCTCTTAAATGCTGAGCTTCAAATCTAATTTTAAGGTAATAGTGATTCATGGCATCAATTTTAAGTTTTTTCAGAATTTTAAGTAGTTCACATTAAAAGAGTGTACATGAATAATTAATTTGTTATGTTATTTCAGGGAATTTACAATAACAAATTAAATACTGCGTTCTTGTGAAAATGTATATTTGGTTTTCACCCCCTTCCCCTGACCTACAGCTCCTAAAATCTTTGGAATCTCCAAAGTGCTGTCTTTTCGTATGCTAATGGTTGACTGATGGCTGGCAGCCCCTAGGTAGCTTCAGGATGGGGGCTAGTTACAGGAAAGACAAAGGTGGGACTTTCAGTCTTACTCCCCAACCTCCAGGGAGGAGTGATGGGCTGAAGGTTAAGTTGATCACCAGGGGCCAATGATTTAATCAATGATGCCTGTTTAACGAAGCCGCCATAAAATCCCAAGAGCATAAGGTTCAGAGAGAGCTTTTGGACAGTTGAACACATGGAGGTTCCTTGAAGAGGGCATGGAGGCTCTATGTCCCTTCCCCCATACCTTGCCCTATGTGTCTCTTAATCTGTATCCTTTGTAATGTCTTTTATAATAAACTCGTAAATGTAAGCACCATGTTTCCTTGAGCTCTGTGAGCCACTCAAGCAAACTAATCAAAGCCAAGGAGGGGGTCATGGGAACTTTGGTTTATAGCTGATGTGAGAATTGCCCTCACCCATTCAAGGCCAAAGGATGGACACAGAGACATGAGGTACAGCGAAGCAAGACTTTAATTATGGCCTTGCAAGATTCAGGTGTCTGACAGGCAGGCACACAGAAAAGGGTTGTAACAAGCAATTTATTTCCTAGTGCGCAAGTCCCTGCCCTTGCCTCCTCATTGGCTGAGAGTACTACGGGATGCACAATCTTCCCGGATGATGTCTAAGAGTACCCCAATTTACTACCCCCTTGTAGAAAATTTCTTTGTCCGAGGGTTCGGAACAAGCCCATGAAAAAGGCCCACCCAAAACCCTGTGAAAAGAGAAACGTTAGGAAATGAAGAGAACAATAAAGGGCTATTAACTCATTACCATCTCAAGGAAAACTTTATCCATTTGAAGTAAACAATTAAGAGCTGGTAACTCATTACCATGTCAAGGACAACTTTATCTATTCAGCTATCCCCCACGAATGGGCTGGACCAGTCAGACAACTTTCCGGCTGGCCTGAATTATTTCTGAAAATGAATCACTTAGATTATTTTCTTACAGCTGGTTGTTGAGAAGTTCCAAAGTCCTGGACTTGCAACTGGCATCTGAAGTGGGGAGTAGCCTTGAGGTCTGGGCCCTCACATTGTAGGAAGTGACACTATCTCCAGGTAGAAAGTGTTGGAATTGAATTGAATTAGAGGACACCCAGCTGGTATCCACTGTAGAATTGCTTGCTTGCTAGTGGGGAGAAATCCCCGCACCTTGGGATGCAGAAGTTGGTCTTTTGCGTTGTTTGTTGTACTGTGAAAGCAAGGGAAACACATTTCAGTGTGTGTTTTTCCCACTTACTCCTCAAGTACATACTCCAAAAAAATAGTAACACCAGCATAAGATCAGAGAAACCAAAATGACCTGTATGTATTTCACATATGATAAAGTTGGTATTTCAAGTCAGTAAGGATACATTAACTTATTCAGTGGTTACATTTGTGGACCTGAACCCCTTCCCCCACCCTTAAATATTAACTGACTAGCTTTTCTGCTTCTGTACTTAGCTTGTGCAAGGTTTTACAAGCCCCTGTGGGTGGGACTTTCTGGTAAGGGCAGATAAAGGACTTCCCAAACCGCCCAAAGTTTACCCAGTTCCAGGAAGGGCCTAACCACACAAGGGGTGGGCTGTTGGGCAATTCCCCAGTTCCTCATCTGTATACCACCCCACTGAAAGCCACCAATGAATTTAAAAGTCACCTCAGGTGACCAATAAGCTGTATACAACTCGTCCTGTTGCCAAAGTCTGCCTACCAAACTGTATAAAAAGTGCTTGTGTTAAGAGCTCGAGGCCGCTTCTGTCCTGAAGACAGAGCGACCCCAGCATGCTGAAATAAAAAACCTCTTGCTTGATTGCAGTGATCTCTGTCTCCTGGTCTTACCTAGATGAGCCATCCCAACAAGTAAGATTCGCGCTTTCAGGCCAGTCTTACATTTTGGTGCGTTGGCCGGGAAGCGACTCTCTCTCTGGGACCAGAGACTAGAGAATGGAGGATCGCTCAAGCAGGTACCGCAGTTGTCTGTCTGCCTGCTGTGTCTGTCTTTGTGTCTTTGTTGTCTACTGTAATCTGGTTTCGGCTTTTTGGTGGCTCTGGGACAGAGTCATTGGTCTGGTTTCGGCTTTTCGGTGGCTCCGGGACGGAGCTATCAGTCTGGTTTCGGGTTTTCGGAGGCTCCGAGACAGAGTCACAGGTCTGTAGTGGTCATAGCGGCAGGTAGACGTACCAGCATGTCGCGGCCACAGGAATCCTGGAGGACACTCCAGATTCCTCTGTTGGAGATGAACAGGTTCGGCTCCACAGGAGATCTCTAGGAAGGAGACCCCTCCTGAGTTCTCTGATAATCAGGTTGTGGTGCCTGTGGCAGGGGCGCATCAGTGTTTTGGCTTTTGTTTGTCTGGTTGCGTGTGTGTTGGGACTGACGACTTTCTGGGGCGACATGGGGCAGACTGTTTCAACCCCTTTAAATCTGACTCTGAAATACTGGACTGACGTGAAGGCCAGGGCTCATAATCTGTCTGTACAGGTTAAAAATGATAAATGGGCAACTCTTTGTTCTTCGGAGTAGCCAACTTTCCAACTCGGGTGGCCCGCCAAAGGCTCCTTCTTTCCGCCGCTGATCACGGCAGTAAAGAGAAAAATTTTTGGTTTCAGTTCTAAGAGTCACCCAGACCAGGTCCCTTATATCATTGTCTGGGAAGATCTGGTCATGGACCCTCCTCCGTGGGTCCGTCCCTTTGTTCCTCTAACAGGTCCATTGGCTGTGTTTGTTCTTAAAGAGATGGGAACAAAACTGGAAGTCCTACCTCCCACCGAATTGGTCTTGCTTCTCCTAGACCCTCCTCCTCCTTATCCTCCCTCCCTCCGCCCTCAAGCAGCCGCCCATCAGCTCTGCCAGAGGACCCACAAGGAACAAGGGAGGGACCTGCGCAGGGGACGCGTAGTAGGCAGAAGCTGTTCCCGCCCTCCCTCTGTAGGCTTATGGCCCCCCTGATGAAGAGGGCAACCAGCCCTTACAGTACTGGCCTTTCTCCTCTTCCGATCTTTACAATTGGAAATCTCACAATCCCCCTTTCTCTGAAAACCCCAAGGGTCTCACTAACCTTGTAGAATCCCTTCTCTTTACTCATCAGCCCACCTGGGATGACTGCCAGCAGCTCCTCCAGGTTCTGTTCACCACCGAGGAGAAACAATGGATCCTCCTGGAGGCTCAAAAGAATGTTCCAGGAGCCAATGGGTGACCTACCCTTCTCCCTGATGTCATAGATGCAGGATTCCCATTGACCAGACCTAACTGGGATTTTAACTCGGCAGAAGGTAGGGAGCACCTGAAGGTCTATCACCAGGCTCTAATGGCAGGTCTCCGAGGGGCAGCAAAACGCCCCACCAATTTGACTAAGGTAAGAGAGGTGATCCAGGGGCCCAATGAGTCTCTGTCAGCATTTTTGGAGAGACTCATGGAGGCGTTCCATCAGTTTACCCTGTATGATCCTAGTAGTGAGGAGCACAAGGCTACAGTGACAGTTGCTTTTATTGACCAGTCTAGTAGAGACATCAGGAAGAAACTGCAGAAGCTTGAAGGGTTACAAGATAAGTCATTAAGGGAATTAGTGCAGGTGGCTGAAAAGGTTTATCATAATAGAGAGTCAGAAGAAGAAAAGGAAGAGAGAAAGCAGAAAGAGCAGGAGGCTAAAAAAATAAAGAGAGAAAAGCACCAAGAAAGAAATCTTCACAAAATTCTGGCCACTGTAGTCAGGGAAACTAGGGAACCTAGTAAGACCATACCGGGCAACAGGAAGGAACCCCTAGCAAAGGATCAGTGTGCATACTGCAAGGAGAAAGGACACTGGGCTCGAGAATGCGCCAAGAAAAAGAAAAAGCCTCAGGCCCCCAAGGTCTTGGCCCTGCAGGAAGACAGTGATTAGAGGGGATGGGGTTCGGACCCCCTCCCCGAACCCAGCGTAACCCTAACAGTGGAGGGGAAACCTACTCAGTTCATGGTAGATACTGGAGCTGAACATTCAGTGTTGCAACAGGCAGAGGGACCCCTTCTTAAAAAGAAATTGTGGGTGCAAGGGGCTACAGGGTACAGACAGTACCCATGGACTACCCAAAGAACAGTGGACCTAGGTGTGGGCCAGTTATCCCACTCATTCATTGTCATTCCTGAGTGCCCCTACCCACTACTGGGAAGAGACCTCCTCACCAAAATGGGTGCTCAAATTCATTTTGACCCTGAGGGACCTCGGGTATTAAATTGACAAGCAAAGCCTCTCCAGGTATTAACTCTCAGGCTGGAAGATGAATACCAATTGTTTGAAAAACAAGGGCGGGAGACCAGACAGATGGGCTGGTGGTTAGAAAACTACACCCAGGTGTGGGCAGGAACTGCAGGGATAGGGAAGGCTAAGAACCAGCCCCCCATCCACATAGAGCTGAAGGCTCAGGCCAGTCCTATAGCAGTCCGACAATACCCAATGTCCCGAGAGGCACATGACCCCACATTGCCCGTTTGCTCCAGCTGGGGATCCTACGGAAGTGCCAATCATCCTGGAACATGCCCTTGCTACCGGTCCAAAAACCTGGGACTAATGACTACCTGCCGGTCCAAGACCTCTGTGAGGTAAACAAGTGGGTGGCCGACCTCCACTCCACAGCTCCTAACCCCTATAATCTTTTAAGCTCTCTACCCCCAGACAAGACCTGGTACTTGTTACTGGACCTCAAAGATGCCTTCTTCTGTTTACCGCTGGCTGTAAAAAGTCAAGATTATTTTGCCTTCGAATGGAAAGATCCAGAGACTGGCCTAGCAGGGCAACTCACGTGGACCCACCTGCCTCAAGGATTCAAAAACTCGCACACCATCTTTGACGAGGCCCTCCACCAAGACTTGGCTATGTTCTGGGCCTCTAATCCCCAGGTAACTCTGTTGCAGTATGTAGATGATCTCCTCTTGGCAGCAGCCGATGAAGAACTGTGTCTGGAAGGAACAAAGCGTCTCCTCACAGAGTTGGGAGAACTGGGCTATCGAGCCTCCACCAAAAAGGCTCAGATCTGCAAGCGACAGGTCAGTTTCCTGGGGTACCTTCTTAAAGATGGGAAAATATGGTTGTCTGAGGCCAGAAAAGAGACAGTGTTTCACATTCCACCACCCGCTAATCCAAGACAAGTCAGGGAATTTTTAGGTACTGCCAGGTTCTGCCGCCTATGGATACCTGGCTTTGCTGAGATGGCAGCCCCGTTATATCCCCTCACTAAAAACAGTCAGCCCTTCAAGTGGGGAAAAGAGGAGCAACAGGCTTTTGACAACATCAAGATGGCCTTGATGTCCGCTCCGGCCCTAGGGCTCCCTGACGTAACCAAGCCCTCCCACTTGTAATGTGGCAGAAAATAAAGGGGTTGCAAAGGGGGTCCTAAAACAAAAACTGGGCCCCTGGAAAAGGCTTGTAGCATACCTGTCTAAAAAATTAGACCCTGTAGCCTTGGGGTGGCCAGTTTGTCTAAGGATCATAGCAGCAGTGGCAGTTCTGGTAAAAGATGCTGACAAGTCGACTATGGGACAGAGTTTGGTAATTTCGGCACCTCATGCCTTAGAGAGTATTGTCCGCCAGCCCCCCAACCACTGGCTCACAAATGCTTTCATGACTCACTATCAGACTCTGCTACTGAATTCAGACCGGGTTACTTTCGCTTCCCTGGTGAGCTTAAATCCAGCCATGTTGCTCCCAGACCCTGACCTTGACCCTCCTATCCTTGACTGCCAACAAGTGCTTGCTGAGGCACATGGATGGAGGAAAGACTTGTCAGATCAGCCTCTGACAGATGCCGAAGCCACCTGGTTTACTGATGGCAGCAGTTTCCTGGAGGAGGGAGTACGAAAGGCAGGAGCCACTATAGTAGATGGCCAGAATCTGATATGGGCACAGACCTTACCTGCAGGAACGTCTGCCCAGAAGGCAGAACTCATCGCCCTCACAAAAGCCCCTGAACTAGGAGAGGGCAAAAGAATCAACATCTATACGGACAGCAGGTATGCCTTTGCCACTGCCCATGTGCATGGCGCTATCTATCAGCAACGGGGTCTGCTGACCTCTGGAGGAAAAGAAATCAAACACAAGGCAGAGATCGTAGCCCTGTTGGAAGCCCTTCACTGACCGCTAAAAGTAAGTATAATACACTGCCTGGGCCACCAGAAAGGGGATTCCCCCATCACCAGGGGAAACAACTTGGCTGATTCTGAGGCAAGGGCGGCAGCCCACGGGTCCACGTCTATTCTGTTAGTTAACATCCCTGAGCTAGAAAAGCCCAAGTTTAAATACTCTGCTTAGGACATAGCAGTGATCTCAAGGGACTCTAATAACCACTTTGATCAGGAAAAAGGGCGCTGGCATGCAGCGTCAGGCAAGCCTATCTTGCCACAAGAGCAAGCACACGCCATGATCAAACAAATGCACCAATGGACTCATCTGGGAGTTAACAAATTAGTCCAGACTGCCCTAAAAACAAAATATCACATCATAAGGCTAAGACAATTGGCAGAACAAATAGTTAAAAATTGTGTACCATTTCAAAAAGTAAATGTCTGTAAAAATACCATAGGACTTGGCAAGAGACTCAGGGGTGACAGACCAGGAGTATATTGGGAAGTAGACTTTACAGAGATCAAGCCAGGTAAATATGGTTACAAGTATCTCCTAGTTTTTGTATACTCCTTCTCTGGATGGGTAAAAGCATTCCCAACAAAGCAGGAAACTGCTACTGTCGTGGTCAAGAAAATCCTGGAAGAAATCTTCCCATGCCTCGGGGTACCCAAGGTAATCGGGTCCAACAATGGACCTGCCTTCGTTGCCAAGGTAAGCCAGGGAGTGGCCAGATACCTAGGGGTTAGTTGGAAATTACATTGTATCTACAGACCCCCAAGTTCATTCAGGACAGGTAGAAAGGATGAACAGAACTCTAAAAGAGACCCTGACTAAATTAACCATGGAGACTGGTGTGGACTGGGTGGTGCTCCTTCCCTCGGCCCTGTTTAGAGCTAGGAACACCCCCTCCTGGTTCAACCTGACCCCCTTTGAAATTCTCTATGGTACCCCTGCCCCCTTGACTTTACTGGGGGATGCCTTTGAACCCACTTGCCACAGTAACAGTGACTTATATGCCAGGTTAAAAGGACTGCAAGTGGTGCAGAAGGAAGTCTGGACGCAGCTGGTGGCCGCTTATGAACCTGGGACCCCCAAAGTTTCTCACCAGTTCCAGGTTGGGGACACAGTCTACGTAAGGCGACATCACTCTCAGACTCTGGAATCCCGCTGGAAGGGACCTTACCTGGTGCTCCTGACAGCACCAACGGCTGTGAAAGTAGGCGGGATCTCCGCTTGGATCCACACCTCGCACGTAAAGCCTGCACCACCAGAGGACCAAGGATCAAAAGACGCCGCCTGGAGAGCCCAAAGTTCCAAGGAACACCCCTTGAAGCTCAAAATTGTTCGGACTGGGGGTTCAAACACCTTAAATATTGTAAGATGAAAATTTTATTTTTTGCCCTTCTGTACCTGACAGTCTTTCCCAGGAGCCTGAGAGCTTCCGGCCCACATATCCCCCAAAAGTTAACTTGGTATGTTCTAAATGGGGCGGGAGATGAAATCTGGAACCTATCCAAGGTCACCACGGGAAAATGGTGGCCTGACCTGTTTCCCGATGTGTGCAAATTAGCCATGGGAGCCCCAGCCAGCTGGGATTTAGAAGGATACTTTGATGCTCACAAACCCCCTTCTACCCCCTCCCCACCGGGGAGCTTTGGGCTCAAACCGTGGGGGGGGGGCTGCTCTACTAAAGATTGGAGAAGTATGCTGAGTGACCTCACCTTCTATGTGTCCCCTGGGTTCCACCATGGCAGAGCACTAAACTATCAGTGTGGAGGCAAAGCAGATTATTTCTGTAAAGGCTGGGGCTGTGAGACCACGGGAGACACATACTGGAATCCCTCGTCCTCCTTGGACTATATAAAGGTAACTACTAATTATACCCACCTGTCTCCCCCTGCTGCAGGGTGGGCAGGCCGATTGGGAAGCAGCCACTCTAAGTGGAAATATAACCCTGCCTGTAATGGGTGGTGTCACCCCCTCCAAGTGTCCTTCACGGATTCAGGGGAAAAGGCCACTGGGTGGGAAAAAGGATTTATGTGGGGGATAAGATTTTATAAAGAGAGGTATGATGATGGGCTGTTTTTCACCATCAAGCTCGAAGTAAAAACACAGTATACTGCCATAGGACCAAATAAATACCTAGTTCCAGGGGTAAAACCAAAGACTACCCCAGCACCCCCAGGTACCCAACCAGAGTCCTCAGCCCCCACTAAAGGGTCCAAGACTAAGGCACCAAAGGGAATAACTCAGCCCCCTGAACCTAGGCCACAAGAACAACCTGGGTTATTCCACTTAATTTCTGAAGGCTTCAAGGTCTTAAATAGTACCAACCCCAATGCTACCCGCTCCTGCTGGCTTTGTTATAATGTTGCTCCCCCATATTATGAAGGAATAGCCTTCAGAAGTGAAATTAATACTACAACTGATGTCTCCAACTGTCGTTGGCAGCAATGACAGGTCAAACTCACTCTGTCAGCTGTTGCAGGGCAAGGAACATGTGTGGGAAAGATCCCCTCCTCACACAGCCAGCTGTGCAACCAGACTCTTAATTTGACTGAGTGGTCTGGTGACACATATCTGTTGCCCCTTCTAGAAGGATGGTGGGCCTGCACTACTGGGTTCACACCCTGTGTTAGCTTACAGGCCCTAGACGAGACCCAGGATTTCTGTGTCTTGGTTCGGTTGTTGCCTCGGCTTGTTTACCATCCCTATGAAGAACTATTATCACACTGGGATGAAAATAACAGGAACTACCGAACCAGAAGGGAGCCCCTAATTATCACGCTCTCTGTCCTCTTAGGCTTAGGATTGGGAGCAGCTGGGGCAGCTACAGGAGTTTCAGCTCTGGCTATTCAACATCAGAATTACCAAAGTTTACAGGCAGCCATAGATGCTATTAAAGAAATAGAAAATTCAATTACTAAATTAGAAGAGTCCCTCACCTCTCTTTCTGAGGTGGTCCTACAAAATAGAAGGGGACTAGACCTCTTGTTCCTTCAGCAGGGGGACTCTGCACTGCACTAAGAGAAGAACGTTGTTTTTACATTGATCATTCAGGGGTAATTAAAGACTCCATGGCCAAAATTAAGGAAGCCAAAAGAAAAAAAGAAAGAGAACAAAATCAGGGATGGTTTGAGTCATGGTTCAACTCCTCTCCATGGCTCACGACCCTCATGTCTACTGTACTAGGACCACTAGTCATTTTGGTGTTGCTTCTGACCTTCGGTCCCTGCATTTTAAATCACTTGCTAGCTTTTGTTAGAGAACGTGTTAGTACTATTCAAATTATGATGTTAAGGCAACAATATCAGGAATTAAACCAACAGGAATCAGTATTTCATGATTGAAATACCCACAAGAAAAAGGGGGGAATGTGGACCTGAACCCCTTCCCCCACCCTTAAATATTAACTGACTAGCTTTTCTGCTTCTGTAATTAGCTTGTGCAAGGTTTTACAAGCCCCTGCGGGTGGGACTTTCTGGTAAGGGCAGATAAAGGACTTCCCAAACCGCCCAAAGTTCACCCAGTTCCAGGAAGGGCCTAACCACACAAGGGGTGGGCTGTTGGGCAATTCCCCAGTTCCTCGTCTGTATACCTCCCCACTGAAAGCCACCAATGAATTTAAAAGTCACCTCAGGTGACCAATAAACTGTATACAACTCATCCTGTTGCCAAAGTCTGCCTACCAAACTGTATAAAAAGTTCTTATGTTAAGAGCTTGAGGCCACTTCTGTCCTGAAGATGGAGTGACCCCAGCATGCTGAAATAAAAAACCTCTTGCTTGATGGCAGCAATCTCTGTCTCCTGGTCTTACCAAGATGAGCCTTCCCAACAAGTAAGATTCGCACTTTCAGGCCAGTCTTACACATTAATTTATTTCAATTGGAAAGGAAACTTGGCAATGTATATCAAAAGGCTTAAAAACATACCAAACCTGTAATCCAGTAATTCAGGTTAGAATTTAGTCTAAGGAAATAACTCATTTTTTACATAGATTTAAACACTAGGATGTTTATGACAGCATAGGTTATAATAGCAAAAAAAAAAAAAAAAAATTGAGAACATCAAAGACTAGAGAAGGAAATAATAGGACAGCAGACAATAATATGTAACATTAAAATTGAAATTGAAGAATCATATTTATTATTGTAGGAAAAGCAGAGCACAAAATACGTATGACAATATATATATGTATTTTTAAAGTTTAAGCCCAGAAAAAAATTATCACTGACCAATAACATTATGGGTTATCATATGATTTGGTGTTTGGTTGTTTCAGTTGCATGCGTATATTCTATTAGTTCTAAGCATGTATTAGTTTTATAATTATAAAGGTCATTTTATGTCAAGCACACACGAAACAAGGAGTAAAGAAAGTACTTCAGAATAATGAAGATGTTCTTCTAGATATTTTATGTTACTTCAAAAAATAATATCCCAAAGGTAAAGTTATTACAGTAGAGTGAAGCAAAGCTCTACCAAGACCTACTGTGACCCACAAATGTGATAGTTTCTGCAGCAAATACAAAGATGAATAAGATAGCCCATAGTCCACCCTCATGAACCCTTTTTTCCTCTCTCTCTCTCTCTCCCCCTCCCCCCACGCTTTCTTTCATATCCCTCTCCCTTTTGGAGTCCCTGTGATCTGGTTGTATGAACTTTCTCAATGTCAGTACCATCTATGATGGTTAATTTTATGTGTCAACTTGACTGAGCTAAGGGATTCCCAGAGAGCTGATAAAACATTATTTTTGCATGTGTTTGTGGGGCTGTTTCTGGAAGAGATTAGCATTTGAATCAGAAGACTAAGTAAAGAAGATCTGTCCTCACCAATGTGAGCAGGCATCATCCATCGAGAGCCTGAATAGAACTAAAAGGTGGATGAGGGGTGAATTCTTTCTCAATCCCCCACCTCCCCATCCCACCTACCCTTTCCCAGTTCCCAGGCCTTCAGCCTCATATAGGGAGTTATACATCAGCTTCCCAAGTTCTCAGACTTTAGGACTGAATTGTCCCACTGGCTCTCCTGATTCTTCCAGCTTGCAGACAGCAGATCATGGGACTTCTTGGCCTCCATATTTGTGTGAGCATCTTGATAATAAATCTTTCACTCTGTCTATATCTTATTAGGTCTGTTTATCTGAAGAAGCCTGACGAATACACCTGCCTAGCCCAAGGCCGTGCTTTTGTCTTCTGTAATGGTTTCTGTGACAGGCTTCCTTTCCTCCTCTCCACTTTCCTCTGCCTTCCTTTCCATAATGATGGCAGCAGTCCTCACAGTAAGGATGCCCCAGATTAAGAGCCTGACCTTGCAGATCTCTATTGCCTCATCTCTTCTGACCATTTTACTTCTTCTCTACTGGACTATCTGTAAACATTGTCACCCCTGGACCTCGTTATCATGTGGCACCGTGTCATTCCCAGGACCTTGCAGTCCCCTTCCCTGACTACAACATCCTAGTCTTCCACCACTCTTCTTCCTTCCCACTGACCCCCTTCCAGATTCTTGTTACCCAGTCCCTCCTTGATCTGATAGTCCAGAATGCTCTTCCTGACCT
Organism: Cynocephalus volans; assembly: GCF_027409185.1. Classification (NCBI taxonomy): domain Eukaryota; kingdom Metazoa; phylum Chordata; class Mammalia; order Dermoptera; family Cynocephalidae; genus Cynocephalus; species Cynocephalus volans. The sequence continues at coordinate 60,720,681 of NC_084462.1, forward strand.
TGGTCTCTTGGTAAATCATGTCAGTACTGCTCTTGTCAGCACCTTAATATGCAACCCTCGTCCATCCCCATATTTGTTCCTCTGCTGTGCCCACTTTGCTAATCCCCTTCCCTGGTTAGATCACATATACATGTATAACTAAATATTATTGAACATCTGCTCTGTACCATGGAGATCAGTAAAGAGCTGGGATATCCAGAGCTCATCATTTTTATTTTTATTTACTTATTTATTTATTTATTTATTTATTTATTTATTTATTTATTTTTAAAGATGACTGGTAAGGGGATCTTAACCCTTGACTTGGTGTTGTCAGCACCACAGTCTCCCACGTGAGCTAACCGGCCATCCCTATATAGGGATCTGAACCCATGGCCTTGGTGTTATCAGCACCACACTCTCCCAGGTGAGCCACAGGCTGGCCCAGAGCTCATCATTTTTAAAATCTACTTTTCTACTATTAAGTTAATAGAATGGGACGCAACTTGGTTCTGTGAATTAGAATGGACTAGATTTGTATTTGAATCCCACTTTTACCACCTTGGGCAAACCACTTCTCTACGCCTCAGTTTTCCCATCTATAAAAGGGGTTGACAACACCTCTCGGGAGGAAATACCTTGTAAGCTGATTGGAGCTCAAGGGTTCTGCTTGTCAACACTTTAGCAGCACATGACTAAATTCCAGCTCCTAACACAAGTTTCATAAAGAATTCCTTTCACCTCTTTTGTAGGCTAAGTGGTGACTAAGAACCTGGATTCAAATTCCAGCTCCACCAGTTACTTGCTCGGTAAACTTGTGCACATGGTTTAACCTGTCTGTGCCTTAGTTTCTTAGGACTTTGGTAAGATTGAAGGAGATAATACATGCATAGTATCCAGCACCTGGCACATAGAAATTGCTCACTAAATGTCAGTTGCTGTTCTCCTTTGGTAACTGTGAGGTATGCACCAGAGAGGAACAAACCACAGCATTTTTACCTGTTTTCAAAAAATTCCTTTCAACTCATTGTGTTTTGTGCTCTGCAAAGTGTAATGCCTGGCATATAATGATGATGATGGTGCTGATAATTACAGAAGCTAACATGTATTGAGAACTTAGTGTGCTCATGTATCAATGCATTAATACATGTACTTTACGTGTATTAGGTCAGTTTACTCTCACAACAATCTTATGATGTATATACTATTATTTGCTTCAATTTACAGATGAGGAAACTAGCACAATGAAGTTAAGTAACTTCTAAGGTCATATCACTAATAAGTGGAAAAGCCTTAATTCACCCTTGCTTTTAACCACTACTATATACTACCTTTCACTGTAAGTACTCAATAAATATTTGTTGAATGAAAGCATGTATTTATGAGTAAATCAGTGTCACAGGCTATGCTGAAAAAAAGGCATAAGAAACAGTCTATTAAATATTGCATATATTTTAAGGATGCTGTTTAGGATTGTGGTAGCTTGCCTCCAAGATGGTCTCTGCTAATTCCTTTTCTCCCTGTGCAAGCCATTCCCCCATCAACAGGTTTATTCTATTCTTTACCCTTTTGAAATTGGGTTTGTCTGTGACTGCTTTGATTAGCAGAACATGGTAGAAGTGATTCAGTGAGACTTCCAAGCTGAAGTCTTAAGAAGTCTCATAGCTTTCATCTGACTCTCTTGATGTGCTTCCCCTGGGGGAAGCCAGCAGCCATGCTATGAGGAAGCTCATGCTGTTCTAATGGGGAGTCTGTATGGAGAGAGATGTCTAACCAACCTCCAGATCCTCCAGTTGTTCCAGCCCAGGTATCAAATGTTCAAATGAAGAAGGCTTCAGATGATGTCAGCCTCAGCTGCCCTCTGACCACAAACTTATGAAGGACTCCCACCCATAGAACCAAGAGAAATAATAATAATAATAATAATAATAATAATAATAATAATAATAATAATAATAATAATAATAATAGTTGTCTTTGCCACCAGGCTTTGGTGCAGTTTCTTATTTAGCAATAGAAAATTGGAACAAAAATGTTTTTCATCATACCACATAAAGTCCTCTTTATTAGAACCCTTAGGGAAAATTTCCATTTAATCTTGGAACCAGGAAGAGTTGAGCAATTAATTGTCCCTCTCTCACCCACCCACATCCAACCATGGACATAGTGAATTGTACAATCCAGAAGATGACCCTTTCACTTGGCTGCTAAAATGCTCAGAACCAATGTTGCCTTGCTTGAGGCTGGTGTGACAGTGATCATTTGCAATTACAGCTTGTTTTTTATTTTATTTTATAGCCTCTCTGATTTTTTTCTTTGCTTTTAAAATTCCCACTTACAATTTATGTTAGCTTACATTTTAGGTACCCTTGTAGCTTTCTTAAATAATTTCTGTAACAAGGTAGGGTGTAATTAACAAAAATAAATATAATAATATTTTTCCAGGAACTGCACAAGGTTTACAAAAGGGTCACAAAGTTGAATAAGCCATGGTTTTGCCTTCAGGGAGAAAGATCCATATAAAAATAACTCTTACAGCTGGTTGGTTAGCTCAGTTGGTTAGACCATGGGGCTGATAATACCAAGGTCCAACGCTCCATCCCTGTACTGGCCAGCCACCAAAAAAAATAAATAAATAAAATAATTCTCGTGGTAATTATGCAAGTTGCATGTAGCAGTGATATGAGAAATACTGAAAGTGCTCTGAGAGTACAGAACGATTTATTCCATTGGTGGCATATGCTTTCTCAGAGCTGGGCTTTGAAGGTAGAAGGGGCGATTCTAAGCAAAGAAGAGAATGCAGAGGGATTAAATGCTTGGATGCCTGGTGAACCAATAGGTGATGTGGCTTCCACAGGTTTAGGGCCAGACATGCTGGGAGACAAAATTAGAATCAGAAGTTGGAGCTAAATTAACAAAGGCTTTATATTATTTGTTTCCTTCCTCTAATGCCATTCACTTCACTGGTCCACCTCTTAAAATGAGAGCTCAGACCCAAACTTCACACTCCAGAGGGAGCCTTACAAAAGCAGAGTGAAAGAAATCATTACATTCTCTATTCTGCATACAGTTTCTGTTAATGCTGCCTAAAAATTGCACTAGCTTCTTAACATATGACGTATAGCATGATGACAGCTATGTCATACAACCAACAAAAGATCTACAGTGGGGAAAAAAACTTTGGAAATATCTCTAAATATCAGCAAGTGTTGTTTTTGTCTATAAGACTGTGGGTTATGTTTATTTTCTTTAATTCCTTTGTGGTTTCCAGGTTTACTAAAATGAACATTACTACGTTTGGAATGTTGAAAAACAAAAATAAACTTTATTTTTTAATGCCCTTGATGCCATGCTAAAGAATTTGTATTTTATTCTGTAGGCAGCAGAGAGACATTGGGATATTTAGAGAAGTAATATTCCTATCTGATTTGGGAGGGATGCCCCCGGTGCCTTGCAAAGGTGTCTTGCTAAAGCCTCTGCATGCTCTGTTCCTCCAGGAGTACCATGTGCTGGATAACATTTCACACAGGATGGACGGGTTCCAGCCGAGGTCTAGCTTGGCAACCTCCCTGCTTCCCTGAGTCTGCTGTTGCTCAGCAACCCACGCATTGATGTCCTTTCTCCTAGGCCAACAGCTCTTCCAAATCTGCTCCCCTCTTCCTGCCCAGCTCTGCCTTACTTGCTCTCTACAGGTGACTGCACATCAGACTTTATTAAATCAAGATTCCGTGATGTGACTTCTTTCAACTTCTCTCTGCTCTACGGGGCTGACTGACCCATTAGGCACAGTGGGCATGTTTACTAAGTTATGCCCACAATACTTTGGGGGACTCTTGAAAATGTTTTGATTCCAGAAAAAGAAGAACTTTTGGGCTAAAGAAAATGTTTTAGTACATAGTATTACTATATTCGTCTTTATACGAATGTGGTCCTAAAAATTTTTTATATATTTTTGTGGAGGAAGGTGGCCACAGAGGCAAAAGTGCCCAGCACCCATGAAAGACTTATGTGATTCTGCTGCTCCATGTCACAATACCTCCTGTTTTAGAGTGTCACCTTTTTCCCTCCTAAGATGAAACCTTCCACTAGTGCCACTGATCTGTCACCTATAAGTATTATTCTAGAAATGTCTCTATCAGCTTCGGTCTTTACTGCTTCCTCGATCCTTCCCTTCATCTGACAAAGATTTCTAAGTGTCCCCATCTTGTAAACAAACAAACCAAACCAACTGTCACCTCCCCGCATCCTCCTACCTACTCCAGCGTCACGCACCATTGTCCCCTCACTGTCACACTTTTGAGGAAAGCTGTCTAGGCTCACCATCTCCACTTTGTCAATATCCAGTAATCCCAAAACCCAGTGGTTCCCAAACTTGTCTTCACATTAAAAATATCCAGGTAACTTTTAAACCTATTAAAGCCTAGGTTACATCCCAGACCAATAAATCCCAGTTTCTGGTGGAGGGATACAGACATCAGTCTTTGAAACTCCCCAGATAATTCTACTGTACAGACCAGTTTGGGAATCATTGCCTTAACCTTGCAGGCCACCCCCTTGAAGGTCAGCAATTATTTTCTAGTAAACAAGTCGAATGCTATCTACTTATTCTTTATCTTGCTCCATTTTTCTAAAGCATTGGAAATAGTTGGCCAAAAACTATGTAAAAACTCCTAGCATTCAAAGCCTTCCATGGCTTGGCTTCTAACAAAATTGGAACCTTGTGCTGCTTACATAGGTGGGTTTAGTAGGACATCATAAACAAAGTGGGGGCAGGACCTGGCATCTAGATATGGTACACCTTCTGTTACCTGGGATGGGCACCAGGAGGGTTGGGCCAGCTTCTGAAATAGAAGAACGTCCTGCTAGACAGGCAGAACTTGCCATCCACTCTGCAACCATTCTGTGCCTGCTATGTGCAGCATGGTGAGGTAAGTGCTGACAGAAGCAAACAGAAGATGCTATGGAGCATCAAGGGAGCAGTTACCCCCCACCCGAAGAAATTAGCCAGCCAGGAAGGGCTTCAAGGGGAAGGTGACTTTTAAGCAGAGAAAAGTATCCAGAATGTGTGGCAATAAGCAGTGTAAGTGGTAACCTGCGAAGCTGCTCAGAATCAGGAGGGAAGGAATTCACATTTATGGAACCTGACCTCTGTGCCAGGCAGTAAACAAGGCACTGTCACAGGCTGTTCTGCAGGAAGCAGACTCCGAGATGGAGGTCAACATGCAGGAAGTTTGTCAGGGAGTGTTCTTGGCATCAATGTCTGTGAAAAGAAAGGAAGAGAAACAGGACTGGGCAGAAGGAAAGTTGGGCTGTGTTGTGGTCTCGATGCAGGTCTCAGCTGTGCGCACAGGGGACTTTGAAGATCAGAGAGTTTGAACAACTTCTCCATAGTCATTCAGCTTACACATCTCAGAGCAGAAATTCAAATTCAATTCTGACTGCAAAGTTCATACTCACTCTAGGGTGTGCATTCCCAATAGGAGAGTTGGGGTGAGGAGTGATATTACCTTCAAGGGTATGAAAACTGGCTTTTGGGGGGCACAATTATCTTAGATATTACAGGGCTTGTAACTCTCCAAAGTTCCACAGAACATAAACACATACATACTATACTTGTGCTATTACAATTTCATGGGGGTGAGGGGGTGATTAAGGAAGAAATAGCTAAAAAGGCTAAGGGAGAGGCAATAAAACAAAAAGACTGAGAAACTGCTCTATAGAATACTTACAGTGGGGTTAAGAAGTATAATGTAAAACTAAGTATTATACACATTGGGACTAAATTATGGAGGAATTAGAAAATGCCAGGGTCCGGCACCTTGACCTCCCCTCTGGGCAATGGGTAACCATCTGGGAGTTTCAGTCAGGAAGTAGCGTGTGTTTGAGACATGTAACAGGAGCAACAGTGTGAAAGATGCACTGGCGATGGGAACAATGGAAGGTAGGAGGCCACTGCAACAAACCAAAAGAGAGATAGAGAGCCTGACTCAACCATTGATAATAGGATGGTGAGAAAAAGAGAGTTTCTCAAGAGATTAAAGAGGAAAAATCAATAAGATTCATAAACTAACAAATGTGACCATGAGCCTTGGTTGCTGGGAAGCGATGGTCCCATAAGCAGAGCAAATCTAGGGTGAGAAGCATGTTTGCAAGGGAGATAAGGTGAGAGTGAGGTTGCTGCAGGACAGCTGGAAGAGATATGTAAGGAAAAGGTGGCAATACTGGTTTGAAGCTTCCAAAAGAGGATGAGATTTGGGAGATTTTGGGGGGAATTGGATTGAAGCCATGGAGGTGGATGACGTTTCTGAGGAATAGAGTGCAGAGGAGGTAGAAAGCTGAGCAGATGCGTTTGGGAAATGCCCATGTGTAGGGATGGTGGAAGCAGTGGAGCCAGTAAAGGCATCAGTGAAGAATGAGGGTAAGAAATGCATACTTTTCTATACTGATGGAAGACTTACAAGGACAAGGGAGTCACAAAATCAAACATCCAGTGGAACATGAAGACATTTGATTTAGTTAATAAGGAGATGTTGCCATCTTTTGAGAGAACGTGTTCAATCTAGTGGAAGCCAAATTGCAAGGCACTGAGGATCATGTAGTGGCCAGGTGTTACTGTGACTGAGAGTCTGGACTGTGGAATCCGGTAGACCTGGCCTGAACCTAACTCTCCCATTCGCTAGCCTCGTGATCTCCCATTGAGCACTCTAAGCTCCAGTGACCTCATCTAGATACATCTGGATAATAACAAAGCCTACCTCTAGGAGGCTGAAGATCAAATGAGGTACATGTATGAAAGAGTTGGAATGTATTAGGTGTCCAATAAATTTAGTCACTCTTCTTGACCAAGCCTCTGGTGAGGGCAAGGAGGAAGCGGGTTGCCTTAGCTTCCTAGGGCTGCTATAATGAAATACCAAAAACTAGATGGCTTAAAACATCATAAATTTGTTCTCTCTTCATACACTTCTGGAAGCTAGAAGCTTGAAATCAAGGTATCATCAGGACCATACTTCCTCAAAAGGATCTATGGAAGAATCTTTCCTTGACTCTTCCAGCTTCTTTCTGGAGGCTCCAAATTCTTGGCTCGTGACAGCATCACTCTGGTCTCTACCTCTGTCTTCATATAGCCTTCTTCTCTGTGTCTCTCCATGTCTCCGTATATCCCTCTCCTTTCTTCTATAAAGACACCAGTCTTTAGATATAGGGCCCACCATAAATCCATGGTAATTTTTATCTACAGATTCTTAACTAATCATTTCTGCAAAGACTCTGTTTCCAAATATGGTAATATTCTGAAGTTCTGGGTAGACAAGAATTTTGGCAGGACACTATTCAACCCACTACATGGGTATAGAACATGCTGTAGAGGAGTCTGATGGTGAAGAGTAGGAGAAAAACATGACTGTATGTTGTTTCTAGGGAAGGGTATTTTTTTATAAGAAAGAGGAGACAGTGTTTGTGCAGGCAAAGGGAAGGATACAGTAAGAAGAAATAGAAAATTCAGGAGGGGATGCCTGATGGACCAAGGAGAGGAGGGCAGTAGAGAATCAAGAGCACAAATAGGACCAGGATTAACCAAAGACATTTCACCTGCAAAGTCAGTTGTAAACAAGAGAGGAAAGATAAAGACAGAGAAAGCATGAGGTCCTAAGTAGGGAAGCTGAAGGAGTTCTTCGCCTGCTCAGTAAGTTGTGTGGACAGTTATGGAATGAGAATAAGTGGAGGAAGGAAGGATTGGATTGGTTATCAAGGAAGGTGGAGGTTTGCAACATTGCCTGGAGTATGTGACAATGTGTGACCTCATGTTGAGCAGCAGTGAGGACCCGGCTGAGTTACGAGAAAGCCACTCATTGAAAAGGAACTAGACTGGTTAGCTCAGTTGATTAGAGCACAGTGTTGATAACACCAAGGTCAAGGGTTGGGATCCCCGTACTGGGTAGCTCCCCCACCACAAAAAAAGAATTTTGATGAATAATATTTACAGAACTTGCCAGCCATACTATATCAAACACTGAACTTTAGGAGGGAATCTCAGGACAGGTCATTCTTCTTTAAAACTGCTTATCTAATTAAAGAAAATGAGATCTAAGCATAATGTTCACCATTAAATCGGAAGAAGAAAAGAACACTATACAATTTAACATTCATCTGGTTTCATATTCAAATGCAAAAAACACTTCTAACAAACCCAGCCCCATTTTTCAATAATTTCCAGATGTACAAACTTTGAGGTGGGATTTATGGTTTACACTGAAAGAATGAAATCTTGGAGGGTGGGAGAGACAGTTGCGTTCTCTGTGAATCAGATATAAAATGACAGAGGGTTATCATTTCCATATGGATCTTGCCATAGATTTGGGGAATGACTAGACAAGGAAAATCATGTATCTACATATATAAGTATGCATACCAAATTGCATGACTGAAAGAGCTGGCTGTTATGATTTTTGTCACTATTTCTTCAAGGCTGCTGTAAATCAGAATGGTAATATTACCCATTCATAAGCAGATGTAAAACTTTGTTAAAATCTCTGCAATCAGGATTCATGGTCAAGCCTTGGGAGGAATCAGCAGGGATAAGGTGGTGGGGTCTTATATTCAGTATTTCAGGTTTGGACAACCCTCCCTTCTGCATCCCAATCTCCAGTGTCGAATCAAAAGAAGTAGAATTGCCAGGAGAGACCAGAAAACTGTTAGACCTGTTAGACCCAGGGTAGAAAGAGTAAGGAAACCAGAGTTAACTCAGCTTAAAAGGTAGCAGAAGCCCAAGGATAGCACTTGCCGTGATAGCCTGGTGGTTCTAGGACTCTACGTTCCAAAAGTTCCATTGAACTACTTGGGCAAGTCTAGTCCTCATACCTTTGAACACGGAACACTGTCTTTTTGCCTTTAGTTCAGTGACTTAGTATATCATTGACCTATCTATCCTTACCAAACAGGCCTTTGCTTTACTATGAATGCTTAACCAACACTGACCTGCCCAACTCTCAGTTGCTATCATTGGATATCTAACCCATGCCTTGTCTCTCTATCTGGAAGGTCCAAGAGAACAGGAACATCTGGTATCCCAAGTATGTTGAAAGATTTAGATTAAGTCAACCCACATACAATATGATTAAAGAGCACTGTGAAAATGTCAAATGCTATAAATATGGATAATACAATGATAACTGAGAAGCAGCTTGATAATTGAAGCCAATCCCCAGAGCTATCCTGTAATTATGGAATGATTGTGTCTGGTATGCCCGGAAGCGTGGTGAGGACCTATGCAAAGACACAGGTCAAATAATTTGCATCCCACTAATTTTTGTGATATAGTTTAAAACCAGGAAATGATGATATGCATTCTTAAGAGTTCTGATAATAAAGAGAATTTCTTGACTTGGGCACTGTATTAGTTAGGGTTCTCCAGAGAGGCAGAATGAATAGAATATGTCATAAATATATGAGAGGGGATTTATGAGGGGAATTAGCTCACATGATTGTGAAGAGAAGTCCCACGATTGGCCATCTGCAAACTGCATGCTGGTAGCGTGGTTCAGTCCAAGTCCAAAGGCCTCAGAACCAGGGAAGCCAATAGTGTCCTTGGTGTAAGTCCTGGAACCCAAAGCTGAAGAGCCTTGAGCTCTGATGTCCACATCAGACAGGAGAGAAGAGTGTATCCCAGCTTCAGCAGATAGAGAGAGAGCTTTGCCTTTTTTCTCTGTTTCTTGTCCTCTCGGGGCCCCCAGCAGATTGGATGCCCTCAGTATGGGCAGGTCTTTCGCACCCAATCCACTCAGGCTCTCATGCTAAACTCTGCTGGAAACACTCTTATGAATACACTTAAGAAGATAGCGTTACTAGGTTTCTGGGCCTTCCTTAATCTAATGAAATTGACACCTAGAATTAACCTTCACAGGCACCATCTTTCTGTCTGTCTGTCTTTACAGCATGTGTCCTCAGGCACCAATTGGCAGTTCTAAGAGACACTAGTTCTTCTACTGTACCTCTGGCCCTTGGCAAATCCATCTGAGTGTGAAATGCCGGAAAAAGATTTTCCCTGACCTGAATAGATGAGAAAGAAATATGAAAAATCAGGATACACACTTTTAAGATCAACAACTCCTAAATCAATAGCGAGGACCCCAGTGCAGTAATGGTGTTGCCTTTTGTTGAAAAGTTCATAGATATCTCCATTCTCCATTCAGATCTTGATGTTTGCCATGTCCCCAAATAAGACAATTGTGGTTTTTTTTTTTAGTCTTTAACTATTAAAGTTTTTTTTATTATTAATATTATTTTTTTACATTCTATGAAGTTGTTGTGGAGCAGTTGGGAGGGAGGGGGAGAGGGGAAAGGCGAAGGAAATGTGATGGAAGGAGGAGGAAGGAGGAAGGGTGAGATTGAGGCCTGTGGCACCCCCTCATTCCCACAGGGGAGATCAGGGGGCTTCCAGTGGTGGTTTGGTCATTGCCGGGCTGGATGCAGATGTCAGGGGCATGTGGCAAAAGCCCTCATCCCCCCACCACCCCAGCTCGGGAACCTGGGGCCCTGCTTGCTGTGACTCGGTGGTTGTCACTGGGCTGATTATATGTGTCAGTGGGGCATGGCTGAAGCCTTCAGCCCCCTACCACCCTGGCTCAGAAGAGCCCAGGGCACTTTCTGTGGCATCTCGGTGGTCATTGCCAGGCAGGCTGCACGTGTTGGGCAGGTGTGGCCAAGGCCCAAAGCCCCCACCCTTGGGACTGGCTAAGGCCCCCAGCCAGTCCTCCTCCCTTTCTGGCTTGGTAGCCCAGGGAACTTCCAGTCCTTCTAGGTGTTATACTCGTACTTTGGTGAAATGAGACCTTTACTAGTTAATATGAAACTTTATCTCTGGTTGTGGGTACTTTGTTTTTTCTTTCAGTTCTGTGTTGGGTTATTTGCTGTTCCTGCCACTTAAACTCTGAGCTGGAACTAATTTGTTGTCCTTTGCTTACTTCTAAAATGGGGGGACTTCCTGTGGGGACCAGTACTTGGGCTCTGTGGTTGAGCTAAATTGCTGCTTTGCTGCTGGTTCCCTAGGGAAGGCTTTTTATGTAGCTCAGGTTTTAATGGTTGACTTTGCAGGTACTTCTGGGTCTAGTGAGATCTGGTGCACCTGGGTTGTGTAGAAACTCCAGTCTGGGTCTGTCTGTTCATCACACTGCACCCCATGCAATTCTATATTCCTGACCAGTCTCCTCTGAGTGGTCCTATGCTGACTGGGGGGCAGGTCAGCTGTCCTTGCTGTGCCCCAATGTTCCCCCAGTGGGCCCATCTCCCCCACCAACTGTGCTCCAAACACTTCCTATGGGACATGGGATGGGCCATGCTCTGGTCCCTTGCAATGACTCACTGGCCTCTGAGCGGCTCCTTTTTTTCAGTTGTTGTGGCTCCTTGTTCCGATATGGGTCCACAGAAACCCTATTAGTGGTCTTGCTGGCCTGGGGGCCACCAAGGCCCTCTTGTCCCCTGCCACCCCAAGCACCTCCATCCAAACGGCACAGCTGTGGTTTTTGCCAGCTCTTGTTCCGAGCGCTCAGCAGGGCCAACCTTGAAGCAGCTGGGATTCAAAATGGTCAGAACAGTTTTTTCTTTCTGCCCTCATGGCTTCTCCCTCCTTCATGCACTGCATAGGTCTCTCCTCCTCTTCACCTGATCTCTAGCGGCCCCAGCTTGGCTATTATTGCTTTTTAATAGTTGTAAATTTGTTGATTTGTGGGAGAAAGTGATGCTGGGGACTGTCTCTTCCTCCATCTTGACTGGAAGTCAAGATAATTATGTTTTTAATTTGACTGATTAAAGCCTCCAGATGAGTGAACTCTTATAGATTTATTGTTTTAAACATGTTGTGGAGGGAGTATAAAGGAGATTGATATAAAAATATGTGCATACTCTGCAGTTTGCTTCCACACTCTATTTCACAGGTTTGTGTGCAGATGTATGGTTTCATTCTTGAGCCTCTCCCTGGGTAATCTCAACTTCTAAATCTTAAGCACCAGGCCACTCTCTCCCCACATCTTCAAACTACTATTCCACCTGCCTACTAGGCATTTCCACTTGAGTGATCCACAGGATGTTTTTACTTGAGATGGCCAAAATTGAGCTCAGTGTCTTCCCTAACTCCCATTCCTCCTAGCTGGACTCTCCTCCCAGGCTCCCAGCATAGCAAATAGCACTGCCCTGAAGCCAGAGCCAGAAATTTTGGCATTATCTTTGATTGCCTCTTCATTTTCATCCCCTATTTCTAATTGATCTCGGTCTTGCCAGTTCTAACATTTAACTGTCATTGAATCCATCCCTACCTTAAACCATGATGCAATCCTTCTTTCATAGATTGCCGTCTTAGCTTCTAGTCTCTGTCTCAATGGTTGTTCCCCATAAAGTTAGTTCATGTCATGTCCCTACTTCAAATCCTTCAGTAATATCCGCCTGACATAAGGATAGGTCTCAACTCCTTCACTTGGCCTGTGAGTCCTTTCTTATCTCTCTGACTTCATCTTTCATCCCTCCCCACCTCACAAGAACCTTCTCTCAACTCTTAAAGCAGCCCATGCTTTCTCAACCTACCCCAGTAGACTTTAAGCTCCATGAAGGCAGAAACCATGTTTGTTACAATCATCATCCTGTCCCTAGGGCCCAACACCATCCCTGGCCCTCAATATATGGGAGTGGTCTGTGGGTCTGTAGCACTATTCCATTGCACCTGCTAACGGGTCATTTAAAAATGTACAGTATTTTAATCTCCATATTTCTATCTCAAGTTCCTATCACATCAAGCCACCGTATTCTTATAAGATCGTTTGTACTGCGCTAACTATATCATGATCTCAAACCCACATTATTACCAGGGAAATGTGCATTAAGTAGGCAGCAGAGGTTATATGCATCATTTACAGAATAATTTTCTCCTGTGAATGATGAGGCTCTTTCTGGATAAGTCAAAACTGTCTTCGATAGTCACTGGTTTCACAGATCTGTCTGGGTGTTTGTCTCCCTCTTCTTCTAGATTCACTGTAAAACCCTTCTTATCTGGTCACCCTGTCTCCAAGACACAAACATCTGTCCCAACCCTCTTGAGGATCATTCCTTTCCTAGTCAAAGGTTAGTTTGCTATTTCACAGAGTGTTTCCCAGAATGTTGATGTTTAGCTGTGTTGCAGTTTCAATAGCTGGAGTTTTTGACAGAAGTTTTTTCTTTATGACTGACAACTTACTCCTGCTTTAATTTTGAAATGGGCACTCTAGGAAGGGAGAGTTCCACACACCCCCCAGATCCCCATCCCTACCCCAGTACTCTTCCAGCAGAGAGCAGAGATCTTTAAAGACCATTCCCTTCTTTCATGACACCTGGCATTGGAGCCTGATTCTCACATGCTTACAGAAAAACACCGATCATGGGTGACAGAAACTCCATTTTATTTATTTACATATTTTTTTATTTTAATTAATTAATTAATTGATTAATTATTATAAATACATGTGGAGTACAATGTTGATTTTTAATAATGGTGTAGAACGTGTAGTGGTTAGATCAGTATAGTTAGCTTACTCATCATTACAATATGCCGTCATTCTTTGTGTCCCTCCCTCTCTTTTGTGTCACCCCTCCCTCTCCCCCTGGCCTCCCCTTTTCCACCTCTAGTTTTCTAAAAATTCAGTGTATTACTGTGATTGTTTTTTCTTTCTTCCATTTCATTTTTGAAAAATCTAACGAGATATGGTTTACCTTGTTGCCTCACGTAACCTCTATTAAAGGAACTACTAATCTCTTAAATTTTAAGCAACAGAATTAGGGAAATAATGTTAAATGAGAAGTGATAGATTTCAAAAATATATCAGTAAATTAGGAGAATGCAGAGAGGAAAGTCTGAACAAATTCAGTTTAGATGCCAGTGTCTTCAGAGAACAAGGGGGCTGTTCTGCAGATGGCAGTGTGAAGAAAACGGCATGATTGGATGGAATGGGTTTCAAGAGAGGTTCTCTTCTCTGTGATCCTTCACCACTCTCACCTTGCCAGTCCCCAGCCCTGAATAAACACAAGCACCTGTCTCCTTTGTTCTTTGTCATGGTTGCTGAGCTTTGCTATGAAAAACTAGAGCATGTTATGCAATGTCAGCTGTGCCTTCATGCTGCTCATGAGTCTTCTTACTCATTTGCTGTTGACATCCTGTTACTAATCAGACCATGCCTGGTATTGTACATGATTCCAAAGCCACAGATCCAGAGAGACCAAGACAGGCCAAAACATGTTTAGAGGCTTAGAGACTCAAAACCATGGTTTATTGTTACTGGCAGACTGGGCTCGGCTTGCCCTCTTGCACTAAACAATGACTCAAAGGTCCAAAAGTTGGTGTAAGGATTGGAAGGTTTATTCAGATAACCAGTATTAAACTAAATGTCTAACCAAGCAAACAAACAAAGGGAAAAGTGGAACTGTGGGGTCCAGTTTATCCTAGTCCCAATTGGTGAGGCCAACCTCTTAATCACTTTTATTCCACTGACATAGTAATTGATAAAAACGGTTCCCCCCACTGTGGGCACAAAGAAAAGTACAGACTAGATTTATTTTACTTTATTTTTATTATTATTTTTTTATTATACATACATGTGGATTTAAATCAGAAACAAAGCACAGCCAGGAGCCCTCCAGGGTGCACCTACACAGTAGCAGACACAATCCGACCAAATAGCAGAAGAGGGCTCAGAAAACCAGAGAAAGGTAAAGAGAATTTTAGTGGCTTCCAGACTTCCAGTCACTGCGAAGCGTGGGAATGAATCCCACCACTCTCATGAATCCCCTGTCAGGGGGAACCTGCTTTTTGTGGTGTAGGACCGGGCTCCCCCACTCTGCTAGTCACCCTTCAGGGCAAGCTGTTGCTGGCCAGAGGGAGCAGCTTCTCACAGGCTGAGAGGAGTTTAAGCTATAGTTGTCCAGCACTCACTTTGAAGAGGAAGAAAAGGGAAAGAAAAAAGAAGAGTAAAAGAAAATAAAGTGTTGCTTTGTCAGAATCTAGGCTGGGGGCTTCAGGAGAGACTTACCAGCAGCAGAGCCATGGGAGCAAAATAGTCCCAGTGGCCACTTGCCTCTTGCAGCTGGAGTCTGCTCTGGTGCCCGAGGCTTTCCAACTTTCACTGGTGCAGATATTACAGCAGCACTTGTGCCACATGGGGTAAATCCCAGGGCCATTCCTAGTACCTAGAGTCCCCTTACCTCCTGGCTTGTATCAAATTAGGCTCTTGGGTCATAGAAATGAATAATGCATCCATCAGTAAAGCAAGTAATGCTTTATTAAAAGAGGAGATAGAAATGCACAAGGGGGGTAGATACAGGAAAGCTAGCCCCCCAAGGGGAGCTGTTCGGGGTCTTTTATAGGGAAAGGAGTTAAGGAGTACAGGCCAGTGTCACTGGAGTTAGTCCATTCTGTTCTTGCTGATTGTGTCAGGGGCGCATGCTGAGTTAGGGCTTTGATCCTTGTGCCTGCTCAGTAGGTCCAAGATGGTGGTGGTTTTCATTATCGTCACCCCAGGAGGGTCATTGTAGCAGTCACCTTGAAGAATTGTGCACATGGGAGAATTCCTAAAGGGGCCTTAAGGTTAATCTGTGACTTAATTTTTACAATTACAGTAAACAAGCTTTGGGGAGGGGTTTTACAACTCTGTGAATGTCTGTCTCCCCCTTATCTCAGCTTATTTAATCAGGACAGGCCATGGGGTAATCATGGGGGGAGTGCGGGGGGTCTCATGACTGAGGGGTGGAAAAGTAACAAAGTGTCCTCTGCAGGGAAAATGGAGTCAGTTTGGTTCACAGGCCTAGCCCTATTCTGTCTCATTATGAGGAATTCTTGAAAGAATATTTGATGTTTAGTCTGAAGAACAGGAGAGCTGATCTCAAAGTCTGATAGTCCTCCAAGAGGTTCCCAGGAATAGAAGTTGGACTAGCTGGCAAGGACTGTAGGTGGTCAATAGAAGGAAGAACCTTATAAGAGCACTCCAAAAATAGCATGGCTCCCTCAAGAGAGTTCCTTTTCACTGGAGCTGATGATTTCAAAGTTTAATCTTCAATAGGTGGCTGAACCAGAATTTTGGGATCCCTTGTAATCAAGAGAGACTATTATTCTGTGTTGCAGCTTTCAGATTTATTTTTTTAAATTTCTCATTGTCTTACGTACAGAAACACTCATTATAATTAAAACTGGGTTTCTGCCTAGGAGGAGTAGAATGGGAATGTAGAAAGACAATTACTGTATGGCATTAGAAGCGACATACTAAAAGAGTATCTAAGACAGCACAGAAGAGGGAATGACTACTGAAGAAGTCAGAAGGTTTTCTATAAAGGAGGTGGGTTTTAAGCTCAGTATTGTGGAATTAGGCCACTGTGTTCACACAGAAGTGGCAAGTATAGCCATTTTGGAAAACAGTATGAGGTTCCTCAAAAAACTAAAAATAGAGCTACTACATGATCCAGCGGTCCCACTTCTGGGTATATATATACAAAGGAATTGAAACTGGTATGTCAAAAAGATGTCTGCACTCCTATGTTCGATTCACCATTATTCACAACAGCCAATACATGGAAGCAACCTAAGTGTCCATCAGTTGATGAATGGATAAAGAAAATGTGGTATATATACCCGATGGAATAGTATACCACCTTAAAAAGACAGAAATTCTGTCATTTGAGACAATACGAATGGAACTGGAAGACATTATGCTAAGTGAAATACACCAGGTACAGAAAGACAAATACTGAATGATCTTATCAGTAGAATCTAAAAAAGTCAGTCTCACAGAAACAGAAAGTAGAGAGGTGATTACCAGAGGTGGGGGGGAAGAAAGAGGGGGAAAGGGAAGATTTTGTTCAAAGGGGACAAGTTTCAGTTAGACTGGAGGAATAAGTTTTAGTGCTCTATTGTACTACATGGTGGCTTCAGTTGATAGTAATGCATATTTCAAAATTGCTAAAAGAATATTTTCAATGTTCTCACCACAAAAAATGTTGGTGAGGCAATGTATATGTTAACTAGCTTGATTTAGTCTTTCTAAAATGTAGTCATATGTCAAAACATCACATTGTACCCTATAAATATACACAATGACTATTTGCCAATTAGAAATAAGTAAGTTAAGGGCCGGCCCCGTGGCTCACTCGGGAGAGTGTGGTGCTGGTAGCGCCGAGGCCGCGGGTTCGGATCCTTTATAGGGATGGCTGGTCCGCTTACTGGCTGAGCGTGGTGCAGACCACACCGTGCAAAGGGTTGCGATCCCCTTACCAGTAAAGAAAGAAAGAAAAGAAAAGAAAGAAAAGAAAGAAAAGAAAAGAAAAGAAAAGAAAGAAAGAAAGAAAGAAAGAGAAAGAGAGAGAGAAAGAGAGAGAGAGAAAGAAAGAGAGAGAGAAAGAGAGAAAGAGAGAGAGAGAGAAAGAGAGAAAGAAAGAAAGAAAGAAAGAGAGAAGAGAGAAAGAAAGAGAGAGAGAGAGAAAGAAAGAAAGAGAGAGAAAGAAAGAAAGAAAGAAAGAGTTAATAAGAAGTATCATGCAAATGTGCAGAATAATAAATGTGCACGGTATATATAGCCCAATGTGTACAAATGGCAAGAAGCTTTAAAAGTAGTTTAAGACCAGATTTTGAATAACCTTATAAGAGCCAAGGTTTATGTTTTTTGTAGGATCATGAAGAACCACTGAAGACCTGAAGCACAGGAATGAAAAGATAAGATTGGTGTTATAGAAAGTTGGGAAATGTTGTATGAGATAATGTGGACTTTGGAGCCACTGAGGCTAGAAGACTTCTGACTTTGTAGTGGCGCTGAAAGTAGGGAGGAACGGACGAAACAGATAATTATTTCAGAGATAGAATTGATGAAACTGAGATATGGGGACTGTGAGGAAGCAGGAGCAGTTGAATATGACTCAGAAACTTCTGGCTGGAGTGACTAAGTGGAGAATAAAAACAGTGCAGGAACAGGAGATGATCAAGAATTCAATTTTAAACTTATGTCAACTTAGAGGTACATGTGGGACATCCAGTTGGGACAGTCTGCTGATTCTCAGAAATATGGGCCTAGAGCCCAGGAGAGTGATGGAGGCTGGTAATAAAAAGTCAGAGTCACCATGATTGGATCATATCTACCCAGGACCCCTCCCTTCCTTTCTTCTGGAAGTAGAGCCGCCTTTATTTTGGGAACAGATCCTCTTTCCTACGCCATGGTCCCCACCATGAGGCTCTCTGCAGAGCTCCCAAGTTTTTAAATCACCACATCCCTCGGCCACTCTTGCTTGATCCAGAGGCAGGCTGGCATGATTCCTTCTTGGGGATTTTTTTTTTTTTTAAATTTAAATTTCCAACATATACAAGAGTATACAGACTAGCATCATGAACCCCCATGTACATCAATTTACAGCCAATCTTGTTTCAAATACACTCCTATCTTTTCCCTCCCCTCCCATATTATTTTGAAGCAAACACCAGATATCTGGGATTTCAGACTCTGGTATTGTAAGGTGTAGTAGGATGTAATTAAGATAGGAGTTGTCTGCAGTGATGTTTCTATCATGTTGAGGAAGCCAGGCTAAAATAAGAGAGGATGAAACTGGCCTAAAGAAAAAATAGGGAGAAAGAGTCTTAGTAGCTTTTGAGTTTGTGGTTCCTAATGTTCCAGAGGCCTCTGCACAGTTTGGTTAGTCAACCTGTAGATTCTCTGGGTCAAAAATCTTCCTTCTGACCCTAGCCAGGTTGAGTTGGTTATCTGTCCCCTACTACAAGGCGTACTGACTAATACACATCAGCATTTACCTAATGATTGAAGCCACCTTGGGGAGAGTGTTCTCTCTTGTAATAACAAATTTCCTCCACCCCGGATGTCCAAATCCTTCAGCACAAAGGCCACCTCTTTATTAACAACTTCCCTAATCCTAGTAGCAGGAAGTGACCTCTCCCATGCCTGGATCAAAGAGCACTTTATCTAAGCACCCTCACGGTATGTGGTATGCCTCATGTTCTCTTTTGTTCTAGAGCTAGTTAGGTGCATGTGTTAGCTTTCTGCTCCAAACTGTAAGCCACTTGACAGCACACAAAACTTTCTGAAGTGTTTTTTTATTTCATCTCACCTCCCAATATCACATACAGTGTAAGTTCTCAATAAATATTTGAAGATGGAATGAGAAAAAAGTTCAACTTTCGTAGATCAAAAGTGCAGTACTATTTAAAGGTTGGGGGAAATGGATGGAAAGAGATTTGGGGCAGTTTCTCTGGAGTCTTTTTAAGTCAAATCTGTGCAATAGGAAGGAGGTATATAATAATCATTTAGAAATACAGTCACAACAAAACCAAGAAAGCAATTTTATAGTTACATAATATTAATTTAATGAAAACATAAAGGCTTCCAACATGAAGCCATGGTTAACTGCCCTTTTCAAGAAACCTCCATAATGAAAACGTACTGAATTTTTTTTCACCTAAAAGAAGAATGCTATGTTTTACATCAGAGCTTCTCAAATTTTATTGTGCACTAGAAACACCTGGGGGATCCTGTTAAAAGGCAGACTCTGAGTCAGTAGGTCTGTGGGGGAGGGGGTCTGAGATGATATATTTCTGACAAGGCAAGCTCCCAACTGATGTTGAGGCTACAAGTTCATGGACCACACTTTGAGTAGCAAGAATGTATACCAGTGAGTCCCAAAAGTGGATGTCCAGTGAAACCACCAGGGAGCTTCAAAACCTACTGATGCCTGTGTCCCATAGATATTGTGATTTAATTCATCTGGGGTGTGGCTGGTCTTTGGAAATTTTAAAAAACATCCAAGTGATTTGAATGTGCAGACAAGTTTGGAAACTATAGCTCTATTCAATACAGAATTAGACTCAAAATGGCTGGATCTGAGTCCCACCTCTTCTACTTTCTGGCAGGCTGGGTTTCCTTGGACAAATAAGTTCATTTCTCTGAACTTCAGTTTCTCACCTCTGACAGGGAAGTGATAAACCCACTGACTGCTCTCTCAAGGAACAAACTAGAGAGGCATGGAGACGATTTTTCAGCCTCCGAAGTTCTGTATCCATATGAGGAGTTAACAAGAATGGGTCTGGATATTTCTATTCAACGGTGCTGGCCTTGACTCTTAAAAGAAATGACAGATGACAAAAAATTAACTTTACATTTCTAAATGCTACCATAGAAATTTTACATTCCTAAATGCAAAACAAATAAATATTGAAAAGGATGTCTTGGAATGAATGAGGTATTTCTATGTCTTGCCGGTCAGTAAACAGGAACATACTTAGTATCAAGGTGGTGTGTACATGAAATTAGATTCCTGAAGGTAGAAAAGGAAAAGGGTGAATTTTTTTTCCGGAGGAGAAAAGAGATGGACTATCACGGAAACAGACATCGTATGGAAAAACATACTAGTTTTGAGGGAAACACAGCAAATGAAGGGAGATCAGGAACTGATTTCTCTGCCTCCAGCCCTCCTTGCCAATGTGCCTTCTGGGTCTTACCACGGTCCTGCAAGAGAGCCACACTTCCAACTGGTGGACCTTCCTAGCCAGAGCCCAGAGCAAGAGAGGATTCTGCTGTAAATTCAGAATGTGATACAAGCAACCCTGCCACTTGGGCCATATGAATGGTGGATTCTGCCGTGCCAGAGGATTTCATGATGGGGAAGGACACCATGCAGGGTAGGAAAGTCCAGCACAGCCTCCCAGGGTTCTGGAGTCAGTCCGTTCCATCTGCAGCAGAGAACTATTACCATTTGAAAGCAGATCCTGGCATGCTACTGGGTCCGATCTGAGACTGTGCATCAGGATCTGGCACTGGCAAACCCACCAAGTCTTAGTAGGGTGGTTGCAAAAGCAGTGTACAATGGAAATAGTTCTTTTGAGATTAGGCCTGAACAAGTCTGGAGGGCACAAGTAAGTTCTACAAACAGAACATTTACCAATTCGTCCACTGCTGCTGCACCAGGGTGACGGCTCGTAACCGTGGCCTGCTGCGGAGGGCTCTTCTCAACCAGCCGATGGTGGAGGGTAGAACCCAAACCCGGATCACAAATCAGTCAGCTCAGTATGCTGGTTTGAGCTACAAATGGATTGGTGCCACTACAGCTCCACCTAGGGTCAGTCCTGAAAACCTCCCAGTGGACAGAGCTTCCGAAAGTACACCTGGTCGGCAACTTGATACAGAGCAAGAAGTTGCCGATGATACTAGACGTGTCATCTTGGGGAAGAGAAAGCAAATTTACTAAGGAAACGAAACAAGCTTGCCATGTGGTGTTGGTCGCCCATTTGGGTTTGTAGTTACGACTTCTAAGCTGAGCCAGGCACCCGGGATCTGTACCTTGTCTCTGGTAACATTTAGGTAATCGGGAGCAAGTACCAGAAAGCCACTGTGTGTTCAGCCAGGATTGGAATTTTGCCAAGTGAATGTGCTGGAGGGAGGAAGGCACAAGGAAGGGGAAGGTATGTTAGGAAACATTGTTAACGACGAGAGAAGACAGCACAGGGGAGGTGATGCGATATTGAAGATTTAATGGGGGAAAGAGGGAGGGAGGTTGAAGAGTTATTGAAGTGGGTTATTAGAGAAAGACATTTGGGAGGAAGCAAGACGTTCGAAAGGAAGGTTTCAGAAAAGATAAATTTACCGAGGGGTACTAGATCCAGAGTGTGGCAATGGGAGAAGAGGGCTGTGCTGGGCTGGCAGTGAGGAGGTTAAGGAATTGAGAGACCAGCAGAGTGAATAGTTAGACACTGAAGTCATCAAGAATTAAGGCAGGAGTGAGGGTGGAGTTGAAGACAAGAGAGCCAGGAGCCCACCTCCTTCATGAATGTGAGAGGAGTGGACAGGAAGTCTGTTGGGGACTGCAGAGAGGTAGGTGGCTGGTCGCATAGCTGCATGGCACAGGCCGTAAGGAGTTGGGTATTGTGAGGAAGAGAGAAGAGGAAGCCGGAGTGGCTCGGAAGGCACAACGGATCAAAGAAGATATCTTGGTCTCTCTTTCTGGCCCTCATCAGCCAAAACAATCTAAATTCAACAGCGGGGCTTGATTCAAACAGTTATCGGTTATTCAGAATTTATTGTTAGATGCAGGTAAAGCAGTAAGCCTCTGAGGCAGGTATTACCACCATTTGACAGATTTTGAAACGGTGAAGTTCCTCTACCCCTGTGCACAAAGCGGAAACAACCAAATAAGCCAAACAGATATAACTGGCATAAAATGAATGAATAGTTTGAAGTAAGAAAAAAGTTTTCACGCATAAAAAACTCTAGATCTTTGTGGTGTTGATGAGAAGTTCTTATTACAAAAGCACTACATGTTTATTGTAATATGCGATTACAGACAAGCAAGAGAATACAAAGAAAAGTCTTAATCCCACTCTATGATGTTAACTATCACTAATACATTAACATATATCATTAGACCATCCATATGTATACACACATATATATGTTCAAATAATTATATGCCTAAATAGGATCATATTCATATAGCTCTTTTATTCATCATAACTTATTTAAGCAATCTACCAATTTGGGGACCTTTGTATTGTTTAAGTTGCTGGTTATTTAAATTATTCCATGTTTAATTTCTGTACCATGCTCATGGGTTAAAATATGTTAACTAATTGTTTAATTCTGCCTCTTTAAACTTTTTTTCTTATGATTTTGGCTATTTTCATTTCTTTTTAAGATAAAATGTTCTGTTTATTTTTCTGCCCATATTTCTATTGGAAAAGATCAAAATTCATCTGCATAATCTTAAAAATCAATGATTACTACAATGCTTTTAATAAACAATTGCACTCTCCTTCTCTAGCTGTTTCCCATGACCTTTTTTTTTTTTTTCTTTGTCTTTTTGGTTCTTGTTTCCTGAGTTGGTTGCCAAATCTTGGGCTAAGTCAAAGTGTCTTCCTATACCTTTCAGATTCTTTGCCTTCTGTTCCAGAGCATGGAGTAGGTAGATAAGTACTTATTTCCTCTCTGAATTTATTGGGCTCTAGAAACTTTACTCTCTCAGATTTAACCTGAAAGAAATATTTTAATGCACAATTCCTAGATTTATTTGAGAAATCTAGAAAGAGTTCAACTGGAATGTTTCTCCAGGTTTGCCTTTGCTCTTTTCTGATCTTGTTATTATGTTGTCCATGCTACAGTCAAAATCTTTCAATATATTGATTTACCATAACACGTAAGAACCGCACCCATTATATGTAATTCCAGTGCTCTTCCTCTCTCAATCTGGGTTACTGCTATTCCAGGATAACTAAGCATCCCAGGATACAATTCACCTCCCATTCTCTCATTTCTACAGTCTCTGTAAGAAAGTAGACAGAAGTGAACATTTGAGAATTGGACTGAAGCTCTAAAATTATCTCCAAACCATGGTGCAGGGAACTAGAGCCCAAGAAGAGAGCAGGAATCTTGCTGGGTGAAAGAAACAGAGATTGGAGTTCAGGGCTACACAGGCCACTGGGGTTTGGGTCAGTGTACCTGTAAGAAGAGGGCCTCAGAAAAGGAATAAAAAAATCTGCAACAAAACAAAACAAAACAAAAAAAACAAGCAAACAAACCAAAAAACACTTCCATCATATCTTTGGCTGAATCCTAAGCTGTGCATTGGTAGGATGAGACTCCAGGTCACCAGGAAGCTGGAGAGCTGGGCAAAGATTTCAGTATTGTACCATGCTGAGGAGAATCTGAAGTTCAGGAGCAACCAGAGAGGACATACTTGGTTAACACCTGAGCTTTCGATTAAGACTCCAGAAAGACGACACATTAAAAATAAGGGTCATAGATTAGAAGTAAGGGCTACACCCTAGAAACAAGGGCAAAACTATAAGATTTACCCTAACAGAGCCTAAAACCAATCCTTGAGTCTCAAAATGATCAAGGTAATTCTTTGATAATTTAACTGTGTGCAAGAACAAAACTTAATGCTCGCTAAAGGAATATTACATAATCCAGAGCCTCTGCAACATTTGGCATACAATAAAATCATTAGGCATGCCAAGGGACAGGGAATACAGTGATCAATTACCAAGAAATAAAGCAGACAATAGAAGCAGACTCAGAGATGACCCTGTTATTGGAGTTAGCAGACAAGGACTTCTTTTGATTAATATTTTTTAGAAAATAAAGGAAAAGATGGACAAAACATATGAAAAGAATGAACATTTCAACATAGAACTGGAATATACTTTAAAAGAACCAAGTAGACATTTTAGAAATATAAAACCTGATATCTGAAATTAGGAATTTATTAGAATGGCTTAACAGCAGACTGGACACTATTCTCCAAAACAATCCTAGTTCAGTAATTAAAATCTCCAGTCTCATTAATACTTAAAACTTCATATTTTATTCAAAGTTCAGGGTGTTCCTCCTTTCCCAGCTTTAACCTATATTGTCTATAGTCAAAGGGGATTCGTTTCTTTTTCCTCACCTTAGTTTTCTGTCTCTCCTCATGCATCCTGCTAACCAGCATCTGACTCTCCAGAGTTGGATTAGGGCAGGATATAAAGGAGAAAATGGACAGGAAATTTCTTAATTGTGAATTTCTTACTATAGTGAGTGGGTGTATACTTTCCCTGGGCTTGGCAGGTGTAGAGCTAGGGTTGGGTCTGGAGCTCACAGACCCCTTGAGCCCATTCACAAATCCTTCGCATGCAGGTCTATGAGCTAAGTATCTGGCAAAAATGTCCTTGGAGCCTTGGTTGAAGAAGGAATAGTCTTTATTCAGCACACACAACACTATTAGCTAAGCAGTCCACAAGAGAAATTCAGAAACTCAACTGCTATGGCAAGTCCAAAGAGAAACTGAAACTGAGCAGCTACCAGCAGAGTAAACATGCTCTATTGTTAGACTTGAGCCCTCTGGCCCCAGCCTGCTTCACAAACTGCACAACACAAGAAAGCAATTAACTAGAAAGATACATGGGTGTACATGCCCACTAACTCCACCCACACAACTTGTTTATAAGAAATGTCTAGGGAGCCTGACTAAATTATTCTATTTTCCCCACAGCAGGGTTAAAAGTTAACTCTTTCTCTCCCATGGCATTTAAAAAGGTTTTCCAAAATCCCATCCACTTTACATTTCTGAGTTGATGCATTTCCTTCTGGCTGGTAGCTTGTAGTTCTTTTCTTAGCCCTGAGAATCCTGTGGTCCAAACCCACCCCCCACACGTTGGACTCACCTTTAACAGGATTCAAGAAGATCCTAAACTGACACACTCTTCCTTCTTCTACCAGAAACACTCACCTATTCTTTGTTGCAGCAAAATCTGGTAATTCAGTCACATACCAAAGTCTGTTGCCAGAGGAGTAAGCCAGTCTTTCCTAAACTAGATTTCTCAGCTGCAAATCAGTTGCCAGTCCATTGGTTTCTGAAACTTCAGGAGACACACACTGAGCTCTCCAATGGTCCCTTTGGAGCCCTAGGCTTGAAGTGAGGAGTAGACTCCCCAGCCACCCCAGTTTTTCCAAACATTTTGTAGGCTTGAGGTAGGTGGTTGGCTAAGGGTCATAAAATCTTTTCCCAGTCCAGGTGGAGGTCTTGCATCCCACTTTGAATTGTTTGGGGGCTGTGCAGAAAAGGGTTGACTCAGCAGGCTTGTAACATTCAATTTCTGCACATTCCAAAGAAAGAACAGGTCCCGGACATGCTCCTCGAAGATAACCTCTAATAAGAGTGTCTTTGTGTACCAGAAACTATACCAGATACTTAACGTTAACAATGTGATTTATGATGGGGGTCTTGGGCAACAATGTATCTATTTAACCTCTGGAGAGGTCAGAGACTGAGTAACTAAACCCTGGACACCAAGACTGATGAGCTTTCATGGCTGACAATACTTTGTGTGTGTTGCCACACGTTGTTCTGGGAGAATTAATTACTCTCTGTAAAACTCCACTGGGAGAGGACACATGGAAGCTCACACCTAGTGTCTCCTGGACACTGTGTTATGCACCTTTTTCCTTTACCAGTTTCCATTAATATCCTTCCACTGTAATAAACTGTAGCTGAAAAATAGCTTTTCTGAGTTCTGTGAGTCCTTCTACCAAATCACTGAACCTGAGAGTAGTCTTGGAAACCCCCAACACTGGCATCAAAACTGAAACTAAAATAGTTACTTTTATAGCATACTGCTACAGTATTATTTTTTTAAAAAATCAAGCCTTTAGAAAATTGTAAAGGTTAATGTAACCAACACCCATGTAGCCATCACCCAAAATGAATAAATACATTTTATCATATTTGCTTTAGTTCCTCATTTTATTTTTTGATTAATAAAACATGACAGACGCACATCAGGTTTCCTATGTACCCCACACCAGTCCTGGTCCCTGTGGCAATCACTACTTTGAAATTGGAGTATATTCTTCCATTTTTGGGTTTTTATACTGTTTTCCTGTGCATGTTTGTAACCCCTTATGAATTTACCTGTCATCCTAACATAGGGACCTTGTTATCTTCTCCGTATTGCTCCAGTTTCGTCAAACAAGTTGGCAAAGTGTTCATACTTGACTTAGTTTCAACTCAACAAATGTGTATGGGGTAGTCCTTACTAGGTGCCAGCCATTGTGCCAAAGGGCGTGGGCACAATAGTCTCAGTCTGCTACTTTCATGGACCTTCTAACCTGGTGAATATATTAACAGCTTGCTGAATTCAGTACATGTTTTCTGAATGGTCCTTCCTAAACACACTATTCCTTCATCACTTGAGGATTCTTCCACCACATCAGGTGTAAGCATGACAGGGGGAGAATATCAGGATTAGACCTGATATTCTAATATTAAGAATAGTCAGGGCAAAACATTTCTCAGGGCTTTTGGTTGCCTTGTTTAGAGCACTGATGCAGTATCCTGGGCTGGTTTAGACTCCCCAAGGGGGCGAGCTTTGCAGCTCAATGGTGGAAGGGAGAAGCAATGCTCTCCTCATAGACTCAATCACAAAGGCTTATTGAGTTATATTCCCTGCATATCAGGCTCAACAATCAAACCTTGTTCTGTATTATAACTTGGTCAGACCTCACTATGTGTATATATAGAGAGAGAGTACAGTGAGATCCACTCTATTGGCCATTGACTTGCTTCGATGGATTATTCTGTCTTTCTAGACCTTGGTTTCCAAATCTATAAGTTAAGATGGCTTTAAAGATCTAGATAACCTTTCAAGTCCTTGCTAACTCCAGGCCTTTAAAATTCTATGAAACTCAAAACAATAACCACCACCTACAAATTCCATGAACCTCTACAACCAGTGAAAGTTGAAGATACTAAGACAGGTGATTCTGTTTCAGAACTGATGTTCTTCCTGGATTCTCAGGAATATTGTTTTTATAATGTAAGGAAAAAGACTGTCCTGGTGCACGGAGTACTCCCAAGTCATTCTTTCTGTACTACAGTAGGAGCAAATGAAGTTTCATTTTCAACCAACTTTCATTCAGCAGCCATGTACTGAGCATTTTCTAAGTGCCCGGCAGTTTACCAGAGGAATGGCAAATCAGAAAGGGATCGGAGTTCACAGAGAGAAACAGGTGGCATGCAAAGGAAGTCCACAGGTGGAAATTTCTTTCAGGTTGGAAAGAGTAGGGAAGTTTTCATGGAGAAGGTGGCACAGCAAATGGATTCCTTTCATGTGCAGATATTTGTTTTTATTTAATATGCATTTACGGAGCCATCACTCCATGCCACGCACTGTACAATACAAAGGCCTAGGGATGCAAAGATGAACAAAGCACAAAGCCAGGTCCCTGACTGCAAGAGTTTCCAAGCAAGTATAGATTATGATAGTGTGTGACAGAGGGCAGTGGAGGGTGTTCTAACCAGAGTGGGGACACCCAACTCATTTCAGGGAGGATTTGTGAAGGTTTCCAGGAGAAAAGGGAGGGCTGGACTGGTGCGTAGAGGATGCATAGGAACAATCAAGACAGATAGGGAGAGGAAAGGCATTCTTTGCAAAGCTAACAGCCCAACAAAGGCATGGTGGTGTAAGGGAGCCCAGCCTACCTGGACTGCGATGAGTATTCCCATATCTCGAAGCAGAAGGCGTGTGAGTGGAGAGTGACGAAGTGAATAGTGTAGGCCTGTTTGTAGAGAGCTGAGTGATCAGTGAACAGACGTGAACACAGGTTCCCACTCAGGGGAAGCGAACCCTAATGGCACAGAATATTAATATCGGTAACATAAAGAAGCGGGTAAAAATGGCAGGCAGACATACCACAGAAACTCACGAGGCATGAATATTGGAAGCGTTGTATTTCAAGCGTGATGATCATTCCTAACACGTCATTTAACAACTCATCGTTTGAATAAAGAGAGAGGAAATGGGATTTATCATCTATTGAACAGTTGGATTTTCCATTTTCTCCTAAAGCGGAATGTAGTTCTCTTCCGGAAAACCACAATCCACAGAGGAGGAGAATATAACGAGACATAAATATAAATATACCCCCTGAAGGGCAGTCCACAGACAAAAAGCTTCTTTAGGAGATGTGCCAGTTGATGTCATAGTGAAGTCAGATAAAATTACTCATCATTATTCTGTCAACCAACAACAACAACAACAATAAAAAATGAGGGAAAACCCAGGGAAGGTCATGAAAACTGTGTCGATTCCAAATGATTCCAGGCAAAGCCACGGTACCAGGCACCTTCTGCTTGTGCTAGAATGAGTAAACAAGGGAAGCGCTCTTCTGGAGGCTGCTCGCTCTTTGCTCCACCTCTGAGCTCCCCTGTCCTCTGTCTGGATCCTCATCCACGCCCAGAAGCACAGCGCACAGCAGCATCTCAGGGGTCCAGCTCCGCCTCCCAGCCAGTGTTCTCCCCAGAGGGGGCAAACTTGCCAGCATGTGTTTTTAATCTAATGTGAATGCCTTGAGTCCTGCCCCGTGTTCCCCACAGCTCTTGCCAGTGTTGCTGCTTTCTACAGGCCTCTGTATACTCTGCACTCACCTCTGCAGGGCCCTGAAGCCCTTCCAGTTTTACCCTTGCAGAGCCCTGCAGCTGAGCATCCTGCTCCTCTGGAGACCTCTCCCATCTCCCAGTAAAAAAAAAGGGAGTGCAATTTCAGTTTGCATTAGAAGAAATATAGAGCCCGCAAGAGAGAGCCAGCTTTGTCCTGCCACAGTAACCTATTTTTAGGGTCGTGGTGAGGACTGGATGTAAAGCACTTACATGGCGTTTGGAACATAGACAGTGCTTCTAATTATTATTTTGTCTTCGGAAATAATAGATCTGCAACATAACCAGCGCCATCTCCAGCAGGAAGTAGCTTCAGAAGAATGATACCTCCACCCTTTCCCCCTTTTTTCCTATACTTAAAAGGCAGGAATAATAGATCTGCAACATAACCAGCGCCACTTTAGACAAGCCCAAGTACAAAATGGCGCCGCCCACCTCCTCCCCTCCCCTCCCCCCTTCCCTTTAGAGAAGCCTCCTGACTTAGAAACAAGTTTCCGGCTTCTGCATCGGTGCAGTTCTCCACCCAGTTACATCAACCTAATGGTCCCTCCCCCCCCCCTACACTTCGAGCCCAAAAGCAATATAAACTCTCGCAAACCCATTGTTGGGGCTGTCCACCATTTTCAGGGCAGCCCTGGGCCCTGTGCCACTCTGAGCACAGCCCAGAAGATTTCTCTCTTTAATAAAGCTTAAATGGTACCCGGCATTTCGGCTCACTTTCTTTCAGGAAACAGCGTTCCTTTGCCATAGACAGCACAGGACCAACCCCTCAGGCACCTGCTCTTCTCTGAAGCAATACAGGTGATTGAGCACCTGCATGATTAAGCAGGTAGCAATGAGACAGTGTCTCTACCCTCCGGGAGTCCATGGTTTATAGAAGGCGTAAGACCAGCAGGAATGGGTTAAAGACCTGGAGAAAGTTCAAAGAAAAGGTGGATGGTGGGAACTTGGGGAGGGAGACAGCCCTCACTCCTGGCCAAATCCCATTCCTGGTGCTGCTTTCTTGGTACCTTGTGCCTTGTGGGAAGCTAGAGGCCACCTGCCTGCCCCCGAATAGCTTTATTGTGCAGGGACTGATGGGCTGTGTTCTCAGGAGCTTCTGTCTGAAGCAGAGACACTCACGTGCCTCAGGTCTGGCTCTAGTCACAGTGTGAAGGAGGATTTCCCAGCACTAGCCTCCGGGAGCCCCGGAGAGAGTGGTGGGAGGCTTCACTCTCTGAGTAAAAGAATCCACCCAAGAGCAGTTCAGGCTCATCTCTCTTCCAAACACTGTCTAAAACAGAGTGCTGACTTCTTCACTCCTGGTCTCAGTTTGCTGGGTACTTTGCGGCACCTCAGTTGACACACTAGAGAAAGAAGAGAGGAGCAGCGAGTGTATGAGGTCATAAACACTCACTCAATGTTACTGGCACTGTGTCTTCACAAGCTGAGGATGTCCCTCTGGCATCAGGGTGACTCGTGGCTCGTGGGCACTCTTGGGAGGCAAAACCCTGTCCCTCCCCCCCATGCAGCAACCATAGTCATTGTGAGGATGGTGTGAGTGTACAAATAGCAGGCGACCAAATTTAACAATTGTGAAAAGATGATCTGATCTCAGGAAGTGACGGTGCTGCTGGGTGCACGGCATTGTGGATGTGCTTAATGCCAGTGGAATGTACACCTCAAAATAGTTCAGATGGTAAATTGTGTTTTATGCATATGAGGCTACTTCAAAAAGTTCAGGGAAAAATAGAAATGGAAGGTAATACAAATCTTTCCATGAATTTTTTGAAGTACCCTCGTATTATATCACAACTGAAAAAAAAAAATGATCTCGAGTGACCATGAATCAGTCTCCAGGCAGTATCCGGCCCCTTCCCAGCAGAGACACTGCTCGTAAAGTGAGACAACATCAGCTTCTGCGGCCAGTTGGCCCTACCCCTCACCACCTGTGTCATCTGGGCAAATTTCTTAACCACTTGGAGTCCTGGTTTCTGTTTAGGTAAAGTGAAGTGGTGTTGGAACGATGAAATGAGATCAATTAAAATTCTTCAGTACCTGGGTGACCAGCCATCCTGGTTTGCCTGGGAATCCCAGGGACATGAGGCATTCAATGCTAAGCCCACAATAAATCCAGGCTGACCAGGACAGCTGGTCACCCTAGCAGTGCCTGATTTGTAGTAGATGATCAGTAATGGCAGTTATTGGTACATATTACTACTACTTCTACTACCATAAATAGCAGCTAACACTTGGGGACTTACTATTTGCCAGGCCCTATTTTATGTGTTTTGCATGAATTAACCATTTAATCTTCATAATCAGCGTGAGGCAGGTAATTATTATCCCAGTTTTGTGGAGGAGGAAACCAAGCAGCCAGGATCTGAACCTAAGCAAGACTGGGTTAAGATCCTATGTTACATTATCTTCATCATTACGCTATGCCCTCTTCCACTAAACATATTAAGCACTATGTCCCAGGCACTGTTCTAAGTGCTTAAACTATATTAACTCATTTATTTCTTACAGTGATCCTATTACTATTATTCTAGAAGAAAAAGAAAGGAGGGCTTATTTAAAAGAATTGGAAGAAATGAATCAAGTACAAACTGCATAATTGCTGAGCCCATTATATAAAGACAAGGTGACCAACCCATCCTGGATTTAACACTGAAAACCCCACATCTCAGGAACCCCGTCAGCCTTGGGCAAACCAGAGTGGTTGCTCACTCTGTTTAAGGAGCTTCTACACAGTAGCAGGTCCAGGGAGGTCAAAGAAACAAAACAAAAACAAAAGAATTGATACCTGTCCAACCTTCCTACTTATCAGAGAATTGCAAAAAAATGTAACAACAAGGTTCAGTGTTTAGCACGAGTGAACACTTCAGGAAGCTGGCACACATCCACTGTTGGTAGCAGTGGTGAGAGCACACAATGAAATGTTGTGCGGCTATCAAACCGATGGAGTCTGTGTAGCAACACGGAAACATGCTCAGTATGCGAGGCTAAGTGAGAACAGCTGAATGCAGAACTGGGCCCGTGCTGTGTTTACCACAACATAACGTTTTTGCATAAATGTCACTGGGGCCTGGAAAAGGACTTGGAAAAATAAAAACATCTGATGTGTTAAGGGGGAGGGTGGTGGTGATTTTCCCCCCAGCTTCCATTGTTGCTGCTTAATTTGTTTGTCTAATAAATGCAAAAAAGAGGCCAACACCCCACATTAACCCACTTTCCTGTCTGCAGTGGGCCTGCAGCTCAGTGCTGGCCCTGCCCCTCTTAGCTTACCCGGTGACTCCAGGCTGAGCAACTCCTTCTTCCAAACCCCTCAGCTCTCACTTCAGCCCCTCCTGTGGCACTCGTCTGCCACCACCTTAGACCGGACTATAGTTTGGGGCCCTGAGAACAAGATTCCTGACCCATCCCCCTTCTTGTCACTCCAGGTGCCTGACAGACAATGGTCACTACAGAATTATTCTCTGGATCTAACACTCTGTTGATTTCCCCTTCCGAGTTTCTCTGCAAGAGGCAAACAGGGAAATGGAAGCCACAGTGAGGTGAAAAGAGCCTTTACGTCTCAAAGCTATTGGAAGGTAGATGATGAGGTGGGACATT
The DNA here is from genome assembly GCF_027409185.1 of Cynocephalus volans. Lineage (NCBI taxonomy): Eukaryota > Metazoa > Chordata > Mammalia > Dermoptera > Cynocephalidae > Cynocephalus > Cynocephalus volans. Next base: position 60,753,213 of record NC_084462.1, read on the forward strand.
TGGAACACTTCCCAAAGGAAGGATGGTAGGAAAGATGAAGGCAAAATACCAGTATGTTCCAAGGAAGATCCCCAGACCCACAGCTATGCATATTGGGACTTAGAGAAGGCAGAACACGAGCTGGAAGTTATCTCAGACAACATCTCCTTCGACCCTTCATTGTACAGACGGAGGAACCGAGGTCAGTGCGGGGAGTGATGTGCCCAAGGAGAGTTCCATGTTTAACACGTGTGACCCCCCCATGGGCCACCTTCACCGAATGGCAGCAGCTGTCTCTCCAGCCTACCAAGGTACCAGACACTTTCTATCGCTCATGAGTCATTCCCTTTGAAGGTGGCATTTCGATCTGAGGAGGTTGTCCCAAATATCAGCTCAGTTTCCTGAGCGTGGTAAGGACCCATTTGGGGCCACCATTGTCTCAGCCTGGATCACACCGACTAATGATCTAGCCTTAAATGAGGTCTTGGAGGAGACAGGAGAAAGAAGGGATAGATTTTTATGGAACATGAAGGGCTGGGGAGGGAAGCCCAGAGTGGATGGACATGGAAGGTTGAGGGGAAGGGTGGGGTCCCATGACTCGGATCATGGCGGCCAGCACGAGATAGCGGGGTGGTGCTGAGGGCGGATGTGGAGCAGCAAATGGAAGTTGTAGTCCAGGTGCCTCTTCCATGTACTAACTCACAACCTTGGTCGAATCTTCATAAGATTTGGCTTCCTCATTCATAAACTGGGGTAACAACACCCTCACTCACTACCAGTTATTGTGAGGATCAAACAAGGTAAGGTCATAGCATTTTATGACTAGTGAGAGCCATATTGTGCCTGCTGGGCAAAGGCGAGGCTGGGACAGACAAGACAGGGGTCTAGCCCAAGGTCACATGACACATCAGAGGCAGAGCAGGGGCTACCATGCAGTCCAAGTGTCTGATGGTGGGGACAGAAGTTCTCTGATAACTGTAAAAAGTGCTGATAATTCTCACTGGACCAGGGTCATCGTCCCAGCGGCTCAGTCAGGAGAGTTTGATGATGAATGAACAAAGCTTTGAACAAGAGTGCTCAGAACCCTCTGATCCTGGGAGCCGGCCTCCTTCCGCTCCAGGTCCCAAGCCTTCTGTCCTCCCCCTCGGCCACAGGCTGAACAGCATTTCCCACTGTTTGGGTGTGAGGGCCCAGTCCCCTCTGACACGGAAATGCAACACCATGAGGGGGATGTAAAGCAAAGCGGAGGAACACTGGGGCTGGTGCCATGACAACAGGATAAAATACCTCATGGACCATGCAGTGACTGTCACTAACTGTGTGCAGACACTGTTCCCAGTGCCTCACGATGATTAGCCCATTAATTCTAATGAGACTCCTGTGAATCTTCATTTTACAGATGAGGAAACTGAGGCACAGCGAGGTTCAGTAACTTGACAAAATTCTCAGTTAGTATGTAGTTGCGCCAGGATTTGAACCTGGGCACAGCGACACAAAGAGGCCATACGCTTCACTTCTCGACCAGGCAGTGAAATGCTTATTGTCCACACAGTGTGATCTGGCAAAAATAGAGCTAAGGGAAGTGGCAAAAAGTTGGTCCAACTCCCAACTAAGCTATTAATGTTCTGCCTAACCCCATCCGAGGCATCTGGAAGTTCTCTAGACCTTAGCTCCTCAGCCATGTAGAGGAGGGGGTTGCAGCGAGTGAAATCTAAGAGACCCATCAGCCTCACTGTGAAATATTTCCCTATTAAATCAAGAGTTTTCTCAACAACATTATGTGGTTGTCTGCTTAGGTCAATAGAGACAAAATCTAGAGGAAGTTTGAGGCTTCCAAATCAGAGAGAAGTCATTTTGCAAAATATTTTTAAAGGTGAAGAGAAATTTTCAAAAACAATTGAGGCATTTTCTTTTATTTCCAAAGGAAATGATTCAACCTAACTAAAGGTCACTAACGAAAGAGATGAAGTCAATCACGTTATAAACATCAGAGATTCAGCAATTCTTCCTGGCCAGCTGGGAGTCAGCCTCGGCTTCTGCTGTGGGTGTGTGTTTCTTCTTTAGGCTTCTGCTCAAAAGTACCTCTCTTTTTAAAACAATGGTTCTCAAGCCTGGCCGCATTAGAACCACCTGGAGAACTGTGACAATGTAGGAATGAAGAGACCTTGACCCAAGCAATTGGATCTGGGTCACCCTGGGAGGTCCAGGCATTTGTGTTGTTTTCAAACAAAAGCCTCCCAAGTGGAGCTTTTGTTTGAAAAGAGCATCAGGGTTGAGGACCATTGATCTAAAACAGTAGTTCTCAGTTTTTCACACTCACAGAATCACCTGAAGGGCATGTCAAAGAGAGCTTGCTGGAGTCTCTAATTCAGTAGGAATGGGGTAGAGCTTGAGAATTTACAGTTCTAACAAGTTCCCAGGGGACACTGATGTTGATGCTGCAGTCCTGGCACCCCACTTGGAGAACTACTGTTCTAAAACTGTATCTGCTGTTCTAAGAGCCTTTTGCGTCCAGTAGGGCAGGAGCTACTCAAACCTGGCTGCACGTTGGAATCCTCTGGAAGCTTTGGAACATACCGACGCTCTAGCAATACCTCAGACCAATTAAATCATCATCTCTCGGGATAGGACAAGTATTTATCAAAGCTCCTTGAGTGATTCCAATGTACAGACAGGTTGAGATCCACTGCAGCTGACACACACACAACCATAAGGAAGGCTGGGAAACTCATTCCTGTTACATAGGTGAGAAGGTGAACGTCAGAAAGACTAAGGCAGGCAGCTACAGTGCAGAGGGCCTGAGGTTTGAATTCAGACCCCCGACTCCTTGTCCCATGCTCTCTCCTTCCATACTACACACAGGCTGTTTCATGGCTGCCAATTTGGAGCAGGCCATGACCCAGGTGTGGGGCTATGGCTCTGGTCACAGGAAAGCAACACAGTCCCACAGCCTTCCATGGGAACTGTGACAGGCAGCGGGTGGCAAAATCTGAGAGATCCTGGGTGTGGGGAGGGAGTCCCAGGTGGACCCCAGCTAGGTGAGGCTGGATAGGACTGGAAGCCAGACAGCTCTTCACTCTTCAGAAGGGTTCCACCCCACCCCATTATTTTCCCTATGTGTTAAGTTCATTGAGGTGCTCAATGACATTTTGATGTTTGAAACATCAGGATCCACTTCCCCCACAGATAATTAGAGCTTCCGAATAGATGGCTTCCTTCTATGTTGTGAACACCTTTGATGGTTAATTTTATATGTCAACTTGACTGAGCTAAGGGATGCCCAGATAGCTTGTAAAACATTATTTCTGGGTGTGTCTATGAGGGTGTTTTGGGAAGAGATTAGCATTTCAATTATTAAAACTGAGTGAGGAAGATCCATTCTCACCTATGTGAGTGGGCGTCATTGAATATGTTGATGGCCTGAATGAAATAAAAAGGCAGAGGAAAGGAATCTGCTTTCTTCTGGAGCTGGGATATCTATCTTCTCTTGCCTTGGGACAGGCTCTCCTGGTTCTCAGGCATTTGGACTTGAACTGTGATTATACTGCTCCCCCACCCCACCCCCTCCCGGTTCTCAGACCCTCAGGTTTGGACTGGAACTACACCACTGGCTTTCTTGGAGGTGGCAGATCACGGGACCTCTCAGCCTCCATTATCATGTGACTCAATGTCTGATAATAAATCTCTCAATATATCTCCATATGTCCTACTGGTTTTGTTTTTCTGGAGAACACTCATACACCACCTTATTTCTTTTTTCTTTTTATAAAGCATGGTGCAATAAATTGAGGTAGAATCTTCTGGGTTCTGCCAGAAGGGTTCCTTCCAGAAGGTTCTACATGATACTTGTGGATGATTCTCTCAGGCAGAGTTAGGCTGGCTCCAGAGACATTCTAGACAACCTGACCCCAGGAATATGCTCCAGGCTTCTTTGTGGCAAACCAACATTGGGATTCTCTATTTTTTGAGGGCCAAATGCTCACCAAAAGAAATCAATTGGGATACAATACAAATATTGCACTTTATTTTGTAGGTAAGGAGGAGAGTTTATGGAATAGGGTGGGATGTGCTTAGAGCAGTGATTTGCAACCCTGGGTATACATTGTAGATACCTGATGGGCTTTAAAAACTAAGGGCTGGGTCCCACACAATGAATTATTACAATTTAATTGGTTTGGGGTGCAGCCTGGGCATCAGGACTTTTAAAATCTTCCCCTTTAAAAATATTCTTCCACATGTGTGTGTGTGCGTGTGTGTGTACACTGATACATATATTTAGTATAAATTGAATCATACTAAATGTATATACTATTTATTTTTAAATCTGCTTTTTTTGCTTTATTAATAGTCTACAAACATTTTTATATGGCAATAGATATTTATTTACAGAATTATTTAAGATATCCAAATAGTATGTCACATTGTGAATTTACAATAATTTGACATCATTCTATTGTTAGGTTGTTACTTTAACTTTTTCACTGTCACAAATAACACGGTAATATAAAGAATCTGTTACCTAATCTGTTTTGTGCCCAGCAATAATTATTTCCTGAGAATCAAAGTTTATCATCCTCATTACACTTCATCAACATGAGAAGTAGAAAATGGCATTTCAATCTTGGTTTTATTTCCTTTTTCAAAAAATTACTAGTGAAGTTGAACATTTGTGTATGTGCACGGTTGTATTATAAGGTCTACTTTTGCTTTGGTGGGTTTTGTTTGTTTGTAGCAATTTGTGTTTTTTTCTCTCAAGTGCTTCTTTGAGTCCTTTGTCTTCCATGTTTGGGGAGATGATAGAGAGGAATTTGGCTTTCTGGATGTACCTTACTCGTTTGCTATTTGGCCTTGTGGTGCCCTGGACTTCTTGCAGAATGTGATGAACACATTTTGGATGACATTCTAGACCTACTTAGACAGTATCTTGATACTCTCTTCAGACCTAGCATTCCACAGGCAAGGCTGGTTCTGTGAGTGCCAAAAGAACCTGGAAGCTGGAGCCAGCTGCTCCTGATGAAGTGCTGCAGGCAAAAACAGAGAAAACAGGAAGAACGCCCTTTCTTCCCTTTCTTTTCATTTCTCTCTAATTCCTCCTTTTGGCAAAACCTAGAAAGAGGCTGTCTGGCAAGGGATCTGGGAAATATAGTTTGCAGAGTCCCAACCTCAGCTCCATTTAGCAGCCTATAGAAGGTAAGGGTGGGTCAATGAGCCGCACACAGGTGAGACACAAGGAGCACACTGCTCCAGGAACGCGACTCACCTGGATTCAATCTCCCTCTGTGGCATCTGTCTCACTGTGCTCATGACCCTCTGGGAGCTCCCCTAACCAAAGTGACTCATTTCTAGTGCTGACTCGCTCCTACATCTATAGTCTACTCATGATCAGTGAGAGTTCTTCCTTCCTCATGCTGACCACCCACACGTGTGTTCTCTGACAGCCTGTTTGACCCTTGGTTTTGGAAGACTTACCAATTCAGTGGTAACTCCAGATGGCAAAATGACATCTGCCAACCAGGACATGAAGTATTTTCACTGCCATATTGAGGGAACACCACTAGACTATTAACTTGACCTTTAGAAAATTCTCATATAATAACTTACTGAACTCCTCCACCAGAATGTCATGTTGCACTCAATTATGGCTTCCCCCGGTCCTGCTGAGTCTCTGCATCTTGGTCACTCTGGCCACAGAACACAGGCCACTCTGCAGCTAAGAGCAGTAGAAATGTGCTGACCAATCTTTGGCTCATGTGAGTGGGAGATGCCCCTGTGGTTGCCATCCAGGACATGTCCTGTGTTTGCTCATGCAGAAACGAGCCAACAGTCATAAGCCCAGTGACTTTCCAATTCCACCTGCCACTCATGTGCAGGAATCTCATCTTTCCCTGCTTCTAGTTCTGTCCCATGACTGTTCCAGCAGTCTGCCTTGGAGATCCAGACACCAAAGCCTCGAGTCAGGTGCTCCTCAGAGTACCACGGCCAGCTCAGAGCACTTGTGGGAACCCGCCTGTAGCATCTGAAATGCCTCCACAGGGTTACAGCTTTCCACCGGCTGCCCTATCTCACCAATGAGGTATGCTGCAAGGGTAATGTAGATAAAGTCAGTGGTTTTGTGTCTCCTCTGCCCCTGCACACCCTCTCTCCTGCTTGGCTCTGGGAACTGTTCACAGCACACCTTCTGAACCTCTCACTCTGTGTTGTTTATTCACTGTTGTTGACCCTGAACTTTATATTCCATTTCTGCCTCTTGCTTTCTCCTCGAGACCCAGCCTCAGACCTTTCCTTGTGTCCATGCCTATCCTGTCCGGGACTAGCTCACCAGTACTGGTTTAGTTACATCAGAACTTTCTCTTTGGAACCCTGACCTCCAAGACCGGCAGTGACCCATTGCACTGGGGCCACTCTGACCTGCCAAGCAACCCCTTCTTCAGGTGGGTCACTCCCTTATCTCAGATTCACCCTGCATGACGCACACAGAGGTTTTCTCTGACTCTGTTCAAGGTCCTTGCCAGAAGAGCTAAAAGAGTGATTTTTGAGGAGGAGGATTTGCTGGGCAGGGGAGAGGGCCATTTTCCCACAGTCAGTCTTCCTTCCTCCAGCAGAAGCCATAGGAGCTTCAGAAAACAGCCCAGCAAAGCCACGGCCCTCCCTGGCCGCCCACCCACCGCTCAACCACGTAGCCAGCCACAGGCTTTATAGGGTGCCATGTGGAGCAAGAGCTGAGATTTGAGGGCACTAAGATCTGTTCCCCCAGCATGTGTATTCTTCCTCCAAACTTCCAAGCACTTGTAGGAGCTGTAACAGTCAACAGACAGGACTCTTGTTGACCCCTTGGCTTTCTCTGGTGCCTCCACTAGAAGCAGCCATGTAAACTCCGCTCTGTATTCTCTGGGAAAATGGAGGTGAGGACACTGTGCAGTTAGCGTATCGTAGAAAGCTCCTTGCAACGAAGTCCTTTTAGAAGTCTGTGCCAGAGAAAGTTCCAGCCCCTCAAGGAAAAGGCATGCTTTTTAATAGAAAGAATGATGTGAACCCAGTCTTTGTCTTTCCCTGGGCATGCTGAACCAGGAATATTGACAAAATTGGAGGAATTCCAGCTCCAGCCTTGTGGTCCATTCATCCAGGGAGTGTCTTTTTGTGCGCTTGGACCAGAGCCACCCATTCTCATCTGTCCTCTTCTGTTGCTATTGGCTCCCCACTCTCAGCAGGACAATGATTACAGGGAATTCTAGAGGCCCACAAGGACCCTGGAGATCAGTAGGGTGTACAAGAGGGAGGAGAGAAGCTGCGACTACTGGCACTCACTGTTAGCGAATACCCTAATGAATGCTGTGTCAATGCATGAGTGAACAGAAGAATGGACAAATAGATCTGTATTTGGTAAGGCCAATCTTCTCCAAGCTTTAGCTCTGCTGAGGGTGGAAATGAGGTATTCTCTGCCCGTTTAGCTACCTCAGGCCATGAAAGGCTCCACCACTCACCCCATGCTGGTCACTTTGATCTCTGGGCTCTTTCCTGCTCCTCTGTACTTTGCTTGTGTGGCAGGAGGCCGGAACCCCACACACTGCATTTAGATTCTGCACACTGGTTAGATTCTGCCAATGGTAGACACTGCCAGGAGACTGGGGGATGAAGAGGAAGAGGGAAGACCTTCCTAGTCTTTTTTCCTGTCTGCAGCAGCATTGTGGAGGGTGGACTCTGGGGTTCCTGCTCAGGCTGCAGTGATGATGGCTATGCGGACATCAGCAGCCTCAGCAGCATGGTGCTTGGTGAGCTGTGTCAGGTGGCATCAGTGCTGGCAGAGGTGATCTGGCTGCCTGGTGACAACAGCAGCAGCAGTGGTACAGGTGCTCACCTCCCTGGGCCCCACGGTGTCAGCAGCCTCAGCCTCACAATATCTAGGTCCTAGACTCTAGGTAACGCCATGTCCTGTTAGTGCTCTTACCTGGGGGTGATCCAGTTTCCTGTAGCTCTAGTCTCTGGCTAAGCTCATCTCTCCCTGTCTGCTCCTCTGGCCTTCCCAACACTTTTGTAACCAATTCCCTCTATTCAATTCCCTGTTGGCCACATATAGTGTGACTTCTGTCTTCCTGACTAGACATTGACCAACATGTCTTCCCTCCGTAGATCAAATAACCGCGTTAATCACTTGCCTAGACATCATTTGCTTCTGAAAATGATTCTGTGACTAAAGGAGGTTCCTCTTGGGGTGTGTGTCTTCTCATGTCCCTGCCCTTCTTGTGAGAACTAAGGAGAGGTTGATGTTGGCTGGAGTTAGCCCCCCTGGGTTTTCTTTGCATGGTCAGCTGCCCCTCTGCAGGGCCATCTTCATAAACTAAAAATAAATCAATTTCCTCATGGCTTGGAAAAATTAGACTCGCCAATTTCAGATCATGTCACTAGAGCCCCAGTTAGAGCTCAACTGTGTGAGATTAATGGGTGCAGTACAGCAAAGCAGGCTGATTTGCTAAAGAGCGCCTCTGGGCAGCTGAGGTCCCCCTTGGAACACGGCCGGGTGGGATTCTAAACATGAGAGGTCTGTCCTGTTGGTTTTTCCTCTATATTTTCACGTTCTGCATTTGCAAGATGCTTGGGTTCCAGTGTGTTTCAAGACCCATCTTCTCCTTGGCCACAAAGGAGTAAACGTTGGCAAAGGTCTGTGTCTTGGCCTCTGTGACATCAGTTGTTATCAGAGGGACTGTCACTGTGTTTTTTCCTGTCCTGATTCATTCCACAATTAGTAAGATGGGATGTTTACATATTTCTTGCCAAGGTACAAGCTGTCTGCTTAGATATGTGGACACAATTTTCTAAACTGTCACTTTAAAGTATACAATTTAGTGGGTTTTAGTACATTCACAAAGTTGTGCAATCATCACTATTATCTAATTCCAGATCATTTTCATCACCCCATAAAGAAACCCCAACCCATTAACAGTCACTCCCTTTTGCCCCCTCCCCAGCCCCTGGAAGCCGCTAATCTACTTTCTCTGTCTATAGATTTGCCTATTCTGGACATTTCCTATAAATAAAACCACATATGTGGCCTTTTCTGACTGGCTTTTTTCACTTAGCATAATGTTTTCAAGGTACACTCATGTAGTGGCATGTATCAGTGCTTCCTTCCTTTTAGTGGCTGAATAATATTTCATTGTATGGATATACCACATTTTACTTATTAGTTGATTGTCATTTGGGTTGTTTCAACTCTTTGGTTATTGTGAACAATACTGCTATGAACACTCATGTGCAAACTTTTGTGTGAACTTGTTTTCCGTTCTCTTGGATACATTCCTATGAGTGGAATTGCTGGACCGTGGGGTGACTCTATATTAAACCTTTTGAGGAACTGCCAGTTTTCCAAACTTCCCATGCCATTTTATATTCACACCAGCACTGATTTCTCTGTGGCTGCAATTTGACAGTGATTAAACTTACCTATACTTATAGTATCCAGGATCTGGGATATTTTCATTGAAAACTTAAGACCAAGGTGGGCACTGAGGTGAGGTTTCCAGGGTCTCAGTGGAGGTGATGCAGACTGGAGAGTTTGCTTCTCTGACTCCAGACATAGCTGTGGGAGTGTAGAAGACCACACTCATTTCCACACATAATTTTAGATTGTTAATGTCAGCTTAAAGAATGTCCTGGGGTAAGGGGTTTGCAATAAATGCTTGTGATTTTTATTTTTATTTTTATTTTTGTTCTTCGAGCATCTAAACTCCCTCTCTTCCTGTATTTGTAGAACACTAGACCATTTGAACCAAAATCTGAAAATGTCACCTACTTGCTAAGCCAGGATCCCTGGAATCAACCCACTACCTGGACTTTGAGGTGGAATCTGGTGACTATGAGACGTCCACACTTCTAATGAGAGGTGGTCCCACAGGCAGACCTAGCAGCACCATCAAGAATGGTTTTAACTTGCTTGTGATGTGGCTATATTTTCATGCATCCCACGAGGTACATGCATGCTAGATAAGGGGTTTCAAATCAGTAGCATGCTGGACAAAGCTGGACAGCAAATAAGTTTTGCTTGGCCTTCATGGTTTCCTAAAAATTGGGAAGTTTCACTGAAAAATCTGGATTTTTGAAAGAAAGTGAGCTGAGATGCTGGGTACGGTTCAGGCTTTATTAAAGGAAGAAAATCTGCTGGGCTGTGCTCTAAGAGCAGGCAGCCCAGGGCTGCCCTGAAAATGGTGGACAGCACCAGGTACGGGGGTGGTAGAGTGTGCCAAGGGCTGGCTGATACCATCAAGGAGGGTCATTATGCTAATGTGGATGGGGTGGAGAACTGTGTCCTTGTGGAAGCAAAAGGGGTTGCCGATTAAGTCAGGAGGCTTCTTGTAAAGGGAAGGGGGAAGGGGAGGAGGTGGGCGGCACCATTTTGTACTTGGGCTTGTCTAAAGTGGTGCTGGTTATGTTGCAGATCTCTTATTCCTGCCTTTTAAGTATAGGAAAAAGGGGAAAAGGGTGGAAGTCTCATTCTTCTGAAGCTTCTTCCTGCTGGAGATGGGTGAAGATAAGGAAAAAATAAAAGATTTAGGTGGTGGGGTATTGGTTTTGTGTGGGGAGGCTGTATTCCTCCGGGGAAGGGTCACTGATTCCAAGTGGCTGATATCCTCCTCGCAGGGACAATTCGGCGACCTTTTGGTTGGTGAAAGCCTGCATACGTTCCTGCAAGAAATTAGAGAAATACCAAAAGAGACAGGGACCAAAAAGTAGGATGAGTCCCAGCACAGTTGGGGGTCCTAGTAGGGGCATAAGCCAGGGTATCTGAGGGTTTAGTGAAACGGTTTAAGTTGTATTGGATCACCCTGGACTCATTTACATAATAACAGCATTCCTCCCCCAAGAAGAGGCAGGTGCCTTCCTTCTCGGCTGTAAGGAAGTAAAGGGCCTGACAGTTCTGTAAAGCAGCTGTGGACTGTCACGAGTGAGGTGACCTGTCACTGGAGGGAGGAGATGCCGTCTATGCTTAGTTCTTCTGAGAGTTTTTGATAGAATTGAGAGGCAGTAGCAGGGCCCGCTATGCCAGTACCAGTTGCAGGAAGGATCCCTGCCCCAATTAAAAAGGTACAATTAGTCCCCTACAGGAGCAGAGGGCACTTCCTGGGGGAGGTTGAAGTTAGTCCCAGTCCCCTCTGTCTGGACAGTAATATCAGGGGTGATCCAACGGAATATGCAAGAAGTCGCGTTAGTGGGCAGGCAGCAGGATAATGTAGTTTTACAAAGGGAATATATTCCAGTTTTAGGGCGTGGATGAGGAGGGGTGAGTGAGTGGTAGCATTTGGTGTTAGTGAGGCAGAGTGTGGGCAGGCCCCGCACGATGCTGACAGTCCCCACTGAGGTGAGATTAGAGGAAAGTGAAGAGACGTTTGTGGAAATGTTGTGGGCTGCATCGACAGGGAGGGGGATGACCACAAATAGTTTCTCGCGAAGTGGGAGACAGATGAGTCGCATGGGGACCAGTCTGATTCGCTGAGGACTGCATTGTCCCTGCGGACCTGCAACCTCCATGTTCCAGGTAAGGGGGAGCATTGAGATAGGAGGAAAAACAAGGGAAGGATGCGAAGGGTTAGGGAGCCAAAAGAATTTAAAGGGGACATTGCCACAATGAAATTGCTAACAAGCATCCTACCAATTGGAGGTAAAGAAGTGCCAGGAGAAATCTTCCTATAATGTTACACTGCTCTGGGGCAGCTGCCAATCCTGTAGCAAGTACTAGAAGAGATAGTATAATAGTAGCTCTTGTGTGAGGGACATGAAGCAGGCCTGCAAGAGTGAGAGAAGAATCACCAGGGGAAAGATCATCCTTCTTCTGGGATTGGGGGGAGAGCAAAGGTCCTGGAGATTTTCAGTTTTGTGGGTCCTAAAGTGGACAAAGTGTGAGGAGATGTCAGGTTGGGGGTGAGCAGGGGGACCCCTCTGGCTTGGTGTTAACAGATTCTTTGGGTAAAGTCTCAGGTGCTAGTTTTACCAAGGATAATTGATACCAAGGGGCCTTTCCTAGTACTTTTACTGCTGTGGGGGTGGTGAGAAGTACTGTGTAAGGCCCTTCCCAACATGGCAAGAGAGGCTTTGGGATTCAGATCTTAATATACACTTGCTGTCCTGGGCTCAGTTTAAAGTCTGAGAGGGTGTTGGGGAAAGGATGAGGTAATAGAAGGTTGGCCTGTTCCCTAAGAAGATCCTTAATGAGTGAAAGAGTAGGGAGATACTGGCCTAAAGGCCATGAGCTGGAAGAGAGGTGTGAGAGTGAAGGGCCTACTGTGCATAAGTTCGAGGGGGCTGAGGCCTGTGGGCTTGCAGGGGGGCAGCCCATAGGCGAGTGAGTGACTGGTGGGGAGGCCAAAACGAGGGACGATTTCTGAGGTGAGAGCATGCGTTACTGCTGTAGCATCCTCTGAAGTGCAGGGAAAAGCCTCAATCCAACCTGAAAAGATCCGCTAATGTTAGAAGATAACATGTCTTTTTTGTGGGGAGAGCAATATAAGGGTTGAAGAAGGCATAGTAGGAGTTCATAGCCTATATGAACTAAATTATGGAAATCGAAAAGGATTTGCTCAGCTTGTGTAGTAGGGAGGACATAGCAACAGGAGAGAGTATACCAGTTGTCCTTTCTCTGTGCCCCACAACTGTTGGAGGTGTTGTATTTCCTGGGGTGTGTATTGGGATAAGGGCATAGGGGCCATGAGAAGGACCTGAGCAGGAGAGGAAGAGTGGGGGTCTGATGATTGAGCAGCCTGTTTTGCAGTTAGATCTGCCAGTTTGTTTCCCTGAGCTATGGGGTCATTGGAGGTTTGGTGTCCTCTGCAGTGTGTAAACCCAACCTCCTTTTGGAGTTGTGCAGCCTCAGTAGCTTGTGTTAGATTTACTATGGCATAACTCACCCGGGGGGGGCGGGGCAGGCATGGAGGTGGTGCTCCCATCCATGAACGCTGTAACGGGATGCAGGGAGATGTGTGGAAAGGGATTGAGAAAGAGGTCTAAAGCCTCCATGCAATTGTGTTTTAAGGGTCTTGAGTGTTTTGGGATGAGAGTGGCTGGATTTAAAGGAGAGCGAGGTTCAAGGAGAACTGGGAGTTTTCAATGAAGGTAAGGTGAATAAATTGTAGGCGGGAAAGGGAGAGATTGACTTGGCCTTATGGCTGAGAAGGTCTTGACTGTTTGTTGTTTAAAAGTTAGTTTAGAGCTTTCTTATGTTGAAAGGGCAGCTGCCGCCAAGGCCCATAAACCGGGGCCCTTTCTCGAGATGTGGTGTCTAGTTATTTAAAGGTTTGTAACTGGGGAGAAAATATCTTGCCTTTTGTCCCAAAACCCTGACTGCCAACCCTTAGGTTTTGGTGATGTATAGGATAAAAGGATGAGATAGGTTTGAGGGAGATAGAGCTGGGGCTGCGAGGAGAGCAGCTTTTAATCTCTGGAAGGGAGAATGAATGGGCTTTGTGGGATCTAAGGGAATGGCAGAATCCCCTTTGGCTGCCCCGTAAAGTGGCTTTGCGAGCACACCAAAGGTAGGAATCCATAGGCACAGATGCCCTGCAAGCCCCGAGAAAGAAAGGATTTCACCCTTTGCGGTAGGAGTAGGGAGCTCAGAAATTAGACTCTTGAACTGAAGGAGAAGAAATCTGGGTCTTGCTGGGGGACACTCGATATCCCCTGGAGGCCAGGAAATTAAGGAGAGCAACAGTGCAGGCCTGTGAATCCTCATAGGAAGGGCTACAAAGGAGGAGGCCATTCACATATTGTATTAAAGTGCTAGAGGTTGGGGGGGAAGTTCAGATAAGTCTTGAGCTAAGGCCTGGCTGGAAAGTGAGGGCTATCCCGAACCTCCTGAGGCAGCACTGTCCCAGTAAGTTGTTGGGAATGGCGCATGTCAGGATTAATCCTATACTAAACAGTATGAGCCATTAGGCTTTATAACTGGAAGGATGGGAGTATTAAAAGGTGAGTGGGTAGGCTGTGAGAGATGAGAAGAAAGGAGTTTGTGTACCATGGGTTTTAAGCCTATTAGGTGTTTGTTAGCGATGGAGTACCGTGGGACATTAGTGAACAAAGAGGGGTTCAGCAATTTTACAAGGAAAGGGGAATGGTGCGTAACAATGCAGGGAGAAGCATCCAATACTAGCGATTAACCTTGTCCGAGGGGAAGGAGAAGGTGGAAGCCCCAGGGGCCAGGTCTGGGTGTGGCCTGTAACAGGAGTATTGTAGCTGGAGTCAAAGTGTTTAGGGTAAGAGTAGCTTTGAATTTGAAAAGAATGTCCCACCCCAGTAAGGGGGCTGGGTATTGAGACATTATTAAGAATTTGTGTGTGAATTGGGTGTGTTGTAGGGTGTAGGAAAGGGCTTGAGTGATCCCTGGGTGGTATTCTGATCCCATGACCCCTACTATTGTGATAGAGGACAGGGTTGTTGGTCCTGCATATTCAGGAATGGTGGAGTAAATGGCCTCTGTATCAATGACAAAAGGGATCAGCTTACCTGCCTCGAGGCAAGTTATCCTGGGCTCGTGTGTGGTGATCTCTGTGGGGGCCTCAGGCCCTGGGCATCGTCAGTCCTCCTCCTGGGCAAAGCTGAGAAGCTCCAGTAGGGATGGCCGTGAAGCCAAAGGCTGTAGGTTGGGGACTGGCACACTCCCTCTCTGGTGAGTGGCACAGTCAATCCCCCAGTGACCTGGCCATTTGTAGTGAGGACGGGTTATGACAGGCCCGTGCCGAGTAGCCCAGTCGACTGCATTTGAAGTACAGGGTGGCTTGCCTCTTGAGGCAGCCAGCTTTGGAGTATGTGAGCCTCGGATAGCATTAACCAGGAGCTGGTATTTGGTCTGATCTCTTTTACAGTTTTTTGAATATCAAGGGCTGATTGGGTAATGAGATGAGAGTGTAAGAGGGCCATGCATGCAGGGGAGTTTGGATCTATACATGTGTATTCATGTAAAGCCTCAGAGAGGTGGGTTAGGAACTCACTGGGATTTTCAGTGGATCTCTGTGTGGTTTCTCTAAGCTTGTCATAATTGACTGACTTGTGAGTAGCCTTTTGGAGGCTGTGAAGTAGGTGTATGATCATGTTATCCCGGAGATCCCGATCCCCGTGACTGGCCTGGTAGTTCCAATTTGGGTCTGTGCAAGGAACAGCAATGGCTCCCACAGGCCGCCTATTATTTTGAGTGTGTACTGGAGCCACGATCCAGACCTGCTCCCTGTACATGGACTCAGACAATTCTTTCCATCCCATCCACTTCACAGAAGGGTTATAAAAAGCTGGAGCTGAGACAGGGTTGTTACCTGATAAAGGGGGAGAAGGAGAGTAGTTGAGCTGAGGACGAGCATCTGGAGGTCAGGTGTGGGGGAGAGAGAGAAATGTGGAGGGCTGATGGATCAGAAGATTGATCCGAGTCTGGAAGGAGAGGTCAAGCGTGAGCTAGGAGAATTTGAGACACAGGACAGTTTTGACAGAGAGAAGAATGCGTTCAGAGATAGGAAAAGGCCTGAACTAGGAATCTCTACAGCTTTTGTCATTTTGGTGAGTGTCTAAATCAAGTGCCATCTTGCAGCCACTGGGATCCATTGTAATGAGGTGTTTGAATTTAAATGTCTCTCTGGAGGCTGAGAAATTGGCCAGGAGACAGCCCAAGGGTGTAGAGCATGGAGGTTTAGATCCTGAGGATCCCGTGTAGAGGGTGAGAAAGGGCAGTCAGTCCTGGTAGAAGAAGTGTGCCAGCAAACGGCATCCCCTTTGGTGCCCACCTTCTTTTTGAGAGAGTTGGGGGAACTGTAGAAGTAGGCAGGACAGACCCACTGACACCCTTAATTGAGGCCGGTGTTGGATGTGTTGGTTTGAAATGGCAAAAGGAGAGAGAGTCCCGAGTGTACCCAGTTCCAGCAGGTCCAGGAAGGGCAGCCGAGGGCCAGTCACCCCAGGAGAGAGGGGATTGTCCACAACATTGGCCAAAACCCTTCCCAGGTTTTGGCACCATAATAAAAGAAAGTGAGCCGAGATGCCAGGTACCATTCAAGCTTTATTAAAGGAAGAAATCTGCTGGTCTGTGCTCAGAGTGGCACAGGGCCCAGGGCTGCCCTGGAAAGGGGATAACACTAGGTGTGGGGGTGATAGAGCTTATATAGTGCCCCAAGGGCTGGCTGATACCATCAAGGAGGGTCATTATGCTAATGTGGATGGAGTGGAGAACTGTGTACTTGCAGAAGCAAAAGAGGTTTCTGTTCAAGTCAGGAGGCTTCTCGTAAAGGAAAGCGGGAGGGGAGGGGAGGAGGTGGGTGGTGCCATTTTGTACTTGGGCTTGTCTAAAGTGGCGCTGGTTATGTTGCTAATCTATTAATTTTCAGTTTATCTGAAAAAATCAGAAGCTCTGGCAGCCCCAGGCCAGCATTCCACATGAGGCAGCTCACGGGGTATGGTCTGAATAGCGTGTGAGCTCTTTGGTTGGTCTCTGTGTGACCTACCTGCTCCTCTTATTTACTTTACATACCTGCTTGCATTAAGACAACTGAATCAGTGAGAAATACCATGTAGGATTCCTTCCCACGCTTCACACAATACTTACTGTCCTGCCTGTTGAGTGCATGGGTCTCTGGATGAACTACTGTTCTAAGCACTTTCATGGAGGTCTGCAGTGAGCTGGCTTACTCTAGAACTGTTGCTTTGCCTCCCACAGATTTGTCACCCCTTTTCCCCTGGGTGACAGAGCCACCAAAGATTACTCAAAGCTCATCTCTTCTGAGCAGTGAGAAGCCCTGGGGTTAATCTCGCAGAACCCTCAAGCGTGGCATTCCTTCCATTTGGGAAATTAACCATGAATTGGTGTTCTCTTCCTGCGTTTATTCTCCAGACCAGCAAGTTACAGGAAGAGACATAGGTGGGGTTTTTGCTAAGTACAGTTTAACAAGTTTAACAATAGAAGCTGGTAACATGCAATTAAGTTGATACACTAACAAAAGCTTGATTTTAGCAAACATTCTCTTCTTACAGCAATTTCCCAGTATCTTTACATATCAATCAGTAACCTGTCTGTCTTTGAACCAGCAACCTTGCTGTGTTACAATTCTTTATCTTACAACAGAGACTTTATAGCCTAGGGAAAATTTACTGTCCTTTGCAAGGTCAATATTTGAAACTGCAAGGCTTTGGAAAACCAGGCCCTGTGAAGTACATTTGCTTTATGAATACTCCACATAGAACAGTGGTTTCCAGAATTGGCTGCACATTAAAGTCACCTGAGGAGTTAAATTAAATCAGTCTGTGGGAAAATAGCCTAAGTGATTCATCTTCAGGAATAGCTTAACAAGGGTTGCTTGACTAACTTGTGGTGTGATAACCCCTGAAAGTACACTTTCCCTAGGGTGACTTCTCAAGATGGAGGTTTGTCACCTTGTTCTTTTTACTTTTGGGTTCTGCTTTCTCCTCGGGACTTCTGGTGGGCCTTTTTCATGGACTTGTCCTGAGCCCACCCCTTTCCAACAGAGGGAAGGGGACAGTACATACCTTATAAGCAATAAAACTTAGGCAATGTTCAGGAAGATTGTGTACTCCATAGTAGCCGATGAGGAACTGGGGGAGGGACTTGCACACTAGGGAATAAATTGCTCAAAAAATGTAACTGTTTCGGGTGTGCCTGTTCATCAGACACCTGATCTTGCAAGACTGCCATTAAAATCTTGCTTCACCATACCTCATGTCTCCGTGTCCATCCTTTGGCATTGGACAGGAGAAGGCATTTCTCACAAGTCTCTGGGGTGGAACACAGGCAGCAGTGTGCTGGTAGGTGCTTCACAACAGATTCTCCAGGAGGAAAAGCCCTGAACTGTAGAGTGTGCTGATTTCTGTGGTGTAAATATTCCCATCATGGTTAATTTCAACTTTCCAATGTTGCCCTCACTGAATGCAGAGCTGGGAAGAGATGCTCGGTAGCAAACTGTTACACAGTATTTTCACTGTGCAGATAAAACAGATATAATTTTAAGAGTATAGGTAATAGTAAGATATAATAAAACTATTTGTAGGTGATGAGTTTTGAATATTTATTACTTTTATTTTTAATATACAATTTTTATTTAATTGTAAGTTTATATATAATTTAATTTTAAATAATGGCTGTGTTAAATACCTGACATAATTTCTGAAATTTAAAAAATCACCTCAAATAAGCTGGTCCAAGCTGGCTCTGACCCACTCTGAGACAAGCATCAGTGTTTTTTTTTGAAGCTCTCTAGTTTTCCAAAGTACAGACAAATTTGGGATCTACTGCTTTAGAACAATGGTCCTCAAACTCGAACATGCATCAGGACAACCTGGAGGGTTTGGTAAGACAGATGGCTGTCTCCTTCCCCACCTCCAATTTCTGATTCAAGAGGTCTTAGAGTGAGGCCCAAGAACTTGACCTTCTAACAAGTTCCCACGTGATGCTAATGCTGCTGGTCCAGAGACTCCACATTTTGAGAAGATTAAACACATGCTGCCTCAGTTCCCAGTCAGCTTCCTTTTGTGGAGCGTGCCAGGCTTGGTTACAGTGTCTGCCCTAATCCCTTCTGCTAGGTAGTAATTCCTACCCAGAGGACGGCAGGCATGGTGAGTGGCAGGTGCCTGGGAGCAGCGCTCTAACCTTGAAGATGCTGTGGGAGGCTCTGCAGCCCCTGCAACAGTGTGTGAGCCCTCACAACCCTTTTCCCCACCACACACACACACACACACACACACACACACACACACACACACACACACACACACACACACACACACACACACACACACACACATGCAATCCCAGGGCAATATGTCAGTGGAGGGTGGCTGGGGGGAGGGAGGAGCAAGCAGCCAAGCTATCATTCTGAAGGCCTTTACCAGCTCCCTTGAGGCAGTCCCAAGTGCCTGACCTCTGTCACCATGGAGATGACCAGTTATTGGTGGGCTGGGGTCTGGAGGAATGAGGACTGAGGCCATGCAAAGGGAGAGACAGCTTCTCTAGCCTTTTATGCCCAAAGGTTAAGGAAAGACAGAGCCTGTATTAGAGTTTTGCATAGAAACAGAACCAGTAGAAGACATATATATATTATGTATGTATATATGAGGATTCTTCAAAAAGTTTATGGAAAGATTTATATTATCTTTTATTTTTTCACAAACTTTTGGAAGTTCCTCATGTGCATATATAAGATATTTATTTGATTGTTATGAGACATGGGCTTACACGATTATGGAGGCTGAGAAGTCCCACAATCTGCTGTCTGTAAACTGGAGACCCAGGAGAGCTTGGGGTGTAGTGTGAAGGCCTGAGAACCAGGAGCACAGAGGGCAGGAGAGCTTGAAGTCCCAGCTGGAGCATTCAGGCAGAGAGCCAATTCAACCTTCCTTCACCTTTTTGTTCCATTCAGGCCCTCAGCAACTGGATGATGCCCATGTGCCAGAGACACAAATGCTAATCTCCTCCAGAAACACCCTCATGTACACACGCAGAAATAATGGTTATCCACCTATCTGGGCATCCTGTGGCCCTGTCAAGTAAGCATATAGTATTAACCATAACACAAGTATTTCGTATTTGGTCTATTAAGAAGTATAAGAGAGGCTTGTAATAATTTGTTACATTAGGTAGGAAAAGAAATAGGGGAGTTTATCAGGTTAGAAATAGGCAAACTGATGCAGGGCTTATTCTCAAAAGAGCTAATCAGATGTGACCTCTCTGAAGGCAGGGGTATTGTATTATTACTCCTCTCTGCCCACAGCACCCATGCCCAGGGCCTGCACAGAGCAGGATTTCTATATATACTTGCCCACTGAGAGAATGATATATGCCATTGTACCTCATAGTTGGATGGAGCCTTCTCTCTAGGTTCTTGTTCTTCCTAAATTCACAACATTATCTGAGAAGGCAGGAGCTGGAGACAGATTTCTGCGCATTCTTAAACAACTACTTAAAGTTTCTAAGCCTCAGTTTCCTCATCTGCAAAACAGATGTGCTATAACAGTACTTATCCTATAGGACTGACTGAGGCTCAAGTGACCTGGTGCATCAAAAAGTACTTAGTACAGTGACTGACAGTTAATTCACATTCCCTATTGCAGTACAGTGGGTTTGGAAGCAAAACTGGACTGAGGTTGGCACCCCCTACCCTACCCCTAGTGCTTCTGGAGGCACTTGAAAGTTGGGAAAGGAAGGTAGAGGGAGGATGAAAAAGTGCCCCAAACTGGGAATGGGTGGGGAATTAAATGAGCAGGTGTTAGGACGTCAGAGGGGACAGCATGTGGAGCATTTAGGGGACCACGTTCGAGGAGCAGAGGTCCCCAGCCTCACGAGTAACCCTGTGATGGGCACTGTCCTCACATCCTTTAGAAAAACCGTTTCACACAAATTTGGGAGCTGCATGTATAAATGAAATCCAAAGAAACCCTAAGAGAAAATCAAATTTAAAAAATATTTTGATGGCCCGGCTGACACATCTTTTCTAAGCATATGAGCATAGGCAGAAAGCATAAAGAGGGATGTACTGACTACATAAATATTCTTATCTACCCTGAGTTAAAAGGCTCACACAGTGACACTTAGGAGGCATCAGTAAATACTGATCGAGTGAATGAATGAGTAAACCAAATGAAAGGGTAAATTAGGCACTGGGAAAATGATTGCAACTTGATGACGAAAGATTACAGATTAAAATTCTTAATACATAAAGGAGTCTTATGAGATGATAAGAAAGAAAAGATAATGAGAAAGAATGAACACCCAAAAGACAAATGGGCAAAAGCTATGAATAGACAATTCACAAAAACAAAATGCAAATGGCTAATAAACTTAAAAAGCAGTGCAATTTTATTATCAAAGAAATGTGAGTTAAAACACCTAAGAAAAAATTTTTGTTGTTGTTTATCAAATTGAAAAAGATTAAAAATATACCATCTAGAAGTAAAGAATACAAGGAACTAGTTACCCTCATGCTCTGCTATTGGGAATAAAAAGAGCTGCAGTTTTTTTTCCCTTTAATTAAGATGTAATTCACATACTACAAAATTCACCCTTTTGAAGTATACATTTCAGTAGTATTAGTATATTTACAAAGTTGCGCAACCATTGCCACAGTCTAATTCCAGAACATTTTCATCATCTGCCAAAAACTCCAGAACAAGCTTGAAGCAGTCACTCCCTCTTTCCCCTTCTTCCCAGCCCCTGGCAGCCACTGATGTACTTTACGTCTCTATGGATTTGTCTGTTCTGACATTGTGAATATATAGAATCATGTAATATGTGGTCTTTTGTGTGTGGCTTCTTTCACTCAGCATAAGTTTTCAAGGTTTATCCATGTTGTAGCAGTGTCAGCACTTTGTTCCTGTTTATGGCTGAATAATATTCCATTATATGGATATACCACATTCTGTTTATCCTTTCATTAGTTGATGAACATCTGGATTGTTTCCACTTTTAGCTATTATGAATAACACTGCTGTGAACATTCATGTTTTTGTGTGAACATAAGTTTTCAATTCCCTTGGATATACATGTAGACGTAGAATTACTGGGTCACATGGTAACTCTATGTTTAAACTTTTGAGGAGCTGTCAAACTGTTTTTCAAAGTGACTGCACCATCTCCACCAGCATTATACAAGGACACTTCAAACAGTTAGTGGGAAAATAGAATTAAAAGATAATACCAATCTTTCCATGAACTTTTTGAGGAATCCTCAGATAATGGGTTCCTGCTGGGATTTTGATAGGGATGACATTGAATCTGTAGATCACTGTAATCAATTCGTGGAGTATTGCCATTATAACGATATTAAGTCTTTCAACCCACGAACAGGAGACGTCTTTCAATTTATTTAGGTCTTCTATATTTCTTTCAACAATGTTTTATAGTCTTGGGATTATAAATTTTGTATTTCTTTTGCTGATAATGCTTTTATTGTGATAAGATATATGGAACATGAAATTTACCAATTTAACCATTGTAAATGTACAGTTCAGTGGCATTAAGTACATTCACATTGCTGTGCAACCATCACCATCACTCATCTCCAGAATGTCTTCATTTTTCCAAGTGAAACTCAGTGCCCACTAAACAATAACTCACCATTATCCCCTTCCCCAGCCCCTGGCAACGACCATCCTACTTCTGTCTGTGAGTTTGACTATTCTAGGGACCTCATGTAAGTGAAACCGTACAATATTTGCCCTTTTGTGTCTGGCTTATTTCACTTAGCATAATGTCTTCAAGATTCACCAATGTTGTAGCATGTGTCAGAATTTCCTTTCTTTTTAGGCCTGTATAATATTATAAACCACACGTTATTTATCCATTTATCTGTCAACACTTGGTTTGTTTTCACCTTATGGTTATTGTGAATAATGCTGCTATGAACCTGGGTGTACAAATATCTGAGTCCCTGCTTATAATTCCTTTGGGTATATACCCAGAAGTAGAATTTCTGGATCATATGGTAATTCTGTGTTTAATTTTAAATTCATTATTATCTATTTGTTTTTTGTCTTTTTATATGTATTATATAATCATGGAACTATAATTTGTAAACACTAATTATTTGAATGTACTCTGCATTGTAAATAGACATCAGTTCTGTGAGCCCTTTAACACTTCCCATAATCTGTGAACTAATACGTGTTTATTAGCTAAGTGTGGTTCATGTAATCATTTTGCTGACAACTTGGAAGCTTGTCTCATGCCTCCTGCAGACCTGGGGGTCAGAACATGATCGGCATAAATGTCCTGGACTTTTTCTGTTAGCAGTGAGACTTGACACTTTCATCTGCCCTATACCTCTCACTCCACCTGTATGCCACGGCACCCCTGTTCAGTGTGGACACCCGCGAGGTTTACACCCATTCCTGGGTATGGAACAGTGGTGAAGATTCTCCATTGTTGACTTGCTGGTGAGTGACATCCTCTATCTTCTGACTCATGTATCTGCTATTTACACTCCAACCATGTTGTCTTCCTTTTCCCAGGCAGCACATAAAACGGGGAAGAACAGAGTTCAACCGAGAAGCTTTGGCAAGCAAGCCAACATGAAAATGGGAACAAGAGCCCTGGGACTTTCCTAAGATAAACAAAGGATTTAAAAGAAAAAAGCAATATTTAGCAGAACTCAAAACTCCCACTTCCGGAATAAGAAAAGAACTTGCTGCAAAGAACTCAAAATATTTAAAAGTAGCTCTAGTTTTTCCCCCCAAATTCTTCCTCTCGTCATAGCACCAAAAAAGAAACTGAGGTTAAGAAATATTTTTAAGATTGGAAAATACAAGTTTTTATGTCAAGGAAAAACTACTATTCCTTCAACTGGTCCAACTCAATGGCCCATCCCAACTCTTGGTTCATTCCTGCTTCTCCAAATGTCTCATTTCCTGTTAAGTTGCTATTGTCCCCAAACCTTCAGATTTGCTTGGAATCATGAGCCTTCCCCTAGGAAATTAATGTTCATGCATTTGCCCTTTTGCAGTAGTGAGTCAAAGCTCAAGACAGTTGTCAGATATCCCTCTTGTGCAGGCCAAGCCTTCCAAGGAATGACACCACAAAGTTGAGATGCAAACAGATGTGACGAGTCTGTTGACACTGGGCTAGGCATAGCCATGGGCAGAAGAATGGAACTTCAGGGGAGGAAACCACACAAAGACAGGATACACGTTATTTCCAGAAGAGTCATCAAGGATGTAAGCCCTACATGGCCCAGATTTAGAGCCCAGGGGGGCAAGTCCCTTGGGAGATCATATAGACCAGAACCTCTCACTTGGGATTAGTAAGTATTCTACACTGGGGGTCTGAACACTATGGTCTAGGGGCAAAATCTGATCCACTGTCTGTTTTGATATGACTGTCAAACTAAGAATGATTTAAAATTTGTTAAATGTTTGAAAAAACTCAAAAGAATAATATTTTGTGACAAATTAAAATGATATAATATTCAAATTTCAGTGTCCATAAATAAAGTCTTATTAGATCGCTGTACACCCACTTATCTACGGCTGTGTATAGGGCTGCTTTTGCCTTATAGTGGGAGAGTTGAGTCATTGCATCAGAGACCATTTGACCCATAAAGCCTGAAATATTTCTTCTCTAGTCCTTTGTAGAAAGTTTGCTGTCCCCCTTTTTAAACTCTTTTCCACAAAACCCAGCAGCAAGAGAAGAGGAGAAAGGAGGAGGGGAAGGGAAAGCCAAGCCACAACCATCACCTGCAAGAGGGTGAACCTAGTGTTGCAGGTAAGGAACAGGGTTTAGGAATGACTAATTAGGTCTGGCCCTTGTTTCCATGAGGGACACTCTGGATGCAGGGAGGAGGTGGGACATGCCCAGTGACTGTCTCCATTGAGCCTATGTGGTAGCTTCTCACCCTGTTAGGGCTTTTCCTGATCACTCAGTGTGTCTCTGGACCACCATTACAAGAGTAGCCATTCCTATCCTAGTCCCAAGGGAGAAAATGTTACAAGTTTAGCTCCATTTGAAAAGAAACTTGGCTGATGGAGAATTTGGATGTTGGTTCAAGAAAGATCTCATGTGGTGAAGCAGCAATGCTGGGTGCCATTGACAAACTCATGATCAGCCCCCCTCTACATTCAGTTTCTGCTCCAGTCCCTTTTCCAGCCCCAGGCTCAGGCCTGTATCCTGGCATAGCCTCGAGCTGGGGAGGATACTGTCTTCAGGCATCTCAAGGGTCATCTTGTAGAAAAATGGTTCTGTGAGGTCCTGGGGGTCAGAACTAGTACCAGTGGGTAGAGCCATAGTAGATGTGAACTCAACATGGGGAAGACCTTGCTCGCAATTTTTGCTGAGCAGAGCTGGAATCAGCTGCCTTGGGAGGTGAGCTTGCTGCTTTAACAGAAGTGCTGTGGGCAATCAGAAATGTGGTTGCATCAGAGGACCTCTGGGTGCTAGGATTATATGAGTCAGGGAACTCATGGTTCAAGTGGCGGAGTGAAAGAATGCAGACACTGAATACAGTAGCTCAGAGCATGGGCTTAGAAGCCAAAGCGGAACCAGGTTCAAATTATGGCTGTCACTTCCTAGCCAATCAATAAAGTTAGTGAAAATGAGCTTCAGCTTCCCTGTCTGTAAAATGGAGACTATGGTCCTTATCTCAATGAGATACTGACAGGGCTAAATCACAGCCCGTGTTAACAGGTAGTGGCTGGTGTTGGTGAATACTTATTACAAGGAATCTTTGGTAGGAAATTTTATCCGGGTTGTTTTTTCTTCCTCAGTTTTGAAACTATTTGAAGGCAGGGAATAGAGAAAATGAAAAAACAAATAAAACATCACTCTTGGGTCATGCACCGGCCTTCAGGCAGATGCTGACTGTCCTGTGTGTGTGCCTTCCCTCGGCTGGTGACATCAATGTGCACTTCATCAGAACTATTGCCTCAAACCACATTGTCAAATTTCTCCCCACAATTCAAGAGGGGTCAGCAAGAAGGAGAGATGCTTGTAGATGCCAAGATGGCAATGTGTTACAGATGGTGGTTGGCAGGGATTTGGGGATCAGAGAACATCACATTAATTTGTTTTTATATTTTCCCCAAATGTTTTACAACACCATTAATCAAGAAACCCATTTGGCTGAAAAACAAGTGTCGGTGGTGAGTGACGAATACCAGCTTCCGTCACTTTGCCCTTTCCTGGAAGTTTCTGAAGTTCTGGGCTTGCTAGCTTAACAGTTTAGCTGCCACTAAGGGTGGTTTTCATAAACCACAAGGTCTATCAGCTACTTTCCAGACATTAGGGAGGTGAGCCTATTTTCAAGCAAGCATAGGACAGGTCAACTTAACATCTTCTGTGGGAATGCAAATTCCTTGGACTCATTTTAATCCAGTTCTCCTACTGGGTGCCAAGCACTGTTCGAGACTTTGGAGATACAGAGGTGAATTGGACAATCACTGCCCTTAAGGGGATCCTCCGGTGAAAAATAACCAAGGCCCCTTTCAATGCAGAGTGGCAAGCGCACCATGTACGGACCAGGTGGCAGGGAGCATGGAGGGGAAACGTCCCTCCCAGGCCGGGTGCTGGACAAGGCTTCCGGCAGGGAGCATGCCCCAGTTGAGTTTCAAAGAGGATTTCATCAGAAGCTTAGTTGCTGTGAGGTCCGAGGTATGAAGGCCAGAGACAGGGTGGTGCCTGCAGGAGGGGTGATTTGCATTTTCCAACACCCGCAGATACTTTGTGAGCTGCAGGGTGGAGGATGGGCCAGAAGGATGAGATCGGAGCTCAGAGGCTGCTGAGGGGTTTGTGAGGAACCAGGATAAGCAAGGACCGCTTCTCTCTGTTGGCAGTCTTCATGATTTGTCTGGGATGCTATCCTCATCAGGGCCACCCAATGCTTGCTGACTTAATAGGAAGTCATATAGGTAGGCCTGAGTGGCGCTGGCTGTAAAGGTGTGTGTGAGGGGGTGTCAGAGGAGTTTCTACCGATCTGGACATGAAAGGGAAACCAGGCATGCTTGAGTTGTGCTGCACATCCAATTCAAATGTGAACCATTTGCATTTGAATTCAAGAGGCCCTTATTTAAGTCTGCCAGGGGAGGAAAAATCGCTTCTGTCAGGAAGCCTACTTAATCACGATCAAATTCAGAGCTTGTAGGAGGTGTAGGTAAAGGAGAGGAGGATGTGGTTTAAACACCCAAGTTGAAGGAAATAAGAAGGCACATGAATGACAGGAAACAGATTCTCAGGTGTATGTAGTATCTCCCACAGGCATCAGTTCCCTGCATCTTCAGAGTAGCATTTTATTACCCTATTTTATGCATGAAAACATGAGAGCACACGTAGGGGCTCAAGTTCAAGGCTCCTGACTCTGCCCAGGAACTCAATTCACTCCTTCTCAGCTTATCGTAAGGAAAATCTGGGAAGAGACCCTACTGTAATATAATGATTTTTTGATAACCACAGCACTCCCAACGGAATGAGGCATAGTCCTCTTGGCAGGTGTGGTAAACTGAGCAATGCCCGTCCCCCGCCCCCCACCCCTGCAAGATGTCCTCATTCTAATCCCTGGAACCTGTGAATATGTTACCTTAAGTGGCAAAAGGGACTTTGCGGATGTGATTTAGTCAAGGATCTTGAGATGAGAGATTACCCTGTATGACCTGGGTGAGCCCAGTGGAATCACAAAGGTCCTTATAAAAGGGAGGCAGGAAGATCAGAGTTAGCAGTAGAAGATGTGAAAATGGAAGCAAGAGGTTGAGGTTATTCGAGGAAGGGGTCATGAGCCAAGGAATGAAGGAGCTGTAAACAGCAAAAAAGGCAGGGAACAGATTCTCTCCCTCGGAGCGTCCAGGGGAACCAGCCCTGCCAACACCTTGATTTTACCCAGTGAGACTGGTTTTAGATTTCTGACCTCTAGAACTGTAAGAGAAAAAATGTGTGTTGTTTTAATTCACTCTGTTTGTGGGGACTTTTTAGAGCAGGCGCAGAAAACTAATACAGTTGGTCAGAGACATATTCCAACATGGCTCTGCTGGCTCAAGGCATCTTGAAAAGACTTATTGAGGAATGGCTAATGGAACTGATGATCCATTCATTCTTTTCAATAAATATTCTCAGTGATAGCATGGTTCTATCCTCATGGTTAAATTCAGCAAATATTTATTGAGCAATCAATGTCAGTAAACCATGTTTTTTTTCCCTCCAGGTAGCTCCCAATCTAAGAAGGGAGAAAATGTAAGTGCACAAATCCCAGTAATCAAGTCAAAAAAATACATGTCCTTAGAGGTTCCAAGTGTAACGGGATAAACTAAGGGAGGCAGCAGCTGGGGCAGGAGGGTCAGGGAATTGGTTCTAGCTGCTAGAGAGTAGGCACGGGGGTAGAGATGGCAGCCCAGATGGAGGCCTGGGTGAGCAAAGGCATGGTAGAGAAGGATGAGATAAAGGAAATGGAATATCCACAGCTTAATATTAACTCATTACCTTATTCCATAAATCAGACTAAAATGAGAGATTTTGTGGGTTTTGCTTTTCCTTCTATTGAGTAATTTTTATATAACAAATTCCTGGGTCTGGATGAATGGGTAAGTGGCTGTACATATAGGTCTGTGTGGCTTCTGATCCAGCACTAAATGAAAGTCAGAAACTTGCAGTGGTCTTTTCCAGGCCTCATGGGACCAATGCTACATTGCTGAGATCAATAATGACCACTTAGTGGGGGAGGGACAGCATGTACCGGTCCCATTTTTTATTTTTAAGACAGTTGTGCAATGCCACAGACTCATTCTTTGAGGCTAAGCTGAGCTTGGGTGAGCACCTGAATTGGATCCTTGGAGATTTGTGTGGTGACCCTTGTACATCCTTGAACACCTGCTTGTACAATAAGTGGCCACGAAGGCCTGCCCAGCTCCCAGATCCCAGACTGCTGCCCACTGCCATGGCCTCTTAACTTCCACCTGCAAGCTCTGCCCAGATTCTGCAACCATCAGGTCAACTGGATGCTTGCTCCACCTGTTATGCCTTATTTCTGAAACCTAGGCCTCACCTGTGATCTAGGGCTGATGACCATGCCCGTACCTGTTTCCTGGTGTCTCCAGGGGGTTAGTCTTCACATAAAGGGCACCTGGCTTCTGCCTCTGCCTCACCACTGGGCTTGCACTTGTCAACCTCTGAAGCCAATGGATGCTTTCCAGGCCGGATATTACTTTTCAGCTGTGTCATTTGACACAGTTGATGCTAATTTCATAATACATTGTTAAAAAAAATAATGGTTCCCTTTTGGCTTTCTTGACTGTTGGGAGCGAGTTCACATTAACATGACCAGAGGATACAAAGGTCAGAAAGAGAAAGTTGGAAAAGCATTCTATAATCATGAATAAACTGCATTTATACTGTTCTGAAGCCTCATTTAAAAAAACTTTTTATTTTGAAATAATTTCAGATTCACAGGAGGTTGCAAAGAAATGTACAGAGAAGCCCCTTTCTCCCCTCTCCCTTGCTCTCTTGTTAGTGTCTTACACAGCTACAGGACAATATTGAAACCGAGAATTGATATTGGTGCAATCCACAGAGCTCACTCAGATTTCACCAGTTCTGCGTGTACTCATTCGTGTGTGGGTGTGCACACGTACACAGCCCTGTGCAATTTTATCATGTTTAGCTTTGCATAACTACCACCTCATGAATACACTCAACTGCACCATCACACAAGACTCTCCCCATAACCACACCCATTTCTCCCTCCCAAGCCCCTGGCAACCACTAATCCGTTCTCCATCTCTGTAATTATGTAATTCCATGAATGTTAATAGAATCAAGCAATATATATGCTTTTGAGAGAAGTTTTTTTCACTCAGCATAATTTTCTTGTGGTTCATCCAAGTTGCATGAATCAATTGTCTGTTCTTCATTGCTTGTTTATTTACAAAAAGAACAACAGTTTGTTTCATGATATGAACGCACCATAGGTTTGGTTTTTTTTCATCTAGGAGGAATAGTTTCTGGCTATTATGACAAAAGCCATTATGAACATTCCTGTTCAATTTATTGCATGAAAAATAAGTTTTCACTTCCTTTGGATAAACGCCCAAGAGTACATTGCTGGGTTGTGTGTAAGTCCCCTTTTTTAGTCTTGAAAGGAACTGTCTAGGTTTCCAGTCAAGATGGCAGAATAAACAGTTCCCAGTGTCACTCTCTCCCACAAATCAACCAATTTACAACTATAAAAATGTAACAGCAGCCAAGCTGGGGCCGCTGGAGCTCAGGGGAAGAGGAGGAGAGACCTAGGGAGTTCGTGAAGGCGGGAGAAACTACGATGAGAGAAAGAAAAAGCTGCTCTGAGCATTTCGGGCTGCGGCTGTTTTAAGGCTCGAGCTGATGAGCACATGGAGCAGGAGCTGGCAGAAACTGCAGCTGTGCCCTTCAGATGGAGTTACTTGGAGGCAGCAGGGGAGAAGAAGGCCTTGGCGGCCCCCAGGACAACAAGACCACTAATAGGGTTCCCATGGACGCACACAGAAGAGAGGAGCCAGAACAGCTGAAAAAGGGGAGCCATTCAGAGGCTGGTGAGTCATTGCAAGGGTCCAGTGCAGGTCCTGTCCCATGCGAAGTGTTTGGAGCCTGGGCGGTGGGTGAGATGGGAACACCAGGAGAACACTGGGACACAGCAAAGACAGCCGACCCGCCCCCCAGTCAGCACAGGACCACTCAGAGGAGACTGGTCAGGAATGCAGAATTGCATGGGGTGCAGTTTGATGAAAAAACTCAGGCCCAGATCAGAGATTCTACACAACACAGATCCACCGGATCTCTGGAGAGCCAGAAGTACCTAAAAGATCAACTGTTAAACCCTGAGATGCACAAAAAGTCTTCCCTAGGGAAACAGCAGCAAAGCGGCATTTAGCTCAACCACACAGCTCAAGTACTGGTTCGCACAGGAAGTTCCCCCATGTTAGAAGCAAAGGACAAAAAATTAGTTCCGATGAAAAAGGTGATATTACAACTGATTCATCTGAAATACAAGGAATCATTCGAGACTACTATAAACAACTATACGCCAACAAATTTGAAAATCTGGAGGAAATGGATAAATTTCTGGACACACACAAGCTCCCAAAACTGAACCATGAAGACGTAGAAAATTTGAACAGACCAATAACAATAAAGGAGATTGACACTGTTATCAGAAGGCTCCCAACAAAGAAAAGCCCAGGACCAGATGGATTCACAGCAGAATTTTACCAAACATTCAAAGAGGAATTGACACCGATTCTTTACAAACTATTCCAAAAGATTGAAATGGACACAAATCTCCCAAACTCATTCTATGAAGCAAACATTATCCTGATACCAAAACCAGGTAAAGATATAACCAAAAAAGAAAATTACAGGCCAATATCCTTGATGAATATAGATGCAAAAATCCTCACTAAAATACTAGCAAACAGATTACAGCAACACATACGTAAAATTATTCATCACGATCAAGTGGGATTCATCCCAGGGATGCAAGGTTGGTTCAACATACGCAAATCAATAAATGTGATACACCATATTAATAAACTCAAACACAAGGACCATATGATCATCTCTATAGATGCTGAAAAAGCATTTGATAAAGTTCAGCACTCATTCATGACAAAGACCCTCTATAAGTTAGGTATAGAGGGAAAGTATCTCAACATAATTAAAGCCATATATGACAAACCCACTGCCAATATCATCCTGAATGGGGAAAAGCTGAAAGCTTTTCCTTTAAGAACAGGCACTAGACAAGGATGCCCACTCTCACCACTCCTATTCAACATAGTGTTGGAAGTACTAGCCAGAGCAATCAGAGAAGAGAAGGAAATAAAGGGCATCCAGATTGGAAAAGATGAAGTCAAACTGTCCCTGTTTGCAGATGACATGATCCTATATATCGAACAGCCTAAAACCTCTACAAAAAAACTGTTGGAATTGATAAATGATTTCAGCACAGTAGCAGGATACAAAATCAACACACAAAAATCAGTAGCATTTCTTTTCTCCAATAGTGAACTTGCAGAAGGAGAAATCAAGAAAGCCTGCCCATTTACAATAGCCACCAAAAAATTAAAATACTTAGGAATTGAGTTAACCAAGGATGTGAAAAATCTCTATAACGAGAACTACAAACCACTGCTGAGAGAAATGAGAGAGGATACAAGAAGATGGAAAGATATCCCATGCTCTTGGATTGGAAGAATCAACATAGTGAAAATGTCCATACTACCCAAAGTGATATACAAATTCAATGCAATCCCCATCAAAATTCCAAAGACATTTTTCTCAGAAATGGAAAAAACTATCCAGACATTTATATGGAACAATAAAAGACCACGCATAGCCAAAACAATGCTGAGCAAAAAAAATAAAGCTGGAGGCATAACACTACCTGACTTTAAGCTATACTACAAAGCTATAATAACCAAAACAGTATGGTACTGGCATAAAAACAGACACACTGACCAATGGAATAGAATAGAGAATCCAGAAATCAACCCACACACTTACTGCCAGCTGATCTTTGACAAAGGCACCAAGCCTATTCACTGGGGAAGGGACTGCCTCTTCAGCAAATGGTGCTGGGATAACTGGATATCCATATGCAGGAGAATGAAACTAGATCCATACCTCTCACCGTATACTAAAATCAACTCAAAATGGATTAAGGATTTAAATATACACCCTGAAACAATAAAACTTCTTAAAGAAAACATAGGAGAAACACTTCAGGAAATAGGACTGGGCACAGACTTCATGAATACGACCCCAAAAGCACGGGCAACCAAAGGAAAAATAAACAAATGGGATTATATCAAACTAAAAAGCTTCTGCACAGCAAAAGAAACAATTAAAAGAGTTAAAAGACAACCAACAGAGTGGGAGAAAATATTTGCAAAATATACATCTGACAAAGGATTAATATCCAGAATATATAAGGAACTCAAACAACTTTACAAGAAGAAAACAAGCAACCCAATTAAAAAATGGGCAAAAGAGCTAAGTAGGCATTTCTCTAAGGAAGATATAGAAATGGCCAACAGACATATGAAAAAATGCTCAACATCACTCAGCATCCGGGAAATGCAAATCAAAACCACATTGAGATACCATCTAACCCCAGTTAGGATGGCTAAAATCCAAAAGACTATGAACGATAAATGCTGGCGAGGCTGCGGAGAAAAAGGAACTCTCATACATTGTTGGTGGGACTGCAAAATGGTGCAGCCTCTATGGAAAATGGTATGGAGGTTCCTTAAACAATTGCAAATAGATCTACCATACGACCCAGCTATCCCACTGTTGGGAATATACCCAGAGGAATGGAAATCATCAAGTCGAAGGTATACCTGTTCCCCAATGTTCATCGCAGCACTCTTTACAATAGCCAAGAGTTGGAACCAGCCCAAATGCCCATCATCAGATGAGTGGATACGGAAAATGTGGTACATCTACACAATGGAATACTACTCAGCTATAAAAACGAATGAAATATTGCCATTTGCAACAACATGGATGGACCTTGAGAGAATTATATTAAGTGAAACAAGTCAGGCACAGAAAGAGAAATACCACATGTTCTCACTTATTGGTGGGAGCTAAAAATTAATATATAAATTCACACACACACACACACACACACACACACACAAAACCGGGGGGGGGAAGAAGATATAACAACCACAATTATTTGAAGTTGATACGACAAGCAAACAGAAAGGACATTGTTGGGGGGGAGGGGGGGAGGGAGAAGGGAGGGAGGTTTTGGTGACGGGGAGCAATAATCAGCCACAATGTATATCGACAAAATAAAAATTAAAAGAAAAAATAAAATAAAATAAAAAAAAATAAAAAATAAATAAAGAAAAAAAAAAAAAAATTAGTTCCGGCCTAGGCACACCACCAGCACCTTGGGGTCTTCCTGGGAACCAGAGGCTTGGATCCGGGGACTGGACCCCACTCCCACTTCCAGGAAAACTGTGCCAGTGCCTTGGGGCCAGCACAGGGAACAGAGGCATGGAGAAGGGGACTGGACCCTCCTCCCACAACCAGGCACACCATGCCAGTGCCTCAGGGCCCACCCAGGGCATGGAGACAGGGACTGGACCCTCCTCCCACAACCGGCCATGCCATGCCAGTGCCTCGGGGACCACCCAGAGACCTGGGGCATGGAGAAGGGGACTAGACCACCCTCCCTCAACCAGGCACACCATGCCAGTACCTTGGGGCCTGCCCAAGGACCTGGGGCATGGAGAAAGGGACTGGTCCCCCCTCCCCCAACCAGGCACACCAAGCCAGCTCCTTGGGTCTCACCTGGTGACCCGAGGCATGGAGAAGGGGACTGGACACACCCCACAACCAGGCACATGACACCAGTGACTTGGGGCCTGCCCAGGGACCAGAGACATGGATAAGGGGACCAGACACACCCCACAACCAGACATACTGCTAGTGCCAAGGAGCATACCAGAAACAGCACCTCCATGTAGGTGGCCCACAGCAGCCTCCACAATAACCATGGCTGCCGTGAAAGTGGCTAGACACCTCAAACACCACGCAAATGGTCCACCAACGACTGGAATGCATTCACACAAGGAGAGTCACCAGCAGAGTCAAAGAAAAGAAGAGGATCTCTCTTTCCCCAAAGCCCATTTCAGAGTGACAGAAGCAGCATCTGCTCTATGATAACATTGGGGGACCCGATCACATCTCTCAGCATTGGACAGATCATCTAGGCAACAAATTAACAGAGTAACCATGATTCTTTCAGAAGGAGAGAAGAAATCTAGGGTAACTAGAGGGGGGAGGGGGAGGAAATGGGGGAACGGGAGAGATTGGACAAGGAGCATAAAGAATAATTACGATTTGTAACAATACATATGCTAATAATATTGATTTGATCAACATATCTCAATGTTCAACCCCCAAAACATGTATAATTGATTTTGATTCAATAAATAAAATAAATTATTTAAAAAAAAAAAGAAAGGAACTGTCTGTTTTTCAGACTGGTTGCAACACGTTACATTCCCACCAGCAATGATTGAGTTATCTAGCTTCGCCACATCCTTGTGAGCATTTGGTTTTGTCTCTAGTTTTCATTTTAGCCATTCTGATATGTCTGTTGTGCTATTTCATTGTGGTTTAAATTTAGCTAATTCTCTAATGGCTAAAAGCCTCAAGTTGTTAGTAGGAAAGGGTCAGTTTATAACTCTATGACAATCCAGATTTTTAAAAAAATCTGTCTATGGTAACAACCCCAGTGCCCAAAGTATTATTGACAATCATTTAAAAATACCTCTTAATGTCTTTTCTCTCTTACTAATCTGGATATTTTCCTTCTTCTGTAGGCCTTTCTGCCATTTAAACTTAATGCATGGAAACTAAAACCCCAGGGAAGAGCAGGGTGGCCAGCATCTAAAACAATAGAGTCCTTTGTGTAGGGAAGAAAAAGTATGTGATGTAGAGAAAGTGCTTACCAAATAGGAAGAGGAGGTAGAAGTTCTTCTGGCAGGGGGAAGATGGATACTCAGAAACAATCAATCAATTGAAAGTTATCTTCCCACCATGTAGCAGATAATATTCTCAGCAGGTGGGAGATGTCAGTGAACAAAACATACAAAGATCCCTAACTTTATGGAGCTTAAAATGCTGTCCTAATCCAAAATTGTGAAAAATGAAACAAACAAACAAAAAGACCAAATAAACCAGCTGACACAACATATATGGAGAGAGAGTATCCATGTGTATTCACTGTCTTCCATTTCCCTGCTGCAGTCAGCATGGGCCAGGTGCAGTACTGCAAGGCCAATAGAGACAGAGAAGAAGGTGTCCAGGTCAAAATGGCTTGAAATAATATTCAGCTTCTCACAGCACAGTGAGCAGAGTGCAGGAGACCCAGAAGCTCCAAATGTCTAAATAGAGGGATTTGGAGGTGCAAGGAGACTAATAGATGAGCAGAGTTTTGGGTTCAGACAAGAGTAGAAGGACATGGGGCCTTGGAATTGGAGGCCAAGGCCAGGTTCATGGACTTCAGAGCAGAGATCAGTACAACTCTCAAAGAAATTAGGCAGGAAAAAAAAAGAAATTAGGCAGGAGACTTCTGCTTCTAGACAAGACGGAGAAACAAGATTTATCCTCCCACCTGAGTCAACTAATAACACAGATAAAATATGTAAAATAGTGGTTTTCAGACATTGGTCATCTGGTAACAAAGTCTAGAGATTACTGAGAGGGGGGAAAATATGAGGGGAGCACCAAAATTTTCCCCTTAATTTTCCCCAAATTTTTCAGCTTAATACCTGAAGATAATTTTTAGGTTGCAGCACAGAGAAAGGGAAACCAGGTAGAGCCTTTCAGTTTCTCTGAGTTGAACAGACAGAGCTGGGAGTTCAGAAAAGCCAAGGTGGCTATTTGGCAAGGCTAAGTGTACACACACACACACATGATTGCACGCACACATACACAGGAGAGAGAGCGAGCTATGGATATCTGCAGAGGGGTCTCTTGAATCTTCAACTGAGTTCTGATCGGTGAATGCTTGTGAAGAAACTAACCAAGGTCAGGGAAAAAACCACCCCAAAAGAGCACAGAGAACAATGCTGGTGCACAAACGGGACTGGCAATAGTCCATATTTCCACCAGCTAGGATGGGAAATCTTGTAATACATAGGGCATCAGGGAGAGTGCTCAGAGGGTATTTTCTCATGAAAGAAGGAAAATTAGCCCTAGATTATAGACTGCTCTGATCCCTCCTAATAAAGCAAGACTCAAAAGATCAACTTGAGGGCTGGCCCATGGCTCACTTGGGAGAGTGTGGTGCTGATAACACCAAGGCCATGGGTTTGGATCCCTATATAGGGATGGCCGGTTAGCTCACTTGGGAGAGTGTGGTGCTGACAGCACCAAGTCAAGGGTTAAGGTCCCCTTACCGAGCATCTTTAAAAAAAAAAAAAAAAAAGGATCAACTTGGTTTCAAGTAACTTAACTGCACCAGAACAAAGCTCAGTAGTATTTATAGGAGAAAAATATTTATCATCCATCAAGGTGAAATTTATGTCTATCATCCAATCAAAGATTATCAGGAATTCAAAGAAACAGGAAAAAGTGATCCATAACAAATAGAAAATTTCATCCCATACCCCTTCCTCCAGGAAGTAGAGCTTAATGTCCCTCTCCATGTGTGGGCTGGACTTAGTGACTGGCTTCCAATGAATAGAGTATGAAAAGGAAAAAGTCATAATTTTACAGTGGTGATACCTGGCAGAAAACACCTTAACTACATAGTAAAAGGTAACATCACCAGTTCTTCCCAATGCAGGTGGGCACCATCCAATCTGTTGAGGGCCTGAATATAAGAAAAAGGTTGAGGAACATGAATTTACTCTGTGCCTGACTGATCTTCTCCTGTCCTCAGTACTGCTGGTTCTCGAGCTTGCCATTCAGACCTGGACCAGAATCTATACCATCAGCTCTCTGGCTCTTATGCCTTCAAACTACACTACCAACTTTCCTGGGTCTCCAGCTTGCAGACAGCAAATCATGGAACTTCTCAGCCTCCATAATCACGTGAGCCAAAATACCTTATAATAAATCTCTTTCTAGATAAGAAAGACCCTAGTCAAAGCAATCCTGAGCAAAAAGAACACAGTTGGAGGTATCACACTGCAAAGCTGTATTAACCAAAACAGCATGGTACTGGCATAAAAACAAGCACACAGACCAATGGAACATAATAGAAAACCTTGAAATAAAGCCATGTGTTCACAGCCAACTGATTTTTGACAAAGGCACCAAGAATATTCATTAGGAAAAGAATGGTCTCCCAGGCTCCCCTGCCGGAATGAGGAGAGTGCCACAGGCCTTGACCATGACCTCCCTTCCTCCTCCACCCACACTATCCCCCTCCCCTTGCCCCTCCCTCCTAAGTGCTCCACAACATCTTAGAAAGTAAAAAAAATAATAATAATAAATTAATTGATAAATTTTAAAAAAGAAAAAGAATGGCCTCTTCAAAAAATGGTGCTGGGAAAACTATATCCATATGCAGAAGAATGAAACTAGACCCCTATCTCTCACCATAAACAAAAAAGCAACTCAACATAGATTAAAGACTTAAGTATAATACCTGAAACCATGAAACTACTAGAAGAAAACATAAGAAAAACACTTCGGGACACTGGGCTGAGCAAAGACTTTATGAAGAGGATCCCAAAAGCACAGGCAACAAAAAGCAAGATAGACAAATGGGATTATATCAAACTAAAAAGTTTCTGCACAGCAAAGGAAACAATTGACAGAATGAAGAGGCAACCTATAGGAATGGGAGAATAAATTTGCAAACTATGCATCTGACAAGGGATTAATATCCAGAATATACAAGGAGCTCAAATAATGCAATAATAACAAAAAGCTAATTACCTGATCCAAAAATGGACAAATGAACTAGACATTTTTAAAAAGAAGGCATACAAGT
Organism: Cynocephalus volans; assembly: GCF_027409185.1. Classification (NCBI taxonomy): domain Eukaryota; kingdom Metazoa; phylum Chordata; class Mammalia; order Dermoptera; family Cynocephalidae; genus Cynocephalus; species Cynocephalus volans. Next base: position 60,791,126 of record NC_084462.1, read on the forward strand.
GACCAACAGGTATATGAAAAAATGCTCAACATCACTAATCATCAGGGAAATGCACATCAAAACCACAAAAAGGTATCATTTCACTGCAGTTAGACTGGCTATTATCAAAGAGACAGAAAATAAATGCTGGCAAGAATGCAGAGAAAGGGAAACTCTTATACACTTGATGGGAATACAGTCCTACTAGAAAACAGCATGGAGGGTCCTCAAAAAACTAAAAATAGAACTACCATATGATCCAGAAATCCCATTACTGGGTATATATTAAAAGCAAAATAAATCAGTATATGGAAGTAATATTTTCACTCCCATGTTTATTGCAGCACTGTTCACAATAGCCAAGAAATAGAATTAACCCGAGTGTCCATCAACAGATGAATGGAATACACAATGGAATGCTATTCAGCCATAAAAAGAATGAAATTCTGTCATTTGTGGTAACATGGATGAACTTGGAGGACATTATGTAAAGTAAAGTAAGTTAGGAACTGAAAGAGGAATACCGTATGTTCTCACTCATATATGGAAGCTGAAAAAGTTGATCACATAGAAGTTGAGAGTAGAATGGCGTTTACCAGAGGTTGAAAAGGATGGGGGCAGGGGTAGTAAGAGGTTGGTTAACATACAAAAGTAGAGCCAGAGAGGAGGAATAATATCAAGAGTTCTGTAGCACTGTAGGGTGACTACAATTAACCATAATTTATTATATACTTTCAATTAGCTAGAAGGGAATTTTGAATATTCCCAATACAAAGAAATGATACATGTTTGAGGTAAAACCACTAAAAAAAAATCAGTGGTTGTCAGGATTTCAGGGGTGAAGGGGAGGAATGAATAGGTGGAACACAGAGGATTTTTAGGGCAGAGGAATGAGAAACTATTCTGTATATGGTAATGGTGAATACATGACATTAAGTATTTGGCAAAACCTATAGAAATGCACAACAGAAAGAGGGAAACCTAATGTAAAACTGAGTTAATGATAATAATAGTAGATTAATATTGCTTCATAACTATAACAAATGTGCCACACTAATGTAACATGTTAATGATGGGAGAAACTGTCGGGGGCAGGGGGTGCATGGGAAGTATCTGTATTTTCTGCTCAATTTCTCTATAAAACTAAACTGCTATTAAAAATCGTCTATTACTCAGAAGGAAATAAAAAGTTTAAACACTGAGTTACCATATGACCCAGTACCTCTCCTCTTACTTTTTATTCATATAAAAACTTGAACGTGAATGTTCACAGTCACATTAACCATAATATCCCAAAAGTGGAAACAACCCAAATGTCCATCAACTGATGAATGGATAAATAAAAAGTGGTATATCCATATAAGGAAATATTATTTGGCAATTAAAAAGTACTGCTCTGTATCACAAGATGAATGAACTCTGAAAACCTCGTGCTAAGTGAAAGACGGCAGACACAAAAAGCCACATGTAATATGGTTATGATTCCATTTATATGAATTGTCCAGAATAGGCAACTCCATAGAGACAGAAAGTAGATCTATGGTTGCAGGGGTTGAAGGGAGGGAACCATGGGGAGCAACTGCTAATGGGTACTGGGTTTCTTTATAAGGCTATAAAAACATTCTGGAAAAAGATGGTGGTGATTGCACAACCTCACTTATACACTAAAACCTCTCAATTGTGCAGTGTAACACAGCAAATTTTATAGTATGTGAATTTTATCTCAATTTAAAAAATACAATGTTGTCACTGGAAGAATTTCAATAATGATATGCAACTGCCATCCTCTTTCCAGAGTAATCTTTCTAAAACACACTCCAGCCTGTTTTTGTTTTCCTTTAGGAATAGACAATGAAGGAAGATGTATTGACCAATGAACCTATTCAGAGAAGGAAATGCTCTCTAGCACAATGCTTCTCACGCAGTTGCTCTTCCCAGCACAGCCTCCTGACCATACTGGGAATGCCAGGCCCTCTCTCTATCTGGGTTGGGTCAGCATGCACTCTTCCTCTGATGCTCAAGAGTGCGTCTATCTGCATCCCGTCTGAGCTGGAAATACCCTTTTGTTCCCTCTGTTAGAGAATCATGTTCATGGGACATCACTGTTATTGGAAAATACAAACATAGCAGCACATGATGTTGTGAGGCTGCTGCATGGAAAAGGAACCAGAACACCCAATTGAGAATTTAAAAGGGGGTTTTTATTGGCTGGCAGGCGACTGTCTCTCCAAGAAAGCCTTGGAAGGAAGCAGCCCTGAATTTAAGTTTAAGGGGTCTTTAAAAGGTACATTTTTACATTAGTCACACAGTTAAAATTATCAATTAGTCACACGTTTACAGTTATCATATAGTTACATACATACACACATGCCCTCCTGGCGTGAGGAGGGGGTTTGGGGAGGCCTAGCACAAGCTGATAACAGAAGCTGAAACAAGCCAGTTAATCACTTAGGGACGGCAAAAACTTTCACAGGGCGGTTTCCTCCTTAGGTTGTCTAGATACATCCAGATACAGCTCTTGGTTTTATCAGTCAGGGACAGCATGTTCTACGGGGGGGGGGGGGCTAAAGAGCTGAGGGGTATTTTTAAACAATAGCATTTTAAAGCAATTCAAACAGTATTTAAACTTAATCTACTTTGTCACACAGCAAGCAGTTTCACAGAAGCAAATTGCGTATGTTATGAAAGTGGGGGTCACCCTATCTCATTTCCAACTCTTCTTTAGGAAGGAATCAAATCATTGATTCTTCAATGCTTAATTTATTATAAGGAGTTTAATTGACTGTACCTGTTCTCAGATGTAACTAATGAGGCGGGAGACCAGGCAAGATCCAATAGTGATGAGGAGGAGGAAGAGGAGTAGGGGGCCTGAAACTGTTTTTATTAAAGATGTTAACCAAGGTGACCAAGAGAAGAAGCCCTTACACCAATTTTTGTTGTTATTATATGACTCTTCTCTTTCTTTAATGTATTCTCTGACTAATGCAAGGCTGTTTCTTTTTTCTTAATTTGGGACAGGCTGTCCCTTATCCCAGAGTGGTTAGTATAAAAACAGCAAGTTTCTTATAATCCCCCTTGCTTAAGGAACAAAAGATTTAGGCCTCTCCTATTTTGTATTATTACTTTAGCTAGGGAATCCAAGGAGCTTTCTAATGTGCCCACAGAGGCTTCTAATTCCCCTAAGTCTAGGTCAATTTGTTGCCTTAAAGCTTTGAAGTTTTGATCATTTGTTATGAGAGCTGCGGTACTAATGGCAGCAGATCCTGTTATACCAAGGCTTACAAGCAGTGTAACTAAAACCAGGACGGCTCTTTTAGCTCTGTGAGCAAGAAGGTGTTGTCTTCCTGCTTGTCCCTCATAGAAACAAATCTGGGGAATGATGTGGACTAGGACACAGAATTCAGTTTCGTTAGGAGTGAGGAAATACTGGATAGCAATGCATGGGGTCAATCCTGTTAAACAAGTAAACCAGGTATTTAAAGAGGCAACCAGGTAGTTAGAGGCTTGGGATCCATGGCTAGTTTTATTAATAATTACTACATATGTGCATTCCTCTTTACAGGAGGAGCTCTGAATATTACAATTGGCAGTTTTTATATAAAGACCTTGGTTGCATAAACCACCAAGTGTGCATCTGGGCTTCCTTCCCCATGGGCAAAGCTTATTATTGGTGATTTCAGTCAGATTTAAAGTTCTAACAGTGCTGTTATTTGTACTGAAAGAACCATTTACATCTAGACCAACATAATAAGGGGGCTCTATGGGTATGGATGGACTGAAGGACTATCCCAGTGACAGTATCCCTTAATTCCCAGGAGAAGTGTTTAGGTTGATGGGGGCTGTCCCCAAACACAGGTGTTACAAGACACAAATAATTAAGAAAGCGAATGAGAAAGTCTTATCTTCAGGGCATCTTCTCTAGAGCGCCGGACAGTCCATTTTCTTGGTGTTGATCTGGTTCCAATGAGTCCAGTTCGGAGGCCCATTTGAGTTGGGTGTGATATATCCAGTGGCTCTTTCCTGCAACCCAGAGGAGGTCCCCTGGCTGGTGCGAATGTGGCATCAGGTTTTTCGTCAGCAGGTGGGCTTCTCGAACCAGATGATGAATTTGGCCCAGCACCTGTTGAAGGGCTTGGAGAGACTGAAGTAAGTTGTGATTAGTGATTTCAGCAAGTTTTTCATCCCCGAGACGTGGTAACAAAGGGGGTGGCCTTTCAAATATTATTTCATAAGGAGTGATTCCCTTGACATAGGGAGTGCATCTAGTTCTTAAAAGGGCCAAGGGGAGGAGACTCACCCAGTTTTTGCCAGTCTCTAATTTTAACTTAGTTAAAGTTTTGTTTATGGTCTGATTCATCCTTTTTACTTGCCTTGAACTCTGTGGTCTATAAGCACAATGTAAATGTCATTTTATTTGTAAAGCTTTTGCTAATAATTGGGAAATTTGGGATGTAAAAGATGGACCACTGTCAGACCCCAAGGATATAGGCAGGCCGAATCTGGGAAAAATCTCCTGTAATAACTTTTTAAGTGTTATCTGAGCAGTTTCAGACTTTGTAGGAAAAGTCTCTACCCAACCTGAAAAGGTGTCTACAAATGCCAAGAGACAGCGGTACCCATATTGTCCAGGTTTTACCTCGGTGAAGCCAATTTCCCAATGTTCTCCGGGACTGGATCCTCGTGCTCTGGTTCCTGCAGGTACCTCAGACTTTTGTCCTGGGTTTATTTGGGAGCAGACATCACAGCGTCTCACAAAGTCTTTTGTTAGTTTGTCCAAATTATGAATGTAATAATTTTCCGCAATAATTCAGTCATTTAGTAGCTCTGAGGTGTGTCCCTTGGTGGAGCTGCTCTTTTAGCAACGTTCCTAATACCTTGGGTAGGTAAATTCTGTGGTCTGGTAAAGCTTTTCATCCTGCATCATTATCTGAGGTGCCTAATGCCTTTGCATGAATGATTTCTTTTTTGTATAGTGTAGGACTGATGGCAATTTTGATACCGGTATGACCACCATGGATTTTGTTGGCCCCACTGGTTTTAATGTGGCTTCCTTTGCTGCTTGATCAGCAAGGGCATTCCCTTCCCTTGGGCTTCAACTGAGTCTTCTTTTTGGTGTCTTTGGCAATGTGTGATGGCCACCTTTTTAGGACACCAGATAGCTTCCAGGAGAGCCAAAATTTCCTCCTTGATTTTTTTTAATGTCCTTTCCTTTTGATGTTATTAATCCTCTTTGCTTATAAAGAGCCCCGTGTATGTGGGCTGTAGCAAAGGCATATCTACTGTCAGTATATATATATTGACAGTTTTGTCCTTTTCATATATTAAAGCCTGTGTTAAGGCTATAAGCTCAGCTTTTTGAGCAGAGGTGCCTCGGTCGACAGTTTGTGCCTAAATGACCCATTCCAGTGTCACTACAGCTGCCCTGGCATACCTGATCCTGTCAGCAATGAAGCTGCTTCCATCTGTGAACATCACCTCATCAGGTTCCATCCAGGGCACAACTGTCAGGTCAGGTCGGAGTCCTTGGAGGGCTTCTATGGTTTCAAGGCAGTTATGGAGAGGCTCCTTTGGGTTGTCATCTGGGAGAAGAGTTGCTGGATTCAAAGCTGTAGTCTTAACTTTATTTGAGGTTGATCCAAGAGCAAGGCTTGATATTGAGTGATGCAGGCATCAGTGAGCCAGTGCTCAGGAGTGCTCTTTAAAAGAGTTAGCACCAAGTGAGGTGCCACCAGGCTTATATCCTGCCCTAGCGTCAGCTTGTCAGCCTCCTTCACTAGCAGGGTGGCTGCCGCTATGGCATGGAGACAAGTGGGCCATCCGGCTGCCATATAGTCTAGCCTTTTGGAGAGATAGGCCATAGGCCTCTTCCATGGCCCTAGGGCCTGGATGAGCCCTCCTTTGGCCATGCCTTGTTTTTTAGTGACAAATAGGGTGAAGGGTTTATTCACATCTGGCAGGGCTAGGGCAGGTGCTGTGGTGAGCGCATGTTTTTGATTATCAAAATCCTTTTGCTCAACCTCAGTCCACAGTAGGGAAGTATGTTTCCCCCCCTGTACTGGAGTATAGGGGCTTGGCTATTTCAGCAAACCCAGGTATCCAGAGGCGGCAATAACCTCCAGCTCCCAAAGACTCGCGAATTTCTTTCTTATTTTGGGGGGTTGGGATCCTTAGGATTTGGTGAGGGACATCACTATTGCTTTAGCCATCTTTTTTGTCTGTCTTTCTTCTGGGCCCTCTCTGGCATTATAGACCCTTTGGGCTATTTCAGCTAGCTCAGATAACAGCTTTCCTTCAAACCCTTCCTGTTTCTGAAGTTTCCTTCTAATGTCTGGGGCTGACTGGGTAACAAAGGCAATGTTAATCGCCCGTCAGTTCTCTGGGGCCTCTGGGTCCACAGGAGTATAGACCCTATAAGTTTCCATGAGGCGTTCCAGAAAAGCGGCTGGGGGCTCGTGGCTGGACAGTTTCGCTCCCCTTTGAAAGATTTGTGGGCCTCTGAGCAGCAGCGTGGAGCCCTCTAAGGAGAGTCTGGAGATACTGATGGAGAGTCTGGCGATACTGATCGAGAGCCTCCTTACCTAGGTCTGTGTTGGGGTCCCAACTGGGTCGACTAAGGGGAAACACATGGTCAAGGTGAACTGGGTCATCAGAGGGCCAGCCATCTACATCAATGATGGTCTTTTGAGCCTCCCAGCAGATGCGCTCACGTTCCTCTGAAGAGAAGAGGGTCTGGAGGAGTTGTTGACAATCATCTCAGGTGGGCTGATGGGTAAAGAACACAGTCTCCAAGAGGGAGATGAGACCTTGGGGTTTCTCAGAAAAAGAGGGATTTTGATTTTTCCATTTATATAGGTAGGTGCACTGGGAGAGATGGGAGGAAGGGGAGAGAGGTCAATAAGATCTTCAGAAGTTGCCTGCAAGACCGCAGGCGCAGGCGGCATGGGGGGGTGGCCCCCCCTTCGAAGGACCTGTTGGAGAAATGGATTTAGTAACCAGAATTTTTCCTTTCTGTCTATTTGGTTTCTCTTGTAAAGGGGTTGCCCCACTAATGGGCTTGGAGTTGCTCTTGCCCATTTTACTGATCAGCATACAAAATATCTTTACTCCTAGAGCAGGGTGAAATCTTTTGGGGCTATAGACACTAATCCTATAGTTAGTGTTAAGATGAGCAACACAATAAAGGTTAGAGACACAGGGTGGCAGACACTTATCATGTCCTGTAAAGGCAAAACGGGAGATGATGAAGGGTAAGGAAGTGCTGGATTGAGATTATCTCCTAGACCTGTTGGGAGAAGTCTTACCCATGGTTAGTGACATACACTCAACTGACAATACACAAAAGACAGAGACAGTGGCCACGTTCAACACTTAAACTCTAAACCATCACTGGGACCAAGGTGACGTCTCAGGGGTCCCCGGACTTGGGAAGTTCGTGCTGCATCCAGCCTTCCACACAGTCCTACATCAGAGCTCTGTTACCACACCGCTTGAGATCTCAAAAGCTTACAAAGCTTACCTCTCACATAAGCTTTTAAGCCTACGAAGCTTACCAAGCCTATCTCTCACACAAGCCTACTAAGCTTACCTCCGGAGGTCCACGATGCAGAATACTGGCCAGGATGCAAAGCAATAAGTCAACAAAAACCCCAGTGCCAATTGAAAAATTTAATCCGCTGCGAGATTAGCCCTGGCCCGGGGAGGGGAGCTCATCCGGGGAGGCTCGTCGCGTTGCTCCTCGTCTAGAGCGTGATTTTTCTTATTCCTTTAAACAAGCGACAGGAAATCCCACTGGAGCCTCCAAATGTTATGAGGCTTCCACATGGAAAAGGAACCAGAACACCCAATTGAGAATTTAAAAGGGGGTCTTTATTGGCTGGCCAGCAACTGTCCCTTCAAGAAAGTTTTCGGAAGGGAACAGCCCTGAATTGAAGTTTAGAGGGATTTTTTAAAGGTACATTTTTACATTAGTCACACACTTACAGTTATCATATAGTTACATACATACACACATGCCCTCCTGGCGTGAGGAGGGGGTTTGGGGAGGCCTAGCGCAAGCTGATAACAGAAGCTGAAAGAAGCCAGTTAATCACTTAGGGATGGCAAAAACTTTCACAGGGCGGTTTCCTCCTTAGGTTGTCTAGATACATCCAGATACAGCTCTTGGTTTTATCAGTCAGGGACAGCATAGGCGGGAAATAGCAAAGGCAGGCTAATATTTAGCTTTTAACTTCTATGGGGCGGGGGGAGCTAAAGAGCCGAGGGGTATTTTTAAACAATAGCATTTTAAAGCAATTCAAACAGTATTTAAACTTAATCTACTTTGTCACACAGCAAGTAGTTTCACAGAAGCGAATTGCATATGTTATGAAAGTGGGGGTCACCCTATGTCAATGATTGTTTCTGTATTGGAGCCCCCTCCTCCCCTCCACACACACACACATCATACTCTACCCCTTAGATGACTTTCTCCTACTACATCATGCTGAGCTCTCATCTTAGCAGATGCTCTGAGCCTCAGACTCAGTGTTGTAGCTATGACTTGGCTTTCCTCCAAACACCTTCTGCTATGGACTGAATGCTTGTATCCCCCCCAAATTCACGTTAAATCCCTAACCCCCAGTGTGATGGTATTTAGAGGTGGGCCCTTTGAGAGGTAATTAAGTTTAGATGAGGTCACGAGGATGGGGCCTCCATGGTGAGATTAGTGGCCTTATAAGAAGAGGAAGCAACAAGAGCTCTCTCATGGCCACATGACACAGCAAGAACGTGGTTGTCTGCAAACCAGGAAAAGGACCCTCGCCAGGCACCAAATCCGCCAGCACCTTGATCTTGAATTGCTAGCCTCCAGAACTGTAAGAAATAAATGTCTTTTGTTTAAGCCACCCGTCTATGGTATTATGTTATAGCAGCACAAGCTCTAAGATCCCCTCTAAGCTGGATATAGTACATAAGATTTTATCTCTGAAACTGGAGTGGACTCTTCTTTTTCTGTGCTTAACCAGCCTCCCTTCTACTATTCCTCTAAAGAAGATAGTCCTATCTTCTTCTAATCTTCAAATCTCAACACAAATCAGACAGGCTCATGTGTGGGAGGTGGGGAGATCAACCATCTGTAATTTATAGGCCCATACACAAACTCTGAATCTCTGAACAAGATTTCCAAGTTGTAGCCCTGCCCATCCCAGGTGTCCCTGTGTTTGGTCCCTCTTGGAAGAGCCCAGGATTAAGTGTCTCAGCAGACTCAGAGAGACTGAGTCAGACAGCAGGGGCCAAAGGAACTAAAGATGACCTCTCATCCAATGCATGTACATGGAGAGATCCCAGCCCTCTTCTTCACATTCTAACTTTCTCCTTTTATCCATAATACTCTGAGGGTCTTCAGGAAGTGTCTTTTGGGATTCATTCTGTTATTTTGCATTAATACCCAAGAAAGTCAAAGTTGTAATTGAAAATTAAGGTCAATACCCTCTTGTCCCTGTGTTTTTTTTTGTGACAGATATTATCAATATATCCAGGCCGAGGAGGTACATACAAATGTAGGGCAGCAGTACCCCAATGGGCAAATTCATCACTACCCTTTGATTAATTTCCTCATATTCAATCAATCTGCAGCCATGCTCTGATCCCTTTTCCATTCATCATGTTAGAAGGTAGAGATGAATTACCATACCACATCCCAGGGGACTTGCTCATCCTAGGGCCTTTCTAGAGTATAATCTTGATCTCTTAACAAACAGATTCCAGAAAGAGATAAGAATGCAATACGTTTTAATACCAAACAAGAGCAAAGAGAAAAAAAAAAAAAAAGAAACAAACAAAACTCTTAACTTTTATCAATGAAACTGTTAACCTTAAGCTGTGTGGATATATATTTTTGAGAACAGCAGGTACTTCTTACCATAATGCATGATTTTCTTTATGTAGGCCCTGTTCTCTTCTCTGCATGGACTGCCGGGTGAGAAAGTGTCAGTGCTGGTTTTAGGGATTTACAACTATGGCTCATATTCTGTCAGATTTCTCCATTGCTCCATTTCCTTAACTAGCCATTATTTCCATCTTTTCCCCATCTCATTCCTCTTGCCCCCATAAACAACATATCTGGGGGCTGCCTTTCTGGAAGCTGTCTTCTCTCTCCCAATGAATCATATTCCAGTCCCAAAGAGTAATGCAGCTGGGCCTCAGCATCCTGAAAACCTCACTGTCCACTTGAGGTCCTAGCTGCCTCCCTTCTCCTGGGGTACAGTGTCCCCCTGAGCCTGCCCTGAGGGCGGAGGTCAGCTATCCCATGCCCTGTGTGAGTATTGCATCTTCTAGACCTGTGCAATCATGGTGGTGGAGGTAGTGGCAGACTGAAGTGCCCGAAAGGAGGTTCTTAGAGAAGAGGCCTAGACCTTCCACTTCATTATGAATGGAGGTTCCCCGGGATGTGTGTTCCTGAAGCTTTTCCCTCTGTGGCACTGAGGATGGCCAGCTGTATGTCGTCTCTCCCAGGTCTGCTGTTTTTGCATCCTGTCCATGTGTTGTTGCGGATCATGCAACCATTGGCTCAGATCATCCCTGTGCTTGGCCAGGAATCCACACTTACCTTTCCTTGGCCTCTGCTTCTTAGTGCAGATGTTTTTAGCTGTTCCTTGCACTCCCAGCTATTCAGTTTGCGCCTCCACTCTTCTGAGGCACAGCAGCTGTATTCCAGCATAACTCTGTGGAAAACTTGGCAACGGGAACCCTCCTTTACCCCTTGCTTTGTATAGTGGGTTAAATTATGTCCCCACTCCCAAATATGTCCAGGTCCTAACCGCTGGTGCCTGTGAATGTGACCTTATTTGGAAATAGGATCTTTGCAGATGTAATTAAGACCTTGAGATGAGATAATCCTAGATTTAGGGAGGGCCCTAAATCCAATGACTGGTGTCCTTATAAAAGAAAACAGAGGAAGACTTGAGACACAGAGACACTGTGAAGATATAGGCAGGAATGGGAGCCAGCCAAGAAGCATCAAGGATCGTCAGCAGCCATGGAACGAGTTCTCCCTCAGAGCCTCCAGAAGGAACCAACCCTGCCAACACCTTGATTTCGGGCTTCTGGTCTCTGGAACTGTGAGAGAATACATTTCTGTCATTTGAAGCCACCCAGTTTGTGGTAATTTGTGGTGACAGCCCGAGGAAACTCGTATGCTGGGCTTGTTCTGAAATGGCCTTCTGCTTGGGGAGCCCGGGCTGCAGGCCAAGCTTTGGAAGCTGTGCTCTGTGGTGGCCCCTCCAGGGTCTCCGCCCAGAGTCCCTTCCCCTTCTCTTCTACAGTGAAGAGCCAGCCACGCCCTCCTCCATGGGTCCTCAGAGGGTCTGATGGGACTACCAGGGATTGCGTTGGTTTTCCTCAGGGGAGAAATAATGTTTTGCTCTCTTCAGAAAGTTCAGCCTCAAAAACTCAGATTTCTTTCCATGGGCAAAATTGCCAGGTTGAGCTCACATTCAGCCGCCAATCCCTTTATGGTGGGGACTTGGGCAGAACATGCACATTTGTCCCAGTTCTTCAGCATCCTAGGACCTGACCCTGGTCCTCTTTTTAACACTCCCCCTGGCCCCTGCTCCCTTGAGTTCAGCCAGTTTTTGACACAACCAAATGCCAATCAACTACATCTCCATCACAGCCCTCTGCTTCCTTACCATCTGCTCAAAACAGGAATGAAAACACTAGTCCCCACGTTCACAGCAGCCAGCATAGAGTTGGGGTCTGAGAACTGTCCAGAAGCCTCTTTCAAGCCGCCATCGATCATCGTGAACTTGTTGTGGATGTGGACAGTTGAGGAACAATGGTGTGACCCAGAGTAAAATGAATTCCTCATCATTTAAAGACCATTAATTGGGTGCCATTGACTGTGCACTGTGCTGGGCGTCAGCTGATGAACGGAAAACCTGAGATAGCCTTCCCAGAAGTCTTCCTCAGCACCGCTCCCTGACTTGTTTCTCTCTTCTCTGTCCTGTCTCCCAGGGGAGGCGGCCCTGTCCCTGTGCTGACACCCATGCATGGACAAAGTCTCTCTCCCACCCTTACCTGATGATAGGAAGAGAGCCTGCTAATCTTGAACTAACACTTCATTCTGCCTGTGCAAAGTGAACTGAGGATAACTCCAAGCTCTCTCGTGGCCTCTTAGCATTCGGGGTCCTGGCACCTCACAGAGTTGGTGACCAGAAGCTCTGTGTGCCCTTCCATGGGGAACCCTCAGAACCACACTGCTCAGAAGAGTAGTTGGTTCTGAGGGGTCCGCCAAGGTTTCCAGGGATCCTGTGTGATGTCATCCATGATGTGGCTCAGTTCTGTGGACCCAGCTTGAACTCAAACATGGCCACAGTGAAAACATGGCAGCCACTAAGGGTGTGGAGATTCCATGAGAAAACTGAGTAGGCACGTCTTCTGCACTCAAGGAGCCTTGTGGATGAGAGAGGCTCACACGCTGATAAATCACTGTGATGAAATGTTTTCCCTGCCTCATCTGCCTCGGGTCAAATTTCTTTATTTCCGGCATGTATATTTGACTCTAAGTATGGAAAGAATTAGGAGTTGGGAGGTTGTGGCTGTAGAACCAGAGGCAGGCTACGTTCCAGGCATTTTAATCCAGTGTCCTGCTGAGAGGCTGTACCTACCTTATGATTTACAAGGGTCTTGAACTTGGGACGGGAATCCATGAAGTGAGTTCTGGAAAAGCTGAGCCAACGAGTTGTGAGCCCAGAGGGTAGACTCCATTTCTGATGGGCCCCACCTGGGACTTGTTGGTTGAGTTCTGCTGATCACAACCTTCTGAGCACTACATCCCTCCCCTCTTCTCTCTTCTGTGTTGGCACAGGAAGGGGGCCCTCTACCTAAACCGTCAGCACATTCCAGAATGCCATATTCTGTCTGCTTGTCTCTCTCCACTAGGGGTGGGACACTACTTATGGATGGGGCCTGGGGCTTTTTCCATGTAGCATCAACCCCAGCACTGTGTGTGGCAGGTGGTAGGTGCCACACAAGTGTTTAATGAGAGGCCACATTTGAGAGGGTTTACAGGAGAAATAAACTCATGATCGTCAGGCTTCAACATGATAACAGGGGAGATAACCTTATTTTTTTCAGTGGAAGACAAGGACCCGTCTCCTCACCACACTCTGGGAGGGGAGGCTGGGAGGTGAGCGAAGTCTCGCTGCACCGTGAGAGTGCATGCTGGTTCTCCTGATGACTTTATTCCCCCCGAATTCTGAGCAGGTGCAGCTGTTTCCCTCTCCTGTAGTTGACCCTTTCACCTCCCCCTACTCACTTGGCTCAATCATCAGCAAGAATGGAACACAATCATTTTGTTCTTCATATTTTCCTATACTCTCTGCTTTAAAGATAATAAATGTATATTATTGGTAAAGTCAAATAATTACTATTGTTCCATCTATGTAAAGGGTATATTTTTGTTTTATTGTTTATTTTGAGGATTAAAGACAGACTATGGATAAAGCACCAGCCCAGGTCATGCAAGTACGTGGTCTTTAGTCAATATTCCTTCTCCATGTGTCCTTGTCCTGCAGTCCGTTCACCTTCCCACCTGCCGCAGGTCTGTCCAGCTGTGGAGCAGCCGACCATCACGCAAGTGTACACTTCTCTTTTGCACCGCTTGGCATTGAAATTCCTAAGTATTTCAAGATACCAAGGCGCTGTGGCTAATTGTTTATTTTCTTTTAATTCTGGTATGCAATTTGCTTTTTAATTTTTTATGATTTTATGAGTAATGTATATTCTTTATAAAACAAGTCATATTAAATGTTACAGAAGAAAAATTTACCTGAGATTTTTATCATGTGAAGACTACCATAAAGATATTCTCAGACATCTTTTATGCACATAGATGCACACTTATAATTTTATGTAAATGCAATGTTATCATACTAAACGCATTTATTTTCACTTTTGCCTACTCTCTCCATTTCCGCAATCACTCCAAATACAGACTAATACAAGTATTTTATACATTTTTACGTATATAACTACTTATTCACAAATGAACATATACAATGTACTGTCTGTTTTATCAACATGGATTAATATTACTTGTACTTTTCTGATTATTGCTTTTGTTAATACACTGAGGTGATGCTATATAATACTTAATGACGTAGATGTTCTCCAATTTATCCATCCATTCTGCTATCAGTGGGTCTTGCCTTTATTTACAATTTCCCCCACTACAAAATATGGCTGCAAAAAACATTTTTATACATGTACTTGTACATTTCAAGGTTTGGTTTTTATTTCACTGGGATGGGCCTGTAGAAGTGGGATAGCTCAGTGATAGATATGGTTTTATTTAATTTAATAGATATTGCCACATTCCTGCCAAAATAAGTTGTAAAAATTTATATTTTTACTAAAAGCGGTAAGAACTCCTCTCACATGTGTTCTCATTCTTGCCAATCCGTTGGGGTGAGAAAGGTCATGTTATTGTTGCTTTAATTTGCATTTCTCTGACTGCTTGTGAGATTAAGTATCTGCTGAATATTTCCGTGATACAGCATATCTGAGAGAAGCATAACAGACTGTATGCTCATCACTAAGATGGAACAGCTGTTTGACATTTTGCCATAATTGCTTCAGACACTTTTTTTCTTCCCTTTATTTTCAATCAACGCCTCCCTGTCCCTCTCTCTCTCAACCACACAAGCCCCTCCATCTCTTCCTTCTCTCTAAGAGTAACTGTTATCCAGACTTGGACATATCATTCCATAAGGTTTTTTCCTTTTCTTTCTTTTACCACATATCTATTTATTCACAAACAAAATATGTTAATGCTCTGAGTTATAAAATATGCAAAGCATTTAAAATTCAGTATTATATTTTTATAACTTTTGCGTGCTTCAAGATCATTTGAGTGCTGCAATATATTCCTTTGTGTGACTAAATCACAGTTTACTCTGATTTCTCTATTGAAGGATAGATTGTTTCCCACTTTTCCACTATTACAAACAGAGCAATGAATATTCTTTTATCTGTCTTCTTGTGTACATGCGGGAAGTTTTCTAGGATAAACACTTGGAGTCAGAATCGCTGTCATAAGGTCTGTACCTCTTTCATGTTCCTGAATGTCGCATAATACACTCTAGTGCAGTTGTACCACTTCCCACCAGCCAGGAAAGAGAGTCCTTGTTTTGCCCATAACCGCATAACAGTCGTGTTTTCAGACTTGGTAAATCTGAGTGACATAAGCAGTTATCTTGTTTTAATTTTGCATTTCCCTTAATTATAGTGAAGTTCAGCCTCTTTTAACAGATTTAGTGCCATTTGAGTTTCTATGAATTGGCAATTCAAACCCTTTGACCATTTATCGGTTGAGTTGTATTTTTCAAACTGATTTTTAGGAATCCTTCATATATTCTGAATACTAATTTGTTGGGTATATAAATTGCAAATATTTTCTACCAGTTAACTGACATTCTTTTCCATTTTTTTGAGGCCATATTTTTTTATTGGGTTCAAACTTACCAGTATTTTACTTCTTGGCTTGTTGTTTTTCTGCCTGGTTTAAGAAATCCTTCCCTGACTTGATTTTATACATATGTTTTCCTAGATTTTTTTCCCTAAATGTTTTACTTATTTTGCTTTTAACATCGAGCTGTTTGCATCTGCGTAGAATTTCTTTTTTCTTTTTTTTGGTGGTGGCGGGGGGTGCTTGGCAGAGTCAGTGGAGGCTTTATTGTGGAAAGACACTTGAATTGGTTCTTAGCTAGGGGCATGGGCAAGAGGGGCAGAAGACTTCCCCTCTTGGCTTGGGAAAGAGGAGGGGATTATAGGGGTGGGCTGAGGACTAGGGCTAGGCTGAGCCTCAGGGGGGGTCTCCTGTTCCCTACGCTCCCTGGCACAGTGCCTCCCTCACAGGCTCTGGGACAGACACAAGAGGGGGTTGCCTGGGAGGGGCTGCAGTGGCCATTCACTTGGGCAGGACATCAGAGGACTAAGACACCAGCTTCCCACCTTGGGTTTTGATCTTCACAACCATGGCCTTGGAGGAGCTGGTGCGGCTGAAGGGGCTGGAGCTCCTGCCAGAGACAATGCTGGACTGGAAGGAGCTCAGGCTGTAGCTTGGGCTTGTGAAGACTCTGTAGGCTGAGCTCAACCCACCTGGGTAGCTGCTGGTGGTCTTCATATGGATATTCACGTTCTGCATCCCAGACTCCAGCCGGCTCTCCTTGCTGTCTAGTAGCCTGCAGTAGGTGGTGATCTCAATGTCTAGGGCCAACTTGATGTTCACGAATTCCTGGTACTCACTGCCACATGTCCTGCTTGGCCTGCTGCAGGGCGGCCTCCATCTCAGCCAGCTTGGTGTTGGCATCTGTTGGGGAAATAGAATAATTTGGTTAGGGTCCTCACCTCGGGTCCAGTTGGGTGTGGTTCAGCATCCTTTGTAAGCAAGTTGTGTGTGTGTGTGCGTGGAGTTAGTGCACATGTGCGCCAATGTATCTTTTTAGTTTTCTTGCTATTCTTGTGTTCTTCAGAGAGAGAGAGAGAGAGAGAGAGAGAGAGAGGGAGAGTTTTAGTGAGGCAGGTGGGTGAGCGTTTGCCTTGGGTATCCCCCCTGTGTGGCCATGCTTTCCAACTTACAGTTTCCAAGGATGTTTTGGCCGGTTACCTAGCTCATAGACCTGTGTGAAGGGGTCGGGTGACCCAGCCTGATATGTGAAGGGTTTGTTACCCAGTCTGTGAATGGGCTTGAGGGGTCTGTGGGCTCCAGAACCAGCCTTAGCTCGACAATTGGCCCAGTCGGTGCAGGATCACCAGCAGGTAAAAGAGCACCACAACTGGCATAGTCGTGGTTGAGTAGCTTTACAATTGGCATCACGAACAGGATTAAGAGCTAGACAATTGGCGCTGTGAGGATTCCAGGCCTAAGCCTAGCCAGACAGCATCCTTAATGGCCAGCTCCCCACGCTGCTTGGAATCAGCGACAGCCGCCTCCAGGGAAGCCCTCTGGCCTTTGAGACCCTTGAGCTCAGCCTGGAGCCAGCTGATGTTCCAGTTCATCTCAGAGATCTCTATTTTCATGTGACTCAGGTCATCCCTGCACTTCCCAGCCAGGGTCTGTAGCTCCTTATACTTGATCTGGTACATGCTCTCAGGCTCGGCCTGGTTGCGGTTGTGACCTCCTTGTAATGGACCTTGACCTTGGCAATGATGCTGCTATGTCCAGGGAGAGGCTGTCATCTGTGGACAGGACCATAGATGTGTCTGAGATCTGGGACTGCAGCTCCCACCTCTCCTCTTCATAGAGCTGCCTGGAAAGTCGATCTTGTCTGTCTGTCCTTCCAGGAGACTCCAGCTCTACCTTGTTTATGTTAGCGTCACCCACGTCCTTCCGGATAAGGACAAGTTCATTCTCCATCTCTGTATGCTGGTTGATCTCACCTTCGTCCTTATTCTTGACGTCCTCCACCAATCCCTTCATGCTGCCAAGCTCCGCCTCCAGCTTCAGCTTCTCCTGGCAGCAGTGTGTCCAGTTGCTGCTGAAGGTTGTCCATGTAGCTCTCGAACACATTGTCCATGTTGCTCCAAGCTGCCTTCTGCTGCTGTGGGAGGATCCACTTGGTCTCCAGCATCTTGTTCTCCTGCTCCAGGAACCGCACCTTGTTGATGAAGAAGGCAAACTTGTTGTTCAGGGTCTTGATCTGCTCCTTCTCCTGGGTGCACACGGCCTGGATGTGGGAGTCAATCTCCAGCTTAAGGGGGCTCAGCAGGCTCTGGTTTTGACGGCTGTGATGCCCCCTGTACCACTGGCCCCAGTGTAGCCCCTGCCCAGGCCCAACCCTATGCTGGAGGCCATGCCCATGTCAGCACCCAGTCTACCCCAGAAGCTGCTGCTGCCCTCCTGGGAGAAGCTTGAGGAGCAGATGCGGGCACCAGGCACACTCATGTAGGATCAGCTGCTGAAGGCCCAGGGGCTAGAGGTGGACACCTTGTAGGACTTCCAGCTCACCCTCATGGACATGGCAGAAGTTGTAGTGGAGGAGGGTGGGCTAAAGCAGGCAGAGATTCAAGAAGGAACTGAGAGGTTACTTCTAGGTGCAGACTTTATTTTTTCTATATGGTGTAAGATAAGGATGTAATTATTTGTTTTCCTATGTGTTTTCCCTCTACCACCATTTACTGGAAGTCTATCTGATCTCTGTGATTCATAATACTGACTCTTCCAAATAATCTCCTTTCAGAATGTGTGTATATTTTTAGGTTTTGCTGGTGTTCTATTGATCTAGTTTTCTGTGTCCATGCCAATCCCACACTTTTAATTATAAAGCTTCCCACTGTCTTGTAGGATGAACTTTTGTTTGTTTTCTTCTTTTTTCCCTCTTCCTTTTTCCTCATATTCTCTCTTCTTTTTTTTTATATCTTATTCAACAAAATGTATTGGGTATTTGTTGGAAGTGCTAAATAAGTGCCTTAGGCTAATTTAAGATGGAGGAACTTTGGTCAAGGGAACTTACATCATGAACTTGGCAGGTCTAAGCAGGTGATGTGAACACCCTGGGCCTTAACCAATCACACCCTTTGGAGATATTATCATCTGGACGAAGGAGCTCCAGATGGTCATCCAAGTGACATCACCTTATCAGCCTTGCCAGACACCCAAGCAAGGACGACATGACAGACCATCTGTTCTGCATCTGTCAGCTGTGGCAGGTTGCTGGCCAGTCACTTGGATCCTTGGTCCAGTGGACGGAAACAGATTGGAACTGACACTTCTTGGTGTGGGCTACTCTCACACAGAGGTGGAAGCCAGTCTTGTTGAAGCCCACGGGACCTTTAGCCTGCGAGGGTAAGGACCTTTGAGTGCTGCCTCTGCCACACTGATGAGGGACCCAGGTGTACACTGCTTTCAAGCCACATTCTCAAGGATCATCAGTCATGTTCCATCAGATGTACCCAGTTCCTGCTGGATGTGAGTCAGGAAAGGACCTTGTGCTGGAGACGTAAGATCTCTGACCTGTTCCTAACAGGATAAAGAATAGGAGTTGTGTGCACTTAAGGGATAACTTATTCGTTAGAAGTAGTCTAGGACATAGAGTAATTGAAAGTGAAAGTGTGTTATGTGTGATATGTGTGAACAATAAACCGTGTGATTCGAGCATCAATAACTTTGTCTCGAGTGATCTTAGCCTACCAATAAGGGTCTGCACATGACAGTGTTATTTTTCCTTTTTTTTTTTCCGTAGAAAATTTGGGATCACCTTGACAAATTCCACAAAAACTCTGCTGTGATTATTTTTACATCAACTTTATTTAGATATAATACACACAATGTAATTCTAAGTACCCATCTTAAGTGAACAGTTTGTTGAGCTCTGTCTTTGTGACCATCACACAATGAAGATATAGAAACTTCCCATTATCTCAGAAAATTTCCTTGTGCCTCATCCCGTCTACTCCCCACCTCCTCCTCTGGCCCAGCAACTATTGATCTGCCTTCTGTCCCCATTGATTGAATATGTCTCTCCTAGAGTGTCATATAATGCAATCATATTGTACGTTTGTGCATGGCTGCTTCTGTGCCATATGATGTTTTGAGCTCTTTTTTACACTGCTGCTAAGCAATGCTCCATTGTGTGGACATTCCACAATTTGTTCATCCACTTACCTGCTGATGGACATTTAGGTTGTTTTCCAACACATAAAGCTGCAATGAATATTCCTAATGAAGTCTTTGTGTGGAAACATGTTTTCATTTCTCCTGGGCAAATACTTAAGTATGGAAAAGCTCGGTCATATGGTGAGTGCTTAACTTTATAAGAAACTGCCAAACTGTTACAAGAAGTGGCTGTACCATTTTGGCTGTAGGAGGGGCCCTGTTGCTCCATATCCTGGACACTCGATGTTGCCAGTGTTTTTAAATTTTAGTTAAATATTAGAATGATGTCTCATTGAGCTTTTAATTTGCGTTTCCCTGATGACTAATGATGTTACCATTTTTAAAATGTGCTTATTTGTCATCTGTGTATCTTCTATGGTGACATGCCTGTTCCAAAAAACAAATTTTTTTTTTGTTGCCTGTTTTGTAATGAGTTGTCTTTAGTTGCAAGAGTTCTTTACATATTCTGGATACAAGTCCTTCATCAGATATATGATTTACAAATGTTTCCTCCCAGTCCATGGCTTATCTTTTCATCCTCTTAATAGTGCCTTTTGAAAAGTAAATAGTTTAAATTTTGATGGAGTCCAACTTGTCAATTTATTCTTTGATGGATCATGCTTTTGGTGTGATGTCTCATAAGCCTATTCCTAACTCAAGGGCACAAAATTTTCTCCTATATACACTTTAAATATGTGCAGCTTGTTTTATGTCAATATTAAGCCAATAATGCTGTAAAAAGAAAAAACTGGCAATGCTGGATGTTTAATGGAAAAGAGTTTTCAAGTGATTTTAGTTTGCAATATTTGCTAGAACCCAAATAGCCTTCTTTCAACAGAAGAGAACTAGAATTTGTGTTTATTAGAGGTTTGAGCATATTAAAATACTAACTTAATTTTGTGAGGATTTTAAAAAATAATGACTGTTTGAAGAGGACTATATATACAGGGTTTTGGGGTGAGGCCTGAGATCAAATCCTGATTCTGCCATTTCTTCCTCTGTGTTCTTAGATAAGTCACTTAACTTCTCTGAGTCCCAGTTTTTTCATCTGTAAAGCAGGAATATTAACCACATAGAAGATCTGTAGTGATTGCAAAGAACATTCTAAAGAGACTTGCCTATCATAGGTCAAGAATCGTTAGCTTCATTTTCTATTCTAAGCCACTGGAACCCTCTAAAGGGTTGCTGTCTAGCATACGTGTACTCCACCCCCAAGTTGTTTTTTCTTTTTTTGGTGGCTGGCCTGTATGGGGATCCGAACCCTTGACCTTGGTGTTAACTCCATACCCTTTACTGACCATGATACAATACAGACCTTAGGAACAAAAGATATATCCCAAGCTTCGAGGGGTAGTTCCATAAACAGTTCAGTTACAAAGTTGGACCACTCATTGTTCAGAGCAAAGTCATTTTTATTGTAATTAAATTTTAAAAGGCAGTTACATTAGTTACACATATACACAACCAACTTAATAACTGTTAGTCATAGAGAACATTCAAGGAATACAAATGATGATTTATCCACAGCACAGTTCACATTCATAGGAAAAAAGGTTAAAAGAGAAATGATTAAGTGCTTAAATTGTCCACAAAAGCCTGCTTGTAAATTTTTTTTTTGGAAGGAAACTGAGATAGAAGCAAGCTTCTCTGCTCCCCCACAGTATTTTGCTACTTTCGTAGTGCCCCACAGGCTTTAGCCAGTGGCTTGACCATTAAACCAGCTTTGGCCACCAGACCCAGGCACACCTACATGTGCAAATGTGCCTGAACCATTGCGTGGTGTCTCTTCAAGTCACCTCAGACCCCAGGCAGTTGAAAAGGCGGACAGCCAGGCAGCTCACAGCTCTGAAGTACTTGGCCAGTTAGGACACAGCAACTTAATGACCAAACCCATATTTGCTGGAAAAACAAAGAGCATTTCTATTGTTCCTTGTTACCGGCTAGAGCTGTTAGGTTACTGGCTTGTTTTTGTTTATGTGACAGGTCAGAACTGTTAGGAGCAGGTGGGCCTGAGAGGCAAGCGTTCACTGTTCTGCCAGAGCTCACCAGGAGCTAAAGTGCTGCTGGGAGGGAAGAGGGCATCATTCATTCCCTGGGGCTGGCCTCATCACTTGGCTGAAGCTAGCAGGGGCACGGACGTCTGCGGGTGTGGCTAACTGGGTGAACACAGAGTCACTCCACTGACACGGAAGATGTAAGCTGAAGGTATACATCTTCTATTTGCAATATTCGTTATGCATGAAATAACAGAGGGGTTGAACTTGATGTGCTGGAAAATAAAAGAGAATGTGGCTGTTTGTGATGGCTCTGTAACTCCCTGACACCAAAACTAAAAAAAACTAGGGGGCAGTGACATACAGGCAGAGTGTTCTAGAACCATCCTGGACCACCATCACAGCCACTGACCCAGTCCTGGTGAAGCCTTGATGTGGCTGCATTTGTGTCCTTGCCAATGGCTCAGGCAGCCACTGCATGGTCCTCCTCTGCTTGCTTAGCCTAAGAAAACCAGTTGAAAGTCTAGTAGTACAGATGAGGGGTGAGCAAGCAAGTGTCACAGAGCCGAGTCATAAGTGTCTCTCCCCTTTCTAGTCCAGCTTCACCTCTGTCTCCAGCAGGAGAGGCATCTGGCTGGGCATGGGCTGAAGGACAAGCAGACATGGGGCCATGAGCATTCTGGCCTCCTAGGAAGGGTGCAACTGGCATGGGAGGTTCTTTTGCAAACAGGATAATTAAACCCTTGAGGGCTTTAATTCTTACTCCAGTGTATCTCAAAAATCCTTGCTGAGCAAATCCCTTGCGTGTGGGATTCTCTCAGTCCTGGTTTTCTCCTCCTCTATCTCCCCTGTCTCTCTTCTTATTGGCCACACTATGGTTACAGTATAAAAGACAGGGAACTCAAGCCAGCAAATCAGATTCCACTCAGAGTCCCTGCCCTGCTCCAGGGCAAAGCTGGAAGGGAAGGAGGTGGGGCCTGTTTAGTCAGGATGCTCCCCCATTATGTCTGACTTTCAGTCAGGCACGAATCCTTCCTTCCCAGGACCGAGAACTGAGTTGGCTGTATCCTAAACCCCTATTTAAGTGAGAGGAGTAGATGTAAGGTCGTTGGGAGCAAGGATCCACTCCCATGCCTTCTGTGTCCCCCGAGTGCCCCACACAGACCTAGATACTAGGCAGATCCACAGTCAATGTGTTCAGCTCACGTGTGTACCTAAGGAAAGCCCCCAACTTCCTTCCAAAACACAGAAAGCAAAACCAAACAGAAGACCCCAAAACTTCTGAACTAGTAAGCTAAAGGTCACAGAAAGTCTCTTTTTATTTCACTGAGAAACTCTTCTTTGATCCAAAAGCCATCTTTGTGCCTGTTTTGGAAATAACTGTGCCCACTGCCTAGGGCAAGCTCAAGGCTGCTGGAGGCAGAGGTGACCCCAGGGACAGGGCACGCAGAGGGAGGTCTGTCTCGAGGAGGTTCCTGTCGGGATATGTGGAGTTTCAACCACCTGCCATTTCTGCAGAAGCAAGACAGCCTCTGAGGTTAGAGCAAACACCACATGCATCTAAATTCAAGACTCAGTTATAACTATACACAATCTATAAATTGTAAAGTCAAGGTTAAGTTAGAGTCTAGGAACTGGGGTCACACAAAGCTGGCTACTGGCTAAAGGCATTCTACTGAGCAGTATTGGGCTGTTATATGTGAGGCTGCCCAGCAACACTGGGCACACAGATCTCCCCGGGTTCCAGACAGGGCTGGTGTTCAATGCAGAGCTTTCAAAGGATCAGAGCAAAGGTTCTCCCCTGATGCCTTCCTGCATGCTGGGTTCACTCTGCTCTCAGGCAGCCTAGAACCAACACACTCCCCTAGCCCTCCAGAATCTGTGGGCAGATTCTCAGGTGGTCTCTGAGCATATGCACCACCAAGCAGTGCCTGCGATGGGCTGCTGGAGGGGACTCTGGGAGGGATGCAAGGGTTTTCCTGGGGGGTGGGCTCCTCCACCTGCCCCAAGGCGGCCATGGCAGCCTCTCCTGCATGGGAGTGTGTGGGCTGGTGGACTGGTGGTGGGAAACGTGAGGGTGATGGTCACAGACAGAAGAAAATGAGAGAGGCTGAGGGGCCTTTGCTAGCACAAAGGATGTGGGAGGCGGCGAAGGTGCGTTAAGACGGGCGGGGTCTTACACTCTTCTCAGATCTGAGCAGCCACAGCAAGCCAGGGGCCCTGGGCTCAGAGGCCAGTCAGGCAGAAGCTTCTAGAAGTCAGGTCCTGTCTTGAGACTACCCGAAGAATTCAAGTCTCCAGTGAGTGTGTGAAAGAACAAGAACCCAAGTCTTTTGCCCTACTGACCTGCACTCTGTCCCTCCCAAGATGCCGCAGTCTTTCCAGCTGGGCTGAAGACAGAAAGCTCAGGCGACCTGGAGGCAAGTGTTTCAGAGCATCCATCTCCACGCATGACCCCTAAGCCACCTCCAGAGTCACTGAACAGACTGTGGCACAGGACACAAGGAAGCCTGGGCGTCCTGCGCCTGCCACTCACACCTGCACACAAGGACTCAGCCTCTGAGACCTCAAGGTGTGCTTTCCTGCAGGCATTGGGCACGGTTAAGCCCCATCGCTCACCAGGGGAGCAAGGATGAAAGACACCTACATGTGACCAGGAACAGGGTTGTCCAGACCTGAGCAAGACAACAGTGAGGGCTCCCATGAGGGCTGCCACAGGAGGAAGGGACTGGTTCCTCGCAGAGGAGGAGCTTGAATCTGCGCCAGGGGGCTTGGACCTATTAAAGTGAGCAGGTCCCCAGCCGTGACTACAGCTGATGCTGAAGTGTCAGCCCAGCTCCCAGACCCTGTGGGCAGAGCATCCTCTGATCAGGGTGCTTCTGAGCTTGGGATAGGGGCTGCACTTCCGGGCTCTCATACTCACTACACACTCTGGATTCTACACACTCACTCTGGCCACACACAACAGACATGAGGCACGACACATCCATGAGGACAGGAGTTCATGTCACACTACACAAAGCACATATGTCCCACAGCACAATGGATGCACAGACACATCAGCGCTTGGAGCTAGGGGGTGGCCACTTCTGTCCCTGTGCTCCTCGGCTCCAGCTCACAGAACAAAGGCTGCACGTCCCGCTTGCCCCTTTTCCCACCCCCACCCCCAAGCCCCACCCATGCAGCCGAGGTGAAAAGCAAGGAGAAACCTGACTTCAGCATCCTGGACAGGCTGCTGGTGCTCCTGGTCACTCTGGACGTTAACTAAAATTTTATAGGTGTAAATGGTCTATTAAAAGATTATTCACAACCAAATTTGAGGACCCAGTAGGCTCACCTCCTGAGCACACACAGGTAGATTACAATAAATACAAGTGATCCCCGAATGTCTACCAGGGCCCCTGTTCAGTGGCCACCAGGCAGCCACGGCTGCAGGTGAGAGCTGAGCACTTCTGTGCCCGAGGGGACACAGGGGGTTGAGATGGCTTCTGGTGGGGGTTCCTGTGCAGGGCAGGCAGGGCAGAGGGAGGCCCGTTCACACAGGCAGCGTCACAGCACGGGTGGCACTGTAGGGCAGGAGCCTTGTTCTGCCCGCAGCTATTCAGAAAATGGTGGAAACATGCCCAGGTCGGCAAAGTCTTCGATGTTATAGTTGCCAGTCCCCTGGGTTGGGTCTCCTGGCATGGGCAGCATGTCCTGCAAAAGAGAAGAAGAGAAAGCCACAGGGAGTCAGCTTATTTGTCCATGTACTGGGCACGTCCCAGGAGCCCAGCCTGCCACTCGCCCTCACAGCCATCTCTTTAATGGGGCAGCCCAGGGACACTCCCCCGCCTTCTGGTGGGTGGGGGAGGGGGAGTTCTGCGTGGGTCCTGGGAAATTCTCCTCCCTTGGGAGCCATCATGCCAGCAGGTAAACAATGACAGGACACAACCTTTGTCTATCTAAAGCTGAGCCAGGACACAGGGTGGACAAGAGCCCCACTGGTGGGGAGAACCCAGCACGGTACACAAAGCAGATGATCAGAACGCAACAGAAATGCAAGGTGGCCCGGGGCGGAAGGAGGGTGCGTGTGCAGACCTGCGTGCCTGTCCTCAGCGCACATACTAGGGCTGGCCCAAAGCCTGAATGGTCAGACTTCAGGTTTCACAAGTCCTCCACATTCTCTGGGCCTCAGACTATCCATCCAGAAAACAGGAATGGCCATATTTCACTTTCTTATGGCAAATTTCCTGATGTATGTTCTGTTGAATTCTCGGCCCATGTGATACTCTGTGAGAAAAGAATTCTGTGGACAAATAAGCATGGGAAACAAGGCAAACTTTGCCTACCTCCTAGAAATCCACAGTCCTCACTGGTGTAATAAAGGCTATGATAATTCCTGCAATAGAGAACTGAAAAACTTTGTTTGACCAGTGTTTCATAAACTTAGTTGACCAAGAATTCTTTCTAGCGTCGTGACCAAGAAGATGCCTGCCAGGAAGTTTTGTCTTGTAGGGCTGCCATGAGGCCTAAGGACGGGCAGCAGCCAGGGCCTTACAGAGGGAAGAAGGACAGGCAGTCACTGCAGGTCAGGGGAGATGGCTACGACCTGGGGCATCCTCTGCACATTTAAAAAGAGGCTGCCTCTTTGGAGCCCTGAGGGACACCTGGATTCTAGGCCTTTGGGAAGATGCTGCTTGACCTGGTGGGAATGAATCTTGGGATGTGGGTGGGGTAAATGGAGGGCTCACCATCCGAAGAGTCTCAGAACCCTCCCACTCCATCTTTGCTTTTCAGGCAGGGCTCTGGGCCACGATAGGGGGTGTCTGGCTCTTTGACAAGGACCTGGTGGGATGGGCTGAGCTCTGGGTGGAGGGGAAGTTAGCTCGTACTCCCATTTGGAACCCTCCAGTGGAACATTTCTGGCTGAAAGTGGAGCCAAAGAAACCCAAAGTAGGCAGAGCCCTGTCGGGTGGGGCTGCGGAGGGGCTCCCTCCAGCTGCACAGTTAGGCCAGGTCTGCCTGAGGCACAAAGGACAGGCCAAGAATTTTTCAAACAGTGGAGAGCTGCCAGGTGCCCAGGTATCCTCAGCCAGTGGGCATCCGCCTGCCCTCAAGCAGAGGAGAGCTGAGCCAGGCTGCGGCCAGAACTGGGACACGGGCCTGGGTGGGGAACGTCCTCCCCATCCTGGGTGCTGCAGTGGGGAGGAGGTGGGTGGGGCAGCAGGAGGCAGTGAAGGCTGAGGCGCCAGCAGCTCTCAGGAGAGGCTGCGGGCCCTGCACCAGACCAAGCTCCCTGGCACCTTTGGCTTTGTGCATCTCTCCTGGGTTGCTCTGGAACTTGGGGCAGGGAAGTCTCCAACTTTCGTGTGCCTCTGTTCAAAGGCTATGTGCCCCTTCGCTTTCCCCAGTGCCCCTGAGCTTTCTGGTGGGGCAGGACGGGACCCTCTATTCCTGGACCCCCTCTAGCCCCAGGCTGGGCCAGAACTCACGATCACTATCTGGCAGGCAAGATGCGGCAGAGCTCGCAGGGGAAAGGAAGCAGAGAGAAGGCGCCGGTACCTACGAGAAGGCGCTGCTCGCTCGATTTACCTGGAACACTTCAGTCTGACCGGGCTGCTGGTGGGAGTGCTGCTCACCGCTCTGCTGACCATGGTGCTGGCTTTGCCACTGCGACCAGACTTCCGAGGGCCGCCCCTGGAACTGCCCGCTACTTTGTCCACTTTCAGCTGAAAGATCCGACGTACAGGACACTGCCTTTAAAACCCATCCTGTGGTGCTGTGAGACCTAAGAACCACTGCAGCTCAGAGGGCCCCCCTTTTCTGAGAGGCACACTCCATCCAGAGCCAGCTGAACGAGTTTGCTGTCCCTGTCTTTTTCACTCTGGCTGAAAGAGAGCTGGGGAGCCTCTGCTGAGTGCTGCAGGTTCTCAGCTGGAGAGGGTGGCTCTCGCTGGAATGCACCCACCAGGTGGCCAGATGCTTTAAGCCTAAGAGCCCTCCATGCTCTTTGTGACTCCTCAGGGAGGCTTCGGTGGGGCATCGGGGGACAGAGGCATGTCTGTGGGACTCAGAGCGTAGGCTGAGGGAGGCCCTCTCGTCGGCACGAGAAGGCAGATGCAGTCCTGCTGCTCCTAGATTGCCCATTAGTCCACCAGCTACTCTTTACAGGCACCTGGCCCTGCTAGAGGAAGAGCTGCGGCTCAGCATTCCCCTGGGAACCGCCAACCCACTCACTGCTGTTCCAGCAACTCGGTTGAAGCCACACATGGTGTTCCTACAAGGTCCTTCTGCAGGCCAGAAGCCACCCCCCTTTCTGTCTGGCTCTTTAGTCGAGAATTTCTTAACATCAGTTTGTCTCAGAGGGAAGGAATTTGGGCACTGCTCAGACAAGAAGATAGGTCCCTCTCGGGAATCAGCAAATTAGTTTATATGAGAGCCACTTAGCTTCTGTCTACAGTTTACAAAAAATACCCGATGGAAAAACAGAAAATGGGAACAATCAGCAGACTTTTGTCTAAAACCTTTTTGAGACTCAACCAAAGAGAATTCTTAAGAAAAAAGTATCTTTAAATAGGATATTTTCAGGCACATCAAAAACCTTAGAAACTTTTTTCTCGTTTCAAACCATTCAATAACATTTTCGAGACAATGGGCTCTCTGTCAAGCTCTGGGTGGCAGGACAGGCCCCATCTTGTCCCATCTTGCTCTTCCGAGTAGCCATGTGACCACAGGCAAACCTCAGACTCCCGCCCCTCCACTCCCCCAAATCTGGGCGCTGGGTTAATCTGAGGTGAAGTGAGAACGGGAGAAGAATCTCTCATCACTCTCTCTCTCTCTCTCTCTCACCATCCCCCCATACTGCCTGAGACATAAAGGGCTGATTTGATAAAATAAAACACATCAGGTCCCCTTAATGCCACACCATTGGTGCTTTTCAAACTCTGCATGGTAACAAGAGTTGGCAAAGAATTCTATAACATCAAAGCAGGGTACAATTTTAAATCTGTGCACATGGGATTTTCCTGTAAAAAACGCACATCTGACGATCTGAAATGCCTTTTCTTAGTACTCTCACATCAGACTCCAAGGATTCTCTTTCACAAAATAGCATCCACTGGCCTGATTTGGAAAATCTAAAAACCTAGAATTGACTGAGAGTAGAGGACAGACCTGGTTCACAAACTGTGGCCAAATTCAAGGAGCAGCAGCACCGGTGGGCGCCGTGAGGGAATCCCACCTGACAGGCACCTGTGCAGAGGCTGAGCACAAACTGGCCTGCCCTTGCTCGGTGGAAGGATGGACAGACATGGCCGCCTCTGCCGAAGGAAGGGCATGGCAGGTGTGGGAGTGTCCTCGTGTGTTCAGGGAGAGGACTGCCATGCAGTTTGTGCCAGGACGCTACTCCAACAGTGACCTCCTGCTGGCTGCTGCCCATCACGAATCAATGCCGTCAACCCTCCCTGACCTCCAGCCACATGGCTACCTCTGCTTCCCTGTGCTGCCCAGCTTCTAAAGCCATCCACGCATGCAGCATCTTCTCCCTTTCCCCTCCCTCCCCAGCCCTGTGCAATTACTCTACGGCCAAGTCTGTGTTGCCAAGCCTGCCCCAGTGGGCATTCGAAGAGTTCCTGCTCCTCTCAGTCTCTCTTGGGTATACAACTCTCTTGACCACTCTCTTTCTGAGGTTGTTTTGTAGACTTCCAGGGCTGCATCTGATTTTGGTTCTATGACCTCTAATGCTGCCCCTCATCAGATACCCTCTGGTCTTTCTTACATCTCTGTCCCTTAACATATGCTGACAGCCGGGGTCTGAGCCTTCCCTCTCATCAACAGGCAGGATGGGAGCAACCCTTTCTACTCCCATGAACTGACTCATTTACTTATTCACTTGGCAAATATTCCCTGAACTCCTGCTCTGGAGCGGCTCCCTGCTGGTACTGGGCGTGCACTGGCAGACAAGACGGTGTCTATCTCACTGAGCTGGCATAGGCAGTTCTGCTCAGTCGAAAGCAGCTACACGGGGTAAGCAGAGCTAGGGTGAAAACTCTTAGAAGGGATGCCAAAGTCAGTCATGGTGACTACGAAGGGCTTTTCAGAGATCTCAGCTGCGAACAGAAGGGAAATTAGTAGTTAACCAGCAGAAAGGCTTGGAGGTGGGGTTGAAAAGAATTCCAGAGGGAAGGATCAGTCTCTTCAAAGGCATGACGATGAGAGAGGGCTTGGTCCATCCAGGCATCTACAGGTGGCTCAGTATGAGCGAGGAAGAGTATGACCGGGCAAGTGGTAAGAGATGAGGCTGGAGGGTAAACCAGGGCTCAGATTCCACACCAGGAGTGTGACTGATGTTCAGGGCCACAGAGCACCACTGAAAATTCTTAAGCAGGGGTGTGATTTGAACATTTAGGAAGGTCATCCTATGAGTGGGTGAGTGGACAACGGGGAAAGAGACTAATTGAGAAAGGAATGGGGCAGACAAGAGGGGAGGGAAGGAGGTCCATTGGGACGAGGCTGCTGCAGTTATCCTTGCAAGAATGGAAGCAAGCTGGAGAGAAGTAGGTGGATTTGAGGTATTATGGAGAAGGAGATGCCCAGACTTGCTGATCGATTATTGGCTGTGCTGAGGGGTGTGAGTGGGAAGAGCTCGGGATGATAAAGTCAAGTTTCTGGTGGTAGTTACGGTCCCGGCCTTCCTCCTAAACTCTGGATCCACCTATCCGTGCCGAGGTGACAGGTCTAAGTAGTGTGAAAGACGCCTCAGACTCTTCATTCCTAAAGCAGCCATCTCATCTCCTCTGAGTCCGGAGAGGAAAAGCCTGAGCATTGACTCTTCCCTCTTGCTCATGCCTCATGTCCAATATGTCACTGGGTTCTGCCAAGTCCCCACACCCCTAAATACTATCTCTCAACTTCCATCTCCCTTTTCCTAAAATAGTCGTCCACTGCTTACAAAGTGCTTAACTGTTGACCACTGTCTACGAGGTAAAGTCCATGTTCCTTACAGTTGGCACCAAGATCCTTCTGCAATCCTAGCCCCTCTGGCCCTAGTCACATGACAGTATTTGGATGTCCCCACAAATGCCACATGCAGTTACAACTCTGTGCTACTGCATGTGTGTTCTCTCTGTTGTGTGCATCCTTCCCCTTCTCTGTGCCTGGAGAATTCCACTCATGTCAGAGCTCTAATCACATGTGGTCTGGGTGCCTGGGTCCCTCAATCATTATCCTCTTGGCTTGCCTCTGTCATTTGCAAATCTTTTATGACAGTGCTCACAGCACTATATTGATTTACCCCAAACTGTGAGTAACTTAAGACCAAGGATCATATCTATGTCTATCCCAGGCTTTACTGAGAATACTGCTTGAAATACAGGAAGCTTCAATAAATATTTGCTGAAGGGAAGAAGGAAGGAAAAAAGGAAGGAAAGGAGGGAGGGAGGAAGGGGAGTAAGATGGAAGAACATGAACATTCCATAACTCTTATTTCTACTCACGTTTGAGGATTCCTGGGTACAGCTGACTTGCTATGAAACAAGTGCACATTCTCTCATGGTCTTACTCAGTGACACCAGAGATGGGGTAGGTTAAAGGGGGTGAAGACTAGAGGAAGAGTAGCTCTCGATTCATATCTGGGGGTACTTGATTCTATGAATCACAGATACAAGATTTCATAGTAAAAATTCTTAAACTTTTGCGAAGGGAGGTACTCTTCTTAAATGTTTGCAATAGAAAAAAAATCAATTGACTGGATTGTTTTGAAAACAGCATAAAATAGTTAAGGAAGAATGAAAAGGACTTAGTATTTCTGGTGTACTGACTATGTGCTATGCATCGTGCTAGTATTTTACATACATTATTTCAGTTCATTTTGTCTTCACTCCGACTCTAAGAAATCAGTCCGTTATTCTCACTTTTCAGATAAGAAAACTGAGGCTCAAAGATGTCAAGAAATTAGCCCAATTCATTTAGCATATAAATGTCACAGCCAGGGTTTGAACCTAGGTCGTTCTGACACTGGAGCCCATGTGCATTCATCTGATAAATACAGTGTTTAAACTGAATGCCTACTATGTAGCTGACAGTGAGCAGTGTGTCGGCAGTGCAGTGGTGATCAAGACTGGCCTAACCCATTGAGAAAGTCAGACAAGTAATTAGGCAATCAGAATTATTAAGAGCTCTTATAAGGGAAGTACAGGCAGCCATGGAAGACATGGTAGAGGGACCTCACTCAGACCTGAGTCCACCTAGAGGACTTCACATCCAAGGTGATGACCTGAAGGATGAGTTCACTGGCCATGTGATGGGAAAGTTAGGGGAGAAGGAGTTCAGTCCACGCTACTGATAGGTTTTGTGTTAGTGACCTCTGACTCTCTGACTAGATAATAAGCAAGAACTTCAATGTCATCTGTCCTGGATGACCGAGCATTGTGGGTTGTTAGCCTAAACCTGACCGACCTGTGCTGCGGAAAGATGGTGAGCAAGGGCTGCACATGGCTTTTCCCCAAGATGTACCTACAAGCCTCTTTCTGGAAAAAACCCATTGGTTTCCAACATCCTTGTGCTACCTCACTGTTCCAAAACCATGTATATAGCTACAAACCATGAGCTGGGGTCTAGCCATGCTGTGTTTCTTTTGCTCTGTTGGTTTCTTGAGCAAGGACTAGACTGGTACAGCCCTGGCTGTGTGTAGGCCACCTGCCAGCCCAGGTGTCCAGATAGATTATTGTTCGCTGCTACCACCTGGGCCAGCTGAGTGGGCTTTTAGACCACGGGCCAGAATTTTGAGGAGCTTGTGGATTCTTAGATTGTAGAGGCAGAAATGACATTCCCTTTTCTTTTAAGTTGAAGCTCAATGCTATCATTTCACTCATGCTAACTAACATTTTTCTTTGTGAGATTCAGCTGATTTGAAACAGCCTTATGATTTAAAGCTCAGTTGAGTCCTACTCAGAGGTCCCAAGCAGTTGGGTTAACTCAGTGGTTCTCAACCAGGGGTGATTTTTCCCTCCCCTCCTCCCCCAAGCAGAGACATCTGGTAACATCTGGAGACATTTCTCATTATCATGAAGAGAGGAATGCTAGTAGGTAGAGGCAGGGATACTGCTAAACACCCTAGAATAGACAGACAGTTCCCCACAAAGAATCATTCAGTCCAAAATGTCAACAGTGCTGAGCCTGAGAAACCCTGCTGAATTAAATCACCAAAGAGCACCAAAGGGGCAGATTATTCTCTTACAAATGCCCTCTAGGCAGGAGAAAATGGCACCTCATAGCAAGGATCACAAACTTCCCAAGATTTCTGGCTAAGACCTCACCTTTTCAACACTAACTAGTAGGAATGAGGAGGTCTATAATTCATCAAAATTTGCTGGTAAAAACATACAGGGCTGAGTTTTGGGGGCAGGAGCTGGGGAGTAAGAGGGTGTATGGTGTCTGCAAACATTTCAGATGATTGAAATCCTGTCCCCCACCTTACTGTGCTGACTCTCCTCTCCTCCCCTATCTCTAAAATAACAAATTCTTTCCATTCCCCTCTCCAAAGTAAATCTGGGCTGTGTAGGGCAGGCTGGGATGGACATGGCTCTTTTGAGGAAAGGCCATATGTTATAAATGTGTTTCCTGAGCTGTATAAAAGATGCTCATCCTCAGAGTTGTAAGTGTCATCTGTTGTGACCCGATATGACCTGATGTGGCTTGTGTCATGCATGAGTGAATTGCTTTAGTTACCTCATCCTCAGCTGAAAAGCATATGGTGAACAAGAAGCCATGGCCAGGTTTGTGCCTGCCAAACCATTATATCTGGAAGCATGCTGCTAAGAAAATAATGTAATCTAGTCCATATACGTATATACTTGGGTCAGGTCAGGGGATGAAAGCCTGGCTTGCTATAGCACCTTTGAGCCACTTCTCCTTGAGCAACCTGTATGTTTGGCTCCCTGAATTTCTCCAAGACACATCATAATATCCATTAGCAGATGCCTGGTGGTAGCTGAGACAGAGAAAAACTGACCAGCTTGGAGATTCAAGTCATATGCACTTCTGGCAATTATTAATTTATTGCTCTTAGCTCTAAATCCACCCTTCTTTGCCCTGCTTTGTGATACTAGAACTGGACCCTTTGAACATTTCTCCTTTGTTAGCTGGTGCAATGTTAGGCTTTGTTGATAGACAGCACTGGAGAGACAAGCAAGGCATAGCAGAGAAATTGGCTTCTTTTCCTGGTTCAGGTGGTTTTCTCCTCCTTAGTGTGTCTAAGAGCAGTGTGCATGAGGTCAAGTGGCACTCACTCTTCAACAAGTTTCTATACCACCTAGAGGGCTGCTTCCTGTGACCCAGTTCTACCTGAAGGCACTCTTTGGCCACATGGTGGTTGGTCTCTGTGGGCCAGTTCTGGTCCATCTACATCCTCTATTGAATTTCTCAGCCAGCTGGCAGGCTGCTTCTAGAGACCAACTGCAGCCCATAGTCTCTGGCAAGTTTACCAGGCTGTGTGTTCCTGTGGCAGATGTACCTTCTCCAGCAAAGGCTCAACCTCAGGCTCTGTGGGGTGGCATCTCACCTTCCAAGTTCTTAGTTCCTTTCTTGTCTACTTTCCCTCAGCCTTAGAGGTAGAAGCTGCTGCCCATGTTTGCTGTTCCTGTATTCCTCAGGGTCCTCCTTTACCACCTTTTATTAGCTAAAAAATCTTTAAACTTTCCTTGTTCAAATTACTGGTGTGGTTTCTGTCTCCTAAATGGCCCCCAACTGACACAACACCTTCCCCATTAATCTTGTTAAAAACATAAATGCTTGCATTTGTCAGTGCTTAAATAAATGGACTGTGTGGTTTCCTGGTTCTACTTTGGATGCTACATTTCAAATGGCTAGGTTTTTGCTGTGACCTAGGTTGAATTAAAATTGAAACTAAGATTGGACACAAATGCGACAGTAGTATAGCTCAAGAGAGCTCAACAGACCTGCAGTGGATTCAGTCCTGAGAGCTCATGAACAAAACCAGCGTGTGGATCACAGAAAGGGCTGAGCCCAGGTGGGGCCATTGTCTCATTCAGTGTATGAACTCCACCACAAAGCTCTCCCAAGGAGTCCAGCTGTAGTCGAAGCACTGTTCAAAAGTGACAAGTCACGCTTGTGTCAGCCACCTAGGCCATCACTGTGGGAGACTGAGCAAGTCTGCTCAGCAGCCACTCCAAACCCGCAGCCTGCTCTGGCCAGCCAGAAGGGGGAGGTCAGGATTGCCGTTGCTAATTCTCTGGGCTCTGGTATCTGGCCAAGGATAACTAGCTGAGGCCAGGTACTGCGGGGTGCTGCCACGCTTGGGAACCCGTCAGTGCGCCACAACAGGCCCCCAGGCTGCGGCTGTCCTGCACACACCCTCAAAGAGGCCTCCAGGAAGCCACTAAGATGTGCTCACTCAGGGTCGGGGTGTGTGTCCTCTGCAAATGTAAACACAGCCCGCTGTTTTAACTGTTTTCTGTTTAGTTTGGGCCATTGGTGGAGACTGCCTGCTCCTTCTCCACTCACCCCTTCTCATCTGCTCTGTTCCTCGCAACCCTTCCCCTGTGCTCACAGGCGCGACCCTCCTCAAGGAACAGCTGCTCAGGTCCTGTTTCTCATCGCACACCTCTTTCCTCTGATCTTAACCAAAGCTCGCTCCTCACCCCAGCCAGGCCTCCACTTCCCCGAAACCCACGAGGGTAGAGGCTGACCCCAGGTCAAAAGAGGCCTAGCATCCAGCCCATCTCTAGGCGCCCCAGGCCACTGTTCTCCACTCTGACATGAACTCCAACAGCTCTGCCTGCCCTGGGAGCCGTCTTCCAGCAGCCTCCTCATCACAGACGGTTCTGGAAACCAGCACCTCAATCTTCCTCCCCACCCAAGGCCGAGCCTCCCTTCCCTGCCTCTCCTCCCCGGCTTTGACCCCATGTCATCACCTGCTTTGACCCCATGTCATCACCTGCTTTGACCCCATGTTATCACCTCCTCACTCCACTACGGTCTGGCTTCAAATGCAGCCCACCTGCATCCTATTCCACTCGAACTGCTCCTGTCAAAGTAACGAGGGAGGCACTGATGGCTAGGCCACAGGATACCTCTGTTCTTAACTTCTCTATTTCACAGTTTCTTCTGTGCCCTCATTGGACGGGGTCTAACCCTGTAGTAGACTGAATTATGTCCCCCCAAAACTCAATGAGGCTTGAACTGACTCCCAAGTTTTATGTATTAGAAACTTAGCCTCCACTGTGACTGTTAAGAGGGTGGGAAATCCTATTATGGTAATTGAAATGTGGAGCATCGAAGAGGTGATTGGATTGTAGGACTGTGCAGTAGTGAATGGATTAAAAGTGGTGGTCATGGGTGGGGTTCTGAGGGTTTTAAAAGAAGACGAGAGTCTGTCTCTCTCTCTGCTTTCTCTGCTTCCACCATCTTGCAAATGTGAGACCCCCTGGGTCACTGTCGCCACCACCAGATGGACTTCGGACTTCTCAGCCTCAGAAACTAAGCAACAGATGTTGTTTTTCTTTATAATTACCCAGTTTCGTGTATTTTGTTATAAGCAACACAAAACAGACTAATACAAGCCCTTTCTCTTTAATATAAATCAAAAGACACCTGCTGGGACACCCAGCTCCTGCTTAATTCTAAGATCCCCTAAGAACAGATTAGAGGATGATGTAAGGACAGGGCAGCGGTGGGAGCAGTCCCAGACACACTGCCTGGGTTCCATTCTTGGTGCCACAGGTGTGGTGTTACTCTACCACTTATCACCTATGAGGCTGTGGTCAAGTCATCTGACCTCACTGTACCTCAGTTTATTTGTCTGAGAAATGGGATTAATAATGGTAGTTCCCTCCTAGGGCTGTTGTGAGCACTAAATGAATGGAAGTGTGTAAAATGCTTAGCATGTAGTAAGCATCCAGAAGGATCAGCTGCTATTAACACCATTACTATTACAATCTGAGTGTGAGATAGCACAGGGGTGACTGTAAAAGTGGCTGCTGAGCCTGGAGCCCCATTTGTGGGATGCTGTACTTGTCCATCAGAGCTGTGCAGTGGCCTCAATCCGGGGCTTTGTCCTTCCTGTGTCCCATCTCCATTTATACTTCAGGAGCTGGCAGTTGCTTAGTGGAGACTGGACAGATGCACAGAGGTAAAGGCACTGGACTGTTGGGTCAGGGGAGTGGCCTGCCCACCTGTCTTGTTATGGCGACAATGAGATGCTCCAAGGCCTTACCAGGGACGTGTGTTAGCTCTCCTCTGAAGCCTCTCCTGACCCTGTTAGACATAACAACCGTCCTGGCCTTCAGCCACCAGGGCGTCCATGCAGACCTTGGCTTGCAGCACCTGCAGTACTGTGTTTCCCGTCTTTCTTTACCTGTCTATCTCCCCTGCCTCAGTCTCTAGGCTGTGCCCTTCTCTGGGTTGGGAATGAGTTTTCCCAGGGCTTGCACAGGGCCTGTCACTCGTGAAGGCTTGTTGATTAAGAATAAGTCAGTTACAGGTGACCCCTCCCCTCCTGCTTCCACGAAGTGATTTGTCTACGCTGCCTTGAGTCTGCAAAAGACCACTTCCAGGAGGAGGTAAAGGGCCTCTCCATGCCCGGGTGAGGAAACCAGATGGAGAGAATGTCCCCACACAGGGAGGTGGGCGCTCTCCTGGGAATCAGAGACTCCGACCTCAGGGTAGTTACTAGTTGAGTGCCTGGCTGATGTGAAAGCGGCCGCCCCAGGGCTTCTTCCTGAAATAGGGGACTGTGCCTCTAGACTTGGTTTCATTGAATAATACGGCAAGAATATTGAAGGCTGAACATGAGAACATGCTGTAAATAAAGGAAACGAATGCTGGGGGGACAGCTGACTCTAAGGGGGAGGGACAAACAAGAGGTCAGAAAAGGCTGTGCCCCAAGGTCTCAGGCTGAGCAGGTCACAAGTACTGCTGTTAGCGCTGCAGGTGGAGGGGTGGGTGCAGCCGGAAACTGCATGCTACAGGTTGGGGGCACTGTGTGGCATCTTTCATAAGGCTGATGGACAAGCAGCTTATATGGAAGCTTTTCACTTGCCCAGTGTGAACTGGTATTTGGGGGCTCAGTATCATGCTCATCCGAGAATGATCGATTTTGCAGAGGAAAGGCCTGTGGGTCACACTGTTAGATGTCACCTGTGACAGCACCGGGAGAAAACGAGCACCAGGAGAAAACGAGCACCAGCCAGGGCTTCTTTCCAGGACCACAGGTCCCTTATTAGCCCTTTCTGATGTGAAATGGAACTCTGTCCCTGGGAGATATGCTGAGGGGACTCATTAAAGACATGGACACGTGGAGAGTGAGGAACTGGCAAGGGCTCCTGAGAAATGCACCAGCAGGGGCAGTGACTTAACCCTTTATGGCCTGAGGTTTTGTTAACAAAGCTGAGAAAGATGTTCTTACACGAGAGAGGATCCCTCTCATAAAATTAAAACAGAGAGAGAAAACTTTGCAGTGTTATTTACACGATTGGTCAACCCTATTACTGTTCTCTAGTTTTTTGAAACAAGACTATAGGGTTTCTGACTTGGGGGACCTGGAAGTCCTCACCAAGGGCCATAAAGGGTTAAAAAAGCATTCAGGTCACATGGAGCACAGGAACACAGTCCCAGTGCCTTGAAAATGATAAAGCCAAATTGCAAAGCCAGGGTCTAAGCACCTAGTTTCTTAGGAACACCACAGGCCTCCGCATAGTCAGAGAGAGGAGAGGTGCTTGGACACCTCCAGACCTTGTCCCGGAATTCTGAGAGCTTCGGGCTCAGCCCCCTGAATTCAGGATGTTCAGAAAGCATTTTTGCTGGCTCTCCCAGGACTTCTTTCCCTCATTCCCCACCTACCGAACCCTGGAGTCCTGTTGGCGAGACTGGAGTAGGCATTCCCACTTGGTGAGGATGTAGCCGGGCTGGAGAGAGGACTGTAGGAAGAGGGGTCT
This sequence comes from Cynocephalus volans, assembly GCF_027409185.1. NCBI lineage: Eukaryota > Metazoa > Chordata > Mammalia > Dermoptera > Cynocephalidae > Cynocephalus > Cynocephalus volans. Next base: position 60,829,663 of record NC_084462.1, read on the forward strand.
GCCGGGTAGGTGTGGCTCGTTCCGATCCCAAAGGGAGATGACTGAGTCTTGCTGGACTGAGATGGGATTTGCTACAATCAGGACAAAGCACAGAGATGGCAAACATCACCAGCAGGCCTCTGCCCTGATGTCCCAGGCAGGTGCAGCAGGCAGTGGCAGTGCCTGCTCTGGGTTGATAGAGACTCCCCATGGCCCTCTTGGTTCAATGTGTGGGGCCCAAGAACTGCAGGACTCAGACCTTGGATCTTTAGGGCAAGTTTAGATGAATTTACCCCAGGGCCACACTGATCTGGGTCCTCTGGCTTCCAGTTATGGAGGCCTTGGCATTACAAATCCCCAAAACTCCCTCAGCCCTATCACACCCATGCTCACAGCCAGTACACGAGAGCTGGGTACATCACAATTGTGTGTTTTCACACGCCCCTGGCACAGAAGCAACCAGAGGTTGAGTAGTAAGGCGCTCATTCCTGATGTTGTCTCTGCATGGCTGACCCCTTCCTGCTAGCTCACCCAGGGCAAGGCTGGAGGAGAAAGGGCTGCAGAAATGCAATTATTGGGGACCTGGCTCTCCAAGTGCCCTTGGGGTGGCCGGTGCTTCTGAGTAGCCAGCTGCTGTTGGGGTGGTCGGCTCTAAGTAAGGGCCCTGACCCACTCTCAGAACTGGGATCCAAAGAAAGCACATCCTGGGGTGCTCTGCCCCTCTGGGCACTGGGGCAAAGCCCTCACCCATGCCCATACCTGTCCTGGGAAGGGTGGACGACTCCCTGTCCATGCCACCTGACTCTGGTTCAGCTGTCGGGAGATTTGGGACATGTTCTGGCCTGTTGAAGAGGAGGACTGAATATCGTTCACTCCAGGCACATGGACCACTGAAGAGCTAGAAGGGAAGAAAATGCACCGTCCTGAGGAAGTGTCCTCCCACCACATGGGCTCCGCCCGGGACTGCCTTCCTGAGCTCTCTTTCCTGTGAGCCCCAGAGCCCCTTGGTCTCCCTCATCTCCCAGGGCTTCCTCCGCCACTGCTGAGCAATCCTGCCTGTCTCATCTCTTATCTCCCCGCCTCATTCTCCCCAGGGTCTGGCAGAGCTCCCCTCTCCTCAGCCCTAATCCCACCCTGGTGCATCCTCTGCTCTCACGGATGATTTGCTTCCAACAAAGAGAAGCTTCTTAGTACTCCTTTATGCTCTGGTTATTTTCTTCCTTTGGGGCACCTATCAGGGTTTAAGAATTCAGGAAATAGGCTGCAGGCTGTCACTTATTTAAACAGAAAGAAAAGCCCTATCAATGGAAACCCACTGGATGGGGCCTACTCCTGCTATCCAGAGCACAACAATGCTTACCTAGTCCACCTTCAGTTTATCGTCCATTTAACTCTATTCGTCTTTACTGGGCACCTGCTGTGTGCATCACACTGTGCTGGGGCTCTCTGCATGTCTTTCCAAGGCTCAATCTCAGACCCTGTCTTCGCTCCTAGGCATGTACTGTCTGCTGCTAGCCACTTCTTCCAGGAGATTTTCCCAGCTGTGCTGATTATTCAATTAACTCATTAAAGATTGCAAGGTTGGGGGCAACTTTCATTTTGTTTCAGGCCCTTCCTTCTGCCTCCCTGGGACTAGCTCAGCATGCAGGACAGAGTGTGGGTGGCCTTGAATGAATCAAGTCAAGTGGAATGGGGCTAATCCCAGAGTGGAGGTGGATTTTCAGCTGGGATTTGAAAGAGAGGCAGGCTATAGACCAGTAGAGAAGACTGGGTACAGTTTTACTAATTGTATTATCTAATATTTTTTCTGTACTATCCGATCCCTCTTAAAATGGGTAGAAACCAAGAATGTCAGAGACATTATTGCATTGGCCATCATAAAACAAGTTCAGTTGCTTATGTGAAGGGAAACATTATTTCCATCTTCCTAAAATCAATTCTTCACTTAAGGGCTCCTTTCCCATCCTCCTTCCTCATGAATGACTTAGAGGACATTTTCTGATCCTTGTTCTCTATGGTGGCCTCCTGCGACAGACTGATGAGGGCCGGCTGTAGCATTGCTGGCCCTTAGGAAAGGTGCTCTGGCTGAAAGGCAGAGGCTGGGGCTTCTTGGAACAAAGTGCTGGCCCTTGTGTTCCACTCTCCCCAGGGGCCTCTGGGCTACAGCTGCCTGTCTTGGTATGGACAGGCTGGGGCCAAGGCTGGCTGGGCCATCGTGGAAGGACTCTGGGTAAAGATGTATTGCTAGAGGATCAGGGGTACCTATGACTGTGTCTGGCACTAGAGTACACCATTCCACTCCTTCCCCATCTCAAACCAGCTCAGGCCCTTTAGATTTACAGGAAATTCTACCCACTCAGCAGGCTTTAGCCTTCACCGGCATCCTTTAATTCATTCATCCATCCATTCATTTCATAGACTAGTATTTAGCAAATGTCTTCCCTATGCTGGGCTCCACACAGGTGGTTGGTGCTCCCGGGCCTCCTACGCACACAGCCAGCTGGCTTCAGCCTGCTTTTCCCTCTCCATCACTGCCCTCCAAGGCACCCCATTCTTTTGTTTCTATGACAATAGCCTTGCCCAGACCCAGCACCTTGAGCTGGACCTTCTGTCCTGAGCACCTGTCTATAGCCTCACTCCTCCACTCCGCCCCATACCCCACTGCCACCCCAGACTTTCTCCAAACCCCATTGCCTCAAGCTGCTCTTCTCCTGGATGCCATCAATAATCACATCCAAACTCCTGAGCACAGCCCCCCAGGCCTTGTAGTCTCGTCCTCCATTTCTCCCATCGTGAAGCCTCCCCAGTCACTCCTCCTCCCAGGCTTTGCTCAGCACATGCCACATGCCCGTGTGCCCCATCACTTCCTCAGGAGGCAAAACCCGACTTTGGCTTCCAGGCTTAGCTGAGGAGTCATCAGGCCTTCTCTGGTCACACCACCTTGGGCTGCCCCTCACCCTTGAACTCCTCAGACCCTCGTGGCCAGGGCAGTCCTGTGACAGGGCCGTCTCTCAGGGTAGCCAGCCATGCCTGTCCAGTCCTGGTCTCCAACCGCACTTGGAAGCTCTGTGTAGGTTCTGGCCAAGTTTGTCAGAGGCCAGGAAGACCTGTGCCCAGGTCTGGGATGCTTCTCCAGGTGAGCCTGGGGCATTTAGTGGGTGCACACGAGTGCCCGCACACCCTCCAAGAGCACTACTGTCTCTCCTCTGGCAATTCTCCTCAGTTCATCCTCCTGTTTCCCCAGCAGAAACTGGAGCCAGGCCTTGCCTCCAGTGACACTGTCGGGACTTCCTCAATGATCCACAAGATGCCCTGGTGCTAAGAACCAAGCCTTGGGAAGGGTGGACACCCTGCCTGACCCTCGAGCGGCCCTTTAGGCTGAGGCCCAGAAATGATGGGCTGAGTCCCTTCTTCCTTGGATTTAGCAATGGCCTCTGGGAACCAGGGGGCAGAGTACTTCCTGCTACCTTGTCAGCTGTCCCCAGCTCCACCCCACCTGGGTCATGGCTAGAGACCACCTTACTCCCTTCTCCTGTTCTGCTGCAGAACACAGTGGCTGGTGCCTTTCATATCGAAGAACGAGTAACTGACACCGAGCATCCATGGCAACCCAGAAAGGGCTTGCGGAGCAGAACCGAGCCAGAATCCTCAGCACGGCCCAAGTCATGCGGGACGGTAACCTGTAACTAAAGTCTGCAGCACCCAGAGCCAAGCTCACAGATCCAGAGCTTCCCTGGAGAGGAAGCATCTTCCTGCCCCCTCGCCCCCCTCCCAGCACCTACCTGAAGGCCTTCCCCGAGTGTCCGGCGGGGAATGGGCTTCCTTGAGGGTAGATCTGCTGGCTTCCTGCTGCAGAGGCTGAGCTCATCATCTTCTTCTCCGCTAGGAAAACCAGAGCAGGAATCACATGTGAGTGCTCCCTGCCCTGCAGAACCCGGGGGAGGCTGCCCCGAGAACAGGTGCCGGGGTTGGATGGGAGAGCAGGAGGGCACTCATGGGGCAGCCCTCACCTCTGCACCTCATCTCTCCTGGGCCCCCCCAGGATGAAGGAGCACTGGGCAGTTGTTCTCTGACTCCTAGGCTAGGCCACAGCCACCTAAAGGCAAGGCCCTTTCTGAGAGGTGGGAAGATGAAATGAACTAATGAGAGTTCTTCCTCAGAGGCTACTTTGTCCAATCCTCCCAACCCCCTGGGGTGGATATGTACGATAGGTCCTCGTCTCAGGGTGAGGAAGTGCAGCGGCAGGGGAACAGGGCAGATTAGGACCCTCGGCCCCCTGGCCTTGAGCCCCAGCTCCACCTTATTTATCAGAAGTGTGACCTTGGACCTGTTATTTAAGCTTCCCCTGCCTCAGTGTCTCCAACTGGAAGAAGGCTCCTCACAGGACTGTGGTGGAAATTCAGTGAGTTAATGGGAATAAAGTGCCTGGTAATGGAGCAAGCAGCATCTAAACGTTTGCTATCAGTTGTTTCAGATGAGATAACTGAGGCGTGGCTTGTCCAAGGTCATGAGCCAGCAAGGAGGACCCAGAGCTTGAATCCAAGCCCATTGCTCTGCCCACTGCCCCAGACCTCTGTCCACACTCTGCCCTCCCCCAGCAAGTGCTGCATTAGCCACAGATTGACTAACCAGAGGCAGCCCTGAACCTGTGCTCCTTGACCTCCCTCAAGGGTTTCTTTGAGACCAAGCACCTCATGCAACTGAAAACACTCAGGCTTGGCTAGGATGTGTAGTCACTGACACTTTTCTGCCACCACAGAATGGTGAGTGGAAGACTGAGCTCAGCCGTCTCACCCTCAGAAGGAGGCTGCTGAAGTGGGCTTGAGTCCCAGCTGGGATGCTTAGCTCTCCCAGGGGGAAGACAGTACTTTCTGCGGTGTTTTGAGAGGCAGGAGTGGGAACGTGAATGGCCACAGACTGCAGACAGCAGGGCTGTGACACCAGAGTGCTCTGTCCCTTTCATCACTGGGTGCCTGGGGCTCTCTGATGTGCCCTCTCACTTCCCCAGAATCTCAAAATGTCTACATGTCTCATTCCCACAATCTCTGACATCCCCGCCTGCAACAAGATGCTGGAATGAAGGAAATAAATGTTAGATACACAGCAATTATTTTGTGCCTAGACAGGCCCCACGTCTGCACCCATCTCTGGCTTGCTGATGGGGAAGGGGTGGGCAGAGGGGTAGGTCCCCCCATCGGAGTGCATGTGAGCAGTGACGGATGTTCAGGCTCATGGGCTTGGGACTGAGAGAGCAGACAGCAGGGACCATGTGCCAAATCTCCCATGCATGTAAACCACCTCCGTGACATTTTCGTAAGAAGGAACAGTTACCTTGGTCTACTTTCTTTTGCTGCAGTGACAGCCGTGGGATAGTGGGAAATCCTTAAAGAATGGAAACAGCTCAGGCTCTTGGGGGGGGTGTATTTCTAACCCAATCATAAGGCCTTGAATCTTGGGAATAAAGAATGGAATGGGGAAGATATGAGGCTAAAATTTGCAGAAATAAGGTAGGCTTAGGCACTTCTCTTGGCTCTAAATGCAATGCAAGCCATTTTTTTCCCCTCATGTGTTGTTTTCATGGTTTGGGTAAATAAGAAACATTTTTTTTTCTAACTGCTTTAGGAAATTTGTAGGGTATATTTATATATATAAATATATATATATATACATATATACAAAAGATCTTTGATTCTATTTTCAGTCTTTATATCTTTCTCCATTTTATTTTATTATCTCGATCTACTTGATTTATTAAAGATGAAGAAAGGTGTACTGAGATCTTCACTACAATTCGGCTCTATCAGCATCTTCTTGTGTTTCTAATTATTTTGGTTTTCACAGGTTTCAATGTCCATGGCATTTGTACCTTCATTTTAGGTTACATTTTCTATCTGTAGCATGCACTGAATTCTTCTGCTTGGAGACACTGACAACTCTACTTTCCTCCTTGGGTTTGCAGAGAGCACCCAACTTCACCATGCACAATTTCAGGTTAAATAGTTCATTTTGTTTTGTTTTGGTGACAGCATATTCTGGCAGCACATTATTCAGGAGTTATTGATTGGGAGTCAACTTATTTTATTACTCTTGATATTCATACTTTCTTGGCACCTCACTTTATTTTTCTTCTAAGTATTTTGTGATTTGCCAAAAATTTTCTTTCATTTCCTCGGAAGTGATTTGGGAGTAAGACTTCTTTCTTTTCTCTATCTCTTTTTTTCTTCCATTAGTGGTTATGTTTAAACATACTTGAAGCTATATTTCTCTATAAATGTCAGAAATAAAATAGTATATAGTGATAAGAAATTTCTATTTTCTACCCCTAGCTCAAAATATGTCTGGGTCTTTGCTGAATTAATCTGAGATTTTAGATTCTAGTTTTTATTTATTGTTTAGAGCTTTTGTATTTTCTAATAATCTTTACACTAATTCTAGGTATGACCAGTTTCATTTTTTATCACCACTGCTTTTCCAACCTATCACTTCCATTCTTGTGTTCTATATTTTGATTCATCTCACAAACAAGTGCAATCTTTTGCAAGTAATTTTTTCAGAAAGTATAGGACGACAGTGCATGTCTGAGAACATTTTTCTGTTGTTTCCCATATATGACAGCAGCTTGGCTGGTGATAAACTTTGGGGTCACATATTTTCCTTCCACATTTTCTAGTTATTTCCCTTCCCTCAGTTGCTAGACTTCTGGCATTTAGTATTTTGGAGATGTCTAACTCAAGATTTCTCTTTGTAGATAAGGTAATTTTTTTCTCTTGGACATTTGCAGGATTTTCCCTTAATTGTTCAAATTTTAAAAAGTAAATACAACAAGCCATGTCAACTGTGAGTTTCTTTTTTTTTTTTTTAATTTTATTTTGTCGATATACATTGTAGCTGATTATTGCTCCCCATCACCAAAACCTCCCTCCCTTCTCCCTCCCCCCCTCCCCCCCAACAATGTCCTTTCTGTTTGCTTGTTGTATCAACTTCAAATCGTGAATTTTCTCAAAATGCAAAACTTAGGTCTTCCAACTGAAACAATTCGATGAAGACTAGACAGAAAAGTTTTAAAGAAACTCACAGTTATATCTTCTTCCCAAACCGGGGGGGGGGGGGGGGGGGGGAAGAAGATATAACTGTGAGTTTCTTTAAAACTTTTCTGTCTAGTCTTCATCGAATTGTTTCAGTTGGAAGACCTAAGTTTTGCATTTTGAGAAAATTCACGTTTCTTTCTAATTCAATGACTTGGATTTCTGCAACATTAGTCTGCTTTGTACTGACTTTGTTAAATGCTCTACTTTCCCCACCTCAAATAATTTGCTCTCAGAAATGCAATGATGTCCTCTGGGATCACCTAGAGAAGAGATACTGGAAATTTTCTGAACTTCCTCCTTTCGTTATAAAAACTCATTTCCAAAGAAAGACATTTGTTCTGATTCCTCCCACTTCACCTTTTTCCCTCTTCTTTTTTATTGTCTGTCAGTTTTTCGTTTTTTGGGTTTTTTCCCTGTTTTGTCATCTTTATGGGAAAGTGTCTGCATTTGTATAATAGTAAAAGTTCAAATGGATTTCTCAGGGGTGCGGTGGGTCTCTGGTCAATATTTCAGGCTATGTGAGAGAAGAAAAACCTTCTAGATGTGCTGGTCTCCTCATGCCAGATGAAGTGACCTTTCTCTGTAAAAGTCGAGGAAACACTGATGTAAGCAGGATGTGCGTCTGGATGGCCACGGCAACCACCAGCAGGAAGTGTCTCTGTTGTGCTAAGGGGTCTGTGTTCTGCTGGGTGTTGGCAACTAGACACAGTGCTGTGCTGGCACCTACTGCCCTCAGCGGGGGGTGGCTCCAGCACCCTCCTTGCTTTCTGAGTATTCGGTCCTCAGCCAAGTGGGAATTGAGGCTTTGATATTCCAGCAATGTGCTATCATCAAGAAGGTTGAGATATGCTCCCTTCCAACTGCCCGCAGGCCTGTCTGTCTTCCCCGTCTTCAGCCTGTTAGTCCTAGTGGGCTGGTACTGGGGTTCCCCGACAATTACGGTTCTGCATGTTTCCTTTTCATGAGGCAACTGGTTTCTCCCTTCAATTGATCCCAACTACACTGTATCTTGCAGACTTCTTTGACCACACGGAAATGGAATCCTTTTTATTTTCCTGATTTTTAGTACAGACAAAGACCTTTGCAAATTTTATATTTTGCTAATCTCAGGAGTAATGTGAGTGGGAGAGTGAGGCAGCTAGACAAGTGAGCTCCACGGGACACCTAAAATTACAACTGTATTATCTTCTCTAACAGCAATACTGACAAAGGTAGACAGCCTAAAAACAGCCATAAAGGGTAGACCACGTGGATTACAGTTCATCCATATAATGGAACTCTGCAAGTGACAAATATGATTTAGACTGTTTAATGATCTGGAAATATATTTATAAAAAACTGTCATGTGAAAAAAGTAAGCTGCCAAACAGTATGAGCTGAATTTTACATATAAAAAGAATAAATATGTGTAAAAAAAGACAGAAAGGACATAACTTAACAAGTTAAAAATGGTTATAACCAGGTGGTGGGACAGTGGATCATTTTAATTTTTTTAAAGTGCATATTTTTATTTTAAAATGTGGCCCTCTGTATGCTAGGGATTAAGTTGCTATTTTTTACAGAGACATGTCTTTAGATTAATAACACTGAAATGCAGAATGGATTGAGAGAGTTCATTTATTCCAACCCCTTAAATTTCAAAGATGAGATGTCAGGGCCACAGGTTGGTTGCCCCGAGTAAGAGGCAAGATCTGGAGTAGAGAGAATCCATTCTGACTCCTGCACTTAGGTTTCTTTTTATACCCTGCAATGGTCACACCATGGCCCCCTCTCTAAGGATGGCTGTCTGTAGATGGCCTGAAAACAACTGTAAACCCCCCATCTTCATAACCTCAGTGACCTTTGGAAACTTACATGCACTGATTCCTGCAAACATCTCAGCAAAGCGGGGATCTCTTTCCTGGGAGAAGATAGTATCTGCCTTCTCCACAGACTTCCCAGTCTCGTGAACACCAGCTGGTAGGTTGGGGACAGGGACCTGTTTGCACATTAAAACACAACAGCAACCCGTCTGAGGAAAAGAACACACATGTCCAGAAGTCACTAGTTCTCCCTCATCAGATGCCCCTTCCACTGTAATCACGGGCATTTCAGGCTGGAACATTTTAGAGGATGGAGAGCTCTTCTTTATGTCAAAGCCAAGAACAGCTGGGGTGGGAGTTGTGAACTAGAGGTCACATAAAGGACAACAGAGTCACACTGACTCCTTTCTTAGAGAGAGATAAATGAAAAGCAATCAACTTACTCCAAATATCAGGAAAAGGGAGCCTAAAGTTTAATTTAGCAAAAAGGCCAAATGCCAACACGTGCTGCAGTCTCTGTATGGCCAGCTGTCGGAGCAGCGAGCAGAGGAAGAGAGGGGAGGTGGACAAAAAGGGGGCACCATGGAGATGGGAGAAGGAGACAGACGGTGCAGGTAACATGGGAGACACGGAGCATGACCGCAAGAAAGGGACACAGACAAAGGCAGGGACATGGCTAGGAAGCCAGAGGACCGAAGAGGCTCAGAACCTACTTTTGCTGGCTTCTGAGCATTTAAGTACTAGAGTTTATTCCTACATGGCTTTTTGAAACATCCAGAGCCCTTTGAAATTTCCAGGGCTGGCTGACTATGGCTCAGGGGTCCTTGCCTGGTCTTCACATGCTCTGTACTCTTCATGGCACTGTTCTGCATGGAAGAGTCACCGTAGACCCCCAGGGGACCAAAACGCTCTTTGCACCATCGTCAGTGGACAGGACAATAGCACCTTTTGGACTGAGGGGCTCAAACTAAGGGCTAAATTTAGTCCCCAGCCCACTGGGTTGGAAACAGTTGGGAGACAGTTTTCCAGATTTTCACCTGAGATAAGTCGTATGATGACAAGCCATCTCTCTGGTGCACTTCCAACTCTGCCTGCTGTTGCTGAAGTTGCCTGTGAAACAAGTCCACAAAGAGAGTCACGAAGAGCAGAAGAGGTAGCAATAGGACCGTGCCAGAACTTTTGCCACACCCTGAAGTCCCAATGGGCAAAACCCAATGGATCTCTGAATTGTTTTCAATTTTTAGTTTATTTTTCATGCTCCAATCAAGACTCCAAGCTCTATATTTCAAGTTTAGGCTTTCATACTGAACTATTTAAGAATAAATTTTGATGTGTGACTTTATTTTATATAGGGCAAAAAGATATTACAGTAAAAAAGTATTTTTTTAAAGGTCAAATTCAGAAAGGCAGTTGAGTTTAAGACTGAATGAAGCAGTTGGCTTCAGCTAATGCTTACTTACAAACTGGTAGGAGTTTACATGATCTCATCCGATCCTCAAACTAAACTCTTATACTGGGTACTTTACGCCCATATTAAAATTAAGAAACTGGGGTTTACAGAGGTCAGGTGGTTGTCAAAGTTGGCCGACTAGAAGTGGTCAGGACAGAACAGAGCAAGGATCTGACCTAATGCTTCTGACCCCAAGGGGCCTGCTTCACTTGGGAAAGGAAAAGTCTTGTTAGAGGAAATGGCTGCTTTAAGTTGTAAACTATGGAAACTGGGCTGCTTTCAAGGGACTGTGAACCCTACAGCACAGAGCCTAAAAATGGGGCAGAATGACATGGTCTTCTTCAATTCTAAACACCAATAAGAATCACAGGCAAAAAGTTATTAGCTGTAATATGCAATTCAAATTCCTAAAAAAATTACTCCCCCCCCACCCCAGGCCTGTGAATCAATTTAAACGACTTGGGTAGAGAATTCAAGGAAAAATAAATAAACTAATCGACAAATATATATAATATATATGCATATATAATAATACATGTACATATAACATATAACACATATATGATAGATATAATAAGCAAGTTAGAGAAACATTTTCACTATTTTATTTTTAACATTCCAAATCAAGACTCCAAGCCCTGTATTTCAAGTTTAGCTGCTACACTCAACTATTGAAGAAATAATTTTGACTTATGACTTGATTTTCTACAGGGTGAAAAGATAAAATTAAAATAAAATGCTATTAAAATAATCAAAAATAAATGCAAATTAAAACAACCTTTGAAGTACGATTTTTCATCTAAGGTGGTAAAAACATGCTTAACATGGTGGCTTTATGTTGAAACTACGGTCACACTCTGTTGGGGAAGCGTGTGCAGACACACCTTTTTGGAAAGCAATACAGCAAGCCTCACTAGAAACTATGGACATGTTCACGCTCTTCTGGGTGGTCATCCTGCTGCTGGGGCTTGTACTAGGGACATTACTCAGCGGAAGGAAGGAATAGCTATCCACACAAAGTTGTCTGTAATAGGGGAGTGACTTTGTAAGCCATGTACATTAATTTTCTGAGTGACCACTGCGTAGCACTAACAGTAACCACAGTGAAGATCATCTAGAAACATGGAAGGAATGATAAGAGCGTGTCCAAGAGTTCCAGTTCAGCACAAAGTGTTACATACATTGTGATCATGGCCACAAACATTGTGTCCTATGTGGGTGACAAAATTTGAAATAGCCTCTGGCACGTGTGTGCTCCCTCCATAAGGAAGACCTCCTAGAAGAAACCCCAGTGAGAGCACCTGAAAAACTGTCTGTTTAGACTTAAGCCCAGATTAGTCATCCATTCAGTGAACTGCACTGAGACAAGTGAAATATCTATGCCAAGTCCCATGCTAGGCACTGGGGACAGAATGATGAGTCAGAACCCACAAGATCCCTGCCCTCATGGAGCTGACAGTCTCCAGGGAAGACAGAGAAGTAGCCCAGTGATTGCAGAGTGGCGAGTTAAGACCGTGATGCAGAAGAACGAGGTTCCACCCAAGCACACAGCCTGCCTCCTCATCTTCGTGTAAGAGCTCAGGGAAAAGGAAAAGGATGGAACCAGAAGCACGTGATTTCCCACCAGGCAGTCTCAGCCCCTGCTTATTACACCAGCAAAGTGGAGGCACTAAAAATACTTTTCAAAACAAATTGATATTTCAAAAATTAAAAAAAGAATCAATATAATCATCAATAGAAAAATCATAACTTTCTATATTTTCTTATGCTTACTTGATGGTTTTGCTTTATTTTACATTGATCTATATCTTGGGGGCACTATCATCTTTCATTTGCAGGGCCTCCAAAATCTGAATATAGGATTGACAGCCAGTACCTTGCCAACGTCTCTGCAATATTCCCATTGTACAGATAAAGAAACTGAGGCTCAGAGAGTTTAAATGATGTGCCCAGGCTGACACAGCTACAATATGGCACACATAGGATTCAAATCTAAGTCTCTCTGGCTGTAGACTTGGCACTCTTTCCTCTGTCCTGGGCTGCTGTCCCAGCCCAGGATAAATACTCGCAGTTGTAACAAGGACTGTTGTTCCACATCTCCCATTCCAGAGGCCTGGGCCCAACAAAGTAGCATCTTGAACCACAAGGAGGAGGAAAATCTGTTCCTTGGGTTTTACGTGGGATCGGAGCAGTGAACTCCCGCCATAGCAGAAATCTACGGACCTTCCTCCTCTCCAGGGCCCAATCTTCAACCCATAAACACTTTCCCAGGAAATAACCACTCCTATCTGTGGCTCAGCTGTGTCCAGCCCAAGCCCAAAGTCTTAGGGAGTGGGCAGGGCCACTGTGTGGGGTTGTACAGCTGTGCCCTGGGTGCCTGGCCGAGCAGTGAGTGGGGCACAAACCCAGCCCTCGCCCTGGCACGGGGCTGTGCTGCAGAGAGGAAGGCGAGTTGCTTCTGATTTGCAGAAAGGTGTGATAAGTTCCCATGGCATGAGGCTGGGGGTTTGCTCTCAGTCCTATTCCTCTTTGGGCTACTAAACCAGAGAAAGCTCCTTTCACTGAGAAGCAGAAAATAAGGTCTCAGGTGTGGCTGGCAAATCCCCAGGTCCTAACCTCACTTGCTCTGTGGTCCGGATGTCGGCCTCTCCATCCCACAACCCTTGGGTTTCCGCTTCCATAGCTGAGTGCGCATTGGAGGAAGTGCTGACCTGCAGGCCGCCCCGTCCTGAGAAGGGGCCTGCGGAGGTTTCTCAGCCATTTCACAGCCATGAGATAAAAATAAACCTCAGTGTGCTTGCAAATTCCAGAGAGGGAGAAAGCTGACCAACAGCAAGGGAGGGAAACGGGCTCCCACCGCAGCAAAGTGCTGCCCTCCATTAGCCGGAGATGAGGCTGATGACTAGAAACCCAACGCATGGAGCCTGGCTTCCTATCAGTGAGGTACAGGATGCTGGGCGGATGCTGTCAATTGCTCCTGATGCTCCCTGGACAGTGGTTTTTACTCAGCCTGAGTAAGCGGGAAAGGAGCCATTTAGGGGGGCATTCAGAGGCAGCTGTGATCGCGCCCCTAGGGGTAACTGGAGTCTGGCTGGGAGGCATCTGGGACTCAGCAGGCTCAGCTGACCAGAGGAAGGCTAATAATACCACCATGGATTGAGCGCTATCTGCATGCCTATCATGAAACACTCTGCATGTCTCTTAAGGGCTTGGAATTGATTTGATCAGGGGCAGGGAGTGGCATGGTCCCATGTGTGTTTTAGAGATGTTCCTTGGGCCATGTGGTAGGCTCACTGGGCCAGATGAAAGGCAGGGGGAGCTGATTCTTAGAACTGAAGGTCACTTGTGAGATGGCAAAGGCCTCATCTGGGGCATGGTAGAAGAGGCAGAGGAGGACACAGGCTAGAAAGACTTCCAGATAGAGCTGTGGGGCTCTGGTGTTGCACCAGGTTGTCTGTTGCAGGTGAGTGAAAGGGACCCAGGACAACTCCAGGTTTGGGGCTTGGTGACCACATGTTCCAGCCCCTTATGGGCTCTAAGCTCTGCAGAGACCAGGAATGCAACCCTTCTTTTGTACCTTCCCCTATTCTCTGCCTCCTGCTTACTTACCAAGCAGGTAAGTACCACAACCTTCACTAAATACACATGATAGTCGACTGGATCTGAGACTCAGACCCGACTCTGGGCATGGTGGGGCTCTGAGAACACACACATGCACACACTAGCACAACAAGCAGATGTGGTGATGAAAATCTATGACGATTTTGGAATGCTGCTGTCGCAGGAAAGGGGGCCAGGCCCAAGCAGATGCTAAGGGGTAACTTAGGATCACTCTCCCAAAGAGATGATGTGGAAAATAACATCATGAAAGAATAGCAGCTAGGTTGTGCAAATGCAAAAACACCAAAATGTCATATTCAGAAACAGCCCATAAAAGAGTATCGATCCCCAAACATCAAGACGGGCGCATGTTTCAAAGTTGTGCGACCAGCATGTTAAGTCAGTCTGTGTTTTTCTGGACTTCATTCTGCATTGACGTAGTAGGAAAAAATGCAGGGGTGCTAAAGAGGGCTTCTTTTCAGCAGCTTCGCACAAATGCTAAACATTAAACACTCATTTCTCCGGGAAGTTTCTTTTGGATGCTCTTGACTGAACACAACTGAGCTTGCAAAATTTTCTCCCAAATACAGAACATTTCAAGATCCTTTCCTAACAAGTCTGCCTACCGCTGGCAAAGCTCAGCCTTGCAAATTTAAAAAAGGACCAGACCATTCACAACCATGGTTATCACTGCCCTCTACCGTCCGTAGCAAACTTTTCCAACCATCTTTACCAACTGGGGACTTTTCCCGTCAGAAGACACCAGATTCAGGTTTCTGGTGTAACTCTGAGTCCCGACGGGACATTATAACGCCGTGACCTCAACTGGCTGCCAACAGCGATGGGTCTGAGGAAATACGCAGGTACTTCCATACAGAATGGTTTTTCGGTTTTGTCAGTGCTGCCTGACTTCCAGAAGAAGACAAAAGCCTAGCCGGGGCTGGTTTTAAGAGCAGGGTCTTTGCTCTTCTTCCAGGCACCCCACCCCCCAGCCCCCGCGGTGCTGTCCCCTGTGGAGCTCTCTGCAGGCCCTGGGCAAGCGTTCATTCTCTGCCTCCTCCGTTTCCACACTGTATTGTATCTGTCCCTCCCGTCTGCCCCTTCTCACGTTCTCCTTGTTATAGGTGCCCTAGTCTTAGCCTTCTGGGGACATGGGCTCCTCCCTGATGGCAGGAAACATAACGGAGCCCCCTTGGCCTGGCGCAGGCCCATGTCCTTTCATGGTATTTAGCGAATATCCACTACACTGAATGTAGTTGCAATAGGTGAGCAAGAGTTCTCCTCTTCACAGGCTTGTGCGGACCCCGGTCCCGGGATGGTCAGGGCTCCTTGTTACAGGAGCCCAAATCTTAGCCTTCCTGGAACATGTCCTTGTACAAATGTTGGAAGTGAATGAAGAATGATGAAAAAATGTAAAAATACCAAAAATCCAAAAAAGGGGAGCTTCAGTCAGTTCTTCTGCCCCAAATCTATCATACTCTGCTGGGCCCCCAGCCTGGGACCATGCTCCTTACTGCAGAGGGGATGGCCCAGACTCACTGTAGAAGTGGCTTCAATGATAGGTGGGACTGACGTTTCGGAGCAAGGCACAGGCTGTTCCCATGACACCCTAAGAGCTCAGGGAAGAGACAACCTCATCAACAGGTAACAGACAGCCTCAGAGCTCCTGGTGTGTGCAGACACCATGTACATGGCTGTGAAAATAATCAGGGAAAAGGGCACAGGAAAAGGTAAAAAAGAGGCAGAGAGGGGTGAAGGGAAGGGGGACGGGGTTGTATAAGGAGGCAGCTCTCACTAAGAACTGGTCGGTTTGTTGGCACCCCAAGGGGGGAGATTCTAGAACAGTGCCCATGATTCTGAACAGGTGGCGTGCTTGTCTGTTTGCAGGGCTTCCAGTGCAGGCAGCCTGAGCTGCTGGAGTGGGGCCATGACGGGAGGTATGAGCCGGGGGACAAAGCTACGACTTGAGTAGATGCTAAGCAGATCCGGGCTGGTGTTTTCCTCCTTCTTTCTCTCCTGGGCTCCCACTGCCCCGTCCCTGGCTC
Organism: Cynocephalus volans; assembly: GCF_027409185.1. Classification (NCBI taxonomy): domain Eukaryota; kingdom Metazoa; phylum Chordata; class Mammalia; order Dermoptera; family Cynocephalidae; genus Cynocephalus; species Cynocephalus volans. The sequence continues at coordinate 60,845,627 of NC_084462.1, forward strand.
CATTAGGCCGTTGGGCACACCCTGTCTGCCTGACTCTTGTGTCTCAAGCTTCCCTGTTTTCTTCAAGGCCCTAGGGAGGTGCCTCTCTGCTCCCCAAGTGAAGAACTCCCCTTCCCATGTTGGGGAAGTGGGAAAATAAAACACCCTCGGTTTGACCAACTTTACCAAGTTTGACTAGATAAACTCAGATATAGAAAGAAATTAATAACATTAGCTGTTTGCAAACCTGGATCTATGACTTGTTATATGTGTTCCCCCCATGTTTACAACCAGGAAAGTCTTGGCTAGAAGATGGAGGTAGAAAAAGAATCAGAACATTGAGTCAGCCAAAGGAGATGTCAAGAAAGAGGAGCTGGTTAAGCAGACAATTTGGGGAGGATGACCTGTGAGAGAGCGTTACTCTGTGGTATCACTGGAGGCTGCTGGAAGAGCAATTTTGACAGTGTAGGGGCAGGAGCCGGGATGCAAGGGGTCAGGAGGAGATGAATGGTGAAGGACACACCTGGCAGGGCTGGGGGTGTGCAGCGGGGGAGAGAAAGCTGTGGTGGCTGCAGTAGATTGGCACCCCGGGGGTTCTCCAACACCAGGAAGCCCTGTGCCTGGTTGCAGGCCTTGGGAAGGAGCCTGCAGACGGACAAGACAAGGAGCGAGAGCCATGGGAGACAGAGAATGTGCTGGGAGATAAAGAAAGTCGGGGGTTCAGCCCTGGCAGGAGGAGACCCCGCCCTTGCTAGGAGCCAGAAAGGGAGGGGAGGAGAGGACTGAGAGGGACACTGTCACGGACAGCAGGGGCTTCACGAGGAGGCCCTGGCTTCTCAGTCCACTGGAAGGCAAGGCGATCTGCCCAAGTAAAAAGCAGGCAGTGCACTTAGGGGATCAATCAAGATCTGGGGCTGCCTGCAAGAGCTGGTCCAAGAAATCGCGAAGCAGCTGTCACAGCTGGCAGAGTCGCTGCTGCTGCCAACATCAGCGATAGTGACTGCAGACCACTTTTACCTGTGCCTGCCCCACAGCACTTTGAACTGAAGGGAAGGGAGTGCCATGGGGTCATCACTCAGTTCTTTTGGTCTTATAAATTGGGCGGGAAATGAGAGGGAAGAGCGAGGGAGGGAAGCAGTGATGGAGACCCACAGTCCCCCCATTCTTGCTCCCGAGCCCCTGTTTCCAGCTGCAGGTAGAGCCTGCGGGGAGAAAAGAGCCCCAAAGTAAATTCACCAGCTCTGACCCCAGAAAGGGTATGTAGATGCCAGGAGAGGGAAAAGGCAGAGCACGTACTTGACGTTGGTGTTGGTGCAGATGATGTACTCAATCTCATCAGAATAGGGGTTCTGGAACGTGAAGCTGCTGGTGCGGATCAACACCCACTCGCGGTTCTTGGTGCGGAATCGATACATGACCGACAGTACTTGGCCTTTCAGCTTAACCACCTGAGAAAACATTTGGAGAAGGAAGTCAGCGGGAGGACGGATGGTGCCAGACGGCAGGGGGAGAGGCGGCAGCAGTGCGGTCGCTGGGGAGGCCGGCAGGACTTCAGAATGGGGGCATTGTAGCTAAAAAGACAAGGACAGGGAGAGCGAGCGGAAGAGCGAGGGTGGGCAGTGAAGCCGCAGGAAGCCCTCCGTCTACTTCCCCCTGAACCAGGGCACTGCCCTGGGGTCGTTCTGTCATCACTGTGAGAAACCAACTCGCCAACACCTGTTTTATATCAGGGCTTTTTATTTAGCTTTTACAAATCAGATCATAAAAGCTGTACAAGAGCTGTGTTTCTCTTTTTGCCTTGGCCACTAGGGTCCTCTGGGTTTGGTGCTAGTACCCCCTGAAGTTGCAATCTCATTCAGGTATGTAGATTCATTGTATTCATGGGCTTATTTCTTCATATCTCACCTTAAAAACTCTTATCCTCTGTTTAACACGGTAAAATGCATGAAATTTACTCTTTGGGAGGAGATGTGATAAAATGATAAATTTGTGTGAATTATTTACTTGTATGTCTCTCTGTATTACTACTTTTATATTGCAGTATGGTTTCCAACATACTTTCAAACGTATCACCTCAGGTCTATCTTCACAAGAGTCAGGTGAGGTGGGCTTTGCAATTTACAGATAACAATACTGAGGTTCAGAGAAATTAAATACATAGTCCTAGATCAGACACCTATGATGGAAAAGCTGAGGCAGGAGCCAAGATCTTCCTTCCAAATCACAAGCCTGCACAGCTCTCCCTGTTGCTCTGTGTAGACACACATACTCAGACACATGCAGCAACACAAAGACATGCACAGACACGTGTGTGGGTGAAGGGAGCATGCAGGTGCAGCTCCCGCAGCTGGAGACAACGTAAGAGACTGGGTATGTTAAGCCACTAGGACAAGATTAGGTGGGCAAGAGTTCTCCTCTCCACAGGCTTGTGCAGACCACAGATCCTGGGACTGGTCAGGGCTGGTAAATCTCTGGGCCCGTGGTAGTCGGGCTTGCCTGACCAAGAGATCACGGAGTGATTACAGAAAAGAATGGGGATCTGGTCCCGGGGGCCAAGAAGGCCTGACCCCCCTTTTCCTAACACTCACTGCACTTGTAGTTTATTCCCTATGGGATGTCTGTTGTCTCTACCAGAGTGTACATGGCATGGGGAGGGGGACATCCTGGTCACCCGAGTCTCCCCCTGCCTCCAGCCCAGTGCCCTGTAGGGAGCAGGTGCTCAGGCACATGGCCTGGGATGATGCAGCCAGGGTGACCATCCTCTTTTTGCACTGTCCCTGGGGAAGCCAGACAGATCCAAGCCTGAGGGTGGCAGACAGGGTTCCCTGGTGGGGAACCCCTGAGGCTGGGAGGCCTTCCCTGACCCATGCAAGGAGGCAGAACTGTGGGGTAAGGTAAGGCTGGCACACTCAGAGGATGCTGTCTGACAGCAAGTCTGCAGCCCCAGCTGGAATCTGGCTCTTTCCTGATAGGAGCCAGAGGTCAAGGCCATGTGTCCCTCAGGTCAGCATTCTGAGGGCCTCCCATGGGGACTGCTCTGTGTCTTTACCAAATGCAGGGGAAATAGGCAGCCACTCTGCATGTTTTGAGACCCACATCCTCTGCACTCAAAAGGAGTGCCTGGAGGGGGTCTTTTGTGTTTCTTCTAACTGGAATGCCTCAGATGGTGTGAAATTTTTTAACCCCATGTAACAAACACATGGAAGACACTGCCTGTGTGCAAAGCTTGGCCCTAGGAGCTATGGACAGAGAACAGAAGAAGGGAGCCGACAGTTCTGCAGACTCCCAGGGGATGAGTGATAGGCTAAGCATTTTGTGTATCTGGAAAGTGAGCCTCAAGGGAGACAAATACCCTGCCCAAGGCCTCAGGACCAAGGAGTGGCAGAAGAAGGACCGGATCCTAGATCTACCCAACCCCAATGCCCCTTTCACGAATCTTTATTGCCAAGGCAGAATCTCTGTCCTCAAAGAGCTTTTCACCCAGCAGGGGCAGGACAGACGTGTAGATAATTGTATCCAGAGACAGAACGCTAAACACCACTACACAAATGAAAGATCAAGCACCATGGGGTTACCAAGAGAACAAGGAGAGACAGACTGCAGTGAGGATCCAGAAAGGCTCCTGGAGGGAGCTGGGGTTTGGAGCACAGTGGGAGGGTGGGTGAAATGTTGGCAAGTGACATTGGCTGGGGGGCAGGGGAGGTGCTCTCCTGGCAGAAAGAACAGCAGGAGCAAATCTTGTGTCTGGGAATCTGAGATGCAATGGGGGACTGGACTGTGCATGTAAAGCAGTGTGGGGAACCCGGTCCAGGCCTTGAGACCAGAGTCATGCCTCTGACTGTGCTTAATTCAGATGCAATGCTAGTTACATGAAACTGCAAATACTGAACATAAACCCCAGCTTAGCCTGGCTCTTCATGAAAACAGTCCTCTTCATCATCATCTTCTTCATCATCATCATCATCATCATCATCATCATCATCATCATCATCATCACAGAAGGTGTCAGAGGAGAAAGGAGAAGGAAAGGATGGGAGCCTGCTTTAAATTCCACTGGGTTCAGCTCTTACATCTGACTTCCAGGTAAACTGTGATCCAGAGAGAGAATCCAAAAGTAGATGCAAGATTCCCAGCCCCCAGGCTGGCATGCTTTCACTGCACCAAACTCAAATTCCTTGCAAACTTGATCGTGTTCTAAGGGTCTCCTGTCTGAGCTATTCAAATGCTTTTGTTTAAATCCAGAGTTCAAGAGCTGGCTCTTAGCCGACATAGCTGCCTGCCTCTGTGCTTTTGCAAGATTAAGCTGCTTCCCTTTATCATTATCTGTCCCCCACCTCAGCTGCCAGTGGCTGGAGCCCAAAGAACACACACAAGGGTCCAAGATCTGGCGTGTTCCAGAGTATCTCTGCAGCTACATGGCTGCTGCCCACTGAGCCTGGGGCCAGGCTGGGGCTGGGCTGCCGGCCCGTGGGTGTTGCTACCTTGGCTTCCCCTCCCGCCCAAGGAATGAGGTGGCTGCTCACAGAGCAAGAGTTACCAAAGCTGGACACCGGGATGAGATCAGATGTTAAATTTCTTCTTTTTCTTTTCAAAACCAACAAGGTTCTAATAGCATCAGGAGTTTAAAGTCTCAGATGTGCTGTCAGAAGGGAGGCAGACCTGTGCTCCAGCTCTGGCTCTGTTACTGACTTGCTGTGTGACCCAGGGCAGGCAACTGAACCTCAGTGTCTACTGTGAAAAAGTGGGGATGACAACACTTGCTGTGCAGGGTTGAGGATGACATAGGGTATGAAAAAGGGTCTGGCTCATTACTGGGCACAGAATGGAGGTCCCATCACTGTTAGAGCTTCATTACCATAGAGCTGGAAAAACGAAGCCACGCCAACCCAAACCTAACTATGCCAGACTATGCGAAGTTTATCATCATTTCCACATATTTAGCAAACATATGGCATAAAATGACGTATTCTTGTAATGTTTAACCATTCTAATTTCACGTCTTTCCAAAACAAAGCCACCTGCTATGGGTTCTGATCCATTTAAACTGCTTTATTAAAAGCCACTCTTATGCCGGACTCTACACGTGATGGTGGAGAAGATGATGAAAAACACAGATGTGGGGTCTGCTTGCAGGAAGGTTAGGTTTTAGTGGAGAAGATAGAAAATAATAATAATGATAAGCAAGCCAATGGACAAACAAATAAAGCTGGGGTAGTTGTTGTAGAGGAAAAACAGGGGCTGAGAAGGAGTTTGAGGGCTTTTAGCTAGGGAAGTCCTTGATGGCATCTCTGAGATGACATGAGTTGAAACCTAAAAAATAAGAAGACATCAGTCTCATAAAGAGTGAGGGAAAAGCATTCCAGTCAGGGGAACAACACATACAAAGGCCCTGAGGTAGGAAAAAGCATGTTCAAGAAACCAAAAGGCCAGTGTGACTGGAGAGCAGGATCCAAATGAGGATGGGATAGGACGAGGTTCACACACAGCATGAAGCTACAGTAAGGAGCTTGGATTGGATTCTAGAGGCCCTGAAAAGCCGCTGGCAGGTTTTAAGTAAAGACATGGCAAAACCTAATTTATGTTTTCAGAATGACTTGGAGTGGGGTGAGAAAAAATGCAGAAAAACCAGAAAGAAAGTTATTGTAGTAGTCAAAATGGGAGATGGGGGTGGCCTGGCCAAGGTGGGTGGGGGCGAAGAAAGAGAGGAAGGATGGATTGTGGATGTCTTTGGTGGAATCACAGGAGGACTTGCTGAGGCTGGATGCACAGAGTGAGATTAAGGGAAGAGTGAAGGAGTTTCTGGCCTGAGAGAGTGGGTGGACGGTGGTGTGAGGGAGACGGGGCTGTGAGAGGAGAATCAAGCATTCTGCGTTAGGGTTATTGGGCACGCAAGTGGAGGTGTGGAGTAGGTGCCTGGCTATATGCAGGTGCGGAGCTGGATGGACAGTCTGGGCTGGGGCTGTCTAATGGACACTAGAGAGAGAAAAGAACAGAAGGCAGATGAAGGACAGAGCCCTGGGGCATCACAGCTTATGGAAGAAGGCACTTTTAAATGACTGAGGAGGGAATTTAAATTCCTTAGCATGGTATATGAGGTTTTCCATAATTTGGTCTCACCAAGCTCATTTTTTACCACTGCCCACCTCCTCCTTACAAGTCGGCTGGTGTCACTCCAGCCCCAAGGAACTGTTTATGCCTCTCCCAATAGGCCATATTCTTTTGCATCCCTGATGCTGCCCCTCGGTCTGGAATGTTCTCTCATTTCTTCTGTGCTCACCCTTTAAGATCCATCCCAATTGTTCCCTCCCCTGGGAGACGTTCCTGCCTCTTCCCCACAGATTTGGCCTCTCCATCCTCTGTTCTCTGCAACATTTTCTGCATGATCCTTAGAGCTCTTCTGTTACAGTGATTCCTTCCTCCACTAGACTGTGAGCTCCTACCCTGACTGATGTCTCAGGTAGAATTTTATAGCCTGCTTGGCACACAGTAGGACTGCTGTCCTGCCAGCCACAGTCACATGTACCCAGGCTATGTATTGGCTGTAAGCAGGTGTCGGCAGTACCTGCTGGAAGCTCTCACGCAGATGGCTCTGATCCTCAGGGTGGCAGAATTCCAAAATGTCCTTTCCCAGAAGATCCTAAATAAAAGAGAAAATGATAATCCCAAATTTAATAATCCCAAATTCCATTTCTAATTATTTATATACTCACTGTTAGATAACAGTGTTCAATTACATCTCTTTCAGCCCATCTCCTTTAGCCTGCCCCACAACAGATTAAAAAAACATGGATGCAAATTTTCCCTGGGAGCCACCATGGAGCTGGCTTCCTGGTATCCATCCTAAGTTCCTTTGGCATGCTCAATACCAATTTCTAAGGCATTAGATAAGCAGCTTCAGAATGCAATTTTATTTTTTGTTTGCCTTGGAGAGGCAAACTGTAATAAACATATTTTAATAAACATAAAAAGAGAGCAAAATGATAGCACAAGGACAGATGTGTTGCCTATGAAAACTGAAATTGTTTAAATGTGGAAACTGTAGCTCTCTTGTGGCTGCAGAAATGAGGTTACCATAAAGTAACTGTACTTGTTAAAAGCCTGTTTAATTACTAGTCTATGTTTTATTCAAAGGACCTAATATTAACCCAAAACAAAAGTGTTTTTCACAACAAAACAGACCAAAGAAGATAAACTGTCAAAAACCAACTTCATTTGTATCATAAGAAAGTGGTCCAGTTGGAAGTGCCTTAAACAGCAAAAGACTTAAACGAACTCATTGGTCAGAACCCAAATTAGCAAAGGACCTAAGTGTGAGCTGACTATGACAATGGAGGGGAAGTCTCATCTGCATGCCAAGAAGCATCCAGATGCTCATGGAAGGTGCCAGTGGATGAATGGATTTGGCTGGAAATATATTGCCTGAGAAGCAATGGTGAATTTAAAAACAAACCAACTTTCCTCTTTATTCTGTCCAAGAATCTGAAAGTTTGCATGAATCTAGAGATGCAGAATTATGTGAAGGGTTCCAATATTCCCGGTTTCAAATGTTTCTAGTTCTAAAATATACATGTAATTAAAATACATATTCATGTCAACATATGCCAAACTTTGTTCTTCAGAACAGAGATCTCTTTCAACTTTTTAAAAAAAATGCTTTTATTTTGAAAGAAATTTAAATGTATAGAAAAGTTGCAAGGATAGTACAGTAAACAATTATATATTCTTCACACAGACTCAATGATTGCCAGTATTTTGCCATATTTGCATTTTCTTTCTTCATATATATACACATGAATACTACACACATATGCATATATATATTAACAATTTCTTGCTGAACCATTTAAAAGTAAGTTGCAGACACCTTGACACTTCTCCCCAAAGTATCTTAGCATGTATCTCATGGAAATATGTTATCTTACAAAACACAACATACCATGCTGTACTCAAGAGAATCAATAGTTATTTGATAAAATCACCCAATATTTGCATATTAACATTTCAGTGGTCTCACAAATGTCTTTTCTAGTTATATGTTTTCAGGCTCAGGACACAGTTAAAGCTCTCACTTTGCATATTGTTGTTTTATCTCTTTGGTTTATCTTAATTTGGGACAACCACTCCTGCCTTTTTGTGTTTCTCATGACACTGACTTTTTTATTTTTTAGCACAGTCCTTTTTTTTTCAGCAGCTGGCCAGTGTGGGGATCTGCACTATTGATCTTGATCTTGGTGTTATCAACACTGAACACCACGCTCTAACCAACTGAGCTAACCTAACTGGCCAGCCGTAGAACAAAAACCTGAAAATGTTACCCCTGTAAAAAGGGTTTCCAAACACAGCTGAGAAACAAGAGGCTAGGCAGAATTAAGTGGGTATCTTTACAAGACTTTGTAGAGTCTTTCACTTAATAAGCTTTGTAATAAAAATTAATTTATCAGAGAGCTCCTTTTTAGCAGACCATCTTAACTCTAGTTTGTGAAAAATCAGCTAGAGAAAAGAAAGGCCAGGGCAAAGAATGAAAAGTTAATTTTAAGAGGAGGAGTTGTTTGCCATGTCCTTCCTTGCTTTGGGAGGATACCACTCCCACCAGGCAGGGCACATGGATCCTTATTCTGCTTCCCTACACTGTCATGGTGTGGTATCTTGAACAAATGAGACAAGTATGTTTTAAGGAAAGTTCAATCTCTAGGCAACTGCCATGAGCTCAAAACTATTTACTGACCTGGGGTTGGTAGCCAATCACACTGATACATCTTGGATCCACAAATGTGATGATTCCATCAGGGTTATGCCGGGATAAAAACTCTGTGGGCACCGACATCCCATTCATGTCCATGCACACGGGAGAGCTGGTCACCTTGAATGGGGAAAATCCTGGTGAGGTGGTGTTGACAGAGACGGTAGGAATAATCCATGTCGATTTAATTTCGCACATCCTTCCATGAGATTAGTACAATGAGTCTAAAGTATTCAGTATCCCCCACCATGTCTCTAACTGTAACCGTGGGGCACTTTCTTTATTTCAGGGCTTCAGTTTCCTTACCAGCCAATAGGAATAACGAAACCTATAATCTCACAGGGTGATTGTGAGGTTCAAAAGAGACACTGCATGTTAAACCTCAGCACAAGGCCTGGCACGTAGTTGGTGCTCAAAAAATGTTAACACTCTTCCCTTCTCCTGCCTTCCCTTTATTAAGGATGGCAAGTGGGCCTAAGGAACTGGATAAAATTAGTGGAAAGTATACATTTGTGGACCAAATTTACCCAAATATTCTTTCTTCACCTATCTGCGAGGAGGACCCAGTGCTTTTATATGTGAATGAAACTGCTTATTCGTTTGTCTGAAAATGGTCAGACCTAGGAAAGCAGGGACATGAAAGATGAATGTCCTCTGAACATGTCTATCATGTCTCCCCTCACCAGTATGGAGAAGACCCTCTGTCACCGGAGAACAAACAGTCCAGTTGATTGAGTGGTTATGGCGTGCCAGGCATTGTGCATATTTAATTTTCACAAGACAAAAAGGACCCATCTCCCACCCTTGAGGAGCTTGCAGGGAACGAGCAGGTGCTCAGCTGACTGTACTGAAACAGACAGTGAGAGAATGACAGTGGGGAGGACTCAGTGCTGTGAGAGCAGGGAGGAGTGATGATGAATTTGGACTGAGGAGACTGGGAAGTCATTTTATCTGGGTCTTGAAGGGTGAGTAGGTAGGAAGCACACAGGAAGAGAAGGAATTCTGAAAGAAGAACAGGGAAATACAAGACAGAAGAAACAGACCACGAACACCCACAGGGGTGGGGAAGTGCGCGGTGGGTTTACGGAAAGGACAACCATGTGGTCTGGGAATAGGATGTGGTGAGAAGGGAAGGAGATGCGATTGTAACGATGAGTTTACACGTTATCCTGTAGACCCTGGGGAAGCATTCAAGGTGTGATGTGAGCAGAACTCGACTTTGCATAACTGGCACAAGCACGGGGGGGGGGGGGGGTTGGACCAGTGCAACCCCTCAATGCAGCCAGAATTCTGTTGCTTATAGTTCACAGTCCCCTTGTCTTCTCCTAGATTTGACCTTAGCCTTGTCCCACAGAGGGAGACACAGAACCCACCAACTACTGAGTTCATGAAAGATCAGAACAGGCATCCACAACTATAGTCTCTTGCTCTTTCCAACAATAATCCCTGATCTGAGATTAAAAAGGCTATGAGTTTTTACCTGGAGTCTCCCGATTGCCACAAGGCAATATTTACTGCCTTGTCCTACATCAGCATCTTCTTCAGGTATAGTCATTCCTGAAATGGGAAGAGCCAGTCATCAACAACATGCCCAAGATGAATGGAAAAGGTGGGAAAATGTCCATGATTTTACTTATGCAATCAAAAACACAGATCCACTGTTGGCCGGTCAGTGTTGGGAAGCAAGCCAATGAATTAACTAGCCCCTCACTCATTTGCTGCTCCTCTCTGTACCTGGTGTCTTTTGGTAATTTCATGGTACATTATCATCCACATCTGTAGGAGATGCAAAGGAAATTAAGGAAGGTGAAAAGGAAATAATTCACCTATACATTTGCACAAGTTGGCCAAAACATTTAGTTAGGAAAGAAATTTCAGTAAGAAGCCTATATGGGTCTTTCAGGGTATGTAAATATTTCACTTATCTGTTGACAAAGAATCAAACCAAGACCATCAGAAACAAAAGGAAAAACAAAAATAAGCAAATAAAACCCGCCAAAGCAGAAGTTACTCACTTGCCAAGCAAGAGAACACAATCAGTGTTTCCCTGTTGTGGGGACATTCAGGGGTTTTCAAGGGCTAGGAAGGAGAAATTGGTGATGGTTATGCCAATTAAGCTCTGAAAACCAGTACTCCAAATAGGAAGGAATTGGTTAAAATAACCCTAATTGTTCATTAGTCAGAAAAAAGTCTTCTGTTTGGCCCAGTAAGGGTATGGCATCCGGGGTCCCTCCAGGTGCAAGCTTCTTGAATATCTGTAGCTGGTTAGAACTGTTGTAGTGAAAACAAGCTTTCTGTTTTGATTCCTCCTGGGCAAGTGCTGTTAAGCAGAAAATTTCCTTTTACACTGCATAACACTTAACATAAATACTTCCACACTAAGTCAGACTGGAGGTTCACAGGGATAGAGTCACACAAGAACAGTGGCAACCCATCACTGTAGACTTTGAAGGGCTTTTAGATAGAGCATCACTGTGGTCCTAAGAGCCAGAGAAATGTCACTCCTTCCTCATCCCCACTACACCCTCCCCTCTTCTTTCCATTTCTGCCCCATCCACCTCCAGTAGGAAACCAATCCCTTTAGTTTCTGGTTTATCCTTGCTGAATTTCTTTTGCACACACAAGATACATGTGTATTTTCCTATATCCTTTTCTTTGTTCTATGAAGAGCAATGTACTGTAGATACTCTTTTGGGCTTTGCTTATTGCACTTAACAGTATGTCCTGCAATTCACTCCATATTCATTCATAGAACTCTTCCTCAATTCTCTTTTAGAACTGCATAGCGCCTCATTGCGTCAACGTGCCATGGTTTATTCAACCACTCTTGCATGTGTGAACATTTAGGTGTTTCCAATATTTCGCAATTAGAAACAATGTTGCAATAATAACCTTGTGCATATGTATTCTCCTATCATTGGTGGTGTATCTTCAGGGCAGATTCCTAGACGTGGGATTGCTGGGTCAAAAAGTAAGCACATGTGTGGTTTTGTTCTGCCAAATTTCCCTCCAGAAGGGTTGCACCAATTTGTGTTCCCACAGCAACGTATGGGAGGCCTGTTTCCCCACAGTCTTGGCCAACAGCATGTGTTGTCACATTATTTAATTTTTGTCAGTCTGGCAGGTGACAAATGATATTTTAATGTTGTCTCTATTTTCATTTCTCTAATTATGAGCGAGTTTGAACATTATTTTATATGTTTGAGGATCATTTTTACATCTTGTGTTTCAGCGAATTGTCTGCTCATATCTCTTCCCCAGTTTTCTATTGGGATTTTGGTCTTTTGACTCAATTTTAAAGAGTTCTCTCTATATTAGGGATATTAAGCCTTTGTGGTCTATGTTGTATGTTCTTCCAGGTGGTTCCATCTTTTGGCTTTGCTTACGGTGATTTAAATTTTTAAAAATTTTTATGTAGTGACATTCATCAGCCTTTTATTTTATTACCTCTGGGGTCTGTCATAGTTAGAAAGCCATTTCCCACACAAAGGTTAAAGAGAAATTCACCCTTGTTTTCCTCTGCTACTTTTATGGTTTCATTTTTTACATTTAGATCCCTGACCTATTCAGAGTTATTCTTGTGTAGGGTGTGAGATATGAATCTAATTTAATCTTTTTCTAAATGACTATCCAGTTGCCCCACAAACATTTATTTAAAATGCTGTGATTTGAGATGTCACCTTTATCAAATGATAAAGTCCTAATTTTGATCTTTCTCTTCTCTTCCACTGGCCAACTGCCTATGCACCAGTACCACACCATTTTAATTACAGAGGCTTTATTGTATGTTTTAATGTCTAGCAGGACTCTTCCTCTCTTGTAGGTTTTTTATTTTCAGCATTTTCTTGACTATCTTAAAGGTTTGTTTTCCCACACAAACTTTAGTATTAACTTGTCTAACTCCATAAAATAGTTTGATAATATTTTTATTAGGGTTGCATTGAATTTGTAAATTGACTTCAGGAGAACTGACATGTATATAATGTCTAGTTGTCCTGACCAAGAACAAGGGTTGCTTTCCCATTTGTTTAGCTTACTTTTGTGTTTTTCAGGTGTGTTATAAAATTTTCCTCATATATACTTGTACTTTTAATACTTATTAAAATTATTCTTAAAGGGCTGGCCGGTTAGCTCAGTTGATTAGAGCATGGTGGTGCTGATAACTCCAAGGTCTAGGGTTCGATCCCTATACAGGCCAGACACACACACACACACAAAAATTATTCTTAAGTATTTCATCTTCTTTGTTGCTACTGTAAATGGGGTTTTCTCTACTACTATACCCTCTGTTTATCATTTATGTATGTGAAGGCTATTGATTTTTGTATAGTAACATTGTATAGTGATACTTCACTGAATTATTGTTTCAGTTAGTTTTATCATTAATTTGCAATCTGAAAACAGAGACAGTTTTCCTTCTTTTTCACATACTTTTTGCCTCTGATTTCTCTTAATTGTATGGATTAATATCTCTATTACAATATTGAATAGCAGTAGAGTTAGTGGGCATTCTTACCTTGTTTCTGTCTTAGTGCAAATATCTCAAGGGTTCCTTCACTAAATAAGATACCATCTTTTGGACTAACATATAACACACACACATAAATCATGTTAAGAAATTATCCTTCAATTATTGTTTAGCATTTTTGCAAATCTCTTTAGTGCCTACTTAATATTGGACAGCTACATTCTAATACCTGCTGTACTTAATCTGTTACAATATGTTGTTTTAGCTGACGCGTATGCAAAAATATGGCCTCACATATTTCTTCAAAAGAAAAGGGAGAAGCTTTTCAGAATATTGTGAATATTCTTCTTTAGCATTTTTCCAAATCTTCACAAGTGGTAGTCGACTTAAAGGTTTATTGCAATATAAAATCCAAAACTATATCAATGAATTTTTCATCCCATCATATTAAAATAGATTGGTCTGTCTAACACTTTGGATGAATCTTTTACTCATAGATGATTTTATACCTCATGTATTGATCATTTGCAAAATATTTGTTCACAGTATCATACAGATCTTCTAAATGTTGACACACTACATTACACAATATGAAAAAAATCATCCTTGTTAATAACACCAGGTATCTCATCAGAAACATCTCTACATACTGGTCAAGATTACGGTGGTGGATACAAACTTCCCAAAATTCAAATTTTCATTAGAAAACTCTGAATAGCTATAGTCTGTTTGATAGTCATTCTTTCTAATGAAAATAGTGTTTAATAAAAAAAGCAGCTAGTTCAGCTCATAACCCAAACAACTGCAGAAAACACAATCACTGTGCTTTGGTACACGGCAGGAGTTGCTTTATGCATGCTTCCCATTTCAGGGTTTAATACAATTCATAATTTTTACTGTCTCTTCAAGGACATTCTTAAGTAAATCCAGCATTTAAAGTTTTTTTTTTTTTAATTGCAAGTAGGTAGTGATAAAGAATACAATGACTATGAAGACAGTTTGGTAACACTGCCTTGATTCATTCTACAGCTCCAGCAATTTTTACCCACCTATTTCCAGCAAGTTTTTACACCAGCAAGTTTTTACTCCATCAGTGCAAATGCCGACATGGCGAACAAAGCAATTAACATCTTAGTGTTGTTATGAAAATAGTTTTAACTTCACGTGTTTCTGAAACCATCTCAGGGATTCCAAGGCCAACAAAACACACTCAGAACTGCTGTTTTATGTGTGGCCGTTCCCCAGAGTTAAGTCTTCCACCTGCATCTATTTTTAATCCTTTTCCCACTGCCTCTAACCATACATTAATGAAACCCAACACTATGTTTCTAGTCTAGATTTTCCTCTGCAGTTCCAGACCCTGACTCCACTTGCCTGCTAAAAATATCTACCTCAGTCTCACAGGTCCTTCAAACTCAATCATGCCCAAATCTTCCTACCAAAACCCATTCCTTTTTCTACTCGCCTGTGGAAAAGACTGCTAGTGACCTACCTCATATATGTTCTCTCCATATTCCATGCTAAAAGAACCCTGATTTATTCAGTGGCAATGTGCCTACTGTGTTAGAGTTAGAGGTGGCCAAGTGACACAGCTGTGGCCTGACAGATGTATGCAGAAGTCACCAAGTGGGGCTTTCAGGAATGTTCCTTCTCTTGCACGTGACACGCAGACATGATGGAAGAGTTCCAGCAGCCATCAGGAAAGCCAGGGCCACACAATAAAGATGGTGGAGTAGAAAGCCAGGGTGATGAGTCCCTAGTTATGTCACAGTCACTGTACTAACTCTGGACTGCCTACCTACCCTTGGAATTTCTGTCTGAGAGGAAAACACATAAAATTAATTTGTTTATAGACTGATATTTGAGTTTTCTGTTAGACGCAGCAAAACTCAATCACTTACTGGTATACATTCCAGCTCCTACTAGAAGCATCACAATCAATACTTGTGGTAGCATCTGTCACTTATTTCAGTTGACCAGCAGCCAAATCCATGTCCTATTTGGAAAGGATCTCCCTTTGTGAAGGATTTTGGTGGAAGACCATATCCCAGCTTCTAGTCTGGAAATCAAACAAGCCAGATTTTACCTCTTTCCAACCTTCCAGGAGGAAGAGATGGTTAGAATTCATCAGCAGAGCAGAGCTCAGTGTCTTGGCCAGGCTGTTGCTAGCGATAAATAGTCTCTGGGCTCCGTGCTCCTTTGGCCTGCTGAAGTTACCTAGGTTTCTGTTCATTTTCCAGCTCTGGTCCCCTAACCTCTGACTGATTGATCTGATTGATATGAGTCATGAACATCTATCCTACAGTTCTATTTTGCTTACGTCTCTAGGCTGTTTTCTGTTCTGTACTAGTGACTCACTATCTCAGGTTAGAACGTCAGCATCCTCCTCCTCCCTTCCTTCTCAGCATTTACGTGTTCATGGTCACCAAACCTGGCTGCTTCAACTTTACAACGTCTCTCTAATCCATCTGCTCCTCTCCATCCTGTTATTCATATCTCCACTGGAAGCTGGCTGTGCCATGCTTCTGCAGGAAATGAACAGAACTTCCTGTTGCCTCCACAATGAAGTCAAAAGTCTTCAGCACAGCACATGTGGCTCTTCATGACACTCAACCATGCCAAATTACCTACAGTTCCTCCAAACACCGAATGCCAGTCAGGACTCACATAAGCAGCACACAGGGCCTTTATCAACGTTCAGTTTCCTGCTCCTCAGGAATTTAAATAACCATTTTTTCAGGGGAACCAGCTGATTCTAGAATGTTGAGCCTGGCTGGGCAGCAGCACGCACAGCTGACAAGAGCTGGCTCTGAAAGCATGGAACTGACAGCAGGACGGCTAAGCAATAAGGAAGAAGGTATTCTCCTGCCAGTAGGTGGACAAGGGTACTGCTCCCAGGTCTGAGATGGAAGAAGATGGCATTCCACATAGCAATGGCATTTCAGGGTAGGAAGTGCCCTTAGAGGACACTGAGTCCAAGCCCCCTGTGATGCTTGAATCCCATGGTCATTCGTTTCTGCTTGAAATGGTGGTGGGGTGGTCACTATATCCCCAAACAACTCAGTCTATTGTCTCCTTGAAGATTTCATCTGTTGTTCTCAGACTTGCCTTGGGGTCACACACTCTTCTGCTGCCTAGTCCTTCAGACAAGCAAAGAGTCTAATTGTGTTCCTGAGTCTTTTCCTTTCTAGGCCAAACATCTTTGTGTCATTTAAGCTGTTCTTCCTACAAAAATGGTTGAAGTCTCCTTATATCCCTGTCACTTTTATGCATATGTTTCAAATTGCCTGAATTCCCCTAAAATGTAGTGCTCACAATACATTAGGTGTGATCCTTACAGAGGCCATTCACTTCCTCTGTTCTGCAGACTAGGGAGTCTGGCTTACCGGCACCAAAGGAAGTGCATTCGGAAGCAAGGTGTGCATTATGCTGGCAGCTCTCTATAACCACAGTGCCTCTTACTTAGCTTTTTTTTTTTTTTTAAATCACAGTGGAATTATTCTTCTAGCCAAGATAAAATAACAGAGATCAGATTTACTTTCTTGTCAGAAACAACCTTAAGAAAAATAAAATCGAAATACAAGAAACAATGGTTTAAAGACACTAGATATCAGGCAGTGAAGAACAGCAACCCCCGAGAGATGGGGAACAAGTAAGATAAGCCCTATGACTGCCCCAACTCTTAAGAGAGTTTCCAATCCAACAATTTAAATTTCACAATGCCTGGCAGCAAATTAAAAATTACTGGGTATGCAATAAAGTAGGAACATGCAACCCATGAGGAAAAAAAAAAAAAAATCAACCAGCTAAAACCTGACTCAGAACTGACAGATTTTTAGACTTGAAAATAAACACATTAAAGCCATTATTATAACTGTATTCCATATATTCATACAGTTAAAGGGAGCCATGGAAGACACACAAAGAACTAAATCAAACTTTTAGAGATGAAAACTACAATGTCTGAGGTAATAATGGACTAGATGGTATTAAGGCATATTAGACATGGCAGAAGAAAAGATTAGTGTACTTGAAGACATAGCAATAAAAGTAATCTAAAATAAAAAACATAGGCTGAGTAAAGCAGATTGCCTACAACATAAACAAAGAAACAAACAAATAAATAAATAAAATAAAAAACAGAGTTATGGGAAACTTCAAGTGGTCTAATATATGTGCAGTTGGAGTCTCTGAAGGAGGAGAGAAGGGGAACAGAAAAAATATTTGAAGAAATAATGGCTGCATAATTTCTGAATTTGATACAAAGTATAAATCTTTGATACAAAATAAAAAGTGAAAAGATACCACATTTTGATGTGGGATGCCATCAGCTTGAGGTGAGTCTGAACTCATACAGAACTGTCCACTGCAGCTGTGGCTGACATCAGAGTTGGGTCACGTGGACGTGGGGTGGGCAGCAGAGGCTCCTGTTAAAGTGATCCAATCTCTCTGACCCTCCGTTACCTTACATAAGAAACAGTATGAGAACGCTCACCTCATGGGTGCTGCGAGGACTGAATGAGAAGATGCGTGGGGAGCACCCAGCCTGAGGTCTGAACGTTAAGTGTCCTTCTCACTTCTCCGACCTCACTTCCCAATTGCTGATAAACAGGTATATTTGTGGACTATATATGAAGGCAGAGGACACAAATGTACTTTTGCCATACTCAGGGATCAGGATGCAATACCATAGGCCAGAAATGGAAGCAGAGAGGGCAGCTTGAAGAATTCTAACCCAGCTGACACAAAGAAAACCATGCTTTTCTCAGTTCTGTCCTTTGGAGGGATCTTTCAGTATTAAGCTCTCACTAGCTAAAACTTGAGACCGTTTACCTAGAGATATCCCAATCCAGTTTGTTAATTCTTCATCCAACAAGTATTGATTGAGAACTTTTGCAGATTTTAAAAAATACCCACAAATTCTCTTTATACTCCTTCCATCGAGTTGAAGTAGATTCCCTTGTGACTAGTTTGAGTAATAAAATACAGTGACAGTGATACTATGTGACTTCTAGATAAGTGGCTACAGACATTGTGGAGCAGAAACAAGCCATCCTTACTCACCCTGTCTGAATTACTAACCCACAGAGTCTGAGAGTACAATAACATGGTGGTGGTCTTATGCCAATCAATACAATAAAATAAATCCCAATTAGAAGGTGCATCAGTCTAGAAATTCAGAGGAAGAGACTTTATGGGGGCCCTGAGACACCAGTCCTTTAAGCATATAAATGGGTTCTTTTGTAAGAATGTATTTTAATCAGCCATTCTAACAAGTAGAATAGTGTTTTAAAAAATTACTTGGCTTTGCAGAAATGTAGTGGAAGAGTTGCAGCTTATTGAATAAATAGTTTGAGCCTTGATGTGAGCTGTAGTTGTAAATGAGATGCAAGTGTGTGTTTGTAAAATTTCCAGAAAACCTTCAGTAAACCCAAACTTCTTTAAAAGAATGAGTTCTTTATGTGCCTAAGTTTGATGGTTCTCCTCAGGACACGAGGCTCAGCTTCCCCAGTGAAGGGATGGCATCTAAGCCGGAGGGCCAAACATTTGTAAAGGCGGCCCTGACATTAACCCCCAAAAGCAGCGGTAGAGATTCGACTGCCAGTGAACCAGTGGCCATCACCACTCAGGTGACCAGGGTCTTGAGGTAGGGGTGGATGGCTGTAGGAAGGCAGAGAAAAGCTCCAGCACTAGCAGGTAGAAAGAATTTAGAATCAAGCTCTCACATGTTACTTGTGACAAAATGCCTCTGTGACAAGATTGTACTGTGCAATCTCCATGCTGTCATCTGGATATTTATATTACTCTCTATTTTCCAAGCGTACATGATCTCTAAAAATGATTTTAACTCTTACTACTCAACAATAAAAAGACAACAATCCCCTATTAAAAATGGGTGAAGGATCTGAATGTCACCCCAAGGAAGATATACAAATGACTAATAAGTGCATGAAAAGATGCTCGACATCAAAAAAAAAAGCAAATCAAAACCACAGTGAGCTACCACTTCACATCCATTAGGATGGCTATAATAATTGTTTTAAAAGCTTGTTTTAATAAATACACATCCACACACGTTTTATTTAATTTTAATTTTTTTTTTGGCAGCTGGCCAGTAAGGGGATCTGATCCCTTGACCTTTATATTATAACACCATGCTCTAACCAACTGAACTAACTATCCAGCCCCCAATAATAATAATTTTAAAAACCACAATGACAAGTGTTGGTGAAGATGTGGAGAAACTGAAAGCCTCATACACTGCTGGTGGGAATGTCAAATGGTGCAGCTGCTTCAGGACACAGCCTGCAGTTCCTCATGAGGTTAAACACGGTGCTACTACATGACCCAGAAACTTCACTCCTGGGTACACATCCAAGAGAAATAAACCTGTATGCCACACAAAAACTTGTACATGAATATTCATAGTAGTATTATCCACAATAGGTAGAAAGTGGAAAGAGCACAAATTTGATGAATGAATAAACAGAATGTGGCAAATCCGTACAATGGAACATTATTCAGCAATAAAAAGAAAGCACTGATACAGACCAAACATGGATGAAACTTGACAACATTATGCTAAGGGACAGAAGCCAGGCATAAAACACCGCAAGTCATACGAGTCCATTTACGTGAAACGTCCAGAATAGGTAAGTCTGTAAATACAGAAAGTAGATTAGCTGTTGCCTAGAATTGGGGGGAAGTAAGAAGTGATTGCTAATGGGTACTCAGTTTCTTTTGGTGGTGACAAAATTATTCTAAAATTGTGGTGATAGTTACACAACCATGTGAATATACTAAAAACCATTGAATTATACAGTATAACTGGGTGAATTTTATGATATGCAGATTATATCTCAATAAAACTAGTAAATAAAAAAATAATTTAAGAAAAAAGAAAGGTGGCAAGGAGGGGGGTAAAAAACCATTCAAAAGTCCCATTGAAAAAATACCAAAGATGACATTCTGGTATATTTCTGTCCAAGCCTTTTTGAACAAATTTAAAAACTATAGATAAGCGGATAAGATTATCCTTAATTATGTTAATATGCTTTACACTCTTTACTGTGTATAAGTGTAATAAAATACGTCTCGCTTGACTTTTTTTTTTCTTACAATGTTTTGTAAACTGCTTTGAAAACTTTATAACATACTGGGAAAATCTCTCAATGTGTTAAAACATCTATGTTTTTTCATTTTTCCTCTGTATCAATGTATCATGATTTGTTCAACCCTCTCTCTTTGATATTTATATATTTAGTTTTTCCCAGTTTTTCACTCATATAAATAATGCAATTATATGCATCCTTGCAGCCACAGTCTTGAGCATATCAGTTATTTCTTTAGTATAAAATTCCTAGAAGTGAAACTGCTGGCTCAGAGAATAGATGACACTTTATTGTTGTTTATATTTGCCTTTCTTTGATTTCACTTGGACATATATTTGTTTTCCATTTCATCTTTTATGGACAGCCTGTTAATGCTGTGTAAAGGATCTGTTTGGGGGGTTTTCCTCATAGATTTTACACAATCATCATACATTAAGAACATATTTGCATCTCATATAAGTTGCTTTTTCTGTTTGTTTTCTTGAAAGTGTTTTATTTATTTATTTATTTTTACATGGAGTGGTACTGAAGTATAGATAATCAAAACTACCACTTTTTACTCTGTGGTTTTTGCAATGTGGGGGTCATTCTTTGAGAAGAACAACGTGCACCCTAAGATTATGTGAAATATCCACTTATTTTCATACAGTACTTTTATAGTTTTATTTTTACCTTTAATAAATCTAAAATTTATTTTTGATATGCTATACTTCAGGTTTTTCCAAATGAAAACTGTCCTCAAAGTATATACTGATTAATTTTTTCCCTTTTCCCACTAACTGAAAATACTTCCTTCATTACACATCACATTTCTAGAGATACTTGGGTCGACTTTAGGTCTTTTATGTTTGTTCAATAATTTGATTTATAGATTCTCTTACCACATCTTTATTTAGGCTTTAAAATATATTATCATATCTAGCAAGGCAATTATTCCCCAATGCTCTGTCCATCAAAATTTTATTAGCTATTTTTATATTTATTTGTCCATATGAATTTTAGAAATTATTTGTCTTTTAAAAGAATTTCCATTGGGATGATTATTGAAATTGTATTAAATTTATAGATTAAATTAAAAAGAACTGATATCTTTATAATACTAAACCTTCATATAAAAAAATATGCATGACTCTCTACTTAGCCAAATCAATCATAGCCCTCATTTTATAGATTAAGTAACCTTATATATTTTATGCTAATATTATTAGCATGTATTTTGCATTGTAATTTAATATAGGTATGTTTCATATTGTGTTTTCTAACTTGTTGCTGATTTTTTTTTTTAGTATTTCCTAAATGGCCTTGTACTCACACTTCTAATAGATTTTCAAGTGATTAAATTTGGTTTTCCAGGTAGATAATCATAACATCTGCAACTAATGTTAATTTTGTCTTCCCTTTCTTTCTTTTCTTCCTTTTAAGTAATTATGTTTTATTTCCTTTTCTTATTTTATTTCCTTGGATAGTGATGGAGTTTGGATGTGTTGTCCCCTCCAAAACTCATGTAGAAATTTGATCTCCAAGTGGCAGTGTTGGAAACTGATTGAGTCATGGGGGCGGATCCCTCATGAATGGATTAATGCTCTCTCTGGGGGAGGGGGGTTTAATGAGTGAGTTCTTGCTTGATTAGTTCCCGCGAGAGCTCATTGCTTAAAAAGACCCTGGCGCCTGGCACCTTCTCTCTCTCTCCTCTCCTCTTCTCTCTCTGTCTCTCTCTCTCTCTTTCTCTGTCTCTCTCTGTCTCTCTCTGTGTGTGTCTCTCTCTCTCCTGGCACCTTCTCTCTCTCTCTCTCTCTTGCTTCCTCTCGCCATGTGATCTGCTTATACCCACCAGCTGCCTGCCACTTTTCTGCCATGAGTAGAAACAGCCTGAGGCCCATGCCAGATGCAGCTGTCCCAGAATCGTAAGCCAAATAAACCTCTCTTCTTTATAAATTACCCAGTCTCAGGTATTTCTGTTAGAGCAACACAAAATGGACTAATACAGATAGAAATTCCAAAACAATGTTAACTAACAATGATAGTGAACATTCCTCTCAGATTCCTCCCTTTTAATGAGAACCGTTCTAATATTATACCATTCTGTGTAAGATATTGATTATTGCTTTCAGGTATTGTTTTGTCTATGTTAAGGAAATATATTTCTATTACTAGTTTACAAAGATTTTTTTTTAAAGAATTAATACCTCAAATTAATTTTTTGACACAGTTTTTATTTTTAGATTAATTACATTAACAGATTTCCTAATGTTAAGCCATACAAGTATTCTTATAATTAATACGCATAGCTATAACTATTAATTTGATTCATTAATATTGTATTCAGTATCTTTATATTTATAAATGAAATTGGGTTTATAGTTTTCTTTTTTGGCATATTCTTGTCAAGTTTTGTATTAAAGTTGTGCTAACTTTAAAAAACAAAGAACGTACAGCGTGGGTGGTGACGGACATGTTAATTAATTTGATTGTGATAATCATTATAACAATGTATGCATATATCAACTGTACACCTCAAATATATAGTCTTTATACAATATACACAATCTTTATTTGTCAATTAAATATTTTTAAATAAATAAAGTGCTACTTGCTCACCAAAAACAGAAAACAAATGAACAAAAAACCCCAAAGCAGTAGGCTTTCTATTTTTTTCTATGCACCTCTGGAAGTGTTCAAAAAATTTGCTCATAAAACCTTCTAGACCTGGCACCATTTGGGGAGAAGTTCTTTGCCATCTTTTCAATTTCTTGCCTAGCTTTGATAATTTCTCATTTTTATCAACACCATGCTGTTACCAACTGAGCTAACCAGCCAGTCCCTGATATTTTCTCTCTCTCTCTTTTTTTTTTTGACTGGTAAGGGGATCACAACCCTTGGCCTGGTGTTGCCCGCACCACACTCAGCCAGTGAGTGCACCGGCCACCCCCATATAGGATCCGAACCTGCGGCCTCGGCGCTACCAGCACCGCACTCTCCTGAGTGAGCCACAGGGCCAGCCCGATATTTTCTCATTTAAAAAAAAAAAAATTCATTGATTCAAATTTGGCTACAGTTTCTCAGAAATTAGCTCTCTTCCCAAAGATTTTAATACATATAAATTTAAGTTATGTGTACTATTTGTTTATAAGCTTTTAAACTTTCTTTGTTAAATCTCTTCATTCTTAATATTTTTTTCATTCTTTTTAAAAATTATGATCAGGTTTGCCAATTTTTCAGTTTTGCCGTTCTTGACAAAGAACTATTTATCAATTGCGTAATACTTTTACAATTTAATTTTTCTCATTTTTATTTTTTTCATTAATTCCTTCTTATTAGTTTGCTTATGGTATTTTATTATTCTTTTTCGATTTTCATAAGTTAAATTAATAGGTCATAAATCAAAGTCTTACCTTTCACATTTAATAATAAAAGCACTTCAAGCCATAGCTTTCCTCTAAACATTGTTCTGGCCACATTCCCTTGATATGGAGTGAGGCCACTCATGGTTAATTAAAATATAGTCTGTAATTAGAGTTTTGATTTCCATCCTTCACTAAAAGTTACTTAGGACAGTTTCCTGTCCCAAATAATTGACTTTAAAAAAAAGCGAAATAATTGGCTTTTTAAAATATAACTTTTTGTTATAAATGGCTAGATTTATTGCGTTGGGATCAAAGAATGCGGTCTTTCCAAGTTCTATAGTTAGAAATTTACTGAAGCTTTGAAAATGCATTTTAAAGAGGCTACATGAACATTTGACATTGAATAAAAGTATGTATTCTATGCACGTGGAATCAAGATTATTGACCATACTATATAGCCCTCTATACCTTATTTATATTTAGACTACTTGATTTATCAAAATTTGAAAAAAGCACATTAAAGGTGCAATGCAAAAATGATTTTAGTCATTTCTTCTTGCATTTCTAACAGTTTTGCTTCATATATTTAAATGTTAGTATACAAAATTTCATGGCTATTCTGTTTTACTGTGAACTTATCTTTTTGACAATATAAATGTATCTTTTTATTTGCATTAAACACATTCTGTTTTGAATTTACTTTGCTTAATATGAAATATGAATATTCCAACCTATGTTTTTATTTTGCTGCCCAATCTTCCCATCCATTTATTTTTAACTCCTGACAGGAGTTAATTGACAATTTGTTCTTAGATTATCTCTTATAAATTCACCAGTAGTATTTTTTGATCCCCTTTGAGAGACTCTGTTTATATTTTAGGCATTTACCCATTCACATTTATTGACTTAACTACATGTTTAGTCTTACTTTTTGTGATTTTATGATCTTTATTTTTTATGCTTCATTACTCCTTCCTTTTTTTCTTTTTTAATTCTCTGGCTAGTGGTGAATTTTTATTACTTTTTATCTAGTAATTTGTTATATATTCTATTTTCCTTATAATTATTTTTACTTTTATATAAAAAATAATTGAAGTTCTATTTCTTTACTAACATCAATGTCTCTCCTTAAAAGATGAGAAACTTAGCTTATTTCTATGTCCTCCCCTCCCACCCACCTTCCAGTTTTTGGCTGAAATAATCTGGGCTGTTTAGATTTAGATTATTATTAAATTAATTTTTATCCTATACATTTTGTTTTTCAACAATTTTATTTTAACATTTGCATTATGTTTAATAATTAAGAATACATAGTGTTACTGGTCTCATTGTCCCCTGTCACTCCTATGCATAATTTCTTCATAAAATTCTTTATTCAGACAACTGGAATATGTCTTCTGGTACATATATATATATATATTTAACATGGATCAAGTGGATGGCACGTTTTCTGAGTTTTTGACCTTGTGTATAAATGATATTTCTAATCTATCCCTTACTTTTTGGTTGATGCAACTTTTCTATACTTGCTTGTCCTCAAAGGAAGAGGTCAAGGTCCACCCTATATATTGAGAGTTGAGATGGATTCCATGAGGCCTAGATGAAGGGAGAAGGGAAAAATGTAGCTTTAGTATAGATTTAATTAGTCAGAATAAACATTCATTAGTCTGTATGGATTGAGAAGAGTGTTATAGTAACTCTGGAGTAGCTTGTTTTCAGCAATGTTCTTTGTGACAAAGTATTTATATTCTTTGTTGTGCTGGCCTGTAGCTGGCTAAAGTAATGACCACCCCACCCCGCCCCAAACTCTCATGCTTGTTCTCATAGGGGCCAATTTTAAGAAGGCTCCTCCTGCCCATCTTGGTTAGCAGGATGCACCAATAGTGAGCGGTGATCACTTTAACAAGATCATGAGGGCAGTAGGTTCTCCTCTAAATCCTTTCTTTTTGGACCTTCAGGTAAGAGTTACTATTGTGTGTGCGGGGGGTGGGGAGCTTCTATTTATTCCCCGGGGAGCACTTTCTCAATCACAAAATGAATTGTAAGCAAGTTGATGCCTCCCTAGATCCAGTCTTACCTACATCATATCTTGCAGATTTTCCCTAAACTTTCTGGCAGGTGGATGGCCCCCTTTCCTACTTTTCATGCTGACAAAGACATTTCAAGTATAATCACATTTTTTTAATAATTTCCACAGGAATTTGGAAGAGGAAAAAATTTTCAATGGATTGTTGTTTTTTGTTTTTTTTTTTTACATAAAGGTAACTATTATATAGTACTCCTTTTTGTGTAGCTTTATAAGAAAATGTATACATTACATTATATTCTTAGGTATAATATTTAATTGTTGCATACTGATCAAATGATGCTAACTTACCTTGTACCTACTGTGGATATTGAAGCTCTTTTTCTTTTTGTTAATAAAACTAAAATGAACATCTTTTTGCATCAAAAATTGTATGCATTACAGATTAACTCCCTAGGATAGATTCCTGGAAGTAGGAGTGTGGGTTCAATGAGTACAAAATCTTAGCAGCTCTTAAACTATATCTGCAATTAAAAAAATAAAGCTTATAAACAACATCATTCCCAGCAGCAGTATATGAGGTTTCCTGTTTTATCCTACTTTGTTAACACTGAACAGTTACATCCTTAAAAAACTTATAAATTCAGCAAAAGTAGAAAATGAGTTCTGTTTATTTCATCTTTATTGTCCACATTTTCTTTTTTCTTTTATTTTTTCTTCCTTTTCTTCATTATTCTCCCTCTGTATTAGTTTTCTAGGGCTGCAGTAACAAAGCATCACAACTGTGTGGCTTAAACAGAAATGCATTGTCTGAGATGGAAGTCTGAGGTGGGAGTGCGGGCAGGGTTGGTTCCTGCTGAGGGGTGTGGAGGGGACTCTGATCCATGCCTCCTCCAGCTTCCTGGCAGTCTTTGGTGTTCTTTGGCTTGTTGACACATCACCCTGTTCTCTGCCTTCATCTTCACGTGGCTTTCTCCGTGTGTGCCATGTCTATGTCCAAATTTCCCCTTTTGTAAGGACATCAGTCATATTATATTAGGGACCCACCCTTCTCCAACCTATGCTTTCATTTAGCTGCCCAATCTTCCCGTCCATTTATTTTTGACTCCTTTCTGTCAATTTGTTTCCAGATTATCTACTATAAATTCCCCAATAGTATTTTTTGTTCCACTTCGAGAGAATGACTTCATCTTAATTTAACTAATTTTATGTGCAAAGACCCTATGTCCAAATAAGGTCACACATTTTGAAGTACTGGAGCTTGGGAGGGACACAATTCAACCCATAAGAACTTCTGTGAATACTTTGTTTATTCTTACCCTTTTCTCTACCAGGTCAGGCATGGCACAAATACAGCACGTGAACTGAGAGAACCCCCTTCTGTACCCATGACAGTGATTAGCAATTGATCACAGACATTTTCCCACTAGTTATAGAAGCAGATCCAAAATAGTTAATCAAAATGGATCCTGAAATAAAACCTATTTGCCTTTCTTTTTTTTATCTCAGTGTTTTATTATAACGTTGTATAAATTCTTTCAATAATAATGATTAGATAAAAATTTTAAATGATGATACTGGTAAATCTGAGTACCTTCTGTGTAGGTACTTCAGGGTGTGTCACTTGGAGACGCAAAGAGGTATTTAGTCACCAAACTTTCACCAGGATTCCAGTGCCCTAAGCTCTGTGCTCAGCAGTTTCAATACTATGGTCCTTGCCCTGTAGGAGCACCAGGTAGGCAGGGGAGACAAATGGATGCAAAAATGGCTATAATACAAAGTACAAAGTGACAAAATCCACACAAACTGGCTGGGAAGCTGTTGGCAGAATGCTGGAGAAGACTGTTTGGAGCAGGATCATCAGAATTGGGCCTTGCACCTTCAGTGGGACCAGGAGAGACTGGGAAGGATGATCTAGGCTTTGGAATGATATTAGCATGGCGTAATGACGGTCTGGCCCAGTTACACATGACATCACCCTCTGGGCTGCCAACTCAAGGCTCCGAGCACCCCTGTAGTCAGGGAGGAGGCTCCCCTGATCTCCTCTCATGTAAGACAAACACCTACAAAAGCATTTCCTTCATCTGGAAATGACCCGTTTATCAGTCTCAGCTGACCAGGACATGGTCTCTCTGCAGGCCTAACAGATGCCCTAAAGGCCATTCACTATAGCCGGGGCACTTCCCTCTCAGAAAAGGCTGCCAGTTTCCAACTCACAGTCTATTTTGTTCACGTTTACCCACTACACTGGCAAGTTGTGCTGTTTGGTTTTCCAGACCATGAAAGATGAGAAACAGTAATTTGTGATTGGATGGGGTCAGTATATGAAGGCATAATGGAAAGATTCATATTATCTTTTGTTTGTTGTTTGTTTGCTTTAGCGGATGGTTGGTACAGGGATCTGAACCCTTGACCTTGGTGTTATCAGCACTGCACTATAACCAACTAAGCTAACCAGCCAGCCCTTGTATTATCTTTTAATTCTATTTTTCCTTGAACTTCTGAAGTACCCTCATAAAAGTAGGCATATGGAAAGAAACAAGATGTGTCAGCCACCAGCAGCTGGCAGGACCACGAATCCTTACAGGGCATGCAGAGAACTGAAAAGCAGACAACTGCCGCAGCAGCAGCAGCATGAGCTAAAAAGCTCCAAGTATGTTGAGGAGTCCTGAAGACACCTTTGAGAGCTCTGGGTCTGTAATGAGCACTCGGAATCAGCAGGGAAAAAGAAAGCATGTCCTGTGCCTTTTATTTAAGCAGACAGAAATTCCATGTGATGCAGGACAACATAAACAGAATTAAAAGACCCACAACAGGTTGGAAGAAAATATTTGTAACACATATAGTAATCAAAGGGTGAATGTTCATAATGCTATAAAGACCTTCTAGAAGGGAATAAGAAAAGCACAAATCACCCAGTAGGAAAATGGGCACATACCACAAACAAGAAATTCACAAGGAAATACAAAATAGTGAATATACCCAGGAAACATGCTCAATTTCACTAGTGAAAAAAATCCAATTTACAATACGTCATTCCCCCCCTCTCCAAACTATGAGACTGGCAAAACTTACAAAGGAAAATATCCAGAGTGCGTAGGAGTGTGGGGAAAAGGGCACACTCCTGCCCTGCTTTGCAGTTAACGTGGTGGTAGCACCTAAACCTTAAATGCATCCTCCTAATGCCGCTTCTGAGACCATCCTTCGGAAATATCAGCACTCATGGAGAAAGATTCAGGTGCAAGGTGTCCACTGCAGTATCCTTTGCAAGAGCCCCAACTCAAAACAATCTTAACGTTCCCAGCTGAGGAATGGTTGCTGGAATATTATGCAACCGTTTAAAAGAACAAAGTAAAACTATACGCACTAACTTGGAAATTTATTTATGATATCCATAATAAGCTAAAAAGAAACCAGACTGTGTAATAAAATATACAAAATGAGCTCCATTTCTTTCTCTCTCTCTCTCTCTCTCTCTCTCACTCTCTCTCTCTCTCACACACACACACACACACACACACACACACACACACACACACACACACACACACACACGTCCAGAATGAAAAGCACCAGAGTATAGCCAATTGGTTTTTGGGGGTAGGACCAGGGTAGAAAGGAAGCCTGACGCTTTTCAGTCCATAACCTTTTAAAAATAATAAAAAGTGGATTTACAAGTAAATTTTACTTTATTTTGCAGCTTTTTCTATATCTTCTACATTTCATTAATGAACACAGGATGTTTTTGTAATAATAAAAAAGTGACAGAAAATAAAAGGCCACCATGTGATGTCTTCGTACTTGAAAGGTGGGCTTCATATACCTGGCATATTTTCTTATGTTGCCCCCCATTTTCCAACAATGCCAGAAACATGAGTGGTGTACATAAATTCAGCCTTTAGAATAATGCTCCTTGACTACCGTATGAAGAGATAATGTGCCTGATGATGGTAGAAATTTAATCTAAAACGTTTGGCAGAGATGCAACATTTCTTTCCAAATTTACTGTCACTAAATCACAAAAATTAACAAGCATCTTCTTTTGCCTACAGGGAAAGTTGCAAATGAGTGTTTTCTGTACAAACTTGGACTTAGGAAATAGAGCTTCATTTCCGATAAATCAGAATCTGTAAACACGGTGTTGGCTACAGGGCTGTAACCATGAAGACATGCGGAGGTGTAAAGGGGACATCGGGAGAAAGGAACAAGGGAACACAACCACCACCCCACTCTAGGTCTCGGTTGCACCATTGGTAAAGAGAAGAGAGGGCCAGGAGGCCCGTAGGTCACTGTCCACCACGCCATGCTGAGCTGGTCTTCTCTTCGCTGACAGAGAAGTGGAGGGAGTTCGATAGGAACGCAGTGGGCTGCTTCCTCCCATCTAAGTACTTTCTGAAGTAGATACCAGGCACAACACTACTTAGCTCCTGAGGCCCTGTGGGTTGTTTTCTAAGGGAAGCAGAAGGACCTGCATGGAACCTCCGATCCTTTCTATGACTTAGCTGTGTACTTCATGGCTATTTTCAGCTTCAGTTACAAAAGGTTCCTAGACACAATGGCATGCTTACTGACTGGCTGGCTTTGCCCCTATTTCCCACTATAACCTAGAAGTCCCCACCAGTGCAGCCTGGGCATCTAGAAGGCTGGCTGTGTTGGCAGTCCCTGCCATCCAACCACATATAGAAGGCTGGCTGTGTCAGCAGTCCATGCCACCTGACCTGTCCTGGGGCTATGCCATTACTCCCTCTTTCCACCACGATATTTCTGCCTTGGGTGCCCTGGGGGCTGGCTGGTGTCACAGTTTCTCCATGACTTAGAGTTTTGCCCACTCCTCTCTCACCGTGGCTGCTCCTCCAGTGGCCCCAGCACCCCTATCTGACATCGTCTCTTGGCACCATCAATGTCTGGCTCCTTCCTGCTTCATACTTGTCCCCCGTGAGGATCAGCCTCCACCAGCCCTTGCTCACCTTTCCCAAACAAGTTCCTTCTACTCAGCCCTTGCAATTGTATTCTTTGCCACCAAAGACCGACACCCTTGGCTGTACACCTCTTGCAGGCTCTGGGATCTAGCCTGCCCCCAGGGCACTCCCTGACTGTGACCACCCTCCCCAGCACAGGCTGCTCCTTTCTCCATTGGACCCTGGTCCTGGACGCTGCTGCCTTCCCCTGGTGCTGCCTCTTCACAACTCTCCTGTTACTGCCCCTCAGGAGTCTCTTCTTGTTGCAAACTCACCTCCCCACATCCACTCCCACGACTCCCTCCTCTTCTGCCAGCCTCCCCTTGATCATGGTCTATATATCACCACATTCATCTTGCCAAATCACAGCCTTGACTGTATTTGAGTCCCTTTTCAAAAAACCTCAAAGGTCGCACATTGGTCAGCAATTTCATGGCCATTCACTACAATTATAAAAAAGATTCTAGTAAATATTCCTTTGAAAGCACATCTCAAAATCTGCTTTGGTGATCAGCACATCTAAGTAAGAATCTTAACAGTAAGGATGGGATACATGCCTTAAAGGGCAAATATTTTTTGATAGAATACAATAACTTTCTGCTACAGGTTGGCTGGGTGCTTCGTCCTGTCTCTCCTCCCAGCATACTGGCCACTCACAGGGGCCTTTCAGAAAGTGACCTGTGGCCTAAGCACAGGGAGCAAAGTGGGCATTTGTATTCTTTGCAGAGAAATTTTCAGAGCAGATCAGCTGAGCTTTGTAGGTTACCTCTTGATACAGGAAGACACAAACAAATCTTTATATTTGAAATGTTGATGACGAGATTCTCTCTGGATGTTAGGGACACAGACTGCCACTATGGAGGCCTCACAGTGAGTACACTGTGGCAAAACTGGTTTCAGGAAAGGATCCTTTAAAGGTCATTGTGTCTGGCACCAACATCAATAGAAGACATGTCCATGGGGGCAGTGTAGTTCAATGGTTATCAAAGCCTCCAGCTCTGGGGTGACCAGAGGTGTCCTGACTTAGGAATCCTGACTCTACCACTTTCTGACTGCAAAAGGTATGAGTTATCTGAGAAGTGGGAATAATCGCAGTCCCCATTCTGTAGTGTTGCTGTGGGCATTAGATGAGAAAATATACATTAAGCATTTAGCACAGTGCCTGGCATGTGGGGCTCCCCACATCCAGTTCTTGTTTCCACTGCGATGCCAATGATGCCATCTTTGCCACTGCTCAGAAGAGTTGGAGTCAGCCCAGGGCCGAGCTGGCTCCTGTGTGGTTGGGCTCTGCCTGGCTGCAGGCATCCTACGCAGGGTTTGGGCTTGTTGGGAAAATAGAATAGTTTGGTCAGGCCCCCTCTCCTTGGGGCTGGTTGGGGGTGGTGCAGCATTCTTTGTAAGCAAGTTGTGTGTGGATGGAGTTGGTGCACATGCGTGGCGCCCCAGCTTTCCTGGCGTCTGCCCCAGGCATCCGCTCCATGCAGCCATGCTTTCAAACCTATGGCTTTCGAGGACCTGTTTGCTGGTTACCTAGCTCATAGACCTGCGTGTGAGGGGTCTGGTGACCCCCTGGCATGTGAATGGTTTGTGGCCCAGGCTTGAGGGGTCTGTGAGCTCCAGACCCAGCCCTAGCTTTACAATCGGCCCAGTCAGCAGGATTACGGGCAGGTAAAAGAGCCCGACAACTGGCGTGGTCATGTAGCTTTACAATTGGTGTCATGAACAGGATTAAGAGCGCTACAACTGGCAATGTCGATAGGATTCTGAAATTAGCCTAGCTATACAGGGCTGGGGAGCTTACAGATGTTGGCGTCAACTGAGATTGAGAACCTTGCAGGGCTGTAGGTTCCCTCTGTGTAAGAGGAGGGGCTGGCCTGACACAACACCCAAGGTTCTCTTTGGCTCCGATATTCTGTGGGTCCAAATGCCATGTAAATGTCTGACACTCTGCTACAGACTAGGGATTTAGCAGTGAATGAGACCTGGTTCCTACTCTCAAGGAGTTCACTGGCTGGTGGGGGAAAGAGAGAACCAGATCATTACAATGCCACATGGTTAGTGTTACATCAGGGAAAGGAACACTCTGCTTTGAGGAGGGGCACGCAGCCAGGGCTGGATGCCAGGGCTGAGAGGGACAGTGTCAGGAGGGAGTGCTTCCTGGCAGGAACTGCATTTATCAAAGTGGTTCTTAATATGAACAGGATAATTCCAGCTATTTTAACAGATTTCAATGATTCTCTAATTAGTTTCACTAACTCATTATGCCCTACGTTAAATTACCTTCTCCTTGGATACACTCTTCCCTTATGCCAGGTCTAAATAAATTTTGAGTAATATGAACAGCACACAAATGAAATGTAACTGGAAACTGCTGTTTGGGATGAAACTCAGCATTGGCCAGAAACACTTCTTCATTTCCTACCAAGGATTGCATTAACCCTGTGCAAACACTCATGGAAAGTTGGACTGTTTTTCAGTAATACTGGGTGGAGGCTGTCCTGGGACTTACATCTTCACACATGAATTAAGACATATTTTTGCATTCTGCAAAACACAGGGGGATAAAACAACCACCTTTTGCGGTGAGCCATTCAGGGCACTTGCTCATAGCACACTTCCAAAGTATGCTCAGGAATGTTAGTAAGTTTTAGGCAAAAAAATATTTCTTTGGCCAAACACATTTGGGAAACATAGTTTAAACAAAGATAAAGAGGTTTCATCACCGTAGTATGCTCAGAGAATTTAATATGCAACTTGGGAGTATGATTCTCTAGGAGGGGAATACAGAATGCAAAGATTCTCAAAAGTATTGACCATGGAATCCTTTTTTTCCATGGGGACTTTGATCTTGGAAGATATTTTGGGAAACGCTGATCTGTGAGTATTTTGCATTTCAGTCTTCCTGATGTCCCTAAAGAAACGGATCCCCACTTTGCAAAGCAAAGCTTTGATGTTTGACTGGTACTTTTGCTCAAAAGATCAAACTGAGATCACTTGAGTTACTACCCATCCTTCCAAGTTATGATGGAAATGCAGAGTCTGAAATAGGGAGAAATATATACCAATACTGGAAACCAGGGAAGGCTAGCAATTGTGAGAAAGTTTTGAAGTGCATGGTTCACGCAAGACAGGATTGAGGGAAGAGACGACTAAGGCCAATTCCCTGAATATGAAGGAAAGGTTACCCAGAGATTGTGTGGAGGGCTCCCAGCAGGACCCACCCACACTCTTGGAGCCACCGTGTCTTGAGATTAGCACAGAACAGGAGGAAATCATAAGGGAGAACAAATCTTGATCTCTCACCTCCCAGGAAGCAGCACGGTGGCAGAATGTCAACACTTCCTATTGGGGCTGGTTGTGACTTTAGTCATCTCCCTGCTCCCACCCTGGCCCTCATGTACAGACAAGTGAACCTTTGGTCAGGTGACAGTAACACTGCAGCAAAAGCTCAGCATTCCTTTTCTGCCCTTGTCAGGGCCTGAAAGCTCTTTCTAGAACCCTCGTGATCAATGACGGGACCATTCTCAACTCTCAACAGTGGACAACCACATAGTGACCTATGTAAGTCGAGCCACATGGAAAAAAAATCATGAGCATATAAGTAGGAAGAGATTTCGAGTTAAGGAATCAGAGCAAATGTTCCCACTAGAAAAGAAGACTTTCTTTATAAAAAGAGGAAAGGAAAAAAAAAAATCTAAATCCATCTATTCAGTGTGACTCAAGAGGATATAATATTTACGAAAAAGGCACAACCTTAATTCAGGAGGATTGAGTTCAGATGAAAAGCACACTTGCCCAATTTAAAAAAAAAAGTTACATGGCAACCATAAATAGAAGATTTGGATTGAGAAATTCTCCAAGATTTTGGAGGAAAATGATAAAGAAATTTATATGATGAGCACAAATCTAAGCAGCAGGAAAAGCTGATCTGGGAAACTGATATGAAACTTCCAGGAGTGAACAGAGTGTCTGAGAAGCAACAGCAACTCTGAAAGATCATAGTCAAATTTCCCATAGTGAAGGAAGACTCGAGTCTGCAAATGGAAACACCCACCCACTCCAATTGAAATGAATGGAAACGGACCAGTGCTAGACGTGTCTGCGTGAAATTCTTGAATTCCAAGGACAAGGAAAAGACAACCTAAGAGTGTCATTGTGGAAAAAAAGAAAAGCAGTCTGCCTAGAAAAGAAGAATAAAAGCTGGTCTCAGACTTCTCTACTGCTAACTTCTGAAGATCTAAACATGCTGGAGCACTGTCCCCAGAGCACTGAGGGAGAACCCCGTGACCCAAGAATTCTCCATGCAGCCATGTAAGATCAACAGGAAGAACTTGTCACACTTGCTAGGAATCATGAAATGTAGCACCCACTCACGCTTCTTGAAAGACATCATTTAAAGAATCATTCCGGCACTGAGCAAAAGAATAAAATAATGGAGGGAGAACGGTATAGATACAGTGAGGGGTGAGCAATGAAACCAGTAAAGGCGACTTCACGTCCGACTCATTATAGGTAACGTGGTCATGGACTTTACTGCAAAAGGCAAACCTATTTCTTGAAAGGCAGATAATATAGATGGATCGATCAATCGATCCATCAATAGATAGATATAAAATCATAGTGACCAAATACGTAGAGTTTGAATTCTGGATTGAAAGCCCCAGATCATTTCCACCTTCACTGGCGGGGTTAGGGAGGCAGTCAAGTATAAAGCATAAACACGCTGGCTCTGAAGTCAGCCTCCCTGGGTTTGGGTCCCAGCTTCCCCACCCCTCAGCTGTGGTCCTTCCCTGTGCCACCCCCGCCTGTGGCCTGCTTCGTCCCAGTCATCTCACATCACAGGGGCTCTGTATAGACTCTCCACACCCCTCCCCATCTGCACGGCCACTGCCTAATTCAGCCCCAGTCTCTCCCTGGGTTATTGCATAAGCACTAGTTCTCTCTGGTCCCTTTGCCTTGGCCTACTCTTGCACCTCCTCCCGCTTCAATCCAATTTCCAGAAAGATCTTTAAAAACCTTCAGTGACTTTCAATGACCCTCTGTAGAATGTAGGGAAGGGTTCAGACTCCCAGGCTTACCACCCAAGGCCCCAGCCCTTAGCTATCCCCTGTCCAGCCATCTCTCCTACCAGCTATAGCAAATTGCATGTGGTTCCCACTACAGTATGTCTCTGTCACTTGGAGAAGACAGAGTGTTATGTTAAGGGCATCCTGACAGCCTGGTTTTGTAACCCAACTCTACTACTTACCAGCTGTGTGAACTGGGCTAATTGCTTCCCTATTCTAATCCTCAGGCATCTCATCTGTAGAATGTAGATTACAATAGTGACTGTACTTCATTAGAGTTGAGAAAATTAAATAGCATAATGCCTGTAAAGAATTTTTCATTAAGCCTGGATACTGTGGATTGAATGTCCTCTCAAAAGTCTTTGAAGCACTGAAATCAGACTGTAGCAGTGTTGAAGAGTGGGGTCTTTAAAAGGTGATTGGATCATGATGACTAATGCCCTCATAAATGCATTAATCCATTCGTGGAGTAACGGGTTGATGGTTTAGTGGGCTGTCACAGGAGTGGCACTCGTGGCTTTATCAGGAGAGCAAGTGAACATGTTAAAGAACTCTTGCTATCCTCACCAAGTGATCTCTTGCATTGCCACAGGACCCTGTAGAGAATTTCCACTCAGAGGAAGGCCCTTACCAGATGCACTCCCTGGATCATAGACTTGCCAGCCTCCAAAATGTAAGAAATAAATTTTATTTCTTTAAA
The DNA here is from genome assembly GCF_027409185.1 of Cynocephalus volans. Classification (NCBI taxonomy): domain Eukaryota; kingdom Metazoa; phylum Chordata; class Mammalia; order Dermoptera; family Cynocephalidae; genus Cynocephalus; species Cynocephalus volans. The sequence continues at coordinate 60,882,020 of NC_084462.1, forward strand.
CATTACCCAATTTCAGGTATTCTGTTATAAGCAGCAGGAAAAGACTAATCCTTCCATAAGCTAAAGTCACTTGTAGAGTGAACAATTACAAATGAAAACAGTCATCATTATACTTACAAATAAAAACTGTCAGTTAAACTTACAGTGAACACTTACAAATGAAAACTGTCACATCTCCCTTGCTCTGTTCACACTACTTCCCATACCAGTAATGCATTTTTTCAACTAGAAAATTCCTACTTCTATATATTTATGTTTCAGCTCAGTTGTGACTCTCTCTTTGCCCACTAGGCTTTCAGTAAGGCTGGCTCACAGCATGGAGGAGGGGTAAGCCAGGCTTGACGCTCCTAGCAGGTGGCTTCCCCTCTGCATGCCTCTGTTATGACTCCTGGCCGGTGTCTTTGCAATGACCTGCAGGCCTACCTGTCTCCTCCACTGTACTGTGACCTCGTTAAGGGCAGGAACTATGTCAGACTCACCTTATGATCCCCAGGACCTAGCAAAGCATCTGGCCTGTGGCAGGAGTTCAGAATGTATTTACAGAAGGAAACAGAAGAGTGACTACCCTGCCTGAGAATGAGGAGGCTGGAAGACCTTGCCAACCGTCCCTCTCCATCTCATAAGCTAAGGTCACAGCTTTGATGTCTTGCAAGGTCCTGGGCAGGATACCCAGAGCTTATGCATTCATGCAACATGGGCAGGTGGGGTGGCTGAAGGCTGGAGAGAACAGGGGTCCTGACGTTGCCTTGTGAATTGGTGGCCTCAATACAGACAAGCAGCTTTTGGAGATTTTCAAGTGATGGAAAAACAAACAGTGTTCAACAAGCAAATGGCAAGAAGTGCAGGGCTCTTATAGATGAGCTCACGGCAGGATTGAGCTGTCTAGTGAAGTGATAGCACTGGCCTGACCATGGCAAATTCTAGCCAAAACCCCAAAATAACCTCAGGCCTCTGGCATGCTGTGGCCAAAGTTTACTGAAAGTCTAGCAGCAAAGTGAAGAAAAGCATCAGTTTCACCAATGAGAGAGCACACAGGGGAGTCAACCACTGAGCCCCCTCCTGACCTGGACGGTCCCAGTGGGAGGTCACCAGCTCTGCGTCAAACTCCCCCTCCCCTGGGTCAGACCTTGGCTCTCCTGTGCAGACACACTGCCAGTTAACCAGACATTTTCCATGGACTGTTAGGCGATGAACCAAGCAGATCAGATGATGGTTCCTGGAAAAGAAGGCCTCTCTTTTAGAAATGACTTCTGGCTCAAAGCTGAATGCCAGCATGGGAAGTGCAAGGTACCGGGGCAATGACATGAGGTGGGGCAATCCACATCTTCAGAATTTGAGTGTCTTTTGGATTCTGAACACACCCCACGAAATGAAAAATGCAACCCATCATGGGTGATTTCTGACAGACTCAACAACTAAAGGCTTAGACAAGGGAACTGTCTTTGGAACTCTGCCTTTTCCTTTAGTCACATTTAAAATGAAACCTATATGGTATAAAATGTTGCAAGGCTAACCGGAAAGGCTACTGTGTAACAGCAAGGGCTGCTGGAATATATGTGTACATTTAGCAGGGAGTCAGCAGGCACAAGGGAGAACCATGAATGGGATGCGTACATTTAGCAGGGTGTCAGCAGGCACAAGGGAGAGCCGTGAATGCACCACTAAACCTCTCAGGCATAAGCGCACGTGCTGCAAGTGGGGTGTCAAAGAATCTGTTTTAAAAGCCCTTGTTTGCTTCACAAAGTCCACCTCCATGGCTCACCTTTAAAGATTTTCAAGGTCACCCTTAGGTATTTTTAGCAAGTCTGGAGCTTAGGAATCTTCTTATTTCCTAACCAAATCCTTGTTTATAATTAAGGAGCTTGCACTCATGAGTAAGCGGGGGCTGCATTCTTCCTGAGCATTTACAAGACATCGTCCAATCAAGTGAGCTGCTGCTCCGATGCTCCAACCCCATGACCGCATCACAGGGTAAGAGTGCCATGACCTCATCTCAGTCACCTCATCTAGGCCAGATTACTGTCTCTACCATCTTAAAAGCTTTCCGGGAAAGTGGATTCTATAAACTTCTTTGGAAATTCTGGCAAGAAACTCTTGCACATACTCATCCCTCTACGTTGACTTTCGCCTTTGTTTAGGCAAGCACCCCTCCCTCTTTCTTTCCCTCCTTCCCTCCCTCCCTTTCTTCCTTCCTGTTGTCCATCCATCCATTCATCCATCCAGTCTTCATGAAATATACATACTAGATGTCAGGTCTGAGCTATGCCCTGGGATGAGAAGAGGAAAAAAGCAAGCCCCTTGGTCCTGAGTCATTAAAGTAAGCACAAAATAGTGTAACGTGCTAAGAATGTAGTTATCAATCAAGAAACAGTGCTAAGAGCCACAGAACAAGGTGGCAACAGCTAAGTATCTTGTAGCCATGCTCTAGTCGTCACACATGGAGATATCCTTGTTTTCAGAACCTCTATCTTCACAGAAACATGAGCAGCTAAATACACAACCAAAACCGAAAAACAAATAAAAAGCTACAACTTCTACATTCAGTGCCAGCCACTCTATCCAATTGTCTGAAATGCCTCTTTAAAAAACTTGGACTGATTTCTCAAAAATGACATTTTCTGTGATTATTAAAGTCATGTAAAAATTTGGAAAAATGTAGAAGTGAATAGAAAAAAAAAGTAACAATCTACTACACAGAAATGACAGTGATTAATATTATATACATGATCTTTCAATACATAGATATACTTTATTCATTTATAACTTACAAATGAAATTGGAATCATGATGTGCATGTTTTACAGCCTGCCATTCTTTTTAATATTTCTTAACACCTTGCTTTATTCTTAAATATCCTTTGAAAACAAGCCTGCTTAGTGGCTGTCTAGTATTCTACCATGTAGATGTTCTATGCTATTTTTAACCAATTTTCTATCACTGAAATTTAGATTACTTCAGGGTTTTCACAATTATAAATAATGTTAAACACACAACACATATGCACCTCTGCTTAATTCCTTAGAATAAATTCCTAGAAGTGCAGTTCCTGTATCTTAAGGAATTCTCATTTTAAGGCATTTAATACATACCACCAAATTATTCTACAGGTTTGCACTAATTTATATTCCCACCAGCAGTACATAAAACTGTCCATTTTTTTGAACCTTACCAATACTGTGTATTTTCTATTTTCTATTTTTTGCTCTTTGATAGGTAAGAGGAGATGGTATCAAATTGTTTTAATTTGCAGTTCTGATTAATAGTGAGGCTGATTTATTTCCACGTGCTTATTGTGTCTATGTACACATTTTTTAACACCCTGTTCATATCCTTTGCTCATTTCTCTCTATGGAATTAAAATCTGCCTTCTGGTAATTTTCCCCTTTTGGTCCAAATTGTGCCTTCTGGAACTATCCTAAGTGAGATTAATTCCTCCTTCATATGACGCCCCCTCAAATACTTGAAGACAGAAATCATGTATCACTTTCTCCAAGAGAAACACCCTGGGCTCCTTCAACCATTTCTCATGTGGCAAAGTTTCAAGGGCCCTCACTGAAGACTTAGTGCATAACGAGTTCTACTGCCCCCATTACCCTGTCCACTCTAACATGCACAGTTACAGAACTACATGCAACTTCAGAAAAGCTGGTCCTGAGTCATCTCTGCAGACTCTCTGGATGCAGCGACCTCGGGCCTCAGCCTCCTTTCTGCCCCTCATCCACAAGGACACTACAAGTGAGTGAGTGACCATGGCAGTTCTCACGTGATACCATAGGCCCGGAGCTCAAAAAAGAGGTACGAAAGAGATCCCTTTGAGGCCAGAAACAGGAAGAGAAATTTGCCTGATAGAATGAGAGTGATTAACTAATTCCAATGAAGAAAGCATCAAGAAGAATGAGATGGTGACCTTGGAATGGGGTCCTGACAGGCAAAATTTGGCAGTACTGATCCAGCACTCTTATGAACTTCCTCCAGGAAGTCTCTCCTGACGCCACGGTGGGTTAGGGACCCTTCCTCTGTCCCCAGGGCTGACTGCCCTGACCACACTCTCCGTAGTCAGCCCATGTCTTGTGCCTCCAGGAGTCTTGCTCAACCACTGCCACACGTCAGGCCATCGCTGTGCCTGGTGAACTGAGCCACTGTCATAACACCCTGCAAGCAGTCACGTCCCATTGCTTGTCTTCTCCTCTCATCAGTCCACCCTCTAATGCAAATCCAGTTTCTCAAGTCCTTCAAAACCTGACAGGTTCCCTGGACATGGGACAGGAGCATCCACATCACCAACAGGGACCCCCACGGCATTACTGACTTGCACCTGGTTCATGCACCAGCTTCTGAGAACTACTCCACATGCCCCAGTCTGAGCAATTTCAGAGCATTGTCAGCACTGTTTCTGGACCTGCAGAGATGAGGTCCAGGCTCCGAACACTGTGAAGGCATTGCAAGGCAACACTACATATCTCAGCAAAGGAATGCACACAGCAGGTACCTGAGCTGGTTGCAGATGGGGCGTGGATCATTCCCCTAATACCAGAGATTCAGCTTGTCACCACCATAATCCATCACTAACACAATCCACTACCCGACAGAGGCAATGCTATAATATTAAGTTCAAGGTAGTTTATTTTAGAATTCATCATTTACATTGGCTTGCCAGTTACCAACATTCTATGAAATATTTTATTTGCACTAGGCATTAGGATGGCATTAGTATTTCTATAAATGTATTATTGTGTCATATGCTTTGAGTTTTTTTTTTTTTTAATTCAAATATTTGTTTTTTTGCAAGGACTGCAGTGACCTGTGTAGGAATTTAATAAAAATGTATATTTTGCAGCTTGATTTGTAACAATTATTATTGCTATAGCTGATTTATCTACAAGTACTTTACATAAATTGATTCAAATTTATTTAATATCATGACTTCTTTGAGTAGTCACTGAAATACAGTATCGGTATTTGCTTTTATATTATGAAAATAGATGGTATAGGTCTTCATTTGTCAGTAAATTTGTGGAATTTGTGTGTGATAATTTTTCATAGTATTATTTTTAATTTTTTATGCTTTAAACACTAAAAACTACAGAGAGTAATATAACAAACACCCATGTATCTAATATACAGATTTTTTCCCAGCTATATTAGTCCATTTCTGTTGCTTATAACAAAATCCCTGGAACTGAGTGATTCATAAACAAAACAAAATTTATTGTTTACAGTTTCAGTGGCTGGGAAGTCCAAAGTCCAGGGAACACATCTGGTGGTGGCAAAAGTGACCCAGGAGTCTCACATTGCAAGATGGTGGAGCAGAGAGACTAACCTCTCATGTGCTCTTCTTCTAAAGCCCTCAGAACCACACCCCTGACCACCATTATTAATCCATTCACTACAGCATGGTCCTACAATGTAATCACCTCTTCAAGGCCCACCTTTAAATTACCATAATAGAATTTCCCACCCTCAACATTTAACAGTGGAGATTAAGTTTTGGGGGACATTCAACCCAGGGCAGCAGCCTTATTATGGTATAATTGGTATACAAAAACTGCACATAATATTGTATAATTTGGTGAGTTTGAACATATGTATGTACTTGTGTTACTATCCCTACAATCAAGGTAATAAACATATCCATGACCTCCAAACATTTCCTTTTGTCCCTTTGTTGCTGCTGGGTTTTTGGCTTTTGGTGTTTTATTTTCTGTGGTAAGAACACAACATGAAATCTAATCTCTTAACTTGTTTTTAAGTGTACAATTTCGTATTGTTAACAATGGGCACTATATTGCAGAGTGGATCTCTGGAACTTATTCATCTTCTATAACTAAATTTTCTAATACGTGGATTTAAAACATGTTAACACGCTGCCATATTTGTCTTATTTTTATCTTTCAACAATAAAAGATGTTCAGTGTAATAGGAGGGCTTCCTTATCCCATTCTGCTTCCTTTCTCCTGAGAAGTAAAAAACATTATGGCTGTAATAACCATCTATATGTTCATGATTTCTGAGTTTATACCTTCAGCATAAATTATCCAACATACTCATCTTGTTTATTGTCTATTTTCATTTTCAGAGTATAGAATGTTGTCCATTTTGCGCACTGTTGTGTCTACAGTGTCTGGAATAGTGCTTAGCACATATATAGCAGGCGTTCAATAAATGTGTTCAATGAATGAGTGAATCTACGTGTTTAAACTTTGCTATGTGTATGTATCCTTAAACAATGTTTCTTAAAAATGTACACAAATGAGCTCTCACATTTTCCTGGGTTTAACCTCCAGGAGGCCCACCAAATTCTTACAGTGGAAAGCCAAGAAAAATCCCCTCCTGTGATTTTTCACAGGAGAAAAATCTCCCCCTTGTCAGCCAGGAGGAGAGGGAAGAGGAAAAGTAACCATTTTGAAATATGCCTAGAGCATTCTCCATAACAAAGGCCTACTCTTCAAGAGAAAGAGTATTTCAGACCTTATCTTACTTAGGGGGAAGGGAAGTTACCCAATTTCAGCCCATTTTCTCACTTCTATCTGATCTAAGGGAGGGGTGCGGGGCGGGGAGGAGGAGCTAAGAAACACTTTTGAAGGACACAGGCCTACTAAAAGATTGAGATGTAATCATAAGATTATAGAAAAATTCCTCTCCTGCACTCTTCACCACCACACCGACAGGGCTCCAGCATAGTAACTGGATTATAGCTGAAAAGCTGCAAGGCACAGACTCATAGAGCTCCAGAAGAACCTAAAGGAAGGAGGGGAGTAAAACAAAGACATAAGAGGAATTTATATCCTCTGACACCTACAGCTACATCAAACATTAAACACAGCCCAACTCCTAGCAAGACTGACAGAAAACCTCACACTAAAAGCCTATTTACCTCAGTAAATTACCTAATACAACACGGTTGAATTTCAACAAATATTACAAGCCATGCTAAAAGGCAAGGGAAAACTCAGTAGGGAGAAACAAAGTAAGTATAGTCTCAGATATGACACAGATTTTGAAATTACCCCATGGGGAATTTAAAATTAATAAGTTAAGAGCTCTAGTAGAACAAGACAATATGCAAGAACAGATAAACAACATAAGCAGAGAAATGGAAACTCTAAGAAAGAATAAAAAAAATTCTAGAAATCAAAAACACTGTAACATAAATGAAGAATGTCTTTGATAGACTCATCAGTGGACTGAATACAGCCAAGGAAAGAATCAGTAAGCTTGAAGATATGTCAGTTGAAACTTCCCAAGCTGAAATGCAAAGAGAAAAGAGAAAGGGGAAAAAGACAAAAAAGAACAGAACACCCCAAAATTGTGGCACAATTTCAAAAGGTATAATATATGTGTAATTGGGATATCAAAAAGAGGAAAGAAAATGGAGCAGAACATGGATGAGTAGTAAATGCATATTGCAAACCTAAGGAAAATAATAAAAATATTTTTAAATAAATATAATTGATATTCTAAGAAAGGAAAGAAAATGAAATAATATAAAAATGCTCAATGAAAACCAGAGAAGGCAAAAAATGAAGTGGGAAAAGAAAGAACAAGTACAATGAACAGAAAATATGGTAGCTATTCATCAAACTATATTAATAATCACATTAAATGTGTAAATTGTCAGAGTGGATTAAAAAACTAGACCCAACTATATGTTGTCCACAAGAAACCCAATTTAAATATAAAGCACAGTTAGGTTAAAAGTAAAAAGATGGAGAAAGATATACCATGCTAACACCAGTCAAAAGAAAGCTGGAGAAGCTATAATAATTTTATGTAAAGCAGAATTAAGAGCAAGGAAAACTATCAGGGATAAAGAGGGGCATTATATAAAGGGGTCAGTTCTCCAAGAAGACTTAATAATCCTTAACATGTATGCACCAAACAATAGAGCATCAAAATATTTGAGGTAAAAACTGATAGAACTACCAGGAGAAACAGGCGAATCCACTATTAGAGCTGGAGACTTCAACACTTCTCTTTCAGTAATTGATACATCAAGCAGGTAAAAAAGTCAGTATGGATATAGTTGTCCTTAACAGCACTATCAATCAGCTTTATCTAATTGACAGCTAAAGAATACTATAACCAACAATAGTAGAATACATATTGTTCTCAAGCTGACATGGAACATTCACTGAGATATATCACATCTGGGCCATAAAATGTAACAAATTATTCAACATTTATATATATCCTTTTGTTTAATAACAAGTTTACTGAGATATAATTCATGAATCATAAAATTCACCATCTTAAATTGTACAGTGGTTTTAGTGTATTTACAGAGCTGTACAACTATCACCACTATGTAATTTTAGAATGCTTTTGTTACCCCCAAAAGAAACACGGTATCCATTAGCAGTCATTCCCAATCTTTCCCTCCCTGTAGCACCTGGAAACCACAAATCTACTTTCTGTCTTGATGGATTTGCCTATTCTGGACATTTCATATAAATGAAATCATATAACATATAGGTTTTTGTGTCTTGCTTCTTTCACTTAGTGTGACATTTTCAAGGTTTGTCCATATTACAGCATGTAATCAATACTTCAGCAGTACATCAACACTTCAATGCTTTTTATAGCTGAATAATATTCCATCATATGAATATACCACATTTTATTTATCTATTCATCAGTTGTTATACACTTGAGATGTTTCCACTTTTTGGCCATTATGAATAATGCTGTTATAAACATTTATGCACAAATTTCTTTGTGGATGTATGTTTTCAGTTCTCTTGGGTATATAACTAGGAGTGAAAATTGCTAAGTAATAAGGTAACTCTATGCTTAAAACTTTGCGGAACTGCCAGACTGTTTTTCCGAGCAGCTGCAACATTTTACATTCCCACCAGCAATATATGAGGTTTCCGATTGCTCCACATTCTCACCATCACTTGTTATTACCTTACTTTAACCATCCTAGTGAGTGTAAGAGGTATCTCATTGTGGTTTTGATTTGCATTTCTCTAATGGCTTGGACACAACTATCATTTCAAATTGCCACCCTGACTTCACAGAGTGTTCTGAGTGATGGAACCTAAAAATTAGTTGCTAAGGCTCCAATCACCTTTGGAGAATTAGCTCTTTTTTAAAAACCTTTGTTTCAAGAAGCAGGACTTTTGCCAACTACAATGATCATTATGTTCTAACTACAAAGGAAAATAAGAATATTTTCCTGTGTCTTCCTATAAAAGTATATTTCTAACAGGATACCAAGGTCAGGTGTGAGGAGCATCCTGTCCCCTAGGAATACATAGGCAGGTCTGCTTACCTGCTGGTGGCCAGGCCTTGATGTACCCTGTGCAGTGGACCACAGCATATTGGGCTTCTCCTTCCTTCACAGGGCCAAGGCCATTCCTAAAGAAAGAACAATTGTGAAATTGTTTCCATCACATGGGGGTGAGGCAAGGGTGTTGATGACTCCTTTGGCATCTGAGCTACTGGGTTCTCTTGTTTGCCTCTGTGGTTTTGAATCCCGACTTCCCACCATCCTGTTTTCCCTCTTCCCACACAGTCCAAAAGTCCAAAATAGATTCCACCCAACTCCCCGTTCTCATCTCAGCCACTGCCAGCCAGATTTGTTGGTCTCTTGGTCCTCTTTACAGTTAGCCCCCTCTTCATGTTGGGCTACTTCTTAGCTTAGGTGATTTAAGCTCTCTGAGAGCACAGTCCCCAGATATACACCAGAAAGGGATACTGACCTGAACCTTTTCCTCATGGTGGTTATTCTGTTTAGAGGAAGGTGGTCCAAAGGAGCATTTCCACACCTAAGATTTGACCAATGTATTAGAATGAGTGAAGACCCAGGCAAGAGAACAAAACATAAAGTGCTACAGTCAAGCAGATTTGCCTTAACTGATGCTACACTATTGTTCAGGTGAGACCTATAGCCAATTTCCTTCCAAAGTACAGAAGCAGGCTTGCATGCCTTTGAGTTTTGACTGCCACCAAAGGAAGGAGAGTGTGACTGACTTTGCAATACACACCAAAATTGTTTCAGGACCCAGCCCAGAAGCTGGAGACTCTCAGGGAAACCTGGCCATGCTCAGTCCTGCAGATCATTTCAGTGGAACCGGGTGGCTTTCAGGAAGCAAGGCGAGAGGGTGATGACAGCATAATGTCTCTTTAGGCCTGAGCAGAGACATCAACTCAACACAGATGTTGCCAGTTGATGAACAGTAGCATCTTCTCAGGCATTAGCATCACAGCTGTAGAAACTCTCCTTCCTTCCCTGCAATGTTCTGGCACTAGAAATAACTAGTCAGCTGGAAGTATGCTGATGGCGGAGGTCAGAGGAAAGACGAGGAACAAACAGATATAGAATCAGGGCTTGTGTGGGTCCTTCTCTGGGAGGTGGGAGATGTGAGGCATCATGCTGCCCACTCTGATAGGACCTTTCCTGCCTCTCTTCTCAGTGACCCTCTCAGCACCCCAGGCATGCCACACCCAAAGGCTACACTGTGACCAGCCTTCGACTGCTGTTTGGTATGCCCACTTGTTACAAGCATTTCCATTTCCCAACTACATGACAAGTAACATTGAGATGTCTTAATCTTCAATAAAGGAAAGATAAGAGTCCATTTATACCCCGAGAACTTGGACAGCTGCCAGCACCAGCCTGGTTTTCAAGGCAGGATCAATCCAGGACATTGTCGCCCAGGAAGGCTGGCATGGCCCTCTGCCCTTTTCTGGAAGACTGTGCCCAGTGTCCTGCTGAAATTAATCTGCCTTATTTGGCAGCCCTCAGCTGATGACAATGCTCCCCACTTCTCAGTAAATCCAGACAGTGCGGGCTTGGCACTTCAAAAAGCACCTGGAGCACATCCCCTAGAGGGGCACTGGGGCAGGGAGGGGGTTGCCTGAATTTGGTTGATAGGGCAGTTATAATAGCATTATATGCTACTAAGAGAAATGATATACTATGACGCTGCCAATCAACTTAATAAGGGAATTCTTAGATTAAGAATTGATATTGCTGGTGCTATACTGAATGCCTGCCAAGCTAGCATGGGTGTTTATTCACCAAAGCACTTCTAGGCAGACCCTACTGTGACTGACTGCACTAGCTGATGGCATTTTCCCCCTGGGTGGACACTGATGCTTGTGAATCGTGCCACCCAGCTTGCCCCTGTCGGATGAATGGGTGGCAGGCAGGCTGCAGAGACTCCTAAGTCGGATGGAGACGTGTGTGTATTCTGCCACTCCAATGCCAACTTGTGACCTGAGGCAGGTGGTGAAGGGGATTTCATCCGTGACTTCTGGAAGAATTCCAGATGCCCAGCCTGGAGTGGAGCAGACTCAGAGGAAGGGACAGCTATACTCCAATCCCTGAAGGGCCATTTCTTGTAAAAGGGAGCACAATGCCTCTGCCAGCTCCGAGGGCCCGGCTAGGGGGTCAGAGTGGCAGTCTCCCCCAACACAGGCACCTCAGTTATCTGAGGTGGATTAACCAGTCTGAAGATGAACAGATCTTGTTTAAAAAATGTAGTTGCTTTAAAAGATTACTTTGAATAAGGGAAAATATATGCTTATTTTAAATCATCTATTGTTCGGAACTTCATGGTACCCAACAGATGCTCAAGTGGTGAGTTATGGCTCCAGCAGCAAACAAAGAAGTAGAAGTGACATTAGTGAGTGGCTCTGTTGTGTCGGGCCTGAGACTGGAGCATCACCAGTACCAGACAGCTGGGCCGGGGGGCGGGGAGGGGGTGGCAGTGGTCAGACAGTGCGGGAGATGCTGGGGCCCAATCAGGATTGGTGCAGAATCACGTGGACTTGTCAGGAGAGGTGCTTGAGGGTAGCCTGGGAGACCGCATGCCTGGGATGGCAGGAACAGGCTCCTCTGCTGCAGCAGGTGGCTGTTTGTCCTGCTTACCCTCCTGCAGCTCCAGCTCCTGCTAGTTCTCCCTCTGAGCTCCAGTGGTTGATCCTCAGTCGTCACATTCAGGACTCATCAGTAGCATTTAGCAGTTGATCACTCCTTTCTTCTAGAAACTTCCTTTGCCCTCTCTCATTCCCCTCCCACTTGCCTAAGCTGCTCCTTCTTAGTCTCCTTTGCTGGTTTTCCCTTACCTCCCCGATGTATGAGAGCCCCAGGGCTCAGGCCTCTGATGTCTTCTCTGTCTATATTCACTTCTCATGTGTATCTTAGTCTCAAGGCTTTAAATACCATCTCACTGATGTCAATACCCAAGTCCTTATCTTTAGCCCAGACCTCTCCCTTAGAATCCAGAATCACATGTCTAACTATCTACTGATCTTCTCCACTTAGTTATCTGATAGGCATCTCAACCTTAAAATTCTTGAAATTCCCCTCTACTATCCGAAACTAGCTTCCCCAACAATCGTTCCAATCTTCCCATTGTAGCAAATGGTAACTCCATTGTTTTGATGGGGCAGGAAAAAATAATAGGCTTATCTTTGACTTCTCTTATTCTCTCACACCCTATCTGTAGACTGCCTCTAACTTTGAAATACATTCAAAATTTGAGCACTTCTTCACCACGATCACTATTGCCACGTTTCTCAGCTGAATTAATACAACAGCCTCCTCCCTTCTATCCTTCTTCTTCCCCTGCAAGTTTATTTTTCACGCAAAGCCAGAGCAATTTTTAACATCATTCAGAACATGCCACTCTATGGTCAAACTCCAATGGCCTCCCATCTCATTCAGAGTAAAAGCTGAAGTCTTATAAAGTCAACATGACCTGACATCTACCACCCCTCGGCCAAATCTCTTACCATTGCCCCCACTGCACCCCATTTTCACTCTGCTTCTGAGACACCAACCTCCTTGCTGTTTCTTGAGCATACCGAGAACATTCCTGTCCCAGGGCCTTTGCACCTGCTATTCCCTCTACCTGGTGTTCTCTTTGTTCAGATATTCCCATGCCTCGCTCACTCCCTTTCTTCAGGCCTCTACTCAAATGTCATCAATGAGGCCTTCCCCTAACCACCCTATATGACATGGAAGTTAATAACACCTACTACTTCCTACTCCTTCTTAAATTTGCTTTATTTCCCTCCATAGCACTTACCACCATCTGACATTCCATATATTTACTTGGTACTTTTGTCTACTGTGTGTCTCCCCACTAAAATGAAGTTCTATGCATGTAGGGATTTTGTCTGCTTTGTTTGACACTGATTTCCCAGCACCCTGAAGAGCACCTGGCACAGGCAGGCCCTCAATGTAAACTTGTTGAGTAACTGAATGAATGAATGAATGACAGGCATCTTGTCACTGCCTCATGAACTCCACATCCCAGACAGGCTCAGCTCCCATCTTGCACCTCCTGCCTTGCGGCTAATACCATCATCCCTCTGGGGCCAAAGGGTTGAAGGTATAGGGGTGTCTTAACTGGACTGGACTGTTCACGATCCTAGCTCTCTCTCTGAAGACATGGCTAAACTCCCCTGCTCACTCCAAAGTTCAGTCACTCCTGCAGTTCTCCAACAACAATGTATCGACCGAACATGTGCAGAACACTCTGCTAGATGTCAGGGAGGCTCAAAGAGGTATAAATCAAGGCCCCTATCTTCAGGGCATTATAATTTACTCATGGAGCGAAGACATTTACACTTGAAATATAAGAATAAGTACGAAATTAGTAGGTGTTAATATAAAACATGTTGAGAAATATGGAACCTTGGAGAGGTTGGACTTGAGAAGGGCCTTGAAGAATGGGTAGAAAGTTGAGCGAGACAGTGGACAAGGGGATGCAAATTTAGGAATGGGCAGAAAATGGTGGGAAATCAGGCAAAATGGGATGGGAGGAAGAAGGAGGGGGTCCTTCCAGGACAGACCGAGGAATCTGTATATTCACATGCAGAGGTCAAGAAGATGAAGTCACTGGAGTGAAACCAGGTTGGCACTGTGACCTTAGCAGAGCCATTGAAGGCTCTTAATGGAGGATCACCCATAGCGATGGCCCATAGTTCAGCCGAACACACCTCATCCTGCAGATGAAGGACCTCCGTGAGCCCATGCACATCCTCATGGACGACTGCTGCCCTTCTTTCTTGACTGTCCCAGTCTTCAGGTCCAAGATCCGGCCTAAGAGGGAGAGAAGGATGTGTGCGTGAGCCTCTGCCTTAGATTGGGAGATAGGGAAGGAGGGTGGGGGACAGCATTCTCCAAATGCTGTGCAAATGATCTGGAATTCTCAAAATTCTTTGGCAGAAACTCACTGAGCGATGAAATCCATACAATTTGAAATGCCTTGTTTTCTTCAGAGCAATCTACACTTGCTGTCTCTGCTTTGTTGGATTCCATCACTCCCAGTCCTACAACCCAGCTTCCCCCCCCCCACTCTCTACCACTCTTCCAAGGTCATCAACAACTTCTTTATTGCTAAATCCAAAACACGTTTTTCCTTTATTTTACCTGACTGCTTTGCTGAGCTGGACGTGACTACACCCGAATTCCTTCTCAAACATCTTCCCTCCCCTTGGTTTCCAACATGGCACTCGATTCTTGTCTCTTGTCTGCCCCTCCCTCACCAGAAGCTCATCCTCAGCCATCTCCTCTTCTCATTCCATATGTCCTCCATGCGGTTTTACCCAATCCAAGGTTTGGTGTTCTGGAAGCTAATGACGCTCCATCTACACCTCTAACACCAACCCCTCCATCTCCTGAGCCCCAGACCCACATCACCAGCAGCTGAATACACCTCAAAGGCAGCTTCACCCAACCCTCCCCAAACACCCCAGACATCAGCAAGAGTATCGCCATCAACACGGAAGTGTAAGTCAGAAACCTAGACGTTCACCGTCTGCACACACAGTCTCTGGCCCTCCAGTTTCCTCTGCATCCCCTTGCCTCCCCCTACCTCAGAGGAGCATGTGCTAAGTCTCAGTGTATTCTCCACATCCCCAGGGGGCTTGGCTCTTCAACTGACCTCTTCCCTCTCAATTATTTCTAACTTCTCCCATCCCTACCATCTACTTCCTCCAGTATTTCAACACCACCAAATCTCTTTCATCTTAGCGAGGGAAAAACAAACAGAAGACTTTCTCTGACCCTGAGTTCTGTCCTCTCTTTTTTTTTTTTTTTTTTTTTGTCGTTTTTTCGTGTCCTCTCTCTCTGCATCTGCAGTCGATGGCCTGTCCATGCTCATCGAATCTGTCCCCTCCTCCTGATGGCTCAGCCCACCACAGTCTGCCTTCACTCTCGACAGCCCCATGGACACTGCCCTAGCCCAGGCCCCACGGTCTCTCTTTGTTGCCAAATTTAATAACAATCTTCAGCCCCTCCCGACCTTGACCCTATCTTCCACCTGTCCTCCTTCCTGGAACCTCCCTGTCCTGGGACACCCTTTTCTCTGGCCTTTCCTTTGCTGGTTCTCAGCCCTGTGGTGGCCCCTCTTCCTCAGTCCAGCCTCTGATGCTGCATTCCCAGCACAGGGCCTTGGACCTTTTCTCTCTCACTATTCCCCAGTGACCCTCTGTGACTCTTTTGGTTCCACCACCCCCTACAGGTTAATGACATCAAGATGTCCATCTCTAGGGGCTGGCTGGTTAGCTCAGTTGGTTAGAGCACAACCTTAAAACCCCAAAGTCATGGGTTTGGATTCCTGGACCAGCCAACTGCCAAAAAAAGAAAAAGTTCTTCATCTCCAGCCTCTCTCCTTTGACCAAAACTTTAATTAGGCTCCTCTGAGTCCTCTGCCCTGGGTTTCCCTTCCCTTTCTGCCCTCATAGAATCCAGTTTGAGCAAGACTTCTGCTCAGCCAGTTTGGCAGAAATCTCCCACCCTTGGTATCTGACCACCATGGACATCTTATTACCCTGGCCTGCCGTTAGCAAGAATTCCATCGAGTCGGTCTAGCAAAAATCCCCCTACCCCTGATGTTCCCTCTTAGTAATTCTCCATCCACTGATCCCCCCACCCTGCTCCTTGGTTAGAAATCCCCTTTTGTCCTAGTTGGAGTTGGAGTTGAGTCCAGTCTCTCTTCCCTGTTGCAAGACTCTGTTGCAGTGGTCCCTGCACCTATTGCCAGGGTCCCCTTGAATAGAATCTTCCTTACCATCATTAACATGAGTCATGACTAATTTTTTCTTTAACACAGCCAGACCTCTCTTGGAAGCTTCAACGTGCCTAGCTGTCTCTTGGGCATCTCCCAGACATCTTACATTTCACAGGTCCCCAAACAAATTCACTTTCCTGTCCCAAACTACCCTTTCTCTGCAGTTCCCTGTCTTAGTCATTGGTGTCACCACCACTCAGTTGCTCAAGCTATAAATCGAGTAGCTAAGAGCACGGACTCTAGAGCTCAACCATCTAGCTTTAAATCCTGCTTTCCTCACTTACTGTGTGACCCTGGGCAAGTTACCTAACATCTCTGTGCTTCAGCTTCCTCATCTGTAAAAGGAAGATAACAACAGTACTTTCCTCAGATGTTTTTTGTGAGCATTAAATAAGTTAACATGATAAAGTAACTGAAACTGTGCTTGGCTTACAGCAAGTGCTCTATAAATTCTTATTAAATGAAGAACATGGAAAACCCACTCCAGTATCTGATCAGTCACCAATAATCTGTCAGTTCTGCCTTCCACATATCTTTGTCCTATGCACTTCTGTCATCTGCATCACTAGATCTGTCCTCACTGATTCCTGGATGGATGGCTCCAACAGGGCATCTCTGCATTGTTACCAGATTTCTTTACTTAAAACACAAAAATGATCATGGCTCTACCGTTTATGTGATCTCAGACACTTAGCCTCACTGGTCTATGGTTTTCTTTTCTGCAAAATGAAGAAGTAAGATCTCACTTTCAGGATTATTGTGATACAACATATGTAAAACTGACTTGCACGCAAGCAATCAGGGTGAGTTTCTCATCAGACTTAAACAATTGTGTCACACTCCTCCTTGAAAACCTTTCATGCTCTCCACTATTGATTCCCAGTAAGAGCCAGTCCTGCAGCCCAGCATAAAAGCTCCTTCAAAGTCCAGTCCCTGCTTACCTGCTACCCCTCCCTGCTCACCCTAGCCTTTCACTGCGTCCCCCAGGCCCAGGTGCAGGGGAAAACCCATCGCTCCCCAACAAGCTGCTCCTGCCTCTCTCAGCTCTGGGCCTTCCCAGCAGCTCCA
This sequence comes from Cynocephalus volans, assembly GCF_027409185.1. NCBI lineage: Eukaryota > Metazoa > Chordata > Mammalia > Dermoptera > Cynocephalidae > Cynocephalus > Cynocephalus volans. The sequence goes on from NC_084462.1 coordinate 60,899,119, forward strand.
TCTGCCCTGAGCATCCCCCTTCCCTTTGCCTGACTAACTCCTGCTTTTGTCATATCTCAGTCATCCTTTCATACATATCGGCACCTGCAATATGCTAGGCACTGATCTAAGCACAGAAAATTAAACAGGCAAAGGCCATTATACTCTAGTGGGTGAGACAGAGAACAAAGAAACAAAGAAAAGAATAGAATAGATTGTAAATGGAGATAAGTGCTATGAGCAACAATAAAGGAGGTAAGAGAGAGGAAGTGACTGAGACCTGCCCTTTGCAATAGATAGTGTTATGGGTTTCTTTCATTTGAAATCAAAAGGGCCCTGTGAAGACATCCTTTCCAAGCTTGGGTCCCACTGCTTCAAATGGGGGGAGGTGGGGGAAGGGTGACAGAGTGTGCAAGACAGGCTCCACTCCTGCAGCACGCTCTGCTTGCCCAGCCAACTCTACTGCTCTGCCCTGGAACTGTCTGGCACTCACAGACTGACCGTGCCTCGTCAGCTCACCCTCCTCAGCACCCACAGCAGCCCTGGGACACGGGACCGGGGCTCTGTAGCAGGCACGGCACTACACATCCCCGCAGTCACCATGTGCTCATCACTGATGCATGCATCTCTGATCAGGATGTGTGCACGAGCACTGCACTCAGTCGAGAGGCCCGACTCTTGGTCTGTAGGAAAGAGCTCTGGCACGGCTGGTGTAGAGGGGGCCCACGCGTCTGCTGGTTCTGTGCCATCTGCTGTCCCAGCTTGACACCTGTCTGTCTCACTCACAGACAGCATCTTTTAACAGTCGCTTTAGTGTAAGTTGTCATTTGCTTTATCGTCTACCAAATGGCAAATGGTTTCAGCTGTGAAGCAGGCCAGCATGCCGGTCTGTCAAATTCCAAAGTGTGCTCTGAAAATAAATCACAGCTGTGGAGCACATAAGCGGTGCAACAGGAGGAAATGAAAAAACACATTTCCCCGATCCACGGTCATGACCCTGAGAGACAACTGCTTCAACGTTTATTTCTCTGTGAGCTTCTCTGATTTCCCTGGGCACAATGAACCCCCTTTCCAGCCTCCTCTGGAATGAAATCATGCCTGACTTCACATAGTGGGTGTGCTCCTGAAAGGTTGTGTGTAAATTGGATTTTTGACAAATTTAACAGCTGTCGAGGTGTACTGAGGCAAGTGGCCATTCCCAGCCCCCATATCTGACCCACCGGAGACCCGGGTGTTGGGTTTGCTTACTACAATGGGGCTCCTAGTGGAGAAGCAAGCATGGGGAAGGTCCTGCCACTTACACGGTTCCTAATCTTTCTTAACCCCAGAAGCCTTGAGTCTGCTGGATTGCTAGGGCTGGTACCCAGCGGATCCCAAGAGGCACCATCAGTCCAGGCCAATGCCGACTCCTTCCAGAGTCCTCCTCCACCTTCATCCTCACCTGCTGCATCAGAGGACTCGTTCTTTTGCAGCGGCGTCCCTGGGCTGGTCCCAACACGTATCCTATCCTGCCCTCCTTGGCCAGTGCCTAAGCTACCGGCTCGCCTGGTCACCTCTCCTCTGTGCACTCTTCAACCCTGATCCATGCCCCCTGCTCCCTTCCCTCCTAATCCTCTCTAGGGTGCCCTCTGGAATGCCCGCTCTGAAACAAACCAATTCCTACATCTTCAGCTCCTTCCAGAAACTCTCCCAACCTCTGCCTCAAAAGAAACCAACCTGACCTACTGCTTCCCCAGAAGCATTCCCTGGGGAGAGGCTCCTGCTGCCGTAGCCCACACTCCACTGGGTAGAGGCAGTCCTGCTTGCTGTCTCCCAGAGCCCTTCCAAACCAGCCCTGCTCTGCTCTCGTGTAACCCCTGCCCCTTCCAGCCTCACCCACCTGGTGTTTCCTGTTGTTCCTGTGGTCTTCCAAACTCTGGTCACTCCTCCTCCTTCATCTTAAACGCCAGCACATCACTCGTAGTCTTTCTCTTCACCCCAAGACCTGCTATCACCCTACATGCTTTTGGCATCCATCTGGATGACCCACCTGACACCCCCGACCTCAGCATTGCCCCCTCACTTCCGTTATGCTCTTCTCCTCTCCACGAAGCAGCACACTCCCATCACCACATCTGGTGAGTGCGGCCATCTGTCACTGCTCCATCTGAAACGGTACATTCAAGCATTCCTGCTGGACCACAACTTTCCAATCTACTAGTCCTCCCACTCTGGTCCTCCTGCTTTGCCAGGTCTTTGAATTCAGCAAAAGTCTAGGGCCCGAATCCTCAACGTCCTAACAGCATTCTCCTTTCAGTACAGATGCAAGGAGAATCTCTGTGGCACGGGCACCTGTCACCAGAGCAAACAGTACTCAAGTTACACAGGGCTGGCTCTGTCAAAGAGGCCCCGGAAATCTTCCAGCACAGCCAAAAGCTGTGGAAGCAGATATCGCTCTGGGTTTGATGTACAAAGGAGAGCCACTAGTGAGTTAGTAAGTTATTAACTATGTTATTTCAAATGAAAATGGCAGCAAGGATCCAAGACATAATTCCCCCACACGCCAGTTGTGGGAGTTTGAGCAGGTCACTTAATCTGAGTCTCAGTTTCATCAACTGGAAAATGTGATCAGATATTCCTACTCTGAAGGGTTATGTGAAGATTCGAAGACTTAGGCATTAATCCCCTTAGAGAATTAGAGTACAAATGGCTGGTAGGCTCCAGGCAGTAACTTTGAGGCCACGGGTCCAGCCCAGCCTGTGCCTCCTGGCTCTCTAGGGAGAGAATGCATTCAGGCCAGCTTGATAATAATGCACAGAGCACTGCCTCAGGCTAAAACTAACATGGTCTTTTTAGAAAAATCTCTCTCTCTCTCTCTCTCTCTCTCTCTCACACACACACACACACACACACACACACACACACACACACACACACACACACACCCCATATCAAAATCCCAGATAATCTTCTCCAGAGAAAAACTCTGCTAACATTTAGGCATATTTACTGTCAATCTTTTTTTATGCATGCCTGCTCTTTATTTTAATTAACCGAGGTCTCGTGATCTATATTTTTCCACTTTACGTCACTTAGCATAAACTCATAAGGATTTTATCAGAAACCTCATGTTAAAGGCTCCATAATATGGGGCCGGCAGGTTAGCTCAGTTGGTTAGAGCATGGTACTGATAATACCAAGGTCCAGGGTTGAATCCCTGTACTGTCAGCCATCAAAAAGAAAAAAAAACCTCCATAATATTGTTTGAGTAGATAATTTACCATTGGATATTTAAGTTGTTTCCAGGCTTTCCATATGGCAAATAATGCTGCGGTGAACATATATGTGAAAAAAAAAAAAACCTCATACTGTCTTAGAATATAGTCCCAACAAGGAAATATGGCATTGATAAGGAGAATATTTTTAAGGCTATTAACACCAACACCCTAGTCTACTTCTAAAGCACATAGTGAGTGCTGCTGTCAACCTATTTACCCATGTTCAGTTTTTCTACTCTGTTTATGATCCACCCCACTGCAAAGCTTTTAATTGTAATATTTCTAAGACAGTTGAAAAGTATAAAATGCTTTAGAATAGGGGTGGGCAAATGATGGGCTGTCGCCCAATTTGGGCCAACTACCTGTTTTTGTAAACAAAGTTTTACTGAAAAATGACCAGGCCCATTCATTTATGTATTGTCAGTGGAGACTTTCATGCTACAATGGCAAAGTTGAATAACTGTGACAGAGCCCATTTGGCCCATGAATCCTAAAATGTTTATATCTGGCCCTTTACAAAAAAGTGCTTGCTGACCCCTGCTTTAGGAGAAGATTCTAAAACACAGCATCGTTTTCTATGGGCAGAGGGCCCTTCTGTAATTGTTTTGAGTAAGCTGATTTTTAAGTATTATTTTGGTCAACAGTAACTTTTTAAAAAAGAAGAACCAGAAGTTTGTCTTGGATAAGATCACAAAGGAAGGTTTTGTGCACATAAAAATGCTCCCCAGGCGACAAGAGAAAACAAATATAAATTAGAAATATTTCATCAAAAGAATCCTTAAAAAAACTGGAAACATCTTATCTTGGTTAAGAAAGGAGGAAAACCAAGATAGCAAGGGAGGAAAACAAGAGAAAATGATTATAGCAACAAAAGCAAAGCGATGGCCCCGTGATAGACAATATTTGATGTGATTCCAAAAATGTGTGGCCCCCTGAAATGGGGGCCCAGAGGCTGAAAGATGGTTTGGTTGCCATTCCAGTGACAATGTGTTCTCATTCTCAAAAGGTTGACCCAGCCATTATAGCAGCTGTGCACACAGGAACAAACACCCCACCACAGCACAGGAATCCAAGCAGCGTGCCTAAGGTCTTCTGAACACAATGAGCCTGGGGGAAAACCGGCTTCCTACTGCTGACGCTGGGTGCATTTTCCTTACATTTCATGATCTCTGGCAGGTGTTTAGAAATGGCCACAGGTACAAAGACATCAACTCACATGTTGTAGCCAAACCAATTTCTTCCCAAACCAGAAGAGGGGGCTCTGGATGGTCAGTAGAGTTGTACAGGAGCATCTGTTCCTCTGTCTCCTATTACCTCCCCAACCACAATGCTTTTTTGAGAAACAGCTCTCATCATATTCCTTCATTATGAAAGTCAAAAAAAGGAGCTGCCATCTTATTACAAGATCCCACCTCCCTGGCCATAGTGATTGGTTGAGGGCTGTGCACTTGACACAAGCTGGGCCAATCACAATACCTCATGCTACCCTCTGTCCACAGTGATTGATCCAAAGACAAGGATATGATTCAACTAGGCCAATCAGAATCCCCCACAGGCAAAATGTGACCCTGGCCATCTTTCCCCCTCTTTTTTCTTTGGGAATCTGAGTGTGGCTCTTTGAGCAGCAAGTGATTCAACTTCATGGATAACTGGGTCTGAAAGAACAAAACTAAGTCCAAGAAAGCAGTGAAAACACAAAAGAGTGCCCTCGCAGTATTCAAGCCATTGGTGCCAATAAATTGCCCTTTTTTAGTGCCTAAACTAGTTCAATTTAAGCTTCTGTCACTTGTAACCAGACAGCCCAGACTATAAATGTTCTCTGGCCTTTGACAGAAAAGGAAGGATGAGGGAATTAATTTTTCACTCACTGAGCACTCTACTAATGGCCAAGTTTTATAAAATTGCACATACATTATTTGTTTGATCAACACAACCACCCTAGGAGGTAGGTCACAGTGGCCTCGTACCCAGGTGGGGTGGGGAGAAAGACCTTCGCAGCGGTCTGCCTCAGAGGGAAGAAATATTTTGTCACTGATATGCCAAGACTTGCTGGAGCATGGCGATAACGAAAGGCAGGTTAACTTTTAGGAGGTTCTATGGACAACGCAGCTCCTCACCGCCTGCACCCTAGGCAGACACTTCCAGCAACACCTCCTCCTTGGCAGCCCCTGGTAGGTTGTATTGTTACTGTGAGGAAACTAAAGCCCAAAGATACTAAATAACTCACCCAAGACTGTCCGACAGCTTCTGAACAAGGGCTGCCTGACTGCAGAGTTCATACACTCCACAGCATCAATGGCTCCGGGAAGCGTCGAGCCCACTCCTCACAGCAGCAGATGAGATGGCGCCCACCGAACAGAAGCAGAGGGACAGGGAGGGGCAGGAAGTCGGCCATCTGAGGGGGACTGTGGCCAGCCTGTGGCTGTTTCAGGGTTAGAAACCTAGACTGAGAAAATCTGGTTTTGGTTCTTGTTTTTTAATTCTTTCTGTATATAGTATTTGTTGATTGCTTTTTGGTTTGTTCTTTTGATGCAGTAGAAACCTTCGGATCACTGCAGTCTGTCCCAACCACTCCTGGGAGACTCAGGGAAATGGGTTTGCATCTATATTTGAGAGGAGTTAGGAGAGGAGCAGCTCCCCGCAGGGCAGGCATAGTTGGAGCGACCATACCTCCCGGTTTTGCCTGGGACAGTCCTGGCTTGCCTGTCATCCCAGCATTGTTATGAGTAGAGCTCCTTTTCACTCTCAAAGTGTGCTGATTTAGATGATAGATTATATATATATATGAGGGTACTTCAAAAAGTTCATGGAAGGATCCATATTATCTTTCATTCTATCTTTCCACAAACTTTTTGTTTTTTTAATCATTAGTTATTTGTACTTTAAAAAAAAATTTAGAGGTGTATTGTTGCTGTTTTTAAAACAGTGATAAGATCTACCCAATACAACCTTCTCCAATGAATCTTAAAACGGATTTTCAACTACTATCCCAAAGTTGCCAGAATTTAAACCTTAATGATACATTTATACTAAACCAAATAAAAATGGAAATAAAAATAAAGTTGCTTCTCTCCATTTCTCTCTCCTCTTATCAGCACAAGGTCAAACACACTTAAAAAAGAGATCCGAAAGGGTCCCAGTTTGTATAGCTTTTTGCTGTTTTCTTTCTTTTTTTAGACACCCTGCTAAGGGGAGGCTGATGGGAACCTTTATCCCATTCTATTGTAATTGCTTCCTTATCTGTCTTAAAATTTATTTATTTTTTATTGAAACAATCGATTGTGTGTATGTATGGGGTAAAGCTTTGAATATCAATATCTGTGTGCAATATGTGATTCTCAAGTCAGCATAACTAGTATATTCAACATTACACAATGTAACCATTTTTTGTGATGCTTTACCAATTTCATGCTAACCTCCCCTCCTCCTCCTTTCCCACCTCTGATGGCCTCCATTCCATTCTCCCCATTGAAAGTGCAACAAATTATTGTGATTGTTGTATCTTTCTTTCTTTTTTAATTTATTTGTTTATTTTTTTAGCTTCCGCTTATGAGTGAGGACATGTGGTATTTCTCTTTCTGTGCCTGGCTTGTTTTACTTAACATAATATTCTCTAAGTTCATCCATGTTGCTGCAAATGGTAGATTTCATTCTTTTTTTTATAGCAGACTAGTATTCCATGGTGTATATACCACATTTTCCTTATCTAGTTGTCCACTGATGAACATTTAAGTTGGTTCCATCTCTTGGCTATTGTAAATAGAGCTGGGATAAACATGGGAGGGCAGGCATCCCTTTGACATGATGATTTCCATTTCTTTGGGTATATACACTGGATGGTATGGCAGTTCTATCTGTAGTTGTTTGAGGAATCTCCATATGGTTTTCCATAATGGCTGCACTAATTTACATCCCACAAACAATGTAGGAGGGTTCCCCTTCTCTCCACATCCTCACCAGCATTTGTTATTCTCTGTCTTTTTGATATGGCCAGTCTGACTGGCATAAGATGGTACCTCAGTGTGGTTTTGATTTGAATTTCCCTGATGCTGAGTGATAATGAACATTTTTTCATGTGTCTGTTGGCCATATGTATATCTTCTTTGAGAAATGCCTATTCAGCTCCTTTGCCCATTTTTTTAATTGGCTTACTTGTTTTTTTACTGTTAAGTCATTTGAGTTCCTTGTATATACTAGATATTAACCCCTTTTCAGATGCATGGTTTGCAAATATTTTCTCCCATTCTGTAGGTTGCCTTTTTGCTCTCTTAATTGTTTCTTTTGCTGTGAAGAAGGTTTGTAGTTTGATATAATCCCATTCGTTTATTTTTTTCTTTTGTTGCCCATGCTTTTGGCCTCTTATTTATCAAGTCTTTTCCCAGTTCTGCTTCCTAAAGAATTTCCCCAATGTTTTCTTTAAGGAGATTTATAGTTTCAGGTCTTATATTTAAGTCTTTAATCCATTTTGAGTTGATTTTGGTATAGTGAGATATAGGGTGTAGTTTCATTCTTCTACATATGGATTTCCAGTTTTCTGAGCACCATTTATTGAAGAGGCAGTCTTTTCCCCAATGTATGTTCTTGTTGCCTTTGTCAAAGATCAGTTGGCTGTAAGTATGTGGGTTGATTTCTGGGTTCTTTATTCTGTTCCATTGGTCTGAGTGTCTGTTTTTATGCCAGTACCGTGCTGTTTTGGTTTCTATAGCTTTGTAGTATAACTTAAAGTCAGGTGGTGTAATGCCTTCAGCTTTATTTTTTCTGCTCAGGATTGCTTTGGCTATTCGGAGTCTTTTGTTGTCCCATACAAATGTTAGGATTGTTTTTTCAGTTTCTGTACAAAATGTCATTGGTATGTTGATGGGGACGGCATTGACTCTATAGACTGCTTTGAGTACTATGGACATTTTCACAATGTTAATTCTTCAATCCAAGAGCATGGAATGTCCTTCCATCTTCTTGTGTCCTCTTTAATTACTTTCAGCAGTGATTTGTAGTTCTTGTTGTAGAGATCTTTCACCTCCTTGGTTAAATTGATTCCTGTGTATTTTATTTTTTTGGTGACTATCATAAATGGGCTAGCTTCCTTGATTTCTTTTTCTGCTAGTTCATTGTTGGAATATAAAAACACTACTTATTTTTGCATGTTGATTTTGTGTCCTTCAAGTATACTGAAATTGTTTATCAGCTCTAAGAGTTTTTCAGTAGAGTTTTTAGGTTTTTCTGTATATAGGATCATACCATCTGCAAACAGGGATAGTTTGACTTCATGTTTTCCAATATGGATGCCCTTTGTTTCTTTTTCTTGCCTGATTGCTCTGGCTAGTACTTCTAATACTATGTTAAGTAGAAGCGGTGAGAGTGGGCATCCTTTTCTTGTTACTGTTCCTCTCTGAAAGCTTTTCCCCATTCAGGATGATATTGGTGGTGGTTCTACAGTGTAGTTTAAACCCTATGTTTCTCTGTTGAATTGATGCCTAGATGATCTATCCAATGCTGAAAGAGGGGTGTTAGATCCCTAACTATTACTGTATTGGGGGTCTATTTCTTTCTTTAGGTCTAACAGTGTTTGCTTTATATCTGGGTGCTCCAGTTTTGGAAGCATAATGTTTATGATTGTTATGTCTTCTTGTTGGATAGATCCCTTTATCATTATATAATAGCCTTCTTTGTCTCTTTTTATGTTTTTTGGTTTAAAGTCTATTTCATCCTACATAAGAATATCTACTCCTGCTTATTTTTGGTTTCCATTTGCATGGTATATCTTTTTCCATTCCTTCACCATTAGTCTGTGTGTGTCTTTACAAGTGAGGTGGGTCTCTTGAAGACAGCATATAGTTATGTCTACCTTTTAAATCCAATCAGTCAGTTTGTGTCTTTTGAGTGAGGAATTTAATCCACTTACATTTTGGGTTATTATTGAAAGGTATTGTTTTACTCTTGGCATTTTATTGATTTTCATGTTGATGTTTTAAATATTCTTTGCTCCTTTCTCCCCCTTTTATTATTCGCCTTTGGTGTTTGTTGATTTTTGGGGGTGATAAGATATAGTTTATTTCTCTTTCTCATTTGCATTTTTGTTCTACCAGTGAGTTTTGTTCTTTCTTGTGGATTCATGGTGGTGATTATCATTTTTAGGATTCCAGAAGCAAGACTCCCTTGAGGATTTCTTGTAGGCCTGGTCCCACGGTGATGAGCTCTCATGGTTTTTGTTTGTCTGGTAAATACACTATTTCTCCTTCATTTCTGAAGGACAGCCTTGCTGGGTATAGTATTCTTGGTGGGAAGGTTCTCTTTCAGTATGTTGAATATATCATTTCATTCTCTTCTGGTTTGTAGAGTTGCTGTTGAGAAATCTGCTGTTAGTCTGATGGGGACTCCTTTACAGGTGACTTGATGCTTTTCTCTTGCTGTTTTCAAAATTCTTTGTCTTTTACTTTTGCCACTTTGACTCTAATGACTCTCTGAGACATCCTAGAGAGGATCTTTTTGGATTGAATCTGTTTGAGGATCAGAAATTCTTTCCTCTAACCTGCTCCTTAAGATCTTGGTTGTATTTTTTATTTTGTTGAATGAATCCTTCAGTTCCAGAAGTTTTGCTACATTCTTTTTTAAGGTGTTAATCTCTTTGTAAATTTCCTCCATAATATCCTGGATACTTTTTTGTTGTGTTATCTAACTGAGGCCTCTTGCATCTCATTGAGATCCCTTAAGATTGTTAGTTGGAATTCCTTTTCAGTCATTTCAAGGGTTTCCTACTCTATGGGGTCAGGCACTTGAGAATTATTACATTCCTTTGGTGTTGTCATATTTTCTTATTTTTTCATATTTCTAATATCTCTACATTAATGTCTGGTCATCTAGCAGAGCAGTTGCTTCTTCTATTACTCTGGAGTGGGCTTTGAGGAGAGGGATGTCCTCCTATTGATGTGCTTTATATTGATGTTAAGTATCATGTTGTAGTATTGGTTCCAGGTAGACACAGTAGTGTAGTCTCCATGTGGGTATTTCAGTTGTATTCAGTGTTGGAGTTGTGTGTGAGTACCTCTGTGTCCCAGGCACTAGGGCACTTAGTGATTCACTGCTGAGGTTAGTGACAGTGTGTTTGTTCATTGAGGATGTGTGCATGCTTTTGAGTTCTTGGTAGAAGCAACTGGGTTCCCTGTTGCTCTTTGGCTGGTGTGGGTGACCCTGGGTGGGCTTGTTGGCAGCCCAGCTAATGTCCTGTGACCCTGATGGGTACACTCTTTCCCCAGGCTCCACTGGTGACTCTCCATGTGTCAATGCAGTCAAGTGGTCTGTGGGCACCTGCACAGTGGGTGATGGCTGCTGCTGTGGCATCGAGCTGCCTTTGCAGTGGAAATGGCTGTGGTGGACCACCTATTCAGCAGCAGTGTCTATGGCAGCAGTGGGGGCTGCCCACAGCTACTGAGGTTCCCAGGAGTGCTATCTGCTGTCTACTGGTCTACTGACTGCCATGGTCTCCCTCCATGAACTTTCTGAAGTGCCCTCATACATACTTGTATATGGTCACTATTTGCAAGGTGGTAGCGACAGGGAATCAAAGTTAGATGAATCTGACCCCAAGGAGGTTGAGGAACTCAGGTAGATTCGAGGCCACCCAGCAATCCTGCCCCTCACTTGAGCTTTTCTCTGCTCCTAGACAGGGCTATGCTTTCTCTTTAGGGTAGAGAGCAATGCTCCAACAGCCCCTCAGAAAAACATGGTAAGCTATCAGCTATCAACACAGTACCTGGTTCTCAGGAAGGAAGGAGGGATGCAGCCAGATGTGTTCATGAAGGGTAAAAGTTCATTCAAGATCGGTAAGGGGGAGTTAATGCTCAGGTAGAGTCAGAAAGCTCCATCTTCTAAAGGAATGCTTTCTGAGGCCCAGATGGAGTGGCTGGCTATGCCTCATGCTGTTCTGCCCTGCACTGCACCAAGGCTGACTCTATGTCCAAGCACCATGCTGGCCACATTCAGATGCCCCCCCTTGTCACAAACACTTAGAGAGTCACACGAAGGTGAGATCACAACGTGAAATGTATTAGAAAGTTCTTCCCTTTCCCCTTCTCTCCCAAATTCTTGCTCTAGAAAGAAGCCTTTCTTCTCACAGTTTCCTCAGCAAGAACATACTCATAATTATCTCCTGCAACACTGCTCTACTACTTCGGATCCACATTTGGCCCTTCAATGGTCATGACAGACTGCGAGCTTCTCAGGGCAGGGACCCTATCTTATTCCTCTGGGAATCCCCAGTGGCCCAGGGAATGCTGCTGCCCCAACAGAATGGTACCCATATTAGTTTCTATTGCCATGTAGCAAATTACCACAAATTTCTCAGCTTAAAACAACACCTATTTATCAGCTCACAGTTGTCTGGGTTCTCTGTGGAGGGTATTCTAAGTGTAAAATCAAGAAGTCAGTGGCACTGGGCTCTTATCTGGAGGCTCTGGAGAAGAATCTGCCTCCAAGCTTATTCAAGTTCTTGGCAGAAGTCAGTTCCTTGCAGGTATCGACCTGAAGTGTCCATTTCCTTGCTGGCTGTGGGCTGGGGGCCACTCTAGGAGACTACTCACAGATCTTTGCTCATGGCCCCTCCATCTTTAAAGCCAACAACTATGCACCCACTGTGGAGGCTAAGCTGTCATGACTGTAAGGTGGCCCCATTACAGCTTCATAATGCTCTTATGGACATCCCATGTGTATCTCTTTCCCTACTTTTCTAAAGGATCCTTGAAGTTTTAAGACTAAGGCTACTCTCTAAAAAGCTTAAAAGCAACTTCATCCCACCTAACAGCATTTTCCTTTTGCAGCAGGAATCCTGAGCAGTTTCTAGAAGCTGAGCTCCTGACATCTTCTCAACAACCAAGAGGCAGTAAACACAGATCCTCCCTTAGAAACCTGGGCCGCTGATCAGCTAATGCCTCTCCTCTTTTCTGGTTCCATATGGTTATCCACGCAGGGAAAGGCTGGTGACCTCCAATGAATGGCAGGCTATGTGTGTCCCACTGGCCAGTTCAGAACTATTGATCCACTTTGGACATTGGCACTTGAGTCTGAAGGAGTTTTTAAGGAGATGTGTGGTTTAATGGCAGCAAACAAGGGCAACTTCATTACTCAGCTGGAGTTGCAGGTTGTGTTAAACTCTACCCACTCAGACCATGAGCTGAGCAGGGTTCTCCCACATCACACAGGAGGCTCGCAACTCAAGCAACTCAAACTGCCAGGGGTGCTGGGCATGTGGTAAATTGAGACAGGAACGGATTACATAAGATATTGGGAATGAGTTCCAGACCAATAGATTTTCTTTTCTCAAGATAATATTGTCAAAAGAGGGTATAGAAGCTCATGAACATCTAGAGACTGCATGGGGAACAAGAATCTATGATTTGACTTCACCCAACAGGAACTATGTCATGCAAGCTACAGTACTAAACAATGTGGCTCATTGTCTTGGGGAAACAAGACACTGCTCCCACCATACTATAAAACCAACTCAGCTGGGGTGTGGAGGAGAAGTCTGCACAGAGTGCAAAGACAGCATGGGGCAGAGAGAGAGAGTGCTTCAAATCAGAGACAGCAAAAGGGGCATTTGGGAAAGCTTCCTGCAATAGGAGGTGTTAAAGGAGCCCTGGAGGTTTGGAGAGGTAAAGCCGGAGAAGGATTCCCCAGGCCAATGGCTCAGAGCAAGGTGTGGGGAAGAGGAGAGAGGGGTCTGAGACTAGGGCAAAGTCCTCTTGGGCTGGAGCTCAGTAGGAGAGGAGCTGGGGAGGTGGGCTGGAGTCCACCCCCCACAACACAGAGCCCAGGAAGGCACCAGCAGAAGCAAACAGAGAAGTCATGCTGTGAAGACAGTTCTGCTCTCTCTCACACAGGCAGAAAAGCCAGAGACTCTGAATGTTTAGGAAATGTGCTTCCACACTTCCCTTCATGTTGTTGGCAATAAATACCAAGTGTGCTTTGCAAAGGCTGTACCATGTTGTAAAAGCAAAAGTGCACCTACCCAGAACAGCTAGGGGAAATTAACACGATTTGCATTTTAAATATAACAATATCAAAAATTTAGATTTTAGAAGCAAACACCTGTAAGATTAGCATTCATATCCAATGCTGCCCATATCTGCTACTTAGGGAAAGAGAGACACCCTACCTTGGGAACTGAGTGTCCCAGCTATCTGGGGAGGTTGCCAGTCTACACACAAAGTATGCTGGAGAATGAACAGTTGGCAGCCACAGTCATGTTCGCTGAGCAGAATGTTGCCCCTGGCTGACCCACAGAGTAGAATCATTTTAGGGTGTAGGGACAGACTTGTGGGGAACCATCCGCCCCAACCCAAGCCCTCTTGCTTTTCTGACCAAGGAAGATGGCTGCTGGGTTTTAGGTTAAGACTCCAGTCTGTGGCCATGGAATAACAACAGAAAAAAAAAAAAGAAAAGGTTCCTGGGGGCGCCTGATGAGGACTGGCAAAAGTGACTAACAGGCCCCGCAGACACTCAAAAGAAGCCTTTCTGCCAAGCAGTCTGGTTTGCACGTCAATCCCTTCTCCCCACATTACCATCTGGGGAGGGTGCTAATGAGACGCTAACTAGGCAAAGGGAGCGTAGCCACAACCTGCAGAACATCAAGGAGCTAATCATCTCATAAGCAATTAAAACTGGAACATTTGGGGTTGATCCATACCGAAGGACAGAGAACTCCAGGATGGGTTACAGTCCATGCCACTTCAACAACTGGGCACTTGTAGCTCCCTGAAAACCCCAGAACTTTGCAGCTTTCTCCTGTGCTCACATTCCAAACATGACGTGGAGTCATGGGGCGCTGTGTGCTGCCGCCTGTGGCTCTGCTATTCATTATAAAATCATCACCCCACAGTCCCCCACAGCCAGCACCTCTTCTGCTATTTAATCTGTAGACAAAAGTACAAATTCTTCATCCTGTTTAGAATATGCTGGAGTGTGATTTAAAGAAATACATTCCTCTCCGGGTATCATGCTACAAAAATGCCAGCAATGCAAGCCTGAGGGTTTTAATTTGAATGGTAAATGATTAACCCTCTCAGGCTGTTGAAAGGCAGCCTGGTGTAAGGCAAGAGGCCAGGCGAACACGGAGTGCAAGAAGGCAATTTCAGGTCGTGCCTTCCCTCTCTTGCGATTTGTAAAAGCAGGAAAAATCTTCACCCATGCAGAAATACAGTAGAAAGCACCTTGAATAGGTAAGAGAGGCACTGAAGAACTACTGCAAAAAGCAGTGCACCTAGGGCAGGGTAAGGTGAGTATGAGGAGCTCCATGGCTCAACAAACACAAAGGTATGGCTGCCTGGGAAGGGAGTGGGAGAGTTCCCGAGTAGAAGCTTCCAAAACTCCAAGCAGGAGACTGAGGACATCGAGTCAGGAAGTAGTGGACGAGGGGCCCAGGGTCAGAATATAGAGGGGCCCAGGGCAGGATCCTCACATCACCCTGTCTTCAAGCAGCCGACCTGCCAAGTGAACAGGAAAGGCTGCTGTGGGCTGCTTCCAAGGGGCAGCATTCCAGTTACGGGAGTGGGCAATGGCCCTGTAAACTTCAGGTGACCATGACCAACACACAGAACTGCCTCTGGCTACAGCTCCCAGATAGCTGTAACCCCAATCCAAAAAAATTCAGTTTCAAAGAAATAGATGGTAACTGTAACCATTTCAATCTTAATAAATATTAGAAACAGGATGAATAAAAGAAGATAGCTTAATACATGAAAAGATTCAGTCTATTAAAAGAAAGGAAGTGATCTGAAAAATCAGAACAAATACCACCCCAATCCATGTAACAGAGTTCAAGAAAGAAGACAGTATGCTGAAACACTAAATATCAGCAATATTTCAGAAGACGTTTCGTAAATAAAAAGGGAACCTGAGACCAGAACAGATGGCTTTTAGATGAAAAACATGATCTCAGAATTAACACCCAATGGAAGCAATAAATAGTGATATTGCTGAAAACTCAATCTATGAATTAGAAGAAAACTTTGGGAGATTCTCCCAGAAATCATAGAAAAGGAAAAAGAAAAAGTGGTGAGCATGGTAAACATAAGGCTACCATTCCCAGAGGACAAAGTCAGGAGACTGTCACAGGGTTGCAGAACTAAGCTAGCAGGAGAGGCGTTTGGAGAAACTCCATGAGGACTTCTGCTCCCACCAACAGGGAGGAACAGACCAGACTGGTCTTCCCTCCCAAAGCAGTCAAAGCACCAGCCACAATCTATAGAACAGTAGCTCTCGAACACTGGACATCAGGAAGTGAAGGGCAGTGACCCCCGAGAGGTCAGGAAAGAAGAAAGTTGGAGGACCAACAATACCTGATGTGAAGATGACAAAACCACAGTCACCAAGACCCTGTGGCTCGACAGAACAGCAGAGTCCAGAGATACACCCTCCCACACACAGATAACCGATGTGCAAAGGCAGTCCAGTGGAGAGAGCGTGCTCTTTTCAGCACATGTACTGGAACAACTGAGTATCCATATGCCAAAGGAAAAAAAAAAAAAAAGTCCTGTTGTGAGGATTAAATGAGAAATATTTGTGAAGTCTCCTCACATAGTATGTAAATATTAGTTCCTGTTCTTCTTAAATTAAAAAAAAAAACAAAAAAAAAAACCCTTTCCAGCAACCAGAACAGTCTTTATGTACAAAAATGCAAATCAGATCATGTTAACATCCTTTCTGGGACTCTTTCTTGCACTTTGCATAAATTCTAAATGTATAATTGTCCTCTGTGGCTGTCACTGGCCTGGCCTTTCTCTCTTATCACACTCCATGGCCTTCTCTTCTCTAAATTTGCCAATATCTTCCCTGCCACAGGGCCTTTTCACGTGCCATTCTCATGGCTGGGACTGTTCTTGACACCCCACCTCCACAACCCCACAAGTTGCCAGTCCCACTCCCTCGTATCCTTCAGTCCTCAGCGTCGGTCGTTTCCTCAGAGAAGCCTCTCCCCGCTCCACTCTCCCGACCGCCTATTGTGCGCTAGGGTCCCGTTACTGTCTCACAGCTTCCTGTTCTTTTCCATGACAACCCATCACCATTTTAGTTCTATATTCACTGTATGACCATCTATCTGACCACTGCCCCCAGCCATAGCAAAAGCTCCACTATGGTTCGTAACTGTATTTGTTTCATCCACTGCTGCGTTTTCAGGTTTTAGCACAGTGACGTGCTAAATAATTTGCAGAATTAAACAAAGACACATAATTTGCCTCCCATAAAGAGGTTTCCCTTTACCCATGAAGACCTGGTGGTCAAGCCCTGGAGGCTTGGGCCAGGCTGTCGCAGCCCTGAGGAGAGGTGGGACCCTGGGGCCCACACCAACATGGCTCTAGTCTTGGGCAAACTTTAGCTGCTCTTGTGGGCAAGCTTGGGGTTGCCAGCTCTATCCATGGCCTTCCTTCCTTAGAGGGCTGTAGGGGACACTGCTGATGTCCCATGCAGGTCCCTGGGCCTCTTGTACCACTTTGGTGGATTCCTCCCCCAGCTGCTGAAGGTGCTTTAGCTAATGGCTCACATCTGTATCTTCTCCAGAAGACTGTCCCTGAAGCTGCCTGGCCTGAAGGTGCCTGGGAGTTACATCCATCCCTCAAGGTCTGCGACCAGTGACTGACTGGGACGAGGTTACAAAAGCCTGCTCCCTTAACTCCAGGTGGGACAAACTCTGTGTGCAACTTATACTCCAGAGCTCCATCCCTGTGGGTAAGGCTGAGGTTAGCCCCTTCAGACCACATCTTCGCCTGGCTTCTCCTCCAACCTGTCCTGACCTACCCGGCTTCTTGGAGAGGAACTTTAAAACTGAGTAGAAGGATATTGTTCCAAAGTAGAGAGGGCTATCTCCCGAGGTGGCCGGCTCTGCCGCTGCAGATATTCAAGAAGAAGCCAGGTGGCCACCTCCCGGTCATGTGATGGAGGGAGCTGTGTGACAGAGAAGAGTTGGGCTGTGTGACCTCCACAACCCAGAGCGCTTGTGAGTCTAACTCTTCAGAACATGTGCACTCAATGCAAGGTTAAAGGATGACATTGTAAATAGCTCATTGGAGAGTAATTTATGTCATCACCCAAAAGGGGAAAACCAAGCGCCGTCCATCGGATCCCTGCCTGAGTAAATGACAGGCAAGGGAGGCTCTGCGTTGGAGTATAAGAAAAGAATCTATAAAAATAAAGGGAAAACTGGATGCAGATGTTTTCCTCAATTAGCTTCTACTGAAAAAGCAATAAACAGGAAAGATCAGTGCTATACAACGCATTTTTATTTAACCATTTGGCATGAGTCATGACGTTTCAGAAGAAAATGTGTCTTTCTCTAGTGAAGCTAAAGAAAACTATTTCAATTTTCTTGATCATGCTGGAGTTTTTGCAATCAGGCTATTTTTAAACAAAGCATTACAAAATATGACCATCACGTGAGACCATTACTGAAATCTAAATCATACCAGCAGGAAGCAATGATTCAATTTATCTTCTCAAATGTCCCAAAATAATTCAAAATAATTACATTTGCCTAAAAACAACACTACTTCTAAGTTATTTTTGTTACAGTTTCCTTTTACAGAAGGAGGGAAAAAAATGTCTTTGTCTATTACTTCTTGAGTATGGAAGTCAGGATAAAAGAAGCTTCATTACAAAATTAAAACTGTTGCAAAGAAGGTTTAAAATGCTTATGCTGAGCATTTTTCAATTGTGCTACTAATTACATTTTAACATTTTGTTAGTGGTAGTAAATAGAAAAAATTTTTTATCTTCCTGAAAATTTTCTCCTAGATATAGAACAAATTGGGTCATATTATTTTTATTTGTGTTTTTTCCCCCTTCCCCTCCCCTCTTTTTTGCAGAGGTCTCATTGGGGTGCAGTAGTTTTCAACCTCTGGTTCACATTGGAATCATCAGGGTTGCTTTTAAAAATACAGATGCCTGGACTTTACCACAGCATAGACAAATTCAGAGAAATGGGGTGGAGACCCAGCATCTGTATTTTTAAAAGATCCAAGTGAATTCTGATGTGCGCTGAGATTGAGAACCACTGTCTAAAGAGCTGGGAATTTAAAAAATTTATCTACAAAGATGTAATAAATGTTTTTTAGGTGCTACTTGGACATTGTTTGTTTCAAGAAAAGCCATGGTACAAGACTGAGAATGTGAAAAATAGATTTTTTTTTTTCTTTTTGGTGAGCTGACTGGTACAGAATCTGGGATCCGAACCTGTGACCTTGGCGTTACAAAGCTATGCTGTAACCAACTGCGCTAACTGGCCAGTCTGAGAGCAAGTTTTCAGGAGGTGTTTCTCAGCATTATAAAGAAATATACCAATGGTTCTTTTATATGGGCAAATCTCTGCATGCATTTAAAGCAAGATATAGCATTCTCAAGTCTAATTCGCATACATTTTTGATGGGATGGAAAATACGTATGTTGAGAGAACCATTTAAGAGAACTTTAACCTCCTGCTCCCCATTTACCTGCTCTTGGGAGGTGGGAAAGACTGGAACTTGCAGAGCACTTCCCCCGTCTTCTCCAGCCTAGCTTCCTGATTCACAATTGCCCAGTTCAGGCAGAGGCTGGGGAGCTCCCTCACCTTACCTACACAGAATCTCATTTGCAGAGGAAGCGGCTTGTTCTCTAGAGCCAAAGGAGAGAATCCAGGTGGTTGTGTATAAATGAAAGAAGCACAGGCTCTCAATGCTGCTGATTCTCTTGCAGCCCTGGCTGCTCCCTGATGCCCCATAAGCCCCTCGCTGAGGAGGCTGTGTGCGTCTGAGTTACTTCTCTTGTAGGGGATGTGCATCAACAGTGGAAAAATCCAATCATTCAGGGACACTACTGAGCAAGTCTCCTCTTCAAGCCTTGCAAAGCCTGGGTACGATTCCATTTTAGATCCCTTCCCTAATAAGTTATTACTCCGGACAAAGCATAATAAGTCCACAGACATGGGACACAAGGACAGGAAGAGAAAGGAGACTGACGATGGGACAGCATGCTCTGCCCTGGCTTCAGGGTCCAAGTACAAAGGAAGCACCTGGAAATGCGGGCACAGTGGCTGAGCACCAGCTGTCTAAGTCCTACATCTGGATACTGAGTCTGTACCCTGCAGCCTGACTGGGCCAGGTTCCAGTCATGGCAGGATGTGTCCTGAGCTGGAGGCCACTTGCCCTCATCTCCCAGATGTGCACAGCCTTTCCCCTCGGGCACCCCAGTGCATCTCCCACCTCTCTCTCCTGCTTCAGTCCCTGACCTGGACCCCTCTACCTCCCCCCCCAGTCTGAACCCACCTTCAGCTGTGGCAACCATCCACTGTGGTCAGCAGAAAATGGCTTTGGCAACATGGCAAGTCAGAGACATTAAGGAGGGGCCTTCTGCTTTCTCTGTGGTGAAACTCTGGCAGAAGAGATTTGCCATCAAGAACACAGGCAGCAACAAAGGTCACCAAAGACCCTAGATATCAGGTTTTAGGTTTTTAAACACTATTTGGTTAGAAAGAACTAGAGGGAGTACATCAACCCTCCTTGTTGGCTTTGCTGCCTAAATATCTCTTGAAACTAACCACTTCCCTCCAGCTCCACCGTCACCACCAGCACTGGGTTGTACAGTCTCCTGCAAAAACTCACGTCCACCCAGAACTGCAAATGTGACTTTATTTGGAAATAGGGTCTTTGCAGATATAATCAAGTTAAAATCAGGTCATACTGGATGAAGGTGGGCCCTAACCCAATACAACTGCTATCCTTCTAAGAAGAGGAAAATTTGGACACAGATACATGGGGGAAATGCAACTTGATGACCGAGGCGGAGATGGGAGTGATGTGTTCACAAGGAACGTCAAGGATTTTTTGCAACAACCAGAGGCTAGGAGACAGGCATGAACAGATCCTTCCTCAGAGCCTACAGAAGGAACTAACCCCACAACACCTTGATTTTGGAATTCTGGCCTCCAGAACTGTTAGAGAATTCATTCCCATTGTTTTAAGCAGTTTGTGGTCATTTGTCATAGCAGCCCGAGGAAGCGAAGCACCATCCCCACCCAAGACTGGATAACTCTAATCCCTCCTAACCTTGACTCCCCTAAGCCAGTCTGGTCTTCCTGCAACATGCTCTCCACTCTACAGCCAGAGTGAGCTTCTCACATCTAACACAGACCATGAGGTCCTCCCGTTAAAAATCTTCAGTGGCCAGCTATTGCTCTGGGAATAAGTGTCCACCCTCCCACCCTTTACCAGCTCCTCACCAGGTTACCTTCAGCCCCCTTACCAGCTCTCACTAAGCATCCCTCATTCACAAGAGCCTTCTCTAGACTTCCCAGACTCTGATCCCAGGTTATCTGTTCTCATTGCCCCCATGGACTTTTCTTCCGCAACGCCATCATGGTGTGTTATCTGTGCTAATTTCCTCGGTGTCTCCCTTCCCCACTAAACTATAAGCTCATGAGAGCCAGGCTACCTCGGTTTTATTTACCACTACATCCCAACACTTAGCACAGCATCTCGCACAGTTAGTTAGTACTCGATAAATATGTGCTGAATGAAAAAGTGGATGAATAGAAAAAGAGAGAAAGAGAATAAACACATCTTTACTCCCCCCTCCTCCACTGGAGCCTGGGACGGATGTTTGCAACCACAGGGAAGAAGGGGAGATGTCACCCTATGATAAGGGAGCAAAACTAATAAAGGTCAAGGTCTACGTATTTTCCCTGTCTACAGTACCAAAATCCTAAGACACATGTTAGAGAGGTAAGAATAGAAATAAAGCAGGGAGAGTTTGGAAAACCACTGATCAATATTAGTGTTTTTATATAATTTTCAATTATTAAAAAATGAAAAAAAACCTCTACAATTCCCAAACACTACCATTAATACTATTCCATAGGTCCATCTCATGCATGCTTCAAAGCAGGAGTAGGGGATACATTACTATGTGCATTTACAGATGAGGAAACTGAGGGCCAGGAAGCATAAGTCATTCACCCAAGGTAAGGGACACAGACTATAAGTGTCACCAGGCCCATCCAACTCAAGTACAGGGTTTTTTCTACTATCCCAGGCTGTCTCCCCTACACCCCCATGCCCACCCTACCCTCACCCCTTGGCCTCCATGGTTAGCACACTCGGGCTGGTGAGAGCTCTCTTTGCATGTAGGGAAGCCAGCCTTCCAGCCGGAGTCTGCAATGTGTGCAAAAACACTGCTCTGGCTCCTTTATCTGCTGTGACACCAGGGTGATAATGAACATAGCAACCCGGGCTGGAAATCTGTCCAGATTCATGAAATATCTTTCAACATGCAATATGAGAGAAAAACACAAACAGTTCAGCAGCATCAGCATGCTATGTATGTAGTGAAGCAAAACAAGGCAGGTTGTATAAATATTTAACAATGAGAAAGAACTGAGCTGGCTCCAAAGAAACATCTGAGACAACAGATCTAAGGAGGCTGCGGTTTCTAGTGGGAAAGTCACTGTGAAGATACAAAAAACAACCAGGCTGCAATTCTCAGATTTCACTCTCACGTGCATTTACCAAGCACCTCTGGCAATCCGACTGTAAATGCTTTTTCCGGTGTCCTAAGTGTTTACTACACATTTGGGCAATTTCCAAGGGGCCTAAATCAAATAAACATGCTTTCCTTCCCATTAAAATGCTTTATTTCTATTTCAAACAACAGAAACTCAATAACAGTGTTAATAGTTGACTCGAGATAAAATCGGGATTTTTTTTTTTCTTCTCTTTGCCATATTTATCTATGTTACCTAATATGGCAAGAAATGGACTGCTGAATGTGTTTAGGATTTCAGATTCTGGCATTAGTCCAAAGACTAAGTTTGGGTATTCCAAAGAAAATAAGCTATATATTTGAAAGCATGGTTTTCATGAAGTTACCTTCATGACTGACATTTAGACATAGACCATCTTTTTCCAGGCCTGATACCACAGGGGTGGACTGCATAGTTAACAGGCCCCCTGTGGGACCAATTATCTGCCTGATATTCTTCCATTGAAGGACTCAACTGCACGGCTGACTCCAATACCACTTGTCCTTGCCCTCTTTTGCAAAGTGTTACAAAGAAGGCCCAGCTGCCTCGGGTGGGCTGAAGCTGAATGTTGACAACTGTCAGCTATTTTCCCAGGCACACACGTCCCATGAGGTGCATGCTGTCCTTTGTGGCATCACACATGACTGGGTTCATTTCTGCGCTAGCCTGCGGCCTCCCAGGGTAGCAGTGTGGGCGTGTCCTCAGTTCCCTGCTCTCTTCCTAGTTCACAGTGGAGGACGCTGCCCGATGACCCTGGTGGAGAGTCTGGATGTGTGAACTTGCAGAGCGAGGTTCCCAGGGCTGCTGCAGGCTGCTCTACTGCCATGCACATTCCCCGTGCCCTAGACAGCAAGGAGAGGGCAGGAAACCTCCAGAGCTGCTCCTCCAACAGCTCTTCTCAAAGGCCTGGGCCTGTCACCCGAGACCTGAGCAAACACAAGCTGGGCAGTGGAAGTCACTGGGTCAGATCCCATCACTTCATGCCTGTCCCAGCTACAAAGGATGTCCCTGACCCCAGCTGCTGCAAGCCCCCCAAACCCCTGCCAACTTGCTAAATTCTTTAGTTCGGCACTTCTCAAACTTTGATGGGCATATATGTATTTAAATCTACTGGAAATCTTATTAAAATGTAGATCCTGAGCCAGCAGGTCTGCGGTGGGGTCTGCAATTCTGCATCTCTAAGAAGCTCCCAGGAGATGCAGGTACCTCTGGGCCACAGAATACCCTTGCCAGACCTCACCAGGTTTTACCTACCAAGTCCAAATCAACATTTGCATGGAGTTTTATTGTTAACAAGTGATTTCACAAAATCATACATCCCCCATCTTTCTGAGGAGGAAAATTAAACTCAGAGACCAATGAGCTTGATGACGTCAAGAATAAAGGCAGAGTCAATCCAGCTGACTGCATATTAAGTCGCAGGATGACTTCACCAAGCCAGTGGTTCTCAACCTTTAGCATGCATCACAATGACTTGGAGGGTGGGTAAAAATACAGATTACTGTGCCCCCAGAGCTTCTGATTCGGTGGGTCCAGGGTGGAGTCAAGAATCTGCATTGCTAAAAGTTCACAAATGCTCAGGCAGCTGGTCCAGGGACCACACTTTGAGAACCACGTGAGATCCTGGAGATACCTAGGTATATGCCTTAGTCTTGGAGTTTTAATGCCATTCACTGCTCATATGTCCCTGAGCCCCACTGAATGCCACCCTGGTCTGCCCTTTATGAACTGGGATCCCAAAGCCCTGGGTTGAGCTTCTATGGCTGGACTACCTCCTGGTGCCCCAGAAATATTGGACCATGCTGAGACTTTTTTGTATATAGGTGTCCCCAAAGGCAATAAGCTCATCTGCATTGACCAGGAGCTCTACTTCATAGCAGTTGCTTGGCCTTGGTTGTGTGGTCCTGGGAGCCTGTTGGTGATTTGAAGCCTCATGTTCTTTACCTGTGAAATGGGCTCAACCCCCCGCCCCCGCCCACAGTACTGTGGTGAGGCTCGGAGGACCACTGGTTCTCAGCCTTCCCTGTGCATCAGAATCATTGGGAAGCCCTGACAAAACCCCAGTGCCCAGCTCCTTCCCCAGATCCTGGGCAACTTTTCTTGTCAGATCTCCCCAGGTGATTGATGCTAAGGTGCACGCAGCCAGGGTTGACAGCCATTGAAATAGGTTAAAAAGTGCTATAAAAAATGTAAGAGAATTCACTATAGTTAGTAATATTTCACTGTTGCGGTTGAAGGAGAAAATAAAAGCAACAAGTGCCGAGCACCCCACAGGTGTCCTCTCTCCCAAACAGGCAGGGAGCCTCCTAAGTGAATGTACCACCTTTAAATTCTCATGGAAGAACAGCCCGACGAAAGGTATATGAGCTGAGCTGCAGAGCTGGCTGAAATGGCTCCCTGGTGGCCTGCTCTTGTGAGCTGCTATCTGTGCCCAGACCATGGCCTGGCCAAATCCGGTGATCCAAGGCTGAAAGTATTTCAGGACTTTGACGAGGCTCTTGGGGAGATAGCAAAGCTTAACCACAGCTGATTGGGACTTGTGAATCATGCATGGGGGCTTTCCAGCTGAAGTCCTTGGGGTGCAACCTGGCTCAGGCTCTCCCCAAGTTATCACAAAGAATCTGGGCTGGAGCAGCTGGAATCTGGGTTCATTCATTCAACAACAGCATGGAACTACTATGGGAAATGAGGAGGAGAGGCTGATCACAAGGTGAGTGGCATGCCACATGACCTTTCTGCAGCCGTGCAGAAAAGGTATTTGTTGAATGGATGAATAAATGATTAAACGAAGCAGTGATTAGACAAAGAAAGAAAGGGAGGGAGAAAGAGAGAAAAGGAAGGAATTAAAGAATTAAGGAAGGAAGGAAGGAAGGAAGGAGGGAAGGAATTCAGGCTTTGCTTGTATGCTCTTCCACTGTTGGAAAGTTATAACTATTTGAAAGTTATTCCCTATACTGAACCAAAATGCTGACCCAATTCTCTGAACACAGGAAGAAATAGCACCACAGAAGTGCAGTGCAGGAGCAATGGGCCAAATAAACCTTGTCTTGAAGAGCCCATGGGTATCCTTTTCCACATCTGCTTCCCGGCCAGGGAATCTAGGCAGTTCCTACACAGGGCAGTGCTTGAGGTCACTGACAAGGCACATCCACTTTCTGCTCACCATGATCAAGGTTTTCCAGAGTTCAGCAGCCACAGGGGGGGACTTGGGAAAGGCCACCGGAAGACACACAGAGGAATCTGCTCTCTCTGTGCTCCCTGGGCGGCTCCTGTTGAGTATTTTTCTGCTGCTCCCTGCTTGCCCTCTGAACCCCATCCTTTGGGCATATCCAGTTACAGTCCCAGGCTCTGCTCTCACCTGGAATGCCCTGGGCCTCTCCTTGGCTCCCCTGCTTCCCCACCGAGAGCTGGGGCTCAGGCCACTCAGACACGCGTGATCATTATTTCTGCACCCTTTCCCCACAACACTTTCATCTGACCTCTGCTCTCCTGCATGCCTGACACCTGCTCCACCTTCTGCTCGGAATCCCATAACCCACACACCCCAGCATTCCCAGTGAGAGCAGAAGGCACCCCCCATTCCCCACAACGCTCCATCCTTCCCCATAGGGATCCCTTTGGGCACCGCCAAGGCTTGCTCTCCCCAGCCAGCAGTGCACACCTGTGTTTCACCTGCCTGGCATCCCTTCCTTTCTCCTCTGAGTGACTGCACCCCATTTCCTCTGGGAAATCACCTCTCCCCACCTCTCAGGTCCAAGTGCCTTGGGTGGAGAGGCTGAACTCACACGCTGGCTCAGAGTCTCCCTAGCCATCAGGACTGGTCAGGGCAGGGCAGGTGGCCCAAGCTGAGCCAAGAAAGCCAGCCCTGGGATATTCCCTGGAACTATGGCAAGAAGGCACTGTTTCCACTGGTGTTGCGTAGCCAGTAGAACATAAGCCCAGAGCTGCTACTGCTGTCATGTGAAGACAGCCTGCCTGAGAATCAACCCTGCACAGGGGAAAGCTAAGCCAGGAGATGGAGAAAAAGACACATGGCTGATTTTCATTATTCGAGGTAGCTATGTTCTATGGCATTGCCGTGAACAGTGATTTAGCAAACATGGAACCATTGCTTCTAGAGGAAATACAGCATTCGGTCCCTCCAAACCTCTGGTTATGACATTCTTGTCCTCAGTACATAATCTTGCTTTATGTGTTTCTGTTTAAAGACACCTTATTTAACGTATATTGCTGATTCATTAGCATTGAGCTCATGGCCATCAGCACTACAACTCATGCCTGAATGAAGCTCATCTAACACACCCACTTACTCCGCAAGGCACATCACAGCCTTCCTGTGCTTAGGAGCACTAGACAGCACTTCAGCACAAGTTGGGGGCCATTTTAAACAGCTAAGTAACCAACAAAAAGCACAAAAATGCAAAAAATGTGGCCCCAAATAGACCACGAAAAGGATACGTGTTTACAGTGTGAGCTGAAACAAGATGGCCTTGCTCCACCTCAGCTGGGAACATGTACATCAGGAGACTCAGACTTTTTTTTGCCACTCTGCGCATGCTCATGAATGACCACAAAAGCTCTGCAAGTATTGATTTTGGGGTTACAAATAAGTTCTGGCTAGGAGGTGAGTTAGCTAGTATGGAATCAAGAAATAGTGAAGATTGACTATATTTGTTAGCAGCATTTCATCACCTGGATCCTTCTATGCCTGAAACCAGTAAACCCCTTTCAATAAATTCCTTTTTCACCCAAGCCAGTTGGAGATGGCTTTTCTGTCACTTGGGCCCAGGCTGGTTTCACAGCCTCTCTTTTCTGTATGCATAGAGATCTTTGGAAGACTCTGCCTCCCCTAACTGGCCCTTCAAACCCTCTAGAATCCCCCGAGTCCTCAACATCTAATCACCCCTACAAAAAGAAAGTTCAGTCTTTTCCAGGCATTGTTTATGGAGAGATTTTCCAGGTTTGCATCAGAGTCACTCAGCTTGAGACGACAAGCACTGTCAAAATAAGTGCTTGAAAGGAGTGGCATTCTTCTGAGAGCCACAGTAAAAGCACTTCAGCAGAGTCTGCCTCAATCCACTGCCAGTTCAAGTCCTGGAGAATGGACAGGCTTTCTGCATGGCTCTTGAGCTCCCAGGGCCAATGCTGCCCCTCTTCCGACATGTGCTGTCAGTCAGCAATGAAGGGGGTCCCAGGGACGGGCTCAGTAAGGGCGTGGGCTCATGGCCTTGAGCCATAGGACTTGGTTCTGTTTGGTTTTTGCACCAGCTTCTAGTCCCTACCTCCAACTTCCCACCATTTCTTACATTGGTGGATTAAACCCTACACTGGGGACTTGGGCAACGGTTGGAGCAGAGCCAGAAGGAGCCTTAGAAATTTCTTGGGATGAGGTAAGGAGAATGAGGGTCAGAGAAGAAAGAACCTGTCGAGATCACTAAATGGAAACAGAACAAGAACAGGGGGCTCCCAACTCCCTTTCCAGCACTTTCTCTACTAGCAACGTTGCTGTTGCTAGGTGAGGCCTCCACCCATTCTCTGTCAACATTGATAAATTCTAGTTTGTATTCACAGACAAACTGAATCATTGCACTGGTCCACCCCATTCCATGATGCTTCTGAGCCAACTTTACATATATCTTCTCACCCACCCTTTGTCACCACCTCCCCTGCTAGGGAAAGGTTTAATTCAACAAAGAACTCCACCATCACCATCACCCCAGATACTGCAACCCCCTGCAAGCATGGCTGTTCTGGGGTCCCTGAGCCAGCATGGGAGTCTGCAGACCCCACTGTAGTTAGGCTTCCTATCCCCACTGCGCTCACACAAACCTCCACTCACTCGGTACAGGTGACCCTGCAAGTCTAGTGAATGAGACATGGTCTCACTACTGACCGAGAAGCTCAGAAAATGGACACACACCCCACTGCAGGAAGGGGTCAGGCCACCCTAGTCAAACCACCCCCATTCTGGCAGGCCTTGCTTGGCTCCCTGCCCCCATGTCTTCCCAGCCTGACTCCCCAAAGTGGACCATGTCACCTCTTTCTGGGCCTCAAACCACACAAGTTCAGGAATGGGAAGGTTTGAGAGACCCTAGACCAGTAATTGAAGGCATCAAATTACCTCTGAGGCTTTTTAATACAAGTGTTTACTACACCTGCACTTTGGCTGGTTGCACATGAAGCCCAGCTCCTGCCCTGTGCTGAGCACCAGGGGAAGCCCAGGACCTGTCTGTGCAGCAGCCCTGCTACAGGGAGCTCCTCAAAGCCTTCTCCGACAAGGTCAGCAAGCATTTATGTTGTATGTCCTGGGAGAGTCATCATACTCTCTGTGGCTCCAAGAGAGATCTTCTGTCCTAAAATTAGAACCTACTTCTCCAGACCCATCTTGTTCCTCAGAGAAGAGGCTAGCCAGAAAGAGCTCAGAGGCCCCGCTGTTCACCGTTCACTGGGTCTTCTCCGGCATCTTGGAGGACTCCCTCCACTGCAGCAGCTCTGGCTGCCATGGCCACCACCCAGCGTCCTCTCCAAGGACATTTCCGCCCAAATGCGGTTCACACTGCTGCTTTAAACTCTGCCAGACACATTAAGATGCATTTACATGGACAGACATGTCCACCCAACTCTGGTCAGCCAGTTAGCTACACCCAAGGCCAGAGGCATTCTTGACCACCACTTCCCCTGCCATCTGCTGGGTTTCAAAAAGGCACATCCTGTGGTCAATTACAGAAGTCTGGAGGAAGACGGCTCTTTCCAGAGAAGGTAATTTCAGCTGTCCTGTTTTCTCCCCATTTATATCCCTCCCAAATATGTAACTTTATAGAGTATGTCCCTTAGGATTTCTAGATGGAGTTCTCTAATTCAGCCCAGGGACTGGGGCGGCACAGCGAGTTTTTCTGAGTCTGTTTTAGCATCATTGTTTTACAAGCACATCAGAGCTCACTGCAGGAGATGCAGAGATAAGTTAGACACTGACTCTGTTCTCAACCTTAATTCTCTGTACTCTTCATCCCTTTATGTATCCTTGATCACCAACACTGAGAATTACTATTATCCTTCAGAAACAGCTGCACTTCTGTAGCTCTGGACAAAATCTGATTTAGTCTTATTATAAGTGTTATGGGTAGAACTGTATCCCCCAAACAAAATTCATATGCTGAAGTCTTAACCCCCAGTACCTCAGCATGTGATTGTATTTGGAGATAGGCCCTTTAAAGAGGCCATTAAGGTTAAATGAGGTCACATGGGTGGGCCCTAGTCCGATAGGACTGGTGTTCTGATAAGAAGAGGGAGACAGCAGGGATGTGCGTGCAGAGAGACCATGTGAGGACACAAGAAGGTGGCTGTCTGCAAACCAAAGAAAGAGACCTTAGAAGAAACCAAGTCTGCTGACACCTTGATCTTGGATGCAATGGACTGAATACTTATGTCCCCCCAAAATTTATATGTTGAAATCCAAGCTCCCAAGGTGATAGTATTAGAAGGTGAGGCTTTTGGGAGGTGATTAGGTCATAAGGGCTGAGCCCTCCCGATGGGATTTAAGTCCTTATAAAGGAGACCCCAGATAGCTAGCTAGTCCCTTCCACCATGTGAGGACACAACTAGCAGGTACCATTTATGAACCTGAAAGTGGGCCCTCACCAGACACCATATCTGCTGGTGCCTTGATCTTGGACTTCCTAGTCTCTAGAACCGTGAGAAATAAATTATTGTTTAAAAGCTACCCAGTTCATGGTATTTTGTTACAGCAGCCCAAATGGACTAAGATATTGGACTTCCAGCATATAGAACTATGAGAAAATAAATTTCTTTTGTTTGTCACCCGGTCTGTGGGATTTTGTTATGGCAGCCTGAGCAGACTACAATGAGCAAAACACAGACTCACTTATTCATCAGGCTCCTGCTGAATGCCTAAAACGTGCAAAGTAGTGAGTTAGGCACTACGGGGCAGACACAAAAGTAAGTGAGAGTCCAACAGCTTGCAATAAGGTTGGGGAGAATGACACAGCACAAATATATTTGTCATCCAGCAGAATGCAAACATTTTGGTATAATGCTTCAACAACTCTTGTTTTAAAAGTGCAAATTTGTTCCAATGTGATGGACATACTAGGGAACAATTGAGCATAATGTGAATTTTGTGTTTGCTTATCTGCGAGAATTACTAGATGAAGACAGAAAACTGCACCCAGCTGAACCAAGCCACATAACAATACACAAAATTCACTCACCTTGGGCATCCACCAGCTCTCTCAGTTCACTGCATGTAATAAGCCACACTAATCCACATCTGGTGTTAAAACTCTTCGTCTAATTTCACATGACTTTCTTTCCACCATTTCACAGTAACACGCAAATGGCAATACTTTCTGAGACTCATTTCCACAAGCAAACCACAGTGCCATGTTTATGGTAATATTTATAAATTTCTTAACCACTTAATGTGTAAAGCTGTGCTACCATTTTAAATGGTTCCTGTTTTTGCTTTTACCTGCTACTGACAAATTATTGAGTGTTGTGCTCTTAACCCACTCCCCCCCCCATAAATCCTGTAGTTCTTATTGCATGATTGTGTATACTGCAGTGATTTTTAAGAACATGTATGTTATAGCAGAATGACTGTATTTAAATGTTTCAATAAGGAACTACATTTCAGGTAACTAAGGCCTGGGTAATGAGTGTCTATGAGCAGGATCACAAATAATCACACACTTGATGCATAAACCTCACTACACAGCATGAGGATCTGACTAATGTATCAATGGTGACTCCTAGTGGCAATGTACACTAATTGCAGGTAAAATACAGAAAAAGTGATGTATTAAAAATGGATTTTAAAAATGTTATTGAGTGAATAAAGCCATCCATGAGCCAAGTCAAATACTCATATATCCACTCACCTTTAGGTAGCTTTTTTATAATCTCCAGCTTCCTGGTCTGTTTACTGAAATAATTTTTTTTCTAGAGTCAAACATCTTCACAGAGGGAGCTACACTGACCTGTCATTGAGTTTTCTGAGGTGCACAGCTGCTCTCTCAGCTTCTCCACATCATCAGGATGTACTTGTTCATAGAGAGTACTCCCAAACCACTCTGACTGGGGCTGGTTCAGAACAGGGGTGACGGAGTCAGACACATAAATCACTCGTCCTGTCTCAGCCGCCACTACAAACAGAAATCCATCAGCTGCTTCAAGGATGAGATGCTTCAGCTCCTGGGAAGAAAAGATTATGATGAGCACAACCCACTGACAGACCCAAGCCAGTTAAACTTTCTTATTAGCAATCTTCAACTTCTTTTATTTAGATATTCATTCTAGTATGCAAATAGTTTGGGAAATGTTGAGTGTTTTTTTTCTTACTGGGAAATGAGCTAGAAAAATGCACAAAGCATGCACCATCCCTAAGATACAGCTACTCTAAACACTGTCAGCCCTGTCTTAACCAGTCCTTTCTTAGGGAGAGAGGATAGTTCCTGCCCAAGGGAATGGGAGAGCAAGGAGCAATCACCAGAAGATGCTGGGTTGCCAGAGGTGTGAACAGCCTGACTCACACATTCAAACTGCAGTCATGTCACTGGAGCAGAAAAGCATGGCACAAAGTGTGTGGCACCAAAGGTGCTGGATGGAAGGAAGAGAAGGAGAATGGGAAGGTGAGAAGAGAGAAGGAAGGGGACCATGTGTTCCCCACCCACAGCATGACAGTACACTTTTTTTCCTCTTCTCTTTGTATTTCTGAGCTGAATGCTGGCATTAGGTTTAAAAGTGCCCCCTTACACCTGCATGTCTGCCAGGCTTCAAAACTCTGACAACCATCACCATCATCTTGACAG
The DNA here is from genome assembly GCF_027409185.1 of Cynocephalus volans. Lineage (NCBI taxonomy): Eukaryota > Metazoa > Chordata > Mammalia > Dermoptera > Cynocephalidae > Cynocephalus > Cynocephalus volans. Next base: position 60,930,720 of record NC_084462.1, read on the forward strand.
ACTCTCAGAGTAATCCCGAGAGGAGGCAGGGCATATAACATTATCCATATCACTTTACAGTGAGAGGAGGTTTGGAGAACCAGCCCTGGGGTCACATTGACTCATCGGGTCATGACTGTCATTTAAGGCTGCTTGGGATCAATGAATGGGAAGCAGGAAGCATTGCCATCATCCCCAGGGGACGTGGATGGGGAAAAATCAACTTTAATAAAATGAGATGTCTTTTCTTTGTAGTGCCTGAGGCATCTCAGGTGTAGCCACCCCTGCTATTCTCACATCAAGCTAAGGAGCCCTTTCCTGCTGAATGAAATCGGCTCTGTACCTGTTTCTGCCCCACAGCCACCTTTCCAACCACTTTATGCACTGCTCAGGCTCCAAAGAACAAAGGTATCCTTCCAGGTCAGTGCTTGGCAAACATATTGGGTGAGAATCCTTTGTTCAAGTGTAATTTTATGTGGAAGTCCTACTGTGATATACATCAAGGGCCAGCTGAGTGGAGGCAAAAGCTGGAGAGTCTGCAGCCTCTGGCCCTGCCCTGCATCCCAGTCCCCGAGGGGGGATCAAGGACCCAAAGACTAGCAAATGTTGACCTGCTCATGGCAGAACCCAGGGAGCTTTATGAGTGTCTTTAAGCATTTGGCTGGGAGGAATTCTAATATCCTCAGCCTGGGAAACTAGGGCGGAAGCAGAGTGTACAAGTATTTTTCAAGGGTAAGTTTATTTTGCTCATTTCTCTTGTTTTGCACTTCTGCTGTTCTGTATTTCCTAGATGCACATTTAGTTCAGAGGATTGGGTCAGCATTTTTATTTTCGGTACTGGGAAGATCTTCCCAACAGTAAGAGCTGTTACATAAAAAGATGAAACAGGATGTCTGGGGAAGTGGCGAATTCTCTGTTACTAGAGGAGAGGAAGCAGAGGTGAATGACTTCATTTACATATTCATGTTTTCACCCAGTTTGCAAGGATTCTGGGAAGGTCACATAGGATGAAGCCTTACCCTCACCATGGACCCCTCTTTCTCCTACTCTCCTCCTCGTGTTCATCTTCTGGGAGCACGGCACTCATTACCAAGGTCCTGTGCCCTGAATCCTAAGAGCATGGAGTTTGGAGTAAAAGGAGATTATCACCCATGGCTCTCCCACTCAGCTGTGCAACTTTGGGCATGTGACTTAATGTCCTCAGCTTCTGTTTTTTCATGCAGTTTTTTTTTCAGTGAGATTTTGTGAGGTTAAATGAGATCTTGTGTGTGAAGGACTTAGTAAGGGCCTGGCACATAGTAGGTGCTTCATAAATGTAGCTGTTATCATCATCATCAAGTAGCCGAGAGAGAAACATGGGCAGGACTCATATGACATGCACAGCTACCTCCTCTCTCCATTCCACTTTCATAATCCCCAGTCATTTAAAGATAAAGAGATCATTTCAAATATTGGCCCTGCAGGATTTTTGTAAGGGTTAAAGAAATATAGAGAGTAAGCTTTTTACTGACCCTAGCAGTTAGCAGTGCTTAATAAATTTCTATCTGGTTACCTACCAGCTACTCATGCTTCACTGTACTCCAAGCCCCTTGTTAAACAGTCTACACTCGTTTTCTTCCTCACCACAGCCACACGAGCTAGGAGCTATTATGCATTCGTTTCTACAGAGGTGGAAACAAGGCTTGAAGCCCATGCTCTGAACCTCCATGCTCCATGTCCTCCACGTGGCAGACATGACCACTGCCACACCTTGCTGGCACCCATGAAATGAGGGACCACATGACCACTGGGGTGATATGAAAAGGGACCGAGTAGGTAAAGCACTTGCTATAATGTCTGCACGAACAGACAGTAATACATGTGAGTTCCTCTTCCCTTGTTCTTTTTCTAAACCTAATTCCCACAATGTGAATAGATTCTCACTCCGGCAGAATACAAGATTCTGTCTCCCAACCAAACCTTCTCCAGTCTTACCTCTGTGCACACTGCTCCCCTTTTGTGAAGTCCCTTTTACAGCTCCCTCACAGCCTACCAATGCTGTCACTGTCGTGAGAAGTCCCCTCGGGTGACACCAGGCCACTTCTACTCTATTTAACTTTGGCCGCATGCTCTGCATCCTGTTACTCCATTACTTTTGGGATTCTACACTTTCCCTGAAAATCATATAATTTTGTTTTTCCCCCCCATCCACCATATACAAAGTGCTTTCAAAACCATCGTATAATTTATCCTGCAAGAGCTCTCAGAGTCAGGAAGGCAAAAAGTTCCAAGTTCATTTCATAGACGAGCCATCTGAAGCTTGGAGCTTTTGCCAATGTGCTCTAGGACCAGAATGTGGGAGGATAAAGACTCCGGACACAGGCCTTAGAGTTCATATAAGTCCATTTATAAAATACCATCTCACTATTTCATGTGTCTCTTCTTCCCAACTATTCAAAGACTAGTGTAGGTGTTAAAAATATGGCTCTGGGGTCCTATCAACCAGTCTTCATTGGACCGACTCCTGGCTCCTTCATTAAACAGCTGATTGACTCTGGGCAATTTGCTGACTCTCTCTAAGCCTCAACTTCCTCATCTATAAAACAGGGACGAATAATAGTGGCTTCTTCACTGGGCTAGAATAAGGAGTAAATAAAATAATGCACAGAAAGACAGGACTTAGACCAGGTACATAGTGATTGCCTGCTAAGTGCCAGCTATAACAGTCCTTGTTCTATGACTGCTATCACTGCTCCCGTAACTTCCACAGGCTAGCCATCACTGCTATTCTAGCACACAAGAATTGTGTGTTTTACTGACTTCTTCCTGTGTCAGCATGCTAAGCACATTGCTCAGAAGCTCAATATAATTTTTGGGTGATGCCTCATTAAGGAAATATCAAGTCTTCTTTGAGAAGACTCAAAGATATGACGCACACTCTCTTGAAGAGAACTTCTTGGTGAAGAGTAAAAACAAAATTTCTTGGCTTCATCCCTTCCTCAGCTTTGAACCCTGTTTCCCCACATAGTTTACTTCATCTTGGTGATGCTGTGATTCTCCCCCTCCCAAGGATGACGCTCTCAGGGGGGAAAGGACCACCCCAGTGCTGTCCAGGCACCTGCTCCGTGAGGAAGGAAGGCTTGTACGCGCCGTCTGTGGACTTGTTCCCGGTGCCCCTCATGGACTTCATGTGCGACACAGCCATGCGGAGAATGGTGAGCTTGTCCGGCTTCCGGGCCAGGGCGCTGCATGTGGGGACCATGTCCGAGAGCTCCGTGATGTATTGGGTCATCTTGTTCCTCCTGCGCCTTTCAATTTCGCTATGATTCTCTCTTCCCAGAAAGCATGAGAGCAGCAGGGGCGAAAAGAGAAGTTCCAGATTAGGGGTTACTATGTGATGGGATAAAATGACACATTGCTAACACCAAGTGACTGAGAAACGGGGCCTGACTCGTGGTAGCTGGGTGCTTGGAATACATATTGTGCAAAGCGGCTCTTCAGACACTTCCACAGGCTCTGGTATCTACATGTGGAAGCTTCTACAGGTTCAGTCTCTAAATAGGTATTACAATCTTCTAATTATTCCCATTTACTTAAATACTTTTTAATAAGCATAAAAATTAAGACACGATATTTCAGCAAAATAAAATTTTCCGACATGCTTTCTATGTGTGCACATGAATCTGTCCATGGATGTGCACACATACACACAGACACACACTAAACGTAGTTACTGACTGCTTGAACATATGGTTTACACTGACCTTATAATAAGTGCTATATAGCCTTGCTATTCTTTATGTCACTAAGTAGACCATAAACTTACTTTATATAAGGTTGTGAACAAGCTTTGTTCTACACCCAACACATTTTCTGCAGTATCGTGACAGAACGGGTGCACCCCTGGCTTATTAAACAACAAATAGCTAATTTTTAAAAAAGTACTGCAAGGAATTACTGAACTCAATCTCTGCAATGTGTTAAGACAGAAAACCAGCAGAAGGGATGGTAGAATGTTCCCATTTCAGGATTATTAACTTAGGCTTGAGAGAGAGTCACAGCCAACCCAGTTCAACAACACTAAGACAAAGCTGTTACTTGGGATAAAAGAATTGTCTAAAAATACACCACCTGTCTGTGGCAGGATTTAGGGTTTTGCTGGTGCTCAAAGAACAAGAGCAACACTAACAGCAGGAAAGGAACAACCCCGGGCAAGGCCACCTCCAAACACCACAGGTATTAAATAGGCTTAGCACCCCATCCTACCAGTCTGGGGAACAGACGTGCTAATCAGCCCTGATTACCTGCACGTCTCACATGCTGAGGCTGTCTGTGAACATGCAAACAGCGGGGCACAGAGGGAGGGAGAGAGACTGCAGTAGAGGTCACCGCAGCTAGCTGACCCGAGCTGTTCCGTGTGCACCTTCCATACACAAGGGTGGTGGAGAAGACAAGGAACACCCAACCCCTGTCCTCAAGCAGCCGAGGTTTAATTAGGAATGTAAAACATACACCTTGCACAGTGGAAATGAGGCAGAATATGAGTGAATGCTCCAAAAAACAGTGGAAAGTAAAAACCACAAGAGAGGACAAGAGGGAAGAGGAGGAAGTGGTGCTGGGGCCGCGATGGGCTGGGAGAGGAGGGGAGGAGGACCCGGGAGGAGCTGTGCCTAACCTGTCAGTGGGTACGGGGGGGTGTCTTCTGGGATGGTGATCAGCAGGGTCAAAGAAAGACCTGTAATTGGGATGGAGCATGTGAGCGTGGTGAGCAGACAGGCCTAGATGGAAGGAAAGAGCTGTGGCCTGCAGGAGAGGGTCCAGGAGCAGGAGAAGCTGGGAAACGTTGCAGACCACAAAGAGAAGCTGTCAAGGCAGCCAGGCTCATAACAGAGGCTTGATGTTACATGACCCTGCGGCTGGAGACCAAGGCTGAGACCAGTAAAGGGATTCTGGAGGCCTGGTGCTCTCCTCCTGCCCACAGGGAGAACGCTTGGAGCTGACCCACTGGACTGGTGGAAACACACCAGTCCCAGCACGAATGCTCTTGCTCCACAGAGCAAACACATTCCTGGGTAGGGATGATTAAAGATAACCAGAGAAGAAGAGGGTTGGTGGTGGCAATCACAGAGAGAGAGAGAGAAAGTGATGAAAAGGGGGAATTTGGTTAGGGGATTGCTGAGTTCCCCAGCGCATGCAGGAATCCTGCCCTGGAAAAGACACAGGATTCCTTTCCTCAAGCAGGTAAATAAGCATTGGCAGCTCCACTGAACTGGGTCTTCATCAGTATCCCCTGCACCTGTGCCCTCAGCTAGGCACTTGTCACCGGTGGCCCTGGAGGCGCTGGCTGTGGTAAGCTCGCGGAGGTGTGTTCTCCCCCACCTCACCGGCTCGCACTCATCAAGGCAGACTAGAGGGAGGTGGTACACAGAGGATACTGCCTGGAGCTGCTGAAGTGGCTGAGATGGCAGTCAGGGGCTCCGGCCACCTGTGGACAGTCTATTCATCATGCAGGACCCGGTAATTCATTCCACCTGTCCTGCACACTCCTGCTGGGGACCCTGGAGGACAGGACTTCCTCTCATCTGCTTAAAGCAACACCTGAAGTTGCTCGTGCCACCAGGAGTCCACATTCCAGTTCCTCAGCCTGACTTTTAGGACCTCCCTAACCAGGCCTTACACACCGCCCCCTCCTCTACTCCAACACACATTCAACTACTCATCGTCTCTCAGTGACACAAGAATGTGAGGTCCACTCCTACTTGTCTTCAATTCAGCACATGTTTAATTGCTTCTTTCCTTTGAAATTCTGTCTCCATCAAGACTCTTGCAGACACTCCTTGACCCCCCTGACTGCCCACAGTGGCTGTCACCACTTTTCACCTTGTCTCTGACAGCCTCCTCTTTCTCCAGTCTCATCTCCCTCTATTTCAGTCCTCATGTTGTGGCCAACCGGTATTTCTCAAAATGCAAACCCACCCTTCCCTTAAATTCCTTTCGTGGTGCCCCAAGACTTACAGAGTCAAGTTCAAACTTCTCAGCTAGTTACTGCGGTGACTCCTCCAGTGTAGGACCAGAGGCACACTTGCTTCTGATACTGTCTTCCAAAAGAGGCTGTACTATATTGCCATGGAAACTTTTACTTTATAAACATTTCAGGGGAAGAAAATCTTTGTGAGGTTCTTAAACAGAGATCTAAAGAAACTTCACCGCAGGGCTCGATAAACCTGATTTGTGAGATAATGTGCGTGAAGAAGGCAACCTCAGGGCAATCATTTACAAACTGACTGTATTCAGTGACTAGCCCAGAAAATGCTCCAACCATTTTATACTTGATGAAATTGAGATGGATAAAGTTACGAGCAGAATGTCAAAATGACTGAGAGCCACCAGTTACCTAGCAACAAGATTTGATAAATAAGCAGCATGCGTATATGTATGTATAGTTTCACTTTGAAGCTTTCGTGGAGATGGGGGAGCAGGGAGGAAAAAATGCCAGCTTGTGAACACAGGAAGACACATTATTCCACGATATGCTTGCTGGACCAAGGCCATCTCGCCCAGGGTGAAGAGGTGATCTGGGGCCTGCTCGGAGGAGCTGTAGGGTGGGCCTGTGAACTTGGCGTTAAGTGCATTACGTGAGCCCCACACACTTGTTGGGGACCGAGCAGCACCAATACAGAAACTAGCGCCTACATATATGAGAGCAGGACCAGAGGCTCTGCAGCAATGACAGTGGAGACACAGGCAGTGCTGTCAGCTCCAAATACTCCTCTGCTGGCCAAGAGGACCCCGAGTTTGGCCCAAACCCAGCCATGGAAATCAAGGGCACAGTAAGAAGAGGTGTAACTAACTACACGTGACTTGGGCTTCTTTTCCAACTGCTCCAAAGGGGGGCCTCCTAAGTTTAATGAGAACAGTGAAGTCTACCCTAATCTTGGTTAAGATACAAAAAGGAGAATTTTACAAGATCTCAGTAAAGGTCATCCTTAAACTCTGTTGTTGGTGGTTGAGTCTCTCATCTCCCACAAGAGGGGAACCACAGACCCAGCAGAGGCAGATGGAATAAGACTGCCCCATGCTGGGACCTGTCCCATCGCCTCAGGCCCGAGACACCTGAGGCATGCTGCAGGGTCTCGGAGGCACCGTGCTGGGCGCTGGGGACGGGTGCTGGGTGGGCAGACAGTTCACAGAGCAGCAGGGGCAAGAGAGAGTGACCAAGGGCTACACCAGCCCTGTGTCCTTCCCTCATACACTGCACAGGAAGGAGAGGATGTGGGAGAGTGTGCCATAGGAAGACCTTCCTGAGCACAGGTCCCAGGGAAATATCCAGGAACCTGAGGTCCCTGAGACACCAAGAGCCCCCAAGCAGGCCTGGCCTCGAGGAGCCACACAGTAAACTTCAGTGCCTTCTGTCACCTCTCTTTGCTCCTATAGACAGTGGGTGGACCAACATAGGATACCATCAATTCATGACCAGGTTCAGCTCTAGTCAAGGCACCTGTACTGTCATGGTCCAAATCTGGGAAGTCAGCACTGGAAACAATACCACTGGTAACTATGCAAGGTCACCAGCGTTGCAGCCACATGGGTCACACATGGACTGTTTGCAGAGCAGCCCTGCTGCAGACGGCACCAAGGCCACATTTCTTGATGACCCTTCAGCTTCCATTTCTACCTCCTGTTATCCACACCACCTCTAGACCACTGTGGTCCCAACAACAGACCTGCCGAAAACCAGCAAAATGCTTCTCCCCACCTCCTCCACCTGGGTAGACATCACCAAACAGCCCCACTCTCACAGCCATCAGGCTTTGGGACAGCCTCACACAGGGTGAGGTTTGTGCTCCTTTCCCCAGATTGCATCAAAATGGGAAGATGGGTCACCAGGAGATTTTTCCTTTTCAGAACTCACAGGGCGATAGCCTCTGCTGTTGGACCATTCACCAAACTGTGCATGCCCTAAATTACTGAATGGACAGGCTTTCTGCCTACAATTCCTGATTTGATAGAGGTCTTCAGCACTTCTCTTGCAAAAGAAACATCAGTCCCCTTCTCACCATGCTATGGATTTCTCCCTGAGAGCTGACCAGCAAGGGAGGAGTCGGAACTGTGGGAAGAGACCCTCTGCAGAGGCACATACCACCTGGCCTTCAGAGTTAGGCTGGGGAACCATCCAGACCAAGAGGGGCTGCTTGGGTGGCTACACATGAGTTCTTTTCAGCTGTCAGCAGCCTCGAATGTAGTCTCGGGCACAGGCTGGCTCTGGTCCCTCCTCACCGACACCCAGGAGGGAAGACTGTATCTTGCTGGGCTTTCATGGAACGTCCTTCCTGGCCAGCCCCTCCCAGGTAGCACGGCAGGGCGTTGTGAAAGCCACAAAGGCCAGAGGAAAGTCATTTGGGGAAGCCCCATGGAGGGCTGGTCACAAGCCTGTGGAGGGAACCCGCAGAGGCATATCCAGTTGGGCAGTTTCCCCAGATTCCGAGGCTTCTCCAGGAAGGGCAAAGGATGTCCTCTCTGTTCTCAGGTGTCCTGCTCCCCAGCAGCCAACCAAGTCATGGTTTTCTGCAAGGTAACTACAAGGTACCCATGTATCTAGGCTGAACACAAGCTCACCCAAAACACAGGGAGAAGCCTGAGAAAACCCAGATCCTCTAAAGAGGGGGCCCAGGCCCAGTGCCTTTGATAATCCCGTTCCCAGCGGGACACACCTGCTGCCTGTTTCTATAGCACCTTACAGCTTACCAAGTGCTTCCCAGCTGTGACTGCATTTGATACCACCACCCAGTAAAGGAAGTATGTCCCCTCTCCGTGGAAGAGGAACCTGAGGCTTAGAGAGGTACACTGAGGATTTAGGACTTGGACCAGGCCTGCTCTGATGCCTGCTGTGTCTCTCACTACCTCTCCTCAGCAGAGCGCTCAATGGTCCTGGACGCAGAGCTATAATGCCTGGAGAGCCTGGGGGGCAAGGATATTTAAGACTTTGTGGGGGTAGGAAATGCCTGGTAGTTTCCAAAGAGACAAAGCTCAGGACTAGTTAAGATTCCTTCCCTCCCACCACAGAACCCAGTGTTATCCAGGCACTATCATCTCAAATCAAGGTTAATCTCTCCAGTAGAAAAACAGAAGGGGTAGCTGAACACGGTAAGAAAGACACCAAACTGCAGGTCAGTCACACGAGCACCAAACGTCTTGTAGGAAGAAACAGCCTATCCATATTGGCATGATGTTACACAGGCCTCCTTCTAAAACAGATTTCATTCCAGTGTGTTCTAACCCTGATCCTAACCCTAACCCACCGAAACAACATGAACTTTGGTTGCTCATGGGCTACATGTACTGAGTTCTATCCACCTTCTCTGCAGCACTTTTCTGGTTCATAAGAATCAAGAAAGCCAAGGCAGGGAGAAAGCCAGTGAAGTCTGGAAGGGCTCATGGTGTGTGTTTGCTCTGCAGCATCATAAAGGTTCAGCTGGACTTCTTCCTGCTTGGAAGAGACCTGTATAGTCCATCCAGTGTGTCCCACACGTGGTGACTGAGAAGATTAGGTCAACAAAAATGGGTAATCCTTGCTGCTACCTGGTCATCCTCTGCATCAGCAGTACTTTGAGCATTTCCTCATCTAGAAACAAAGTAACCAGCTCTCTAAGCCAAACTGCACAGACTAAGACAGCTGGGAACCCACCACTTCTTTTTCTGCCAGGAAAGATCTCTGCAGGACATGCCTGCCTCGCATGTTTGTCCTTGTCGAGATGGGGGTTTTGATGATCATACACAAAACAGAGGCGGTAAATTCAGACTGAGAGATTAAAACTAAAAAATCACGACAACATATAAAGCCAGGGAAAAAATGCCTATGAGCTTAAATACCACACAAGATTAAGAGGGAAGTATCAAAATGGGTGAGATGAAAAAACAAAAGGTCCATTTTGCAGAAACTTCTCATCATGCATATCTTTACTTTTAGATAAGTTTAGAGGTGCAATGGCAAGATCCTGCAAAATATAAGGAATGATTTGAGACTGGTGCAACTGAGTGCTCCAAACTCCCCAGGAAACAGCCGATGGAGGTCACTTAATGTTGAAGGTGAGAGAGAGGCTAGCAAGCCCTTCCACAAGGGCTTTGGATTCCAAGCTCTTAGGAGGCCCCAGCACTGCGAACTGAGTCCACAGAAACAGCTGTGAGAACTCCTTGGGAGGTTTTGGGGGTCTTTTGAGAGAGGGCACAGAAGGAGTCCGAACACGCAAAAATCAGGTTGATAACACCCCGTGACAAGGATAAAGGTGTTGGGAGTGAGTATTTGGCTGTTCCTGAGTTATACATCTAACATAAAAAGGTATTTGTGTTAGCTAGGTTTCCATAAAACATTTTAATGAAATATTACACACAAACATATATAAGTCACATGAAGGGCACAGTGTGCAACTTTGACTCCAGGATGTCAGCTGTCCCCCAATTAAACAATATTCAAGATGCCACTACCCATTGGTGGCAGCTGACCCCAGCTGCAGGCACAGGAAGAAATCCCAGGACTCCATAGAAAACGTATCAACCCATGGGATTGTTAGAGCAGGAAGACGCTCCTGAACTGCTCAGTGTGATAGAAGGTTTTTGGCCTCTCCTTGGGTGTGGGGTGCAGGACATGCTAGACAAAATGGGCATGCACCTCCCAGGGACACCAGAGCCGTCCACGTAGGGAGGGAGACCAGGGAGGGGCTGCTGCTGACCTCTCTGAAGGCAGCACCACTCCCAGCTGCCAGGGAGGCTCGTCTCTGGAGAATGACTTTCTGGTGTGTAATCAGTTTTCCCGGAGACGGAGAGCTCTCATCAGCCGCTGTTGGCATGGGTGACTTGATAACGGGAATTCCGCAAGAGGAGGTGAGGTCACGCGCTCGCTGGCGGCGCTGCTTTCTCAGGCCCAGCCCCAGAAGAAAAGGCGGCCTGCACCCCTCGTTCTGGCCTCCTCCTCTGAGGCACATGTCACCCGGCCCTGCCATCTCAGGGCTCTTTCTCACTGTCACCGCCGGTCACCCATGCAGATACCACGACAGCCTCAGCAGGAGCCAGCGTGGAGGGCACCTTCCCGTCCCCTCGCCACCCCGTCTCCCATGACCATCCCCTCCTCCACCAGACCTCAGCCAGCCTCTCCCATGGTTGCAACTTCCCACTATTTGATCACAGCTTCCTACTTCCAGCCCTCTCAGACTCCCACAAAACCAGAACTATCCTTGGACCACACTCCCACTTTCAGCCTCCCCACGCCCTCCTTCCCTCCCGGGATCAGCTCTCTGTCCTCGCCGGCTCCTGGCCTCACTCTGCTCCCATGGAGCGTGGCCTCCCACCCCCTCTCACCAATATCTTCACCACCTTGACCCCGTCCCTCTGGTGCACCTGCCCTGACCCCCTAGCTCTGAGTCATGAGAAGTCTGTCTCATCCTGTATCCAACCAGCCAGGTGTTGCTGGAGGGAAACGAGACATTAATACAGATTGGAGCCACCTCTCGCTGGCGGCCTACAATTTCAAATACCATCTAAAGTTTTTACATTTTGCCTCCTTTGAATTCAACCCGGGGGAATCCCAAACTTCTCTCCAGCACACTATTCAATTTCTGACCATCTACTGCACCCAGCTACACTTCCTGCTTAACCCAGAGAGTAGAAGCCACCAGAATTTACCTCCTCAACATCTGACTCAGCCACCAGCGTTATGCTTAGCTGCGTCTGCAGCTCCTTCCCTCTGCCTCAGAGGAGTGGTCTTCTGGGTGGGCTCACATCTGTCCCTCCTCCCCCCAGCCTCTGGATCCATCTCTCCCCAGCCTTAATCCTGAATCTTCCAACTCTCTGGCTGATCCATCTCTCCCCAGCCTCAATCCCGAATCTTCCAACTCTCTGGCTAACCCCTCTCTTTCTCCTCCTCATGCAGATGCACTCATGGTCTTCCCATCCTTGAAAAGTACTCCCTCCCTGAGACCTAAATGCCCTCTCCCTTTTCACCCACATCCAAACTTCTCAGAGTGCTGTCCTCACTCACCTTCACTTCCTTATCTCCCAGCCAATCCTCAGCCCACCGCAGCCTGGCTTCTGCCCCACCAGGGCCTGGGACTTTTAGCTTCTGGCCCTAAAAGGCAGGATGCTGGAGCATATGTGCACAAGTGTGTGTGTGTGCATGTGCGTGTATGTGCATGTGAGGTCAGGCAGAACTGGGCAGCCTCCATCTGAGGCCTGCTGTGATGGGCCTAGCTGTGTTAAGGTAGGAACCACAGCAAATAGGCTATGACTTAGCTCCTAGGTGACTATGACCATATTTCCCAAATCAAAGCTTGAGACATGAGATCTGATGATAGGCAGGGCATTTGAATTTGGGACCACTCTTGACAAAAGCTGGGAAAGTAGGTTGAATACACATTAGGGGACAGAAATCACAGCACTGCACCTTGCCTGGGGTTCTGGGTCAACACACTACAGTGGGCACTGGCTTGCATCTCAGCTGCCATCTCTTCTGGGGCCTCACCTGAGGGGACTTCTCTTGACTGACGGTAGGCAAGAAGCAGGAAACAGGAGTGCCCCAGGGCATGCCATGTCACCGCTGGCAGGAGACCATCGGAACAGACTCTCCACCCCTCCCCGAGACAGCAGCCACAGCCACCGGCAAAGTGGAGGGGTTGGGGGTTAACTCTGAGCAGCTCAGATGCACCCATGGGCCCATCAACTATGGGTCCATGAATGATCCTATTGCAAGAGAGTGAAGTGGCCTCCGGGGTCCTACAAACTCAACCCCGTTCATGACTTCACGTCCCATCCTTCTCTCTTATTTTTAATGTGTAGGGGAAAGGACACGGTTCGCAGAAGCCTAGGACTGAACCTGAAGGGCTCATGCGACAGCTGCACGGAGTCTAGGGTTTCTGTTTCTTACCGATCGAGCCTAACACAATGAGCCCTCTGTATCTGCGCACTGTCATCCCATCACTGACACTGATCTTCAATGTCAAATAAACATCTCTCCTCCTCTTTGTATCCTGGGACCCCAGGAATCATCATTTCCTGAGGTTAACGTGCTATGGAATGTTATCTCAAGGGGAGTTTTGATGCAGAGGAATCAAAGTCATTGTTCCCTTATAAAGGGAGGCTGTGTATGGGGAGTACAAACTGGGCCAGGGAGACACGTGCCCTTATTTCTGAAGCTAGCTCCATCTCAGGAACAAATCAGCCCTGCTGCTAAAACGTATCCTAAGAAATGGGTCGACATCCAAGCAGGGGTTCTGTCTGCACAGAGGGAAAAACAATTCACGCTTTTGTGGGTGAAACGCGTGTCTTGTTTTGATTAGATACTCCAAGGTGTTAGCAATGGAGATTCTCCCATCTCCTCTGTGCTGTTATTCCCAAAGCTGAAGCCAGAAGATGGAGATAAACGTTCTCTGGGAGGGAGGTAAGTTTACAGGATGATGAGAAGTTTACTATGGACCTGGAGATGCTGGGAACCCCTGGGAAGTAACAGGATGGATGCTTCTCTTGGACTTGTGGGAAAGTGTGCTTAATTCGCAACCACAACATGGGTAGAAGGAGCCATAACCAAAAAGAACTGCCACGGAGATGAGCAGTCAGGGTAGTTCAGGGGACCAGGGTTCAATATGGAATTGTTCTTGGAAAAACTGTTTTGAAACAAATAGAGGCTGTCAGTCCGAACTGTGGACCATGGACACAGTAGAAAAGCAACTGTCGCCTGTGGCAAGTGTTCAAGTTCATCAATGACCAGGAATAAGAAGGCGTGGAAGCTTGGCTGACGGGAAGGTCAAGGTGGGCTCTCCCGTAAGTGAGCTGGGAACAGGCGGGAATTCTGCTAAGAATGATGGACTGATTTGTGCCTTCCCCTCAACATTGCCAACCTTCTTACCATACCTTAAACGAAACAAAACCAATGAAGAAATAAATAAAAGAGTCACAGGGCTGGGCCCACCCTACTCTTCATGCATGTAACCCATATAACACCACCAGCACCTGTGACCCAGTACCCTCTCTGGGAGGTGGTCTGCACTCAGGACAGGCCCACGGAGCCCAGCTAACTGCTGTCACATGGCCAGTGAGTGATATGGCTCTAAGAAACTCAAAACCAAGTGTTATATCCTTCATCCAGAACAGGGCCACCCAGGCTTCTCATATTTCTACTTATTTTCTATCATAGTAAAAGAGGACTCGTCTTGATAGCTTTTTCCTAAACTTGAACTCTAGGTCTGTCTTTCAAAATGGAGACCATTAAAATTGGCAGTCATTGTTTAACTTAAACATACAGTTAAGAACTTGTTACTTATCTTTTGATCATCTGGGCTGGCATGTGACAGGGTCGCTGAGAGCTAGCTGCCACTGCACCAAATATTGAGGCAGACTGAGGGTCTAGTAAGAGGGTCAGAATACACGCAATGGCTTTTTCAGTGACAAAAGACATTAAATCCCTGTATATTCCAACAAAGTGATTGCTGGCTATTGGCGTCTTTAAATCTAAGGAAAATAAAATAAACTTACCTTGAAAATTTACTGGGACCTTCACCATCTTCATCATCAAAGTCCATTCTGAAAAGGCAGGATCACAAGTGAGCATTGATTACAGGTAGAACATTTTACCAGTAACATGAACTGCTGGAACAAAAGGAACTTTAATCCATCAGATTGCTATCTGATGGTCCCAAACTTTGGCAGGGCTAAAAGCAGTCTCTCCACACAGTCAGCAGACAGGTTCAAGACAGGAAGAAGCAAATTGAAAGGTCTTCAGCATGGGCACCATTAATTATATGGTTGGGAAAGCTTATGTATCAGCTCTTCCCTCTAGAACTCCTTGAAGGTTGCCAGTGGATTGCTTGGACTGCATTGGAAAGGTCAACACTCCTTGTCTCTCACCACCTTTGGGGATACCTGCTTCCCTTCACTTCACATTGTTTATTCCACATCGAAACTTCTTTTTTTAAATTTTATTTTATGGCACATTAACAGACTAAAAATGTGCGAGGGGTTTTGAAAACAGGAAGTTTTAAGGGTGCTGAAGGGATTACAAGGAAAAGAAAACACACTACCGGTTGCCCTGCTTGAGAACTTGGCAGGATTCGATGAGTCAAAGTGAAAAGGACATTTAAGGCCATTGTCCTGGCCATGGAGGGGGATATGGTTGTTTGGGGCCTACGCTACTCAAATTGGCTGTCTGCTTGTTGAATCTCACCAAGTGATTACTCAGATTCCCACTTTACAGGGCCTCTCAGTATAAACATAAAACAAAAAGTCTTGATAGATACTTGTTTAACTGATATCCCAAACTTTTTTCTCAAAAAAAAAAAAAAAAGAAAGAAACCAAGAAAGAAGCCTCTTTAATGTCAATTAACATTACCCCTGAAGATGTTAGGGCGGAGGGGCACTTAACTGGTATCCCGCAGCCTCTGGGGAAGAGACTGAGGACTAATACAGGTGTCTCAGCCCTCCTGGGCATCCAGGGTGAGTGGGGTCCCTTGGGTAGAATGTCTCAGAGCTCCTACAGTCCCCTTTCCATTCTCGATGGGCCTCATGGAGGAGGCACAGTTCCCACAAATCCAAGCAGAAGGGAGGCCAGCCTGCTTGACAGCCAGGATTGGGAAATTCATTGTGTGAGCAGCTCAGTATGAGAATGGAGTGTGCGCTAAAGACCACAGCTACAGACACAGTGCTGCTGGCTTCCAGCCCTCAGGCTCTAAGTGTGGAGCTACAACAGCTAATGGGTGACTTGGGGGAGGCACAGAACACCCAGGTGACCATGAAACAGCCAGAGCCATCCTTGTATGAACACACCCAAGAGGTCTCCAAAGAGACAAATCATATTCTCTAGGCTTTGGGGTAACTTGGAGGAACTAGAGACTGGGATCAGATACAGCAAAAGAGTATTTTCTTCTTAAAAATAGTATCTTTTGTTCATTTTAGTTTTGCTTTATGTGCAGTGCAGCCAGAGTTCTAATCTGGGCATTAATTTGTTTAGGATGACCTGATGGATCCCTTCTCAATTTGGAATTCCTGGTTCTCAGACACAAGTTTTGTATGAAGGGCTAAGAATAAAAGAACGAAAGGAGTTAGATAATTGGAGAGGATGACAGTAATGATAACAGAAAATCTATGGACAAGAGAAGGGAGGTGGGGAAGAAAAGTGATACAAAAGGGAAAGTACAGTTAAAGGACTGTATACACACCACTGAGGGGACACACATGCACCCCCTACAATGCAGTTTGGGAAATCAGGCACCAGGCAGCCACTGCAGAGTTGTCTATGTTGTGGACAAGTGGGAGATGAACACATGGCTTTCTACATGAAGCAAAGCCATCAATGTTCAGCATAATTACTAAGGTATCCCCTTACCATTCCAGAAAATACATTTGGGACATAACCACCAAAAAACATTGCAACCAAAGCCACTGGGCATTCTACAGAGCCACAGAACAACACTGCCACCGAGTGTTCATTATGGGGAAGAGCAATTTTGCTGTCCACAGGAAGGTTACTTAACACCCTGCCGGGTCAAAAACGTTTCAGTGTTAAGAAAAAGAAATAGCTCTTTCAAAATCTCAAAGAACTCGTACAAGCATTTAACAAAACCTCAAGTGGGTGCGACACATATACTTATCTTTAAAATTCCTTTTAGCTCATGATATGAGTGTGATCATCAGGCTCCCGCAGCATGCAATTCACTAGTCAGCCCTCCTCCACAGCCTACACAATCTTTGGGGTATACGGGGTGACCAACCATCCTGATTTTCCTAGGACTGAGAGGATTCCTGGGATCCAGGACGTCCGTGTTGAAACTGAGTGTCCCAGGCAAACCAGGAAGATTGGTCACCCTGCTTTTAGCAAAGCCTGTTCTGTTCTGTACTGAGCCCCTCGTGGAGCAGACAATGGAAAAGTGAGCCGTGTGGTGACGGGTCCCAGCTTGGCCAGGTTGGCTGTGGCTCAACCAAGCAGAGGGTTTAAGAGATGGGTGGCCCTGCTCTGGACCCTGAGTTTTCTGAAGTCTGCTGGAAACTCGGGAGCCAGGATTGGTCCATGAAAAATTAGGGAAACTGTGCCTCTCACCTGTGCATGTGTGTGATCACACATGGGCAGCAATCAGATCTAGTAATTCAGAAAAACATAAAGTGGGCACAAACCCAGGCGATAAATCAGTACATAAACGAATGTTCAAATCCTCAGGATAAATTACCCCACCCCAAAACAGTCTCACCAGCTCATCAGCAACACGGAAAACAACACAAGTCCTGAGGACACACTGGAGCTTTCAGAGCGACACTTGCCAAGATGCTGCCTTTGGGTCTTCCGTCACCACTGCACAGTCTCTCTTTAAATATGAGTACAATAAGCTCCGCTTTATTTCTTCTGCTATAAAAAGTCTAAGTAAATCATCCTTTGTTTTATGTCTTTTATGTGTCTCTATTATACTGAAGCATCTGGATAATAAAGAAGAGAAATCAATGTATGACTTTTTTAAGTCTCACTGTATTCACTTTGAAGAATTCAGCACAATGAGTGGATGATATGAGAGTCTTCAAAAGGTGGGCTGCAAATGTGCTTTACCTCTCTCTCCTGTCTATGAGCCTGAGTTCTGACCTTGATAACAAACCAGAATAGGCATTTCTGAGCTTGCAATTGGTTAAGAGTGGGCAATGTGGATCTCCCTAACAGTGATTGTGTAATAATAATAATAACTGTCAAATACGAGCCACCGAACAGAATTCACTCATGTCCGGATGAGAAAAGATAAAGGTCGTGCCAATAGGGCTGGTCCAACAGCAGTGCAAAGGAGCAATCCTGGGCCAGCCTGAAGCGGCTGCTAAAAAATTGGGAAGAGACAGGTGCTGGAAAATGCTCTTCCTTCAGAGCCTGAGCAGCTGCTGAGACAACAGCAGTGCTCATGCATAAATGTAACCAATTGAGATGTCTGCTTATGTACACAAGTCTTTTATCTGACCACACTGCAGCAGCCCGCAGGGTTAGGTTACATCACAGGGAGACGCTGGTTATTGGCTGTATGCAACCTGAAAACAGTTTTCCCTCAATGATGATGGTTTGTTTAGAGCTCTAGCGTTGGACTCCAAGGCAGTAGGATGGGATGGATCCATGCCTGACCACAACCTCCACTTCCACTCCCAACAAGGGCTAGCCTCGGGGGTGGGCACAGATCCTAACTAGTCACTGCTGCCTGCCCCTTCTCCCCCGATCACTGAGACTGGGTAGGTCACTGCAAAAATGCATCTCAGGTGACGTGTTTCAGCTCACTTCTCCCACACGTGTGGAAGCACTTCCAAAGAATCTGGAACTTCTGATGCTTCGTCTTGTGTCCCAACTGCTGGGAGAGCCCACGGCTTGCTAAGATGCTCCCCGAGGAAGGCTATCAGGCAGCTGGGAAGAAAGTCCAGCTGCGAAGGACCCACAGAGCTGGGCCAGGCAAGATTCAAAACCCATGAGGGTCAGTTCTACTTGGCTTTGAAACACTGGGGCGGGATGGGTGCTTATCCTGGGAATTTGGGACACTTCCTTCCACCAGAACAATCAAGTCAGAGTGGAAAGACCTAGGCAAGGAATCGGAGGGGTGTGAAGAAGGTCCTTGCCGACCCTTTCCCCCTCTCCCACCACCCCCATTCCCCGAGTCTCTTCCTTCTCTCCCTGTGTCTGTGCAACTGCGTCCCACATTCTCAGAGGGAAGGAGGAAGTGGAAGAACTCCAAACCAATGGTAGGGAGGGTGGCAGTAAATCCACGTCATGGCACAGGAGCGGCCTGGCCATGGGTTACCTGCTCTTTGATGCAGGTGACTTCCATCAGGGTCTCCTTTGTACTTAGCTAAGTGTTTAGGCTGTGGTCGAAGGGGTTGTTACCAAGAAGTTCCAGAGCATCGGCGGCCTCAATCACAGAATTTCAGCAAAATGTGCAAAAACGTCAGATGTAAGAATTACTATGGAACCAGCCCTGTGAAAATGGAGGTTTCTTTGCTTAGATACATAAATCCCCAGGTTGTTGAGGCTTAGGAAATGGAACCATGGTTTGCTTGCCCCTCCCTCTGAGAAGGAAAAGGAAGCAGGCACAGGGACCCCAAGAACAAGGACAATGGACAGGCACCCCGGAGAAGGTCAAGCTCGCTGCTCTGACCTCAAGGGGCCACTATCTCATCTGTCCTGCTGGGTAGCCGGGCACTGTGTCAGCAGTGGCTGCTCATCCTCTCGTTTTTCTTGGTGCTTTGCTTTCTAGGTTGTCAGTAGAACTGAACATTAGGCTCTGTCTCAGCTGCTCAGGGTCCCGTCTGCCACCAATGCCATGCTGTGTACATGTGTGACTGGTGGGAAAGGGACAGCTGTGGAGGACTTCTTCAGAAATGAGACTGAGTCCTGTCAAACCCTCAGCTCAGGGAGCAACCAGAGATGAGGGTGTGGAAGCCAGGCTAGGGTCAGGAACACAGAGGCCAGGGAGAGGAGTAGCCTTGGCTCACTTCAGCCAGGCCCTGTGGGAGGGGAGGTGAAACTCCCGACAGAGGCGCAAAGATGAGTCCCCGGCACAGACAGGGCTCCCAGTCCTGCAAATACTGGGCTGCGCCTGAGCTTCTCTGCCTGGACTTGGCCCTGACTCAGCCCCACTCCCTCATCCCAGAGTCCTGTGCTGGCCTCTTCTGAGAAAGGACTTGGTCAAGCAATGGGACTCTGTCCCCAAGGAAGGCAAGTGAGAGTGCATAAGCATTTTAAAGAATTTCAGAAGACCAGGAATTTAAAAAAATCGGTAAGTTGATATGGTGACACCATGTACATTATCTTTTAGCAACTTGGACTCCTGAGGAGCTGAGCTTAGTACCTCGTTAGCAAGAATGGCTGGTTAAAACAAGCTATGTTTGCGGGAAGCCCCAGAGGCAAGCCACATCACTTATTACAGAGCTGATCTGAGGAGTTTTGCTCCAGGCACCAGCACTGCTCATTACAGCTCTGCTGGTCCCGCTGTAGCAATGACAGCAGCTGCGGATGGAGGATGGAGAATCGGCTGCATCAGCACCAGCACAGAGTGAACTTGAGTGTGCTGAGTCAAGGCAACGCTGGTGCGACCAAGAGCTCAGCTTCTCTGCCTATTTAATCCTCTCACTAATCATAAAAATCTCAGGCCCTCCTTCAAAGACTATATACTACAGTCCATACAGAGACTCACAATAGTCTTTCTTACAACCCCAAATTACAAGGCTGAATGTGCCTTTTCATCCCTGTCCCACTCCATCCCAGATCCTGATACATACCTGTCCCCCGCCTCCGCCCCCTTCAAGAATCACATTGGTTTAGAGGAAATTCTCAAGCTTAAAATGCTGGACCATTTAAAAATGAGCCCACCCACAGGCCTTGGGCTGTGAGAAGCATGTTCCACTGTAACTGGACGGTTGTATTTCTGGGGAGCCGTGTGTTATCAGAAATTGCATCAAAAGTACAAACTGATTTGACTTCATGAGCAATCTTGCTTATCAAATATTTCATTGAAAATAAAACAGATTCAATAGGGAAAAGGGGTTGGATGATATATTGGGTTAGGAAATGTCAGTTACGTATTTCCTGCAGAATTTTCCTTGGTCAGTTTGTTTTTCAGTTCGGCGCACAGCTACAAACGTTATCCATCGTGAGCAGACGCAGTTTTTGTTTCCATCTGCTCAAGAGTGATGGTCTTTCTGGTCCTACCAGAACTAGTACAGTCATACTGCTCTCAGCTTTACTAGCAGAGCAGTGTACAGTGCGCGCTGCCCGGCCTTCAGGTGCTGGGCTTGAGCCAAGTCTTTTGAAAGGAATTCCTGTAGTCCACTTTGAGAGACGGACAGCCCAAGGAAAGGAAGTGCTGCCAGCTCTGGCTGAGCATTTGGGCAGGTTTTTGTGAGCCCCCTCCCTTCCGATGGCCTGAGCACAGCCCAGCAGGCTCACAAAGCACATTCTCACCATGAGGACAAGCAAACAGAAGTCCCCAGCTGGGTGCCGAGGCCCAGAACACTTAGAGGCAAAGCATGTGCACATTTAGGAATCTTGAAAATCTAAACAGGATGCAAACTGCTGAGCTTTTATTCTACAGGAGGGGGAGAAACAATATTTTCCTGACAGGGCAAGAGCATTGCTCAACATTGATGAAGCCCAGTTCCTGGAAACGCTGGGGTTGCTTACCCGGAACGCCGCTTTCCTCCGCGGGCAGGCATGGCCCCTGCCATCCTCACCTGTCCAGTGGCCGCCATGGGGGCGACAGGCAACGTCACCGATCCCGGTATGTCTGAGGCCATTTCTGGAATTAAGCAAAAATGAGAGGTTTTCTCAATGCCAGAAAAACCCAGTAACAAGCAAGAAAGTTGTCGTGGAGCACCAGAAGTACCCCCTGGGAGGACAGCTCCAGGACCTGGGTCCTGCAGGCAGCTCTGACCGTCACTGGTTATGTGGCTTGGATGAGTCCTTCCTCCCTCTCTGGGCTCTGCCTTTCTCCCCTGGGAAAAGATATTTCCAGGCAGTACTCCCACATTTACTGCTTGAAACAGTGGTTAAAAAGAAGTAGTATAGCTTAGCAGCTTTCATAAGGGACTCCAGTCTCCTGGTCACCTGTAGGCAGGTAAGATATCCAAGAATCCAGGGAGCATGTCCAAAGAACTGCCTATGGTCCCAGCTACTGGTAACCCAGATGGCATAGGCTCTCGCTGGTGCTCTGCACTGTTCAAGCAGAAAGGCTGGTCCTCCCTGCAGACTGCACTCAGAACCCTTGGGTGTCACAGCACTGCTTGGCTCCTCTCTTCCTGCTGAGGACAGTGAGGTCTGTAGGTGTTAAAACCATCACTTCAGGCTGCACTGCACCAGGCTGAGCCACCCTGTCTCCATAGCCAGGCCCTTCCAGGAATAAATATGAATTTAAAGAATAAGCAGGTCTGGCACTAGATGACGTTACCTTTCCTGCACATTGTGATCAACATACATTATTTCTTATAAGCCAGACACTTTCGGAAGCTCAATAAGGCCATGTTAAGCAACGCTGATTTCAAAGAAACCACACGGTTAAAAAGTTTCTCCTTCCCACTTTGGGAGGGTTCCTAACTCAGGCACCCTTTACCCAGACCAATTCCGGCAGGATAAATATTTCAAATGGCCTCTCTGATTCTGTTTATTGTTCTCGGGAATGACTTTCAAAGTGTCTGCTTTTCTTAGCTTTTCTTAAGGAAGCAACAGTGTAAAAAATATATTTCCATACGAGAGTTCAGGATAAATACGGGAAGGTCTAGGGATGTCAAATGCACATTCAACAAAGGTTACTGCTCTCTGTTTCCTTCCAGCAAACCCAGGGGTCACGTGACAGTTGAGCCACAACTGTCCAAAGACATGTTTAATAAACACATTTGAAGGTCAACTTGAACTATTCCACTCAAAACACTTGAAAAGTAATTTTAAAATACTAATAAACAAAATCTTAATTTAGATACTCTACTATGTTCACAAAGCTTTGAGAACTATTACAGCATTTTTGGGGTTTGTGTTTAAACCAATGTACCCATAGAAGAGTACTCAAGGAAGAAAATCCCTTTCTTTAAGCAATTCTTTCCTCTTCAGGTAACTACTGCACTGGGTTTGTGACAGCTAGACAGGATTAACAGCGATGACCTGACAACCTTATCACATGCCTGCTTCTGATAAGAAATGTATATATTTTTTTCTGAAATGAAGCCTAAAACACACTAAGTCCATTAAGTCCCAAATCTGACGGGCAGCTTCACTGCAAGAACAAAATCAGGTAAAAATAAAAGTCACCACTTTTTAAAATAAGTTCCACAGAACAACAGTCCCTTACATTCTCCAAGAGAAAGGGTCCCAGGGTCAAACATGCTAGGAAAAATCTGCACACTTAGCCGTTTTCCAGAGATTCCAACACCCATTAAACACACACAGAGAAGTCCTATACAAAGAAGTTTAACTTTGATTAACTCAGCTCGTCATAGATATTTCTAATTGTGGAAACTTTGGAAATGCGTTACCTGCTCGGCTAATATTCCATGCAACACTAGTTTCAGTATTTTAAAACCAACTACTTCATTGTCACCTTCGAGTTAAGGAAATTTCAGGCTGGAAGAGATCCTGGCCATTGTCCCAAACCTGGAAAGGTTCCTCTTTCCTGTCCCAGTTACCCTCCAGCTCAGAAGGGGTGTGGGGTGGCAAGTGGAAGGCATAGGTAGGGTGGTTTGGAAAAAATGATATTCATCTAATTTTATTTGGGGAAAACAAAAACACCAATCGTTTTTTTAATACAAGTTGCAGAAAGTAAAGTTCTCCAAAACCTTGGCTGGTGGGAAAAAGGATGAGGAACACCGAAAATCCAATCCTTTCCTCAGACCGATGAGGGAAGCAAGGCAAAGAGAGACGAGGTGGCTTGCCCAGGCACCCACAGTTGGCCAGGGCCAGGCCCATCTTGCTGTCCCATCAGCATCTCACTGTGCTCCCTGGCTGCTCCCTGAGGGTAAGTTCGGCTGTCCATCCATGGGGCCAGCTTCCTGGGAGCAGACCCACCACCAACCTGCCTTTAACAGACCCACTTGTGTATGCCAGTGCCCTCCAGGCTTGTGCAAGATACCACGTGCAAGCTGACACGTGCTACCATGGAGAAATTTTACACTTATATGTGATAGAATTATGCTCAGAGACAACTATAATCCTTACAGATGACATGCATGTGCCTTAAAGCCAGTGTACTATGGGATGAGGGAAGGGAACGAGTGAGCTTAACTCACAAATGCACACACATCATTTGAAATTGACAGGTATATATGCATCCCCAGCAAGGGGAGCTAAACGAGCAATAACAGATGGAGGTTCAACATCTCCAACACCACCACAGAACATTTCTTAAGTAGGTCTGGCTTCTCTAGTTCCATTTCTTCTTTTGTAAACTGTATTTGTATATCTTGTGTTCATTCCTCTACTGAGATTCAGAGTATATTTCTTTTTCTTATAATAAAGAAATTAGAACTATGTCATATATTCTGAAAATATTTTACAATATTTATGCCAGTCTGTTTTTTGCTTTTCATACTAGAAGATTTTTTTATAATACTAGCGAAAGTTTTAAGAAGTAGCATTTTAAGATGTCTTAGTTTTCTTGGGCTGCCATAACAAAATACCACAGACTGGGTGGCTTAAACAATAGACTTTTACTTTCTCACAGTTCTGGAGGCTGCGAAGTCCAAAATCAAGGTGTCGGCCAATTCAGTTCCTGGTGAGGGCTCTTTTTTTCTGGTATGTGGATGGCTGTCTTCTCACCATGTCCTTTACACGGTGGAGAGAGATGTTTCTCTCTCTTTCTCTTCTAATGTGGCCACCAGTCTTATTGGATTAGGACCAAGCCCTTATGACCTCATTTAACCTTTCCCTCCTAAAAGCTCCATCTCCAAACATAGTTACATCAGGGGTTAGCACTTCAACACGTGGATTTAGTGGAGGCGGGTGGAGGGGGCTTGAACACAATTCAATCCACATCAGAAGACAAGATCAATTGTCCAAACCCTATTTATTCAAGAGTCTTTCCTTTTCCCTGTAAATTTTATTTGGTGGCCCCCTATCCTATATTTTATCTGTACTTAGAAAAAGTGTCTGTTTCTAGAAATATCTGTTTCTTTGTCCATTACCTAGTGATTGATCCTTGTTCTAGTATTGCACTTTATAACATGTTTAGTGATGCAAGTTTCTCTCATTACTCCCAACTTTCAGAATTCTTTATCCTTCCTTTTAGTTTATTCTCCCATTTAAATTTTTGAATAATTTGATTAAGAAGTAAATTGGGAATTAATTGTATTACCTGGAACCTACAAATTAATTTTGAGGAAAAACTGACATTTTTACAACATTTAA
Source organism: Cynocephalus volans (assembly GCF_027409185.1). Lineage (NCBI taxonomy): Eukaryota > Metazoa > Chordata > Mammalia > Dermoptera > Cynocephalidae > Cynocephalus > Cynocephalus volans. The sequence goes on from NC_084462.1 coordinate 60,955,552, forward strand.
ACTTTTCAACCAGTAATTGGTATATGTCTATAAATTTACTCAAGATTCCCTTCTTAGTTCAATAAAGTTTTTCATTTTCATCACATAAGTTCCCAAAATTTCTCCTTTGGTTTGCCTCTAGGTATTTTGTATTATTAGGGTGCGATATTGTGTTGTATGTTATGGTCATTGCTACTAATGTGAATGGGAACTTTTTTCCCAGGTTATTTTCTAACCAGTTAGTAGCTATGAGAACAGTTACACTGCAGCTGATCCAACTGATTCGACCAGAAGCTGAGGCAGGTGTTGCCCTCCCCTCCCTCACTGTTCTGTGTATTATCCATTCAAAATTTACATACTTGGTTAAAGAGTTTCTTGGGTTATTATTATGTTTCTTGCCTTTTCACCAAATTCATTTATTGGTTCTAATAGTTTTTCATTCATTCTTCTAAAATTTCTAAGTTTAGAAATTCTATTGACTGAATAATGATGCAATTTTCTCCTTTTAAATGGTTAAATGATCGATTTCTTTTTCATGTCTTATTTCATTGGCCAGAACTTCCAAAGTAATATTCAGTAATTATGACCTATAAAGGGGTAAGAGAAAGACCATGGGAAGTGGATATAAAGTATGCCCGTTTTACAGATGAGGGAACTCGGGCAGGGACAGGTCAGTACTGTGCCCTGGCCACATGGCTGGTGAAGTGGTAAAGTGGGTTATCATGTGTTTAGACACCCACTGCACCTCACTGTAGGGCCTTTGCCTCTCTTGGTGTCCTAGCAGAGACTGGGTGGCCTGTCACACCCCTCCCCAAGGGTGATGAGAGATGTCCTGGCACTGAGATTCTAGATCACAGGCCCAGATGGAATTTGGGTGGCACGAAGGAAATGTTCATGCTTTGGGGTCACTCTGTCTAGCTGTGGGGTCATGGGCAAGCACTTATCCTTGCTAAGCTTCAGACTCCGCATCTATAAAATAAGCAAAACACTTATATCACACAGTTTATTGTGAGGATTAAAGAAAATCATTTATTTAAGATGTCTAGCAAAAGTAATTTTCCTTCTCCCCTCTTACTTTCCCCCAAGAAAAGAATGTCTTTCAAAGCAGACATTGTGTGTGTGTGTGTGTGTGTGTGTGTGTGTGTGTGTAATGTTTACAAAATCATCGAGCAAATAACTTAACCTCTCTGTGCCTCAGTTTTCTATCTATAAAATGGGGATAATAATAGTACGTTCCTCCTGAAGTTATGAGGATCAAAGAAGCTAGTATTTGTAAAGCACTTAGAGTGACGCCTGGCACAGAGTAAGTACATGTAAGTGTTTGTTCAATTAAAAATGCACATACACATAGATGCTACCAAAACACACAATCATTTTCTTGCCATAAGGAGTTAAGTCACTTGCATGATCTTGTTTTTCTGGTTCTGTCTCACAGGAGTGCAGGACAGCTAACTGTGGGGCACAGAGGTTGGGGTGCATAAAAGTCATCCTGATTCCTCAGCACCCCCATTCATAAAATGTTCATGTTGCAAAGGCATGAAAGCAGGGGATGTGCCAACCCCAGGCAGCCTATAGGAGGTTCTCCTCCTGTGCCCATCTCACACTGCCTCTCTACTCAGACTTCTGCCTGTAAACCCACTGGCAGGCTCTCCACATATATCTCAGGAAGGGAGCAGAACAGGCCTGGAGTCCCTTCCTTAGGCAGAGCTGTAAGCCTCCACCCTCCACACTGCTCCTGATGTCCTCTGTCCTCTATCCCCTGCTACCTCCTCTCAGGGCTTCACATACGCACACCACATACACATACCGTGCACCAACATACACAAATGCACATGCCAACACACCAACACACACGCACATACACATCAACCCATACATACACACATACACACAAATACACACACCCTGCCCCAGACCTGACAAGGACACAGTTTCTCCCTTGCTGGCAAGGGCTCCCACCCTGAGGAGAATATCACCCGAGCAGGGAAGAGCACACCTGCACCTGTCACAGCCCTGGGACCGCCTCAGCCCCCCCACACCCTTCAGTGGGTTGTTTGGGCCAGCGAGGGACGCAGGAATCCTGGACAAGTCATTTTCTCCTTTGACTCCAGCTCCCTGTGAGCAACCCAGGCACAGGTGGCCAGGAGTTCAACTTAAGAGAACGTGGAGGGGCCTCACCTCCATTTCCCACACAGTTGAGGGTTTGCCACATTCAGAAAGGACAGGCATCCACAGCAGCACAGAAACATGAATGCATTCTATGACGCCAATGCCACATATCAAAACTCAAATCTTACAAACAGATGTGGAATTTTCCACTACACAGGGAAATGTTTGGAACTGGCACAGGAATCTGCTCACCTACATGGAGCAAATCCTCACCAAAGAGCTGCCTCACCTTGTGGACGCCTCACCTTAGTCTCTTTTCAACCCTCTCTAGTCAGACTTTTGTCCCCATCACCCCACTGCTTCATCACAGGGGCCACATCCTGTGAAGGCAAAGGTCACTCTTCTGACCCCAATCTTCTCTGTGGGACGCAGCTCCCTGGCCCCATCTCAAGGTTTTCCAGGTGCTACGTCCTCTGGCCACCTGCCTTGGGCCCCTCCTTCTAGTCTCCTTTGCCAGCTCCTTAGAGCAACTCGCACAGCCTCCTTTTCTCTATCTGTGTTCTCCCCAGGGGACCTCACCCAAGTCTGGCACCAAAACCATCTCCTTGCTTATGATTCCCCAATCCAGTCAGCAAGTCCTGCTGGTACCTCCTGCCAGGGCTCTCCATCTGGGCTCTACTGCTTGCCTGCCTTGGGACCCCCAGTTTTCCTGCACCTACTCTTGCCCCTCCCACTTATCTCCTACTTGGAAGCCACATCGGCCAGCTGTGGCTTCCAGTTCCTGTACAGTCAGGCTGCTGCCCACCGCTCCTGCTCCAGCCACACTGCCCTGTCAGTGTTCTGAAGACACCATGTTCCCTGCAACCTCAGGGCCTTTGCACATGCAATGCCCTTTGGCAGGAAAGTGCTCTTCCCTGTCATCACCTAGTTAACTCCTCATAGTCATTTAGATTCAGCTCAATCATCACTTCTCAAGGAGGCTTGTCTCCGAGCAGCCCCTCCCCTACTCAATCTGAGTCTGGTCCCTGATGATTCATTCTTACTGTACCTGCACTTCTCCTGTGGATGAATGAAGGTCGCAGCAGTCCAGGTGAAAGACGGCAGGGCCTGAGTGAGGGAGCAGCAAGGAGTGTGGTCAGGAGGAAAGAGTGATGTCACTACCTCAAAATACATAGTGTGTCAGCATCAGAACCTAAAAAGGGAAAATTCTAAAAAACCTTGGTCACCTGATCCTCCTACACTGCTTGAGGCAAAAAATTTCTAGAGAAGAAAGAAAAATATGGTTGGGCTGGTTGCATATTTACATCCAGGATGCCACACCTGCTCGATACACAGGGACTTCTGCAGCAAGGTAGATGCACGAGCATTCACGCCTGCCAGGACTGAGAGCGATGGAGGCACAGAGCTGGGTAACTTCACACTGAGAGCTGCGCACTGTGAGACAGACTGAACGCCGTGCTGTGGGAACGAGTAGGAAGAACCAAGAAGGCTTCCTGGAGAAGGCCACACCTGTGCTAACCTGGCAATGATCTGCAGAAATGCTTTGGGAGGAACAAAGCACAACGTATAAGATGCCTTTTCCTAAACGCATTCCTTTGACTGCTCCAGAGTTTCTGAGCAGACTCATTCAGCGTCCTTTGAGGGGCAGGCTTACTTGTTCACTGCCAGTCACTGGAGCTTTCTGGCCTTTTACCCCAACTGCAACCCCTACCAGTCTAGAGTTATTTCCCCACCTCAGATGCAACCCTCTTGTATAGATCTCTGTTCAGCATCGCCGATCATAACGAATGGCTAATGCACAAATAGAAATATCTGTATTCACAGGAGTCCGACCCTAAATGCAAACATCCCCCCCCAGGAAACCGTGTTTCCCTTTACATGCGGGGGAAATGACTGCCTGCTCTTAGACAAAGTTGCGATGAGGTTTAGAACTCATTTTAAAATCCGTACAAGCTAAGGGTTTTGCAAGCTTCACCATAATACAGAAAACATATCTGGCTTATGCAGCATCTAGCTACAGACTATTTCACATTTCAAATGCAGACATATTGTGTAGAATTCCTGCAATACAGCGTAGGCAGCAAAAACCTGGAAAAAAATGTGAAACTAGAGAGCATTACAGATGAAAGGAATGAAAGGAAATGAAAAGAGACATTTTGCCCTCCCCACTATTTCATGTGAATCCAAATAAGAAAAATATCCCTTGATCTTCACATTGGAAAAAATTAATCACATGCAAACTTTCACAGTATGACAACAAATAATATTTTAATGATCATTCGAATGAATGGAAAACCAAAAGGCTCTCCCCATGGGTGGGAGGGGGCTGCGGGGAGGAAGCTAAGCAAAGAAAAACACTCTTCTCAGTATTCATTTCTCTTAGAACAATTCTTTTCACAGAAAGCACATCGAATATCACAGCCCTACCTTTTCAGAGGGACTAAACAAAGATCGTTCTTCTTGTGGCCAACACCTTCTTAGGAGAATCTGTTATCCGTGGTAGAAGAAATGTCAGAAACCTCTGGGAGGAAATGTGGCTGCATTTGTATTCTGCTCAGAAAATGTCATCACAGATCTGTTTACCTTAACTGTGGACCATGATTCAGCCGTGACAACTGTCTTGCATACTGATCAATTTATTTGCAGCAAAATTCCAGGCATTAACTGCTTAGGTTCTGAAAAATCAGTTACTTGCATTTCTTGTGCAACCTTAACAAATATACATTTGAAATATCTAGATTGTTATCAAAACATTTCAGTGAGAGACCGTAAAGGATTTTTCTTGAAGTGTAAGCAAGGGAGGGCCCCTCTCACTTCTGGATGAAAGACAGGGCATGAGATTCCCAAAGGTCCTCCACAGGGTGAGATTTTTATAGCACCATGTACCAAAAAATCATTAGGCTGAAGTCAGGGGACTCTGACTCCAGGTCCTTGCTAGGCTCTAACCAGCTGTGTGATCCTCTGTAAGATCCTTATCTGACAGGCAGGCTGGGTCTGGGGCTCTGCACTGGGGCAATGAATTGCTGAAATGGGAAGAGGAAGGCCACTGGACTCAGGAAGAGGAAAAGACCAGGTCCTGCCTCCACTGACCAGTGCCTCCAGCCAGGACACTGGGTCACAGCAGCCTGCCTGACTGACTCCTAACAGGCAGGCAGGTTTTGGCTTTAGGGAACAGCAACCAGCCCCAAGGCAGCCTGGGGAGATGCCCTCCCACCTCAGCTAACAGTGCTGGCTTAGGCAGAGCCCTGGTTCCCCAAGCCCCCCTGGGCCCTGGGCTGTGTCCCTTGGAATGGGGGTACCACACTACATCTCACTATGGTGTCAGTATCCGTGTTCCCACTAGTGTCTGAGCCCACTAATTGCAGCTTTCTTCCCCACCCAGTTGACTGAAGTCCCAGAACCTCTGTGCTAAACTTTATAAAAGGGATAAAAAACACAGACCCAGCAAGAAAATGGGCAAACAGTAATTCCAGTGGAAGAAAGGCAGGGAGGTGACTGTGGAGTGATGATTGTGGAACAAATACCATGAGGAAGGATGCCACAATGAACTGGCCCCCGCTCTGAGAGGTGATGAACAAGGGCCCACAGGTCTCAGCACAGTGGGACATCCACCCATGACCTGTCTCATATCAGAGTCAAGTCAAACAGCCATGGACCATCAGATGAGAGTGGGTGTCACCAGCTACGCAGAAGACAGGCCAGACCACCTGGGCTGGGAGGCCTGGTGTCTGTGAGAGGATGGACTGCCTTGAAGAAGACCTCAGAAAGAGCTTTGGCCAAAGTCCAGGCTGTGGCCTACCAAGGCCTGAGCCTCGGGACACAGGAGCCCCGTGCAGCACACAGACCCCACAGGAGGAAGTGCAAGGTGCGGGCGCTGGTGGGAGAGCAGGCAAGGGGGCTCAAAGCTCTGATTCCCACATCCAAAAATATAAGGGAGCACCATGGGATGGTGAAGGGTTCACGTGCTGCACCGAGGACAACCTGCCAAAGAGACAAAACTCGACAAGAGAGATGAAGCTGTCTTCAAATACCCGAGGGACCTTCCTGTATAAAAGAGAGGATGCCAGTTCTTGATTACTGCAGAGGCCACGTCACAATGGTAAAGGGGATGAAGGGCAAGGTGAAAAATGAACGACCCAGATGCGTGTTGACAGTCCGAATGCGTGTTGAACAGAAACCAAATGAATTAAAACATCTGAAAAGCTAATAAATTACAGAATACCCACACAAATAAGAATCACTCAGCTATTAAATATCATGATTTCAAAGAATAATGGTGCAGGACAATGCTAAAGGTAAGTTAATAGAGCAGGATACAAAACCTTATGTGCAAACATTTTTGTAAGGGATCCATCAAAGTTCAGCTTCACCCAAAACCTACTCTGTGGCCTTGGCTTCTGAATGAACGCCTTGGCCTTGGGAAGGACAGTCAAATAACCATTTCAGACCATCTCTGGCATCCATATCTTGTGCGTGATCAACAACCATATGATACAAAGGTCACCATCATCTCTGCGTACAGTATAAGGACATGAGTACTATGAACAGGGCATGTCACATGAACTTATGGTTCAAGTCTGAATATTCACTTCTGAATGTAAATATACATTCTGCATGTACTTAGATTGAAAATCTCCTTGCAGGTATGATATATGTTTCAATTCTCCCAGTCAGTTGATTTGTAAATACAAATGTACTGTTATGGGAATGAAATGCGCAATAATCCATGACTCTACAGCAAAAGCTATTAATTTTATGTGCGTAAATTTTGTGCAAAAACAATTATTACAAACTTCAACAAACAGTTAAATGTAAAAGGAAATGGTGAAATACTACAAATATTAATAGAGAATGCATTAGCTTGCTACCTTTACGAAGACTGTTATATCCTCTTTGAGCCAAGATGTGTACAGAACCATAAATAATAATACAAAGAGGTATGAAAGAGATCATTAGAGCATATCATGACTCATGTCTTTGTAAACTTGGTTTTGTGTGCTGGCCTTCATAATAATAAACAACCTTTAGGATTTAAAAAAATTTATGTGTTTCTGTTTAGACCATGCACCTTTGGAAGCTTTTGTATCCCTACAAAGACAAATGAAAAGTCGACTTTGTTAACTGTGCTACCTCAAAAATTCATACGGGGCAAAACCTCCCAAATCACACTACAACACCTACAGTAAATCACTGTCAATATAGATATAACCAAGAGAACAAAGACAACAAAGAAAAGAAAATATTAAGGAAATATGAAATATCCCCAACATATCTCATTTCTCCACCAAACTCAAAACCAAACGAACATCTGTTTAGTGTCACAAATTGCAGCTTGGTGAGCACAGGAGCAATCTAGTAGTGGACAGTGCCCAGATCTGCCTGTTTCACACCTTGCTGTCTAACTTTTACACTGTGACTACTACTAATAAACAATAATGAAATGGTAACAATACCTATTTTTGTTAAAATGTCAGATTTTCATTCAACGATGGTGATATTTGGCTTCATCCTCAATCACAGCAAAACACTAACTTTGAAGCCTATCTATTCAGCATTAAGTCAAACTGAATTAATTCAATGTATATACAGAGAGACAGAGACTCTGTGTATGTGTGTGTGCGTGTATGTGTGTGTGTTGAGGTATATACACTAAAAAGGGAACAAAGGTAGTATCTGAATGGCGAGATTAATGTGATTTTTATTTCCCATTTATTTTCTCTAAGTTTTTAACACTTAGAATGCATTATTCTTTGGCTGGGAATGAATGCAGGTGATGCAACTGAAAGCAAACGAGCAGACCCAGGATGTGGGACTCCATGGGCTGCTGCTCGGGGACTAGGAACACGGAGCTGGGGCAGTGTAAAAGCAGCCACAGTTGTGAAATTGTGTAGCCACCTACACCCGAGCAAACTGACCCGACAGGGAAGGAAGAGGGCAGGGCACGAAGTACCTACTGAGTTCCAGAGAGGTGCCAGGCCCTGCACAGGTTCATGAACCCTCACGGAGAGGTTGTGAAAGAAGCCTCACTGTCACCATGTCCCAGGTGTGATGATACTTAGTGTTCCCTGATTAGAACAGCACTAAGCGCACATGGTAACCATTCTGAAACAGTCAGGGGAGCATTAAAAATGGGGAGATGTGGCCAGACGAGAGGAAACCAAATGGAATAAGAGAGACAGAGAAGGTGAGACTCCAGCAAAGCGATATTGGAAGGTCAGTTATTCAAGGTGTGGGAGATGCTGCCACCAGCTCAGAAGTCGGGGCGAGGGGTGACAGTGGCCAGAAGAATGTGCAGCCCCCGCTGGGAGGAGCCCGGGGCTCTCTTCCCCTCCTCTTGACCTCTCGCTGCCAGTGGGCAATGAGGAGTGAAGGCTCACTCCTCGCTTCCCTCCACAGAGCATGGACCAGAGTCACTTCACAGCAAGGAAGACGGAGCCCACCGAGCCCAGGGAAGCAGCAGCAGCAACCAGCCAAGGACAAGTGGCTGTGAACAGAGTGACACAACAGGTAAGTCCAGAGAGCACTGGGAACTCAAGGGGCCGGCCAGTTGCAGACCAGGAGTGCCCACACCGGGAAAGGTCCAGAAGACTCTGGAGCAGGTGGTAAGTTGGTGAATTCTTCGTGAACATTGTTTAGGTAAGTAACAGATAAGGCGGGTCAGACTTGAGTCCCACCCCTGGGCTTATACATACAATGACCTGATCGATTATCATCCAAAAAAGCATGCCTTTGAGGGAGAGTGAGACAAATATTAAACCCAAAAGCACAGAGATGTTAAAATCCCAGGCACAAATGGAGACTTGTCCAGATAACCTGGGATACATGTCCCTTCTCCAAACGATGGACTGTGGGCCAGCCACAACGAAAGGGGCTACCATCTTTACAGGTGCTGGGACCCATATTAATAATGAAGCAAATGTATTCCCCCAAACAACCCAGGACACCGGATGGCTAATAATCTGGGGCATGTGGCAACCTGGGAATATTACTGCCTAATGTAGACTCCCCAAACCACCCAGCAACCTGGACCTGCCGTATACTTCACTCAAACCCTAAGGAGGTCACGGTGCTGTGATGGGGACATTTGGATGAAGGCAGTGGAAACAACACCATATTGTTACAATCTGTCACCTGCTGAGTGTGTGACTCTGCTCCCCCAAGCAAGAGAAGCTCCCTGAGGACAGGGAGTGGTGTCTATTCATTTTTCTTACAAAATCATGCCCCCTTCAACAATGGCTGTGTTTTCCTGCTGGCCATGTTTGAGTCAAATAGGTCCTGTGGAAGAGGGTTCCTGGAGGCCTTGGTGAGTGCTCAGCTCCCAACTGCTCTTCTGGGCAAGAGTGCTTCACCTTCCAACACCCTGAAACTCAGCAAGAATAGAGACCCTACCCAATAAGTGGGGACTTCACCCATGGCTGCCTCCCCAGGCTGAGGAAGCATGGATCCAAGACTAAGAGGCCCATCCCTGTGTCTTCAGGTAAAGATGGGAGGGTACAGCTCCATGATGATGGCAGCTGGGCAGGGAGGGGAAGGACAAAGGCGGGATGACCTGGGGTGTTGTTGGGAAAATAGAATAGTTTGGTCAGGGCCCTCACCTGGGGTCCAGTTGGGTGTGGTTCAGCATCCTTTGTTAGTTGCTATTCTTGAGTGTGTGTGTGTGTGTGTGTGTGTGTGTGTGTGTGAGAGAGAGAGAGAGAGAGAGAGAGAGAGAGAGGAGTTTCAGTGAAGCAGGAGGCCAAGCAGCAAGCTTTGGCCTCGGGTGTCTGCCCGGCACAGCCATGCTTTCCAACCTATGGTTCCAGGGACCTTTTGGCTGGTTACCTAGCTCATAGATCTGCGTGAAGGGGTCTGGTGACCCAGCCTGGCACATGAAGGGTTTGTGACTTCGCGTGAATGGGCTTGAGGGGTCTGTGGGCTCCAGACCCAGCCTTAGCTCAACAATTGGCCCAGTTGGCAGGATTACAGGCAGGTAAAAGAACCCGACAACTGGTGTGGTCGCCATAGCTTTACAATTGGCGTCACGAACTGGATTAAGAGCTAGACAATTGGCGCTATGAGGATTCCAGGCCTTAGCTTAGCCAGACAGGTATGGTAAGTGGAGGCTTCCTGTGCAGTGAGCTCGAGATCATTTGTTGACAGCTGTGTCTGTGCACAGCGTCATAACCGGGGCATACTGGCCGTTCAATATGTATGTTTTACTTGAATGAATAAATGAGTAAATCAGTGGATGAATTTTACTCTAAGTCTGGGTGCTGCTCAAAGAGGCACATACAAAGTTCTCAATTATTAGGTGGAAAAGCAGTGCCAAGTGATCAATGGCCACTTCAAAGCTACCTCTGGAGTCCACATGGCTTCCATGTCTGACCAGATAATGGCCTTGCAGAGTGTGCCTGCTCCATATGAAGGGACAGAGGAGAGGCATCAGACCAGAGGAACATGGGAGGGGTTCTGTGGTGAGAAATGTGCACAGGAGGTGGCTGCTGTCTGGACTGGGAGAAAGTGGTCCTGATAAGAAGGGGTGGAAAAGAGGACTAGGACCCCAGGATGAAAGGAAGCCAGTTCAAAAGAGTGAGTAGCCCTAGCTCAGTGCACTGGGCCTTGCTGCTTTCAAAGCATGACTGACCAGGTAAGGGCTCTTTTCAGAGGGGAGTTACTATGCCCCGAATCCTGGAGCCCAAGAGCTCTTGAACAATAAGAGCCAAAAAATAAAGGGAATGGCATTCTGGACTGCCAGCCTCTGAAACCCAGTGAGGAAAGAGAACCCAGGCAGAGATCGTACCTGGGGAGGCAGCGATGGGGTGTCTTGTGCTGCCAGCCCAGGGGAAATGAAGGATGAAGGAAAACAGAGGGCCTGAGGTGTGCGGTCAGGTGGCAGGAGGGCAATGCTGGTTACTGGCTGTGTCTGTAGACACCAAGGGATTGGGAGTTCCCTGGACACTGGGCTTCCATTTGAGTGGAAAGTTGTCCAGGTCACAATGAGCAGAAAATGGGTAAACAGATCCCATCGGTCCCAGTGGTAAGAATCCAGGTGCTACCTGTCAGGAGCAGGATTTGGAAAAAACAAAGGAGAATGTGGCCTTGGACTGCCCCACTTTCACATCTGCAACCCACCTACCCTGCAGCCAGGACTTCAGAAAAGTTCATGAAAACCCTCCATGAAGGTAACACTTTTTACCTGTCTTAACCTAAGCTCTGGCTTCATCCCTCAGGTAGGTCTATTGTCCTGCTCCTGGACATCCCCTCCTTTCTTCCTCTTGTCCTACGTTCCTCCTCTTTTCCACTCCACTTCCCTGACACCCCTCTGCTCCCTCTCCCTTCCCGTGTGTCCCCTCTCCCCCTCCACTCACTTGCCAATTTTCTCTTGATCCCTCACTCCCTTGCTTTCTGTTCCCACTTCCCTGCCCTCTGGACATCTCGGATTCCCACCAACGCTCCATTTCCCCTGACACAAAGCACAGATGGACGCACACTCATGCCTACACATAAACTTTCTTTCCAAGGTCCCTTTTCTCTGGTTTTGTCCCTCTGTACCGTGCTCTAGCTTCAGGTTTTCAAGTGCAGCCAACATGCTACTGTCTGGCTCTACATGAAGATCACTGTCAATGATGCAACTTTGCATTAAGGAAAGGTAATTTTGTTATTCTCAAGTCCACCAATACCCAGTGTACACTAACTGCAGAAAGAGGAGCATTTCTTGTTCAGGAAATCTTGTAGAACCATAGCAAAATAGCATATGATTTCTTAAGTACAATTCTTTCCTTTAAATGCCTTTTCTTAAAAGGAGAAAAATGTGAATGTACCCCCTGTTTACACAACAAATTGATTAAGGAAATCACATATCTTTCCACAGACATAAAATGTCCTTGAAGAAGTTTTATGAAACAAAGTGGTTTCCTTGTTGAATATATTCCTTGATGAATATATTCATCCATCATTCAACAAAAACATTTTGTGTTAAATTTTAAACAGCGAATTACTCTACAAATATAAAATATGCAAAATAGTAAAAAATGTTTACATGCAAGGCATTAAACTCTGCTTTCTTTTTAAAGTGGCTAAGGCATTATTTTATGCTCTCTAGTACTATAGACCAAATGGGATCTGTCTCCCATGACCCAATTTCTGCTTGGGACCCCGATACTTGCAGGGAGGGGAGCATGAGCTCCTGGAGAGGAAAAAGGCTGTGAGATTTTCTAGGAACATAAACGCTTGGGCTGGTGATCGTGAGACCTGTTATAGATGAGGACAGAGGGCTCAGAGAGCTCCTGGGGACATTGTGTGTTTCTCAGAGGCTTCAGCCCAAGCAGAGGGTCCACCTCAGCCTGGGCCATCTAAGCCAGAGGGCAGCAACTTTTTCTGTGAAAGGTCAGGCTTTGAAGGCCATAGGGTCTCTGTGACAGCTGCTCCCCTCTGCAGTTCTGGTGCAAAAGCAGCCATGGACAGTACGTAAATGACAGGTGCAGCTGTGCTTCAATGTATGAACGCTGAGATGTGAATTCTAAATAATTTTCATTTGTCACAAAATATTCTTTTGGTATTTTTTCCATCCATTTAAAAATGTGAAAATTATTCTTGGCTCACGAGCCTTACAAAAACAGGAGGGAGGGCAGATGCGGGCCAGCAGCATAATTTGCCAACCTCTGATCTAAGCATCAGGCCCTGGAAGATCTGGGAGAAGTTGAGGAATCTTCTGTCTCTAATTCAACGGACCCCATGGGCAAGGCACAGCTCTCCCACGGTACCCTAGAGACGCAGGTGAAGGGCTGGAGCTGCCGCACCTATTCCATCAAAGTCCACACCCTACCGCAGCCGAAGGGGAAACAGACATCGCACTCCCACCTACTGAGAAAAGCCCCAAATCTTTGAGGCTGAGCATTCAGGAGAGAGCAACATCGGTTCTCCAGGCAGTAAAACCCTTGTAATGACAGTGGTCAGTCCCATCGAGCCATCTGAGGAGGGGACAGAGGCTGGCGCACCTGAGCTTGTCCCAGAGGAAAAGGAGAGGTCCTGGGCAGTGATCACCAGAGTGGCCGGTCACTTGAGAGCTGCTTCCACTGCTTGGCCTCCTGCTGGGTGCTGCCTGCCAGGAGGGCGAGAGAGAGGGCTTCGGTCACCAGGTGATCTTCGAGGAAGCAGCGGAGATTCATGAGGAAAGAAGTGGAGGCAAAGGAGGCTGTAGAGACCTGCAGAAGCAGCTGCATGAGTGAGGACAACAGCCGGGGAGGCCCGGAAATCAGCCAGACAGCGTGCAGAGACAGGGGCTTCGCAGCAAGAAAAGGGAGGCCCGAGGCGAAAACGCACAAGCAAGGGGGCCAGGGAAGAACAGCAGCAAAGAGAGGACTTTGGGCTGTGTGTAAGAAGCTCTATTCAAGAGGCTCCAGTCTGTTCTCTGCTCCACCCCCAACCCCCTACTACCAACTGTCCAGAACAGCTGGCTTTAGAGACAGGACAGGCTGGAAGGGAGCCAGGAGTCGCTGTGCCATCCTCAGGACCCTGAAAGGAAACCTCACTGCTGCTGAGAAAGGAGCAAGGGGACTCTGGAGGGAAGTGGCTGGCTGGAGGAAGGCCCCAGAAAAGGCCGCCTGAGCTGTGGCAGTGGGAAGGGGGTGGATCTGGTCATGCCATAACTAGGACATTGGTCATAAATACTCTACAGACTACTGCCATAGTTCCATTGTCCCCAGCAGTCTGCCTGCATGGAAGAGCCAGGCTCTCTAGAAGAATGTGCAGAGAGGACCCAGGGCATGCTGTTCACAAGGCCCAAGGCTGCTGGTCTCTCAGGGGCACATGGAGGTTTGGGGTTCTGATTTGGTTGTTGCCTTTATTGGGGGGAGATGGGGTAGTGGCAGCAGGTGGTTGGTTTTTCTTCAGAAAAATTCCACTGTGTATGTACTCCTGACTGCTGTCCAGGGCTCTGTGGGGGGATCATGATATCGGATGCTGGTGAAGGATGTAAATGAAGATAGGCAGACTGACAGCTGGTGGGGGAAACCCTGGGGAGGGAGAATGTATGACTCCTTGCTGTATATATGCGCCACCAAGAACAGGGCCTAGCACAGAGCAGGTGTAGACTGGGGTCACAGGTAAGCTGATCAAAGATCAGTGCCGGATGTGCACAGTCGTGCCTGCTGCTGACCTGCACAGGCTGCTACCTGCTCTCAAGGTTCTGTATGTGTGTGGTGGTAGTAAGGGGGGACGTTAATGGGAGATTGAGATCCTTCATTCCCACATTTCCCAATTCTGATTATTTCTCTGTGTCACTAAAACAAAAGAGATTACCAGAGCAGGAAAAATCCCTGAGGTCACAACCAATGCCTCTGAAGGATCAAGCAGATCCCTGACCTTTCCAGACATTAGGAAGCGAGAGTATGAAGAAGCCAGGACAGAGAGCCAGAGGCCATTTACATCTCAAATTGAGGTTGGACAGTCGGCATCTACTGTCATCTTGGGCTCTGTTTCCTTTGGGAGATTGTTCCTCCCAGCTGTGGGCTATCCCAAGAAGAAACAGATCCACAGAGCTTCCAGGAAGGGAAGGGTTTTGACTTAGGAGCTTTGCTATGAATTTGACTGTCTGGTTTGATCACAGAAATGACACATAATCAATGTTTCTGCTTTCCCATGAGGCTACCTTAAATCTGCAGTCTGGAAGAAAACTGGCCAGCCATGCCTGGAGAACAGGTGAGAGGGAGGCTGCACGGACCTGCGAAGTGAGGAGACCACACAGATCTCCGAGCCAGGATCATGGACATGCAGCCACGTGGCTTGTTGCATCCAGCACAGAGGGTGACCCAGGAAAGTGCAGTGGACAGCCATGGTATCAAGTCAGAGGGCCTAGGAAGTCCTGGTGGCTCTATCCTGGGGAGGAGACCTGGAGGGGCACGGAAGTGTGCTGAGAGGACAGAAAGACCCTGATGATGGCTGGTGGCCTCAAGAATGGAATATGCATCCATGGCTGCCCTGTTGGTATTTTTCACAGTGACAGTGATGTCCTGGGGCTGTGACAACTCGGGAGAAAAGAATGGGGAAAAGAAGAAGCTGCCTGGCAGGGGGTGCCGGCTGTCTCTGCCACTTCCTAGAATGGAAGGGGTGGCTGTGACATCTACAGATGAAGGGCCTGGCATTCCCTGGCTGGGCAGGAGTTCTGTCAGTGCATGGGTCTTCCCTCACACCAACCAATTCTTCAACTCTCCAGACACCACTGGATCTCCTACAACTTGATTCCGTTCTGACGCTAACTACCTGGAGTTAGCACCCACAGGTTAGACCCCATAGGTTAAGGGCTCAGTCCCACAAGACTGCCCCACTTCAGATGCCAATCACAAGTCCAGCTCTCCTGTACTTCTGACTTGGCATGCGGGTTCCCTCAACTCTCCTTCTCAGGATCGAATACTTGCTAGAATGGCTCACAGAACTCAGGAAGGCACTTTACTTACTATCACCAGCATACTATAAAGAATACAACTCAGGAACAGCCAAATGGAAGAGATACACAGGGCTAGGTATGGGGGGAGGGGGATTCTATGTCCTCTCTGGGTGCCACCCTCCCAGTACCTGCATGTGATCACCACCAGAAGGCTCCCCAAACCTGACACTTAAGGTTTTTTACACAGGTTCCATTACCCAAGCATAACTGATTAACTCAATCTCCAGCTCCCTTAGGTAGCGGTGGGGAGGACAGAAAGTCCCAACCCTCCAATCATGTCTTGGTCTTTCAGGTGACCAGCCCCCATTCTGAAGCTCTCTAGAGTCCTCAGCCACCAGTCATCTCATTACCATTTGGAAGACACTTTCATCACTACAGAGATGCCAAGGCCTTTAGGATGTGTCAGGAAAGGCTGAAACCCAACAGGAGCTTCAACTAAGCAGCATGAGGCTGTACCATTCTCTTGTTCCAAAAAGCTGCATCAGTCAAGTTAATTTCTTCTGCTCAACACCCTAAAAGGAAACCTGGAATGTAGAAAGGGCGTTCTAGGAAGAAAAAAACTTCCAGTGACTTATATTATATCAAATAAATCCTACATCTTTTCCAATCCACTTCCTGGCATGAAGTATGTGTCATGTAAATGTTGAGGATTCAGTTCATTACACATTGCAAAATTATTTTTGTCTATTTCTAGATCCAGAGACCAGATGTGGATATGAGCAGATGACAGAGAATACAAGTTGAGAATTGTATATTAAAGGTCCTCTGCTTCCTTCAGAAGCCTCTTCATCTTCCTTCCAGGAGAGAGCGGAACTGGCTCCTAATAAATTGAAAGTCTGCATCAAAAAAAGCATGTGTCAGGGACTTGGAAGACAAAGCTCAGAGTCTCAGTTCTACCAGTTCCTCCTTCCCTGTGACCTTGGCCCTCCTGCAGCCTCAGTTTCTACATTTATTAATTGAGGGTACTTCAGTGTATGGTAGTCTCAAGCAAATGCAATAATCCTGCATCCTATCGTGTAAGGTTTAACACGACACTGTGGTTAAGAACACAGGCCAGAAGAGCTGGGACCACATTGAGTTTCCTCACCTGCTTGCCTAGGAAACTGGGTAACAGTCTGGCTCCCTCCCTTTGTGAATTATGCATCACATGTATTCACGCCTCATGAGATAATGTCCAAGACATTGTCAGGAAGGTCACAACGGCAATGCACCTATGAGTACTGATTATGCTATTCCATAAATTCCTTGGAATCCTTTCAGTCTGTGTACAGACATGATCAGGGTGACCCATCCCACAGTACTGCCTCTTTCAGGATTGCAGGAATGCCTCTAAAATCGTGGCCCTCTGGCCCACTCTGAATCTTCTTCTTGGTCATTGAACAAGAACAGTTTATACTGTGCAAATACTCGTGGTGTTAAAGGCACTGTACTAAGCCCACAGGCTAACAAGAGACAAATAGAGATTGCTCCTCAACATTATCAGGACCAGCTAGTGAGAGGGAATGATCCTGACAGTGGAGGCAGAGCCCCTCACGAGCTGGGGTCAAACAGGCCTGAGGAAGCGACATCAGATGCAAGCTCTATTCCCTCAGATGACAGACCCAAGACTAAGGAGGAACTGTCAGCGAGGCAGATTTTGAAGAGTGGCAGAGAACCTTCCAAAAGCCAGAACTGTCTAAATGTAAAAAAATTGCTTTATGAACTAAAGAGTTGTATGTCTCTAAGAGTATACCAAGCAAGGCCTGGGGAACTATCAGATTGTGGATTTATCATAAGGATTCCTGCTGTGACTATGGGGTAAAAATAAATGACCTATGTACTCCTAAGAGTGTATACTTATATCACCTTCAATGCCTTCTTGGCATATACGTACCTACAGGTTTCACAGTTAACCCCATACTCTATATTCTAAAACTGAACTCAATTTTTTCCCTCCCAACCCATTTGCTACCTGACTTCCATTCTTTCCTCCAGCAGAACCTCACTTCTTTCAAGTCTTGAGGCTCAAACCACTGAGCTTTCCTTCCACTCAGGTATTCTGGCCACCCAGCTTGTATCAGGTACCAAACTGAGCACTGCCTTCATGCTCAAATCAGAGCTGGACAGTCCAACAGAGAAGTAATTTGAGCTGTGAACCAGAAAATAATTTTAAAAATGTGTCTTGGTAGAGAGGCAGACAAGAGACACAAAGCACACATGCTAAGTCTCAGCAGAACAAGCCTCCCGCCAGTCCTACGCTCATGGGTCAGGTGCTCCTGCCAACTCCCTTCTTGATGTCTGTCTTCTCTCATCTTTCCCACTCAAGTTTACAACCTTATGGACCCAAACACGGGTCACTACAATATCATCTAACAAAAATAATTTTGAGCTGCTACAATAGACTGAATTATATCCCCCTTCCCCAAATTTATATGTTGAAGTCCTAACCCTCATTGTGGGTATTTGGAAATGGGTCCTTTGGGAGACAGTTAGGTTTAGATGAGGTCATGAGGGTGGGGATCCCACGATGGTATTAGTGCCCTTACAAGAAGAGATGCCAGAAATCTTGCTTCCCCTCTCTTTCTATGATGTGAGGACACAGCAAGAAGGTGGCTGTCTACAAGCCAGGAGGAGAGCCCTCACCAGGAACCATATCAGCCGGCACCTTGACCTTGGGCTTCTGGCTTCCAAACTGTGAGAAAACAAATCTCTGTTGTTTAAACCACCCAGTCTATGGTATTTTGTTATGGCAACTTGAGTTGCCTAATGCAGCTGGTCCACAGCACCTAGCCAAAAGGATATTTCTAACGTGTGAAATGTGTCCCTCTAAAAGAGATAATTTAACCAGGTCAACAGCAGGAAACCTCCTTTCCTCTTTATACATCCCAAGGAAAAATCAAATGAGAGATAATCATGCCCTTACATTAACCAAGCCCTCCCTTCCCGTAGCCCTCCCACCTCTCATGTGGTAGCCTTGGGAGAAAGGAGCAATTGAGAAGTTGGGTTTTACTCTGAATTCCAGTGGCAGCTTGGGGCTGCTGTGATTGCTGTTATATCTGTCCTATTAAGATGGTACCCTAAAACCTACCTCTACTCCTCCAGCTCTGCTCAAAATAGAAAATATGGGGACCAGCATGAACACAGTGTGGCTGAGAAGCTACCTATAATCCACATTTACCTTAAGAAAAAGCACAGACCTCAGGAATATTCTACCTTGGCCATAGAAGTAGCTAGGTAACAATCACCTTTCTATCTTTCCTCTTTTATCCATTCACTGAATAAATGGCTGTTTTAGTCCATTTTTGTGTATCTATAAGAGAATACCTGAGACTGGGTAATTTATAAAGAAAAGAGGTTTATTTGGATTCTGGGACAGCTGCATCTGGCATGGGCCTCAAGCTGCTTCTACTCATGGCAGAAAACAGCAGGGCAGCTGGCAGGTGCAAGATCACATGGTGAGAGGAAGAGAGGAAGAGAGAGAGAGAGAGAGAGAGAGAGAGAGAGAGAGTGAGTGGAGGTGCCAGGCTCCTTTTAACCAGCTCTCATGGGAACTGATAGAGCGAGAACTCATTCACTACTCCCCATCCCCCCAGGGAGGGTATTAATCTATTCATGTGGGATCCACCCCCATGACCCAAACATCTTCCAACACTGCCACATTGGGGATCAGATTTCAACATAAGCTTGGGGGGACAACATATCCAAACTATATCAGTGTCATTCTCTTCTTTTTTAAACGTCCAATTCTAAAGAGTACTTAATTCGATTTAACACTGCAATGTTAAACAGACTCAGGAACTTGACATAGGGAGTAAATTATGGAACTTGGCCCTCAGAGGCCATGTTCTCGTTCCTGTACAAATGCTGCTTCACTGAAATGGCAATCTTCATCAAAGAGACAGGAAAAGAAATGTATCCATTAAGTCTTCAAATAAAATCACAGCCATTTGGGAAGATATTTGCAAAAACAGTAAGTCATCTATACATTTAAGAAGTCAAACACTACACAACACTCCAGGCTCCTGAGAAAGACATTCTTGGTGTGAGGCCTTTAAAGACATGTTTGAGTCCCTGTTCATCTTTCTTGATAGAAAAAAGGCCACTCTGAGCAGACCTTCAATTTTATAAAACAAAACACCAATGTGCCAAGACTTGGTCACGAGCAGTTGAATATGGCCTGATATTTTAAGTTACTTTACAAAAACATCTTCATGATATGTTTTTATTTTAATAACTCATTTGTTGGATATCTTATGCAATCTTTCAACTTCAAGACTTTTTGCTACAAAACAGGATTTATTTTGCACAAGGAATTGTACAAAATTCATGTCAGATTCTTAGAAGCAACCATAGATATAGACAGCTCCACTACAATATCTTCAAAGCAGAGTCTGGGTTTTAATTGTTTCTGGAAGCCTGAGTTTATAAGATAAATTAGAAGTCCATCCTTTATTTGCTTATTTGTTTTTTAAGGGCTGTTTTGGAAGAAAATAGTAAAAGCTGTTTTGTCAATAAGCCAAAGAAGAATGATGACTCAGACAACTGGGGGAAAGGTTCCACGCGATAGGGGAGCAGTAAGAATATAACCACATTGGCTTCTACCCACAGGTAAATGTTCTATCTGATTATCACAGACAACAGGATGCCATAATAAAATCAAGCTTGACATCAGCAATGGAACTGCCGTGGCTGACCTGTGAGGTGCTCAGAGAGAGGTGACATCCTTCCTGGAGAAGTACCCCATTGAGCGACAGGACCCTGCAACTCAGACCTGACTTTGTCACTTTATTATACTGCCACAGTAGGCAAGCCTCTGAACATCTATGAGGTCATCTCCTCCATAAAAATAGGAATAAAATGTCACAAAATAGAACTTCATGGGAGTGGTATGCAAACCAAATGAAGTAACCAAAGACTTTGACACACAAAAGTACCTTGTCAAGCAGGGGCAGACCTCTGTTGTACTGCCTGTCCTGCCTGCCCCCTTCTCCCTTCTGGTGACAACACTGAGAACCTCATTCCAGGAATGTCCCCTCTCTCACTCACAGTCCATGTGACTCAGGTAAGTCTGACCCCATGAGGGCTCCTGGGGTGGAGACATGCCCAGATCTGGTCAGTCAGAGCATGGTGTCCCCTGGCAAGAGAGACTGGTTCAGGGACGTTGTGTGGCGTTTGCTGGAGTTTCCAATGATAAGATGAGTTACATGGGCCACCACTTGGGTAGAATCTGCCTGAGAATAAAGCCAATACAATGGAAAAAAGGGCTAAGGGACCATGGGGAAAATACATAGTACCTGAAGTACACTGCTAGCACTCTTGGATCTTTACCTGAAGCCAAATGCCCACCTGGATATCCTAGTTTTATGAACAATTTATTTACGGTTTGATTAAGCTAGTTTGAACTGGGCTGTCTGTCTTTGGGAGTTGAAAGTATCCTGGCAAATACACTATGATATTCTCTCTCTCTCTCTCTCTCTCTCTCTCTCACACACACACACACACACACACACACACACACACACACACACACACACACACACACACACACACACACACACAAAGAAATATTGTCAAATGCTTCACTGACTACACCACAAATTTTCGCATATTTGCAGACAAATCTCACTACTAATATAGATGGAAACTAGTTATCTCACTAACATGGATTTTGGCGAATCAAATTCAGCATATCTTTTAATAATAATATTTAAATTACCATGCAGTGATACCACGTGTCTTTTGTTCCAGGAAGATATATAGAGTTCAACAGTAGAAAATCTACCAACAGCTTAAGAAGAAGAAAAAAAAAAAAATATATATATATATATGTATACACACACACACACACACACACATGCTTATCTCAATAGACACATAAAAAGACATGTGACTGAGCTGATTATGTGACACATAATCACAGACTGAGTGTTCCTAGTTTTAGGAATTCCTGCATGTCTCCATACTTACTCCTCAATGCTGCCATTGCTCAGAATGTTTCAGAATCATTTCTCGACTCATTTGCAGAGATGGTCCTCAGATTCAGGATAATGGTGATGATGACCCCAGTAACAGTAACAGTCAGCATGTACTGGGCACAGACACTGTTAGGAGCTATACTAAACACATGACATGCTTCATCTCATTTACACACAACTGCTCTAAAAGCCATTGTCATTATCACTCCCATTTTACAGATAAGGAAATCAAAATTAAAAGGCTAAGTAACCTGCCTAAAGACACACAGCTAAGTAAGTGACAGCTGAAATGCATGCAAACCAACATACGTTTGAGTTAAAAGCTAATGCTTTTAAACACATCATGCAAAATATATATTAGGAACACATTCTCTTTTAAAAACTTTTCTTCTATTAAAAATTACAAGACCAAAAAGGCTAGAAAACATAATTACACAAAAAGTGATTATTATGATTTACATTTTGGTATATATGAATCCAGACCTTTTTCCATACATATATAAATACAAATAAATATAGAAATATTTAAAATGAATAGCATCACGCTATATATACAATTTATTTTTTTCAATTAATAAATCATGAAGTTTTTTTCTGTCAATAGAAATAGAACAACATCATCATTGCAATATCTAATTGGTAGGCCATTAAAAATATATACAAATAATTTAACCATTATTTGTCATCACTGGACATTTAGATTGCTTCCATTTTTATGAACATCACTGCAGAAATAATTTCTGCATGACATTTTTTCTTACTGATTATTTTCTTAAAATCCATTAGCACACTTGAATTACTGAATCGAAGAGCTTACATATTTACTACCATCAGAAATGGTGTACTAATTAACATTCCTGACCACCATGATATAACAGTGCTTTTTAATTGTTGCCAACCCAACAGGCAGAAAGTTGTTTCAGCTTTTATTTCACTAGTTGTTAATGAATCTAAACATAGTTTTGTGCAATTACTTTTTATTTATTTTTCAAATTGCTTATTTCTATATCTCAAAAAGTGTTCCCCTTGAAGTTTTAGTCTTCCTTTTATTGTTCATACATACACACATATAGACTCACATTCACTCACATATACACGTGCACATACATACACATTTGATATTAACTCTTCATACTTTAAATATATTTTCTCCATTGTCATTTAACTTGTTTTAAGCGGATTTTTAAAATTTAACTTATCAAAAAATTTTAAGACATACAAAAGGGAATGAAAATTTATACAAACTCCCACCTTAAGAAATTGAAGCTGTAAATGGAATCCATATTATATTATATTTTAAATATGTCTCTTATAAACCCCATATTGCTAAAAAAAATTTTTTAAAACTAATTTGACAATCTTTGTTTCCTAACTCAGAAAATATAGTCCATTTATTGGGACTATTTATATATACAGATTTATTCCTACCATTTCTTTTTTGTTATTTGTCGCACTTTTTCTTTTTCCCTCCTCTATTACTATTTAATTGGGTGGGGGAGTTATAGGGTTCATTCTGTCATTTGTTGTTCTACTACTCTACATGCATTAATTATTACACTGGAAAGATTATTATGCCTACTTAACAAAAGCTTAGAAGTCCTGAACTACACAGCTTTACCTCTGATCACCCCATAGAGTCTATGTTGTTGTTATTATTTATAGCCAAAGCAAATTTATATTTATTCTTGTGTTCATTATTTTCTTTGTTCACCATTCCTCCCTGCACCTGAGAATTTCCATTTGGGGTCACTTATCAACTTCCAGAAGTAGGTCCTTTCAAAGTTCCTTTAATGTGGTCCTTCATTCTGTTGTTTTCAAACATTGTCTGAAAATGTTTTTACTTCCCTCTCCTTCTTAAAAATTGTCTAAGTATAAAATTCCGGTTTTACAATTATTTTCAACTAGTACATTGAAACCATTCTATTGTCTTCTGGCTTGCATTATGAATGTTGAGAAGTCATTCATCAATCCAATTGCCATTTCTGTGTAGGTGATCTATTATTTGTTACTGCTTTTAAGATTTTCTCTTTATATTTGGTATTCTCTATTTTCACTCCATTTCATTTAGGTTTGGATGTGTTTATATTTATCTTGCTAGCATTTGTTATAGTTCCTGAATCAAAGGCTCAATGACTTCCATTGGTTCTGGAAAATCATCAGCCTCTTTTCAAACATTGTCGACCCTGTGTTCCCTACTATCTCTGACTGGAACTCTAACTTACGTATGCAAGGAGGAGGAGGTCTCATCTCTCTGTCTCTTGACCACTCTTTCACATTTTCTAACTCTGTCTCTATGCTAGATTCTCTGTAATTTCTTTTATTCTACTTTCTAAGTCATTAATTCTCTATTCATCTGTGTTTAGTAGCTACTTCATTCATCCATTGGTTTGCTAATTTTGTTTATCTTTCAATTCTATACTTTCCTGACAGCCCACTTGGGTTAGATGACACCCAGCCAGCTGTCGTTTGCCCTCAGTTGGAACCTGAGGACTTGGCAATGAGTGTCTTATTAGGAAAGACAATTAACAGATGACCAGAAGTTCATCTCTAATCTTCCCAAGCTGCATAAGGCCCAGAGTATCATGAATGATCCTAGGGAAAAGGTGCACCTTCTCCAAAACAAATGTTGAGATTGGATGTTCAAAGAGCCAAGCTGAAAGGGATAAAGTGGATTTAATTTGATGGAGAAAATAAAGCAATAAGATGGGATTTGCACTGAACTATCAGACAATTCATGTCAGCTATACAATGTTGTTCAGTGTATTGCTTCAAAACCATGAATTATAGGTTAGAAATTACCTTCTTTGTACAATTATATATTATTTTTACTGATTTGAATACTGTGGCTACAGCTTTCTTTGCCTTGGCCTGACAGACCACTGCCAATCCTTTTATTTTTAAATCAAGTCACTTTCTTGAAGTTGTAAACAGTAGCATCTAACGTCATAGACTGGCTCTTGTTGTTTCACCCAATTAGAGAATTTTTGTCTTTTAGAAGTTAATCTAAGTGCTTCTTTTAAAGGATTCCAATTCCTAATGCCAGTAAGCTGTCCCCAACCCCTGGGGAAAGAGACTGGAGGACTGTTTTCCAAAAAATTGAAATCTCCCAAAAAGCAATCAAGAACTTAGGAGAAATAATGAGAGTAGAGATAGGAAATGGAGAATCAATCCAGGAGGTCCAACTAATAGAATTTCTAAAAAGATCAAAGAGAAGGAATTTACTATGTTTAAAAATTATTCAAACCTGAAAATCAAAGAGTTTCAAGATTGAAAGGGTCCACCGATGACCCACACCAAGGACAAACAGAAGATCATAGGTGTGTTCAGTGTGTGGGGGAGAGCGGAATCACCTACAAAGGGAGAGAATCCAGATGGCCCACAGTTTTCATCAGCAGCATTAGATGCTACAAACAGTGAAGCACATCTAACACGCTGAGAGAAACCGATCTGAAGCCTGGCATTCTATACCCACCTACCAACCAGGCACACAGTGGGACAAAATAAAGACAATTTCAGATAGGCAAGGATTCAGAAAATGTATCCCCCATGCCCATTCTTAGGTCACGTCTGCATGTATTCCAGCAAAATGAGAAGTAAACAGAGAAAGAGGAAGACATAAGATCCAGGTCCTTCAAATGGACCCTCAGTCCTGGTCCTGCTCTCCTGGGAGAGTGGTAAAGTTCTGGGATGAATGTGGTGCCTCAGGCCTAGGACCAACCAGTCTTGATCCGTGCAGGTGGACAGAGGGCTCTGGCGATGCAATTGCGAATGTTGCCAAAGCGTGATTAAGGATATTCTAAACACTCCACTAGAGAAGCTCCACCATAAATTGCCAGCGGCAGAGCATATGGCATGTCAAATGCCCAAACCTGCCCCAGAGAAGGCGGCTCCACCCACAGGGACCTTCATATTCGGCAGCCTGGAGAATGGAAAGCTTGGGAATATATCTGGCTGCCTGTGAGAGCTGAGAGCTAGGAGCATTTAATGACTAATCTCAGCAGAGAAAGAAAACTTTACCCAGATGCTTGAACAGCGGTGTGGTAGATAAGTGTTTTCTTTTATCTTCCCTTTAGATAAGAAAGCATCTGCAATAGGAAAACAATCCACAGTGACTTCTGTCCAGCGCAGAGCATTTACTCTTGACTCTTGCTACAGGGTAACAAGCACCTGCTGAATCCTCACTTAGTGCCAGGCACTGACCTACGTATTTTATGTGTTTGTCTTGTTTTGTTCTCACAACCCTCCAAGGTGTGCATTATTATTTAAGGGGAGGTGGGCATTGTTTTTGTTTTTGTTTTCTATTTGACAGACATGGAAACTGAGGCCCAGAAAGGTTGTGGCTTGCCCCAAGTGACAGAAATGGGATTTCATCTCAGGAGTGGTCATGCTCTTCTCATCGTGTCTTGCTGACTCTCCCAGGACAGAAGGTAAGTCATTTCTATTGGAATTAATATATATACATACATAATTCATATATTCATAATATATGTTCATGCTTTCAATATATATATTCATATGTTCATGAGGTCTTTTTTTTTTTAACCAAGAAGAGAATATGATAGAGGAAGAGATAAAAGACAGATCCAGAGCATGGGTTCTGGTGTGAGATAGCAGAACAGGGAGAGTGACTCAGAAAAACAGGTGGATGGTGGGGTCGAATGAGGAAGTGGGGTACATGGCACCTGACACCAGTCTCCCCACTGCCCAGCTTTCCACACACAGATGGAGCCCACAGTCACCTCCTCCTGGCTTTTTACTTACTTCACCTCTTATCATAAGACCCTCTGGTGGGAGCCTTACAGTAGATTCCAAGGCAAGTACCCCCAGCTATTCAGGGCTGTCCTGCTTTTACAGACACAGGAAGAAGACCACCTATATTTATCTCCCCAAACACTCTAAACATTCTCTGAAAATTGGGGCTATATCTATTCAGCTCTTTCTCCTGGGACTTTCCAGCACCCTGCCACATCAGCGGTGCTTTTGTGACCAACCCTTCATGTTATAGATAAGAAAGTGAAAGCCCAAAGAGAAAAAGTAGGAGCACCCAGGAGCAAAGCGCCAGGTCAAAGCCAGCCAAAGCCAGGTCTAGGCCACTGATAAAGGTCTCTTCCTACCCTCTCCCGCTGCCTGGAATGCCTAGTTAATGCCTCTGGTTAACACCCCATGTCTCCTCAGTACAGCTAACTAATTAACCCACTTCCCTTCTCTCCCCAAACTGCCCAGGGAGAGCCAGTGTGACAGTGGAAGAAGGTACACCAACAATCAGGAAAATGGATTCCCAGTCTTAGCTCAGCTGTCTAAGTCTCTGTATTTCTTCATCTGTGAAATGGGGCTACTGAGCCCAACCATCATGAAGAGCCGATGAGTTCATGAACACGGAAGACCCGAGCCAAGTGAGAAGGGTGGCAGTGGACACAGTATTGGTTTAGTGCTGCTCCTGCCTCCGTGGGTCTGAAGTGTGGTCCCCAGACCAGCAGCAACAGCATCACTTGGAAACTTGTTAGAAATGCAAATCTCAGTCACCCTCCCCTCCTCTGACTCAGAAACTGAGATGGGGCAGTACTCTGTGTTTTAACAAGCCCTCCTGGTGATTCTGATGCAGGGTTAAGTCTGAGGGTCACTGACGTACCTACTTAACCATGCCATCTAGTGGCAGACAGACCTAACAGATCCTGCATTCCGGAAAATGGTTTGTTTCCAGCACTGGAGCATTGAGTGTGAGAACTCAGGACAAGAAGCTGCTGTCCAGAAGATTGTAAATACACGAAGGCACAGACTGTGTCTGTCATTCTTTCTAACCAAGCATCGTGGTTAATAAATATTTGCTGAATGAATGAATGACAAATGAATAACCTTGAACAAAAAGGCACATGTCCTAAATCCTAGACTGTCCACCAAATGTTGTACAAACTCGAGTGTCTTGGGACTCAGTCTGAGCCCAGCAGGGCCAGGTAAAGTATTAGAAGGCGATGGAGGCACCAGGTGGCTGCAGAGGCAAATTCCAGGCAAGCAGGCAGGCTGGGCACAGCATCTGCCGAAGGGCACAGCAGCCCTAGACCATCAATAGAGGCTCCACAGGGGGTGGCCAGATCCCATCCTGATCTGTCCAGAGCACGGGAAGGGTCAGGAGGCAGAACAGTCCTTAGGCAATGAGACACCCCCCCACACACACACACACACCAGGGAGGACAGGGAAGAGAGAGGAGTGTGCTACGAGGGCATTACTGATCTGAACTTAGCAGCAGGAGCCAGGGCAGAAGGCCAGCCCAGCAAAGGAGGATATCAGAGCACGGCAGGAGGAGCAGCCAGATCCAGCAGGGTCAGGGAGCGGACTATTCTGAGGCTGCTAATGCACTTCACCCCAGGGCTGAGAGGAGTGGACCTTCCCTGCAATGAGACTGGGAAGGAAGAATGGCCAGAGCAGGGACAGATTATGATCCTGCATGAGCCCAACAGCCCCAGAGTGCCAAGGGAAGACCCCCTCTCTTCAACAAGCACATCTGCTTCTTAGCTCCCCAAGTTTTCACTGCCCAGCTGGAAAGATGCCCTAGCTTCCGACCCCTGTGCTATGCTCCACACTGCTGTGATGGTGCTCAGAGAAAGAGTGTGAGGAAGGGCAGTGCTTGCAGAGCACCTCTGTGCCAGGTACTGCCCCAAACATTGGCAAATAGAACCATTTAATCCTCAAGATAACCAAATGGGGTGATCGCCCCCATTTTACATATAAACAAACAGCAGAACAAGAGGGTAACCCACTAGCCACGCACCAGGGCTGCCTGGCGCACCATGCCATGCAGAGTATCATGTACCTCTGAATCCTGAGCACACAGGAGAGGCCCTAGTGCACAGTCAGGACCCGATAATGAGCCACCTCATTTCCCAGATGGGAAGTCGGAGGCCCTCGATATCTGTACCCTCACATCAGCACCATGCACGTCATGTCAGACAGAGGAGCCCAGGTTTCTACATACCTGTATAGCACAATGAACCACCATTAACTACTGCAGTGACCAGACGTCTCCACCCCATCCTGTTCCTTTGGGTCTTTGACAAAAGAGAGAGGGGGGTGGGGGGAAGGAAGAAAAGAAGGAAGGAAAGGAGAGAAGGAAGAAAGGAGACTAAACTTGGATATGCACCAGCAACCAAGAACAGGACAAATTGCACACTAATTGCTGTTTGAGTGAAGATCCAGTTGTTAAGTGCAGTGTGTTCCAGGCACTCCACATGAGCAACCTACCTGAAAAGCTTTCCGATTTGTATGTTGGAAGAGTTGGAAATTAAATACTTCAACTCCCTATTGACTTTATAGAGATATGATCTTTGCACAGTTAACTTGTAATTATTTTATTTGTCAAATGAAATTGATATTTAGCTTTGGAAAGTGTTAACCTTACAGCCTTTTAAAAAAAAATCCCCTGGGACCTGTACTGAACAAGGAGGAAGTGAAACTGCCTATATATGGTGTATAGAATCCAAAGAAGAGGTTTGCCAAGCATTCTGGGAATGGCACCTTAAATCACTAACCACCTTTCCTTAGTCTTGTGTACACATGACCTTGACTTCATCAACTGAGAAACTCACTTTTAAATGACTGTTAAAAATAACCTTGTGATACAACAGCACTTTTTTCATATTCTTGCCAAAAAATAAATAAATAAAAATTTTTAAAAAGCACAACTCCAATGTAATTGTGAGGCAACATCAGACAAAACCAAATTAAGGAATATTCTACAAAATAACTGGCCTGTACTCAGCAAAAATGATAAGATCATGAAAGACAAAAAAAACCCTGAGGAATGATTCCAGAATTAAAGGAGACTAAAGAGACATCACAATTTAATGTGATTTTTAATCCTGGATTAAACCTGGACCAGAATTTTATTTTATTTTATTTTATTTATTTATTTTTTTTGCTATGAGGAGCAATTGGTAAAATATAATAAGGTCTGTGGATTAGATAAAGCTATTACATTAATGCCAACTTCCTGATTTTGGTCATAAATTGTACTTATGTGGGAGAATGTCCTTATTCTTAGGACATACACATGGAAGTAATTAGAGTTAAAAAGCACATTGTGTCCACCACTTATTCTCAAAAACTACAAAAAAAAAAAAAAAAAAAAGAGAGAGAGAGAGAGAAAGAAAGAAACTAATAAAGCCAATATGGTAAAATGTTAACTATTTGGGACTCTGGGTAATAAATACACAGGAGCTCTTTGTACTATTCCTGCAACTTTTCTGTAAGCCTGAAATCATTTCAGCATAAAAAGTTACCAAAAACAAAAAACCCTGTGGTGGACACATCTCTTTTCATTGGTTTAAGATATGGAAGACTTGGAGATCCATTCATTCCCTCATTCAACAATTACTTATTAAGCACGAGTTATGTACCAAGCCCTACACAAGGTGCTGGAGGTGCAGCAGTGAAAAAATGCAAAGTCTCACCTCCACTGGGAAATGAGGAGACTCAGAGGTTTCTGGCAAATTCCCATTTTCTTTGGACATCTTGAACTCAGTGTGCCTTAAACTCAGCACATGCAAGATCAAACTCATGATCTCCCCTCAGCCCCCAATGAGAAACCCCCAAACACCCCGGATCTCACCCAGTGTTTTCTATCTGGGGAAATGGCACCCTATCCACCCAGTCGCTGAATCAGGACCCCTGCCACATCCTCTCTCTCATCTCCTCCTAAATATCTCAAGGATCCATCTTCTTCTCTCCACACCCACTGCCGCCCAGACCAGGCCTCCACAATTCCTTCCCTGGACTGTGGACATGGCCTCCCAGCAGGTTTCCCCCACCCGACCTGTCTGCTGCCTGTAAATGTGTCCTCTGCTCAGCAGCCAGAGAGATCTTTTCAAAACGCACCTCTGATCACACCTCGCCCCTACTCACAACACTTCAAAGGCTACCTGTTGCATTCAGAAACAAAGTCTCCCTTCTTTCATAATACTTATTCAATTGATATCTATGTGTATGTGTGACTATTTAATAAATGGCTGGCTCTCCAACCACACAATAAAGGCCCCTGAAAGCAGAAACCACGCCTGGGTTTGCGTAACACTGGGCACACAGTTGGCATTCAATTAATATTTGTTTAATTAGGTGGATAAGCAATGAAAATAATTAATGTCTGCCTTGGGCCAATGAATGGAGAGTGGTGCCATTTGCTGCCATAGGGGAACTTGGGACAGGAGTAAATGTGGGAGATTCGGGCTTTGCAGAACCAAAGGGACACCACAGACCCAGCAGGGAACCGGAAACAGAGACCTCCAGGCTTGAGATACTGTCTAGGAAAAGGCACACACTCTGGTCCTGAAGTGTGCTGTATTCCCCTGGACTATCTCTTTACTATTCTCTCTTTGCCTGCAAGATCCACATTCTCCTCTGCTCACCAATTTCTGGTCGGTCATTTGTAAAAACTTGCATAAAGTTGTCCCAATGCTGCCTGCTTTACAGACTGGTTGAATGCACAAATAGCCAACCTGTTTCACTCAGCATCTTTCTCTACCCCGAGTACCAAGCACAGTACCCTCTGTACAGGAAATAGGGGTGGTGTTCAGGGAGGTTAGCTGACCTGCAATGAAAGTTTTCTGGTGTGAAATGCTTTAAAAAAAAAGAAAAAAAGAGAGAACACAGCTGTGATCCTTGATCACATTCATTCATTTTATTCTTTGGGGGACTTGGAATCCATCAAACATCAAATTATGGCAAATGATTCCAGACTATGCCTCATTTCAAACTGCTGATGTGATGGAAACATCAATGCTGTTCTAAAAATAATAATAATAAAAAAACTTCTTGCAGTTCTGTTACTTCATATTTAAATTAACTTCCATCAAGGATTTCATAATTATCTCAAAAGCATCATCTTGCTTTTAAACCTGTCATGTTTTCTTGACCTGTTTCATGGGAGCCGGCCCCTTTATTCTCTGGGAGCCACTTACCCTAGTGGTATCCCTGGGTTTCTTCTCCAGTGGCCGCTGTCCAGAAGACTACAGAAAATCTTGTCCCCATAGACCAGAGTTACTCAACCTCAGCATCAGTGACATTTGGGGCTGGATAAATTCATTGTTATGGGTCCTGTCCTGTGCACCGTAGGATGTTTAGCAGCATCCCCGGCCTCTACTCATAGAGGCCAGTAGCACCCCTACCCCCTGGGGTTGTGACAATCAAGAATGTCTCCGGACATTGCTAATGTCCCCAGGTGAGGAGCACTGTATGGACATCCCTCTTGTCCCTGTACCCAGGTTTCCCACATGACCAGCCACTCAACTCAGAGATCTATTCAAGATGAGAAAGAGAATGCCATTTTGTATAGCTATGAATAAAAAAAAAAAATAGGGCACAGATTAACTTCAGGGTTCCTATTGCGTCAAAGTCTGGGACTCATCTCATCTATTGATGCTTACAGAGGGCAACCATGTAGCTTTCCTGGCCTCCCTTCCGTCATTTAACACTTTCAGTGGCTTTTTCTTAACTGCTTTTAGGGCAATTTGGTGGTCCAGGCAAAAACAGACAGGAAGTTGCCTTATGCACAAGGCAGAAAGCCTCTGATGGTCAAAGTGGGTCACTGCAGGGTCCCAATGCATGTCTAGTGTATGGAAGACCACCCTCCTCTCCCTTGGTCCCACCTCCCTCACCCAGCTACCAGCAAGGCCCACAGCTAATATGTCTCTTGGAAGGCCCTAGATCTATTTCAAGAGCTGGGTCTCAGCTCAGACAAACTCCCCTGGTGCTCCCCACCCTGGATATAATGCCCCTGAACCTTCCCAGGCTGTCCACTTCTGAGTCTTTCCTTTTGCAACCTGAGCCTGGTTACAGAGGTGCCCCATTCCACCTGCAGCTGCTCTCCACTTTGTTTAAGGTATAGAGGAAAAGCAGAGATCACCAAATCAAACACAAACATATTCATCCTCCACTATTAAAACCTTCTGAATCTGCGTTTGAAACAGGAATAACTACCATGACCTGTCTAATGGCACAAAATGCAGGCAAGAAGGACAAGACATCACCTTGCCCCATGCTCTCTAAGCCCTGAGGACTAGTCAGCAGGTGGTCTGGTTGAAAATGTGCAACTCAATCCCAGGAGGACATGTGGACAACAGACAGTGATCCAAGGTTTCTAAGTCAGTCAGTGGCACCTGCAGTTGAACTGGTAATAGTAAAGGAGGAGGCAGAAAGAAAACAATGGGGTTAAGTCTCTGACCCTCTCTGTGCCTCTAGTTTAAACTTTGTGGAGAGCAATATAAAATAAAAGCATAGAAACCCATTTGACTGTTTAATTCCACTTCTAGGAAGTTACCCTAAGGAAAAAATCATGTATTCATATATTTATATACAGGAATGTTCTACCATGCTATGTATAAGTCTGACATATGGAAAAACACACCAAATATTATATTCCAAAATATAAAAGACTGAGTTAATAAATGACAGGACCATAAATACTGTGCAGACTCTCAAATCAGTATCCCTGGTAGGATACACCATTAATGAAGAAAAAAAGAAAAAGAGTAACAAAACAATATATTCAGAACTATTCTATCTTGCTGTATGTGTGTGTGTAATATTTAGGAAAATATCTGTAAGGGCATGTGCAAAAACATTCATTGTGGGTGGTAGAACTAACTAACTAACTTAATTTTTATGATCAACACAGATCTTAGTTGTATTCTGAGGGAAAAGCGGTTGCAGTGAAGGAAAGCCAGGTCCTCAGCAGGGAAGAAGAGCCCGGTGCTGCTCTGGCTGCTCTCACAACACAACTGAGGCAGTAAGAGATGCCTTGTGTTTCCATACAATGTACAAAAGCCGGAACCAGCTATTTGTAAACATTTTGTCATTTTCGTGGATTTGCCTGAAGAATGGTCAAATTGTTATAGTCTTGGCAGCCACAGAGTCCGCTTATCTGCAAAGGGCCTTGGCTTCCAACCCTGGAGCCTGCACCACTCAATCAGAGGGCAGTGA
Organism: Cynocephalus volans; assembly: GCF_027409185.1. Lineage (NCBI taxonomy): Eukaryota > Metazoa > Chordata > Mammalia > Dermoptera > Cynocephalidae > Cynocephalus > Cynocephalus volans. The sequence continues at coordinate 60,988,985 of NC_084462.1, forward strand.
ATGCCGCCTTCATGAGTCGACCTCGATGCCACCTTCAGGAGTCTCGTTTCAATCACCCCCTTTAAGATGGTTGAATCTCAAAGCCAGCCTGGAGTCTGCCTTACCAGTAACTGCTGGTAATTAAGCAAGCCACCTGAGACTTTCACACACAAAACAGGAGGCAGTAAATGGGAGGACACCTCCTGAGAGGACCCTGGTGGGACTTTTAACAAGGAACCTTCCACTACTACCAGTCAGCCTCCAAGCGATTACCAGTCTGACCTACCCTTCTTCTGGGAAGAATTACAAGACTTGGGAGTGTCCAAGGCTCCTTAACCTTACTGTACCGTCTAGAGGAACGGTTTGGGTCTGGACTGTCCTGGTGGGATTTTTCACATCAAAATCAGTTCCCACAAATAAAAGTCAGAATCTACATTAGACATCTCTGGACTATTTTGTTAGAGACTCACAAGTACAGGATATATGCTTGCTTTCTTATTTCAAGGCAGATATTTTAAAGCAGCCACATGCAAAAATATAAGGCAATTCCCTGGCATCATACATTCACTCATTATCCAAACCTTCCTGGATGCCTACCGCATGGGAGGCGATATGGCAGGTGCTGGGGCTGCCACGGCCGCGGATGCCTTCCCTGGCCTCAGGGGCTTCCAGTCAGGCAGAAGACACAGGCACTGATCAAAGCACTACACAATTTATCATTTAATCCCAGGTGAGGGGATGTGCTCCAGAGGCAAAGTACAGCCCTACAGGGCCCTGGCAGAATGCAGGTACACTTCACCTGGATAAAGGCATCAGGACAGGTTTCCCTAATAGAGAAAGGATTCCTGCTGAGACCAGAAGGGAAATAAGGAGTTGGACAGGGAAATGATTAGGTGAGGAGGGGGTGGGGAAGGGAAGGAGGGACAGGGGAGCAATTAATCATTCCAAGAAGAAGGACACAGCACAAACAAAGGCCCTCCAGCAAGAAGGAGCTTGACTAGAAACGGGAAATAATTTGTATTTATTGAACAAAAAGTTCAGTGTGGTGAATTAGTCCAACAGCCCGATCTGCTGCATAACAGCTCCTATCAGTTTCTGTTTGAAAACTTCAAGGTCTCGCCAGGCAGCACATTTATTACTGGTCAGCCCTAACTACTGGGCATTCCTTTCTTATGTTACAGCCCAGCACAAACCTGAGAGAGAGATCGATCCATGGACAGACAGACGAAAGTGAGTGGAATAATGATTCTGGATGAGATGCAGAAATAATCTCCCTATGACCTTGTGTTTTAGTGAATCTCAGTAAAGACAGACAATAAAGCAGTAAATGAATAACTTAGTTCCCACGGCTTGGGAACTAAGGTATTCAGTCCAAGTTCCTTACATTCTGTGACCCAACTTAGCCCAAGGAAAGCACTTAGAGAACCTTGCAGAAGGCTGGTGAGCACCTCTCTTTGCTTATTTCTCCAGCCCATATCTCTGGGCCCCCGTGTCCCACAGCCTCCCGACAGCTCCACTTGCATGTCTCACAGGCATCTCAAACTCAACGGTCTAATACTGAAGCTTCCAGCATGCCCCACAGGCCACCTACACCTCGCTATCTTCCTATCACCTCCAACCACCCAGGTGTCAGGACAGAAAGCTGCTGTCATCCTTTACTCTTCCACTAACACCTTCCCATAAAGTCACGATGATTTTACCCCGAGCAGAATGTGCCTTGCCCAACGGCAAGGATGGACAAGAGTGGGACTGGCGGTCCTGGTGTTGTTAGGCATGGCTTCCCCGCCCCAATGTATCTCACCTCTGTCCACCTCGCTCCATGTCCACTGAGAACCCCTGGCCCCAGTTAGCAGCATCTTCCTGGAGTCCTGCTTCACTTGCCTCCCTCCAATCTGCTCTCCACACCGCAGCCCTGATATCTGAATATCTGAAACGCATATCAGATCATGTCTCTCCTTGCTCAAAACCCTTCAACAGCCCTTCAACAGTGGTCCACTGCTTTTAGACTCAAATCAGAAGTCTTTCACCTCAGCCCCATGGCCTTCCATGAGCCGGCCTCTACCTATATCTCCAGCTTCTCACACCACATTTGCCCTTGTTGGCTGTTCTCCAGCCACGCTGCCCTTTCTGGTTTCTCTTTCCAACCTCTGGCCTTTGCAGGGGCTCCTCCCTGTGCCTGAAATGCTTCCTCACATTTCCCTTCATTCCTCAGAGCTCAACCTAAAGGTCAACTCCTCAAAGAGGCTTTCGCTGACTTTAAGTGGCCTTTTCCACTCTTCCGATCTAAATTAGGTCCCTTGCTTTTTACTTATTTTTTTTTTTAAATCTCGGGATGGTTTCTTCATAGGATTAACACATTTTATAACTAACACATCTGTGTGATTCTTGATGACTGCTCAGCTCCCTGGGCTGTGAGTAGCACGATGGCAGGGGCTGTGCTTATCTTGCTCACTACTGTAACCCCAGAACTTAGACCAGTACCTGGCATATAGCAGTTGCTCGATAAATATTGGCCAATAGCAGCTTTATTCATAATTGCCCAAAATTGGAAGTAACCAAGATGTCTTTCAGTTGGAAGGGTAAATGATAAACTGTGGTACATACAGACAATGGAATATTCTTCAGTGCTGAAAAGAATGAGCTACCAAGACACTGGGAGATATGGACAAAATGTAAATGCATACTATGAAGTGAAAGAAGCCAACCTAAAAAGGCTACGTGCTGTATGATTCCAACTATATGACATTCTGGAAAAGGCAAAACTATGGAGGCAATAAAAAGACCAGTGGTTGCCAGGGGTTAGGGGGAGGAGGAGTGAAAATGTAGAACACAGGCGATTTTTAGGGTGGTAAAAACCCTCTGTATGATACTATAGTGGATATACGTCACTATACATTTGTACAACCCCATAGAATGTACAACACCAAGAGTGAACCCTAATGTAAACTATGGACTTTAGGTGATGATGATGTGTCAGTGTAGTAGGTTCATCAACTATAACAAATGTACCAGTCTGGTGGGGGATGTTGATAATGGGGGAGGTTATGCACATGTTTGGGGCAAGAGACAAATGGGAAATTTCTGTACGTTCCTCTCAATTCTGCTGTCAACCTAAAACTGCTTTTAAAAAAATAAAGCCTTTTTGGAAAATAAACAAATTATACATGCATACACACACACACGAGTACATACTGAAAAAATAAATAAACCTCTATTTTTTAGTTATCACTGCCTTCTTTCTTTCTTTCTTTCTTTCTTTTCTTTCTTTCAGTGGAAGCCAAAAGGCCATCCGTCCATCATTGGGCTCCCTGACACATGCCTAAAGAGCAAACTTTATAGGGTTTTTTTTTTTTTCCTTTTAATTGAAAAGTAGACCATGTGCTTTAGATGGAGGTGGTCAGGGAGCAAAGTTGAATTTCTTTTTAGTGCACAGTATTTTAATGATTCTCAGATGCACATTTTTTAACATCACTGAAATCAAGGTGTTTTATAATAGATAGTATGTCAGAATTGAACTGGCAGCAGTTTTTTTCTTAGCAATACATAAAATAATGATGTGTCTTGCAATTGATGGGCTCATAGATCCAATGAAAGACAGTATGTAGAGAAATGGGACTGAGTTGTACGTTCAGCTAGTTTGGGTGTTCCTAATCTACCTAAGGCTGGGTGGTTTACAAACACAGAATGCATCTCTCAAAAGCTCTAAATCTACCCCTGCTATGATTTGAATTTTCCCTCCAAAACTCATGCTTAAACTTCATCCCCAATGTGACAGTGTTGAGAGGTGGGGCCTTCAGGAGGTGACTGGATCATAAGAGTTCTACATTCAAGAATGGATTAATGGATTAATGGGTTAATGTATTAATAGGTTATCATGGGAGTAGAAGTGGTGACTTTTCTAGAAGAGCAAGAGAGAACACATTAGCATGCTCTTTCTTGACTCCTCTCCATGTGATGCCCTGCACCACCTTGGGACCCTGCAGAGAGTCCCTACAATTAAGAAGACTCTCATTGGATGTGGCCCCTTGACCTTGAACTTCCCAGCCTCCAAAACCATAAGAAATAAATCCTGTTTCTTTATAAATTACCCAGCATCATGTATTCTGTTACAAGTAACAAAAAACAGGCTAAGACAACCCACATTCTTGGGTGCCCAGCTGGGTCCGCAAGAGCACTGAGAAGACAACCACTCGATGGTACCCCGTACTTTCACAAATCTGTCCAACCCCCACCACCAACCATCCACTCAAAATGACCCTTTCTAAATTCTCTATAGGTCAAAATTACTCTCTTCAAAGGGCTGTTTCAGAAGCTCCCTCCTCACAAGGCTTCCTGTGGGTCTCCATTATGCTACGTACACACCTTGTCAACAGTCATTTCTTTCTACCTTTTGTTATAAAAGTAGTCTACTAGTGGAGGGTAGGCACAAGAAAAATAAAATAAAATAAAATTAGTCTACTTATGCCTCCCCTATTAGACTCAGAACTCCCTGAGGTCAAGAAACATCCTCCATCTTTGCATTACTCTGTACCCTGTAGAGTGGTTGGCACATCAAAGGTATTCAGTATGTTTGCTGAGCTGATCCAAATGTCCTTCCCACCTAAGGCAATTTACCCAGAGAACCTTCCTGTACTATACAATCAATTCCAAATTAAAATGCCAAAGACCAGAAACTTGGAGGGAGGAAAAAGTCTAATAATTGATTTCAGAAGAAAAAAATGGAATTCTAAATCTCTTAAAACATATGTTTGAATTCCTTGAAAATATACAAGTCTTATTACTCTGCAAATACACATTTCAGAGAATGTCCAGATAATGCATAATTCCTAATGCTTATTGGTGTGAATTTGTACCTGATTCCTCATGCTTAAGTTACAAAACATTAAGATGGAACGATAGCATTGGGAAAACAGTCCCCTTCTTTTTTGTTTTGGTGGCTGGCTGATACAGAGATCTGAACCAGTGACCTTAGTATTATAAGGCTGTGCTTTAACCAACTGAACTAAGCAGCCAGCCCCCTGCAGTCCCCTTCTTAATTGTGCCATTTTGGCTGCAGATTCCCTTTTATGCATGTAACTAATTCAAATCTTCACTATTTCATATAAATCAGAAATGCATCGATATCACCCAAAAAGGTAGCAAAACAAATAAATAATACACACACACACACACATACACGCATATACACACACTCAGAGAAGACTCTACACATCCATTCTCTCATCTAGAGGACATATGTTGTCTCTGGCCAGAGAAAATAGAGAAAATCAGCCAATACGACAGTATCAGCAACCAATGTAAGGACTAACAATGACCCTGAAGTAGGGAGGTGTCAGGGGCCTCAGTAGATGGGAAATACACCCAGGACTGCTGGGACAGAAGCCATAAGGAGAACACCTGGGCGCCAAACCCTTCTTTCTCCAGAGACTTCTCCTTGATCAGAGTGGCTGATAGAATCCTAAAGTAAAACCCAAACAGGGGACCTAGAAAGAGCAGATCAGAGGTTCGAACCTAGGCCCCAGAGTATCCCCACTATACATCACAGAATAGTGTCATTGCAAATGCTTCCACTAGCATGTGGTGTGGTCAGCTGGAAGAAAAGAAACACATGGGTGGGGTGGGGAGGTGACTAGCTGTGGCCTTTGTACCTTGGGCACAAACTAGCAGCAGAAATAAATCCTGGTGCCTCCCAGTTCATTTGGCTGTGTTTACCAAGCTCTTATTCTTTACAAAGCAAAACATCTGGGGAGAGAGGAAGAGGTAGGAGGAATTCAAAGTGTCACAAGACTGTCCATGAGAGGTAGGCTGTGAGTGACAAGCTTGGGTGTCACACCTCTTTTTGTTGTAAATTGCCCATAGAATCTAAAATCCCTCTCTTTGGCTCAAACCTTGAGCTATATCCTTTGAAAGAAGAAATTAGAGATTCACAAGGGACAAGACAACATGGTCCATAGATCTGAGTGTTACCACAGGGGACCAGTCAAAGAAATGATGATGGATAATAGAAAAGGTGATCACATCAAGGAATTTTCACTTGAGAAATTCTCACCATGCTCGAGATCTCTGGTATCTCTGTCAACAGAGAAAAGACAGGGACATCACCATCTGTCAAGCTGATCAGGTGCTGACAAACACACAAACAACACCCTGCACTTGGACCATTCAAGTCTCCTGCGGTCCAAGGCACAGCACCACAAAGCCAGGCATTTGCCCATCTTTATTCCACGTAGCTCACAGAACAACGTAAAGGACAAAACAGTTTTAAACGGTGAAGTAACGGTATATAAATTCTTTAAATCACCTGAGAGTTTATTCCTATTCCCAATATAAACCTATATTGGACTAAAATATCCTCATTTAACTCTTTTTGTTTTTTCTAATTTCATAACATTTAAATCTATCCATTTTCTACTGATGTTTAAGTAGCTGAGTGGGTCGGAATTGAAGCTTCAATCTCAAGCGAATGGCACAGTTGTGTTTTTAAACCAGTCATGTTCCAACTCAGTGCTCTGGATGGGGGCCTCCTTGTCTGTTCTTCCAGAATTCCCTGTTTGTGTTAATGGGACTCTTTGGAATGACACTGGCTCTTCACCTGGGTGTCTCCATGGACACCTCACCGCTGTGTCTCCTTGGCCTCCACCTTTACCTTACCCCAAATCTAACCAATGCCAAGTCTGAACTCCTCTACCTGCCCAATAGTGCTTTTCTTCCTCTCTGTTCCAAGCTGCTGCCCACTAAGTCTGACCTCCCCAGCACCTGCCTCATGTCGTCCTGGCCTCCCTGCCTCCAGTCTTGCTCTCTTCTTTCTATTTTACCTATATATAGTTAACAAATTAATCTTTCAGAAAAACAGTGATCACATGACTCCCCTGTTCAATAGCACTGAGGACTCTCTTAATGTGGAGGGAGAAAGTCCACACTCCTTAGCCTGTCCTTTAAAGCCCTCTAAAGACTGGCCACGCACAGCTAACTCAATCTTAAATCCCTCTGCTGCCTCTTATTTCCCCAGTGCTCCAGCCACTCACTGACCTCTGCGCATGCTTGGAGCAAGGCCACCATCACTTATGCCTGCAATTTCCCTCATCCCCTGGCTCTGTATGTTCAAATCTTCCAGTTCTCCAAAGTGCAGCTAAAATGCCCAATCTCCAAAAGCCTTCCCTGACCACTTTAGATGGAAGGGATCCTTCACTCCTAGCTCTCTGAGGACACTTTCTCTGCTAGGAATTGCGGGTGTTCACCCCACCCCCAGCACATGACCTCCCTCTACCAGGAATTTCCCAAGGGCTGACCTCTGTGACTCTCCCTGCATCCTCTGCAGGGACCTAGCAATCTGCCATGCTCATAGCAGTCACTGCACAATACCCAAAACTCTGCAGCAGCCTAGGTGTCCACCTTCCCTATCTCAGACACCCTGCAGCCAGTCCTGCTCACCAGGTAGGGAACTTTCACAACTAAAACAGAATTTCCCTATCACAACTCCAAAACAGGTAAACATTCTCATTTGATCAAAAACTCTATTTTTGAAATCTTCCAGAATGAACACAGCTGTCACAGACTACACCCTGAGGACAGGTCCGTCCCCTCAGGCAGAGAACGTGACCTGGGCAGGGCGCGGATGCTCCACGCTACGTTATCACAAGCTGGATTTTCGTGCCCCTGAATGATTAGGACACACAGCAAAGGCGCAAAGGACCCGCGCTTGGGGGGCGGGGCGGGCAGGCAAAAATCCCGGGAGTTCCACCCTGTTGAATCCTGGCTCCAAACTTTTCCCTCCGTCAGCGCGGAACCCTAACCCGCCGGGACCGGCTGACGCCGCGATGCCACAGCGGCCGGGACCGGAAGAGGAGAGAGCGTGGGACGGGGAAGGCAACGGTGGATCTGTTCGCAGCTGGACGGGCTCCGGGCGCGCCCCTGGGGGTCCCCAGGATGCGGGGCCAGCGTCCGGCCGCCCGCGGGTCCGGGCTGGCGCCTGCGGGGCCCCGAGATGGGGCAGAGATCGAGATGCAGATGCCGCAGCTGGTGCTGATGCTGAGGCTGCCGCGCAGAGTGACAGCCGCTCCCACGCCCGACCGGGGGCCGAGCGCCCGGCCCCGCGCTCCCGGGGACGCCGGCGCGCCTGGTCCGCTCCGGCCCGCGGCGGCCCAGGGCAGGGCCCGCGGCCGCTACTCACCCGGAGGGTTGACCGCCGCCGGGGTTGCCATCTTGCTCGGGAGGACGGCGCGCCGGGGGAGGCGGGGCGGGGCGGCGCGGAGCCGCGCGCTCAGCCCCGGGGACCAGGCGCGGGCCCAGCGCCGCCGCGGCCGCCGCCACACAAAGGACGGCGCGGGCGGGCGGCGCTCCCTCCGCGCTCCCAGCCGCCGCGGCCGCTCGCCGCCCCCGCCTCTGCCTGCTCCTCCTCCCCCTCCTCGGCCTCCTCCTCCGGGTTCAGCCTTTGTCGCGCGGCGGGGGGCGCCCGGCCCGCGGCTCCTGGGTCCGAGCTGTAGCACCGCGAGACTTGGGGCTGCGGGCGGCGGGACACCCCCCTCCAAGTTGGGGGCCCCTAGCTGGCGGGGACTCCCCGGCGGGCCGGGACAGGCAGGCAGGTGGCCGCCCTCTGGTCAGCGCAGGTGCTGCCGGGGTCTCCGGCACTCGCTTGATCTGAGTTGACCCCCCGCACGCACATCTCAGGTGTCGGGACGCATCACCTAGGGGCGCTGTGTCCAGGCCAGGGGTCCGGAGCGCGCGTGTGGGGGAGAAGCCCATTTAGATTCGGAGGGAAGCCGGTTCTTAGAGGCGGCCGCGAGAAACAAAGGCGCCCCAGTGCTGCCCACTTAGCATGCCAGGGCCGCGCCGCTCGGCTCCCAGGACCAGGGACGCGGTCCCGGAGCCGAGGGCAGGGCGCCCGGAGCCCAGAAGCTCCTAAGGCCACGGGCACCTCCAAGGCCACCGCCGCATACAGCTTCCGAGTGCGCCCGGTAAACACACCCAGACTCGGGCGGCGGGCCCCGGAGATCGTGAATGGCGTGGCTTCTAGTAAAGGGTACCGCTCTGCTTTCCTTCTCGCCTTGGTGACTGTTACTGGTTATCACCCGAGGTCGTTGCAAGAGCCTATTTACACGGTCCAATTTAGAATTTAAAAAGATTTTTCCAGTGGTTTTATCTGCATATCCTGGTGAAGGTAGGCTGCAGAGAACTTGGGGGGCCTATTCACTACCAAACGCTAGGATCCCCGCGAGACATCATGGTTCTTAGGAAGAAAGTGTCAGTATCGTGGGTGCCCTATAAAGGTTAGATGGAAGAATAAATGCTGTACAACCAGGTTAGAGCCAAGAAGGGCAAGATGGCCCCTAAACGTGTATATGTTTGCAAAATCCTCAGACTGTCCTAAATCCTTCCAAAGACACATTTGGGGGAGTAGAGAAACAATGTCCCAGTTGTATTTTCAAATAAGCATTGTCTTCGGTCCTATTTGTCACTATTGATCTGACTAATAGCTTATTGACTCAATAAACGTTGAATATCTGCTGTGTGCCAGACATACCCTGGAAAGAAAGCCCCGGGAGCTCTGCCCTCCAAGGGCTTCTAGTCTGGGGGTGGGGTGGGGAGGAATGAAGCAAAGTGTCTACACTCAAGAAGCACACAGCTGCCTTGGGGACTTAGGGAAGAACCCCTGAAATGGGCATCTCTAGATTGTGGTCACTGCTGAATGAATGAGAGCAGAGAGGACTGGAGTCATCAGGGAAAATGAAAAGTAGGCTTTGAAGAAATGAGTAGGATGTGCAGAGGTGGAAAGAGAAGGCATTTTAAGCGGAGGATAAAGCATGTGCACATCCAGCCACAAGACAGGCCAGGTTCAGAGAGAGAGAGGAGAGAGAGATCAACTGGGATATCAGCAGGGACCCCCTCCTCCTTCCCCAGTTTCAGAATAGACTGTCCCTGATTTCCCCAACATCAAGCCAAGTGAGAAATCAGCCTCTCTTCTACATACTCCAAAAGGCAGCACTCTCAAATGCCCACTCAGTTAATGCACAATGTATACTTGACTGGAGATTTCTTAAGGTAAGCGCAAGAGGAGTTTCACCTCTCTCACTCCATATCAAATGAGGTAAAACTTCATCTCAGGTGCGTCTGCTGCCCAGGGTCCCTTCTTGTCCCTACTGCCCACAGGAGCTCTGTCCCAGATGGCCCATCCACATGCACAGCATCACTCCCACACCCCCCCTCACATCCCCACCCCCAAGTTCTTTTTATCCTCTTACTTTCCACACCTCTTATAAGTAAGCAAATTCCCCTCCTTGGGGTTTATATATCAGTTTAGCAACTGTTGCAGCCACTACATTTGGCTCACTTTGGTATTGTCTCCAAACAAATATATTGTCCCCTAAAAATAAAATTGTGGAGAACATGACTATTACACACACATGCACACACACTTAACCATACATGTTTGTTGACAGTTTTACTTTCTTACTGTGCTGTTGCCTTCTGCCCATTTTTCTAAATGTCACACTGCAAAAATCTTTAATACTGAGTCTTGCACAAGCCTCCTGCTTCTCGCACTTGTCCACTGTAATAAAAGACAGCATGTGAACAGCTGTTGGAGGTTGGGACACTTTTCACAGTCGGCTTGGACTCTATCATACTGTGGTTTTCAGTAAGTAATAAACATGGTTTGAATTTTCATAATGAAGGAGACATTTCATCTTCTCCCCCAATTCCTGCACTTCAGAGGTAGAAAGGACCTCTGACATCACTCAATTCAGCCCCCAGAGTTTGCGGATGAAGAAACTGAGGCTGAGGATAGAGAAGTGACTTTCTCAAGGTCACACAGCTCAATAACCAGACAAGACTCAGAACTGGGTCACCCACAAGGCCGGGATTTGGTGGCTGGGATGCGGCCATAGAGAAGGGGTAGAGGAATGGGTGATTTGGGCCCTTACTCACCTTCTCTCTTGTCTTTTATTTAGTATTAAATTGGTTAAATGCCCAGAAACATCGATTGTGGATGAAAGCCTCCCCTCTTAAGTAAACAGACTGAAATGGAGTGGTTAAGTCATTGTTGAGTACTGAGAGGCGTTTACACAATACAGTGGTCTCGTGCTAATTATGAGAGTTAGTAGACTGTGACCAGTTAACAGGCTCAGGAATTCCACTCAACCTTTAAACAACCTAGAACTCTTTTAAATTCCAAAGGAGTCTGTTGAATTTAAAGCTGAGATTTGCATTTTTTAAAAAATTAACACAGACCAACTGGGCACACAATTCTGGGCACGGTACTCCCAGACGTGATCAGGATTGGTCATCCACAGTGCTGATAAATACCAGGGTCTCAAAGCCTTTCTTTTCTTCTAACTTGGTGGGAGAAAGCACTCTCTCCAGTTCCTCCTCATCTCCCTTTGAGTACTAACACTAGACACAAAGGGCTTCCATTGCACAATATACCGTGATCTGAGACATTTTAATTGTGTGTTAACTTCACTTTAAGATAGCAAGAGACTGGGAATGGAAACATGGCCTTCTGCAGAAGTAGAGGGAGCAGTAGCGCAGATAATGACCTGCCATATACAGTTGCCCCTACATATCTGTGGGTTCCATGCATGCAACTGATAATATTCAGGAAAAAAGTCTGAACATGTACAGGCATATTTTTTTTTTTTTTTTTTTGTCTTTTTCGTGACCGGTATTCAGCCAGTGAGTGCACTGGCCATTCCTATATAGGATCCAAACCCATGGCGGGAGCGTCGCTGCGCTCCCAGCGCCACACTCTCCTGAGTGCGCCACGGGCTCAGCCCTGTACAGGCATTTTTGCTTGTCATTATTCTCTAAACAATACAGCATAACCACCATCTGCACAGTATTCACATTAGTTATTATAAGTAATCTAGAGATGATTTAAAGTATATGGGAGGATGTGTGTGGTTTATGTGCAAATACTACACTATTTTACATAGAGAACTTAAGGATTTTGGTCTTCTCAGAGGGTACTGAAACCACGGGCTTTTTCTCTCGGCCCCGTGTCTGCTCTCAACCCTCCTCCCTCCTCCATTCTTTCTAACTTGTTTCTCTTCGCTGGAGAGAACTACTTGTAGGTTTCTGTTATCCCCACACCTACCTCCTTATCTTTAATTCTACACAGCAAACAACTGCCCACAAGCTCTCTGTCTGGGCAGCCTTCTTCTCTATCAGGTCTCTCCTTTACAGTAAGAATCACAGACTCCTAAAAGATGAGAGGTGGTCAAGATCTTCGTTTTATACAAAAAGATATAAGCATTGGCCTTTAAGGCAGAAAGCATGGTACAGGTTTTTGCTGTTACTTACTCTATTGCCCCCGGGACTTTGTTAAATCTAAGTCTCACTTTCCCCATCTGTAAAATAGGGATGATGTTACTTACCATGCTGAATTAACGGTAAAGATTAAAGTGAGCTGACGCGTGGGCTCTATGCACTTTAGGGACGTGAAGATGCGATTGTGATGGCATTACGGAGAGAAGAAGAAAAGTGTGGCAGGTTCCTGTCTGTGAGAGACACAGGAAAGAGGAGCTCATTGTGTTTTACCTTCAAGGAGAGCAGGGAGAAGACAGGAGGGAGGGTGGGGAGGCAGGTGGTCAGACCCGTGTGCTCTGTGCCCCCTGTTCTGGGCCCAAGTCCCAGGGAAGGCAAATCAAAGAAGCCAATGAAAAAGCCAAAAGCAAAGGGGCTTTTGACTGCTCCCCACTTGGGAGCTTAGGTGGAGACACCATGTGAGGTAGTGCTGTAGGGATTGAAAGACATGGCTACAGAGCTGTGCCTGATATGGTGCTCCTGGCTCCCCATGGCCTTATGTAGTGTGCTAGGTGTCCCACCGGTGAAGGGACACGAAGGTATTGAAAGTCTAGACTAAGGGACACCTGGGTAAGAACTACAAGGCCACAGTGGGCAGGACTCAATGAACACAGACCCCAAACCAGGGTCACGGATATCAGCCCCTAGTGCAGGGCCTCCTAAAGACACCTTAAAGGCCACCAGACAAATGACCATCCCAGCCATGCAGAATGGAGAGGAGCAAGGGTCCAAGGCTCCCTCCTCCCCTTCCATTCCCTCCACGACCACCTGGACACCGTGTGGAAGAGGAGCAGAGAGTGGGAAGGTAAGGACTTCAGAGCAACTATGCATTCACCTGAAAGACACTGAGCATTCCAAAAGAGATGGTGTAAACCAAAGAAATGCCATTAGTTGTGAGAGGTTAAAGTTTATTTGGTTTGAATTAGAACGGTGTGAGTTAAATGTCTGCCTCTGCTACACAGGTAAAAAGAGACCATTTAAAGTGAAAATGTAGTGAACATAAACATATGAGGGCACTTCAAAAAGTTCATGGAAAGATTCATATTATCCTTCGATTCTATTTTTCCATGAACTTTTTGAAGTACCCTCAAATCAATGGTAAAAATGTACCACCCATGAACTCTTAGGAATCAAACCCATGTAACATGGTGTGAAAATGTATGCAACAAAAACCACTAGACATTTAAGAAGAAGCTGACAAAAATCTCAACAGCAGTGGAGACTTTAACCAAGTCTTTTCTCTTTTTGGTAGGTGGAATAAACACTAAAGATAAATGCAAAATACACTGATTGGAGATTTGTAGTGTACTCTTGACCACATTATAAAACCCTAAGACCCAGCTACACTTGCCCTCACTCCTCTCCTCCCCTTCACCCCAGCCCCAAGGGGACTGCAGCTGTGACTGAGTGGGTTTGAAGGCAACGATTGGACCATTACGCTACAGGCATCATCTTCCTCCCTGGCAATGTCCGTCTCTTGGGAGTGGTTCTCTTACTAAAAGAACCAGGTGTCTTAAGGCCTGAGCTCCTTTAGGTGCTAGGGCAGCACTAGCCTGACCTGGCCCTTTTGCTGTGTTCTCTGGCTTTCTCAGTTGCTGGTGGCATCTGGATTGGCCTTCTTATGACACAGAGCAGTCATGGCAAAGCTGTTTAGAATCAAAGCTGCTCTTGAATATGACCGTGGAAGCCAGACAGCCCCATGTTCAAATCTGAGCAACTCTACTTACCTGCTGTATGAATTACACTCCCTGCGCCTCAGTTTCCTCATCTGTGAAATAACAAAAGTAGTAGTACTTACCTCCTAGGGGTTTTGTGAGAATTAAATGAGTTAACATTTGGAAAAATCTTAGAACATTATCTGGAACATTACTTGGTATAGCGTATTTGTTGATATTATTGTTTTTAGCAGGGAGGTAAAGTAACGTTCAACAAAGATGAGATGGGGCAAATGGAAAAAAAAAAAAAAACCTGACAATTTGGAATATAGCATAATGATGACTGTGTCTATCAAAAGCTACACCTAGAGAAACATTCACATCTGCAAGTACTTGATTATTAAACGGGAATGAATGAAATAAGTGAACTTAGAATTCAGCTCAAAAATCTTGGGGTCAATTTACAAGAATTCCTTACTTTGTACATGAAAGCTCCCCAACTCAAATTAGCTCCAAGCAGTGAGCTTACTGGTAAGATGCTCGGGATGCCCAGGTAATCCTCCAAAGAAAGGGTTAACAACCAGATCACTGATGGGCAGGGATACAGTTAGGCTTCAGGAAAACTAGAACCAGACACCTGAAGTTCACCAGGACTAGCTGTACATATTTCTTTTTTTCTACTTCTCTTCGTGGGCCATTCTTTCTCACGGCACACTTCCTCCCTCCCCATGCTGAAGAACGTAGCCCCTGACATTCAGAACTGAAACTATCTTTGGCTCCCATGATCAGAGAGGGACTTCATCTCTTCCTCCAGTTCAGGGAAAGAATGGGATCTCAGGACAATTTTGGGGGGTAGCCTGGTTTGCGTCACATGCCTACCCCTAGAACAACCATGTCCGGGTGACCATGTCCAGGTGACCATGACAGTCCCACCATGGGAGAGGAGACAGGATCATGTGAGAAGAATACATCTCCCAAGGGAACCCTGAAGCAAAGCTCAAAAGAATGGGGATACTGTTTCAAGAGCCGGACAGAGACTGGAGAGCAATTCCACAGATGTCTGCTACAAAGTGGGAAAAACATTAAAGCAGGGTAAAAACAAACAAAGTAAATGCAGAACTGATTTAGCAAGCACAAAAAGAAACATTGATAAATTTGTCCAAGGGCTGAGTCTTTGGAAAGAACTTCCATGTCTCTGATTCCACCTTCCTGTCCATTTTTATCCCTTGACCCTTGCTCCCATCCCCCACCAACAATTATGCTACAATAAAATCCGGCTACTTGTCATTTCCTACGTACACCACGATATTTCCTTTGCCCGAAATGCCTCTTTTCTCGAAGGAGTTCCAAGTCCCTTCTTTTCCCTTCTCCTAACACATATGTCACTGCAATGGGATTTATTTTATTTTTTACATGTTTATTTATTTCATTAAGCTGTGAGCTACTGTCTTCATCTTTTTTTTCCCCCCCTTCCCTGTTATCTAGCTCATAGCCTGACCTGTGTAAAGTATTCTAATATTTTTGGAGTGAGTGGTTGAATATCATATCAGATATCAATGATCACATAAGCCAGTGTGTCCACGTCTCTTTGTCTCTTCCCTGGTGAGATACACAGAGCTCAATGCTGTGTCCCTCTGCAGTGGCTCACTGGTTGCCAGTGTTAGGGAACCCCAGCGACTCTCTATCTTTTAACTGCTCTTTGCCGGATTTCCATTTTTAATTCCCTGCTATAATTCTGATTCATATTAAAAGCTACATCATTATTCTTGGAGAACAAGAGGAAAATGGGTATAAAAAAAGATATTCTACTCAGTACTTAGTGCTGCCCTACTCAGTATAAATCTTCATTTTCACCCAGTTTATGAGAAAGATTTTATTAACTCCACTTACCAGTAATTATGACTCCTTACCTATGTACAGTACCTTCTGACTTTCAAATCACTTTAACACCATTATTTCACTGGCTTGGGCATTTTCAATTTGGTCTTATTGGTGACGAAATGCCACATATATAAAATTATTCAAATTTTAGTATTTCATTATTTTATATTTTATTCAACTTTTAATTGCAATTTAGCTAACCACTTTCCTGTTGTATTAATTTGTTTTGGAAATCATCCTTACAAATGGGAACAATCTTTTTCAACATAATATGATTCTCTGGATGTTTTAGCATGTAATGCTAAATATGTGTATTGATCTTTTCCTGTGTAATATACAAAGAGGTAATTTTTTCCTAAAAATGCCAAATGAATTAGTGCAATTGGCTAATGATTAATCTTGGTTTCCAAGTGTTATTCAGCATTCCACTGGTGTCCACACTGGTTACTCTGATACAACACGGCTAGACCAAGTTCATTATCCAACCGACTGGACTGGGACTGCTCCATCATTAGCATGCAAATTACCACAAACACAGGACAGGTGACAAAGACTTCCCTTCCTGTAGGTCACACTGTTAGGAGGAAATCAAGCATGTTTCTGTTTAAGAAAATTTATTTTGAGAACGCTCAATCTAATTCACAGAGGGGCTAGATTTTGGTCTTTTAAATACTTAACTATTTTAAACAGAGTCATAACATTTTAGAGGTGAGCTTTAAAAACCATCCATTACATAATTTAGAGGTAAACCTTAGAAAATTCCTCATTCTCCCTGCTTATAGCATGTATTAGGGAATTAAGGGACAGCAGTGGGACAGATAGGCCCCACTCTGGCGTCCTGGGCGAGGTGGGGAATTGTGGGTTGGGTAGAAAGAGAAGCAATCACAATCACCTCATCTCTGTGTCCCAAATTATGACATGAATACCCACCTTCCCCGGTCAGGAGGAACTCTAGTCTTTTGCAAGGTGTCCCACACCAGGCATCTCTTAGATTCTTCAAAGAATTTGAATTTCCCACAAATCTGTCTTGGTTGCATCTTGCACCCCAGTCAGCCACCTCCCTGCCACATCTGGTTCAGTCCGCATAGGCGCTCATCTCTTCTGGTGACCACCTAGGTTTCTATTCCTCTGGGCACTGCAGCCAGCAACACAGCTGCAGTCACACTGTTCCTAGAAGATTGAAAGTGGAAATGTCATTCCTTCGTGACCTACCAGAACTGGGTCCCTCCTCCCCACCCCTGTGGTCTCAAATAAGACAATGATGAAACTGATAAGGGTACATATCTCTGTGTCTCGGTTTCTTAACCTTATACATGATTATAAGTCAAATATCTCGTTACAGAGAAAAGTCACTGGTAAGAATGTAGGGTGACAGTAAAGGCAGAGCTGGGGGTCATCTCATTCCTGTAGTCTATAGTTTAGTTTGCTAAACTATAACACACTGTACCACTAGGAAAAGGAAATGCTTAAGGGAGAACACAAATCCTTGCCTGCCCTCTTTTTCCTCACTTGAACTTCTAAAATTGCAATTTAAAGGAATATTGGTGTATCAAATCATATTTGTCTTACATTATCCTTGAATGGGAAAGTCACTGACAGTCCCAATATGCACTGTGAGAACCATTCTGGTTTGTCCCTGAATAGTCCCTTGGCACTTAATTTGTTTACACAACTCATAAGAATTTGGCCACACAGTGAGCAAGCCCACAGGACATTAGCATCCTTGCTGATCGTGGCGTGTCCCAGACACTGTAAATGTAAGATGCTTTTGAAACCCTCACTTTTTTTATTTCAGGGGCTAGGTTCAGTCTTAATTAGGAGTTTTCCCAATCACCCTACTCTCAGTGGAGAAAGGAGATGTTTAGTGAGTTGGCATGATGGTTTCTGAAGCTGTTTCTGAAGTTCTGACCATAGCAACAGGAAACTAAAGTCAAGATACTGCAATCAACACAAAACAGATATAACTGTTCAAAGCAGAAGTTGACTTTAAATAAAATCTTTCTTGGGTCAAAACCAAAAAGAATAGGGCTAGAAGACCTGTGTGAGACCTGCTAAATTATCCCCCCCCTCAAAAAAAAACCCAAATAAATACTTGTTACAAAACTTGTCAAGGAACATACGGAAAATGAAATGTGTCCAGGACTCAAGTGGTCCCTAAACTAATCATGTGACAGTTCCTCCCCTTGAAGGGGGAACATTAGGCTGTTATGACCCAGAATTTGGTCATAACACAAGAATTTGCCACAAGGACAACTTGGTTGTTTCTCAGTTTTGGCAATTATGAATAAAGCTGCTATAAACATCTATGTTTTTGTGTGGACATAATATGTCAACTCATTTGGGTAAATACCAAGGAGTGCACTAGCTGGGTCATGTGGTGACAGTATATTTAGTTTTGTAAAAATACTGCCAAACTATCCTCCAAAGTGGCTAAACCATTTTGCATCCCACCATGAATGAGAGCTCCTATTGCTCCACATCCTTGCCAGCATTTGGTGTTGTCAGTGTCTTGGATTTTAGCCATTCTAATAGGCATGTGGTGAAATGTTTCTACTGTTTGAAACACAAATATCCTTGCCCATGGATCATACCTCTTGGCCTATGGCCAGACTGGCTACAACAATAATTTTGCCATAATGGAGTTATATACCAAACCCATTCCTGGTGGGGTGACCTTAACTAAAATAATGAAAATGTCTATGTAAGTTGAGCCAGGAAAAAAAAAAAAAATAGAATGAGATACAAATTTGAATTAAAGATGGCTTTGAGTGAATATATATGCAGAATATTCTTAGCTTTTGCTCCCTGCAATGTTACCCCAAAAGATGTTGGCCCATGTACAAGCAAGCTCACTGTGGTTCCAGCTCTAATGGTGAAAGCAAAGCCTGCTACACAGCTTGAATGCTCTTTTTTATTTGCTTCTTGCACCTCATAAATGTTTTTCAATTGTTCAAATTCAATTGTACCTAAGCCAGCTCAACCCAAAAGATAACATTTCCTGCTTTCACAGGGCATTTAATCTATTTATTACAGACTGCATTCAAGGAAAACATACTTCTCATAGCATTTTCTTATTTTGCCGAAAGCAGAATGTACAATAAAGGACATCAAACTTAATTAGCACATTAACATAATCACATCAAGTGTAGACATAGAACTTGACAACAGGAAATTGGGTAAATCAATGCCAATGATTTCAGCCCCATGCTTTATAATTAGACCAAAAAAAAAAAAAAAGGGATAGCATAAATACTGTCTGATGTATTTACTGTGGTTGTTTCTGATTTATGAGGTTGGAATTGTTGACACTGAAGAATGCTTAAATTTATCTGCATATTTAAATGAGACAAAAGTTTAAGCACACATTTAGAAACTTCTTTTTGACTTTCTGTGCCAAATGTAGATGCTCTTTTGCTTTCAAAAGCATTCACCAAAGCTATAATGCTATTGTGAGAAGTTTTGTGAATGAAAACAGAACAGCCATGCCAATTTCAAGAGCTCAGGACCTAAAAAACATAAAGCAGGCAAAAAACCTGGTGGAAGCTTTCTAGGCTTGGCCTGTCTTTTATTTTGTTTCAGACATTTTCCAGGAATTTGCATAGATTTACCACCCTCCTCCCTTTCTCCTCAACCAATTTAGGTAGTCTGCAATTATAGGTCATTTTCTTAGCAGAGGCAGAAAATTTATGCATCAGGTGCTAGTTTTGTGATAATCCAGAAGTTGACAAGTAAAAGACAGAATGTGTAGAGGACAGACACTAAAGTGGTTACAGGTACAGGTGTTGCATCTCACAAACCTGCATTTGCCACTTACTTGCTGTGCAACCCTAAGCAGTCATCTCTAAGCCTCAGTTTCCTCATATGTAAAATGGGAATAATGACAGGCTTCATTGTATTGTGATAGAAATCAATTGAGATTGTAGAGTTAGCACAGCACCTAGAATGTGGTAAACTTCTCAACAGATGTTAGCTAGAACAAGAATGGGATGGTCATTACGGGGTCAGGATGTGAGCAGGAATGGGCATTGAGCAGCTCTGCATAGCCAGTGCATTGGAAGGACCACAGCTTCCCTTATGCCTATCACAAAAGGGGAACTGCAGGACAGACTCTCTCCAACTTGTGCTCTGAACTGCTTGCCTCAGTTATTTCCTGGCACCTAATTCTATCTGGTTTTGGTCTCAGTGGTTGCTATCTGACTATCCCTTAGACTTCCTTTCATCCTTTGGGTTTGGTGTTCTTTCTCTTTCCTATGCTGGTTGGAACGTTCCTTTGATGCTCAGTTTATTTCCATTTCTTATACAAACTTCCCTCTTTCCAACAGGAAGCTGAGCTTTATCCCTCTGACCTCTCGCAGCTCTTTGCACCAGTCTGTCAGCACTGACTATGTTTTGCCATTTCCATAGCTAGCTGTGCAACTTGAGTTATTTCTCCTACTGAACAGTAGATTTCTTGAGGGCAAAGGCTACATCTCCATTCTACATCTCAACTTTGTGCTTTACACAATGGGGAATGTTGTACCCAAGTCATAACTCACTTTGCCTGAGAACTCCCCCTCGCCAGCCGAGAGGCTGCAGAGGCCTGGTTGCTCTCTGTAGCCTGGCCACAGGGCCCTACCTGACTCGATTTAGGGAAGACATATTCAGACACTGTGGGGTAGCCATTTTCCATCCTGTGCCTGGAGAGGCAGAGAAGATCATATGAAATAAAGACAAGAATGAAACAGACATGCAGAGAAACAAAGGTGGAGAGAGAGAACTGCTTGTGTATCAGAGGGCTTTCTGACTGTGGGACCATTCCCTGAGAGGTCCCATGGCATTCAAACCTCAAGGCTCCACAAAGCATTTCTGAGTCCATCCCTATCTATAGTCCTTAAGCCATTTGAATTGTTCCACTCTACTTGCAGCCAAAGAGTTTTAATTGAGACAAGTGTACACTCAACTGAAGTTCTGACTTTTTATCATGAAATCAGGTTTGAGTTATATAAGTCAGGTAGCATCCTGTATCTTTGTGCCATTACAAGAACTGTTCTTTCTTCTTGCACTGCACAAGCTTGTATTTAAACTTGGGGGCATTCTTTTTGATTCAACTATTTACGTGCCTGTAGGCCTCTGCAGCTGAGAGTACTACAACCTCAAGGTGTAACAAAGCACTTAAATGGCTCAGTGAATGCCTATGGCATGTGAGTCTATTTTTCTTTCTACCTATAAAGGAAAAATGAGCATTTTTCAGGTCCCCGCTCATGGAGGTTTGCAAGAATGTACCTGATCCTGCCCAAACTGGTATCTTTGGAAGGCATGAGCCTGCTACAGAAGAAAGAACAGTTCAGCACGGGAAGATGGGAGGCAGTCTGGTTTTCCATTCTTCTATGTTCTTGGATTTGGAGAACTCTCAAGTACTGTCCTCCAGGAAAATATTTTACTAATGTTAATAAAGAAAAATTAGCAACAGCTTGGTAATATTTAATGAACAATTATTGATAATAAAAAATCTTTAATATCACTGATGCAAAATAAGATCATATTGACTTTTTTTCCGAATGGAGCATAGCACAAGCTTTCTACACTTTTCTAAGCCATATGCTAGCTGAAATTTTAATTTTTCCAGCACAGTTTATGAAAGGTTCTAAACCAAAAAAGCATGACTTTGAAAAACGTACATCCACTTGATTGATGCCTCACACATATATTATTCATTGAGGGAAATTATGATGCTTATTGGGGAACTTTGGGAGGAAAATTTTGAAAACAGCAGTAACCATTTATTGAGTATCCATTCTACTCCTGTAACTTAACACTCCTGTTTATCCAGAAAGGAAGATTTTATTATTGCTCCTTTGCAGTTGAGGAAGTTGAAGGCTGCCCAAGGTCATGCAGCTGGTAAAGGTTTGTGTTGGTATTCATATGGAGGCTGTTTCCAAAGTCTTGCCCTTCACAGTGAGCAGATAAGGATATTGTTTTGCATAAGCTATTTGGGTGGCTATATCCCTAAAGGGTCTCAGTGGTCCAGTCAGAGGTTTTTTTATTAGTAATTAAGCTCTTAACCAAAGCTGGAGTGAGTAGCTGTCAGGAGCCTCCCACCATCCCCCTAAAGTAGGCAGTAGCGAGCCTCATGCTTCAAACAGCGGGGTCAGGCAACTTTCCCCAGTGTTTTTCCTGTGGGTTGAAGCAGCAATATTAATAGATGTCAAATAAGATCACCCTGGGTCATTCTGCCACATGCTCCCCACAGTAGTGCCTTGCAAGAGAAATCTTAACAGAACAAAATTTTCTCATAAATCTGCATAAATATACAATTCTATGGTTCTAGTGTGTGGCTGTGTTGTTAAAAGTTTCTCTTGCTCTTGGCCCAGAAATAGTGCCCACCACAGAAAAATACAGGTAGGAGGTGATCCTTGTCTTTACAGATAAGTCTGAGGAAAGAATGTCAGGCCACAGGCTGTTGGAAGTGTGTCTGAGGAGGGAAATTTATCACTTTTAATTTAATTTTGAAAAAGCAGTCCTATTTCGTCTTTGCATTTCTCAAAAAAAAGGACTCCCGCTTTAATGAGAAACGGCAGGGCTGTTCCTTCAAGAGTTGCTACAACCCACAGGGTATGTAAAAATCACTGGGTAAAGCTGGAAATGTCAAATCCTTCAGGCCCCGGTTGAACCGAAAAAAGAGAACTGGAATTAACATCAGGAAACCTGGATTCAAGCCTGGCCCTAGTATTTAAAGGCTGTGTGTCCTTTGAAAAGTCACTTCACCTCCCTGAGCTTTCATTTCCTTCTCCGTATAATGGAGCAATTATAGCTGGCAGGGTTATTTATGAGAAGTGATATAATGTAAATGAAAACCTTCCCAACCAGGGCAGGCAGGTGGGTGGCTCTCTCCCTCCTCTGAGTTCAGATGGCACTTGCTATTCATATGTCCATTTCTCACCCCACTGCATTGTCATTAAATTTTGCCCCACTGTTTCCCCTCCAGAGCATGAGTTAATTATAAATAGGAAAGGTGACTTATTCACTCCTGTTTTTCCAATGCACAGAACCCTTGAAGAACAGTAGTCTCTCAAGATGATTGTTCAATGAGTGAATACATCAGTACATGGGTGGGTGGACGGATGTTGTAAACTTCACTGTGGTATGCAGTGTTGAGCGATATGTAGGAATCCGCAAAGTCTGCTGCAGCATTTAATCAGCTCCACCCTCCACCTGGGATCGCAAAGCCTGCCCGTCCTTCACATAATTCAAAACTTCATCCTGAACAATTTGCCTGGCCAGCTTGCATTCAACTTCCCACCTTCTTTCTCCTCCTTGCTCTTACACAGTGACTCATTTTTAAATGCATTGTCTCAACTTACAGATTGGACCCAACTCTCATCACCACTACCTGGCCCAATGATTCTCAATGTCAAGCAAATTTCTGGTTCACCTGGAGGGCTTGTTAAAACAGATTTCTGGGCCTCACTCCCAGACTTTCTGGTTCAGCAGATCTGGGGAGGAGCCTAAGAATGACATTTCTAACAAGTTCAGGTGACATTGATGCTGCTGGTCTGGAGACCCCGGTTTCAGAAATACCAATCTAGGCTGTGATCTTGAGGTCTCTTTTGCAGGGAGTCCCACCCAGGACCTGTTGGGGGCAGATAGTAGGTACCTCCATAATGCTCTTGGCCCCTTTGGAACACAAGGGGGAGAGAAGGGGAAGCTAGGCTGTTTAGCTCACCTCTCGAGTTGGATCTTTTAGATGAAACCACTGGAACACTTGGAGCATGGCCCCCAGCGCTGTGCTGGTAAATGTTTTATAACTGGCCACTGGGGGTTTGGAGGAAGGAGGCAGGCACCCAGATTTGTAGCATTTACCAATTTTTATGGTAGGAATACACCGTAGCCAATTTCCAGCTAACAACATGATCTCAACTGGTTCACAAAAATCCTGAAAATGTAGGTGCTCATGAACCAGTATGAATCCATTCTAGCGCACCACTGCTTGGCATCGCAGCCTGCTCGATTTCCTATATTCTTCTGACTAGCCCTGTTCTCATGGGGAACCCCCTCTTGCTTTTATTCCTGTTTCCTTTCGTATGGATTTCTTGAAATGGCCAGGCTCTGACACTCCACTATTCTGTTCTGCCCCACTGTGTCTGTCCCCAGCCCCACTCCCCCAGCCTGTGTTAGTGCTTGGTCAGCCCTGGGCTGGACAATCTTGGCCTCAGTTTGCTGGCTTTTTTGTAAAGCTGTAGCTCTGCTCCGATGGCTCCACAATCCTGCCAGCTTCTCTGCTTCTCTTCCCCTGCTCAGCCCCCACTTGGCCAACACACATCTCTCCAGCAGGCGGGAGAATCTGGCCTAGTAAAAAATGAATGAAATCAGAATGGATTCTTTTCCATATTTGGTTCAGGAATGACATTTCACAAGTCCTCTCATCATTTCCAGATTTGAAAGGGAGATATTGATCCACGGAAAATGTTTGCTGTTGGAAATCGCTGAGGAGTTTGCACAAAGAAAGGAAGCAGAGGTAACCCAGGCGTCAGGAAGCTTACGGTTTCTCCTTATTAACTGCCGAGATGTTCTATAAAGACATGCCTCGTACCCAAACCTGAGGGGTAAAAGGGAAGAAAACAGGATTTATGCTGCTGTGCCATGGAGAAAAGCTGCCAAAATGTGATCAAGCTTTTTGAGTTAGAACTTAATAAAAAGGCCTTTGCTACTGGTTTCCATGGCTGTCCCATGAATGGAGTGAATACATTTAGAGGAAACACAAAAGGCAGCTTCAGAGCTCGGGCAGGATGGAAGACGTATTCCTTCTACTATTTGCTCCTGTGATTTCGGTGCTCAGGAGTGTGGAAGATGCCAGGAGGAGCATTTTCCTTCCAATTCCTAAGCAGGTCTGAACCTCTTCCTAAATAAGGAATAAAGACCTAGAGCTCGAGGAAGACCCAACTCTTTACTAAGGAGCTTACTGCTTCTTCTGAGACAGCTTGCCCTGAAGAAGACAGTGGGAAAGGATGCTGTCATGGGCTCCTCAATATTAGGAGACTCTTCTTATCTAGGGGTCTTAGGCCAGGGGGAACATCCCACAGATCTTTCCACTTCTCCCTTTGGCTGCCAGCAGGTAAGCGGGTCCTGTGCAGGACCCACACTGGTGGAAGGCAGGAGAGAGGTGGTGGTGATCAGTGGTGGGCTAGGTGGCAATGTGGAGTCACCAGTCAACAAGGCTGTGAGTTGGGGAGTTGGAATTCAAGTCCCACCTGTGCCCTGAGTTCCCTGGGGTCTGGATTTCAAATAGTCACTGCTCTGATCCAACCAGCATCTCTGATGACTTGATGGAGACAATCTCTATCTTCCTCAAGTTGCTCCATTGATGAATCATGTCCCCTTACCCAGAGAAGATGCTGGGGGGAATATTTACCTTTCACCTGACCCGAAGAGTTCCAGTTTACTTAACCTTTCTGTGCCTCAGTTTCCTCATCTGTAAAATGGGTATAGTAGGGTATGCGCTTCAGTTCGTTAAGAGGACTGAGTAGTTAATATGTGAAAAGCATATTGACTGAACTCTAGTTGCATATCTCCAACTGCCTACGTAACATCTTCACTTATGACTAAGAGGATCTTATCTTTATCGTGGTCAAAACAGAATGCTTGATCTTCGACCTTCCAACCTGCTCTTCCCCCACTGGTCCTCTTTTCGTGGCACTATCGATCACCCAGTTGCTCTGGCCACAACTTTGCCCCCGCTCTTCTGCTCACACCCCGCATCCACTCTATCAGTAAACTGCAGCTCTTCTCACTTCTCCTATCGCAATCCTAGTCTGTACTCCAAGCCACCAACACGTGTTCCCTGGATTGTGCAATAGATCTCTTCTGTGATCCTTGCCTCCACCCTTAACCCCTTCATTCAGGGCAGTCAGAGGGACACTTTCAGATTATAAACCAGACCAAGAGACTCTGCTCTCAACCTCCTAATGGTCTCCTACCGCATTTACCGTAAAATCCAATGTCCTTACCATCGCCAAAAGGTCGTCCATATCTGGCCCTTTGCCCTTGCCCTGCCTTGTCCTCCTCTCCTCTCACCCATGCTCACTCTGCCTCCTCCATGAGGGCTGCTGACTGGTCCTCCAGCTGGTGGGCTCTCACTGGCTCTTTGCCCTTGAACTTTCTGTCCTCCTGCTGCAGAGATCCTTCTCCTTATATCTGCATGCTTCAGTGTCTCACTTCCTGCATGTCTCTGACACCCTGGACAGCCTGCCTTGAAATAGCTCTGCCGGCCCCTCTCTGTCTTACACTGCTTTATTTTTCTCATAGTGCTCATTGCTTCTGACATAGCAATTTGTTAATCATCTGTCTGTAGCACCAGATGTAAGAGCCATGAAGATAGGGGCTTTGAGTGTCCTGTTCTGTGCTCTGTGTTCAACTCCTAAACACAATTCTAACACACAGTAGGTACTTGGTGAATATGTAGAGAATGCATGAAAGAACCAGTGAGAATAGTGCCTGACACATAAGCAAGAGTTCAATAAGCGTTAGTTTTTGTTATGCGCGGTACTTACACATTGCTGCTTGACCACTTTTTGAATTTCTCCAGGGTGCAGGACCCATGAAGTCTCATAATTCACAGGGAATATCATTTTATTGAGCTCATACCATAGCAGGAGATTTAACACCTGTTACTTCAGTCCATCCTCACGCCAACCTTATGAATAACTGTTACTGTCCCCACTTTTCAGATGAGGAAAGAGAGGATCAGAATGTCATGACCACCCCCACCATTCTGCCCAGGGTCACAAAGCTGGAGGAGGGAGGGCTGGGGGTTAAACCCTTCAGTCCCAAGTCCAGTGCTCTTTCAATCATGCCCAGCTTCTGCTCCAGAAAGTCCAGGCACAAAGCTCTCCTTCCTCAGGATGCCCATAGCACCTGCTTTTCATATTTGATGGGAGATTTGATGCATCCTGCTTTGCACTGTCATTAAGGATTCTCTCCCTCCTTTCTGTGAGCTCCTTGAAAGCTGAGACCAGATCTTGTTCCATAGGACAGGGCTGGGACACAGCAGAAGCTCAGAAGCATCCAGACTAGATGTGGGGCAGGGGTGAGGAGTGGGAGAATAAGGGGGAGCACTGTGTGTACATGTAAGGGAAATCCCTGGCCTTTTAAAAAAGTATCTGCTGTAACTCTTGCTGAATATGAGTTTTCTGAGTCCTCAGTTTGGTCAGGTAGGGTACTCAGAGATAAAGAAGGACTGGAATGATCTCTGTGAGGGTTTTCCAGTCAGTGTTATCTGGAGCAAATAGTCTTCCCCAAAGGTAACAAGCCTATGGAACCCCAGGGGGAACAAGCAGCTTTCAGAGAATGCCAAGGTGACCCAAGTGCACTTACTGGCTGTGACAGCCCCCGGGATAAGCTTTCTCCTCTTTGAATGAAAGAAGTTAGGAGGGGTGGAGATACCCTGAAATAATGGTTCTATAACTGCAGTGAAAGCTGGCTATGACTTTGCCACCTGTTAAGAACAGTATGCCGGTGTCACTGAAATAGAAGATTGAAAATTAGCCTTCGTTATATATGTAAATTGGGAGGGGAAAAAATAAACCAGGAATATCTCATTTTGCATTCAGCAACATTTTCAAGGACTTCTAAAAAACCCTGGAAGAAAAGAACTTAAAAGAGTCAAGGACCTAAAGGGAAATTAGAACCTGGTTTTCGATTGCATTTTGACCTAAAAAATGAAATAAATGCCTCTATAGTAATAACTCGAGTGGCTCCTTGTCCCTATTGTCTTTGTACAACTGAAGTTGCTTCATTCTGCAGGTACCTTCTGCTACTCTCCAGATTCTGGAATTAATCCTCTGTCAGGCTGAAAGCATAAACAGCTATGGGTCTAACACCTAGGAAGAAGGCTTTAGCAGAAGCAGTGGTATTCAGCCTGGAGGCATTTTAACAGAAGACTCTGGAAGGTTCTTTGAATTCTGCACTGACCCTTTAGCTTGGAGTCTCTGGTGGTCATGGTGGTTGAATTCCCACCATCTATTCTTCACCAAATGATTAGTTTAAGCCAGTGGTTCTCAGCCAGAGGCTATTTTACTCATCAGGTGACATTTGGCAATGTATCGCCATAGTTTTGGTTGTCACATCTGGAGAGGTGTTACTGGTATCTCATAGTAGAAGCTAAGGATACTGCTAAACATCCTACAATGAACAGGAAAGCTACTCCCAACAAAAAATGATTTGGCCCAAAATGTGAAGAGTGCCAAGGGTGAGAATCCCTGGTCTTCCATTTGTTGATGCTTCAGGAATGGCAAGTGAGTTAATTCCAGTCAATAGATTTGAGGCAAAGCCTGCTGGAAGATCTCTGAGAAAGGCTCTCTCATTCCTAAGAAGAGACTCTAGAAGAGAACTTCTCTCTTCCTTTGGCTGTTGTAGTGTCTGGAACTGTCGTAGCCACTTTGAGACCATAAAGGCAACCATCCTGAGAGCAATCCAGCAACATCCAACAAAGTTGAAAACGTGCACAATTATAACCAGCAGTTCCACTCATAGGTATTACCCTGGAGAAGTCTGGCAACATTGTGATACCTAAAACTCAGAAATACCTAATGGATAATTAAATTCTAATATAACTATTAAAAACTGAATATTCAGCAGTGAGAGTGAATAAGTAATGCATACAGATGCATATCACAAATGTGACGTTGAGTAAAAAATACAAATTGATTATCCCTCCCCTGACCCTTACCACCTGCATATCCCTCTGCTGAGAAGCTCCCAGCAGCTGAGACCCAGGCTGGCTGTTCACTGTGAGGCCTGCCGTCCATTTGGGACAGAGAGGAGGGAACTTTATTGTGAGGCCTGGAACAAAGTTGGCTTCTGGAAATCCCAAGGAAAATAGATTTCTATAGCAAAGGAAATGTAAGGCTTCCTTGATGTGTAACCTACAGCCTCAGAAGGGTTAAGGACCAATGATGCTCATCGGTATTACGATAGCCAGACAGGATTAGTCAGTGATCCAATTCAAAATAAAGCCACACTCTGCTATAAGCAAATGAACGAAGGCTTGTCGTGAGTTGGGGCTCCTCAATGACACAGATGTGATTTCTATTGATGAGCAACCAAATAACACAGCAGGTGCCCCAGCCCAGCTGGGGAAGGAGATCAGAGGGGCACAGGAGGCAGTCTTTAGGAAAGAGGCTTCTAAAGACCCTCATCTCATGTCATGTCATCCAACCTTAGATTTGCTATTAAACAGGAAATAAGCCAGTATGCCACACACAAAAGACTTTACTAAACTTCCAAAGTTATCTTCCTCTTTCTTTGACATAGCACTCATGCAACTCAAAACTGCATACGCAGGGACTAATGCACATATTAAATGGTGCCAGTAAATGCTGTGTTGTCTGTTTACATAAAATGAATTGTGAGTCACTCCCATATCTTTGCCTAAATCCAGGGCCTGTAGGGCTTTTTTTAATTTCAGAGAAACTT
The DNA here is from genome assembly GCF_027409185.1 of Cynocephalus volans. Taxonomy (NCBI): domain Eukaryota; kingdom Metazoa; phylum Chordata; class Mammalia; order Dermoptera; family Cynocephalidae; genus Cynocephalus; species Cynocephalus volans. Next base: position 61,018,249 of record NC_084462.1, read on the forward strand.
TTATGTCTTGTGGTCTTTGTTACACTTCCCCCTGTATAACAGAGACGTAAAAAAAGAATTACTCGATTACTCAAAGCAGTATGAATGCATGGAGAAGCCCGGAATAACTGCACTTCAGTAATTTCCCCATTAGGAGGAGAAAGCTGAATGTGACAGCCCCGATTCAAAGTTAGCTTCTCCCTTTTATTGTAAAGACATGGGAAAAAATTCAGTTGATTTAATCATTACAAAGAACACAAGGACATGGGCAGAGTTATGGCTAAGTATAGTTTTAACAATGTAAACTAGTAACATCAGTGAAATAAACAAAGTGACAATCCATAATGCAATTTGCAAAAGGTTAAGTCAATCCACCAACAAAAGCTTGTTCTTAGCAAACACTCTCTTTTCCTACAGCAATTTCCTCAGTATATTTACATAACAATTAAGTAACTTTCTCAACATATCAAACAGTAGATTAACCTGCACCAAGGATATCTGCCCTTTGAGCCAGTAATTTTGCTGTGTTACAGTTCTTTATCTACAACAGAGACTTTAGCCTGGGGAAAGTTTCCTGATTTTTGCAAGCTTAACATTTCTATGTGTAATTTTAAAAAGTTAGGTCCTATGAAATACATTTGTTTTATTAATGTTAGTACTCTCCACAGATCTTTATTCCTAGACATGTAATTTTCTCCCCTCACTGCTTATTTTCCTAATGTAAATTTCTCAGTTATTAAAGTGGGGACTTTTTTTTATTGCATAAGCTATGGGGACATGGTGAAGACAGAAAAAAATTAACTGCATATTGCATACACTCATTAAAAGGATAAACTTCTAGTATCAGGATTTTGTGTGTGCTGTCAATTTTTAAAATAAAATTTAAAATATTCAAATTTCAGTGTCCTTTGTCAGAATATTAGAAAGTTGAAAGGAAAATAGGAAGTTGCTAAAAGGGAGAAAGAGAAAACAGCTTACACCATTAAAAATGGCCATTAGTTTCTTTTACAATATCTTTGAGTCTTGAATACCAGTAGATATTAGGTTCCAAACTAAAAATTTTCATTATAATTTCTCAGCATCAAGTAATTTTCATATTGGACAAAGACATATCTCAGTTGCTTCTCCCCAGTATTAACACGGAGTATCCCCACTATGTTTCTCATTTGATATATATATATATTTTTAATTTAATTTAATTTTATTTTATTTCTCAATATACATTGTACTTGATTCTCATGCCCCTTTACTCATTACTCTCCACCCCCCTCCCTGCCCCTGCCACATTGTATCTGTGCACTTGGCTTAAATACTTCAAGGAATTTTTGTGGTTATTCTGTCTTCTTCCCCCCACCCTTTATTTGTTTGTGTGTTTATTTATTTATTAACTTTTAGCTCCCACAAATAAGTGAGAACATGTGATATTTCTCTTTCTGTGTCTGGCTGTTTCACTTAATATAATTTTCTCTAAGTCCATCCATGTTGTTGTGAATGGTAGTATTTCATTCTTTTTTAAGTAGAGTAGTATTCCATTGTGTAGATGTACCACAGTTTCTTTATCCACGCATCAGATGATGGACATTTCGGCTGGTTCCAGCTCTTGGCTATTCTATATAGAGCTGCAATAAACATTGGAGTACAGGTATCCCTTTGGCATAACGATTTCCATTCTTCTGGGTATATTCCCAGCAGTGGGATCACTGGGTCATATGGTAGATCTATCTGTAATTGTTTGAGGAAACTCTATATCATTTTCCATAAAGGCTGCACCTTTTTGCAGTCCCACCAACAGTGGATGAGAGTTCCTTTTTCTCCGCAACCTCTCCAGCACTTATCATTCTCAGTCTTTTGGATGTTAGCCATCCTAACTGGGGTGAGATGGTATCTCAGTGTGGTTTTGATTTGCATTTCCCAGATGCTGAGTGATATTGAGAACTTTTTCATGTGTCTATTGGTCATTTGTATATCTTCCTTTGAGAAATGTCTGTTCATCTCCATTTTTAATTGGGTTATTTGTTTTTTTTTTGTTGTAAAGTTGTTTGAGTTCCTTGTGTATTCTGGATATTAATCCTTTGTCAGATGTATATTTAGCAAATATTTTCTCCCACTCTGTTGTTTGTTTTTTTTACTCTGTTGATTGTTTCTTTTGCTATGCAGAAGCTTTTTAGTTTGATGTAATCCCATTTGTTTATTTTACCTTTAGTTGCCAGTGCTTTTTGGGTCCTATTCACGTATTCTGTACCCACTCTTATTTCCTGGAGTGTTTCCCCTATGTTTTCTTTAAGGAGTTTTATTGTTTAAGGGTGTATATTTAATTCTTTAATCCATTTTGAGTTGATTTTGATATAGGGTGAAAGATATGGGTCTAGTTTCATTCTCCTACATGATTATCCAGTTTTCTCAGCACCATTTGTTGAAAAGGCAGTCTCTTCCCCAGTATGTAGACTTGCTGCCTTTGTCAAAGATCAGATGGCTGTAGGCATATGGGTTAATTTCTGGGTTCTCTATTTTGTTTCATTGATCCGTCTGTCTGTTTTTATGCCAGTACCATGCTGTTTTGGTTATTATAGCTTTGTAATATACTTTAAAGTCAGGAAATGTTATGCTTCCAGCTTTATTTATTTTTTGCTCAGGATTGCTTTGGCTATGTGTGGTCTTTTGTTGTTCCATATAGATGTCTGGATAGCTTTTTCCATCTACAGAAAAATGCCATTGGAATTTTGATGGGGATTGCATTGAATTTGTATATCACTTTGGGTAATATGAGCATTTTCACAATGTTAATTCTTCCAAACTAAGAGCATGGGATATCTTTCCATCTTCTTGTGTCCTCTTTAATTTCTCTCAACAGTGGTTTGTAGTTCTCTTTGTAGAGATTTTTCACATCCTTGGTCAACTTTATTCCTAAATATTTTATTTTTTTGGTGGCTATTGTAAATGGGTAGCTTTCTTGATTTCTTTTTCTGCATGTTCACTGGTGGAGTATAGAAATGCTACTGATTTTTGTGTGTTGATTTTGTATCCTGCAACTTTGCTGAAATCATTTATCAACTCTAGAAGTTTTTTTTTTTTATAGAAGCTTTAGGCTGTTCAATATATAGGATCATATCATCTGCAAAAAGGGACAGTTTGACTTCACCCTTTCCAATCTGGATTCCCTTTATTTCATCTCTTCTCTGATTGCTCTGGCTAGTACTTCAAACAATATGTTGAATAGGAGTGGTGAGAGTGGGCATCCTTGACTAGTTCCTGTTTTTAAGGGATAAGCTTTCAGCTTTTCCCCATTCAGGATGATATTGGCAGTGGGCTTATCGTATATGGCTTTAATTATGTTGATATTCTTTCCATCTATACCTAACTTGTAGAGAGTCTTTATCATGATGAGTGTTGAATTTTATCAAATGCTTTTTCAGCATCTATAGAGAAGATCATATGGTCCTGTGTTTGATTTTATTGATATAGTGTATCACATTTATTGATTTGCATATGTTGAACCAAACTTGCATCAGTGGGATGAATCCCACTTGATTATGGTGTATAATTTTCTGTTTGTGTTGCTGTATTCTGTTAGCTAGTACTTTATTGAGGATTTTTGCATCTATATTCATCAAGGATATTGGCCTGTAGTTTTCTATTTTTGAGGATCTTTGTCTGGTTTTGGTATCAGGGTGATATTTGCCTCATAGAATGAGTTTGGGAGAATGGCCTCTGTTTCAATCTTTTGGAACAGTTTGTAGAGAATTGGTATCAATTCCTCTTTGAAGATTTGGTAGAACTCTGCGGTGAGCCCATCCAGTCCTGGGCTTTTCTTTGTTGGGAGCCTTCTGATAACAGCTTCAATCTCTTTTATTGTTATTGTTCTGTTCAGATTTTCTATATCTTCTTGGCTCAGTTTTGGTAATTTGTATGCATCCAGAAATTTATCCATTTCCTCCAGATTTTCAAATTCGTTGCCATATGGATGTTTATAGTAGTCTCTAATGATTCCTTCTATTTCAGAGGTCTCAGTTGTAATATTACCTTTTTTGTTTAAAAGTTTGAAAAAATGCATGGAATAATTAAAAATTTTTTGAATTTGTTAAGACTTGCTTTCTGACCTAACATGTGGTCTATCCTGGAGAATGTTCCATGTGCTGATGAGAAGAATTGATATTCTGAGGTTGTTGGGTGGAATGTTCTGTAGATATTTGCCAAATCCAGTTGGTCTAAAGTATTGTTTAGATCTTGTGTTTCTCTGTTGATTTTTTGCCTAGATGATCTGTCCAATGATGAGAGTGGGGTGTTCGGGTCCCCCACTATTATGGTGTTAGTGTCTATTTCTTTCTTTAGATCTAATAGTGTTTTCTTTGTAAATCTGGCTGTTCCGACATTAGGTTTGTATATATTTATGATTGTTATGTCTTCTTGATGGATAGATCCTTTTATCATTATATATTGGCCATCTTTATCTCTTTTAATGGTTTTTGCTTTAAAGTCTATTTTATCTGATATAACAATAGCTACTCCAGCTCGTTTTTCATTTCTACTTGCATGATATATATTTGTCTGTCCTTTCACTCTTAGTCTATGTGTGTCTTTACAGGTCAAGTGAGTCTCTTGGAGACAGCATATTGCTGCATCCATCTTTTTAATCCAGTCAGTCAGTCTATGTCTTTTGAATGGGGGATTTAGTCCCTTTACATTCAGAGTTATTATTGAAAGGTATTGGTTTATTGCTAGCATTATACTGATTTTTGTTTAGATGTCTTAAGTATTTTTTGCTCTTTTCTTTCGAATTTTCTGCTTGTCTTGTGTATGTTGGTTTCTTGGGGTGATAAACTAGTTTTTCTCTCTTTTGTTAGCATTTTTGTTTTGCTGGTAGGTATTGTTCTTTCTTGTGTATTCATGGTAGTGATGGTTGTTTTTGTGGTATCAAACCCAGTACTTCCTTGAGAATTTCTTGTAGGGCTGGTCATGTGGTAGTGAACTCCTGCAGTTTTTCTTTGTCTGAGAAATAGACTATTTGTCCTTCATTTCTGAATGATAGCTTTCTGGGTAAAGTATTCTTGGCTGGTAATTTTTGTCCTTTACTGTTTTGAATATATCATCCCATTCTTTTCTGGCTTTTAGAGATTCTGATGAAAAGTCTGATGTTATTCTGATTGGGGCTCCCTTATAAGTGACTTGCTGCTTCTCTTTTGTAGCTTTTAAGCTTCTCTGTTTGTCTTTGATTTTTGTCAGTTTGATTACCACATGTCTTGGAGAGGACCTTTTCGGGTTGAATGTGTTTGGTGATCTTTGGGCTTCCTGAATCTGGGGATCTGTGACTTTCCCTATACCTGGGAAGTTTCCTGCTATTATCTCATTGAGTATGTTTTCAATGCCATTTCCTTTTCCCTCCCCTTCTGGAATACCCATGATTCGGATATTTGAGCACTTAAGGTTGTCAGTTGTCTCTCTTAAATTTGCTTCAATTTTTTTCATTCTTTTTTTTTTTTTCTGGTCTGTCTGTGATAATTCAAACAGCCTGTCTTTGAGGTCAGAAATTCTCTCTTCCGCTTGTTCAAGTCTGCTGGTTAAACTCTCTGTTGTATTTTTTATTTCATTGAATGAATCCTTCAGTTCCACAAGCTCAGCTACATTCTTTTTCAAGGCATGATTTCTTTGTACATTTCTTCTTTCAGATCCTGTATGTTTTTTCTCATTTCATTGTGTTGTTTCACTGAGTTTTCTTGAATCTCATTTAATTTCCTTAGAATAGTTACTCTAAATTCCTTGTCTGTCATTTCAAAGACTTCCTGTTCTATATAGGATCTAGCACATGTAAGTTATTAATTTCCTTTGGTGGTGATGTACTTTCTTGATTTTTCATATTTCTGGTTTCTTTCCTTTGGTGTTTTGTCATTGTGGCTGGGGGTATCACAGTTCACTCGTTTCACCCTGATGTCTGGCTTGGATACTGAAGGGTCTGCTGCTTCTGGACAACAGAAACTAGCCTGGACCAGAAGTCCCACCCCACCTGCCTTCACTGGCTGGTCTGGTGGCATGGGAGTCCAGAGCTTCTTAAGTCGTTCACAGAGACAGATGGCCTGGGCTAGAAGTCGTGCCCCACCTGCCCTCACCGGCTTGTCAGGCTCGGGGCTTGTGAGCCCGTGCCTCTCAGGTCACTCATGGAGATGGGACAGCCTGGGCCGAAATTCCTGCCCTGTCAGCCTTCACCAGCTCAGCTGGCTCAGGGATTGGGATCCCCTGCCTCTCAGTTCATTCACAGAGAAGGGACAGCCTGCCCCGGAAGTCCCACCCTGGTCCTGCCTGCCTTCTCTGGCCAGCAGGCTCGGGGTGTGTGGGCCCAAAAGCTCTGAAGTCTCTCTACAAAATGGGGAGCACCCTGAACTGGGGTTCCACGGCAGGCGGCTCCTGTCCATTCCAGCACAGATTTCAGGTCCTCTGTCGCTGCTCCTCAAAAGCTGCAAATTGGTTGCTCTGTGGGAGAGAGTGACACTGCCATCTTGACCCCTCCCCCAGCCTCATTTGATATTTTTTCTCTTTCTTTTTTTTGGCAGCTGGCCAGTACAGGGATCTGATCCTGTGACCTTGGTGTTATAAAACCATGCTCTAGCCAACTGAGATAACAGGCCAGCCTCCGTCATTTGATTAAATATTGTAGCCTCAGCTTTCTTCTAACAATTGTTTCTGATAATTATAATCTATACATAAAAACTGAAACTAATTATTGATGAGTTTGCTGTTCTGTTGCATGTGTTTGACAGCTATTCAAAGAGCAGTTAAAAACTATGGAAAGAAAAACTTATCATTCTTATGAATTTTTGCTATGTAGCTTTCAAAGAATGTTCTGAGTTTATGCATTTATATGGAGATTTTAGTTTTATTGAATTATTTTGGGAACTATAACAATCTAATATTTTAATATCCCTGCTTATTTTTCTTTGATAAAAAACCATTTATGCTTGATAAAATTCTTTGCAGTTCTTAATGTTTATCCTTTCAATTTAAGCATATCAAACCTTTTCCTGCTTGCTTGAAATCTTACTAAAATTATCCTTATTTCTTTTGCAAGCTATTTAATATGGGCTATGGTGGGATGTTTGCTAAAGTAAATTGTGGAAAAATGTAAAGATTTATAGAATTGATATAAAGTTTAAAAGCATTCAAAGTAATATTATATATTGTTCATGTAAATACATACTATGCATGCATATGTAATTTTAATATAAAAATGCTTATATAAATTAACACCAATACAGATCAATCCATGGAGAATGACAAAAGTATAATTTGAAGATTTTCAATACAGTTATTTCAGAATCAGACATATCTAGCAGACAAAAGTTAGAAAGGATACAGAGAATACAACGAACAAATTTGTTTTGACATGTGCATAACTTTATATTCTTTGAATGAGGTAGATTTTATCACTTTCTGTTTAGCTCTAACATGTTCTTCTGGTCTCCAGACCTAGAATGACAAAAATTACTGCTCTGATGTTGATATAAGTACTCCTCAAACACATATTGAGCATGTTTGATGTATAGTTTAGTGAACTAGAGAGGCTATGAAATATATTTTGTCAGCCAGAAGCCCCCAGTTTCCCCAGCCAGGGTAGGAGAGCCGAGGGCCTCAGTCGTGCTCCCCCAGACACTGGGCATCCTGCCTAGCAATGACCCAGCCATAAGCACACCAGGCTCCCAAACCAGAATGGGGGAAGGGCCACGGGCCTTGCCAGGCCCCCCTGCCCTCTGCAGCCAGGCCAGTGAAGAAGCCAGCCATGGGCCAGCCCCTCACCCCCTCCTCCATCTCTCCTTCCCCCATCTCTTCCTCCACCTCTCTTTCTCCCTCCCCCTCCCCCAATTGCTCTGCAACAACATCTTAGAATGTAAAACAAAATGATAAATAAATAATAATAATAATAAAGATATATACTTTGTCAGCACATGTCATCAAAATGCAATCTGTAACAGATATGCTGCTTCATCCTGGTCCCAGGATATCCTCTTTTAGAAAACACACCTTCTATATCCAGGACTTACTTTCAAGAGAAAGCATGAAAGACCTTACCTTGATTGACACAGCTTTCCAGAACACAGAATGCTGTCAGTCTGCCTATGTATCTCTCACAGTTGCAGTTCCCAGGACGGTCTCTGCCCACCCCCAGAAATGCCAGACCTTCTCTTTCTACAACTCAGGTCAGCCTGGACTTGCTTATCTGAGCTCAAGTATGTGCAGAGTCCTCTCTCAGCTGGACACCTGTTTCCCACTACTCTTTTACAAGTGGGTAACATCCCTGGGGCACCACTCTCAGTGTGGGAAATAGAAGCATGATGCCATGTGAATGGACACACCAGCTCCTTAGCCCACTTCCACCTCCCCTTTGGCCTGGAGGACTTCCATCTGCCATTTTGGGTCTGAATTTCCAGAAGAGTGTCATGCCAGAATCTCACAAGACTCACATTTGATGATGTAGCTGTGTTAGCTTTTCCTAACTGTCCTCTGATCTGAACACAGTAAGCCCATCCCTGCCTGTGAGCTGTGGGGGGGGGGGGTCTCCACCTCTTCCAAGAGTCCAACTAGCATCCTTTCTCTTGCTCCTCCTAGAGTAGCTGGGCCTTATTTTACAGTCTTAAGATCTTAGAACCAAAAAGAGAGAATCCAACCAAGTGTGTTTCAATGTCAATAGCTAAAAACTCAAACAAAAGAAGGTCCTGAGTTGTACCCAATCCATCCATGATTCTGCCACAGGATGCATATTCCTCAGACATTCCAGGGCCCAGCATTGCTCATAAAGGTCCCCAGGCCCAGAAAGTCTGAGTCAGCAGGCAGAGCCCAGACAAACTAGACATGCCCTCAACCCAGCCTCTGCATGACATAGTAATAACTTTTTGATATCTCCATATTGCCCTTCTTTCTATGGTGTGCTGCGCTCAGTCCTGAGCCTTTGGGAGAACGGTCACATCCTTTTGACTCAAATCCCCATCAATAGCCTCTTTTACCTTAGAGACAGAGAAACCATCAGAACTGAAATTAGGAATAACTTTCACCATCATTCCTCCTTCTCACCCCACCCCACATGTGGACAGCCCATTGTCAAAAGTCACTGAGAGAGCCCTGGGCACCAGGAACAGAGAAACCCAATTGGCACTAATTGGGAAAAGCAAAGAGCCCCACTCATCCCAGGCCAATGACAAGTCAACAATGACAAACACCCCAACTGTGCATGAAATGTGGGACCCATGGCCTTGGACTTTGTGAGCTCATAATTCTTCCTGACAGCAGGTCCTTCTCTTCTCATGGGCCAGACTCCTCTTCCATGTGCTGGGAAGGAAGGGGAGCAGGCAGTAAATGGTTGTGGGGATATTTAGACTGTTTAGATTATTGTTCGCTGCTAGATTTCCTATGACTTCATGTCCGATCTGCACAAGTCCAGTTAAGTCATCCTCCAATTCTCCCCCATCTCCTTCCAAGTCTCAGAGCTGCCTTTCCTAGGTGCTCCTCCAGCCTTTTCTATCTTTCTTTCTCTCTCTCTCTTTTTTTCCCTGCAACTGTGCTCTTCTTTCAGCTTACCATCAGCATCCTGAGGACTTGATATCCAGATGAGGTCTGTATCCCTTCCTCTCCTGGGCCAAGGTATTGCTTTGAGCTTGTCCTGGCCTCTGAAGTTACCTAATTGACTCTTGTGGTACACCTGCTCCTGGCCCTGTGTTCATGGTGCAGTTGAGACTGGGGAAGTTGAGGGAGATCCCAATTGAATGGAGACTTTTTTTTTTTACAGGAGTGTGGTCACCCCCATTTTTCTGATTGCTCCTTGGGGGTCTAAGCATCATAAGGTGAGATCTCTCTTTTCCTCGTGGGCATCATGCCTCTCTCTGCATGCTGGGCAGCTCTTTTTCTTGCCTCTGCAGCTGCTCCTGGAACATTCAAGATGTTCTTTGCATTGTTTCCATTTTTGCCACTATGGCGACCATCTGACCAGGTCTTTCTGTTTGGGCCTCCAAGATCCTGAGGCAGGCTGCTGCTTCTCCAGCATCTCCTGGTAGAAGATGCAGCAGCTGAATCCATCTTTTCTACACCACTTTGTGGGCACCACCATGGCTGTGCTGGAGGGGAACCCATGGTAGCAGGCCACGCAGTGGAAGCCATGCTTGACAGTGACCTACCACTCTGGGGTTGCCAAGAGGGGCCTCTGTTTCCCCGCCTATACCTGGACCCTGGGCTCAGGTGTGTGGGCATCAAGCTCTTTCTTAAAGGGTTTGAGGGGGCTGACCAGGAACCTTGTGTGGGTTGTAGTGGGAGGAGGACCAATGCTCTTGCTTGAAAGCCAGCTTCAGAGATTTGCTTGTTTTCAATAAGCAAAACGTCAGTGTCTGTTTCCCATTCAAGTGCTATTTCCTTTAGGGTGCTGACTTTTGGGAAATGCATCTCTGATCTATTGTTCCACCTGTTTCTTTGGGGACAGGTAAGAAGAAGGTGACTCTCAGGTGGGAGGTACTGGATCCTAGCTGGAAGATTGCCCGACAATCTGCTGGCATTCACTGGCACTGTTGTTTAGGCTTCTTCTTTTATAGGATCCAGGCCCAGCCAAGATTTCTTCTCTTGTGAAGGCCTCTGGGAAGCAAGGATTCCCATGTGCTCTCTGGGCCCCTGTGTTGCTATCTAGAAATTAGGGGCTTTGTTCTCTTTGACTCCCACACCCTCTCTAGCCAGGCATTCTATCATTCTATGAAATATGATCAGAGTCTTTTCCCCTGCCTAGTAGCTCAGCATCTCCTACCTTGAAATATTGGAGCCTGTGTAGAAGGCTGGCCAACAAGGATCAAATTCCCCTTCCCAGTCTGCAGTATCCCGTAGGACTAATTCCACTCCTATCTCACAACCAAAGGTTGGTTACTTGGAGAGAAACAGTGTTAATACCTTGTATTCGTATATTTGGGGGAAGTTTGAAGACTTTAAAACTTTTGTATTATGGTATGTTTGGGTGGAATGATGAATCTGAATGTTTTTCTGGAACATGGGAACCATGTTCAATGAATCTGGATAATATGAATTTTCTTCTATGGAAGCATAGAAAGTTTTCTTAGTAAGTTTTTCATGTAGAATAAAGGGAATATCTACCTTTTTTCTGGACAGCCATTTCTTCCCATAGGAATTGTACTTAAAGAGCAGGAAGGAATCTTGTCATTTTTTTACAGCTGCCCACGATGCCCGGATTCAGTGCGGCCTCCTTCTTTATGATGCAGGCGTGTCCACATCTGAACCTGAGAAGTACAGAATTGCTTTTCTTGAAGTGTATTCTCTTATCAAATATGTATTTAATAAAGATCATCCTCTTCAGATAAGGCAAATATGTGATTTTATCTAAAAACTTTGGTGCCAGAGGACAAGTTCAGGGTAAACCCTCAGGCGTGTGTACTGCATATGTGATATGTGTGGGTGTGGTGTGTGTTTATGCTGCTGGACTGCAGCCCCTGCTGTGACAGATCCTTGCTTCTGCAGATCCTCTGGGGCTCTGCACACTAATGTCACCTCACTCCCAGAAGCTCCTTGTTTATGGTCTTATGTATAAAACTACTCAAACACGGGATAAGTATAGTTTCCACACAGAATGTAGCAATAAAGATGATTGTAATGTCCCCCATTGATACCTAATTACCTCTCCAGAAGGTATCCACAATTCCAAAACTTTATCCTTATATATATGTATATGTATTATATATATACACATATACAAATATATGTGCACACAGCACACACACATATACACACATATCCACACACATCTCCTCAGGAAGATTTTTTGCTTTTCATTTTCTTTTTACATAAATTATTTCATATCCTGCCATTTGTGTTTTTACTTTTCTTTACCTTTAAACTCCTGCTGATTCCCAGTTCCCTGATGTCCTGAGTGTCCACAGCTGCATGGTTGTTAGGAAACAGTGAGGATCAGCAGGGCCATTGCAGGGCTCCCAGCCACAGCCCCCAGCCGAGCCTCCCCTCCTCCTATTTCTTATGTCTCTCCAGGCGTGGTCTCAGGTAGCTGGATAACACTGAGCAGCTCTCTCCCTGCCTCCGGGGGACAGAGGCCCTGGAGCACTTTCTCCTTTACCCACTGGCTTCCAATTCTCCGTGAATCATCACCCTTTGGAGGGCCCCAGGATTGAGGACAGAGTAAACCACTCAGTGAATGCGCTTCTCCAGGCCCTTGTGCTGCAGAACCAGGGGCGAGGCCTGGACAGACGGGCCAGGGCAGCGTGGTCGTTCCTGCTGGCGTCCCTTATCCTCCAGACCTCGGACATCCATTCTTCTCCAGTCCCCTCCTGTCTTTTCCTGATACCCCAACTCCTCTTATTGAACACCAGCCTCTTCTTCTGAGACATAGTTCAGACCACTTAACCCTCCCCTCACTGTCTCGTCCCAGATATTCTTCTTTCTACACCCTTCACTTGTCCAAAGCTGTGTAAAATAAAAATATACTCTGAAAGTCCACAACAGTACATATATGAAGGGTGGTATCCTCTCCTGAGCTATCTTTGAAGCTGCCGTTGATCATTGCATGAGACTGCAGGTCTGAGTAGTTGAGAAACGTGTCTGTGCCTGTGGCCAGCAGATCTTAACACTCAAGGGAAGATTCACGTATTCACCTTCCGTCTTTCCTTCCTTCCTCCCTTCCTTCCCGCCCTCCTTCCTTCCCTCCCTTTCTTCCTTCTCTCCTTACTTTCATTTGCTAGGTTGGGGTGGAAACACTGTTGAGTGGCTTAGACATTCCAGAGACCATGCTGTGCAGTCTGCCTCAACAAACCTCTTCCTGACCATATTCCGTATTTTTCTTCCCTCCGATTCTCTCCTCCTAGTGAGACCACACCGTCCGCCCAGCTCCCATCCTAGGGGAAAGATGTCCCCCTTCACTTTACTAGAAGAGTTGGGGGTCAGTCTTTACTTTTGAATTGATGCTTCATCTAGCTAGAGAGAACCTGTGCCTGGGAGGAAGGCTATGAGTGATGTTCTATCACTTCTTTTGCCTCCAGGTAATAGCTCCACCTCTCTTCTAGTGGGGATACTGGTTTCTCTAATTTGCTGTGAAATGATAGCAAAAGTCAGTCTCCCACAGGAGCCCTTAGAACTGTAACCAATTGGGTTCTGGGTAATCATTAAGGCTTCCAGGAACCCTTCTATGACGTCAGCACTGACATAGCTCAGATCCTTGGGCTCAGTTTAAACTAAAACATGGCAACAAGATAAAAAAGCGTGAGAGAGGAAGGAGAAAAATGGATAGAGATGGGCCCGTGCCTTCCATAGGGAAGACAGACACACACATAATGAATAATTCCAGTTCGGCAAACATTTCATGTAAGGAGCCAGATATTAAATAGTTTAGGCTCTATGGGCCACATATGGGCTCTGTAGCAACTACTCAGTGGTAGGCCGTGAGCAGCATCAAAACTATGTAATGAGCATGGCGATGTTCCAATAAAATTTTATTTACAGAAATAGTTGGGGGGTAGCCAGAATTTACCAAACCCTGATGCTTCTTTTAACTTATTCTCTGCCCTATGAGGAACTCTCTTCTACTGAAATATGTGGAATGAATCAGGGGCTTGGGAGCTTCAGTGGAAACACCAGACATTCACCTTGTAAAGCCAGTAGCATCACACTGGCCCTGAAACCTGGAGTCTGATGAAAGGTTTCACTTAGTTCATGGCACACTGCAGGTTTGGGGCTTTTTGATAGTGACCCATCAGGACTTTCCAGCAGTAGCTAAGTGAAAAATCTGCAAGCTCACTGGGCCAAGCTTCTGCATGACATCCTCTTGGGAAATTTTTTGGTCACTGAGTGCTTTGCAGTCTCAGTGTCTCACATAATGTTTGGCAGGTAGAGGCTGCTAAAAGGCTGTTGGTTGAGAAAAGATACTGAACCGGAGCATGAGGCAGTGATCATTTCCAACTGAGTCAGGGTGGGGATGGTCACAGTACCCCTGGGACCACCACAGTAGGAGTGGAAAGCTGGGAGGAGGGGTGGGTGTGAGCCTGGCTTAGGAAACAGAAAGCATATCCTAGTTCTTCCAGCAGTGTGTGTTCCACAGTCTGATTTACTAGTGGTGCAAAGCCACCCTCATTGTGGGTATTTTTTCATACCCCTTTTCCTGACCCCTCTTCCTAGAGTCCCGAGTGTTTGTACCTACTCTCCTGTCAACTTGTAGGCAGACTGATCAATGAAAAAGGGACAGCAAGCATACCGTGGGGAAGAAGTAGCCCTGAGCACCAGCCACCTCCCACCGCATGTCATCCCAGACCCTGCCAGTGTGGGCTCTGCATTAGTCAGAGTTCTCCAAAGAGGCAAAACCAATGAGATGTGAATACATATGGATTTATTTTAAGGAATTGGCTCATGCAATGGTAGGGCTGGCATGGCCAAAATCTGTAGGACCGGCTGGCAGGCTGGAGGCCCAGGGAAGAGGTGATGTTGCAGCTCAAGTCTGAAGGCAGTCTGCTAGCAGAACTCCCTCTTCCTGAGGGTACCGCAGATTTTTGCTCTTAAGACTTTCAACTGATTGAACAAAACCCACCGCATTATGGAGGGTAATCTGCTTTACTCAATATCTCCTAACTTAAATGTTTGTTAGTTTTCTGTTGCTGGTAACATAATAGCTGAAACTGGGTAATTTACAAAGAAATATCATTTGTTTCTTACAGTTTTGAAGGCTGGGAAATGCAAGGTTCAGAGAACACAGCTGGTCTGTGCCTTCTTGGTGGGAACTGTCTACAGAGTCCCATGGTGACAGAGGGAGTCACATAATGGGGGCTAAGGGAGAGCTCACTTCTTGTGTTCTCCTTATAAAGCCACCAGTCCACACCCATGATAAACCATTCATGCATTAGGTCATTAATGGATTAATCTACTCATGAGGGCAGGGCCCTCAGAATCCAATCACCTCCTAAAGGCCCCTCATTTTAATATTGTCACACTGGGAATCAAACTCCCACACAAGCTTTGAAAGGAGCAAATATTCAGACCATAGCAAAATGTTAATCACATCTAAAAAATGACTTCACAGCAACATCTGGACTGATGTTTGACCAAAGGGCTGGTGGGCACCATAGACCAACCGAGTTGACATGTAGAATTAACCATCACAGGCTCCAAACCAGCAGGTAACACTGATTTTTGCTTTTGTTTCTTCTCTTGTCTTCTGATAGCTGGACATACTTCCATTCATTAGGATGCGTGATATTGACCTAACAACCTGAAGGCAACCTATTGCTGAATGCTTAGCTGCTGGGATAGAGAATTTCCACAAAAATCTTGTCATAAAAATCTCTCCTTCAGAAAGTAAGAGTGAAGAAGAGTAAGAATGCAGTTTTGAGAGAGTGCATCAGAGAGGTGAGTTTTTATTTCTCTCCAGACATGTCTTAGCCTTCTGTTAGCTGGACAACTTCGGTATGCTAGTCAGGACCAAGCCAGACTTCTAACAAAGGGTCCACAGAAGTGTAGGAAATCAGTGGGAAAAGCTTTAATGGTGTAATCTAGATGAGCACCCTTGTTTTTGCTGACTGAGGTTTTAAGGGAAGAAAGACTGACACTGAGCCCTGGACACAGAGAGGAGCCGCAGCGGCCGGCCTTCCCCGTGCTTCCCTCTCAGGTGCCTCCTGCAGCTCCTCTTTCAGCAGAGAGTGCCTGGCTGTACCTCATGGGAACCATTTCCACTACCAGCACCTTACTGCCAGCCCATCCAACTCTGAAAACACCCAGCCTGTGTGAATAACTTATCCTGGAAGCGAGAAGTGGAAAAGGAAATCATTTGCTTCCTTCTTTGTTCATTCCCCCCAACTCAGGATAAAGTTATCATTCCAGTGTCCTGCTAGAGACCAAAGATGATTTACTGTTTATTATTTAAACAAAGACCCTTGTGACTGGAGAGATGCCGCACCAGTGTGTGTAGCTGGGGCCCCAGCCTGCAGATGGTGCTCAGAGTCCATTGTCCAACATTCGTCAGCATGTGACCCTGGGGAGTGCCAAAGCTGGTGCTCTGGAGCTGAGGGGACATGTGGCCTGGAGACCCTGACTCCAGGTACTCCAGCCACTTCTCTGTGTGGTTCATCCTGTTAGTTTTGTTTACCGAAACCCTGCCATTTAGAATGGCCTCTATCACCTATGTGTTGGTCAGTCCAAGCACATGATAAATTGACCCCTCCAGTTTCTATTAAGTAAGGAGAAAGAATTGAAGTTAGCTATTGGCAGGAATTCAGGAGACTCCAAAAGACTTGACAAGAATGCTCATAGCAGCTAAAGTGAGGAAATTAGAGTCTTTTTTAACAACCCGCTCTGGCATGGGAACAAATCCATTCCTGAGAGAGCTCACTCACTCTCCAGGGAGCATTGATCTGTTCATGAGGGATCTGTCCCCATGACCCCAACACCTCCCAACAGTGCCACATTGGGAATCAGATTTCAACATGAATTTTAGAGGGAACAAACATCCAAACTATAGCATATAAATACTGTAAATCTTTTTAATCAATGAATGTGGATCTTTAGATGATGTAATTACCAGCAAAATACAACTTTAAAAAAGCCCAGACAGGACTGAGCAGACAGATGTTGCCACCACTGGACTCCATCCCCAGCCCAGCCAAGTGCACGCCGACCAGAGAGGCACCCCGCCAGAGAGGCCCAAGATCCACAGAGACCACATACCCCATGGTGCCAGTGTGCGACCGAGCAGACAGACCTCACCACCGCCAGACTCCATCCCCAGCCCAGCCAAGTGCACGCCGACCAGAGAGGTGCCTCCCTGGAAAGGCCCAAGACCCGAAGCGACCATGCACCTGAGGCTCCAGAGGGTGACTGAGCAGACACAAAGGCAGCTGTGCCAAATTGGCAGCCCCAGCAGCATCCTAGCCAGACAATAGTGTCAAACCAATGGACCGTGGAATCCCTTGCCA
Source organism: Cynocephalus volans (assembly GCF_027409185.1). Taxonomy (NCBI): domain Eukaryota; kingdom Metazoa; phylum Chordata; class Mammalia; order Dermoptera; family Cynocephalidae; genus Cynocephalus; species Cynocephalus volans. The sequence continues at coordinate 61,035,159 of NC_084462.1, forward strand.
CAATGACTAAACATCAAAGAAAAGATAACAGAAATATGAAAAATCAAGAAAGTATACCACCAAAGGGTAATAACTCTTAGGCTCTAGATCCTATAGAATAAGAAGCTCTTGAAATATCTGACAAGGAATTTTGAGTGATAATTCTAAAGAAACTAAATGAGGTACAAGAAAACTCAGCTAGACCACACAATGAAATGAGGAAAAATATACAGGACCTGAAAGAAGAAATGTACAAGGAAATCAGTGCCCTGAAAGAGAATGTAGCAGAGCTTGCTAAGCTGAAGAATTCATTCAGTGAAATAAAAAACACAAAAGAGAGTTTAACCAGCAGGCTTGCAGAAGCAGAAGAGACAACTTCTGACCTTGAAGATGGGCTGTTTGAAATAACACAGGCAGACAAAAAAAAAAAAAAAAGAAAGAAAAGAAAAGAAAAAAGAATTAAAAACATTGAAGAAAACATGGAAAGATATCAGACAACCTTAAGCGCTCAAATATCCAAGTCATGGGTATTACCGAAGGGGAGGATAAGGGAGATTGCACTGAAAACATATTCAACAAAATAGTGGCAGAAAATTTCCCTGGTATAGGAAAAGACACAGGTCTTCAGATTCAGGAAGCTCAAAGATCCCCAACTGTATTCAACCCAAAAAGGTCTTCTCAAAGATATGTTATAGTCAAATTGGCAAAACTCAAGGACAAAGAGAGAATCTTAAAAGCTGCAAGAGAGAAGCATCAAATCACCTATAAGGGAGCCCCAATCAGGCTAACATCAGACTTTTCATCACAAACCCTAAAAGCCAGAAAGGAATGGGATGATATATTCAAAATACTAAAAGACAGAGATTGCCAGGCAAGAACACTCTACTTTGCAAGGCTATCCTTCCAAAATGAAGGGCAAATAGTATATTTCTCAGAGAAACAAAAACCGTGGGAGTTCACTACCACACGACCACCCTTATAAGAAATTCTCAAGGGAGTACTGGGTTTGGTACCTGAAAAATAACTGCCACTACCATAAAAACTCAAGAAAAATCAAAACCCACTAGTAAAATAAAAATGCCAAAAATGAAGAGAAAAAAAAAGTTTATCTACAACCCAAGGAACCAACAAATACAGAAGACAAACAGTAAATCAGAAAGAAAGGAACAAGAAAGGAACAAAAGACACTTAAGATATCCAAACAAAATCAATAAAATCCTAGGAGTAAATCAACACTTTTCAATAACAAATCTTAATGTAAAAGGATTAAATTACCCAATCCAAAGACACAGACTGGCTGACTGGATTAAAAAGGAGGACCCAACTATATGCTGCCTTCAAGAGACCCACCTCACCTATAAAGACTCACATAGACTAAGAGTGAAAGGATGGAAAAAGACTTACCATGCAAACAGAAATGAAATACAAGCTGGAGTAGCTATTCTTATATCTGATAAAATAGACTTTAAGCTAAAAACCATAAAAGGAGATAATGAGGGACACTACATAATGATAAAAGAAAAGAATTAATCCATCAAGAAGACATAACAATCATAAATATATACACACCTAATGTTGGAGCAGCCAGATTTATAAAGTAAACTCTGTTAGACCTAAAGAAGGAAATAGACACTAATATCATAATAGCAAGGGACCTGAACACCCCACTATCAGTATTGGACAGATCATCTAGGCAAAGAATCAGCAGAGAAACATAAGATCTAAACAACACTTTAGACCAATTGGACTTGGCAGATATCTATAGAACATTCCATCCAACAAGCTCAGAATATTCATTCTTCTCATCAGCACATGGATCATTCTCCAGGACAGATCACGTTAGGCCACAAATCAAGTCTCAACAAATTCAAAAAAATTGGAATTATCCTATGTATTTTTTCAGACCACAATGGATTAAAATTAGAAATCAATAACAAATGAAATTCTGGAAACTATACAAACATATGGAAATTAAACAGCATTCTACTTAATGACATTTGGGTCCAAGAAGAAATCAAGCAGGAAATAAAAAAATTCATTGAAACTAATGAAAACAATGATACATCATACCAAAACCTCTGGAATACTGCAAAAGCAGTGCTAAGGGGAAAATTTATCACATTAAATGCTTATTTCAGAAGAATGGAAAGATGGCAAGTGAACAACCTAATACTTCACCATAAAGAACTAGAAAAACAAGAACAATCCAAACCCAAAGTTAGCAGATGGAAAGAAATCATTAAGATCAGAGCAGAACTTAACGAAATTGAAACCCAAAAAACAATACAAAAGATCAATGAATCAAAAAGTTGGTTTTTTGAAAAGATAAATAAAATTGACAAACCATTAGCACAGCTAACTAAAAAAAGAAGAGAGAAGAGCCAAATAACAAAAATTAGAAATGAAAAAGGTGAGGCTTTTCAAGATGGCGGCGGCTACGGCGGCTGGCGCGGAGTAGCTGAGGTGGAAAAGGCGGCCACTGGGACTCAGGCAGCCAGAAAACTTGTGGTCCTTCCTCTCGCCATCTCTTAAGGGAGGACTGCTGCTGCTGACCGGTCGTGGGGGGTGACCGCCACTTTGCCCCCGGCAGGAGAGGCTGCCTCATTTACAGACAACAGCTTTAAAGTGTGGAGCAGGAAAAGAACTGTTTCTTAGCTGCAAAAGTGAGTCTCGAAACAGGGAACACGGCGCCAGGGCTGCTGTGGATGCAGCCAGGATCCCGGAGGCCGGGCCGCGCTGAAGGCGGCCAGCTGCCCTATTCAGGATTCGAGGTTTCAGGCCGGCATTAAAGAAGATTCCTGGGAGCGCCCGAGCCACGCCGCGACTGAACAGCCCGAGGCGGCAGCGGCCGAGAACTGGGAAAGGCGGCAAACCAGAGACAGAGCGAGCACCCGACCTGGCACAGCACTGTGAGTGATCCCTGGCACAGCTCTGTTCGGGGGGTGGATGCCCACGCGGCTCCTGCCTGCACCACCAGCCCACTCACCGCCGGTGCTGCCTCCATTTTCCCAGGTGCGGGCAGCTCCGCCCTGCTCGGCCATAACTGAGCCCTCCCAATTGCTGGCCTGGCGCCAGGCTTTCCGGAGCCTGTGGACCAGCCTTGGCTCCCACTCCCTCCGCGGTTCTCTGGAGGGGCTGGGGGTGTGGGGCGTCCCGGGCCAGTTTCGGGAGGGCAGGGAAGTACGGGCGGGCCGAATGTCACTTCACCATACCCTGGTCTCCGGCCCCAGGTAAACTCCCTGTTACTGGGAGGCAGATACCATCTCTGCGGCCACCAGTTTGGAAAAAAGCCTAACGAATTTCTGGTTGGGAATAGTGTGGTAGGAGAGTTTCCAGGTCCGCTTGAACCTGCCGGAGACCAGGCTGCAGGTGGGCGCTAGACTCGGTTTATACTGGGGGGATACAAAGGTGAACAAGACCCGAGGAAGATCTACATAGTGCTACAAAGGCACCCAGAGAGACCGGTCGTCTGTGCCCAGCAGAAACCTGGTAGACTTCCTGGGCAAGGCGGTGCCGAGCAGGGTCTTGAAGGCCCAGCTGTTAGACGAGGGGTGCAGAAGACACGCCCCAGCCCAGCACAGTGCGCACAGAGTGGGGAGACGTGCGGCCAGGGAGGCAGAGACTCGACAAAAACCACACACCTGGTGGGGTCGCTACTGCACGATCTAACAGCCTGGGCCAGAGCACACGGAACAGGGAGAAGTCCTGCACAGGAAGTGAAAGCTCAACAGAGATCACACACCCTGTGGTATGTGACCCACCAGCCCAGCAGAGTCCAAGCTGACCAGAAAGGTGGCTCCCCGGAGAAGCCCAAGACCACACACACAAGGCACTAGAGGCCAACTGAGCAGTCACGGAGGGAGCCATACGAAATTGGCAACCACAGCAACATCCTAGTTAGTCATTAGTCTCAAACCGGTGGACTGTGAAACCCCCGGCCACAATGAATAAACACCAAAAAAAAGATACCAGAAATACAAAAAATCAAGAAAGTACACCACCAAAAGTTAATAAATCTCAAACTCTAGATCCTATAGAACAAGAAGCCCTTGAAATGACTGACAAGGAATTTCGAGTGATAATTCTAAAGAAACTGAATGAGATACAAGAAAACTCAGCTAGACATCATGATGAAATGAGGAAAAGTATACAGGATCTGAAAGAGGAAATGTACAAGGAAATCAATGTCCTGAAAAAAAATGTAGCAGAACTTGCTGAACTGAAGAAGTTATTCAACGAAATAAAAAACACAACGGAGAGTTTAACCAGCAGGCTTGTCGAAGTTGAAGAGAGAACCTCTGAACTTGAAGATGGGCTGTTTGAAATAACACAAGCAGACAAAAAGAAAGAAAAAAGAATCAAGGACATGGAAGAAAATCTGAGAGAGATATCAGACAACCATAAGCGATCAAATATCCGAGTCATGGGTATTCCAGAAGGGGAGGAAAATGGAGATTCCATTGAAAACATATTCAACAAAATAGTGGCAGAAAACTTCCCAGGTATAGGAAAAATCACAGACATTCAGATCCAGGAAGCTCAACGATCTCCAAACGTATTCAACCCAAAAAGGCCTTCTCCAAGACATGTCATAGTCAAATTGGCAAAACTCAGAGACAAAGAGAGAATCTTAAAAGCTGCAAGAGAGAAGCGTCAAATCACCTACAAGGGAGCCCCAATCAGGTTAACATCAGACTTTTCATCACAAACCCTAAAAGCTAGAAAGGAATGGGATGATAGTTTCAAAATACTAAAAGACAAAGATTGCCAGCCAAGAATACTCTACCCTGCAAGGCTATCCTTCCGAAATGAGGGACAAATAGTATATTTCTCAGACAAACAAAAACTGCGGGAGTTCACTACCACACGACCACCCTTACAAGAAATCCTCAAGGGAGTACTGGGTTTGGTTCCTGAAAAATAACTACCACTGCCATAAAAACCCAAGAAAAATCTAAACCCACTAGTATAATAAAAATGGCATTCATGAAGAGAAAACAAGCTAACAAAAACACTATCTACAACCTAAGGAACCAACAAACACAGAAAACAAACAGTAAATCAGAAAGCAAGGAACAAAAGACACTTAAGACAACCAAACAACCAATAAAATGCTAGGAATAAATCAACACCTTTCAATAACAACTCTTAATGTAAAAGGCTTAAATTCCCCAATTAAAAGACACAGACTGGCTGACTGGATCAAAAAGCAGGACCCAACTATATGCTGTCTAAAAGAGACCCACCTCACCCATAAAGATTCACACAGACTAAGAGTGAAAGGATGGAAAAAGATTTACCATGCAAACAGAAAAGAAAAACGAGCTGGAGTAGCTATTCCTATATCTGACAAAATAGACTTTAAACTAAAAACCATAAAAAGAGACAATGAGGGACACTACTTAATGATAAAAGGACTGATCCATCAAGAAGACATAACAATCATAAATATGTATGCACCCAATGTTGGAGCAGCCAGATTTATAAAACAAACTCTATTAGACCTAAAGAAGGAAATAGACACTAATACCATAATAGCAGGGGACCTGAACACCCCACTGTCAATATTAGACAGATCATCTAGGCAAAGAATCAGTAGAGAAACACAAGATCTAAACAAGACTCTAGACCAATTGGAATTGGCAGATATCTACAGAACATTCCACCCAACAACCTCAGAATATTCATTCTTCTCATCAGCACATGGATCATTCTCCAGGATAGATCACATATTAGGTCACAAATCAAGTCTCAATAAATTCAAAAAAATTGCAATTATCCCATGTATCTTCTCAGACCACAATGGAATAAAACTAGAAATTAACAACAAACGAACCTCTGGAAACTATACAAACACATGGAAATTAAACAGCATTCTACTTAATGACATATGGGTCCAAGAAGAAATCAAGCAGGAAATCAAAAAATTTATTGAAACTAATGAAAACAATGATACATCATACCAAAACCTGTGGGATACTGCAAAAGCAGTATTGAGGGGAAAATTTATTGCATTAAACGCTCACTTCAGAAGAATAGAAAGATGGCAAGTGAACAACCTAACACTTCACCTTAAAGAACTAGAAAAACAAGAACAATCCAAACCTAAAGTTAGCAGACGGAAAGAAATCATTAAGATCAGAGCAGAACTGAATGAAATTGAAAACCAAAAAACAATTCAAAAGATCAACGAATCAAAAAGTTGGTTTTTTGAAAAGATAAATAAAATTGACAAACCATTAGCATGGCTAACAAAAAAAAGAAGAGAGAAGACTCAAATAACAAAAATTAGAAATGAAAAAGGCGATATTACAACTGATTCATCTGAAATACAAGGAATCATTCGAGACTACTATCAACAACTATACGCCAACAAATTTGAAAATCTGGAGGAAATGGATAAATTTCTGGACACACACAAGCTCCCAAAACTGAAACGTGAAGACGTAGAAAATTTGAACAGACCAATAACAATAAAGGAGATTGAAGCTGTTATCAGAAGGCTCCCAACAAAGAAAAGCCCAGGACCAGATGGATTCACAGCAGAATTTTACCAAACATTCAAACAGGAATTGACACCGATTCTTTACAAACTATTCCAAAAGATTGAAAGGGACACAAATCTCCCAAACTCATTCTATGAAGCAAACATCATCCTGATACCAAAACCAGGTAAAGATATAACCAAAAAAGAAAACTACAGGCCAATATCCCTGATGAATATAGATGCAAAAATCCTCACTAAATTACTAGCAAACAGAATACAGCAACACATACGAAAAATTATTCATCACGATCAAGTGGGATTCATCCCAGGGATGCAAGGTTGGTTCAACATACGCAAATCAATAAATGTGATACACCATATTAATAAACTCAAACACAAGGACCATATGATCATCTCTATAGATGCTGAAAAAGCATTTGATAAAGTTCAGCACTCATTCATGACAAAGACCCTCTATAAGTTAGGTATAGAGGGAAAGTATCTCAACATAATTAAAGTCATATATGCCAAACCCACAGCCAATATCATCGTGAATGGGGAAAAGCTGAAAGCTTTTCCTTTAAGAACAGGAACTAGACAAGGATGCCCACTCTCACCACTCCTATTCAACATAGTGTTGGAAGTACTAGCCAGAGCAATCAGAGAAGAGAAGGAAATAAAGGGCATCCAGATTGGAAAAGATGAAGTCAAACTGTCCCTGTTTGCAGATGACATGATCCTATATATCGAACAGCCTAAAACCTCTACAAAAAAACTGCTGGAATTGATAAATGATTTCAGCACAGTAGCAGGATACAAAATCAACACTCAAAAATCAGTAGCATTTCTTTTCTCCAATAGTGAACATGCAGAAAGAGAAATCAAGAAAGCCTGCCCATTTACAATAGCCACCAAAAAAATAAAATACTTAGGAATTGAGTTAACCAAGGAGGTGAAAAATCTCTATAATGAGAACTACAAACCACTGCTGAGAGAAATTAGAGAGGATACAAGAAGATGGAAAGATATCCCATGCTCTTGGATTGGAAGAATCAACATAGTGAAAATGTCCATACTACCCAAAGTGATATACAAATTCAATGCAATCCCCATCAAAATTCCAAAGACATTTTTCTCAGAAATGGAAAAAACTATCCAGACATTTATATGGAACAATAAAAGACCACGCATAGCCAAAGCAATGCTGAGCAAAAAAAATAAAGCTGGAGGCATAACACTACCTGACTTTAAGCTATACTACAAAGCTATAATAACCAAAACAGTATGGTACTGGCATAAAAACAGACACACTGACCAATGGAATAGAATAGAGAATCCAGAAATCAACCCACACACTTACTGTCAGCTGATCTTTGACAAAGGCATCAAGCCTATTCAGTGGCGAAGGGACTGCCTCTTCAGCAAATGGTGCTGGGACAACTGGATATCCATATGCAGGAGAATGAAACTTGATCCATACCTCTCACCGTATACTAAAATCAACTCAAAATGGATTAAGGATTTAAATATACACCCTGAAACAATAAAACTTCTTAAAGAAAACATAGGAGAAACACTTCAGGAAATAGGACTGGGCACAGACTTCATGAATACGACCCCAAAAGCACGGGCAACCAAAGGAAAAATAAACAAATGGGATTATATCAAACTAAAAAGCTTCTGCACAGCAAAAGAAACAATTAAAAGAGTTAAAAGACAACCAACAGAGTGGGAGAAAATATTTGGAAAATATACATCTGACAAAGGATTAATATCCAGAATATATAAGGAACTCAAACAACTGTACAAGAAGAAAACAAGCAACCCAATTAAAAAATGGGCAAAAGAGCTAAGTAGGCATTTCTCTAAGGAAGATATACAAATGGCCAACAGACATATGAAAAAATGCTCAACATCACTCAGCATCCGGGAAATGCAAATCAAAACCACATTGAGATACCATCTAACCCCAGTTAGGATGGCTAAAATCCAAAAGACTCTGAACGATAAATGCTGGCGAGGCTGCGGAGAAAAAGGAACTCTCATACATTGTTGGTGGGACTGCAAAATGGTGCAGCCTCTATGGAAAATGGTATGGAGGTTCCTCAAACAATTGCAGATAGATCTACCATACGACCCAGCTATCCCACTGTTGGGAATATACCCAGAAGAATGGAAATCATCAAGTCGAAGGTATACCTGTTTCCCAATGTTCATCGCAGCCCTCTTTACAATAGCCAAGAGTTGGAACCAGCCCAAATGCCCATCATCGGATGAGTGGATACGGAAAATGTGGTACATCTACACAATGGAATACTACTCAGCTATAAAAACGAATGAAATACTGCCATTTGCAACAACATGGATGGACCTTGAGAGAATTATATTAAGTGAAACAAGTCAGGCACAGAAAGAGAAATACCACATGTTCTCACTTATTGGTGGGAGCTAAAAATTAATATATAAATTCACACACACACACACACACACACACAGACACACACACACACACGCACACAAACCGGGGGGGGGGGGAAGAAGATATAACAACCACAATTATTTGAAGTTGATATGACAAGCAAACAGAAAGGACATTGTTGGGGGGGAGGGGGGGAGGGAGAAGGGAGGGAGGTTTTGGTGATGGGGAGCAATAATCAGCCACAATGTATATCGACAAAATAAAATTTTAAAAATAAATAAAAAAAAAAAAGAAATGAAAAAGGTGATATTGTAACTGATACCAATGAAATACAAGAAATCATTCAAGACTACTATAAACAACCATATGCCACCAAATTTGAAAATCTGGAGGAAATGGATAAATTTCTAGGCACACACAAACTTCCAAAACTGAGCCAACATGTAGAAAATCTGAACAGACCAATAACAATAAAAGACACTGAAGCTGTTATCAGAAGGCTCCCAACAAAGAAAAGCCCAGGACCAGTTGGATTCACAGCAGAATTCTACCAAACATTCAAAGAGGAATTGACACCAATTCTCTACAAACTATTACAAAAGATTGAAACAGAGGCAATTCTCCCAAACTCATTCTATGAAGCAAACATCACCCTGATACCAAAACCAGACAAAGATCCTCAAAAATAGAAAACTACAGGCCAATATCCTTGATGAATATAGATGCAAAAATCCTTAATAAAATACTAGCTAACAGAATATAGCAACACATACGCAAAGTTATACACCATGATCAAGTGGGATTCATCCCAGGGATGCAAGGTTGGTTCAACATATGCAAATCAATAAATGTGATACACTATATCAATAAAATCAAACACAGGACCATGTCATCATCTCTATAGATGCTGAAAAAGCATTTGATAAATTTCAACATTCATTCATGATAAAGACTCTACAAGTTAGGTATAGATGGAAAGTATCTCAACATAATTAAAGCCATATATGATAAACCCACTGCCAATATCATCCTGAATGATAGCTTTCAGCTTTCAGCTTTTCCTTTAAGAACAGGAACTAGACAAGGAGGCCCACTCTTACCACTCCTATACAACATAGCATTGGAAGTACTAGTCAGAGCAATCAGAGAAGAGAAGGAAATAAAGGGCATCCAAATCGGAAAAGATGAAGTCAAACTGTCCCTGTTTGCAGATGACACAATCCTATATATTGAACAGCCTAAAAGCCTCTACAAAAAAACTCTTGGAGTTGATAAATGATTTCAGCAAAGTTGCAGGATACAAAATCAACACGCAAAAATCAGTAGCATTTCTATTCTCCAATAGTGAACATGCAGAGAGAGAAATCAAGAAAGCTAGCCCATTTACAATAGCCACCAAAAAAATAAAATACTTAGGAATTGAGTTAACCAAAGATGTGAAAAATCTCTATGAGACTTACAAACCACTGTTGAGAGAAATTAAAGAGGACACAAGAAGATGGAAAGATATCCCATGCTCTTGGATTGGAAGAATTAACATTGTGAAAATGTCCATACTACCCAAAGTGATATACAAATTCAATGAAATCCCCATCAAAATTGCAATGACATTTTTCTCAGAAATGGAAAAATCTATCCACACATTTATATGGAATAATAAAAGACCACACATAGCCAAAGAAATTCTGAGCAAAAAAAATAAAGCTGGAGGCATAACATTACCTGAGTTTAAACTATACTACATAGGTATAATAACCAAAACAGCATGGTACTGTCATAAAAACAGACACACTGATCAATGCAATAGAATAGAGAGTCCAGAAATCAACCCACACACCTACAACCATTTGATCTTTGACAAAGGCACCAAGCCTATACACTGGGTAAGAGACTGCCTCTTCAGCAAATGGTTCTGGGATAACTGGATATCCACATGCAGGATAATGAAACTAGACCCATACCTCTCACTATATACTAAAATCAACTCAAAATGGATTAAAGAATTAAATATACACCCTGAAACAATAAAACTTCTTAAAGAAAGCATAGGAGAAACACTTCAGGAAGTAGGACTGGGAACAGACTTCATGGATACAACCCCAAAAGCCTGGGAAAACAAAGGAAAAATAAATAAATAGGATTATATCAAACCTAAAAGCTTCTGCACAGAAAAAGAAACAACTAACAGAGTTAAAAGACAACCAACAGAGTGGGAGAAAATATTTGCAAAATATACATCTGACAAAGGATTAATATCCAGAATATATAAGGAACTCAAACAACTTTACAAGAAAAAAACAAGCAACCCAATTAAAAAATGGGCAAAAGAGCTAAGTAGGCATTTCTCTAAGGAAGATATACGAATGGCCAACAGACACACGAAAAATGCTCAACATCACTCAGCATTCAGGAAATGCAAATCAAAACTACACTGAGATACCGTCTCACCCCAGTTAGGATGGCTAATATCCAAAAGACTGTAAATGATAAATGCTAGCGAGATTGCAGAATAAGAGAAACTCTCATACATTGGTGTTGGGATTGCAAAATGGTGCAGCCTCTATAGAAAATGCTATGGAGGTTCCTCAAACAATTGCAGATAGATCTACCATATGACCCAGCTATCCCCCTGCTGGGAATATACCCAGAAGAATGGAAATCATCAAGTCGGAGGTAAACCTGTTCTCCAGTGTTCATTGCAGCACTCTTTACAATAGCTAAGAGTTGGTACCAGCCCAAATGTCCACCATCAGATGAGTGGATACGGAAAATGTGGTACATCTACACAATGGAATACTACTCTGCTATAAAAAAGAATGAAATACTGCCGTTTGCAACAACATGGATGGACCTAGAGAGAATTATATTAAGTGAAATGAGTCAGGCACAGAAAGAGAAATATCACATGTTCTCACTTATTTGTGGGAGCTAAAAATAAATAAATAAACAAATACACAAATAAACTGGAGGGGGGGAGGGAAGAAGACACAACAATTACAATTCCTTGAAGTTGATTTGACAAGCGAACAGGTATGAGGTTGTTGGGAGGAAGGGGGGAGGGGGAGGAGGGACCGAGGTTTTGGTAATGGGCCCCTAGTAACCAACCACATTGTATATCGACAAAATGAAATAAAATTTTTTTTAAAAAAAGAAAAAGAAAAAAAACCCCGACACACAAAGAAATAGGAAGGCAAATAGATCAAATTTATTAAATAAATTGAACCTGTAATTAAAAAAGAAAACAAACATTTTCTTAACACCTACAATGCTTCTCACACCAGATGTGTGGATTTTCCACATGAAACAAGTTTTCAATTCTCTGAGGACACCAACTGGCTGTTCTACAATTTAATTATGACATTCACTGGGTTAACTGCAGACCCACCCACAAGTTAAGGGCTCATTCCCGTGAGGACTATGCCCCACTTCAGATGCCATTTGCAAATTACCCACGACATCTGTCCAACTTGACTTACAAATTGGAGGTTCTCACTACCTCTTCCTCACGTTCAGTCACTTGTTGGAACAATGACAGAACTTAAGGAGATACTCTACTTATTTTCACCTGTTTATTACAGAGGATACAACTCAGGAACAGCCAGTTGGAAGAGAGGCATAGGACAAGGGGCGTGTGTTGGGAGGGGTGTGTTTGGAGCTTCCATGCCCTCGCTGGGTGGGTGTGCCAGCCTCTCAGCACCTTAATGTGTTTGCCGACCAGGAAGGGCTTCAAACCCATGGCTTGGGGATTTTTATGGAAGCTTCACTACAGAGACATGACCAATCATTAACTCAATCTTCAGCGCCTTTCTCCTTCCTGCAGGGGGGTGGGGGCGGGGTGGGCAGGGTGAAACTAAAAATTCCAAGCTTCTAAGCTTGGCTTGGTCTTTCTGGTGACTACCCCATCCCAAAACTCTCCAGAAGCCCACCAAGAGTCACCTCATTAGAACAAAAGACACTCCTATCACCCAGGAAACTCCAAGGGATTTAGGAGCTCTGTTCAAGAACTGGGTGTGGAGACCAAATATATATACGTTTATTACGTTACAGTAGCTACAGACTCCTGAATAAATGGAACAGGACCAGACGTTTTAGCAGGAGAGTTCTACTAAATATCCATCCATTAGTTAATCTCTATCATAAATGGTTCCAGAGGAGAGAACACCAGGAAACATTCCCCAATTCATTTTCTAAGACTACAAGCTTAACATTAAAAGTAGACATGAACATTGCAAGGAGAGTCAAACTCATGATGAAAATAGACTTAACAATCCAAAGTTTTAAAAAAAATAGCAAACAAAATCCAATAATGCATATTTTTAAAAAATCATGTGCAAGCTGTGTTTAATCTTGGGGTGAAAGGATAATTTAACATTGGTAAATCCATTTATGTGACTCAATATATCAACTTAAAAGAGAGAACTTAGGATCTTCTTAGTAGATACAGAGAAAAATCATAAAATTTAAGATCTATTTATCATAAAAAAACTTTTAGAATATAAACACTAAACAAGCATTTCTGTACTCTAATAGGGTATCTACTCTCCCCCCTCCAACAACAAAGCCATACAACAAACTTCATACTTAATGTTGAAACAGTAGAAGCATTCTTTTAATCTACCATTTCTATTTTGTTTATCTCCCCTGAGCTATGTTCCCTCTCTCTCCTTTTGTCTTAATCAAGTATTCTGAATTATTTCATTTTGTTTTTGTCCATCATTAGTTTATTAGTTATACACTTTATTTTTACATTTTTCTTATTATTCTTTTACTGGTTAACCTACATCCTCAATATGCATATTTTGATTTATTACCATATAACCTAACTAGCACTTTCATTAACTTTCAGGACCAAGCATGGACTTTAGAAAATAATTCCATGTACTATCTCTCTCACCTTTCATGCTATTGTATTTTAATTCCACATGTACTGTATATCTAAAACCCACCATAATAATATGTTATTACTATTGCTTTATGCAGCCAATGTCAATTTTGTTTTACCTACGTGTCTGTCTTCTCCATTGCTTTTTATTTCTTCATGCATCCTCATGCTTCCACGTGGCTTAAGTTTCTTTTAGTTTAAGTAACTGTCTTTAGTATTTCCTTTGATGTGACAAGTTCTCTTTTTTATGTGAAAATTTCTTTACTTTGAAAATAAACCTTTTATTTTTGAATAATTTTAGATGTACAGAAAGTTGCAAAGATAGCACAGAAAGTACTTCTCCTTCACCTAGTTTCCACTAATGGTTCTTAAATACCATGGGTCATTTTTCATGACTAAGGAATTAACATTGCTGCAATATTACCACTAAACTGCAGATTTCATTAAGGTTTCACCAATTTTTCCCCAAATGTCCTTTCTCTGTTTTTAGCATCCAATCCAGGATACCCCATTGTATTTAGTAGCCTTCATTTTTAAAGGAGATTTTTGGTGGGAATAAAATTCTGCATTGGTAATTTTTTTCTAGCACTATAAGGATGTCATTTCGTCATTTCTCTTAAGATGTCAGTGAGCAGTCACCCTGCTGCTTCTGTGAAGGCAATGTGTCTTTTTTTTTTTTTTTCTAGGATATTTTCTTTTGCTTGGCTTCAGTAGTTTTACTTTATGCTTCTAAGTGTGGATTCCTGGACATTGAAGTTATTCTGCAATGGGATGAGGCTTTGGGGAGCCTTAGGAAGTGGTAAGTATATTTTGCATGTGCATGAAATGAAAATAATTTGTAGACAGAGGTTAGTCCACTGGTGGTTTTTAGAAACACTACCACAAATTCTTTGATATACCACCCTTTGGAAGTAGACATTAATTTTCTTCCCCTTGAGTGTGGGCTGGTCTTAGTGACTCGCTTTTTAAAAATTGAGATATAATTACCATAAAAGACAACCTTTTAAAGTATACAATTCAGTGGTTTTATTAGATTCACAAAGTCCAACCACCACTATCTATTTCTAGAACAGTTTCTTCACCTCCAAAAAAAGCTTCATACCCATCAGCAGTCACTCCACATTTCCGCTTACCCCCAGTTCCTGGAAACTGCTAATCTACTTTCTGTGCTATAAATTTGCCTATCCTGGACGTTTCATGTGAGCGGAATCATACAACACATAGCATTTTGTGACTGGATTCTTTCATTTAGTATAGTTTTCAAGCTTCATACATTTTGTAGCGTGGATCGATATTTCATTCCTTGTTGTGGCTGATTAAGGTTCTGTTATATGAATATAACACAGTTTGTTTATTCCTTCTTCGTTTCATGGTTGTATTGATTTCTTGTGGCTTCTGTAAAAAATTACCACAAACTTGGTGGCTTAAAACAACAGAAATTTATTCTTAGTTTTGCAGGCCAGAGTCCAGAATCGTGCATAACAGGAGTACACTAACTCTGGAGGCTTTAGGAGAGAATCCATTCCTTCCCCCTTCCAGTTCCTGGTGGACGTCAGCATTCCTTGGTTTGTAGCTGCATCTCTCATGGCTCCATCTTCACATTACCTTCTCCTCTGTGCCTGTGTCTCCTCCTCTTCTGTCTGCTTAGGCTCTCTCCCTCTCCCTCTTTGTCTCTCTGCTTTTCTCTTATAAAGATACTTGTCATTAGATTTAGCATCTGCCCAAATAATCTAGGATTATCACATCTGCAAAGACCCTTTTTTTTGAATAAGATAATATTAATACATTCTGGGTATTTGATGTGGTTATCATTTGGGGGGCCATTTTTAAGCCTATCACAGTAGAAGTTTGGGTTATTTCTACTCTTTGACTATTGTGAATAATGCTGCTATAAATTGTAAGAGTTCTTTGACACTAAACAGATATATGATTTGCAAATATTTTCTCCCATTTGGGGGGTTTGTTGTCTTTTCACTTTCTTGATGGAGTCTTTGGAAGCACAAAAGTTTTTAATTTGAATAAACTCCAATTTATATATTTTTTCTTTGGTTGCTTCTTTTGGTGTTATATCTAAGAACTGGATTGTCTAGTCCAAGGTCATGAAGATTTACACCTAAGTTTTCTTCTAAGAGTTTACTAGTTTTAGTCTTTGATTCATTTTGAATTAGTGTTTTTATATTGTACAAGGTAGGTGTCTGACGACGTTTTTTGGTATGTAGATATCCAATTGTTCCAGCACCATTTGTTGAAAGACCATTCTTTCTTCATTGAATTTTCTTAGCACCCTCATCAAAAATTAATTGACCATAAGTGTACAGGTTATTTCTGAACCCTCAATTCTATTCTAGTGATCTATATGTCTATCCTTATGCCAGGGCCACATTGTCTTGATTACTCTAGCTTTGTAGTACATTTTGAAATCAGAAAGTGTGAGTCCTCCAAATTCCAACTGCACTGAAATACAAATGATTTTTGTATATTAATCTTTTATTCTGCAACCTTGCTGAACTTGTTTATTAGATCTAATAGTTTTTTTACTGGATTCTTTAGGATTTTATGCATACAAGATTGTATCATCTGCAAAGAGAGAGAGTTTTAATTCTTCCTTTCCAGGCAGGATGCCTTTTATTTCTTTTCCTTGCCTAATTGCCCTGCCTAGAACATCCAGCACAATGCTGAACAAAAGTGGCAAAAATATATCTTTCCCCTTTTGCTGATATTAGGAGGAAATCTTTCAGTCTTTTAGCATTAAATATGTTATCTGTGGGTGTTTTTCATAAATGTTCTTCATCAAACTGGTGAAGTTCCCTTCTAATCCTAGTTTTTTGAGTGTTAGATTTTGTCAAATGCTTTGGTCTGTATCAATTGAGATGATCATGTGTTTTTTTCCTTCATCTCATGTGATGTATTACGTTGACTGATTTTCAGAGTTTGGATCAACTTTGCATTCCTAAGATAAATCCGACTTGATTATGTTTTATATACTACTGGATTTGGCTGGCTAATATTTTGTGGAGAATTTTTGGGTGTACATCCATAATAAATATTGGTATATAGGTTTTTTTTTCATACAATTTATTTGTCTGGTTTTGATATCAGGGTATAGCTGGCCTCATAGAATACATTGAGAAGTGTTCCTTCCTCTTCCATTTTTGGAATAAGATGTAAAAGATTAGTGCTGATTTTTCTACATGTTTGGTAGAATTTACCAGTAAAGCCATACAGTCCTGGGCTTTTCTTTATGGGAAGTTTTTTGATTATTAATTCAATCTCTGTACTTGTTACAGGTCTATTCAGATTTTATATTTCTTTTGAGTCAATTTTGATAGTGGGTTTTTAAAAAATAATTTGTCTATTTCATCCAGGTTATCTAATTGTTTGGCATACTAATGTTCATGGTATTCCCTTATTATCCTTTTTATTTCTATAAAGTCAGTAGTAATGTTTCCTCTTTCATTTCTGATTATAAAAAGTGTCTTCTCTCTCTCTCTATTTCCCTTTTTCTTTCTGTCTTCTGGTGAGTCCACCTAAAGGTTTGTCAATTTTGTTTATCTTTTCAAAGAAACATCTTTTGGTTTTGCTGCTTTTCTCTGCTATTTTTCTATTTTCTATTTCATTTATTTCCATCCTAATCTTTATTATAATCTATGTTCTGCATGCTTTGAGTTTAGCCTCCTCTACTTTTTTTCAGTGTCTTAAGGTAGAGGGCTAGACTTTTTTTGTTCTTGTTTTGTTTTGTTTTTGGTGGCTGGCAAGTCAGGAGATCCAAACCCTTGACCTTGGTGTTAGCAACACTGTGCTCTAACAAACTGAGCTAACTGGCCAGCCCCTGGAAGATTAGATTGTTGATTTGATATTGTTCTTCTCTTTTTTAATAAAGACATTTTTAAGTTCCCATCTAAGCACTTTTTAAGATACGTTTCGTAAGTTTTGGTATGCTAAATTTTTATTTCCATTTATATCAAAGTATTCTCTGATTTCCCTTTTGATTTCTTCTTTGACCCCTTGGTTATAAAGAAATGTGTTGTTTGATTAACACACATTTGTGAATGTTCCGAATTTCCTGTCAATGGTTTGTAAATTCAGAGAATATATTTTGAGTGTGGGTGGAGCCTATGAACACAATAGATATATCCTATGATTAGTTTACTAGTCAGTTGACTTCTGAGTTAATCCCACTGCCTGTGGAAGTGACAAACTATATCAATCCATTTTGCTAACCAAAAGGAAGATGATCTGGGAGGGCTTGGCCTAGTCAAGTGAGCCTTTTAAAGGTCTGAGCCCCCCATGTTGTACGAAAGGAGAGAAGGTTAGCACTCCCCTTGACAAGGATGGAAGAGGCCCTCAGGCCTGATGACATACATACAGTTAAGGAATTGCCATCTACTTTGTGGCATCTAACCATCATTTTTGAAACCCTACAGGCCAGAAGAAAGTGGAATGATAATTCAAAGCACCAAGAGAAAAAGAATTTCCAGCCAAGAATTCTTTACCCAGCAAGGCTCTCCTTCAGAAATGAGGGAGAAATAGTGTATTTCCCAGACAAACAAAAATTGAGGGAGTTCACCATCACATGACCAGTCATGCAAGAAATTAAAAAGGGAGTCCTTGAATCTGAATAACGATGACCACTATCACGGATACGCAAGAGAGAGCAAAACTAACCATTAAAACAAAAATGTCAGTGAGAAAGAGAAAGAAGCTAAATCATGCCACCTCAAATTTCCAACTAAAATTGAAGAAAAGAAATAAAAGGTGAAGTAATGATCAAAAGATATTTAAAACATCTAAACAAAAAACAATTAAATGACAGGAATTAAACAATACCTGTCAATAACTACCCTAAATGTGAATGGATTAAACCCCACATTCAAAAGGCACAGATTGACTGATTGCATTAAAAAGCTAGACCCAAGAACATGCTGTCTTCCAGAGACCCATCTCACCTATAGAGACACGCACAGACTAAAAGTGAAGGGATGAAAAAAGATATACCATGCACATGGAAACCAAAAATGAGCAGGAGTAGCTATCCTTATATCTGATAAAATAGACTTTAAACCAAAAAAAACATAAAAAGAGACAAAGAAGGCCACTATATAATCATGAAAGGATCTATCCAGCTAGAAGACATAACAATCATAAATATGTAGGCACCTGATACTGGAGCACCCAGATATATAAAGCAAACACTTTTAGACCTAAAGAAAGAAATAGGCCCTAATACGTTAATAGTGGGTGACTTGAAGACCCCTCTCTCAGTGTAGGACTGATCTTCCAGGCAACAAATCAACAAAGAGACACAGGATTTAAACTACACCTTGGCAGATATATGTCGAACATTTCACCCAACTAAAGAATATATTTTCTTCTCATCAGCACATGGAACATTCTCAAGGATAGACCACATGCTAGGTCACAAACCTAGTCTCAGCAAATTTTAAAAAATTGAAATCATTCCAAGTATCTTTCCAGACCACAATGGACTAAAACTGGAAATTAATAACAAGCAAAACACTGGAAACTATACAAATACATGGAAACTAAACAATAGGCTCCTGAATGACCTATGGATCCAAGAAGAAATCAAACAGGAAATCAAAAAATTTCTTGAAACTAATGAAAATAAAGATACATCATACCAAAACCTGTGGGATACTGCAAAAGCAGTAGTGAGAGGCAAAATTATTGCAATAAATGCTTACATCAAAAAAACAAAAAGGCTTCAAATAAATAACCTAAAACTACACCTCAAATAACTTGAAAAACAACAACAGTCCAATCCTAAAGGTAGTAGATGGAAAAAAATAAGATAAGAGCAGAAATAAGTGAAATAGAGACCCAAACAATGATAGAAAAGATCAACAAAACAAAAAGTTGGTTTTTCAAGAAGATAAATAAAATAGACAAACCATTAGCTGGGTTAACAAAAGAAAAAGAGAGAGAGAGAGAAGACCCAAATAACAAAAATCAGAAATGAAAAGGGAGACATTACAATCAATACCACAGAAATATGAAGAATCATTAGAGACTATTGTAAACACTGTACGACAACAAATATGAAAACCTGGAATATATGGAGAAGTTTCTGGATATATACAAACTAGCAAGACTGAACCAAGAAGAGATAGAAAACCTGAACAGACCAATAACAAGCAAGGAGACTGAAGCGGTAATCAGCAATCTTCCAACAAAGAAAAGCCCAGGTCCGGATGGCTTTACAGCTGAATTCTACCAAATCTTTAAAGAGGAGTTAATACCAATTCTCCTCAAAATATTCCAAAAAATTGAAACAAAAGCCATTCTTCCAAACTCATTCTATGACACCAACATAACTCTGATACTAAAACCAGATAAAGACACAACAAAAAAAGAAAATTACAGGTCATTATCCTTGATGAACATAGATGCAAAAATCCTCAACAAAATATTAGCAATCAGAATACAGCAACACATCAAAAAAATTATATACCATGATCAAGTGGTATTCATCCCAGGGATGCAAGGATGGTTCAGCATACAGAAGTCAATAAGTGTGATGCATCGAATCAAAAAAATCAAGGACAAAAACCATATGATTATCTCAACAGATGCTGAAAAGTATTTGACAAAATTCAAGATCACTTCATGATAAAGACTCTCAACAAATTAGGTATATTAAGAAAGTATCTCAACACAATAAAATCCATCTATGACAAGTTCATTGCCAGTATCAGTCTGAATGGGGAAAACCTGAAGGCTTTTCCTTTATGAACAGGAACAAGGCAAGGATGCCCACTCTCACCACTTCTATTTAACATAGTACTGGAGGTACCAGCCAGAGCAATCAGGCAAGAGAAAGAAGTAAAGGGCATTCTGATTGGAAATGATGAAGTCAAACTGTTCCTATTTGCAGATACATGATACTATATATAGAAAAAACCTAAAGACTATCAAAAAACTCCTAGAGGTAATTAATAATTTCTGTAGTGTTGCAGGACACAAAATAAATGCCTCAAATCAGTTGCATTTATATTCTCCAATAATGAGTTAACAGAAAGAAATCAAGAAAGTAAACCCATTTACAACAGTCACGAAAAAAAAAAAAAAAAAAAACCTAGGAATCAATTTAACCAAGGAGGTAACAGATCTCTACAATGAGAACTACAAACCACTATTAAAAGAAATTAAAGAAGACATAAAAAGATGGAAAGACATTCCATGCTCTTTGACTGCAAGAATTAACATTGTGAAAATGTGTATACTACCCAAAGCAATCTACAGAGTCAATGCAGTCCCCATCAAAATGCCAATGACATTCTTCACAAAAATGGTAAAACAATATCAACATTCATATGGAACAATAAAAGACCTTAAATAGCCAAAGGAAATCCTGAACAAAAAAAATAAATAAAGCCAGAGGCATAATACTATCTGACTTCAAATTATACCCCAAAGCTATAGTAACCAAAGCGGGAGGGTACTGGCAGAAAAATACACACTTGGACCAGTGGAACAGAATAGAGAACCCAGAAAACACCCCTCAGGCTTACGGCCATCGGATATTTGACAAAGGCAACAAGACCATACATTGGGGAAAAGACTGCCTCTTCAGTAAGTGATGCTGGGAAAACTGGATATCCATATGAAGAAGAATGAAACTAGATATGCATCTCTCACCATACACTAAAATCAACTCAAAATGGGTTAAAAACTTAAGTATAAGACCTGAAACTGTAAAATTACTAAGGGAAAATGTAGGTGAAACACTTCAGCAACTAGGTCTGGGCACAGACTTTATGAACATGAACCCCAAAGCACAAGCAACAAAAGAAAGAATAAACAAATGGGACCATATCAAACTAAAAAAATCTTCTGCACAGCAAAGGAAACAATCAACAGAGTGAAATGGCAACCTACAGAGTGGGAGAAAGTTTTTGCCAACTATGCCTCAGACAAGGGATTAATATCCATAATATACAAAGAATTCAAGCAATTACACAGTAAAAAAAAAAACCCAAATAACCCAATTAAAAATGGGCAAAGGAACTGAATAGACATTTTTCAAAGGAAGACATACAAATGGTCAACAGGTACATGAAAAAATGCTCAACATCACTAATCATCAGGGAAATGCAAATTAAAACCACATTGAGATATCACCTCACTCCTGTTTAGACTGGCTATAACAAAAAAGATGGAGAATAACAAATGCTGGTGAGGATGTGGAGAGAAGGGAGCACTCCTGCACTGTTGGTGGGACTGTTTTCCACTATGGAAAACAGTATGGAGGTTTCTCAAACGACTACAGATAGATCTTCCATATGATCCAGCAATCCCACTGCTGAGTATATACCCAAAGGAATGAAATCATCATTTGAAGGGATACCTGCACTCCCATGTTCATCACAGCTCTGTTCACAATAGCCAAGATATGGAACCAACCTAAATGTCCATTGATGGATGATTGGATAAGAAAACTGTGGTATATACACCCCATAGACTACTACTCTGTCATAAAAAAGAATGAAATTCTCCCATTTGCAACAACATGGATGACCTTGGAGAAACTTATGTTGAGTGAAATAAGCAAAGCACAGAGGGATAAATACCACATGTACTCACTCATAAGTGGGAGCTAAGAGAGAAAGAAAGAAGAAAAGAAAGACCACAATGGTGCATTGGAATTGCATTTGGAGAGAGCATACCTAGGGATACGAAGTGGAGTGGGGAAAGGGGGTTAGGGAAGGAGGTCAGGGATAATTGGGTTGGGCACAAGTGGTGACAATCAGCTTTGTACTTCACGAATATTCATAACCAATAAAATAAAATAAAATAAAGGTCTGCACCCTTCCTGAAGAAGAGATTGGAAGAGGTCCAGTAGAGGGCGCTGTGAGTCAGGAACCGAGACCAGCCTCCAGGAGCTGAGAGCAGTCAAATTGACAGGTAGCAAGAAATAAGGACCTCAACCATAACAACTATAATGCAATTAAATCTGTCAGCATCCAGAGGAAACTTGGAAATGGATATATCCCTCCTGCAGCTTCTAGATGGGGACTCAACCAGTTAACATATTAATTTCGACCTTGTGAGGCCCTGAGCAGAGGACTCAGTTAAAACATGCCAGACTCCAGCCCTACAAAAATTGTGAGATAAATTTAGGTGGCTTCAAGCCACCAAGTTGATGGGAATTTGTTACACATCAATAGGATAACAGCACAAAGTCCAAATGGATTCAGATAGCATATTACTTACAGAGGTAGTATAAGCAAGATCACATGATGTCACTTCCCATGTTCCACGGAATGTCACTGAACCAAAGGGACCAGATGACAGGCAATGTGAGCTATGGGGAGCTTTGCTGCTGAAAAGCCAATTCCACGCTTCAGCTAACCAGTTTTATAGCTTGCAACTGTATCTGAGGGGGGATGTGAGGCAGAAAGTCTCTTGTCCCCCAGAACCAGCGAGGCAATGAGAAACTGCCTTGTGATAGCCTCCATAGCACAGAGAGGCATATGGGAAACGGGCTTGTAGCAGCTCCTCATGAGATGCCCCTCTAGCCATGTACCTGAAAGGATCACAAGGTGATCTGCCAAGAGCTGGGTGAGTCTGGGATTGAGCTTCATGTTCATGGCCCATGTGGAAACACACAATGTCACAGGGCACCATGGCAGAATTGTTCCTCCCAACAACAAGCTGTATTTCCATTGTGGTGAGGTCTGGTCTGTTTCCAGTTTGCCCTTTCTCCAAGAATGAAAGCCTGGGATGCTCGTAGGCCCCCTGTCCTTAGTAGGATGGAACTTTTATGTTCAACTCATTAGCCCTTGGAGACTTGTAGAAGTTCTGCTCAGCCTCTCAGGCTCTCGGCTGCTGCTAATGACTTAGGAAAAATGTGAGCTGCACATCAGGCCAGCCTCTCTGATTTTCCCTGCCTTCAGGCTCTTGATCCCTCAAGTCCTCACCTCCTTAATTGTTCTCTCATGGCTTGAAACAGTTTGTAAAAATAAAATTTTATAGCATTTTATTGTTGTTCTCTGTGGGAGAGTTTGTGTAATACCAGTTAGTCTACCATAGCCAAGTAAAGCATTTTTCTAAAAGTAAGTAACAAAACAAGGTGGTTTGCTTGATATTCTATTTCTATCAACATTGTGCTGGATAATTTTAGCCCTGGAGCAGTGACTTGTAACCTTTTTTAAAAAATTATTGCTCTCCTAAGGAACCTTTCTTTGACATTTCTTATAATTGCCACTCTTCCCCCTGATAATTTTATACCACAGAAATACTGTACATCTATTTATATACTGTGGCCCTGTAGAAGGTCACAAACCATTGTACTATTTAAGATTCCTTGTATGTCCAACTGAAGAACCAATTTCTGCACCCTTTGAAAGTGCATGTACTAATAGCAGATTGAGGGCTGGAAAGGAAGAAACACAGCTGTCATTAATCACAAATAAATGGTTTCTATATAAAGCAGGGTTGCCAAACTGCAGCCCATGGCTGGCCCCTATTTCTATATAGGTTCACTGGGCACAGCCATGTCCATTCTTTTACATATCATGTGTGTCTCATTTCACACCAGAAATGCAGAGTTGAGTGGTTTTAACAAAGACAATATGACCCACAAGCCTAAAATATTTACTGGCTGGATCTTTAAGAAAAAGCATGACAACTCCTAATATTGAACACCCAAAACCAATGGCTAGAATGAATGACAGGTTAACACAGTTGCTACATATGAGATTTACAAAATATTAAATTTACAAAGTTAAGTTGTGTGTCTATAATGGCCATAAAAAGTGTTCTGATTATTGTTGCTATATCACAAATCACCCAAGCTTGGTGACATAAAACAACAAAAGTTTGATAATGCTCACAGTTTCTGTGGGTCAGAATTTGAAAAGGGAGAGGAGGAGGGCTCTTCTCTGCTCCATGAGGTCTGAGGAGTCACTTGAGAAGGCTCCAGTGGCTGGGAGTGACTGGACGGCTGGAGGCTGGAAGAGCTGGGGATGGGGAATCCATTTTCAAGACATTCTTTTCACTCACAACTCTGGCCTATGATGCCTGAAGGATGAATTCAGGTGGAGTTGTGGACAGGAGCACCTACAGGTGAACCCTCCATGAGTCTTAGGCTTCTCATGACATTGTGGCTGGGTTATGATATGAAATACCCAGAGAGAGGAGGCTTCAGAAAATGAATATCCTAAGAAAACCAGGAGGAAGCTGCATGGCTTTTTCTGACAGCCTCCGAAGTCACACAGCATCATTTCTTACCATGGTCTATCTGTTACAAGCAAGTCATAAAGCCATTCTAGAGTCAAGGTGAGGGGAAATAGAGTCTACCTTGCAATAGGAGGCATAAAGAAGGATTCGTGGTCATTTTAAAAAACTGCCACAGAGAATAAATGTAATTTGTAAGACAGTGTGATTTACAATGGCACAAAACCCCACCATATTTTAGATGTAAATAAAGGTGTTTAAGATCTTTTGGAAAACTATTTTAAATCTTTATGGAAAAATATTAAGGACATCCTAAGTAAAAGGATCAAGTTCTTGGATGGAAAAACCTCAATATTTTAAAGATGGCCATTTCCCAAAATTAATCTATACATTCAATGTGGTACCAATCACAATTCAAGCAGGATTTTTTTGGAACCTAAAAAGCTGACTTTTAAAATATATATGGGGGGAAAAAAGAAGCCAAAAAATGCTTGCAGAAGAACAAGATGTTTAGACTTGCCCAACTAAAAGTCAAAATGAATTTTAAAGCTGTAGTAATTAAGAAGTCATAGTATGGCCAGGAATAGACAGAAAACAGATTAAACAGAATAGAGAGCTTAGAAACAGACCCACACTGTACAAAACTTTGATATACGATAGATGTGTCATTACAAATGAGTTGGGGAAAGGATGACCACTCAATTGATGATGGGACTATTGGTTATCCAATCATCTCTCATATTTCACACTACACTCAAGACCAATTTCAGGCGGATTGAAGACCTGAAAATATGAAAAGCATGAAACAAAATACCTAGAAGTAAATATAGGAGACTGTACTTGTGCCCTAGGGAAGAAAAAGAGTTTTTTAAGGGGAGCAAAAAGCAAAAATACAGAAAAGTCTGATAAATTTGGTTCTTTTAAAACTTTGAAACATTAGCATATCAAAATCCTCCAAGAGCAAAGACAGATGTACTGAATGCTTAAGAAAATTCATATTTGTGTAACTAACACAGGATTAGTCTCAAGGATATATGAAGGAACTCTTACTAATCAATGAGAAAAAAACAATATCAACCCAATAGAAAATTGAGTAGATAGTACTAAAAGCATTTTATAGAAGAAAACTGAATGTTGGTAAACATGAAAATGTCATCAACCTCTCTAATAATCAGGGAATTATATATTAAAACAATATTGTGTTATAATTTTATACCCATCATGTTAAAAAAGAAAAGACTGACAATGCCAGTTCTTTGGTAGAAGTATAAATTAGTAAAATCATTTGAAGACAATTTGGTAATATCTGGTAGTATTGGAGAGGCACTGTGGTAGGAGCTGGGATAGCTAACAAGTAAATGTTTCTTTTTCAGTAAGGGAAAGGGCTATTGGAAATGTGAAGAGCTTTCTCGGGCAGATAAGCTTTGGGACAGAAAAGAAAATTGATAATATGAATATGGATATTAAGAATATCTATGCCTGTGCACTCTTTGGAAAGATTCTACTTTCCAAATAACACAGTTCGAAGAGCAGTGTTCTGGTAATCTGCTTTACACATTTTGTGTATGGAGTCGGAATGTGTTCAGTACAATGTAAATTTCTAGTCCAATCAGATCTCTTTATTACTATAAGTTTATGAACCAGGCTTTGGTTTCTACATATGTCTTTCTGGTGACCTCAGTTCATTCTTGTGTGTCTGTATCTGGTCCATTCTCAGTGTTTCTGAGCCAGCAAGACTACAGCCAGAGTCTGAAACTCGGTTATGTCACTGAAATAATATTATTTTGTGTGTTCTTGGTCATTCTGCCTCTCTTGGAGAGCCCCATAACTGACTGGACACTAGGGAAGAAGAGAGAGAACAGAAGAACAGAAAGATAATGAAGCTGAGACTAGTAACCGGAAGATAAATAAATTTCTTTGGTGTTGGCCTTGTAGGAAAGACTGTATTTCTATTAATTAAATGCATCATTTTGTTTATTCATTTCGTAATTTATTCCCACTATTTGAAATAATTTATTTGAATAGGTAATACATTTACATGATTCAAATTCAAAAGGTATAAGGGATATAATGTCCCCCTTCCAATTTGCTCTCAGTTTTCCAGTTCCATTTCTAGAGGAATCACACAGTTTGGTATCAAAACAAAAATGTTTCTAGGAATATACAATGAAATCTGTATGTAAATTCTTTCTTTTCTGTCTACTTTACACAAATGGAATCATACCATACACACTGTTTCAAATCTTGCTCTTTTTTTTTCACTTAGCAAAATATACTAGAAATATTTTCACATGAATACATTATTTGGCTCACCATTCTGGAGGCTCCAAGAATGGTAGCTGCATCTGGTAAGGGCCTCAGGCTGCTTCCACTCATGGCAGAAAGTAGAAGGGGAGCCTGTGTGTCTAAGAGATCACATGGCAAGAGAGGAAGCAAGAGAGAGTCTAGGAAGCCAGACTCTTTTCAACAACCCACTCTTGTGGGACCTAATTTATTCTCATTCACTCTCCAGGCATTAGTCTACTCACGAGGCATCTGCCCCCAAGACCCATACACCTCCCACTAGACCCCCCCCCTTCAATGCTGTCATGTTGGAAATCAATTTTCAACATGAGTTTGGGTGGGAACAAATCATACGCAAACTATAGCAGTAACCTTTTTCCAGTCCCCTTCTGGTGGACATTTAGTTATTTCCAATCTTTGGCTGTTACAAACAATGCTGCTTTTGTGCAGATATTATTGAGCACATTATTGAGTGTATCTGTGGGATAAATTTCAAGAAGTGGAATTGCTAAGTCAAAAGCTATACGCATTCGTAATGTTAGTAGACATTACCTAATGCATTCTGTAAAGTCTAAACTGACGTAATTGTATCAGGAACGTATACGACAGCCTATCACCTCTCACTCTTGTTAATATAGTGTGTTTCCAACCCTTTCAACCTTTGCCAGTTGGATAGGTGAAAATTCTCTCTTTGCATTTCTTTTACTGTAAGTGAGGTTGAGCATCTACTCAGCTATTTGTATTTTTTCTGTAAACTCTTTCTATCCTTTTTCCATTTATTAAAATTTAGTGTTCACTTTATCAGTTATGTGTGCACTCAGTCTGAACAGTCAACTGATACTGCAAAGCTTGTTAAGAAAAGCAGAAATTCCATTCCCCACACCATAATTTTTTTCCCACTCTCTAGAGGCAATCTCTCTCAACTTTTTCATATGATTCTCTTTGTAGTTAACCTTATATCTCAAAGTAATGTAGTAGAACAAACACTGACGAATAGACATGAATCTACACATCTGAGAAGCTCAACAACCCCAAGCAGAATAAATTCAAAGAGATCCACATTGAGACGTGTCAGATTCCTGAAAGAAAAATAAATCTTGAAAGAAACAAAAAAGAAGCAACTCCACACACAAGGGATCCTCCGTAATATTAATAGAGTTTTCATCAGAAACCACGAAGGCCAGAAGGAAGTACAATGACATATTTAAAGTGCCAAAAGAAAAAAAAAAAACACACTGTGAATCAAAAACTCTACATCCAGCAAAACAATCCTTTAAATAAAGGAGAAATTTGGATATTCTCAAATAAACAAAAACTGTGGGAGTTCATCACTAGGAGACCTGCCCTGCAAGATATGCTAAAGGGAAACCTCCATTCTGAAATGAAATTTGGCATATTGCAAAGAGTGGTCTGCGACCTTCAACAAGCCATTTAACTTCTCTGAGTCATGGTCTGCTGGTCTCGAAAACAAGAGAAATAATCACCCTTACTTTGAAGAGTGGCTTTGAATATAAGATTGAATATATACACATAGGACTTTGATGTATCGTAAGTAGGGCTACTACACATAGCTATGAAGGCTGTGCACTGAACAACCCTGGAAGTGTCATTTGCAGACTGTGAAAAAAATGGTAAGCCCTGGAGTTGTACACACTATGGTCTTGATCATGGACATTCAATCAATAACAGTAGAAGATCACAACTTATGCCTTTTAACAGTTTGTAGATCTGCCCATTTTCCATAATGCTAAACTGCCTCCTTGGATCTTCTCTTTGCCAAAATTGAAAATAAGAAAATGTAGAGATTACACTTCTTTCAGGTACTTTTTGTTCGCTCACTTTAAACACTTCTGAAACTTAATTCTTGAACTGCAGCAGGAATTTTTTTTTCTTTTTTTTTGATAGAATGACAGTTAGGCCAAGAGATCTCAGTGCTTTAACGTCCTGCAAGGTGAACACAAGAAGCAGATTGTCTCTCTCCAAAGCAAAGCGAGAGTGGCCATTCAATTAATGCAGGCAGAAAATCATAATTTTTCTATTGATTTATTGTACAAGCTCTTTCTTCAATTTTATTTAATCCTGAATTATATGAGTAATAGTCTCCACTTCTTTACCTGTTTTCGCTGACATAGAGTGAACAGTACAAATTTAACAAACGCACCAACATTCATGAATTTATTCAACAAATATTTTTCAGCACTTCCTAGGTGCCAGGCACTGTCCCAAGCACCAGGGATATGCTGAGAAACAGAACAGACAAGTTCCTGCCCTCATGGACCTTCCATTTGTGGGAGGAAGCAGACGATGCCCAAGCCAACACAACACACAAATAATATGACATCAGGGAGCAATACCTATTATTTTAAAGGCACCCCAAGTTGTATCTCTCTCACTAAGGATCCTCTCTTCACTGGGCACCTGTGTAAAGTAAACCCCCTGGAAAGATTCCATGAGGTAAATAAATGTGAAAAAGATTTCATTTCATTTTGAGTTTATTGTTTTACCTCCTACTCTATCAGCTTTTTTTTTTAACATAATTATGCAGCTGCAAGTGGAGCACAAAGCAATTATTGCTTGTTGGAATTTGAAAGATGTTCTTTGAAGAGGTGTGAGGGGTTAAGTAATAGTTGCAGGACTTCCAGGGAGGTGGAGTGTGCTGGTGAGGATGCCACAGGAATTGGTGGGGAGTTACTCCTTTCCCCATCTGCAATCTCATCCTTTCCTGTAGTGCGGTCTCTGCTCTTTGCATCCTGCCCTGTAGATTATGGCCCAATTAAAAATTCTTTTTTCATCATCTTGCAACTCATAAGAAGCCTGAGGGGATTCTTCTGCAGGGCCCTTTGAACATACATGGAAAGATAATTTACTGAAACATTAAATTGCATATAAAATCTTTCAGTGCTTTTCTTCCTGCCCTACTTCACTTCAAGGAGGTAGCTGGGTTCTGCAAGGCAGATGCTGCCTGAGTGCCTGGCTCTGAGGGCATCTGCTATAAAAGCCTTAGCTCACTGATGTGATCACATGGAGTGGACAGGAGATGGACGGGCATGAGGACGTGGGAGGGGGAAGAGGAGAGCTCTGGACATTGGGAAGGGGTGAACCCTGTTCACGGACAGTGTACTGGAGGAGGAGGCAGCGTCTGGGAAGAAATGGAGGCACCTAAAGGAGCCAAACCCTGTCATGGGACTCTGAGCCCTGCATGGTGATTGTGCTCAAGCAGGGATGGGAGCTGCAGAACCAATACTTCTAGAGACAGCACACACGATACGAGAAAAGCTGTGCCGAGGCTTTTCCCGGCGCTGCCCAGCACTCCTCCCGCTGCCAACCAGAGTGCACATGGGGTCCAACCCAGGCCACGGTCATGGCCTTTCCCTAGTGTCCTCCTGACCTCTGGGACAGGCTGACGGGGACAGTCCAGAGCCCCAGTGCTTTGTGCTGTGGCCATAAGCCCATCCGTGCTCCTGCGGCCCTGAGGGGAGCACGTGAGGGTGAAGGGGCCTCACAGAATCGTGTCCTGCTCCAGGGCTGGGCTGGGAAGGGCAGGGAGCCAAGGCCCTGGGCCCAAGCTCCAGCGACCATGGCTCGGGCGCCACATCAGACACTGCATGCCGGTGAAGACCGGTCTTTTGTGGAAATTATTCATACATCTACCCAAGAAGTGTGCATTGAGTACCTACTGTGTGCCAGGCACTGGCGTACATGTCGGACTGCAGACAAGAGGCGGCACCCAGGTTCCTTATCGTCCCTTTACAGGTGACAGGTTCCTAAAGGAGCCTTTCCTGTGAACCACGAAGACAGCTATGATGGGGGCTTATGGAGGGCGCTGAATTCATAGAGCAGGGACATCCCCTGGTCTGGACGCCCTCAGCAAGCTGTGACCTGCAGTGATAGCAATAACAAGCAGCATTCGCATGGTCGCATTCTGCAGCAGTCACTGCTCTCACAGGTCCCAGGCCTCCCAGGCAGCAGGTGGTGGCACCGGACAGGCAAGAGCCTGGTGCAGCCATGCTCTGCACCTCCCACGTCTCCAGGACGGGGCCAGTGTGCAGGTCAGAGGGAACAGCCTGTGTGGGGACTCAGAGGCACGGCGGCCTGAGAGGGGTTCCACGTGGGCCTTGTGTGACCCGGGCTGGAGGAAGAGTCTCAATCAGAGGCAGAGGAGGCCGGGGGAAGCCACGGCCCGTCCCATCTGTTATCATTCCCTGCGCTCCAGGCTCTCCCCACCTGGGATGGAAACTCCTTGAGAGCAGAGGAAGGTAAAAGTCACTTTGTTGTAAAATTATGTAATTTCTACATGCACTTCTAGCCCAGTTTTGACAGTTGCCGTGTCTGCCTTGTTGCCATGCTGAGGTTCAAAAAGCCCCACAGAGCTCAGCCATGTCAGCGATGATGTCACACAGGGCACAGGAAGCCTGGCGCTCACTCAGGTCCCAGCTGCTGTGAGACAGGTGTGCAGCCCAGACCTCCCTACAGGATGGCGTCTTAGCTCCTGATTCATGGAAAGTCAGGACTAAATCAGAGTCCCTGTCAGAGAGAGGCTGGGACACCACCTAAAACTGGGAGGAGGGTTAGAAATCCACCAGAGACCCTCCTTTTAGTGCACCTTCCCCCGACAGAATGAGCCAGCACTACAGAAGGAAGAGGCCTTCCTCTAGGCTTTAGGTGAGGGGGACAGACTGCTTCTGAGCGCTGGGAGCTGGGCAGCCAGGGCTCTGATTTCCCCCAGACACCTGGTCAGGAGAGAGAAAATGAAGGATTTGGAGTGAGGGATGAGGCTGGCCCAGGTTTCACTGAGAAAGTACTTACTGTCTTCTTGAGCCAGACAATTAACAAAAGCGTGTAATTGAGTGAATCACAGAAGGAATGAATGAATGAATGAACCAAAGAATTCTCCTGTGAGTCTGAGGGACATCTGAATAGGGGCAGACAAGTGACTCAAAGATTCAGGCCTGCGACCTTCCCACTTGTGGCCATGGGAAGGAAGGAGCAGGTGGGCCAGTGGGGCAGGGGGTGGCCTGGGACATGTGGGTAGGGAAACCTGTCCTTCCTTCTCTCGTTTCTAACGAGATAGAATTAATACATAATTGAGTAGTTACTGAGATAACAACAGGAGGGATGGGAGTGGGGGAGGGAGCTCAGTGCCCACAGTGACCCTAGGCTCCTGACGCTGTGAGCTCTGCAGCTGTCCCCAGCCTTGGAGTGGGGGTGATGTCTGAGCAGACCCCAGTTCCTGGCTCCAGGGCCTGTCTATAAAGATCTCCATTCAGGCGACTTTAGTCCACCCTTGGAACTGCACCCCAGCCTCTGGGGTCCCTACTTAGCATCCACCCAGCTGAACAAAGAGCATCAGACCCAGGAGGAACCAGGTAAAGCAGCCTCAGGACAGGTGACACCAGGCACCAAGTCAGGCTCAGAGGCTCGCCCAGTCCAGGAGGAGAGGCTGCATCTGGATGGTGAGTCTGAGGGCCCGCGAAGGTGAGCCACAGTGTGAGGCTGGAGTGAAGGGGGTGCAGGGGCTGGGAGGGGCAGTGAGACAGCCTCTCTACATTGGAGGAATCAGAGGGAGGCCAGGATGTGGGAGCCCACCTTACAGGAGAGCAATGGGCAAAAAGCCACATGACCTAGGACAGCCTGGTCCCCTCCCAGCCACCTCCAGGCAGAGACTAGAAGGAGGCCTGGTGAAATCACCGAGCCCACCCATCCAAGGCTACTGGCCTTACTGGGAGAACGGGGTGGGGGTTGATGTGTTGTTCCCTCTTTGGGGGAGTGAGGGGCAGCTGGTGTAGGAAAATTCCACTGCTTTTATCCTTTTCTGGATACCGGTAGCTCCGGTAGTTACTGGGTACGTCCTGCAAGGATCTCCGCGGATGCACCAGGTCCAGCCTAGGAACTTTTCCTTCCCTTTCAAACAGGTTTTGCCCTCTGGCTTTGAACACATCAGCAACATTCCCCTTGTCTTTCTTTTTTATGGCCTATAACCTGACCTATCCAGAGATGGGAAGATGGAAGAAAAGTGTCCAGCTGGGATGAAAGGAGCAAGACAGAGGGCGGGGGAGGCCTCCTGGCCCCTGGAGAGCAGCCACGGACCAGCTGGTCTGGGTGAGGATGGGAAGGAACAGCTTCATGACCAGGTTCTACCAGGGGCAAAAGAGCCAAGTCACAGCAGCAAGTCCCAGGCCTGGGAAGCCCTGGAGGGGCCAGGAGTGTGTCCGTCTCCCTGAGAGACAAGACCCAGAGTCCTTCAGGGAAGCTTCAGGGGCACTGGAGGCATGGGCAGGGCTTCCAGGATTGGCACATCCGTTGTTAAGCTGTTTCGTTTGTATTTCTTAGAAAGGCAGACATGGTCCTCTGAGTGACAGAATTTGAAGCTGAAGGAAGCAAGAGCTTTGAGTGGGGATCAATGTTGCATTCTCCAGATGATGATGATGATGATGCTAAAGAGAAGTGTGTGATTCTGAGAGGTCCTGGAGTTGGAGTGGTCTGGCATCCCCAGGCTGGGCGGAGGCAGGCTGAGAATTTCCAAATGTCCAAAGAGTTTTGACCAAAACACTTTTCCTGAAAAGCTGTATCTTCTTAGGTAATGTCCTTCAGGTGCAGTCCTGAAAAGCAGCCTTGAATGCACCAGGGTGGGTTTCTGTTAGACCATCTAGTTGAGCAGGTGGTAGCGAAAGAGAACCTTGTAGTGGTCCACGCGCTCCTTAGTGAACTGCACATCACGTCCAGCCTCCTTCCTCTCCAGTGGACAGATACACTCAATTGTTGTTTGAGGAAAAACACATTAACCCGCACAGAATTCCTTGGTCATTGCTGGGTATAGAACCAGAAGAGGTCATTGTCTCCAAATAACAAGCAGGAACTCTGATGCGTCTGACCTTGTACACTCTGAGGGTGTGTTCTTCATTCAGTGTACCAAATCCTTGAGTCTGCCATTGAAGACACCTATTAAAAAATCCAAAACTTAAAAATTTTAAAATCATATCTATGATTTCTTAAACTTGGATTTTATATTTCTAATACAACATGTACAAAAATGCAAAATTTTATTAAAAATATTTATCAGAGCTGTCCCCTCATATGTAAATGGACCTAATTCCTGAAGGTGTCGAATGCTACGAGATGCATGTATACCTTTCCATATGTTTCTCTTTGCTCAGACACATTTACACAATCAGAGGTACATACGTACACCTGTTGCTTTGCTGTCATGCAAATGGGGTCAGACACCAGCCACGCTGCACTTTTTTTTTCCACTTTCACTTTTGGGGTTCTTTTTAAAATTTTATTAATATTACTTTTTTACATTCTATGATGTTATTGCAGAGCAGTTGGGAGGAAGGGAGAGAGGGGAAAGGGGAAGGAAATGTGATGGAAGGAGGAGGAGGGGCGGGATTGAGACCTGTGGCACCCCCCTCATTACACAGGGGAGACCAGGGAGCTTCCAGTGGTGGCTTGGTCATTGCCGGGTTGGGTGCAAATTTCAGGGGGGTGTGGCAAAAACCCTTGCCCCCCACCCCCAGCTCGGAAACCCAGGGCCATTCTTACCGTGGCTCTGTGGTTGTCGCTGGGCTGGCTGCGGGTGTCAGGGGGATGTGGCTGAGGCCCGAGGCCCAAGGGCGCCCACCATCCTGGCTTGGGAGAACCCGCATGCTGCACTTTTTCCACTGGCGCTATATCACAGCTTTCTGTAAGTCAGAAGATCTGGTGCTAACGTGATCTTTTTGCTTCCTATTTTAATCTAAGTTTACACATAAATGAATATTGATATGTGGGAAAATTACAGTATATAGTACATACACTTACATGTAACGACTGAATGAAATATTATGCTATTTTCTTTAAACACTGTCCTATCTTCATGTTCAAACATCCCACACCCTGTCCTAGTCCCACAAGCGAATCAAGATAAATCTTACTAACAATCTTGTAAATAGTCTAATTATCCTTGCTTACGATATTAGGGACACATACAAACATATACATCTATTCTTTCATGCACACATATATACATATAGGCATTCAACTATATTTATGTATTTCTTATGGCTTTACCCAAATGGGCTCATTTTATATGTACGAATCTGCATCTAGCTGTACTCCTTAATATTACTTCAGGGAGATTTCTGTTACTCAACTGCTGCAGCTCTTTTTCACTCTAATGACTACCAAGTACTATTGCATGACATGGCAGCCTATCATTCCACCGTCAATAGGAAGCATCTTGTTATTTCTTGCCATTATTAAAAACATAGTAGTAAACTTCCTTTTGTATACTATAGCATTTATCTGGGGGACATACACTTCAAGGACTGAGATTTCCAGTCCAAAGAATGTTTGAAAATTGTAGAGCCATTTCCGAGTGCTTTCCCTAAAACTCTATCATAATGCCCATTTCCAGCTATGTCTCAGTAGACTTTTCCCCCATAGCCCAGCTAGCAGTAAGTGTTACTCACTTTTAGTTTTGCTAGTTCCATGGCACTTTGATGGATATTTTCTTAACTACAGTGTTTGGAACAACTGATCATGTTTGGTAGGCGTTTGGGTTTGCTCTGAATGATCAGCTTCAGTTCATTCCTTATTTTTCAACTGTTCACGTTTTGTCTCTCTCATATAAAATGGAAATAGTTATTTCCTCGTCATCTACATATAAAGTAATCTTCTAATTCTATGGCTTGTGTATAAAGGTTTCAGGCTGCTACCCTCCTCCCTTTCAATAGTTTAAATGTTTTATGGTCAATTACATCTTTTCTGTTATGCTTTTGGGATTTCCTATCTAGGTTAAGAAAATCTCTCTTATCTGTCCCTCCTAATTTTCTGTTAAGATGGTTATTAATTCATTTTTCTTATTATTGTGTAAATCTATGTGGAATGGTAGTATTTTTTTCCAGACGAGTGATCAGTTGTTCAGCACGATTTTTAAAACAAATTGTAATAGTCCTGAATTGATATATAACCTTTGTACTTATGGTTATTAGGATCTCCTTTGCATTCTCTATTTTGTTTCCTTGGTCTATTTGTAAGTTTTATGTTAATATCATATTGATTTGATCTGTTATTTGATGGGGCGTGCCTCCTATTACTTTCCTGTTCATTTTCTTGTCTATTATTTGGTATTTATTCTACCATTTGGATGTTAAAATTGCTGTATATAATTCAAGGAACAACTGAGTTAATATTCTAATGGGAATTGCATTGCATTTATAAAGACATTTTTTGAGACCTGATATTTATATAAGTCCTCCCATTGAAGAACATGGCATATTTTGCATTCATCAGGCCTTATTTTATTTATGTGAATAGATTCATTTTCTTCATATAGATCCCTTACCATTGCTAAGGATACATTTGCTTAAATATTTTAGTTTTTTTACACTAATTGGTACAACCAAGAAGCAAAGAAATAGAATGGTACATCACCTTTCTGAATTTCCATTTCTGGGAAACTTATTTCTAGGTTGAAAAGAAGCAATTGATTTTAGTCTTGTCACAATGTCAAATTTTTGTTTTGGTTTTGTAAGTATGCAAGTATATTTCCATTAAGATTAAAATTTTTATCTTTTTAAAATTTATACTTGTTATATAAATTTTCTCTTACTCATTGACTTTCACAATTATTCTGAGTGTTATGTATTTTCATCTAGTTGTAGATTTTATTGAAAGGACTACTTTGCAATTTATCTCACACATGCTCAGTTTTGGGATAATTTGTGATGCAGCAGTACATAGCTAATACATCAGCCTTACAGATCATTATGATATTTGCACCACCTTTGCTTCTGACATTTATATGCTTCTACCTGGTCTCTATTAATCTAGAATTCCCATTGCCACTGGACAGCTCATCTCATAATGTCAAACTCAGCCTGTAGAGCTTAAACACCATTGAGCTTCTAAAAGGTACTGGTGCTCCTCAGCTGCACATTCCTTGTTTTGGTGCAAGGAGTGCCTTCAGGACCTCGTGAGAAATGGTTTTATATAAAATGTCTATTCTGCATGTCTACTTCACTGAGACTCTTAATCCCTTCTTCTGTCATCTGCCACAGCACTTCTGGCACCTGCACTTTATAAAACGTAGGCCAAAAGTCCCTTTCCAGAGTCCAAGCAGCATACCAGGATTGTTTCCTGAGTCCTTGCCATGGTAACAAACACCACGCTATGGAGGATTTTTACTATAGTGACAAATTATCTATTCCCAACTTTGAATTCAACCCTCCCCTGACACAGCACTTTTGGAATCCTTTCCTAAGCATTCTCTCCCAGTCTCACTGGCCGTAGTCACAAGGACCTGAAGCTTCTTCAGTGTAGAGTCCTCTCTTAGTAGGACCAGCATTTTCCCAGTTGTGTTATCTGGTATTTACCCAAATTATAGATAGTAACCAGAACAGGAGATGTGGGTAAATAACAGAGGCAGGTGTGCAATGGGTCTTCAAAAAGTTCATGGAAAGATTTATTTTAGTTTTCAATTCCTTTTTTCCACAAACTTTTCAAAGTACACTTGTATTAATTTCCCAGGGCTCCCATGCAAATTACTGAAAACTTGGCGGCTTAAAACAACAGAAAGTTGAGCAGCCGCCAAGCAGAGCTGAGACACATGCAGCATGGGGGCTCAGTCTTAGGCCCCAGGGGGAAGGGAGGCACACATAGAGCAGCAGCTGCTGAGATGAACCAACACCCATATGGCACCAGGGGCCCAGTCTAAGTCTCAGAGAGAAGGGAAGTACCCACTGCCCACCAGCCATCAAGTTGAGCTGAGACCCGTGTGGCACCACGGGCTCATTCTATGGCCATGGAATATTGGAACAGGAGCCAAGGTCATGTAATAAAGACACCACCACACCCTCTGTCACCACAAGGACAGTTCACCAACACAGTAGCAGCCAGGGCCACTCTACAGGCAACCTGCCACTCACTCAACCACATTGATATAAGAAGAGTCACCAGTAAAGCCTGCAAAAAGAGGAGAAAATCTTTTTCCTCATACCCATCCTGTAATAGAAGAAGGAAGTCCTCTACCACATAACCAAATATCAACGAAAAAATGCTAGAACTACAAATAAACAAGAAGATATGACACCACCAAAGGAACACAGTAATGCTCATATTCCAGACCCCATAGAACAGGGAATCCTTGAAATGTCTAAAAAGGAATTCCAAGCTATGATCTTAAGAAAACCTGAAGAGATAAAAGAAGATTTGATAAGAGAACACAAGGAAACAAGAAAAAATATACAGAATATGAAGGGGGAAATTTACAAAGAGATTAATACCTTTAAAAAGGAGTGTAGAAGAACTCCTAGAAATGAAAGATTCACTCAATGAAATAAAAAATACTGAGGCACTCATACTTACCCGGGTGTGTCTTGTCTGGCTATGGCCGTTATGCACTAATGTTTGCCTGGCTGTGCTCCACTATCCTGTAACCAAGACCCTCACCTGGATATTATACAGACCCAGCTGCAGCTGCAGCCCTGCCTTGTTTCACATTCTGGTTACCACAGACTGCTGTAACAGAATTTTTCCTTCTGCTTCTCTTGCTGTAATTTTCCACCCTGAGACAGAGTCATAGCCATAGAAGATCGTAAGATCACCCCCTTGCCTTGTTACAAAAACCCAGAAATGCTATAATATAAAAATAATAAATTCATTGCATTCAGTACTCAGCTTTTGGACAGAAGTCTGCTAAGCTAATGCCAGCATATCAATAAACTCTGTTTCCTGTTTTAAGCCTCAGTGTTTCCTGCCTCTCTCTGCAAGATCACAGTATCTCACTGCAACAACACAACAGAGAGCTTGAGCAGCTGACTAGAGCAAGCAGAAGAAAGAATTTCAGATCTTGAAGATGGTCTTCTCAAAATAACCCAGGCAGACAAAAAAAAAGAGGAAAAAAGAATTAAAAATAACAAGGAAAATCTAAAAGAGATAGCAGACAACCTCAAGCACTATAACATCTTAATTGTGGGTATTCCAGAAGGGGAGGAGAAAAGAAAAGGTATTGAAAACCTATCCAAGGAAAAAATAACAGGAAACTTCCCAGGTGTAGGAAGAGATGCAGACCTTCAGATCCAGGAAGCTCAAAGGTCCCCAAACAGATTCATCCAAAAAGATCCTCTCCAAGACACATTATGGTCAAGTTTGCAAATCTCAAAGACAAAGAGAGAATTCTAAAAGCAGCAAGAGAAAAGCATCAAGTCACCTATAAGAGAACCCCCATCAGACTAATAGCAGACTTCTCAACCAAAACCCTATAGGCCAGAAAAAAGTAGAATGATATATCCAAAAAACTAAAAGAAAAAATTGCCAGCCAAGAATTCTTTACCCATCAAGGCACTCCTTCAGAAATGAGGGAGAAATCGTATACTTCCCAGACAATCAAAAATTGTGAGTTCACTACACACAACCCTCCTTGCAAGAAATTCTCAAGGGAGTCTTTCATCTGGAATCTGAATAATGATGATAACTATCACGGATACACAAGAAAGAGCAAAACTCACCATTAAAACAAAAATGCCAGTGAGAAAGAGAAAGAAGCTAAATCATGCCACCTCAAATTTCCAACTAACATTGAAGAAGAGAAATAAAAGGTGAAGTAATGATCAAAAGATATTTAAAACATCTAAACAAAAAACAATTAAATGACAAGAATTAATCAATGCTTGTCAATAACTACCCTAAAAATGAATGGATTAAACCCCACATTCAAAAGACACAGATTGACTGATTGAATTAAAAAGCTAGACCCAAGTACATGCTCTCTTCAAGAGACCCATCTCACCTGTAGAGACACACACAGACTAAAAGTGAAGGGATGGAAAAATATATACCATGCACATGGAGGAGTAGCTATTCTTATATCAGATAAAATAGACTTTAAACCAAAAAACACAAAAGGAGACAAAGAAGGCCACTATATAATGATGAAAGGATCTATCCAGCTAGAAGACATAATTATCATAAATATCTATGCACCTGATACTGGAGCACCCAGATATATAAAGCAAACACTCTTAGACCTAAAGAAAGAAATAGGCCCTAATATGTTAATAGTGGGTGACCTGAATACCCCTCTTCCAGTATGGGACAGATCTTCAGGAAACAAATCCACAAAGAGACACAAGATTTAAGCTCCACCTTAGACCAACTGGATCTGGCATATATATACAGAACATTTTACCCAACAACTAAAGAATATACTTTCTTCTTATCAGCTTATGAATTATTCTCCAGGATAGACTACATATTAGGCCACAAAACTAGTCACAGCAAATTTTTTTAAAATGAAATCATTCCAAGTATCTTTTCAGACCACAATGGACTAAAACTAGAAATAAATAACAATCAAAACCCTGAAAAATATACAGATACATGGAAAGTAAACAATATGCTCCTGAATGATCCATGGGTCCAAGAAGAAATTAAACAAGAAATCAAAAAATTTCTTGAAACTAATGAAAATAAAGATACATCATACCAAAACCTGTGGGATACTGCAAAAGCAGTGCTAAGAGGCAAATTTATTGCAATAAACACTTACACAGAAAGAATGGAAAGACTTCAAATAAACAAGTAACACTATGCCTCAAAGAACTTGAAAAACAACAACAATCTAATCCTAAAGGTACTAGATGGGAAGAAAAAATTAAGATAAGAGCAGAACTAAATGAAATAGAGACCCAAAAAATGATAGAAAAGATCAATGAAACAAAAAGCTGGCCTCTCAAGAAGATAAATAAGATAGAAAAATAGGCAAACCATTAGCTAGGTTAAAAAAATAAAACAAGAACAGAGAAGACCTAAATAACAAAAATCAGAAATGAAAAGGGAGACATTACAACCAATACTACAGAAATAGGAAGAATCAATAGAGACTATTAAAAACAGCTGTATGACAACAA
Source organism: Cynocephalus volans (assembly GCF_027409185.1). Lineage (NCBI taxonomy): Eukaryota > Metazoa > Chordata > Mammalia > Dermoptera > Cynocephalidae > Cynocephalus > Cynocephalus volans. The sequence goes on from NC_084462.1 coordinate 61,076,297, forward strand.
ATATGAAAACCTGGAATATATGGAGAAGTTTCTGGACACATATAGACTACCTAGACTGGACCAAAAAGAGACAGAAAACCTGAACAGACCAATAAAAAAAACGAAATTGAAGTGGTAATCTGCAATCTTCCAATAAAGAAAAGTCCAGGTCTGGATGAATTACAGCTGAATTCTATCAAACTTTTAAAGAGGAGTTAATACCAATTTTCCTCAAACTATTCCAAACAATTGAAACAGAAGCTACTCTCCCAAACTCATTCTGTGAGGCCAACCTAACTATGATACCAAAACCAGATAAAGACACAACAAAAAAGAAAATTACAGGCCTATATCCTTTACGAACATGAATGCAAAAATCCTCAGCAAACTATCAGCAATCAGAATACAGCAACACATCAAAAAAATTATATACCATGATCAAGTGGGATTCATCCCAGGGATGCAAGGATGGTTCAACATACAGAAGTCAATAAATGTGATACATCACGTCAAAAAAATCAAGGACTAAAACCATATGATTATCTCAATAGATGCTGAAAAGTATTTGACAAAATTCAAGATCACTTCATGATAAAGACTCTCAACAAATTAGGTATATTAAGAAAGTATCTCAACACAATAAAATCCATCTATAACAAGCTCATTGCCAGTATCAGTCTGAATGGGGAAAACCTGAAGGCTTTTCCTTTATGAACAGGAACAAGGCAAGGATGCCCACTCTCACCACTTCTATTTAACATAGTACTGGAGGTACCAGCCAGAGCAATCAGGTAAGAGAAAGAAATAAAGGGCATCCAGATTGGAAAGGATGAAGTCAAACTGTCCCTATTTGCAGATGATATGATACTATAGAAAAACCTAGAGACTCTATCAAAAAACTCCTAGAGCTGGTTAATAATTTCAGTAATGTTGCAGGGTACAAAACAAATGCCCCCTAATCTGTTGCATTTGTATTCTCCAATAATAAGTTAACAGAAAGAAATCAAGAAAGTAAACCCATTTACAACAGTCATGAAAAAAAAAAACAACCTAGGTATCAATCTAACCAAGAAGGTGAAAGATTGCTACAATGAGAACTACAAACCATTACGGAAAGAAATTAAGGAAAATACAAAAAGATGGAAAGAGATTCCATGGTCTTGAATTGATGAGAAGAATTAACACTGACAATATCTGTACTAGCCAAAGTAATCTACAGATTCAATGCAATCCCCATTAAAATACCAATGACATTCTTCACAAAAATGGAAAAAACAATCTCAACATTCATATAGAACAAAAAAAGACCCTGAATAGCCAAAGCAATCCTGAGCAAAAAAAATATATAGCCAGAGGCATAACACTACCTGATCTTAAATTATACTACAAAACTATAGACACCAAAACAGCATGGTCCTGTCATAAAAATAGACATTCCACCAGTGGAAAGAGGAGAGAACCCATAAATCACCCCTCAGGCTTACAGCAATCTGATGTTTGACAAAGGCAACGAAAACATACATTGTGGAAAGGACTGCTTCTTCAGTAAGTGGTGTTGGGAAAACTGGATATCCATATGAAGAGGAATGAAACTAGACACGCACCTCATCATATACTAAAATCAACTCAAAATGGATTAAAGACTTAAGTATAAGACTTGAAACTGTAAAATTACTAAGGGAAAATATAGGTGAAACTCTTCAGGAACTAGATCTGGGCACAGACTTTATGAACATGAACCTGAAAGCACAAGCAACAAAAGAAAAAATGAGCAAATAGGACTATATCTAACTACAAAGATTCTGCACAGCAAAGGAAACAGTCAACAGAGGGAAACAACAGCCTACAGAGTGAGAGAAAAGTTTTGCTAACTATGCATACGAAAAGGGATTAATATCAACAATGTACAAGGAACACAAGCAATTATACAGTAAAAAAACAAATAACCCAATTAAAAAATGGGCAAAGGAACTAAATAGACACTTTTCAAAGGAAGACATACAAATGGACTACAGGTACATGAAAAAATGCTCAACATCACTACTCATCAGGGAAATGCAAATTAAAACCACATTGAGATATCACCTCACCCCAGTTAGACTGTCTATAATCAAAAAGACAGAAATAACGATTTGGCCTCATGGCTAGTTTAACATCAGGACAGGCAGTGAAGCAATTTCCTACTTCTCCCCCTCCCCTTTCCCTTTTCTTCTCTGGGAACTGAGATTCCTCTCCTGGGAAGGGGTAAACATTATCGTTATCATCAAGGGAACATCTTGTAGGCTGCGTCTATTAGGCTTCAGGCTGGAATGCTTTGTACTGAGATAGTGGCTAATCAAGAGCCTATGACTTAACCTCCCAGATGTCCAGACCACAAGGGCTGTGTCACCTTGCATACCACTGATTTCAAAATTGCCCATTACTATGTCTGAACCCTCCCTAAAAGTCTTATAAACCCCATGCTTTCCTTAGTTCATGGGAACTGATCTGGTTCACTCTCCCCTCCACTTTAGTGCAATAAACCCTTTGGCTGAAATGGCTCCTGACTTCTGTCTCTCTCTCTTTTGTCTGTCTTGCCAAACCTAACAATAACAAATGCTGCCGAGGATGTGGCGAGAAGGGAACACTCTTATACTGTTGGTGTGACTGTAAAGTAGTACAACCACTATGGAAAACAGTATGGAGGTTTCTCAAACAACTACAGATAGATCTTCCATATGACGCAGCAATCCCACTTCTGGATATACATCCAAAGGAATGGAAATCATGTTGAAGGGATACCTGCACTGCCATGTTCATCATAGCTCTGTTCAGAATAGCCAAAATATGGAATCAACCTAAATGTCCATCAATGGACGATCAGATAAGGAGAATTTGGCATATATACTCCATGGAATACTACTCTGCCATAAAAAGGAATGAAATTCTCCCATTTGCAACAATATGGATGAGCTTGGAGAAACTTATTTTGAGTGAAATAAGGAAAGCACAGAGGAATAAATGAAACACATGAACTCATAAGTGAGAGCTAGGAGAGAAAGAAAGAAGGAAAGAAAGACCCCAGTGGTGTGCTGGACTTGCAGAGGGAGTGGACATATCTAAGGATACAAAGTGGAGTGGAGGCAAGGGGGATGGGGAGGGAGGTCAGGGATAATTGGGTGGGGGACATGGGGTATAATCACAATTTGTGGTAATGCAGATGCTGCCAGTATGGATCTGGCCATCACACCTTGGGCACAAGGGGTGACAATTAGCTTTGTGCTCCATGAATATTCATAAGCAATAAAAAAGCCCAGAAAGTTATTCCCTCACTGTCCTGTAGGATAGAAGTCTATAATGAAGGAGCTGGCAGAGCCATGCTCCCTCTGAAGTCTCTAGGAGAGGATCCTTCCTTGCCCCTTCCTAGCTTCTGTTGGCTCCCAGCAATCCTCGGTGTTTCTTGGCATGGCTGCAAAACTCCAGTCTCTGTTTCTGCCTTCACATGGCTTTCTTCTCTCTGTGTGTCTTCACATGGCCTTCTCATAAGGACACCAACCACTGAATTTAGTGCCCACTCTAATCCAGTCTTGCCTCATTTAACTCAATTCATTACATCTGCAAGACCTATTTCCAAGTAAGTTCACCTAATGAGGTTCAGGTCAACATGAATTTTGGGGGACACTATCAACTCAACACAGAGAGCATCCATTGCACTTGAAGGCATCTGTGTCATCGAGTCTTCTGCATGGTATTAGGTTATGAGAGGGCATTCTCTCTTCCTATCAGGCAGGTAAGCCACTATGGAAAACCCACAATGTATCGGGTTATCTGGGTGCTCAGGGTTCTCAAGTGTATATACCTACACAGTCCCTCCCTGTCTCAGGATACCATCCTGCACTCTCTAGGTCCTGACTTTGGCATAGGAGACTTGTCTAGGCTGAGAATAGAGTCTCTCTCTATTACAGCCGGGTCCTGACCCTGCTCTTCAGGAAATGAGTGTCTCTAATTGCTGCTAAGGTAGACTCCTGAGTCTCACACTTTGATTTAAGTTGCTGCTCAGTGTATCAATGACACTTAGAAAACCTATCCAATTGCATTTTTTCCTCTATACCTTTCAAATATTTGAGATATTGTACTAGCTAGGGCATGTCCTTATAGATGTATTTGACCCATCTCAACATAGGTAAAAATTTCAGCACTCACACTGTTATAGCATGTATGGACTATCATTATTCATCTACCATCAGCTACGGGGCTCCCATTGCCACCTGGCTGGAAAAGGTTGCCCTCAAAAATCATATCCATAGAGTCTGCCTCCTAGACCTCTTGCAGCACCAACTACATTAGCTTGGGTACCCTGGAAGCAGAGCCTGAAATAGGAAGTGCTATGAAAGAGGGGGCATTCTTAGGATAAAGGGAATAAGGGAAGGAGTACAGGGCAGAGGAATAAATCTAGCAATCAGTGGTCTCAGCCAAAGACCTTTAGCCTGATCCCATACGGAGCCCAGAGCCCACAGGTTATCACAAAGAGGGTTTCACCTTTCAGTTATTTCAGTGCTGCAGGAAGTTGTTTTAAATCCCTCACCCTGTACCAGTCAGTCATATGTTGCATTTCTAAGGACAGAGGTGAGAAGGGGTAGAGTTGAGAAGGGGAGGCACCTCAAACTATAAATATGCAGTAGACCCCTGCCCATATCTCAACAGGGTGTCACACGTATGGGATAGAACTGAGGAGCACCGTAGAGCCTTTGAAAACTCAACTGACAGTGAGCACAGCAGTCATAAGGCAAATCAGATCTTACAGCCTTAAGCAACTGAATTGATGCTTGTTAAAACAAACTAAAAAAGAAACATTTTCCATTAGACTTAAACAAGATCCAGAGTCTTGTAACATCATATTACAAATGACCAGGATACACCTCAAAATTACTCTACATATAAAGGACCCATAGCTGGCCAGTTAGCTCACTTAGTTATAGCACAGTGCTGATAAAATTCAAGGTCTGGGGCTTGATCCCTATACCGGACAGCAGAAAAAGGAAAAAAGAACCACCCAGGAACTTGCATGGGAATGAATATAAACAATCAACAAATGCCAACCCTGAGATGGGTCATGAGATAAAGACTTTAAAATAGCTCTTTCAACCATGCACGAGAAATCAGGGCAAACACTCTTTAAATGAATGGAAATATTTTTTAAAAACAAACAAAAAAACACAGTAATGAAACTATTTACTAAAGTTTAGAAAGTTTAGATCTGAAAAATTAAAAAAATTAGCAAGGCTCAATAGCAAACTGGATATTACAGAGCAAAGAATCAGTGATCTTGAAGGTAGCTTAATAGAAATTATCCAATCTGAGCAACAGACATAAGAGATAATTGAGAAAATAAATAGAGGAAAGAGTTCTGGGAATATGGCAAAGAAGGAAGCACCAGGAATCTCCTCACCTACACAACAATTGCATCGGCAGAATCTATTTGGTGTATCTATTTTTGGAATTCTGGAGTCTACTGAAGCTTTGCAACTTCCATGGGAAGACTTGGGGGGTAAATTGCAGTTAATTTTGGTCACTATATTAGTCTGTTTCTGTTACTTATAACAAAATACACAGAACTGGGATATATAAGAAAATGAAATTTATTGCTTACAGTTTCTGAGGCTGGGAAGTCCAAAGTCCAGGGAACACATTTGGTGAGAGCTGTGGTGGTGGCAACAGTGATGCAGGGTATCACATGGTGAAATGGCAGAGCAGAGAGAGCAGAGAAAGAGCAAGAAACAGACTCTCCTCTTCTTTTAAAACCCTCAGAACCAATCCTCTGACCACCATTTTTAATCCATTTACTACTGCATGGTCCTACATTCCAACCACTTCTTCAACGTTGTTGCTCCAGCTTTCAATTACATAATAGGATTTCCCATTCTCCTAACAGTCACAGTGGGGCCTAAGTTTCAAATACATAATATTACAGGACACAATTCAAGCTTCAGTGAGTTTGCGGGGGACATTATTCAATTCACTACAGTCACTTTCAACTCTAAGCACATGGCAGGATCCCATCCACTACCTTCAGTCCCCTGGAAGACAGCTGTGTACATGTTCCTGAAGCAGGGCGCACACAGCTTACAGGAGCCAGGGTGGACAAAAAAGACCCTGTCCTCCAAATACCAGGTGTTCTGATTGCTAACTGGGGCTTCTGATCACAGAGGTGCAGACAAAGATCTCAGTGGCCATTGTTGTGCACCACCTCCCACTATTGCAAACACTTCCCTCTCAGGCTGACATAACTTCCAGGAGATTTAAAGGGCTGGCAGCCTTTTTTCTGCCTCCCTGTTCACTTTTCTCTTTTTGGAAGTCAAAATGTTCTTTTGGGAGTCAGACATTACAGTCCAGGACACTGTAGGACAACTGCATCAATGGATAAAGTTGGAAAGTTACTACACATGCCCAGGGGAAGATATAGGCTCACAGAAGACCTGAGAAGAACTTAAGTTTACACATCAGGCTGATCCTTGGCACACAGACAGCCTACAACAGTTTGAAAAAGAAAACAATAAAAAACAATAACAAAACCCAGCAAATCTTGGGAAAGAAGGTGAATATGATTTTCAGAGCTACCATATTATTAGTTTCAAATGTGCAGTTTGCAACTAAAAGTCATAAGGCGTACAAGGAAACAGAAAAGCATGGCCCATTCAAAGGAAAAAAAAAATCAAGAAACTCTTCCTGAAAAAGACCTGATGACTGATCTCCTAGACAATACTTTAAAACAACTGTCTTAAATATGCTCAAAAAACTAAAGGAAAATGTAGAGAAAGTCAAGAAAATGATGCATAAATAAAATGGAAATATAGACAAAGAGACAGAAAACTTACAAAGAAATGACAAAAATATTCTGGAACCGAAAATAATACAACTGAAATGAAAAATTCAGTAGAGGGTTTCAAAGGCAGATTTGGGCAGGCAGAAGAAGAAATCAGCAAACGTGGAGATATTATAATGTAAATTGTTGAGTCTGAAGAGCAGACCAAAAGATGTAAGAAACGAATATAGCTTAAGGGACCTGTGGGTCACAATCAAGCAGAACAACACAGGCATTGTAAAAGTTTCAGAAAGGGAAGAGAAAGAGAAAGGAGCAGAGAGAATACTTGAATAAATAATGGCTGAAAACTTTCCTAATTTGATGAGAGGCATGAATATAAACATCTGAGAAGTTCAATGAAATTCAAGATGAAATCAAACATACACACTGAGTCACAGTGTAATCAAACTTCAAAAGTTAAAGACAGAGAATACTGAAAGCAGCAAGAGAAAAAAATCTCGTCACATACAAAAGAGCCTCAATAAGATTATGAGCAGATTTTTCATCAGAAACTTTGGAGGCCAGAAGACAGTTGGCTGATACATTCAAAGCACAAAAGAAAAAAGAAGTCAACAAAGAATCCTATATCCACCAAAATTGTCCTTCAAAAGTGAGAGAGAAATTAAGACATTTCCAGCTAAACAAAAGCTGAGAACTTATCATTAGACTTGCCCTGATGGAAATGCTTAAGGGACTCCTGCAAGGTGAAATAAAAAGGACACTACACAGTAACTCAAAGCTGTGTAAAGAAATAAAGATCTCAATAAAGGTAAATACATGGGCAATTACAAAAGGTAATTTTTTATAATAACAATAGGTTGTACGTCAGCTGTTGATTTCTACATGTTTAAAGAGACTAATGCATTTTTAAAATTATTAGGCTAAAAGTTACTATTGTAACTTAGGTAAAACTCCACATTTTGTTTTCTACATAATTTAAGAGACTAATGTATTTAAAAGAATTATTAATTAGTGCTTTTGGACACACAGACTATAAAGATGTGATTTTGTGACATTGGACATCAATAATGGAAACAGGTAGTGATGGAGCAGAATTTCTCCATGTTATTAAAGTTAAGCTGGTATAAATTGACATTGGGGTGTTATAACTTTCTGATACTAAACGCAATCCCCAGGGTAACTACAAAGAAAATAGCTATAGAATGTACAGAAAAGGAAATGAGAAAGAAATTCAAACATTTTACTACAAAGTACCAACTAGTCCCAAAAGAAACCAGTAATGCAAGAAATGAGCTATAAAGCATATAGAAAATGAATAGCAAAATAACAGAAGTAAGTCCCTCCTTTTTCGTAACTAATTTATATGTAAATGTATTAAACTCTTCAACCAAATGACAGAGATTGACAAAATAAACAACTATACGCTGTTGCAAGAGACTTTAGATCCAAAGATGCAAACAGATTGAAAGTGAAAGAGTAAAAAAAGATATTTCATGCAAATAGTAACCAAAAGAGAACAGGAATGACTATACTAATACAAGCAAAATTGACTTTAAATCAAAAAGCTTATAAAAGACAAAGAAGGCATTATATACTAATACAACTTTCAATGCAGTAAGAAGACATAACAATTATTTATATACCTGATGACAGACCATCAAAACATATTAAGCAAAAACTAAATAAAAAAATTAAAAGGATAAACAGACATTCTGCAATAACACTTGGAGACTTCAATACCTGCTGCCCAACAATGGATACAACAAACTGACAGAGGTAAGTAAAGAAATAGAAGACTTAAAACAATAAAGCAACTAGACCTAACAGATACATGCAGAACACTGTACCCAGCAAAAACAGTGCATGCATTATTCTCAAGTGCACTTGGGATATTTTCCAGGACAGACCATATGTTAGGCCACAGATTAAGTCTCAATTGATTTTAAAAGATAGATATACACAGAATCTTCTCTGATCACAGTGGGATGAAATCAGAAATAAGTAATAGAAGTAAAACTGGAAAATTCACAAAATTGTGGCAATTAAACAACACACTCTTAAACGACCAATGGATGAAAGGAGAAACCATACGGGAACTAGAAAATACTTTGAGAGGAATGCAAACAAAAACACAGCGCACCGAAACTTATAGCACTGAGTAACAGCAGGGCTGAGGTGAAAATGTACAGCTATAAGTGAATGCATTAAAAGACAAGAAGGACCTCAAATCTATACCTTAATTTTACAACTTAATAAACTATATAAAGAAGAAGAAACTAAACCCAATGTTAACAGAAGAATGAAAAATTAGAGCAGGGATAAATGAAATAGAAAATGGAATAACTACAGAGAAAAACAGTAAAACCAAAAGCTAGTTCTTTGAAAAGACAAACAAAATTGGCAAACTTTTAGATAAATGGAGAAAGAAAAAAGAGAGAAGACTCAAATTATCTCAGAAATGAAAGTGAGGACATTGCTACCAATTCTACAGAAACGAAAGGAGTATAAGAAAATACTATGAACAATTGGACATCAACAAATTGGAGAGCCTAGAGGAAATGGACAAATTTCTAGAAACACAAACCTGCTAAGACCAAATCATGAAGAAACAGAAAATCAAAATAGACCTTAGTTAGGGGATTGAATAAGTAATCAAATCTCTCCTGACAAATTCTGGATCTGGTGGCTTCACTGGTGGCTTCTACCAAATATTTAAAGAACTAATACCAATCCTTCTCAAACTTTTCAAAAAAACTGAAGAGGTGGAAATATAGTTGACTCTTGAACAACGTGCGGGTTAGGGGGCTCCGACTCCCATCCAATCAAAAATCTGCATATAACTTTTAACTCCCCCAGATCTTATCTACTAACAGCCTATGGTTGACCAGAAGCTTTTCCATAACTTAGTCAATTAACATGTATTTTGTGTGTTATATGTATTGTCTATGGTATTCTTACAATAAAGTAAGCTAGGGAAAAGATAGTTATTAATAAAATCATAAGAAAGAGGAGATATATTTAGTGTTTATGTATGAAAAAAAATCCATGTATAATGGACCCATGTAGTACAAATACCTTTTTATTAAGGGTCAAATGTACTTCCAAAATCTTTTTATAGGACAGCATTAACCTGATAACCAAAGCCAGACGAGGACACTACAAGAAAATTACAGGCCAAAATGCCTGATAAACATAGATGCAAAAATCCTCAACAAAGTACTAGCAAACTGAATTTGCCAGCATATTAAAAGGATTATACACAATGACCAGGTGGGATTTATTCCTAGAATGCAAGGTTAATTCAACATATGAAAACTGATCAGTGTAATACATCCCATTGAGAATGACAAAAAAATAAAACAACCCACACAATCATCTCAATTGATGCCATAAAAGCACTGGGCAAAAATTAATACCCTTTCTTGATAAAAACACTAAAAAAAACCCCAAATCTAGGAAATTAGGAATACAGGGAAACTACTTCAACACAATAAAAGCCATGTATGAAAAATACAGAGGCTGGCTGGTTAGCTCAGTTGGTTAGAGCGTGATGTTAAAACACCAAGGTCAAGGGTTCAGATCCCCATACTAGCCAGCCACCAAAAAAAGAAAAAGAAAGAAAAAAGAAAAATACACAAAGACACAGATAATATTATATTCAAAAGCAAAAGACTAAAAATTTTTCCTCTTATATCAGGAACAAGTACAGGAAGCCCACTTTCCCCACTTCTATACAGGAAGCCCACTTTCCCCACTTCTATGTAACACAGTACTGGAAGTTCTGGCCAGAGAAATTAGGAAAGGAAAAGAAATAAAAGTCATCCAAGTTGGAAACGGAGGTGTAAACTCATCACTATTGGCAGATGATATCATTTTATATGTAGAAAACCCTCAAGATTCCACACACACACACACAAAACTATTAAAGCTAATAAATGAATTCGTCAAAGTAGCAGGACACAAAGTTAACACAGAAAAATCAGTTTTCCCAACATCATTAATCATTAGGAAAATGCAAATCAAACCACAGTGAGATACCAGCTCAGATCTGTTAGTATGACAACTATCAAATAAACAGAAAATAACATGTTTTGGCAAGGATGTGGTGAATTGGAACCCTAGTGCACTATTGTTGAAAATGTAAAATGGTACAGCCACTGTGGAAAAGAGTATGGCAGTTCATCAAAAAAATAGAATTACCACAGCAAATAGGAACTCCACTTCTGTGGTATATACCTAAAAATATTGAAAGCAGAGTCTCTAAGAAATTTCTGTACACTCATGTTCAAAGCAGCATTATTCACAATAGCTAAAATGTGGAGAATCCATCAAAGAATGAATGAATAAGCAAAATGTACTATATGCACACAACGGAATATTATTCAGTCTTAAATGGAAGCTTATGTTGCAATAACATAATGTACGCTACAACTTGGATGAACCTTGAGGCCAATATGCTATGTGAAATAAGTAACTCACATAGAAACAAACAATGCTGTATGGTTCCAATTATATGAAGCACTTAGAGTAGCCAAAATCATGGAGACAGAAAGTAGAATGGTGGTTGCCAGTGGCTGGTGAGAGAGGAAACAGGGAATGATTGTTTAATGGGTCTACACCCATTTCAGTTTTGAAAAATGGCTAGAATCATGGAGGTGGGCGGTGGTGATGGCTGCACAGCGTTATGAACGTTTGATGCCGCTGACCTGTGCACTTAAAAAGGTTAAGATGGTAATTTTTATGTTAAGTGTACATCACCACAAAAAATTAAGGAAAAATATTTATCATGGGCATTACTCTTAGTCATTAAATATTTTCAACTGAAAAAAAAAAAGTGAACAAATCCTAAAGGACCTAAGGGACAACACAAAAGGTCTAACTTTATTCATTGGAATCTCACCGGAGAGGAGAAAGTCTGTGTGTAGACAAATATTTAAAGACGTATTGGCTGAAAACTTCTTAAATTTCATAAAAGACATAAAGGTACAGGTTCTAGAAGCTCAGTGAACTCCGAATAGGTTATACTCAAGGAAGTCTATGTCCAAACACATCCTAATTAACTGCGGAATTCCAAAGACAATAAAATGCCTGGAAAGCAGGCAGAGAGAGAGAACCCATTTCTCACAGGGAAGCAGCAATCTGAATGCCAGTGGATCCATCATTTGAAACCACGAAAGCCAAACACAGTAAAATGATACTTTTCAAATGTCGAAAGAAAAGAAACCATTCACCCGGAATCCCACATTCAGTGAAAACATCCTTGGTAACAATGGAAAACATAACGGCCTCCTGGAAGAAGGAAAGCAAAGCGAATCGTCACCAGCAGACGTGCTCTTCAAGAAACGCCACAGGGAGTTGTTCCGGCAGAAGGAAAACGCTGCCAGACGAAGCCTGGACCCCCAGAACCAGGAGGAGCAGCAGTAATGGGAACTACCTGGTGAACAGAACAGGTTGACATTCTCCTTCTACGCTTTCACAGTATGAATTACGGTGGAAAGGAAAAATGTTACCATTTTCTGGGGGGTTCAGTGTGTACACATGTAACATGTGACAGCCAAAGCCTGCAGGGGTGGAGAAATGGACCCACGTGGTGGTCGGGTTTCTACATCTAAACACCGAGTAAAAGGTTGAGTATCATTCTTTATACTGGGTGGAATAAGAACACCCCGAGCTCGAGCAGACTCCAGAGGTTCTAACATGGGGGTCTCAGAACCCACGTGCCTCCGAGGCAGGTGGTGGTCTCCAGGAGCCCCTCCTGTGCCGGCTGCTGCCACGTCCTTTGCACGCTCTGCTTTGGCTCTCTGTCCTCCAACCCTCTCTGAGAGCTCTACGTGGAAAATCTTTCCACCAGATTGTCTCTGTGTCTGATTTTCTTTACCGCTTGGTCTGAGCTTTCGGTTCATCCCTGGTTTGAGACCCTTCCTCTGCCTCTTCCCCTCCCGGCCCTTTGCCCTCGCTGACCTTTACTCCCTCATCGGGATTCCCTGTCCCCTTCTTGGCATCCCAGACCCATTCTCTACCATAAAGCCCTTCTCTCTGGGACCCTCTTTCTCTGTTCTGTCTGTCCTTTCCTCTCCTGACACTTCCATGAACGCTTCCATAACTTCACTTCGACCTCACATGCACAACTAAACACACACACACAACTTTCCTTAGGATTCGCTTTGCAATACAAAGCCTTAAAATCCGAGGCTCACCCTCAGTAAGTAAAGAACACGTCAGGTTTGGGTGGCCGTGAAATGCGCCTGTCAAGCTACAGACGGTTTTGTAGACAGCCAGCTACACATCTCCCCAAATAAGTGCTGACTCCCAAGCAGCTGTGCTGGGAAGCTCCACGCCGATGCCAGCACAGCTCTCACTGTGCGACAAGGTGCTGACACTCCTCGGTGGGAAGCTGTGCAGCCCATGGGCAGTATTTTGGAATGAATTTTCTGTGGCAAATCATGATTAGAGATTGGAATTGATTTTGAAATGGAATTGACTTTGGAAAATATCTGAGACATGTCTGGAGTCATTTAGGCAAATATGCTGGAGAATACCATTTTGGGTCCCAATGAGGGCAGCAACAAAGAAATGAAGCTGAATTCCATACAGCCCGTAAGCCTGCTCTGAAGGCCATTCCCATTTCAGGCACATCCAAGCCACGGCAGCATCGAGAATTTGTGAGTGCACGTCCCATGGGCTTCTCTGAAGGGCAACCTTCGCTCGAGTACAAGCTTAGTGCTTTATATAGCCACCGGCATAAAGTATAGATGAGCGTCACAGCGCTTCCTTGAGCAGAATATACTCTGCACGTACTTCACCTGCAAAGTGCCTCAAGGAACAAGCCGCATCGAAAAGCAAAGATTTCCCTCCAGCTCCTTACCTGAGAGGGCCTCTGTGAGGATTTCTTGACAGGCATGAGAAGGACACAGCAAACGCTGCCTTCTTTCTCCCTGTCCCTCCTCACAAAGCGGGAAGTGATGATGCTGAGTGGTGGGAGCCCATGCCCCGAACTCTGCTCTGGTGTCATTTCTCAGCTGTGTAACAGACCAGGAAGCAGCAGCCTGCTGTGACAAGACAAGCCCAGGAAGCGTGTCCAGGTGGGACACCTTCAGGTGCGGTGAAGTCCAAGTCCTAAGATCAGCTGGAGCCAGGAGACTGACATGCCTGGTCCTCCAGCCAGCAGGAAGGACGAGGTGGGGTTTGGCAAGGCCTCCGTGACCTGTCACATGGCTGAGAGGTTCCAGAGGCTCGTTCCTATCATAGGTCAAAAGGCACTTCCAGCCCAGTTGGATGAGTTCAAGGTGAGGGTCTTTGAAAGGGGTTCCGCACTTCACCCCAGGCCAGCCCTGAGGAATCAGGTCATGCTGGTCCCTGGCCACCTTCATAAGAAATACTTTTCACCATATAAGTCACTATCCTTCCCACTGTCCCTCTGGCCCTGTGTTCCTGATGGCTTCCAATTATGAAGATGTAGTTTAATCAGCTCTTTGTCCATCTGAGATGTGGCTGAATTTCAGCGCACAGGGCACAGGGCACATGGGCATAATATGATCGTGCCCATATGTATTCATAACAGAGAACCTGCTGAGGAGGACAGAAGGGTCACACAGATCCCA